>NC_090444.1:912387306-913741349 GCF_031143425.1 Pleurodeles waltl | reverse complement strand
TCTGCTTTTAGATGACAAGTAAGCTTCCCACTGAACAAAGTTGATCCACAGACTATCTGTGTGAACCCCTGTGATGAAATGTCATCATATTGTTTACTAACTTGGTGTTATTTTGGAATTTGCTTTGATTTACAAAATGTAAACCTTTGATTTCACCCAACTCCTTACTAAACATTTCAGCTTGAGCCTCTAAAAGTTCCATAATACTTTTTTTGTTAAACTGACTATTGATATCTATCAACCATGACACTTGTTGAACACACCCAGATTTCAAAATAATACCCAAATAACCCTGGTGATGCTAACCAAGAATGTTGGGTCCCACAACCAAGACATAGACTGTCCCTTGCACTGCTCTTCCACGGAATTCAATAAAGGTTTAAAATTACCCTTCAATATCAATCCATTACGCCTGCCGGGAAATACATCAGGAGAAATAAGAGTCAGGTGCAATCCTTTCTTATCTAATGTGGCTTGAGAAATTATAGTAATTTTTGGATCTGAATCTATCTTTAAAGGAACAAAAACACCATCAAGTAAAACATTTTTCATGGGATCTTTAGCCACTGACAAATCTTGTTCATGCACTTTTACATACAATAAAGTATTGTTAATTTGGTCACTCAAGTGTTGATCTTTCTGGCATTCTGTCACAAAAAAAGCATCTAAAGATCCCTTGCTTGAAGGACATACCCTCGCACAATGTCCCAATCTCCCACATTTCACTCTTCCCTCTGGGCACATTTTGTAATAACAACATGAGTCTTTGAACCAAATCTAAAGCAAATTCCCTCAAAGGAGAGTATTTCTTTTTGTAGGAAAACGTGTTATCCTTGAAAGATTTTGCACACTTGACAATACATATATCTCCTAGGGATTTGTTCAGTTCTTTGGCTGATTCTTTCCAGCAGCAGCTAAGACAGAGGAGCGTCGCCCCACTGCTCTGAGCAGTGCAAAAAATAAAAATGTTATTATCATTTTATTTTTTAGTGCGGAGCCAGGTTAGGGCAGGGTGATGCTGGCCTGTGTCACATGGAGGAGGGGCATATGCACCACAGGTGTGAATGGCGGTTTGGCCGGCCGGGTTGGGCCGGCCCAACAGACATGCACGCTTAGCATTTCATTTCTCTACCTGGCTGTATTGCACAGTCAGGTGGAGAACATGAACAGGCTCCCACTCCCTGTCTGAGCGCCAAACCAGGCCAATCAGACCAATCATGATGCTGCTCTCATGCTGGTGACAGCAGTGTTGTGATTGGCATAGGAAGCCTGGGATCTTGTTTGCTTCCTGGAGTCAGGAAGAGGATGGAGGAGAGACGGAACCCAGATAAAGGAGAGACGGACGGAATAGGTAAGTGTTTTCTTCTTCATCCGCCCTGCCACTCCCGTTCTATAGCAGCCGCCACTGACCCTTTCCATTGCTGAATACTGGTAGGCTATGTTTACAAATCCTTCATAAAAAGATTTTTACTAGTCAAAGGTTTTTTTCTAATGCCAGGGTTTGGGAGGGATCATAGGGCAAATTTACGCAAACCAACTCCCATGACCACAACAGTGTACACTCCTGAACGAGGTGGGTGCCGTATCACTACCCAGAACATGACACATTATGTCTGAGAGTAGGTTTGCCCCCCTCTTCTTCGAATGCCCTCACCGACAACCCTTGATGTTGTTGTTTGACTGGCTGGTGATTCCCCTTCTATTTATATGCCTGAAGCACTTTAGTGGGCGAGGTGTCTTTACTTGGGTATAGCGACTCTGGGAGGTAGACAAAGGGAAGCAGGAGGGAGGGGAGTTGAATGGGGTTTACTTGACCGCTGTGAATTGCGGGATAGAGGGGGCATTCTGACTGCTATGTGCTTATGTCAATATCTGCTGTTATTGGGACTATATCATTCAGTGCTAACTCATGTGTTCACAATACTGTAATTGAACCCTGATATCCCTCTCATTGCTGCTTTTTATATTAAATGCAATAAAGTATGCTAAAAAAAAATCAAAGGTTTTTCCTGTAGCCTTTTGTTGTAGCACCTTGTGACCATTTGAACCCTAATTAATTGTTCTGGATACTTTGAACTTCACATTTGGCTGCAAAAACTTTCTCATTTTCCTGCTGCTCTTGTGAAAATAAAGTTGTGTATCCTAATAAGTTTTGGTAGTTTAGCCAAAAGTCTTTCTAACCTCTTAACTGCCTCTTCATATCCATGTAATTGATTATCATCTTTGCAACAAATACTGCCTTAAATTTGAGACCATCAATCACTCCCAAATATGCATTAAAAGTCCTATATGATTCCTTGGACCTGTAGAGAGGTTTGCCTGTTAACTGCAGAAATGGTTGTGGAGGATTAATTGACTGCAAAGATGCCTCAATTAATAATAAAAATAAACAGGTATTAATGACTGAAACCACAATTGATGATACTACCAAGAAACTGTAGCGTAGAAAGTCTTAAAAGCACTCTTAAATAAATATACAGGAAATGAGCTACAAAAACACATCTTTAATGCAACTTTTTGTTTAGAATGTGGCCATTGCTATTTTGGTTAGCAGCGCATAAAGTGTTTCAAAAGCCCCAGCATCACAACCAGTGAAAGATTCAGCACCACTATGATGGATGCCTTGCTCGACAGGCAGGCGTGATGACATCAACGCGTACAACATGTTACTCGTCCAGCTCCCTTGGCCTGATTGGTGACAGCATGGAAAATCAATGTTGCCCCACCCAATAAAAGTTAAATCAAAGCTAAACACTCCTCATCTGTAAGAGCACAACACGTAATTATTATGTCCTCACGCTTTCCCACAGAGACAGCCTCATGTGGGACAGCTCCCATTACCAGTCTCATGAGATGAAGAAGTTAGGAGACGTCGGAGGTGAAATGAGTAAGTAATGTGTTTAGTGTACAATAGTGCAGCGCTAGGAAGAGCTCAGAGCTTCAACTGTTGTCTGCCAAAGCACCTGCACTGATGTACTCCACATACCAGGACACCTGACTTGGCACATGCCAGGCATACCGGAATGAAACAGACACCACAGTGTATCCACAGGGTTACAACATACCTTCCTGCTTTAATCAAAAGATTTACATGCATACATCAATAAAACAGTACAAACCTAGTGGAAGAAACGAGGGAGGAGTCAAAAAGAAAGAAAAACAGAAAATAAAAAGGCGTGATAGTGAAAAAGAAGGAAAAGAAGTAAGAAAAATGTGTAATACAAAGCTGAAGGGTGCATCATATTCATGTCAACGTGTTGATGCTTCACTGCCTGAGGACCTATGGGATTTAGGTGTAGAGACAACCGCAGTGGTGAGGAGTTTTTTTTAGTAGGTTACATAGCCCTAGCTAGTGAAGTCTATAAAGGGGGTTGAAGATGTTTCCGATGATTACTATTAAGTGGTAATGTTAAGGGGAATCAAAGGCAACAAAGTGATTTGATGTAGTGTGATGTGGAGCTTATTTACTGTCAAATATGATATCAAACCTGTCTTTCATTTATAACATTGTTACACTCTGGAGAATAGGCGGTTCTGTTTCATTAGGCTTAGAGTGTTTATTCTAGGGCAGTTTTGTGCTTCCTGTGATACAAACCAAAAAACTAATATCAGAAAGTACTTGGTACAAGGGAACTTAAAAGCAATTTTTAGTTTCAGATGTGTTTGCCTGGAGGTTATTGCAAATACATTCTTGCAAACTCCTCGAGCGTCAAATAAAGCTGACCAGGTGTAGCAGCTGCTGACCTGTCTTTCTTACCTTTCGCTACATCGGATATCTTCCATACAATTGCAGTCTCAGGAACAGAACTTGCAAAGCATTCTAGCGAGCCAGCTTACTATATACTTTCCAATTCGTGCCTTTCCCTCGGCTTTTCAACTGTAAACAGAAGGCTGTTGACGACCTAAGGGTGCGAGAAAAGGTCTCCCGTATATATACATATGTATATTGAGTACCTAAGGGTGCGAGAAAAGGTCTCCCATATATATACATATGTATTTTTTGTATATATATGTATCTATATATATATATATATATGTACACACACACACACACACACATTTTATATATATATATATATATATATATATATATATATATATATATATATATATATATATACATACATACATACATACACTTTAAACTGCTGAGTTACAGCCACTTTATAGCGGCGAGTCCGCGGCAGGGTAGCGAGCCCTACAAATCCCAACAACGCGTTGCCTTAACAAGCGAACCACCTCGACATTAACCAAGCAACATACCACAACTTATTTTCTCACCAGCGTGTTTATTTCACATGCAGCAAAGAAAATTCCTGATGCATTTCGGAGCCTCCGCTCCTTGCTCACAGGTTAAATGTACGCCATTGTGCTTCAGTAACATTATAAAACATACTATTGCATTTGCGCTAACAACATAGAGAACGGACTCATACACCTTCTTCTATTGTTCGTAAAAATTCGGCCATCTTGAATTGCAAAGAGATTCACTTTATTTCTGCCTCAAAATTATATACGAAAGCACTCAAATATCTTCTATTCACTTCATAATTATTATTAATTTAGAATACCTACGGGCTAATTCATCTTAGACAGAAACTGCATAGATTTCAAACATAATGATCACTTCATATCCACCCATAATCTAAAGTACATAGATTACATTAATTTATATCGCTAATAATTCATATCTTTCTTTCATCAAACTCCATTAGTTCCCTTATGTAATATAAGACCTAAATGAATTGTTTATTTCTTAAATATGCATAAATAAATACAAAAAAGGGTTTTCTACTTATTGATTATGTTTCAAACTCGATCACGTGCAGCACTCGAACAATTCTTCAGATATAATAACTCTTTTGCATTTATTGATATAGCTCCGTTGTCACAATGTCACCCTATTAAATCAAATGAAAAAAACGAATTGCAAACAATTATTGAACTTACAACCTACACCTAATTTCTACAGTTTACCAAATCTAATGCCTTCAACAACCACAAACTCTAATAAAATCCAAAAAATCCCTCAAAATATACATGAAAACACAGCTGATAATACTTTTTAAAATGCATTCATTTTTAAATTTATTCCAAATGTTCTGATAATTCTTCATCCAGGTTTAATCCTCCTGCATATTTTGTTCTATACTTAATAATTCATTTTGATTCCAGTCTCCTGAATTCCTGTTCTCTATTCCCTCCTCTCACACAAATAGGAATACTGTCCAATACACAAAATTTCAGTAAGTTAGTATTCTTTTGATGATATAAAGCAAAATGCCTCGCAATGGGGTATGATTTATTCTCCTTAACAATGGCTTTCATGTGTTCAAGCACGCGTTTTTTTGCTTTATGGATTGTGCTGCCAAGGTAGATTTTGTCACACAGACAACTCACAACATAAATAAAAAATTCTGTATAATAATTCAAGTGTTTTTTGATTATATAAGGCTGTGTTTGTTTTGATAACTGAATTTGATGGGAGCTACAACTACCTTTACATCCTTTGCATGAACCACATGTAAAAAACCTTGTATGGGTGACTTTGTATAGATTGTGTCAGACTTGTACAGAGCTTGTCCTTGAGAGAGGTGCATCTTCTAAAAGTAATCTGGGGTTTTTGCCTAATGAAATCCGCCAAATGCTCCTCCGTTTTTAATATATCCCCCCAAAAATTCAAACTGCGTCTTACCTCCCACGCTTGGTTGTGGAAGGTTGTGATAAATCTTACAGACCGACTCGCATTAACTTTTTCTTTGACCCGGGAAATCAATAATTTCTCACGGTCCAACAACAACACTTTCTTGCAAGTGTTTTCAAAAAGATTTAGGGGATACCCTCTCTCAAGTAATCTATTCCTCATAATTCCCACTTCCCGCAGAAACTCAGCTTCATCACTGCAATTTCTTTTAGCTCTGAGTAATTTTCCATAAGGAATGCTCTGTATGAGATTCAGAGGATGACAGCTTTTAGCATGGAGCAAACTGTCTCCAGCTGTTTTTTTACAGAACAGAGTACTTACCAATTTTGTATCTCTGACCTCCAACCTCCAATCTCAAATCTAAGAATTCTATTTCAGAGGGATGTATATGGGCTGTAAATTTGAGATTCAGTTGGTTGTCATTGAATTGTTTAACAAAATCTAGTGCCTCATTCTCACTCCTATTCCAAATACAGAAGATTTCATCAACATAACGAATGAAAGGACAGTGTGTTCGTTGAAATGACAGATATTATACACAATCTGCTCCTCCCAGCAGCCCAGGTAAAGTCCTACATAGCTGGGGGCAAAGCAAGTGCCCATTGCCATCCCCTGGGTTTGCCTATAAATTTCCTTATCAAAAATGAAAAAGTTATTAGTTAAGCATGTATTCATCATCTTCAAAAGCATATCAGTATGCTGTAAAAAAGAAATTGATCTCGCTCTTAGGAAATGTTTGCTTGCTCTAATACCTAGCTCGTGGGATATACAGGTATATAAACTCTCCACATCTAAACTAAGCAATAAGAACTGTTTATCCCATAAAATACCATTAATCCTTCTCAGGAAATTACTAGTGTTTTTGATATAGGAGGGCAGAGATTCTACAAAAAGGGCGAAGAAAAAAGTCGACATATTTTGATGTTTTCTCTAACAAACTACCTCTGGAAGAGACGATAGTTCTACCTGGTGGATTAACAGAATTCTTATGTAATTTGGGCAACAAATATAATACTGGGAGCTTGGGGCAATCACATTTTAAGAAAATATATTAATCTTTTTCAATTACTCTTCTATCACTCCAAGCTTTTAATTTGTCTAAATATTCCCTACTCGTTGTTAAATATTTTTGGTCCCCAAATATAATCAAGAGGAAGTATATGATACTAAATCGACACTTACCTTTATGATATTTTCGTAGTTGGTGCTGTTGTCATAAAATATGTGCATGTCGATCGTTTGTCTACTATATTGTGACATTCAACAGTTTCAATACTGTTTGTTTATTATTGACATTTGTGTAGCACAGATCTCTCCAAGCAGACAATGAAGTACTATACTTTTAATAACTTGTATTATTTATACTTTACTATGTCATATACTGCAGCCCTAGAGTCAAGTAATGGGGAAGCACCCAAATACATTTTTATTGTGTGAATAATTAAAATCATTGCAACTCCTCATCTGTATGAATGCATTGGAAAATGGTGATGTGGTTCGAAAAATTTAAGCAGCAAACATACTGAAATACTCTCATACAAATTTTGTGATTCAATTATACAAATGTAAAAACATACATATGCATTAAAATTATTACAAAAAACAGCTTCAAATGTCATTAAAGGCTTTCATGTGGTTATAAACACATCAGAGACCACTGTTCTAAGGTACTTCATCGAGTTACTTAAAATGTGCATGTAGGCACAATAAAGTGCAAGTTCTAAGTGAAATTTCACTAAAACGTTTTTGTGTCATTATAGCACATCAGAGACAGAAGTTCTAAGGTACTCCATTGCGTGACAAAAAATTTAGGGGGGCAGAACCCATGGAGATGTACTCCGTAGAATTCCATGGAGTCCCCTAAAAACTCAGCGAGATTCCACTGAGTTCTGTGAGTGTCGGAATGCCCATTCTTCTATCCCTGCAGAGTGAACGGCTTTGTGAGGCAGCACCAGGCAGAGGAGGCATGGGCCTTTCTGAGGCGAGCCCACTTCCCCCTGTTCTCAGAAACCCTCCGCCACCTCCTGTCTGTGCCAGAAGTCACGTATCACTGGCAGTCCCTGCACAATAATAACAGCTTGTTCTTTAATGCTTCCAGCCATGGCCCATGGTTTTTCGATGCTCGGGCAGCAGGTGTTACTGTTACCCAAACTCACTGGGCACAGAGGGTTGGCCTCAGAAACATGAAAGGGTCACTTGCTCCCTGTGGTTTCAGCTGTGACCTGTTGGTGAATCCGTGAAGCTGGCCAAATTAGGTTTACCCGATGTGGGATGGGAGCACATGAAAAATTAACTCACTGAGCCATTTAAGTCGTGAACTGGTAATGAACTATTTAACTACAGGTTACATAAATGCTTTTATAGGACAAGTGTGGACTGTTTTGTAGATCATATGTCTCAGAGGATACATTCCGATCTCTGCCGATAACTAAGCTGCTGAGTCAATCTGATGGTGCAGAAAGTTAAAAAAACTTTGCTCTATTTTACATTTTACAGACACAGCGCACAAGGTTGCATTCACAGCCTCATAGGATACATGTAGCAACAAGCAGGTTGCACACTCTCTGTGAGTTGACCCACACAGCCCAGAGCATCCAACACACACATGGCACACTGCAGGCAGACACGAGGAGGTGTCACATGTACATGAGAAAATTGCACACTCCCTGACAGGTTCCACAAAGACTCCAGCAAGTTGCACACATCCCAGTAGGTTGCACACTCACCCCATACAGCTGCACTGAGACCCAAGGAGCTCATTCACCTTTACATGTAGCACCCAGACACAAGCGGGTCACACACAGCTGACTACACAGTGACTCTAGAAATATACATATAATGACCAGCATATTTCACACACAACTTAGCAGGTGGCACACAGTCCCAGCAGGCTGCACACAAAATTCATCCATTTTATATCCGCTTAGTTCAACAGCTTGACAGACATCCACAGCGCACACACAGCAGCATACACATGCACCTGCAGCTTACACATGCCACAGCACCTCTCAAAGGGCAGCTTGAAGATGCCTCAGCAGCTTTTACTCACACCTGCAGCTTGCACGCATACCTGCAGCTCACATGCACACACACGCAGCTTGCATAAACATACACACACTGCTTGCACACATCTCAGCAGCTTGGCACACTCATGCTGCTTGCGCACACTTCTCCAGCTTTCACACACATCTGCACCTCGCACACAAAGACACACACACATGCTTGCAGCATGCGCACGCCTCAGCAGCTCTCACAAGAGGACTCTAAGGGCTGCCGCAGGAAGAGTGCTTTTGTGCTGCCAGGGGGTCTCTCCAAGTCATCCCCAGTCACTGAAAGGAAGTGAGGAGTGGGGTCTCCTTCAGCTAAGGGCTCTCTCCAGCAGGGTCTGTGCAAAGCAAATAAAGGAGTACCTTAAATTCCTGGCTGACACAATGGCACCACTGCCGGTTGCTGGGGACTGCATTTCCTTCTTCCTTCTTGGCAGTAGGAAATTCATGCTGAAGGGGAATCTCCTGTGCGAGTTCTGCATATCTCTGCTGCCTGATGCCTGCTACATCACTGCACGTGGAGCTCTTCCCATTCATAATCAAAGTGCTGAGAGAGTTCAAGCAGAAGGGTGGGTCTTGCCAATATACACATCATGTGCTGTTGGCAATGGTTCCAAAACAACAGACTGCACCATTGGTTGTCTGAAGCTCTTACACAAGCCATAAGCTACCGTGAGCTGCAAAATTTCCTGAAATGAAATGACCGGCCCTGGGCTATGCAGACACAACACACTGACTCCCCGGAATGATGGCTTGTAGAAGGTGCTATTTGTAAGTACCATGTTCCTCTTTGTCTCCTATAGTGTATATAGGGGGTCATTCAGACCCCGGCGGGCTGCGGGAGCCGCCCGCCTGGGGGGAACCGCCGAATGACCGCACCGCTGTCAAAAGACCGCGGCGGCCATTCTGTGTTTCCCGCTGGGCTGGCGGGCGACCGCCAGAAGGCCGCCCGCAAGCCCAGCGGGAAACCCCTTCCCACGAGGAAGCCGGCTCCGAATGGAGCCGGCGGAGTGGGAAGGGTGCGACGGGTGCAGTAGCACCCGTCGTGAATTTTAGTGTCTGCTATGCAGACACTGAAATTCAAAGTGGGGCCCGCTTACGGGGGCCCCTGCAGTGCCCATGCCATTGGCATGGGCACTGCAGGGGCCCCCAGGGGCCCCACAACACCCCTCACCGCCATCCTGTTCCTGGCAGTCGGAACCGCCAGGAACAGGATGGCGGTGAGGGGGTCGGAATCCCCCATGGCGGCGCAGCAAGCTGCGGCGCCATGGGGGATTCCTCAGGGCAGCGGAAAACCGGCGGGAGACCGCCGGTTTTCCTGTTCTGACCGCGGCCAAACCGCCGCGGTCAGAATGCCCTGCGGGGCACCGCCAGCCTGTTGGCGGTGCTCCCGCCGACCCCGGCCCCGGCGGTCAATGACCGCCGGGGTCGGAATGACCCCCATAGTGTCTACGTTCCTTGCAGACTTTGTACAAGGTGGGCAGTGAATTCCACCATGTGGCCGATGGTGAAGTGTTTTGCTGAACTCGGCTGTCCAAGCAAGGCATAGAGTGGGCAAAACTCCGCAAACTCTGCAGGTGGAGTGGAGTGTAAAATTTACTAGCTTTTGCGTCAAGAATTTTTATTTCTTATAAGGACACGGAGGCGAGGATTATGCTTCTCTTTCAATGCTTTATTTTCTACAGCAGACAATAAAAAACTTTTATTAAAAATACTACATTTCCCAGAAAACATATTGATCACATGACCAACCATACAGTATCTGACCTATAAAACCTGATGACATGAAACACACATCCTCTTTCTTTGCAACTGAATACCCAACAAAGTCCCAACCTGGAACATGCAGGAACAGTCCCAACATCTGAACTTACTTAAAACCCAAAGTCCAGAACCAGAATTATCCAGATTCTCTCGACGACCATGGAGCCATGACTCCGAACACGAGGATCTGGAGGGGGAAATGACTCCCAAACAGACAACCATCGAACTTCAAGTTTGCTTCTGTTCATTTCCTAAAAATGAAAGAAAAACCATAAACACTATTCACAAAATAATTCACATATGTAAATGCCATAACAGGAGGAGATATACTTAACACTTGAAACTTTCAAAGAACCTGAATTGTAATACTTAGTCCTTATGATGTAAACACACATCTCCTTTGGGTGCGATAATCCTCGCCTCCATGACCTTAATAGAATTGAAAATTCTTGACGCGTAAGCTAGAACATTTTATGCTCTTTGTCAGGACCGGAGGCTCCAATTATGCTTGTTCAAAGCTGTGCAATCACCACTGACGCAAAATCCAAGCTTTCAATGTAAATTCAGAAGACCAATCTACAGCCTTCATGATTTCATTCAAACTAGAACCCAATGAAAAGGATTTTGAAGCCCTAGCGCCTCTTGCCGAATGAGCTCCAAACACCAAAATATCAATACCTGCTCAGAAAGTAACCAGAGGAAACTAGCTTAAAAGGTTTTTGCAAAGTGATAAGTAATTGCCCCTGAGGTTCTAACCGAAACTCTCAGGTAGCTGACTCAAAGGCCTGAAGTCACTGTACCACACAGAGCTTATAATCCTGTGTAAAACACGGATAGGAAATCATCTTCGTATTAGTTTTTGTTCTCCTTGACACAGAAAAAGATACTCCCTCTGGAGAAAAAGATAGAACCTTGAGATCCAAGGCTCTCACATCTGATACCCGTTTACATGAAATCAGACATAATAACATGGTCAACTTGGCCAACAACTGTTTGCTTGACAAATACTTATTATCAGGCAAAGATCTAAAAAATCTAAGCACCACATCAACATCCCATAGGGAAGTATATTTTGGTTGAGGTGGCGTGGCAAAACAGATGCCTATTAGCAATTTGCACACTAAAGGATCCTCACCAACCGGCTCAGTATTGAACGGGATATGACTTGCCGAAATAGCAGATCTGTAATTAACTGATCTATGGGCTAACCCAGACTAAGCTAACGAAGATAAAAAATGTATTATGAAACACACATCCGCCTGAGAGGGATCCAAATCCCTTTTGCTACACCAATTAACCCATCTCCGCCATGTGCCAAAGCATATTGCTTGTGTGTACTAATAGACCAAAACTGGTCGATGAATGCGGAAGTTGATGGCAAAATGCCTGACATTTTCCATCTATCCCTGATACCCTCCATGCCACTAACTGCGGTTGTTTCGAGAGAATCAGAGGATGTTGAAGGCCTACTGGGTCCAGCAACAGGTTCTGACGGTGAGAGATAAGGAGAGGAGAATCGAATGACATCTCTGGAATCAAAGGGAACCAAGGTTGAGCCCTCCACAGAGGTGTTACAAACACCAGGTCGACCTTTTGATGCTGTATTTGGGTGAGAACCCTGGGGATCATGCTGAAAGGTGGGAATGCATACCCCTTAAGTGAAGACCAATCCTGCAAAAACGCATCCGTCGCTAACGCTTCTGGATCGGTACCCCAACTGAAAAATACAGGAATCTGACGGTTGAGCTGGGAGGCAAACAGATCCACTGAACATGGACACCACAGACGATTCATTAGAGGAAAGGCCCGAGGATGTAACCTCCAATAACTGAAATCCCGAAGATGACGGGAGTACCAGTCCACCACCGAATTTGTGGACCCTGGCAGATATTCCACAATGAGCGAGATCCGATGCTGAAGACAGTAATGCCAAAGATCCTGGGATATCTCTGCTAGCATCTGAGACCTCAGACCCCCCAGCCTGTTGACATAAGGTACCGCTGAGATGTTGTCCATTCTCAACAGAATGCAAAAATCGTTCTTGAGAGGGGACAGGCTCCTGATCGCAAAGGATCCGGCCAGCAGCTCCAGGCAGTTGATATGGAGTTCTAGTTCTGACTCCGACCAAAGACCCCGCATGGAGAGGGGACCGCACCTGGAACCCCAGCTCCACCTTCTGGCATCCATTTCTAGAATAACATCCGGGGCGCTGCCAAAAATCGCTCTTGATGTTCTGAATCTTTTGGTGAGGGAGAATGGATTGGGTCAAGACAGAGTCTATACAGAACCCCAAGAATTCCATCCGTTGTGAAAGGACTAGACAGGACTTCAGTTGATTGATTACAAATCCCAGAGACTGCAACAGCTAAACTGTCGAAGACAGGTGCTCCGTAACCATAGGAGGATCCTGGGCCATCAGAATGAGATTGTCGAGGTAAACAATCAACCGAATGCCTCTGGCACGAAGTGCCTCCACTACCGGCCTCATCAGTTTGGTAAAGCACTATGGGGGTGACGAGAGACCAAAAGGGAGAACCTTGTACTCGTAACATTGCCCCTGCCAAAAGAACTGCAGTAAGCGCCTGTTGGGGGCGAAAATAGGAACTGGCAGATAAGCATCTTTTAGATCCAAACAACCACCAAGTTGTCTTCTAGTAGTAAGTCCCTGAGAAGATGGATACCCTCCATCTTGAGGAGTCTGTAAACTATCCAAGAGTTGAAATTCTTGAGATTGAGCACTAAGCGTGAACTTCATCCTCGTTTGTTGACCAAGAAAATGGAACTCAGGAAACCCTTGGGATGAGGACTGGTCCAGTAGATAACTTCTTTCCAGACCAGTCTGGCAATCTCCTTAGTTATGAGATTTTGATCGTGTAGGGAAAAATACAGATCTGGGTAAAGAGAATCTTGAACCGGGGAACTGTAAAATTCCAGTTTATATTCTCAGACGGATTCTAGAACCCAGGGATCCTTGGTCAGTTGTATCCAATTGCTCACAAAATGCTGAATCCTTCCCTCCAGTATCACTTCTGAACAAGGTAAAATGCTCACCTGAGTAACCTGACTCCTGGGAGTTTTGTTGTTGGCCTCTGTCATAGCCCCTGCGGAATATCTGGTGTCCTCCACGTGGATGGGAGGGATAGAAGGTTTGGTCAGCTGATTGGTCCTGCTAATTGCCACGTGGGTGATTGAAATTTTCTCACAGGGAGCCCTGGTAAAATCCTCGGCCTGACGAACGGGCCCTGAATCGTCCAGCCCTTCTAAAAAGGGAATTGCCAAAGACCTTTTTTAATGACAAATAGGCTTTACCAAGGTATTACAGGTGGCTGCAAGCTTTGCCAAATCTTTCACAAAGCGACCTCCAAAGAGGAGACCTTGAGCCACAGGACCAGCTTCGGAGGACGCTAGCTCACTAAGTTTTGGATCAATGCGCATTAGAATACTTCTAAACCTCTCAGTTGACAGTGCCACATTGGTTTTACCCAAGAGGCAGATTGCACGCTGCGCCCAACCAATCAAGATGTCCAGGTTGACAGCTATACCAGACTCTTTAGCCTGAAAGCCAAGTTCAAGGATATTGGTAAGGGGTGCTGACATATCCAGTAACTTGTCCTGGCATGACCGCCAAGCTCTGTCAAGACCCTCTTCAGGTCTTTGGACCACTTCTTCATGAAGGTAACCCTAGTCCGGTCCACTTCTGGAGTATCTGAAACTTTCCTAATGAGATCTGGATGAAGACATTCAGAATGAAGCCTCGCCCTGACTTCCTTGTCAAAGCCCTGCCTAAGATGGGATTGGACATAATTGAAGACCTCTGGTAAAGGAACCCAGTTTGTAGACCTGGGATGCGCAATCTCTGTGAGATCAAAAGTGAGCATCTTAGGGGGACTTGGACCAGGATCCGATCCGCAATCCTGGTGCTTTTTCGTCATCCTGATCGCTGTCTGATGAATCCTGAGAAGAGGAGTCTGAACCCAAAGCGTCTGGATACTTGAAAGCATCAGCTGAAGTAGAAGCCTGTGGCTATGAATGGCTATAACCATGGTCTGCCAAGACAGAAGCTGAAAATTGTTCAAAGGCATCAGACTGCCAACGTTTCCCCTGGGACTTCCCTTTAGCCTTACCACCAGATGGGTTGGCATTTTGCATAGCAGACTCTAAGGCCAGAAGAGGGGGAAGCCAGACTTGCTGGCACACAAAACCTTTAAGGGGAGATGTCAGAGGACCTAAAGTCTTAACCAAGGCCTTATTGACTGAATATTGTACGTTAGAATCAAGCTCTTCGACTAGGCTGTCTTCAAATGAAAGACCCAGCTCTTGAGCTTCACCTCCATGTCCCTCATAAGGATCATATTGGGCCATAGTGATTATTCAAGGTGGATTCACCCAGCAATTTAAGCCTATATGTATATATATATATATATTGTATTGTATTGTAATTGTATTGTAATCATATTTATATAGCGCTTACTACCCCTGACGAGGCGTTGAAGCGCTTTTCGGTGAGTAGCACGCTACTCTGGAACCCAACAAGAATTAGTGATGGATTAGTATCGGGAAATAATCAGTTTTAGTATTATTATGAGTTAATTTGAGCCGCGGCTATGAGAGTTTGTTAGTTAGATGGACTGGAGTAATGGAGGGGTGGAGGAGGAAAGAAATCCAGAAGTGTTAATTGGGAGTATATCCTTAATTTACTCAACCCAAAGCCTTGGGATGAGTAAAGGGGGATGGAGGAGGGAAGAGTATGTGGAAGGGTTAGGGAGAGCATAGTAGCAGGGTGAGATAAATGCGGGAGAATTTAGTAGGGTTGTGTGGGAGGTCACAGTAGTAGAGTGAGGTTAGGTGAGTTAGATGTGGAAGCGGAGGGAAGAGCTTAGGCAGGGTTATTTAGGAGATGAAAGTAGTAGAAAGGATTTGGGATGAGTCAGAGTGAGAATGGAGGATAGTTTGATAGAGACATGACATATGATGATGGGTAGATAAGTGTGATAAGATGAGAGCAGGAATTCATAGATATCTAATATAACAACCCACCCAGGAGCCATGCAATGACCCACAAACATGCCAAGCTCAGAAACAACATATACATATATATATATATATATATATATATATATATATACAAACACAAACACACACACATGAATACACACACATATGCACATACAATACATAATTAGAACTATGGGTAAAATATACTTAGTCAAACAGGTTTGAAGAGTGTGTGTGTATTTTATTGTTATGACATAGTAGCGATACATATTTTCTAAAGAAACTATACATAACTAGAAATATACATTATCTGAAAAATATTTATCAACATAGGCATATGCAGTCCATAGTTGTTTGAATATGGTGGTTATGAAGGAAAGAGCCAACTCTTGAGTAGTTTTCTGAAGACAAGAAAGTTATCTGTGGCTCTTCTAGTTGGGGGTAATGAATTCCATAGTTTGGCTGCTTGAACGGAGAAGGATGTACCACCTAAAGTCTTTTTCTTGTATGGTGGTGTTCTAAGGCGGGGTGCCAATCTTGAGCGGAGGTTTCTTTGTTGGATATATATATATATATATATAGTCAAAAGCTATGGTGGGAGTGTGGCCCCTGCAGGTGAGATATGCAGTAAAGAGTGGAGGAAGATGCCTGCTAAACACTCTAGGCAGAGCCTATGCCAATTATCACTACCCTGGACACACTATGATGCCCCAGGGCATCAGGAGCCAACAAAAACTGCTCAAAGAAGGTAAAAAAATAGCTTGCGTAAGTATGGTAAATAGAGGGCGATGGAGCGCACCGCCCGACGCTCTCCCAAGCCTCCTCGCTGCTGAAATGACACACGTGGCCTTAACGCGCATGCGCGAGGCAGTTCATAGTCCAGAGGGAATAGAATGAATGGATTACGGCCATTCAAGATGGCGGGAGCGATCGGCTCCACTCCCGCTCCACAATCGTAACAGGTCCACAAGAGTTTTGTGACCTGGGGAGGCCGTAGCACTCCCAACAAGTACCCTGAAAGGCAAGGTAAGTAAAATAGAACAGTGTATGCTAAAATGTGTGAAACAAGAACAGCGGGAGTAACCGCGCGCGTTCAAGACACATTACACATAACATCAATCATGACAAGTATAAGAACACAAGACTCAACTGGATGCGGAGCAGTAAAGAAAGAGGACGTGTGTTCATGTCATCACGTTTTATAGGAAAGATACTCTATGGTTGGTCATGTGATCAATATGTTTTCTGGAAAATGTCGTTTTTTTAAATAAAAGTTTTTTATTGGCTGCTGTAGAAAATAAAGCATGGAAAGAGAAGCATAATCGGAGCCTCCAGTCCTGACATAGAATTTACAGCCTACCCCTACTAAAAGTGTGCATATGAGCAGAAATAAGTGCAAGGTCTGTATGCTTCAAAGCGAGTTGGGAGACAGTATCTTCTAGGTGAGTTGAATTTGTTTAAATGCAGGAGGTCTTCTGCCAGTCGCTTGACAAAGTGTAATTTAGTGAGATAAAGTACAGGGTCTTCCACATTCAACTAAGCGAGATATCATATAATTCCTGCAGATAGTGAATGAAAAACTAACACAAACAAAATTGTAATTATACCTTGTGATAAGCACCATAGTCTGTACTTTTTTAGCAACTTGAAGGAACAATATCGTTTATCAGTGGAGTAAACTGCTATGTCTGTGCAGTCCATCACAAATTGGGCACCAGAGTTTTTTCAAAACAGATTTCGTCTTTGCTACCATTACATCACCTTGCTTCTTTCAGTGTGGTTCTTGCTGGTTGCATGAAATTGCCAAACATGGACACATCCAAGGGGACCGTGCTCGAAAGGAGAGCTGCTTTTGCTTCTACACATGTCATAGCCCCACTGACCGGAAAATTGGTTTTAGCAGTTTCTGTTGTTGCTGTGACCGGGCTGGGCAAATGCATATAAGATGCAACTGAGACTCCTTTCTGCAGCTACAAAGTCTGCATCCTGCAATATGGGATAGCGATTTCCAGGTAAGAGTTGATTCTTGTATTTGCAAAGGCAGCAACCTGGATCCAAGGATCTTGTTCGGGCATTTCTTTGCCAGATTTCTCCATCTATGAACTCAGGATTTTGAACAATGTCCTTGTATCTATCAGAATCACCGCAACCCTGCTGCAGTTCGGGAAAAAGTTAAAACTGCATCTCATAAAACATCATGATGAAGTTACAGTCCACAAATCAGTTGCCCTTCTGATCGCTTGTAGACGTTAGCCTTACGTTTGACTCTTTAGAACACTCCATTGCTTTTTGGCTTCAGTTGTGCTACAATAAATACCAAATACATACTTACATAAATACAGAGCACATGGCATCCAAAGGTACAAGATGACAGGCAGTGCTTTTGTAAATAAAAATGTGCCCTCCTCTTAGACATGTTGCCGCTGCACCTAAAGGTGTGAACATAGAATACTGAGGCAGTGTAAACCTGAAGCCATCTCGGGCCTCTTCAATCCGTTTAAAGCCACTCCCTTCCCCTTCATCTCAGTCTTGTAGCTTTCTGCTTTCTCCCATTGTGTCGCTTTTTCGTTTTTCTCTTCCTCTGTCTTTCCCATAACGTCTTTTGCTCGCAGTAAATGCTTGAGGCAGAAAAATAAGTGCCGGCCCTCCTAAATAAGTGCGGGTGTTCCGCACTGGAAACAACAATCACAAATTAAGCACTGATGACAGGTTGGTGAAAACTTCAGCTTTTTGGCTGCTGCTGTTGAATGTGTTATTTTGAGAAAGTACCCTTTTTTGCATACTTACCCCTATTTTTAGTGGATGATATCACTGCTTTTTTAACTCTTTGCACTAGGGCACTGATGTCTGAGCCCTAGTGTAAAGGTTCGGAACCCTAAAACATGAAAGAATTAGCTATCTCTTGATTGGCATATTGAAATTTCCAGTAGGGTCATAGTGTATGGTGCAGGGAAATACACCAATGGAATAAAAAGTTAAATGTCACCTGTGGACAGCTGCACTTGTTGTACCAGCCGCTAGACTGACAACGAAAACATTTCTTCAGGTGTACATGTGTAGCCAGCCTTCTGCAGCTTTTAAACCTGCAGATGATCCTGTGAAAATTACCCTTTTTGATTGAAAAGAACACTACTTTGAATTATTAAATAGATAACCCCAGTGTAGGCCTTGTAGCCAGAAGGCGATGGTGCCCAGTGTTTAAAAGTGGTACATTAAAGAATTTAACGCTGGCTTGTTCCTCAGTGACTAGCTCCAAATGCAATTTTCACTGTACCATGATGTGACTGATCCTATGAGAACAAAAGTACTGTAACTCCCATCACAGTTTCTTTCCTTTGCTTTCCTGCCCGAGCAGTTGTGTTTCCCAAAAATAATCTTCCGGAATATTGTTGGTGGGATATGAGGCATCATAAAAATAAATTATCGCATTTCAGAAGGACTCCACAGCCTTCACCTAGCCCTCTCAAAATCTCACAGAGAATATTTGAAAGAATTTATCAACATTTTATTTTTTCTATCTCTAAGCAGGAAATTTTTCATAAGCACATTTCACCTAGACACTTGCATTATGCTGAGCACAAAAATAGTAGCATAAAACATATTTTGAAGATTGGTTTCCTTCTGTTTTCCACATGGTTTAGTTTTTAAATATCCAGTACAGGTTTTCAGAGAGAGGATTATCATACATTTTACATATTAGATTCAGTCGTCGCTCGAAACCAGCAGAAGGGGCGGGGCGGTGCACGGGGGTGGGTGGGATGGGCTATAAAAATTGAATAATTAAATTAAAAAATTTTTTTTTTAAAACACTTACCGCCACCGCTGTTCCCGCAGCTGCTCCATCCACTCCTCTGCAGGCACAGGCTCCCAGCCTGCCCTGCGCCAATCCTGGCACTGCTCAAAGCAGCATGAGGATTGTCTGGGAGCACCCAGGCAGGGCACTCCCAGGTAGACTGGGAGCCTGTGCAGTCTCTCTCAAGCCCAGCAACTGTGTTGCTGGGCTTGAGAGAGTCCATTGCGCATGTGTGTCTGGCCGGCAAGTGGGGAGTGCTCTGTGGACTCCTCTCAAGTGCTTGTCACAGCCTGTGGCCCGCCCCTTTTCAAGAAAATGATAATAAACACTGTTTACCATTGTTTTCTTGAAAAGGTTTTTAGCTGCTGCTGCTGGTGGTGGGGTGACGCTCCTCCTCCCTCATGGAGGAGCCGCCCCTGATTATATTTTACACAGTTATGACAGGAATTAACATGTGAAATAAACATGACATACTAAAATCAGTTTAGACTAACACTAATACATGAAAATTATAGAGGTAAAGATGGAGCCAAATACACCCACATTCGCTATTGAGCTTCAGGGCATACAGGAATACAGGGAAAACCTATCCCAAGCAGTCCCTTTCATGGTTTCTCTTTGATGCTCTGCTCATATGCCCATGTAATGTCGCTAAGGTAGTCCTAATACAGGGGCCAATGACAAGTGCACTGTTCAGACTTTCACAGCTTTGAAGTAGGAGGGCATTCTGGAGGTTTCCACCCCAAAGATGTTTGGAATTTCTGCTATCTGCCCTGGATTCAGCTTGTCTGGGGGCAAAAAAACGAGTCTGAAACCCTGTGTGAGTGTGCTGAGGCAGAGCCTTTGTGATGTATTGAAGTGTGGTAGGTGACAGCTCCTCCCCTTATCAAGTCAGAGATGTCCAAACACTGCTAACATCTGTTCCCCCTTTTGTCTCCCTGTCTGGGAGCAATACACAAAGATTAACTGCCAGCTTCACAAAGTCATGTGACCCAAGATATAGGCTGTATCACTAAATGGTTGGTTCAAAGAATGGCATCTCTCTAAACTGTCATCTTCAGAATTGTGTCCTAAAGTCTGACTTTATATTGAAAATGGTTTTAAATGACAATTCTTTAGACACCAAACTCCAAACTCCTAACTGCTCCCAATTGAACGTTATCACTTAATACACATAATAAGATAACCCAGTGTTATCCTTAGGGAGATATAGGCCTTGCGGTACTGAATAATGATTTAAGAGGTTTTCACTACCAGGACACGTAAAAGTTAAATGTACATGTCAAACTTTTAAATCACTTCACCCTGCCCTGTGGACTGTTCATGGCCCACCTTAGGGGTGAGTTACATGTATTTAAATGGAAGGCTTAGGCCTGGTAAAATGTTATTTTTCCAGGTCACAATGGCAGCTTAAAACTCTACACACAGGCTGCAATTGCAGCCCTAAGACATGTTTAAAGGGCTACTTAAGTGGATGGCATAATCAGTGATCAGACGCATTATTAGTATTGCATATACTGGTCCAGGGTAAAATGAGTGCCAACTTATTAGGGACTTACAAGTAAAGTAAAAATGCCAATTGGGTGTAAGCCAATTTTTACCATGTTTAAGGGAGAGAGCACAAACACTTTAGCACTGGGTAGAAGTGGCAGAGTGCACAGACTTACAAAGGCCAACAAAAACAGGATCAGCAAAAATGGAGGAGTAAGGCAAAACGTTTGAAGGAAGACCACCCTAAGGCTGACAGGTCTAGCACGTCTTTCCTTCAACAATGTGCTGTCACCTAACTTCTATTTTTTCTTGATTTTTAGTTCTCCATCACATGCGTAATACAGCATATGTTAAGCTGGATTCACATGAATACAACATAATAAAATACCCATCAGAACCCTTTATTCCATAGCTACCTAATAGAAACTGAAAAGAAAAAAATATGCTCCCATAAACATTGTAAGTCCATTCATTTACTGGGTTCTGAACTCTATTAAAGAGGGTAATAAATAATGCTACTTTTTCATCACTAAAATTATTCTGTAATCAAATAATTCTATTAGTCTTAAACTGGGTTTATCTCCCTCCTGTCATAAGAGTATTTTGAACTGTAAATTGAGTAACAACCTCAACTCTCTTCAAAATGTTGTCCTCTTTAGACTTAGCCTTGACAACATTTAAGACACACTGACATAATTTGTGTAATGTTGGGAATTTCAAGTTCCCAAAATGACATCATTACCCCACTTTGTATGATTATCTGCTATTTGTAGCACACATTTACAGACAGCAGTAAAAATGTACTGTGAATTTACAGGAACAAAAGAATGTGAGCAGCTGTTGTTTGTGGTGCTGTTATTCTTTTAGCATTTTTAAAGTATGCAATATGTTCTTGCATTAAAAAATGCGAGGATGCATGTTGCACTACAATATAGTGCTAAATGTGGATTGTCACATCACCTAACTATGAATAAATTCATGTGATAGTTAGGAAATTGGCTTAATTATGCAAAACCAAATTATGCCAGTTTCTCATACCCTTACTTTTGGCCACTTCCCATATTTTTCATAAACATATGCAAAGGGTTTCCACTCAGAGGTCAGTAACTCCAGTAGTTGAGGCCTACAAGGGTTTGGGGCACAGATTCTTTGGATACCCTTACATCTGAGGAAACCCATTTTATAAGGTCCTTACTTCTCCTTCCCCAATCCACGCCACTTGTTCCCTTTCATTTTGAGCTAGCCCTTAAGCGGATTGTTGCTTTGAGAGCTTTGGTTTATTGAGATAAGATCTGGTTCTGTCCTGAGCTTGAATCACATAGATTGTTCCTTGGATACTTTTAATCAAAAATAGCTCTTTATTTTTGCTCTGAATGTCCTGTGGATCAACCCTTCTGCTACTAATTGTTCAATGAAGGCTATTGTGAAGAAAGCATTCTGGAAGCACATAAGAACAGAACGCAAGCGCAAAGCAGACAGCGACAGCTTTACTGTCAGTCAGATTTTACCTATTAAACCCTTCCACGGTACGAATTGCATCTTGATGAGTTCACCCCACAGTGGGCCAAATCCCTTTTTCATAAATTACGGTTGGCACTTTAGCACAGAACAGTTTTACATATAAGTAGAACAAGGTGAGGGCCGAGGGGAGCAAAAAGCAACTATGCCCTTCATGTCTGGATCGGGTAGAAAATATAAAACATATTCTGTTGTGTTGCCCACTGTATTCTTCTGCTAGAGCTAAATGGCTGAAGCCCTACTGCTGCAAATTGGGGCCCCAGCACTATCTACTTGCTCTTCGAATACCGAGCTCAGATAGGAACAGGATAAGGGACTTATTTAGATTTCGGTGGACGGGATATACCGTCACCGTAGTGATGGAGAAACCCCTCTGCCAAAATCTCAATCAGACCCTAACTGTTTTCTGTGTGAGCAGATTTTCATTGGTCGTGGGTACCACTAGGAAACGACCTAACCTCCCATTATAATACTAGAACATTTGCACTTTACTCAATGGAAATATATAGGGTTTGCATGTGTCCTTGGGTTTTGATGTGGGACTTGCTTTTGACACTTAGAATAGAAGAGTTATGTTTTAACTTATATTTATGATTTATGAAGTCTACTTTCAACTTCTTTTGTGCAACAAAGTACTACTGGCACTATTAATACTATATGCATAAACTCCACAACTAGACATGGGCCTTTTAGGTTTTTGTTTATAGTTGTGTTGTGTTTTTTTCATGTAATTTGGTTAGTAAGGAAGTACTTTATGTGATATTTTTATGTGTGGGAGATTCCCAAGAGTGTTGTACTGTGTATCTATGAGCTTAACATACTGTGTTTTAACTTGTTTTATGGGAGAACGTTTATAGCCTATGGCCGAAATATAGCATTTTTCTTTTCTGCATAGATAAACGTTTCTTTGTGTTTTCTTAAAGATAAAGATGTGAAAGGAGGGAATCTTTTTTTTAAAAGAAAAGGTGTTGTACTGCTGGTAGCTAGTTTGAAGAGACTAGAATTTTCTACCTATTTACGTAACATGACGAGATAATGAATTAAGGGTCTGATATGAGCACTTTTTTTTAAAGAAGGCATCGGACTAGAAGGGAAAGTAAATAAACAGAGCTTTACTTTCCATAAACTCCACTCCATGCCATTACTCAGTACAAGAAAAATGAGCAACGCCCACACAGCTGCTTGCTGCTAAATATTGAAAGAACAAGAAGAAATTTAGGACATGCGTGCAATGGATAAACGTGACAAACGCACACAAGCTATAGGTCCCTATTTATACTTTTTTGTGCCGCATTTGGGTCATTTTTTGACGCAAATGCGTCGCAAAAAAAGTATAAATATGGGCCATAGTTAGTTATCCTATAAAATCTACAGCACTTTATTTGCTGACAAAATTACCTGCTAAATTGCCTCGGATCGTGCCGCAAAGCATTGGCAATGCATGATAGTAAAGACAATAGCGGGCACGTGTATGAAACTGGGCGCCAGCCAAATTATAGCAGCATGCAAAGTGAACAGTGTCTGCTTCGAGTAATCTCCACCCCGCACACTCATATCCATCAACCTTCAAAACAAATATTGCGGCAGAGGTTATTTGGCACTTGTCCCGTGAGGGCTTCCGTAGACACATTATATATATTAACTCATCTAAAAGCTTTTCAATTATTGTGTCCTCGTTTTTGGTTGTTCGAACTTCCGACATAATTTAATTACGCTGAAGGCAAGACTAGGCAGCTTTGTTTTAATGTTGTAAACAGGCAGGTTGATTAAAATACTCAGTGGCACTCTCATGAATAAAGAGCATCATAATAAGTCACAGATGTCCTCTGCACATTTATTCAGCAACCAGAGCATGGAAGAAGTGAGAACACATCGAAATTAGCTGTCCATTGTAATTTGGGAAGCAAAGCACTTTGTCACAGAAGTCGTCACGCATTCTTTAAATGATAATATAACATGCATGAGTGTTAAGCTCTAGTAATGAGACATTTAGTCAAAAAATTGATGATTTTTAATAACGGTGGAGAAGTACTTATATTTATGTAGAGGGACACGTTTGGGATTGGCATCCAGCACTGCTCATATAATTTTATTATTCATATCATTTCATAAATCATGTTGTGAAAGTGTGGCAAATAGTTGTATCTCAGAGAGTCAAGGTATTTCCGAGTTCAAAATTCGCAGATTAATATAAACTCAGGGGCCAAAGTTCTCCTTAGGAGGTCCTCTCTGGTGCTGGCCAATGCCAGGGTTGTCATATAATAGAACTGCCTAGTCTTGGCTCCACCTCAAGCCTCTTTCTTCAACCTCCCCACACCACTTAACTCTTTATCTTACTCTTGCACGATCTTTCTCATTTGTCACTATTTTCCACTTTCCCTTCCCTCTTCTTTCCCCGTTTTTTATTTTTATGACTCCTGCTCTGCATCAAAGTGTGACCAAGAAAAACAATTCCAGTTCCCAAAATGAGTGCCACCAACAGTATCCTGCCCAATTAACTAAACCAATGTAGTGGATTCTACTACATACATTCGAAAAGCCTGGGGGGAGACCGGGCAAGCCCCTGCTTTCCCAAAATCCCATCAGGCGAAAACGGCGTAAAAACCACAACTCACCAAATAGGAGTAAAAGGCCTCTTTATTGGACAGGTCTGGCAAAACAATTACCTTGGCATTAAGCCTTACAAAACTTAACCACCTCACTAATAGATGCTACTTCCTAAACCCCACCCTCTAATAGAACGTAGCCCTCATCAATGCCCCCTTCCCCTCCTCACCTTGACCCGAATCAATCCAGTACCCATCTGTCCTGCTGTCCCCCTTCTGTAGTTACCCTAGCATTTCCCTCCCTTTTGTTCCCTTTCAAAAATCCCTGACCTCTCAACTTTGTGCATCCGTACCCCTCCCCACCCCCAAAGCATGTCTGTAAAAACCCACTACTAAGGAAAACTTGCCAGGTGTTTTCCTGCCCCACCAAAACCATTGAGTTTAATTGTGATCCCATAGATTCTCACCCAATAGATCTGCAATCCATATTCTCAATTGCAACAAATAATGCTCATTATCCATGAAGGATAAATGAATCCCTGTCCAAAAAGAGTAACATAAACATGGATAATTTCTTCATGTCTCAAAACTGAAAACTCTTATGAGTCACAAAAACCCATCATTTCCCTGTTCACTTTTTTGTATTGCTTCTCAATCCCTATAAAAGATGTTGCTCCCTTCCAAACTCTCCTCGGTACTAGCTCCGTACCAGTATATGTACCTGCCCACTTCTCTTTGATCCTCAACAAGTCCATCTTCATAGTGTTCAACAACCCAACACCTGACAACGTCACTAAATCGTTTTCTTCTAAATGAATCGCTAACAAATCCGGACAAAGCCCTTTAGCAAAATTATTGGAAAGAACATACAACAATTCACCCCACCTCATACCACTTCTCCCTACCCATAACATTTTTATTCTTGCCCCATTCAAACCCAGTTGCCGACCAAAATGTCTTGATGCAGCATGCTTCTCGGCCCAACGCACAAAGGAATACCCCACTATCCAAACCGAAGAACCTGTTCTGTCCACACCAGCCAAACAACATAGAAAATAAAACACATAATTAGCCCAAGACAATAGATGGGCACTTTTGATTTTGATTTTTCACAAACCTTTGACGGGCTTGACCTAATATAACGCTTAAAGCACTGAGACCTCCAAGTCCCAAGTCCATTATAGCCCTATCTGATTGACCACACTTCTTAGGTTCCGTGGCTGCCCGATCCGGAATGAATGGGCACCATATGATTTAGATTCCATACCCAACTTACTGATTGCTTTCTTTAATACTGAAAGCAACTGATGAGACTTCAAGTGTGATCCATCCTTATGAACAAATACAAACCTAGAATCCTTCAGCAAAAAGCTGCTAAAAGAAACCCAACAATACATTGCTACTCTGCATAACCACTTCATGCCCCTTGCCCAAAGAATCAGTGTTAGATGTCTGAATCCACAGATAAATAACACCCGCCCTCAGATATACATTAGAACATAGCATAGCCCTATCTGATTTACCACACTTCTTAGCTTCCGTGGCTGCCCGATCTGGAATGAATGGGTACCATATGATTTAGATTCCATACCCATCTTACTGATTGCTTTCTTTAATACTGAAAGCAACTGATGAGACTTCAAGTGTGATCCATCCTTATGAACAAATACAAACCTAGAATCCTTCAGCAAAAATCTGCTAAAAGAAACCCAACAATACATTGCTACTCTGCATAACCACTTCATGCCCCTTGCCCAAAGAATCAGTGTTAGATGTCTGAATCCACAGATAAATAACACCTGCCCTCAGATATACATTGGAACATAGCATACTCATCTCCCCTTTTACACCCAAAAGCTCTGAAACTCTAAAAGCACAGTGAAAAAGTAATGCCATACACAATGACATTAAAGCCACCGCCCACTTTGAGAAACAAATTTCCTTTAAAGTCAAAATGATACCCCGCAGTAGTTATGTTGTTATTGGGTGTCTCCCCTGTCCTGTTCTAGCCCATCCCGCCAGAATTCTTCTACAGATTTCACCTTCCATAGGATCATAACCCCAAAAATACTTACCATAAAAAGAAGTTCCTGATAACTTTTCTGATATAGTTACAGCTGATAAACCTAAATCAATTTGCTGCATAATGAGAAGAACTGCATCCTCCCTTCTTTCTACATGACAGGGCCCACCCACCCCCACCCACCCGTCTCACTGCACCTGATTTCATAAATTCAGATCAAGCTTGCTCATAACATTTCTGTGTAGATGAAGCTATTGACTGCTGAATCATCTCCAACATCCTCATATTCCTAAATCCAATAATGCCCTTCAAACTGCAGTTTTCTGTGAATCCGCTCCCAGTGCAAGACCACAGAATCTCTGTCACTGCAAACAAGATTGCGCATCAGCAATTTCATTATCTACTCCTGGAATGTACTTTGCCTTAAACCGTATGTTATATTTCAAATAATTTAGCAGAAACACCCGTAATAACTTCAGCAATTTTTCATCTTTAGCCTTCTACATATTCAGCTCATTCACCACGTTTGATTGTCAACATTGAAAACAACCTTCCTACTAGCCAATACCTCGCCCCATAATGACAATGCCGCCACCAATGGAAAAAAAATCCAAAAAGGCAATGCTATGCCGTACCTCTCTCCACGAATCTGGCCAACTCTCAGCTACACAATGCCCATCCCAAAACACGACGAAACTGTGTGCACCTGAAGCATCTGAAAAAACTTGAACTTGCCTTAACCAATCATCTTTTTCAAAGTACATGGTCACCCCATTGAAGCCTTGGAGAAAAGAAATCCACATCCTCAAATCCGCTTTCGTACTGGCTCGAAGCCGAACATGATGGTGAGGTCGAACTGCTCCCCTTATTGCAAAACCCCAACCATCTACAAAAAGCCCTTCCCACTCTCACAACCTGACAGCCAAAATTCAAGTGACCAAGCAAAACTTGCACCTGTCTCACTTCAAATGCGGGCTTTCTCCAACAAACCAATTAGCGTATTCACTTTTTCTTGTGGTAAACGCACCTCCATTTTGATAGAGTCCAACTCAACTCCCAGATAATTCAAACAAGTAACCAGGCCTACTGTTTTCTCCTAAGCCAATGGAAGGCCCATGTCAAACATGGCCTCATGAGCTCTCTTGCAATCGCCTGTTCCTGCCGCAGAAATCATATAAGTAGTGTGTAACTTACTTATAACCACTCCTTGATTGATAAACCACTGGAGAAATGAGCTAAAGGTCTCAACCAATAAATACGAAATTGAACAACCCAGAGGTAACATCCTGTCAACATAGATGGCGTTCTCAAACTGCAAGCCCAGCAAAGAAAAATCATCTGGTTGCACTGGAAGGAGCCTAAAAGCTGATTCTGTATCAGATTTTGCATTTCAGCTCCACAATTTCTTACTAAAGAAATCTCCTTATCAACAGATGCGTAATGGACTGTAGTGATCTCCTGGGCAATTAAATCATTATTAGACGCACCCAAAGGCCAAGAAAGATGAAGGATTAACCTGAACTCACCCAATTGCTTTTTGGGCACCACCCCAAGTGGGGAAATAGTCAAATTCTGTAATGACCAACAATTAATTGAGCCCACTATCATACCCAACTCCACTTCTTTGTGCAGCTTGTTTGAACCACTTCAGGATGTTCAATCGCAGCCTTCAAATTCCTTGCCCATCTCCGTATTCTAGGACCCTGATAGCATAAGCGAAAAACTTCAGCAAAGCCCCGAAACAAAAGTTTTGCATCAGCAACTCTTGGATAAAATCAAAGCCAATAATGCAGCAATCCCACTTTAATAGGAGTAGGTCAGTTTTCCCACCACATGGTGTGTGGAGCCTGTTACCCTTATCACCACCTCTCCCTTGGTTGCCGAGCCATCCCCACTGCATTCCTCTAAAGCATTGGAAACCCAGATACCTTCCCCCACAACTTTAGCAGTCATGCCTGAATTTGTACTGCTGTCTTGTACACCCTCCACTATTAAATGACCAGCATGCTCCGTTCTGTGGCAATTTTCATTTTGGCATATTCTCACCCCCATATTGGATAGGGCGAGCCTGAAAGAGCTTATATTGTAACGGTAGACCACTAGCCATATGTGTCACCAGCACATTTCTGGTAGTACAAAGCCATTGCATCCACAGTTCATTATCAATCTCTCCCCACTCCTTGCCTGGAGAAATGGCCATCCTTGCGCTAAACTCCTCATCATACCGAAACCAACCAAAACCCCCATAATCCATTTGGGCTCTCCGAACAATATCCATATATTAATACAAAGCTACAGATCTCTCTGGCAAACATTCACAATAAACGCTTGCATGTATCAGAAAGGCTGATTTCCAGTTTTTCTATGGTGGTAGGTACTTTGGGTCTGCGTGCCAACTCCCACTCTTCCTCCTTTGAACCCTCTTTGGCCTGTACTTCCCTATGTAGTAGCTTGAAAACATTCACAAATTCACCTTTACAAATTCTCTCTTTCATATTTGGAGTGAGATGTGCCCCCAAATGCATCAACACCACAATGTATGGAAGCTTTATATTCTTGGCATTGCCCCCATCAACATCCTTCCCTGACTTATTATCCTGTAGCTGAATTTTACTACCTGAAACCAATCCTCTTTTACCTGAACCCTTTTCCATATTTTCTACATCCTGTTTCTCAATTACAATTTCTGGTCTCTCTTCCTACTCTAGAACCACCTGAATACCCATATCCCTTCCCTTAGATTGCACCCCCACATCTGTATATCCCCCTGACAAATTACGCACAGAAACCGATACCCCTTGAGAAACCGCCCTGCTTCCCGAACATTGCCCTCTCTTCTCACCGCTAGGTGAGTTTGCCATAGTGATTGTCTCCTTCCGTTCCCATCTCCACAATCGCCCCGGACCACCTTCCCTGCTTTCTCCTGAAAAACACCAATACTCCTTCCCCCATTAGGTATTATCCTTTTATCACCACCCTTCACCACCACCCTCAGTTGCACGATCTCCCCCACTACTGGTTCTTCCCCATCCTCATAATCCAAAATGTCCTCTTCCAGACAGTAATTATGGATAACGAAATCAGCACCTCAGCTGGTAGATGACTCGTCCCACAACCTCTGCTGATGCCTTTCTTGATGTTCATGTTCGCATGCCTCCCCCAATGTCTGGCGAGCCACTCCGGATCTCGCCCTCTCTTCTAGCCGATGTACTGGGGGTGCTCGATCACCAACCAGTGTCTTCCTGTTATCTGCTGACTGCCCAAGCGGCAGTGATGTTGACCGCTCCTCAAGCACGCCCATTGCATTAGGACTACCACACCCAGCCTTTGCTCTCACTGGCCCTATTTGCCCAGGATCTAATCTACCCTGTGCCACAACTCCCTTTACTCCAACATTCGCCTCCCCATATAAAATACCTCTCATACCTAACTCACTTTGGTCTTTTATTTCAATATTTATTTCAATATGCTGCCCTATCTGATATATATGGTTTGATTATTCACGTCCCATTCCTGTACTCTATGTAGCATGGGACTGACCAACCTAGGGATAATCTGTATCATTCTGCCCTCGGGCATAATTATGGGCATGTTCTTTAACTGAAAATCTGAAATCAGCCCCTCGGACACAGCCTGTGTCTCTTCTTCCTCATCTGACACAACAATCACATTGCCCCACAAGGGCCAGTTTATCACAAAAAAGAGTAGCAGGAGTGCAAAATGCACCTATTAACCTTCAATTACATTGCAGAGCTGCCCCTTTGCACCATTTATTGACCATCGCCAGTCTCTTTTTTGCCTGTAATGAGCTATTGCAAGGCCAAGAACTGCCAACTACAGAAAACAACTATGGCTCAGGAAAGTACTATGTACTTTCTGTTCATGCACCAGGCTTAAAGATCAAGGACACCAGGGGTGGCCAAAGCAGTGCTGGGGGTAGTAAAGAACAAACTAATGGTAGTAGCTGCTGACCTTTGTGAAACCTAATAAACATGCCTTTCTAGCTCTTTGTGGTTTTATTATGATCCTTTGGGTATTTCCTGGTCTAACAGACAGACAAACCTCAACCAACTTTTGAGATTTCTTGCCTAGCCTTTGATCAGGTCTTGTCACATTGGATTTTTCAATTCCAGTGATTTCAGGATGGCGTTCTGCTTTCTCAGAAACAGGATATAGCTGTACATTTTGTCTTCCCATTCCACACTGTTGTTCTCCAGAGGCAAGATTTCCACAAGTTTCTCACTAGGGGAGTACTCAACTTCACAAAATAAATTGTTTACCAAAAGCAGACTTGATTGTAACACAGGTGACTAATGTCCACGTGTCCAGCCCATGACACAACTAACAGCGGGTGGTAGCTGTGTAATAGTCATAAGGTCATGCTTTTTTACCTGTGCCCAAATTGGGGAGGGTGTATACTGGCCATCCAAGGCAAATACAGATGTGACGGGGAGCCCTTAAATCCTTTATCATATGAGATTGTTTGTTCTATATGTTGTGGAGTATGGGTATGGTGGTCCCCCATTGTAAGAACAGCATCAGGTAGGTGGATTGAAATGTTAGTATACAAACTAAGACAGCTGACTCCCCTGTTACCTTTGCATGTCATTGTGCTCCCCATGTCACTCCTCCTCTCAGCACAAACGATTGTAGTTTTGTTAGTGTGTCTCAGTACGTGCAGCTAATTCAGCTTCAGAAGCACTTCAGAACTGCACTTAATCACATTTTTTCAGTAACTACCAAATAAAGTGCAAAACAGTAATTTTCCATGAACAACGCGCATTTCTAAGTATGTTGACACTAGCCCCGGTTTTGAGATTAATGAGGGTAGGTAGGGCTAGCACTCTCATTTCCGCACATATTTATTTTATATCTTCAGGCAACTTTTCTTTTCGTTTTCAATAAGCAAGTGATGCAAGGGAAACACCTTTGATTTTAAAAAATGATTCTTTTTATCTAAAAAACAGTCAGTCCCCGGGGAAGGCGAAATCACCAATTAATTATTGCGCCGTAGATTGTGTGATAGGTTCCAGACCGTGCCATTAAATCTTTCAAGTGGCCTTCCCTGATCAGATCCTTGGCTAATCCAATCAATGCCAAAGGCTAATTTTGCCTTGTATATCACAGGAAGCATACTACTATTACAACAGATTACTCAACTCCGATAGACCTATCCACATTTTGTTTTTTGGGATTTTCACATTAAGGAAACCTTAGCTTCTCAATATTCTGCATTGTAAAAGTAAGCCATTCACCCTTTTAATATTTTCATTTCCATGCTACCATCAAATTGTTTCCTGTTGAAGCTCAGGTTTCAATATTTATGTTTTCTGATAACTATTTCATTTTTGCTTAACTTTTCAAAATATTTACAGTTCTTATGGAGATATGTAAGTGTCACTGCCTGGTGGAATCAGCCCTGCTGAGTTTCATGCTTTTCGCATTAGAATTACACATTTCCGGTCATTTTCCTGCACTATCGCAATGCCTAAGATAGTCACACAAGTCCTAAAGTGCGGTAAAACCTTCTTGTTCCCATTTCTCACTTTGTTAGGTATGCTCCAAGTAGTGGAGCTGGTGTACAACGGGGTAAGAGTACAATAGGATTCTCTATATGTTACAATATATATATGTTACAATATATATATATAGTTTGCTTGTCTTCATCGCTTGATTTTGCTTGCAAGAAAGTCATAGTCATTGAAATATCACTCATAATTACACTGAAATTATGAAAATGTCACACATAGCAGTATGAAACCTTGGCAGCTATGTGGAATCAGAGGCTTATCAATTACCTGAACAAACAAGCATTTGCAATGCAATGGGTCTCTCGTTTGCTTGAGTTAAGGCTATTAGCGTTGTAAATTAACCCGTTGAGTGCGGGCGTCGGCCACTGGCTGACGCCCGCACTACCTCCCTGGTGCGGGTCACGATCAGAGGCGGACACCAGGGAGGTGGTTAGAAAATCCTTTTTTCACTACCCGGGAGACACTGAAGCTTTTCCGTGTCTCCACCCGCCCCCCACCCGCCCCTTTGTGACGCCTGACGCCACATTGTTGTTTTCCCCATCGGAGCAGGAAGCGGGCGTAAGGCCGCTTCCTGCTCTGATGGGGAAAATGGCCCTGGGGCATATTTATTTTTATAATGAGGTAGGTGGCAGCTGGGCTCGATATATGTATATAAATCCATGTAGATAGATATATCTATCTACGTAGATAGATATATCTGTATATATATAGAGATCACTTTTGTCAATGCATGTGTGGTTTCCCTGGGGGCTGTGATCTGCCTCCAGGAATACCAGACCCACATATCAAAGTGATATATATATATATATATATATATATATATATATATATATATATATATTTGCCACCATTTGTCTTGTAGTTGTAGCTTGCATCTTCAAAGCAATGCACATACTTCATCTGATGCATTTCAACTGTAGCTTTTAGGCAGCAATAAAAAAAAGTCAAGTAAGTCTTTTGATTACGTTTCTGCTACAAAAGGATCAGACTTTTGTCTAGTGGCAGTTTTAGTGCCATAAAGAAGCGTCAAATGTTTATATGCCTACTGCAAGGAGCAAATCTGTATTTTATGTAAATAGCTGAGTACATTAGTAAAGTGAGCCACTTCCTACGCTATAATACTAATCAAATGTATGTGCGGGATCGGTGGTGGCTATGGAGAGATGAAAGGCACTATTGCTGGATGGTAATGAGGGAATCCGAAGAGGAGGACATGGGAGTGGGAGCACCAATAATGATTTTTGGACTGGGCGCAGGAGGTGCTAAAGACTGTGACGAATGGTATATGACAAGGTGTTTTTTAAGTGTTTTGAAAGAACGTGCTGATTGAGGGACGAAGCGCAGGTAAGGTGGCTTCTACTATTGCACGTATCACACACACACCAGCAATTTTGTGACTGTCTACGTAGGCTAGTGTTTTAGAGCAACAGTTCAGCTAATAGCAGAGATGGCATCTTGATGGATGACTGCTGCTGACACCGTCGCTCGGGTTATAGAAGACAGCTCTGACATAGGATCAGAGACTGAGACAGCAGATACTGAGACAGCATCTGAGGGATAGGACAATGGCGCAGACTCAGGGAGTGATTTTTCTGTGGGAGAAGTCCCATTGGATAACTCCTCTTCCAGTAAATTATGAGAGAGGTGATGAGGACAGTCCTGCTGTCCCTTCGCAAACACAGTCTGTGCAACAGGGCAATAGTGGGTTAGCCCAACCCAGAGAGCAGGTAAATACGGCGGCAAGCACAGAGAGAGAGTTCTCTCTTGGGAGCGCCCCAATTTAGTTCAGCCCCAAATTCCACTGCCCAAATCATATTATGGAGACATCAGAATTATCTATCACAAAACAAAATGGTTATGTAAGGCAGGCATCTGTGTTTTTGGTCCTGGGTTCGCTGGCCATATGTGGAAACATACTAAACCCAAACATTTCTGGAAACTAGACATCCGGGGGAGTCCACAGAGGTGTGACTTGTGCGGATTCCCCAAAGTTTTCTTACCCAGAATACCCTGCAAAGCTGAAATGATGAATAAAAACTCTGTTTTTCTTGCATTTCTGTCACACAAACTACAGGAATATGCTGGCATCCACAATATTCCTACCATGCAGTGATTCCTCACCTGTCCTGATAAAAATACTACCCCACTTGAGTGCCTATACCTAGTGCCTGTGTCACGAATGGATCACCCCAGGGTCAACAGTTGCCTCATGTAAGGACCAAAATTGACCGTTGTGTGATCTATTCCTGTCGGGGGCACTAGGCCTACCCACGCAAGTGAGGCACCATTTTTATCGGGAGACTTGGGGGAATGCTGGGTGGAAGGAAATTTGTGGCTCCTCTCAGATTCCAGAACTTTCTGTCACCAAAATGTGAGGAAAAAGTGTTTTTTTGGCCGCATTTTGAGGTTTGCAAAGGATTCTGGGTAACAGAACCTGGTGAGAGCCCCACAAGTCAGCCCATCCTGGATTCCCCTAGGTGTCTAGTTTTCAGAAATGTGCAGGTTTGGCAGGTTTCCCTAGGTGCCGGCTGAGCTAGAGGCCAAAATCCACAGCTAGGCACTTTGTAAAAAACAGCTCTGTTTTTTTAGGAAAATGTGATGTGTCCACGTTGTGTTTTGTGGCATTTCATGTCGCAGGCACTAGGCCTACCCACACAAGTGAGGTACCATTTTTATCAGGAGACTTGAGGGAACACTGGGTGGAAGGAAATTTGTGGCTCCTCTCAGATTCCAGAACTTTCTGTCACTGAAATTTGAGGAAAAAGTGTTTCTTTGGCCCATTTTCAGGTTTGCAAAGGATTCTGGGTAACAGAACACGGTGAGAGCCCCACAAGTCAGCCCATCCTGGATTCCCCTAGGTGTCTAGTTTAAACAAGTGTGCAGGTTTGGTAGGTTTCCCTAGGTGCCTTCTGAGCTAGAGGCCAAAATCCACAGCTAGGCACTTTGCAAAAACAGCTCGGTTTTCTTTAGGAAAATGTGATGTGGCCACGTTGTGTTTTGTGGCATTTCCTGTCGCAGGCGCTAGGCCAACCCACAAAAGTGAGGCACCATTTTTATCAGGAGACTTGGGGGAACGCTGGGTGAAAAGAAATTTGTGGCTCCTCTCAGATTCCAGAACTTTCTGTCACCGAAATGTGAGGAAAAAGTGTTTCTTTGGCCACATTTTGAGGTTTGCAAAGGATTCTGGGTAACAGAACATGGTAAGAGCCCCACAAGTAAGCCCATCCTGGATTTCCCTAGGTGTCCAGTTTTCAAAAGTGCACAGGTTTGGTAGGTTTCCCTAGATGCTGGCTGAGCTAGAGGCCAAAATCCACAGCTAGGCACTTTGCAAAAAACAGTTCTGTTTTCTTTAGGAAAATGTGATGTGTCCACATTGTGTTTTGTGGCATTTCCTGTCGCAGGCCCTAGGCCTACCCAATCAAGTGAGGTGCCATTTTTAACAGGAGACTTGGGGTAACGCTGGGTGGAAGGAAATTGGTGGCTCCTCTCAGATTCCAGAGCTTTCTGTCACAGTAATATGAGGAAAAAGTTTTTTGGGGCCACATTTTGGGGTTTGCAAAGGATTCTGGGTAACAGAACCTGGTGAGAACCCCACAAGCCAGCCCATCCTGGATTCCCTTCGGTGTCTAGTTTTCAGAAATGTGCAGGTTTGTTAGGTTTCCCTAGGTGCCGGCTGAACTAGAGGCCAAAATCTACAGCAAGGCACTTTGCAAAAAACACGTCAGATTTCAGTGTAAAAATGTGATGTGTTCATATTGCCTTTCATATCACGAGCATTAGGCCTACCCACACAAGTGAGGTACCGTTTTTATTGGGAGACTTGGGGGAACACAGAATACCACAACAAGTGTTCTTGCCCCTTGTCTTTCTTTACATTTTTTCCTTCCAAATGTAAGACAGTGTGTAAAAAAGACATCTATTTCAGAAATGGCCTGTAATGCAGCTGCTAGTATGGGCACCTTGGAATTCAGAGATGTGCAAATAACCACTGCTTCTCAACACCTTATCTTGTGGCCATTTTGAAAATACAGAGGTTTTCTTGATACCTATTTTTCACTCTTTATATTTCAGCAAATGAATTGCTGTATACCCGGAATAGAATGAAAACCCATTGCAAGGTGCAGCTAATTTATTGGCTCTGTGTACCTAGGGATCTTGATGAACCTGCAAGCCCTATATATACCTGAAACCAGAAGAGTCCAGCACACGTAACGGTATATTCCTTTAAAAAATCGTACATTGCAGGGAAAAGTTACAGAGTAAAACGTGGAGAAAATGGCAGTTTTTTTAGCTCAATTTCAATATTTTTTATTTCAGCTGTTATTTTCTGTAGGAGAACCTTGTAGGATCTACACAAAAGACCCCTTGCTGAATTCAGTATTTTGTCTACTTTTCAGATATATCTTTGACTGCCAGGGTTGTTTTGGCGATTGTACCGCCAACAGGCTGGCGGTACAATTTGCGGTATTATGACTGCGGCGGTAGCACCGCGGTTGCACTGCCGGGACCGGCGGGTTTCCCGTCATCACTGTCCCGGCGGGTTTCCCACCATCGTTGTCCCGGCGGTTATAATCCGCCAGGGCAGTGCTGCTTGCAGCGCTGCCCAGGGGATTATGACTCCCCTTCCCGCCAGCCTGTCCATGGCGGTAGAGACCGCCATGGAAAGGCTGGCTGTAAGGGGAGTCGTGGGGCCCCTGGGGGCCCCTGCACTGCCCATGCACTTGGCGTGGGCAGTGCAGGGGCCCCCAGGCACAGCCCCACCCTGCTTTTCAATGTCTGCAAAGCAGACAGTGAAAAGCGCGACGGGTGCAGCTGCACCTGTCGCACGGCCGCAACACCGCCAGCTCCATTAGGAGCCGGCTCCAATGTTACGGGCGACATCCCCGCTGGGCTGGCGGGGATGTTGTAATGCAGCTGGTGGGATTGCGGCCGCATAGGCGGCCCCTCGGCGGTCCAACCTTGGCTTACGGCCTCCGCTGCCTGCCAAGGTTGTAATGAGGGCCTATGTGTTTACACTGTTTATCTCATTATATTAGGAGTATGCCCGGGTCTTTTGCAGGAAAAAGGAATGTATTTTATTCAGCTTGGACTGACAAGTCAAATTGTGACTCAATTAATTCCCTGTTAGAAAAACATGACAGCACTTCTTTATGTATGACTGAAATATAATAATAGCAGTGTACAGCTACAAATTCAGAACCTTGTATATCTGTTACACCTCTATGTGGTATTTTTGCAGTCCAATTCACATTGAACACTTGAGCTTTATTTAGAACTTGGCAGACTGAGTATGTACCATCACCATGGTGGAGTAGATTAATACTGCCATAGTAAGGGGACTCTGCCTGCCGAATTTAGAGATGTCTGCTGGCCCAGCAACAACTCTTGCATTGGCAGGAACCTCATGGTGGTTAATGTCAATGAATTGAATGTAAAAGAGCCGTACAGCATACCATCAATTTTTTTTTATTTAAAAAAAAAAAAAACATTCCAAAGCAGAATTTTCTTTTTGAAAATAAAAAAAAGACCTCCTTAAAATGCAAGATGTCTCCAATTGTGTGTGTATCATTTACAAGCTTTGATGAACAGTAAAAACTGGCCATTTGACCATTCACTCTAAAATGGGCGAATGATCAAATGGCCTAACCTGTGACAACCATTACTCTGCCAGACTGTCGGAGGTGTATGTCAGTGGCAGAGACAAAGTAGTCTCTGTTACTGATATAATGTGGTTTCACCCGACTCTAAATCAGGCATGCACAGCTTCACTTTTATGAAGAGGCTACTCTGTTGCCTTTGTGATGAAGTACCCTCTCTGTCAAACTCTAAATCAAGCCCTTTGTATACCACAAGCATTGCAATGTGGTGTGTTTTTTCTCTGAAGTCTCTTTTTCAGCATTAGATCAAAGTGAATTCCTGTTGGAGTAACAACAGTTGGGGAAAGTACATGGAGAAACACTGGGTCCTCACATTTGTGCCCCAGCCTAAAACAGAGATTTGTTCTTCTGGTTAATTCACAGGAGTGGCTGCAAAATAGAAATGTCATATATTAAATTTAGGCAAAGATGAGAAAGTCCAAATGCCACACTCCTAATCATGCTACTGACTAAGAATGAGATAAACTGAAATTACCTGTGAAGCTAACTTAGGATAAACTAGGCAGCTTTGAAAAATCTGAGAAAAATGATCTGCACATAGCTGCTATATATGCTGATCATGCTCAGTTGGTGGAAGGCTTACTACAGAAAATTAACAGATTAGATAGCCACAGCAAGACTTAAACTAAAGGTGCCTTTGGATTAACAGTTTCAGGAAACCTTGAGATGTAAACATATTGAATTGCAAGGCAAATTGGAGCCAGTCTTTAATAAGATCCAGTAAAAAAAAATATTTTCGACATGATGTTTCTCAAGGTAAGAAAAAAGGAGCATATATTGAGCTCCTAGAGAAGACAGAGCCAGATGACTGATCACCCACAAGTACACCTGGGAAAAAATCCACCTTGTTCAGAGAGATTCAAGTAAAGCATGTCAAAATTCCATCGAATTCCCAATCATATACAGTGAATGCACATACTCTGACCCTAGTCTAGGGCTCAAAAGATATACAAGCATGAACTTTCATGGAAATTGTGAGAAATTGCCTCTTTTTGCATGGGCACCCTCATTTTGTGTGCACTGATGCATCTGTTTTTTGACTCTGCACTGGGACATTGCTAACGAGGCCCAAGTGCATGTGCTCTGACCCTATAAAACATCTTGAAATCAGCTAAAATTCTAATTGGCATATTTAATTTTGCCTACAATAGAACCATGACATGGAAAGTTGAATATCACCCATGCGCTACAGCACTATTGCACCATCGTTTAGTGTAACAAGGCAAACATGAATCCAGGCCTACCACTGTAGCTTGGCTGTTGTAGCTTTGTCACTAACCTGACCTGTTAAAATAAACACGTTTGGCAGGAGAAAACCTTCCTCTTAAATATAATAAGTCGCCCCTATGTATGCCTTGTAGCATAGAAGGCAAGGTGACTGTTATCTGAAAATAGGACATGAAATGTAAATTTAACATGTCCTTGCAGTGACTAGCACCCAAAAGCTATTTTCACTTTTAGAAGGCTAGCTGGCCCAAAGAGAAATGCTGGGAAGCAATATTATAGATCCATTCAGCGATCTCAGGCTAGGGACAAGCTACAAAAATAATACATTTAAATACCAAACTCATTGATAAAGTAAGACATATAATAAATATAAAAGAAAAGGGACAGTTATAAAGTTACCTTTTCCCTGTCTGAAGCTCCTGAAGGCTAATTTGCATTAGCCTCCAACTGTCACCTAGCTGGGGAATGACCCTAATGAAATGTGAACATTTTCCCAAAGCTGAGAAAATAGGTGGCCTGGAGAGGTGTTCTGTTCCTCTGACAGGAAGACCTGTTGGGTAGTGAACAGAAACATCAAATGGGCCTCACTTGCTGATGCCAGATGACATCTGCATAAGCTCCTTCGATTGTCCTACCAGTCAGACAGGCGGCAAATGCAGTGGGGGGAAACCTGTTCCAAGAAACGGTTTGGAGTGACCAAAGAGGGGACCACTCAGTACTCTGGTCACACCTCTGGGTATACTGGAACCACTGCAGACGTGAGTAGGATTATACCTGGGTTCTTTTACCCTATTGGCTAGCAAGGGGCCAGGAGTCACACCCACCCACAAGCTATTGTCACACAAAAATGTGGCACCTGAAGTCACCTTTTTCAGAACACTACTGTGCCTGTGGGACTGCACCTGCTGTTTGAGGCCTGTGTGGACACCTGAAAGTCTGGACCTGCTCCCACGTGCACCCTGGACAAAGAAGTGGACACCAAGAGTCAGATGACCTCCTATGTAAGGTGTAGGGCTCATGCAAGATGCCTTTTTCATGATGAGCCCTGCTGGCCTGCCCTGGAACCAACCTGTTGAAAGCATCTGCTGGAGTGAGACTGGACCCTCTAAATGTTATTCACAAAGTCCTGGAACCCTTAGCTGTGTCTAAGTGGACTTCTCCAGACATCCCTGAAAACTCTTAGAAACCTTTTGGACTTGAGCACCTCCAGAGGACCAGGACAAACCTGCCAAGCAGATCCACTCTGGATCTGAAGATCCATGCTGAAGAAACAGGTTCCCCCCACTGAAAGCTTCTCCACAGCAGCAAATGTGATTCAACAGGATCCTCTTCAGATACAGCCATCAGCCTTGCCCCACTGGAGGATTCTGAGCCTTGAAAAATAGACTAAACCTGAATGCAGAAATCTTGACCGACGAAGACGCAAAAGTATTAAACCAGCAAGAAGACTTCCCTGGACATGAAATTCAAATTTTCTTGCTGGGAACTTTTCTCACTAAATCAAACGGCTAATGTCTATCCAACGTCTATTTGATGTCGTGGAGCTCTCCACAAATACACGCTGATGCTTGTACCCTTGATGAATTGTGACATGCATTCACCAGACTAAGGGCCTCATTATGAGTATGGCGGTCCATGGATCCCCTTACCTGTGATGGCGGTTCAACTTCCGCACCCTTGGTGGTCCGACCTCAAGAATAGGATGCTAGCAGTTGACCACTGCCACTTCCAGGATCATGGATCCCGATGAGTTGGTGGCATTGCAAGTCCTGGTCAAGCACAGTGGTGCTGATGCTTGGCCCAACCATGCAGATCACAACTTGGATTTCCACCAGCCTTTCGATGGTGGGGATCTTGCCATAAAAAGGCTAGTGGGCAGGCAAAGATGGACCATAAGGGGGCCACTGCACTGCGGCCCCCCGTCAGTGCACTCGGAGTGTTCTGGCAGCATCAACAGTGTGGTGTCAGTGGCCAATGCTACCGCACTGCTTCCATGGCCTGCCCGGTGGAGAGTTCATATTATAGTGGTCTGGAGGCAGCTTGTCAGCGGCCTCCAGACCGCAGTATTGAAGAGCAGATGGTCGAAACGCCAAACTTTTAATCGCCCCTAAGTCTTAAGGTAAATCCTTTGACTCTGTAGAATCTGGTTGGTGTATATCACCAAAAAAGCAATTCAATTTATTAGAGTCAGTAACTGTACGCACAATGACCATGACAACAATCTTGAATAAAAGAATGACTATTCTACACCAGTTGCCACAGCTTCTCTTTTATAAGGGCTGACCTCAGTGAAGCTTCACATGCATCGAAGAGATGCCGAAGGTTAGTGGGTGTTACTTGGGGAGGAGGGAAGCAAAATGAAAAGCATTAAAAGACCTAATAAACATTGAGATGATTGATACATATATCACTTACAGGAATGTTATAGTTCGGTCCTGAATTTATTTGCACAAAACCATAGAAATACAGCAGTTATGGTTAGAGTTATTTCAGGTAACTATAACTTGTTGCCTAAGGTAACTATAACTCACTCCCCTGCCATGCAGTTTTTTATTCAATAATTTGACTCATAATGTTTAATTAATATTTTTATTGATGTTAAAAAAGTTGGCATCAGTGCTGTAATATCTGGGGTAATTATCAGAGCATGGTGAGGGTGTGGGTCCCCAGGGCCATCTATGGCTCCACAAGCCCCCTCCAATGTTGTATTTGGGGAGGTGGTTGTCCGGGGGATCCACAATGGACCCCCTTCATTCTTCAAATTGAGCCTCAAGGAGATGGCAGTCACTGGGTCTGTAGGGGGGCAGCATGCCCTCCCTCACTTTTCATGAATAGGTGCCAGTCCCCCAGGGGCTGTGAGAGGCCATGCGCCCCTTGCTTCCTGTATAATTAAGCCCCCGGGACATAAAAAGCCCAGGAGGGTGGCCCCATGAGCCGCCCTCCTTTATTTTTATCATGCCCCAGGGACCTTGCCCACATGGAGGCTTTCTTAAAACAAGTGCAGGAGACCGCACTTCTTTTTAAAAAAAATGTTTACCACAGATTTGCGACCCGTCACAAATTAGCAGTAATATGTTTTTTCAAAAGTACTTTTTTGCCCTGGGGAGGTCCCTCTGGGACCCCAGCACCAGAGCCAAGGTATTAGGATGTCCCTACCCTGGCCCCTTTTCTCATTTTGTCTTTTTTTCTGGGACTTGGCTAAAGATGAGTCAAAAGATGGCTGCCAACACTTCCTTGTTGAAATGTTGGCAGCCAATGAGATCTCAGCACGAAATCGGAAGAGTTCATGTAGCCTTCGTGTCCCTATCTATACAAATTACTGTTCTGTTATAGTTACCTTAGGGCATGGGTTATAGTTACTTGAAATAACTCTAACTCTAACAGCTGAATTTCTATGGTTTTGTATATTTATAATGTGCACCTAACTATAACACCCGTGTACCCTTTTTTATGAGAATTTATATGTTTTTTTTATTCTATTTCTCAACTATAGCGTCCCTGTAACCTTTGTTTTTTTTCATTGAATTTCTATGTTGTTTCAAACGTAAAGTAGTTTTAATTACTATACATGAATCTAACCACTGCCATGTATGGCCTTCGGCTGTGCACATTGGAGGTTGGCCACAGGTTGTGACCTGGAGCCAGGGTTGCGGCCAACGCCCTGCAACCACCCAACTCCGCATCACAGGGGCTGCCAGCAGGGCCTGGCCTGCGGTTAGCCCCAGTGGTCAATGCCACCTATCCACCCTACTCCACGCCACGCACTGCTGAAGGCTGTGCTCCACAGGTCTTGGCCACAGGGGCCTGCGGCCAACACCCTATAACTATCCAACCCGGCTGGTACAAGGTATAGAGCTTTAAGGAGGCAACATTATATATATATATTTCGGGCGGCTGCACAAGCCCCCGTAAACACTGAGGACCACTGTATCCCTGGGACAACATAATAAAAAAAATTAGGGGGTCCGTGTGAACCCCCCCTAATTCTGTGGACCACTGCCTCCATGAGATAACATTAAGTAAATATATGGGGCCCAGGAACCAACACCTTCCTGGTGCAACATATTAAAAAAAAATGTTAGAGGGGCTGAGCAAACTCCCCGAGTTCTTGTTATCACTGCCTCCCTGGGACAACCTTATATAAATATATTGGGGGCCACATGAACCCCTCTGGGCCCCCGAGACCACCACCTCCCCGGGACTGCAAGAATAAAATAAAACGGGGGCTGCATGAATCCTCCCCCGGGCCTCGGGGACCACCACTTCCCTGGAGCTTTATTTAAAAAAAGATGCGGGCTGCATGAACCCTCAGAGCAATACCTTCCTAGGGCAATATTTAAATAATATAAGGGTGGTAGTGCAGACCCCCTGGGACCTGGGGCCAACACCTCCCTGGGGCCAAATAATTATTTTAAAATGGGAGGTGGGCCATATGACCCCATTACATATGCCGATTTCAAGCCCAGGAAACCCATTCCCTGAGGCCCAGGGTCATGGGTACCCTGGTCCCACCAAGGGCACCCAGTAAAGACTCATAGTGACTCTTGGGGGATCTTCCAGGCCCCCGTGGTCCTGCTGGCTCCCTGTTCTTGTAGGAGTCGGCATTGCTCCCACATGCAGGGAGCTGCTGCAAATAGCAGCTCCCTACGTGCAGGAGCAATCATTTAATCTCTTTCCCTGCCTGCATTACAGCGGACTGGGAAAGAGATGAAAACTCCGTTCCCAGCAAGCAGGAGCAGTTTTAATGCTCCTGCTTGCTGGGAGTGGAGTTATGTTTACTTTTGCTTGGCCAGAGCTGTCAGCTCCTGCCAAGCAAAAGCGATCAGCTACCTTTCTGTGGGTGGGCACCTTGGGAGGTAACCAGAGCTGGCCCTTGGGTTGGCCGGCCCCAGTGCCATATATGGAGCTAGGAGGGGGGCCAGATGACCCCCATATTGAAACTAAAGGCATTAGCCCCAGGGGTGAGTTGTCCCCCATGGCCCTGGGGTGTCTGCGTAGCCCCCACATCCTATTTTGCTTGTAGCCACGGGAAGGTGGTAGTTGCCTGGGCTCATAGGGATAGGCGTAGCCCCTGTTTTATTTTGTTATTGTGTCCCCCAGGAAGGTAGTGGTCCACAGGGCCCGGGGATCAGTGCTGTCACCGTGCATTTTTATAATAGTGCTGCCCCAGAGAGGTGGTGGTCCCTGAGGCCCAGGGAGGGGTCTGTGCGGCCCACATAATTTTAAATTCAGCCTCAGGAGGTGGTGGTCCCCAGGGCTTCCATACGTCCTTGGAAGGGGGCCCTCCATGCCCCTTCCATTTTTTTAAAATCCACACAATGCCCCTGGGCCCTGGCCTACAGGGAGGGAAAAATGAAAACCAAATGCAGAAGACTGTTTTCTTAAATTCAAAGAAATATTCACAAATATTGTCAACTTTTACCTCACATTCTTTTTAAAAATATTGTTTTGCCCCAGCAGGGTCCCTGGGGACCCCTGGACCAAGGATAGGGAGAGAGGGTAAATGTACCCTGCCTCCTTTTCTTTTTTTCATTTTTTTGGAACTCGGCTGAAGCCAGAGATACTGCAAGCCACCTATACAGGACAACATCTGGTAATTTGTATATTCTAATTTGTGTCGACCTCTATATAAAAAGAATTTTCATTCTACTTGCATGGGACCAGTTCTTCTACGAAGACTAATTACTTATTTGTCTCAGATGATATTATTGATAACTGGTGCTTGTAGAAATTTGAGCAGCAGTTCGGATTTTGCCTAAGTTCAGTTAAATTGGCCCCAGAAATAACAATAGGATGGACACTAGATTTTAAGATGTTTGTCACCTCTGACTAAAGCATTACATTGCATCAGCCAAAATTAAGGGAGGCTGTTCTTCATACCTAATTTTGGATACACTACAGGGTTTGCGAATTAGGTTGCGGACAAAGCTTTAAGTAATGGTGATGCTTATGCTGTTCCATATTGGAAAGACCAATCACAGAAAAAAGCTTTGGAGGAGGCTAGAGGTGGGTTTTCTAGAATTTGAGTGATTCGAATCATGCTGCTACTGAGACATATATTGGTAATATTAGGAGGGCATGTTTGTAATATATGGATAGCGTCAGTGCGTAGTTTGTAAAAGAATGAGTGATGGTGCCCAAAGCTCTGGTCAGAAACCTGCAGCAGATTATTTTAAATGTTGGTGGGCTGAATACCAAGCCTGCCTGTTCTTGACTTAACCTCATGGCTCTTCCATTCACTGATAGACACTCCTTTCCCCTTTATCTTTCTCCTTCAGATTCCTGCTTTCTCCCTTTGTAACATTTTTTCTGTCTTTCTCTTCCTACATGTTGGAAAATGGGTTATTGGTAAGGGCAGGTAAGTACCTATACTTAGCAATAGGCCACTAACCTCCACTTAGGTCCAGTTTGGTCTCAATAAATTAAACCCAGCTCAATCCTTGGTAGCTTGGCAACGAGCGACAAGGCTTAACTTAGGAGACATATGGGTAAAGCATTTAAAAATCACAAAACAGTAAATAAGTAAAACACAAAACAGAATAAAAATTCAATACCAATTTATAAACATAGATTGTGTTTTTATCTTCAAAATGACACATAAATGAATAAAATCAGATAAGGGGAACTGGAGATATGAATTTTTAAAGAATTAATGCTTTCTAGCGCATAGAAACAAAAAGCGCCAATCTGGTCATCTGGTTGCAGCTCGACCGGGGCAAAGTCACAGTTTAAGGCTGACTGCGATGGAGCCCGGCTCAGCTACAGCCCACGGGATGCCTCGGTCAAAAGTTTACCTTAGGACTTAGTCGTTTTTCTGGAGATTCTCTTCCTGAGATACGCGTCGCGGGAGCGCTCGGTGGAGATTTTTACCTTCGGACGTAGTAATTTTTTCGAGGTGAAAATCCTTCGACTGGGGCAAACCTGAATCTTGATCTGACATCCTTGGAGCCCTCTTCGGATGTACTGCCTGGGAGGTCCTGGTCAACTTCCTACATTCGGACTTTGTCACTTTTTCTGAGATTTTCTTCACCGGGACCAACCTGCAAGTCAGGCCGGGTCACGGTTAAGGCAAGCCGGCTAGAGTTGCTGTGGCGGGTCGGTCCCTTTATGGAGCTTTTTTTACAAAAGTTCTCCAAACTTCTCCAAACTTCTGGATCTTCTTCCAGATGTTCCTTTAAGATTCTTGTGAGGTCCACAGCTCACCCAAGGTTCCAGAAGCTCTGAGATGCTCCTTGAGGGTGCGGACTACAACACCCAGAATGCACCTTGCGCAAACTCCTTTTTGGCCACTGGGCAGTGGTCAGCTGGTTGGTTTCTTCAGGAGTTGGTGCAGGGGACTCTGGTTAGCAAGTTTTCACCTGTAGCAAACAGGGAGTCCCTCCTTGAACCAGTTAAAGCCAGGCAAAGTCATTCTTGTGGTGAAGCCTAAGCGTGCAGCTGGTGCAGTCCTCCAGAGTGCAGTGACCAGGCGCAGGTCAGGGGTCCAGCAGGGCAGTCCTTCTTCTTCTGTTGTTCTTCCTTGTTGGAATCTGATAGGGATCTGATGTGTGGGTGCAAGTCTGCCAGTTGTATCCTTGCTCCTGGGTGAAAAACAGTGGGGTCCTGGTTCTCCAATCAGGGGCAGGGTCCTTCCCCCTGTGATGACCACTTCCTGGGAAGTGTGGCAAAAATCAATCCCAGGAAGTAACATTCCTCAAAAATCCATCATGGCTGAAAGTGATTTTTGGAGGTTACATCTGGCTGAGCCCACCCACTGGTGTGGCTAAAAATCCTAAACACACCCCTCTCCTGCTCTCTCCTAATCTAATCAAGGGGGCACCTAATTGTCTGGGTTTGCAGGTTGTGAGGGTGTTGCTGGGTTGCTCCTCCAAATGTCCTTCCCTACCCTTGAAGACCAGTTTGGCAGTCCTCCTCCTTCTTGCTTTCCCATCCGCTGAGGGGAGGGCTGAAGTTGGCAACTTTTCAGGTAAATTTTAAAACGCCTTACCTGAACAAGTTATTTTAAATAAAATAACTGGAAGTTGTGGGATTTATTATGACAATTAATCTGATACCAAACTTGTGGTATTTGTTACTTAAGGGGACTTTTAAATTAAAATAAAGTCTCCCCATTCTAGCCTATGAAGGCTATTCACTACAAGGAGGAAAAAACTAATTTGGCTGTTTTACCTCACTAGGGCTTATAAAACTATTTTTATAATGTCCCTGCTTATAGTTACATGGCACCCAGCCCTACGGGCACATAGGGCACACCTTAGGGGTGACTTATATGTAAAAATAAGGTAGTTTAAGACTTTGGAACTATTTTAATTCCAAAATCGTATTTGCATGTAACTTTAATTTATAAGCAGCCAGCAAGGCAGGCCTGCCTTTAAAATGACACTGGACACCTCAGCAGTGCACCTATGGGGGAACCACCTATGCTGGGGTCCCTAAACCTACATTCCCTACCATATACTAGGAACTTATAGGCAGGTTGACTTAGACAATTATAATTTGCCTAATTTGCATACTGATTTTACACAGAGCACAGGCCCTGGGTCTGGTTAGCAGTACCCAGAGTACCATTAGAGTCAGGAAAACACCAGAAAAAAGTGAAAAATGGGGGCAAAAAGTCAGGGGGCCTCTGCAATCAGTCCTGTTTTCTCACACTACATCTTTCCCTTTGTGTGTTTTGCCCTCTTTCTCATGATCAGTGTATAATGAGAAACATTAAGTGCTGGACCCCAAAAACGAGTGCCCCTGGCCCCACTGGCAACCACTGACTTAAATTAAGCACTGAATAGTGTGTGACTTGCTCTCAACCCTAGTTAAACTTTGCAGATATATAATAAAGGAGAGCAAGCACGGTGTTTAGCAAAGGTGCCCTATGGAGGTTTATGCTGTATTCATGTCTTTGTTATGATATTGCATGTACAAAATGCTGAATTGTATGCTGATGTTATGAGTACGTTTTTAGAGTTGAATTGCTGGCCAGTATGCTTCCAAATGTACTTGGATAAAATTTCAATAGTAATCATATATAGTGCAATTTCAAATTTCAGAAATAAATGAGGCCAACACCAGATGCCATATAAGCTGTGTTCTATAAACACCTCATGAGTACCTTAGCTTATTACTCAATTGAACTGGTTAATACATTCATAACTGTGGAGGAGGCCTCAAATCACATAAAGATGCTTTAATAAGTGTCATCCTTAAAACAAACAAGGGACCTCATGATTATGAATCATGAAGACCTACCTCTTCATTAATCCTGGATTTAAAGGTCTATGTTAGGATACTCATCACTAGGCCTATATAATGCCTACCTGACATGCTCCACAGTAACCAAGCTCAGTGTATTGCTAGTAAATGGCTACTTAATAGTACTCACACAAATTAGGTTCCATTGTCATAACTCCGGAATGTAGCTTTAGTTTTGATTGCCATCAACAATGAAAAGTCTTTTAATCATCTCAATATGGATAAATAGAAAAAAAGATTTGCTGCAATAGTGGCTGTTTTTGTTCATCAGAAGAAATCTGGAACAATAATAATCGATGTAAAGATGACTTATCTCCTGATTACAAATGCAGGACTAAATTGCACAAGAATCAGACTGCAAGATTATGATCCTGGTTGTCAGACTGCCAGGAGACTGCCACATCTGCCGGGATCAGTGATCCTGAAGGATTGGTAGCAGTCAAAGTCATGGTCATCCATGGCAGTGCAATGTTCAGCACCCCCATGCTTATCACCACTTTCCTTTCCACCAGCCTTTCCACGGTGGTTGCACTGCCATGGAACGGCTGGCAGAAAGGCAGTGCTTGGGTTCACAGGAGGGGGGGGGCTGCACTTCCCACAACCATGTCAGCACCTGTGGAATGCGCACTGTCTGCTGTGCAGACAGTGCGCATTCCAAAGGTGCTATGTGCAATGGCATTGGCCTCGGCTCCCTCAGGGAGCCGAGGCCAATGCACCGGACTGACCAGCAGAAACGTCATAATACAATGGTTTCCACCAGCCAGCCTGGTTAAAACATCATAATATGGTGATGGTGAGGCTGCCGGCTTGATGCCACCTCAACACTGTTGTATTGGAGTAGTGGCGAGCTGACTACCATTGTATCATAATTACTATGTTCCATATTAGGCTACACTGGTTGGAAAGGGAAGCTCCAAATATGAGTGAGTGGATGTGGGTGGTGGATGAAATAGCACAGATGAAAATGTGAGATTAATGACAAAAACTAAAATACTGGCATCTTTGGAAAGTGGTGATATTTAATGCACTCATGACTTCACCTGCTTTCCTTTTTATATGTATTTGTTGGTGTGGTCTTACTTTTACCTCCTTGTTAACTAAATGAGACAACAGTAATATTACATTATAGGCCACTGCTGAGGTTATAACGTTTGTTAGAGGCGATCATCTCAGGATATACACCCAAACTGCATTCCAGTATAGTAATTAAAGTTATACTGCAAGAATTCATGATTTCGTATGTGGTAGCCAAAACAGATGGCTTTTGCCTTCTAGTGTTCCGTCTGTGGCATGCAAGTTATTAATTAATGAAGTTAAAAAACATAGTTTAATACATTTCTCTAAAACCTAGGGGTCATGAAAGATCATAAAACTTATCTATAGAAGTGACCTTCAAGCGCATAAGATTGGATTGGCCTCATTTTAGTCATGTGTCATAATATGCAGGAGTCCCTATTCATGATTTGCTTACAAGTGGAATACTAAATATAACACACAGTACCCTAGAAGTTGGTAGGTTGCAGAGGTTTTCTATCTCTGGCATCAGTTTGAATGTGATCATGCCTGAGTACATAAAAATGTGCAGCCCGAGCACGTGCAAGCGCATCTATTGAGCTCTCTGTAATTCGAAAGGGCGCTCTGGCTTCTGTTATAACAAGCTCAGTGTCAACTTCTTCACAAAACCCCTTCCCTGTGATTATCTCTTTTCTAGCATAACAAAGATAATGAGATTCCTTCACTGCTTCTTCCCTCTGTGTCGGTCGAATATGCTTTGATCTTAGAAGTATTGTTCACAGTTTGTGATAGGTGTTGGTGCATCCTTTAATGATCTTAATCTTATTTCTTCTTTTGTTATACTTGGTGAAAGAGTAGATATCTAATTTATTTTCATAGCAGCAATATTTATGTTAATCTGTTGGTTGTGGCAAACTTTGAAATGGCTAGGAGCTTCAGCATTTTCTTTTTCATCATTTTCATCATGAAAGTGCTTTGATGGTGGTAGTGGATTTTTAAGAGAGATCCACTGCAGGAAAGAGATATCATTTAAAAAACAAAAACAAACAAGCATTGAATTGACTACCCCACTGAAACCAAATGGAGGGTATTGGCCTTAATTTGGGTGGATTTTTCGACTCCTACCTCTTCCAATAAATGGCATTTTGTTTACATGATTTCAGTATGTCCATGTCCCACAGATGTAACCAGAGACAACTTTTGCCTCTACTAACATTTTTAATTTTATTTATTCTGGGTATTTAAAAAAGCATGTGGGAGATTTATAGAAAAAATATTTTAAATGTAAAAGGGGCATATAGGACATGCGCTCATGTACATCGAATACCAGCGCACTCATTATGAGTAACTCATGAAATAGGCCATTATCTCCCCACCTATGAAGTTGTCAATACCAGGTTATTGGTAACTCTGGGGATGAGGAAATGAGAAAATTCAGGTCCATAGTGGTTTGGGTCTTAAAATCCCACCAATAAATGAGGGATTACTGGGGTACTTGGTAAAGCAACACTCCTGTTAATTCCTAATGTGCCAGGACTTTCACCTGTATATTTTGGCTGCATTTAGTAGGGTTTCAGTGGATTTCATAACTTAGGTGTTGCTGGATTTACAGTTACCAGCACCATTGAAATTAAATGGCCACTCATAATGAGGGCCTACATGGGGTGGAGCTCAGACCAGATTACCAAATTGGTGTATATTGTGAATACAGCATGAATTAATTAAAAATGTGTTGATGGCCCTCTCCTTTGACTATGCATTGCACATGATGGGATCCTTACACGGAACTACGATGTAAAACTCAAGGAAACATACGAATGAGTGAGTCTTAGAACCACACTGTTCAACCCAAAGTTCATGCATAAGGAGATGATTAATTTAGCCAAAACCACACAGTTCTTAGGTTCAGTGCCTAAAACAGATTTAGGAAAATATCTACAGATTTGATATTAAAGTTAGGACTTTAGTCACTACACAACACGTGAGGTCATCTATCAATCAATATAAAAAATCTGACACTTTCAAATTTGGCAGAAATCATGGGTTCCATCAATGTGCTTCTATTTCCGAGCAAGTTAGCACTTGCTCTCTGTCCCACTTCATTTTAATGGATTGTGAGAAATCAACTTCTCTGAATGAAAGAATAGGTAAAAATAAGCGAGTGTCAGGAAAGTGTCAAACACATCATGATAATTCAGTGGTTGTTACTGCACATGAATTCGCTCAACAAGTAAAAAAACAATCAGTGTTAAAGACTTTTCTAAACACTTTTTTACATATAATCGCCAGCCTTTATTCTTATAACTATTTGTCTATTTGTCCTGGATTGCCCTGTTATTGTTTGCTCTGTATGTTGTCTATATGGGCTGGTGATTAGACAAAATATTGTGGGGAAAAATATCACATGACCTAAGCATCATGTCAAAAATAAAGTGGCTGCAAAATATCATGGAACAGAATATCCAGGTAAGAATATCTTTTTCTTGGTATATAACATAAAAAATCTGCATTTAATACCACTTACTTTAAAATAGTACTAAAGATATTGTTTGTATAATATACTGATGCATATTAGTTAACATAATTATTTGTTGCTAATGTTGGCATAATTGGTATTAATTTATTAAATGTAGTTTGTAATTTTAAACTTGCATTTTTTTAATGTATTTCATACTTTATAATGTAGTAACGGGTTGTTGGGTTTGTAGGAAAATAGAGTGGGACGTTAATTAAATTATAGCAAATTTAATCTTAATGTTAAATACTTTTTATAATTTAATTTTTTAATGGATGAATAATTATGTACATTTACAACATTGTTTAATATATTTAAGTTTCATTAGTTAATTTTATGTTCATTTTTTAATTTATGTAAATTAGTTATTTTTTAGTACTGGGTTGTTAGATTTTTTAGGGGAACAATGTGGAAAGCTACTTATTTTATAGTGAATTCAATTTATATGTTATTTAAATGTTATGATAAAATAATAATTTGAGTATGAATGTATTTAGTTATTAAATTAACAGATATTTTGTTTATTACAACACTATAGTTAAATTATAAAGTGTATTTGAATTTTTATACTTTTAGCACTAATTTATAGATTAGCCGTGGATTGTTGGATCTGTAGCAGAATAGGGTGAGAAGTTATAATGTTAATTGTTTTTTTAAATACTTTTTAAATGTAACTCGTTTTAAAAACAATTATTTTGATAATGTTTATTAATCATTTAAATTATTTGTTTCATTTGATTTATTGATTAATTTATTGGTATGTTTTAAGTATTAATATTGATAAAATGTGAACATGATGAGTATTCAGTATTGTTTTCAATTAAATAGTTTTTTTATTAGGATTGTAGGGAGGGAAGGTATTTTTGTAATCATTTTATCTTTTTTCATAATGTATATTTTAAAATATTGTTTTACACACACACACACACACATATATATATATTGAATTTGTGATGATATCGTTTTAAACACATTGTTAAATTATTTAACTATTATTAATATATTTAAAACAGGAATTGTATTTTTATTTCTATATTTAGTTCACATTATCACATAAAACCTGTTTTAACATGTTTATTTTAATATTTTCATTAGGTTAAATATTTTTGTTGGTTGTATATATGCTTGATAACTTTTAATTTATTCGGATGTTGATAGTTAACATTAAACTATTCTAAACATTGTTTATTTATGGTTGAGTATATAAATGTTCTATCTATCTATCTATCTATCTATCTATCTATCTATCTATCTATCTATCCTATATATATGTACATATATATATATATATATATATATATATATATATATATATATATATATATATATATATATATATATGTATACTTATTATTTTCACTGAAAAAAACAGAGGTTACAGGGACCTTATTGTAAGGTTCTCGTTTAGCCCATACAAAACCATAGAAATTCAGTAGTTAGAGTTATAGTTATACTTATGTAAAGAAACTATAACTCATGCCCTTGGGTTAATTAACAGCATGAGTTAAAGGGCCTCATTTCGAGTTTGACGTTCGAAGGACTGCCAGACTCACAGTGGTGGTCGGGCTGCTGCACTCCTAGCAGTCCAACTGCCAGAAGAATGCCATCTCCACCAGGATCAGGGATCCCGAAGGGTTGGCAGTGGTTGAAGTTGTGGTGAGGGAGTTTGGCACCACCATGCTGATCACAACTTCACTTTTTGCCAGCCTTTTCGCAGAGGGGTCCCCACCATGAAAATGCTGGCTGAAAGCCAGTGCTGGCGACCCCCCCCCCAGCACCCTTAGAATGTGCACTGTCTGGTCTCCTAGGGTGCTTGTGTGCAATGGCATTGGCCTTCGGTCCCTAAGGGAGCTAAGGCCTTTGCCATTGCACTGTTTCCACCAGTCAGCCAGGTGGAAACACCATAATACGACGGAGTGAGGCTGCCGGCTTGATGGCAGGTTCACTTCCACCGTATTGGTGGTCTCAGCGACAATACCGCCAAGATCGTAATGAGGACTATAGTTTCTTCAGATATGTAAAACTATACGTAGAACTATATCTGCTGATTTTCTATGTTTTGTGTGGGTAAAATGTAAACCTAACGATAACTTCCCCATAAGCTTTGTTTTTTCATTAAATTTCTGCTTTTTTTTAACATAAAGTAATATATTAATACAGTATGTTGATACAACCACTGCCGCGCACAGCTGTACGCGGTGGGGTATGGTGTGTGAGTGGATGATGTTTTTTCTCCATTGGGCTTTGGATCCGCTCCCCACGATATCTATATTTTTTCATTCAATAACTATGAAACTACTGAACAAAATGAGATCTTTTAGAACCAAGATCTAGCTTACTACCAAATTTGGTGTAAATCTGTTCAGCGGTTCGGGGTGTATTTCTGTCTAAAGTCCCTATGGGAAATTGCATGGGAAAAAACATTTTGGGACATCCCCTTTTCCTCAGCTCCCCCCACATGATGAATCACCCCAATACTTTCAAGAGAACAAACTAGTTTTGAAAATTGCATGAAGATTCGTCAGGCAGCGCCAAAATTAAAACAAAAGACGCTATATATATATATATATATATATATATATATATATATATATATATATACACACACACACACACACACATATTGTAATAGTATTTATTGTATTGTATTGTATTTATTGTAATAGTATGTATATAACGCTTACTACCACTGATGAGGCGTTGAAGCGCTTTTCGGCGAGTAGCACTCTGCTCCAGAACCCAAGAGGAATTAGTGGTTGATTAGTATAGGGAAATCTGAGTAAAATTTTAATATTATTATGAGTTAATTTGAGCAGAGGATATATGAGTTTGTTAGCTGGATTGACTAGAATAATGGAAGGATAGAGGAGGGAAGAATCCAGAAGTGTTAATTGGGAGTTTATAGTGATAGGATAAGGCTTGGGATGAGCAAAGTAGAGATGGAGATGGGAAGAGTCTGTGGTAAGGGTTAGGGAGATCATAGTAGCAGGAGGGGTTTTGGATTAGTCAAGGTGAGATAAATAAAGGAGAATTTAGTAGGGTTGTTTTGGAGATCATGGTAGTAAACTGAGGTTTGGGTGAGCTAGATGTGGAAGAGGAGGGAATAGTTTAGGCATGGTTATTTTGGAAATGAAAGTAGTAGAATGGGTTTGGGATGAGTCAGAGTGGGGATGGAGGATAGATTGACAGAGACATGACATATGCTGATGGGTAGACAAAGTAAAGCTTACAAGAGAGTAAATTTAAATTATTTGTATTTATGTATAATGTTTATATATATATATATATATATATATATATATATTAGGTGGTGATAATAGGTTGTTTTGGAATACATTAAAGAATTAGCGAAGTGTTATGGAGTACATTTTATCATAATTATTTTTATTTAATTTATTTATTCATATTATTATTTTTTTAACTTTCATTTACTCATTTACTTAATTAGAATTAGAATTTTATTTACAGATTTTATTTCATTTATTTTTATTAAATTTTTCTCTAGTACAGTGGGACTAGAGTAATAAATAAATAGATATGTAAATACATAGTAAGGGAACATATGTTCAAGGATTATAATAATGGGTATAATAATATGAGAAGAAAAGTAGTATTGTAGAAACACAGACTTTCAAGATTTGTAATATTTGAAGTTAATTAATAAGTGTGCTTTTCTAACATTTATTTATCTTTCCTCAATCTCTGAATTCGAAATGCTTATGATAATAAAACATTTGATCAGTGTGTTATAAAAACAAGAGCAGGGATTCATAAGTATATATGTGTGTGTGTGTGTGTGTGTGTATATATATATATATATATATATATATATATATATATATTTGGGTCAGCGTTTCCATAAGAAGAGCATTTGTTAGTTTGCTAATAACTTTAGCAACCTTTGATCAATCTTCACTAAACTTAAAAAAAAAAAAAAACAAGGTTCATCCTCCTCAGCTCTTTCCTGGAAAGTTCGGGTGCTTTGTCAAGTAGGAGCTGAGAAAAAAGGGGGTCCCAAAATAAAATTTCCCCATGCATTTCAGATCGACTTTTTTGGAAAGCAATACAGCGAAAACATCTTAAAGGAATTACACCAAACTTGGTAGGAAGCTAGATCTTGGTCCAGAAAGGATGTTTAGTAGTGTTAGAGATAGTAAAGATCACAAATATTTCTCCATCTGGTTGGTTGGGTTTGAGGCATAGTCCCTCAATCCAAATTTTAAAAAATAGAGCATTCAGATTGGCCTTTTTTCCCCTTGTGTAAATTTACTCCCATGGGAGAAACACTCCTGCAGGAGTGAGTGCTCTGACTGGCTGCCTGCATCATGAAGGAAAATGTTTTTGGCAGCTACTACAGGACTTAAGAGCATAGTCCCCTGTTGTGAGTTTAAAAAAGTAAAAATAGATGGGGAACAGTATAGGGATATCCTGCTCCTCTAGCCCTTGTAAAGGGGGTCCCAGAGGGACCCCTCGTGGGGCTAAAATAAAAAACAAAAGATTTTTAAAAAGTCAAAAACCCACAGGATCATGACTTTTTTAAAGAAATTTTTAAAAAAACAACGGGGATCATTACGACCCTGCCGGTTGACGGAGAAGTGGCGGTTTTACCGCAAACAGGCTGGCGGTAAAAAATTTGGAATTATGACCATTGCGGTTACCGCCATGGTCATCCGCCACTTCTCTGATCAGACCACCATGGCGGAGATGACCGCTGGGCTGGAGACTTGGTTCTCCAGCCCGGCGGCCGTCACAAGACAGCCGGCGGTATCATGACCCGGCTTACCGCCATGGATTTCATGGGGTTTGGAACCGCCATGAAATCCATGGCGGTAAGCACTATCAGTGCCAGGAAATTCCTTCCCTGGCACTGATAGAGGTCTCTGCCACCCCCCACCCCCTCCCCCGAGTCCGTCCCCAACACCCCCAACCCCCCTGCCACCCCCCAAAGGTGGCAGGACCCCCCTCCCCACCCCTACCCCTGACATCACAACACAGACACACACCCGACACGCATGCAGACACCACCAACACACATTCCCGCACACACACGAACAAACATGCCAACAGACACACACACAGTCATACACGCACACCCTCATTCAGACATACAGGCACACATCCATACAGACATACATACAGACAGACACGCACACATTTCCATTCACACTACACCCCCGCATGCATACACGCACTCACACACCCCCTCTACATACTCACACCCCCATGCACCCACACAACACCCCCCCACCCCCTCCCCTAACGGACGATCAACTTACCTTGTCCGTTGATCTTCCGGGAGGGGACTGGATCCATGGGGGCTGCTCCACCGCCAGCACACCGTCAACAGAACACCGCCACGCCGAATCACAGAACGTGATTCGGTGGGCGGTGTTCTTTTGACGTGGCGGTGGAGCAACCGCCACTTCCCCGCCGCCCGCCAGTATGGCTGCTGGCAGCTCTCCATCCGGAAAAGGACGGAGGTCTTCCAGCAGTCATAATACGCCGAGCGGAAAACCGCAATCACTGGCGGTCTTCAGCACGGCGGTCCCTCGGTGGTCTTGTGAAAAGTCCACCGAGGCCGAAATGACCCCCAAAATGAGGAAACATGAGTGTGGCCCTCCCACCTGAGCAATACAGTGTCCCTGGGACTCTATCCCTGGGGCCAAGTACCGTTTGAAGGGAGAGGGCTTGCTACCTCACTCCGGGAGCCTCATATGGCACAACAGGGATTTCAGTTGCTGCATAAACTACACTATTGGTCTGCACCTGCCCGTTAGTGAACAGACTACTTAATTTTGTTTACGTGAATTATTGGACTGTTGGCAAGCTCCTCCAACATTCACGCTTCACCCCCATCAGAGAGAGGGTTCCTTCGGGAGTATTGTGTATCTATCTATCTATCTATCTATCTATCTATCTATCTATCTATCTATCTATCTATCTATCTATCTATCTATCTATCTATTTATCTATCTATCTATCCATGTGAGGATTTGTGTACATTCACAAATACCATCTTGGGACCAGTCAGGTATGTTTACTCAACCTTAAGCTCAATCCTGAGTGGCTCTGGCTGCGAGCAGTAAGGTTTAGCGAATAAACATTTAACAGAATATGAAAGTCACACAGCTTGAAAGAAACAGGACACCAGGTTAGAAATACAGATTTGTTTTTTATGTATCTTTAGAAACCTTAATCATCAAAATCCACCAGAGTGTTCTGGAGATAGAGATTTTTAAAGGAAAAAATACCTTTAGCATCAACTGCAAACAAGCATTGATCAACAAAAACTTTACAAACGTTTGAAAAGTTTTGAAACTTAGCTCTGCAACTCCGGCCCAAAGTGGGTGACCAAGTCTGGCAGGACACAGATCCAGGGAGCCAGAGAGGGTACTTTGGGCAGTTACCTGGCCACCAGTGGAGTTTTAGAGCAAGATCCAAACTTTACAGGATGACTGCCACGGATGGGAATGGAGTGGTTCTAATGCAGAGGGATGCAGGCTCAAAGATGCCCAAGGATGCTCCAGATGCTGTCCAGTCCACAAGGATGACATCCAGTCGATTTCTCAGTCCACAGGTGATTGGGGGGCACCACTGGCCACAGGTTCTGAGGTCCCACAAAGTCCTCTGTGCAGGGTTCCAAGGGCTACCGATGCAGAGCTTTTGCTTTTGTAACACAGTAGTCAGAGTACAAATCTTTGGTTCAGGTTGGTGGCACTCTCGGGTGATGAATCCGGTCACAACCAACACTCATTGGACCAGCACACACAGGTGAACCTTTTTGCTATCTCTGAATTGTCTTTGGGGGTGGCGGTGTCGATAGCGGCAAGACTTCTGCAGTGGCTACCAGAGATGCAACCTGGGCTCCTTCAACTTTAATGCCCCCAGGGTTGTTCTGGGGGGCCAGCCAACTGACCCTAGGGGTCTCTGCATTGGACTGGGGCTGAGGGTCAGCATTTCCCTAAGCTAGGCACGCAGAGAAGGGTCCAAACTCCATTAGGCAAAAGTGCAGCAGATGCAGTCGCTCTGGTGTAGCAGTCTCTTTTTGTGTTCTTCCAAAAGGTGCAGAGTGGTCTCTTTCTCGTCCTCTTTCCAGGGCCAGTGAGTACCGAGAGGTCAGCATGCCAGGGGTGCCATATTTATCCCAAGAAAGTGCCCTGAGGGGGCCAGGCAGTCACTAGCCAATGAGCTACTGGGTTCTCTCCTACCTAGTGACGGAATTCCTGTGATATGTGGCACCTGGCTATCCCAGAATGGCACATTGTTGCCCCCTCAAAGATGGCACAACCCTTCCTTGGTCGTGAGGAGCAAGGTAGCCCACCTACGAGGTGTGACCGCCTGGGGAGCAACACACCCATGGTAGAATCAGTTTTGGGGCGAGTTTCTGGCTTCTGGTCCTGTCCCCATGCTGTCTACCAGGACAAAAGGCATCATGCTCAGGGGGTTTGGGCCTAATGGCCCATCAAAGGCGGCTTCCCCTTTGAAGCACGCTGCCAGGCTAATCCCCTGAGTGGCCATCCTGGCAGAGGAGGTGACACTTTGCTACTATGGCACTGACTTTGTCCTTGAGACTGGGAGTCATTCACATGTCTCCCCAGGTGGTCAGAAACCTGTCTGTATGTGCGTGCCTTTGTTAGTCAATTGGGCTTCCAACTTTATCCGCAGCAAAATGACAATTTGGAAGTGCTGCTGTCGACACATATCAAAATATAATTGTCTCACTCAACAAAATACAGCTTCTTGCAAATTAGATATATGTAAGTAAATGTTATGATGGTAAATTTAGTTAAAAGGCAAATTGATTGTAATGTAGTTTGGGATTGAGCGTAAAGATCATGTGATATAAATGTAGAAAAACAAAATGGCGAATTAGAAGCTGACGAAGGCGGTAATGCCGAAACGCGTTCTTTTCTTTTGTGCCAATAAACCCTGATGAATCACGATTCCCGCAGAGTGCTGTCCTTCTCTGTATTAAGGGGAACAAGTGTGGATTTATAGCGAGGTAGCGCTCGCAAATTGACGAGCACCGCTGACGTTTTGGAGCAGGACTGGTATGCTAGTCGGAAGTGTTCATATATGTATATATATATATAAAACCTAGTGATATATGTAAAAATAGTAGAAATGTTAAGACGTTCAAGACAGCCTGTGGAGAGGTCAGAACAATTCCCAAAGTTATTTCATGTGTTTCTGACTACTATATTTATGTATTACAATGCCCTTGTGGCCTCCAGTATGTTGGTAGCACCATTGGCCTGGTCAAAAAGAGGATTTTAGAACATTATAGGGCTATTAAGAATTATGATATTTCTTATCCTGTGGCGAGACATTGGTCTAGGATGCATAATAGAGATGCTGATTAATTATTTTATTTTGGGATTGATAGGATTGAAAGAAATGTACGGGGAGGAGACAGAGAGAGACTCTTTAGGATTAGGGAATCAGAATACATCCTTCTTCTCGGGACGAAGACCCCGGGGGGCCTCAATGAGGATGAGGAACTTCATGTACATGTTGGCTAACCATGATTATTATTATTGGGAATTAGTATTTCATCTTCCTCTGTCCTCTCCGTGTGGGATCTCATGTTTTGATTATAGCTTGGGAGATCTAGATATAAATTGAATACATATACATTGTTTGCAGTTTGTAAATGAATGGTTATTATTTTTATTTTTAGTTTATTATGAAGCTAGTATCATTATTATTTTCAAAATGATATTCTTGCTGAATTGATATTTTGGTTATACTTTTGTCCGTTGTATATACAGCTTACAATGATCAGGATCATTTGATTTAAAATATTGGCAATTGCACCTTGATTTGTGTGTATTTTCTAATTTATTCGAATTGCTTATTGAATTCATTTAGAATTTTTGGATGATATCATGTGAACTTTTTTCTTTTTTTATAGTATTTATTCTCTGTTCACTGCAAGGGGTATTTAAGTATGGCTTGAAATGTGCCCAGGTTTTTTCAATTTATGCCATGATGAAGACACTTTGGTGTTGAAACGCGTTGCCTTTAAGTCAGTTTGCTTCTTTATGGATAATATATATTTTTTTTAAGTAAAATTCTATTTTTGAGGAGTAGACATGTCGAGTGCGACTTCTTTCTTCTTTTTTTTTAATAAGTACAGAAATGTTTTATATATATATATATATATATATATATATATATATATAATACCTAGTGATTGATATATATATATACATATTATATATTTATAACCTAGTGGCAGTCACCACTAGATAGTTATAGTTAGGACCTAGTTACTATAGAACAAATGTTTTGCTAATAACTTTGGCGGCAATTGATGAATCTGCACCAAATTTTCAAAACGTATACACCCACCTTAAATCTTTTGAAGAATTGACAAGTGAATTTTCATTGGACACTAAGGATTTTTTTTAATATTTGCAAATTAGACACTTTTTGGGGGTAAATTCTAGATCTGCAGCTGGAGGATAGAATCCCAGTTATGGAGGTTCTTCATAACCCCATTAGATGGCGGGTCTGCTCGCTTTATCCTCTTTTTTTTAATTTAATTCCAGATGATTTGAGCAAACAGGCGGAGAGGTGGACTCAGAATATTGGAGTTTCTGAAGTATTATTACAGACCTCTTTAGATATGGCACAGCGGTTTATATTAGCCGCTGGGCCACAAGCCCAACATTAGAAAACTGTTTTTCATCTAAATTATACCCCCGCTAAGCTATTCAATTGGGGCAGTTCAAGGGGGGTGGTGTGTCCCAGATGTAAGAGTGTATCGGCCGACTTGTCACATATGTTTTTTAGTTGCAATAGGCTACATGAATTCTTTACTGATATGGCTAACTTTTTAACTAGGCTTATTTATCAGGAGGTGGTAATTACGCCGCAACTAGTATTATTGGGAATTGATGGAGTGGTGTACCTAGAAAACTCGCAGAGCTTCTTGTTTTTAGCTATGTCTGTGGCTCGCTGCTGTATTACATCTGATTGGCTGGAGTCGACCCCACCAACTTTTAAACATTGGCTGGCTCGGATGTGCTCAATGTTTTATCTGGAGAAGGGCTCTTATGCGTGCAAGGGCCGCACGCGAAAATGGATTGGTGAAGCTATTTAGGCCCCGTTTGCACAATGGTTAGGTAATAACTGAGTCAAGTTTGTAGGGGATTTATCTATTTAAACATGTTCAACTTTTGTACTTTATTTGTATTTTAAGGTTTCTAATAGGTTCCTCATGCTTCCCTTTTTAGTGGTCTTGTTGTCGGCTGCATATTGATGAAACAAACATATGTAATGATGTGTATTTATACAACATATTTATTGTAATTATTTAGCCTTCTCTTTGCTTTGGTTTTTGTACATTGTGCATCTTCAAAAAAAAAAAAAAACTGTTTGAGTCGTATGAACCAATTTCATTTCACAGGGGTTCAACGTAAAACATCTGCATTTCAAACATTCCAGAAGATTTATTTCATCTGCTTGTGGCTACCTGATTTGATAGCTTACCTTTCGAGATGTCCAATTTGCTTAGAGACGAGCCATCATTTGAGTGATATCTTTATTGACCTGCACCCTTTTGTAGATCACCGTGTTTATTGTGTACTTGAGACCACAAGTTCTGCAAAGGTGGGCATTTTAGTTAAATTTGTACATTGGTTTCAAGTTTCTTAACCTCTTAGCTGCTGGGCCTTCCCGCCCCCCCCCCCCCAGTGCTGAGCCCTTTTTTGGCTATTTGGGGTAGTTCGCGCTTAGGCCTTCATAACTCTGTCCACATGTGCTATTCATGCCAAATTTGCGTCTTTTTTCCAACATCCTAGGGAATCTAAAGGTACCCAGAGTTTCTGGGTCCCCCTGGAGGAGACCAAGAAATTAGCCAAAATACACCTAAAATTTCATTTTTTCTTCAAAAAAAATGGGAAAAAAGGGCTGCCAAAGAAGGCTTGTGTTTTCTTTCCTGAAAATGGCACCAACAAAGGGTTTGCAGTGCTAAAATCACCATCTTCTCATCTTTCAGGAACAGGCAGAGTTGAATCAGAAAACCACATTTTTCAACACAATTTTGGCATTTTACTGGGACATACTTCATTTTTACTATTTGTGGAGCTTTCAGCCTCCTTCCAGTTAGTGTCAGGAATGGGTGTGAAACCAATACTGGACCCCGGAAAGCTAAGCATTTCTGAAAAGTAGACAAAATACTGAATTCAGCAAGGGGTCATTTGTGTAGACCCTACAAGGTTTTCCAACAAAAAATAACAGCTGAAATAAAAAAATATTGAAATTGAGCAGAAAAAACAGCCATTTCTCTCCACGTTTTACAATATACCGTTACGTGTGCTGGACCCTTCGGTTGCGGGGATATATAGGGCTTGTAGATTCATCAAGATCCCTAGGTACCCAGAGCCAATAAAAGAGCTGCACCTTGCAATGGGATTTCATTCTATTCCAGGTATACAGCAATTCATTTGCTGAAATATAAAGAGTGAAACATAGGTATCAAGAAAACCTTTGTATTTCCAAAATGGCCACAAGATAAGGTGTTGAGAAGCAGTAGTTATTTGCACATCTCTGAATTCCGGGGTGCCCATCCTAGCATGTGCATTACATGCATTATGTACATTCTCAAATAGATGTATTTTTTACACACTGTCTTACATCTGGAAGGAAAAAATGTAGAGATAGACAAATGGCAACTGTTGACGCTGGAGTGATCCATTCCTGACGCAGGCACTAGGTATAGGCACTCAAGTGGGGTAGTGTTTTTATCAGGACAGGTGAGGAATCACTGGGTGGTAGGAATGTTGTGGATCCCAGTATATTCCTGTAGTTTGTGTGACAGAAATGCAAGAAAAATTGAGTTTTTATTCATCATTTCAGCTTTGCAGGGTATTCTAGGTATAAAAACTTTGGGGAATCCACACAAGTCACACCTCTGTGGACTCCCCCGGATGTCTAGTTTCCAGAAATGTTTGGGTTTTGTATGTTTGCCTATATGGCCACCGACCCCAGGATTAAAAACACAGGTGCCTGCCTTACAAAACCTGTTTGTTTTGTGATAGATCATTCTGATGTCTCCATAATACGATTTGGTCGGTGGAATTTGGTGCCGAAACTAATTTGGCAAGCTCCCAAGAGAGCACTCTCTCTCTGTGCATGCCGCCACATTTACCGGCTCCCTGGGTTGGGCTAACCCACTATTGCCCCGTTGCACAGACTGTGCTTGAGAAGGGACAGCAGGACTGTCCCCATCACCTTCCTCATAATTTACTGGAAGAGGAGTTATCCAATGGGACTTCTCCGACTGAAGAATCACTCCCAGAGTCTGCGCCATTGTCCTATCCCTCAGATGATGTCTCAGTATCTGCTGTCTCAGTCTCTGATCCTATGTCAGAGCTGTCCTCTATAACCTGAGTGACGGCGTCAGCAGCAGTCATCCATCAAGATGCCATCTCTGCTATTAGCTAAACTGTTGCTCTAAAACACTAGCCTACCTAGACAGTCACAAAATTGCTGGTGTGTGTGTGATACGTGCAACACTAGGGGCCACCTTACCTGCGCTTCGTCCCTCAATCAGCACGTTCTTTCAAAACACTCAAAAAACACCTTGTCATGCACCATTCGTCACAGTCTTTAGCACCCCCTGTGCCCAGTCCAACAATCATTATTAGTGCTCCCACTCCCATGTCCACCTCCTCGGATTCCCTCATTACCATTCAGCAAAAGTGCTTTTCATCTCTCCATAGCCGCCACCCATCCCGCGCATACATTTAATTTGTATTATAGCATAGGAAATGGCACACTTTACTAATGTACTCAGCTATTTAAATAAAATACAGATTTGCTCTTTGCAGTAGGCATATAAACCTTCGGCGCTTCTCTATGGCGCTAACACTGCCACTAGAGAAAAGTCTGATGCTTTTGTAACAGAAACATAATCACAAGCCTTACTTGACTTTTTTTATTGCTGCCTAAAAGCTACAGTTGAAATGCTTCAGATGAAGTATGTGCATTGCTTTGAAGACGCAAGCTGCAACTACAAGACAACTGGTGGCAAATTTTATATAGATATATATATATATATATATATATATATATATATATATATATATATATATATATATCACTTTGATATGTGGGTCTGGTTTTCCTGGGGGACGATCGCAGCCCACAGGTAAACAACACATGCATTGACAAAAGTGATGTATATATATATATAAAAATATATATATATATAACTATATAGATATATCCATCTATGTAGATAGATATATCTACCTACATGGGTTTATCTATAGATAGGAAACCCTACAACTACTAAAAAAAAGTATTGTCCCCACATGGGGCTCGATCGCATCCCCCCAGGGGCCACCTACCTCGTTATCAAAACAAAAATGCCCAGGGGGGGCCGGCCTGTTTTCCAAGGGGGCCAACCCCCCTAAGTGAAATCCCTGGTGTTCAGTGGCCTTTCCTGGCCCTCGATCACAGCTGTGCTGCGATCGAGGGCCAGGAAACGCATTCAGGAAGGCCTCGTATGAAAGGGGAGATTCTTCCCTTTCATACGAGGCCTTCCCGAACGTGGGGAAGGCCGCTGGGGCCGTTTTCCCCTTACGGCCGCTTCCTGCTCTGATGGGTAAAACAACAATGTGACGTCAGCGCTTTGTGGCACGCTGACGTCACAAAGTGCGAGTGGGGGGCGCGGGGAGACACGGAGAAGCTTCCATGTCTCCCGGGTAGTGGGGGAAAAAAAATTATCCTCAGGTGCGACGCACCCGAGGATTTTCTTACCTCCCTGGTGTCCGCCACTGGACCTGACCCGTACCAGGGAGGTAGTGTGGGCGTCGGCCAGTGGCCGACGCCCGCACTCAACAGGTTAATCACTGAAGAACCCGGAACTCAAAATAACATTAGAAATTGTGTGAAATTGTGAAAACTATGTTCATATTCTCATAGTAATGCATTAAACCTGCCCCCTTAGTGAATGGTTGCAGATTTACTGTGCTTGGGAATTCACAAATGTTCCCAGTAGTACACCTAAAAATCTGCATAAGGCACACTTTCAGTGTTATCTTCAAAACTTTACTGCAGGTGGTAATAAATACATTATGTTTAATAATTACATACAATCATTTTGCAATGATACTGGTAATGTTAACTACCTGCCACACTGTACAGTGACATTGATTAACAAAGATAACCAAAGAATGTGATAAATATATCAATTAAAAACATTTACTTATATTGAACATAGTAAAGGGTTAATGATAAATATAGGCAGCCTGCAGGGAATGTCAAGTGTAATCTTTCATGGGATCTGGCCTCCCCATTTTGTCAGTCTATGATGTATACAATTGCACAATGGAGAAATGCAACCAAATGAGGCAAAGTACAAACATTACATTTTTTTTACCCATTGGGAAAACATTTTCTCCCATGTAGAAATTTCTTCCCTCATATCCCTTCGATGAGAAACTGGATTATTAGTTGGAGTGGATGGTAGCCACGCTAAAGTAATAAGACTACTATTGTTGTTAATTTCAGTAATTTAAACTGGAGCTCAACCCTGGTAGTTATCGCACAGAGCAGACCAGGCTTTACTTAAGAGATGTGTAAAGCATTGAGAATGATAAAAACTGTTAAAAAGTTGAAAACACAATACATTAGAAATCCTACCCAATATATTGAAATTTAGAATAATTTAATAAACATAACGGCAGCAAAATGACAAAAATCCAATAATGGGAAGTGGAAATGTTTAAAGCTGATATTTGAAAATAGTGCCAAAAGTGTTAGGTGCCAACCACAGTCATCTGGCTGCGCTTGATTGGTATGTAGGTGCAATTTAAGGCCAACCGTAATAGAACATGGATTGGCCTTTGCTAAAAAAGGCTTCTTGAGGCTGAATAGCCTTCAGACGAAGACCAAGTGAAGAATGTGACTTTTGGCAACGAAGCTCAGAGTGGGAGAAATTCGAAATTAGCTCCCAAAGGAGGTCCATTACCAGCCAAATACGTTTACCTTCTTTTCCAGGTGAAGTTTTTGCATTAGGGCCTAGTCACTTTTATGGAGATTGGATCATTCCAGCAGGGCAAGACTGCAAGCAGTAGCTAAACAAGGAGCCACAAAGCCAAATACCCTCCTTGTGACCGCTCGCTGAGACCGATTTGCTGCTGCAGAAAAGATCAAAGTGGGAATAACCTAATTCTCTGTCCCAGCAGTAATGCACCTTTGTCAGATTGACTTGGCAGGTTTGTTCTGGTCCTCAGGAGGTCTTTGGAGCCAAAAAGCTTTTAAGTCCCAGGTTTCTCACAATGTTAGTAGTACCCTTGCACACAGACAAAGGTCCCAGGAGCGCATAAGCAGCACCTGGGGGTTAAGACTCACTCCAGCAGAAGCCACCAGCAGGGTCCACAGCAGGTCTAATTGGAACTGGTCAGCAGGGCTCTTCAGGAAAATGGCTTCTAGCAGTTTGTTGTGTCCTTGACACTTAACAGGATGTCAGCCAACTGACCCTTGGCATTCATTTCTTTAGCATGACTACAAGTGATAGGATGTCCAGTCTTTCTGGTCTCCTCGCAGGTCACAGCAGCCGGTGCAGCCCTTCTTCTATCTTCCACAGGTCCAGTAGTGTTCTCAAGAGAGTGCCCAGGGAGTGCTACATTTTTACATGGCACTAGCCTGTGGGTAGGGGTGACTCCTTTCTCCCTAACCAATAGGGAAAAAGTCCCAATGGGAAACTCTGCCTACTTTTGCAGCAGTCCCTGCTTGCCTCAAACCATCCAATCTCACAGTGCACCTCTTTGCCCAAATCCAAAATGGTGAAACCCTGCTCCTATTGTGAAAAGCCTATGTGCCCGCCCTACAGGTGTGGCCAAGGAAAAGAGCATCTTGTCTTTTGGTGTCTCTTCAAACGAGTTCTGGGGACAGCTCCTCTCTAGGGGTGGGTGCAACTCACCTAATTGTCTGTAGCTTAATTGTGGAAAATTACCATAAATGTACATGAAATTATGCATAATTACAAAAATGCACCCCCATAGGTAAACATTCAACACAAATTTTTTATTTTGAGTTGATTTCCAATTGATTGTGTTCAAAACACTGCTAACCGCATACCAAAAGGTTTGCAAGGTATGAAATGTACCTGAGATGTTTGCTGACCGCTCATGGAAAAGTAACTGCTGCTGGCATTCTAAACACCGCCATTCGTATTCAGACTTGTAGTATTACATTCAAAAAGCACCTGAAAGGTCCACATCAGTGAAAAATCTGTCTAAACTCCTGCTCATGCTGAAAAACTACCCAAAAGGTACATCTTGTGTTCAATCTTGTGAAAAACCTTCTCCCCAAAATTATGCTATGTGGTGTAAAAAGCATAAGCTCATTAAATATGCATAACTTTGTTATGTGAAATTATCAAAGTTATGTGTGACTGAAATGTCGCCCAGGCCTACTCCTCTCCCACTGGGATTGGTGCCTACCTGACTTGGGGAAAAAAGAAGGGACCACCCTGGTATAAGCTAATGTTTCAGTGTGGCAGGGAAGGCCTCTTTGAAATTAATCAAGTTTCTCGGCACATCCCAGATAGCCATCCTGCCAGAGGAATGGAACACCTCCACACACCAAAGGCCTTTGTACTGCTCTCGGAGTGGTTTTCATACCTCATCACGAGGGCTATTCATCTGCATGTTGACATTTGACACTCAGGCAAATGGGCCTCCAGAGGCTTTAGGTCCGGGAAAAGATAAACTTATAAAAGTGCTTTTTCAAAAACACTTTTTACAACTCCAAATTTACTGGTCAATTGGTCTTGCAATATAATTTGAAATACATATTATAAAAAGTTTAAGAATTGAATTTGTGGCAGTTTCCTTGTTTATGTGTAGTATATTTTCAAATGCTCTCCTATGGAACAGCCAAACCTGCTACAGTGAAAATAGCTTTTGATGCCTTTTCAGTGTAAAAGCAAGTTCACAATTAAACATGCTCTGCTTTTGATTACCAATGACCCTGTTTGTGGGTAGAAAGGCCTAGTAGGGATGACCTATTAGATTTACAAGGCTGGTGTAGGCCTGTCGCAAGTTGAATTTGGAGTTTTAAAACTGCACAACCAGGCTACAATAGTAGTCCTGCAGTCTTGTTTGCACTTTCACTGTAGTTGGTAGCAAAGTTGGTGATGCAGTCCCCCAGTGACATTTAACTTAAACACCATGCATATCCTTTATACCATATATTGGGGACTTATAGGTAAGTTAAATGTGTCAATTATGAGTATAGCCATTTTACATGTTTTGGGGCCAAACCTCATGTACTGGGGCCTGGGTAGCAGAGTTCCATTCCACAGAATCAAAAGACCAGCAGCATCAGTCCACACAAATGTGGGTGCTCATGCAAACAAGGCATTTCCCTACACCCTCCAAGTTTTGATTGATCCTTTCCCTTTCCCATCTTGGAAGGGGAGGTACTTCCAACCCTTGTTGCCATAACACTCAGATCATTTTATTTAATTTCAAAATACTTTATTTGGTTACCATCACCATCAAAGTACACAATAAAAACATACATAATAATTAAAATAATAATTTATAAAAACAACCAATAAAATATGAAATAAAAGATAAAAACGTTTAGTTTAGATACAGACACATGTTTATGATCTCTTAAAACCTTCAATATGGGGTGATTAATAAAGGGCAAAACAGTTCCATCAATTTCTGTAAGTACTTGAAAAAATGCAACGTACTAGAAAAATGCCCATATTAGAAAGTGGTACAGGACTCTTGCAATACAGAGAATTGCTTACTTATGACTAAGAAGACGCCTCACAACAATACGTGTTAAGAGCGCAGTGATGTCTACAAAACTGAGACCCTTAAAGGGTAAATTTGTCTACTTCCCATAATAAGGGTATTCAGCCATCAAGTGGGATTTATCATGCAACACGACTTCAAATTCAGCTGATTCAGTGTGTCTGGCAATTAAGAACCATAGGTGCATAAGGTGCTATGTGCAAAAAAAATTAATGCAAAAAAATAAAAAAAATACCACAATTCTTCATACGAACAGACCCATAAAAATGGTGCAGCTGGAAGAGATCATCGGAAAACAACAAATCTTGGTATTACATCCATAATATTGTAGCAATCGTGATTCTCTGAATATTACTATGTTTCTCCCACAGTCCAGACATACCAAGCTTCCAAAACTAGCTAGATACAAACTTTGCCCAGGACATTTTTGCAATGCCACGCTTTTTCAGCAAGTCCCCTACACAATCTTTATACTCATCTAGCTCTAGTGTAGCCCAAATCCACATCCAGTAGGTCAGTGGCATCTGTTGCGCCTGATCATCAATCGGCTTAATGCCCAGGTCCTGAAAAAGTGGTAAGAGAGGCGTGCTGACTGGGACTGAGATAAGCAATCTTACAAATTAATTCTCAGCCAGGGCCAGTTTCTGAATATCAGCATACCCCCAGATTTCAGCACCAAAAAGGGCTGCGCTTTTGGCCTTGGCGCAGTAGATCTCAAGACCAGGGGAAATAGACTGAGAAAGAGATCGCTTATGCAAATGTAGTATAGCTTTAGATCTGTGTGTTGTCAACAAGGAGCTCTTAATAAGTTGATGTTACCAAGTTAGTTTGTCTGTTATTCTGACTCCTAAATAAACGAAACTGAAAACCCTTTCAATGGGCAAATTCACTATCTTTGTAACACAGTTCTTGGTAGTTCCTGCTCCGTATAACATAAATTTAGTTTTAATAACGCTCAGATCCAGGCCCGGATGTTTGCCAAAATCCACCAATTTATCTAAAAGCTTTTGTAAGCCTATAGAGATATTCGAAATAATTAAAGAGTCATCTTCAAATAGCAAAATAGGAATACTTTTCCCATTCAAAACAGTGGAGTCCTTACTGCAGTTCATGAACTTCTCCACCACTCCATTAATGTGCAATATGAACAGTGTGGGGGCAAGGACGCAGCCCTACTGCATACCCTGAGAAATGGAGATACAGTTAGTCAGGTACCCCAGCGGATCTGGCCATAGTTCCCTTCATGCAACCTGGCCAAAAGATTGATTAGAGTAGCAGGTGCCCCTATTGAGGCAAACCCTTCCCATAAACTCTCTTGTGGAGCAGGTTACATGCTGCATGTACATCTATAAATGTAACATAAAGTTTTGCCTACCTAGCCATTATAAAAGTGCAAGTCTGAAGACCTGGTCAGAAATGCTTGTTTTTCACAAAACCCAGCTTGTAAAGGGGATACAATAATTTCATGATATGCTTATCAAGTATCTCCCTTGCAAAGATTTTTTGTAAGTTTACAATTAAACTCATGGGCCCGTATTTTGATGGACTGCAAAATATCCCTTTCTTCTTAAACATGGGAATAATTTCCTTCCCCTTCAATGTATCTCGGGTCTCGCCCCCTGCCACAATCACATTTGACAAGGAATTTATGTAACTAACCCCGACTCGAGGATCAAATTTAAATAGGTCGCCCGAGATCCCATCGTAGCCTGAGGCTTTAGCTGATTTTAATCGACAAATGACAGAGTAAATATAATCTAAACTAAAGAAAGGCTCACTGTGCATCTGGGAAACAAACCTAAAAATGTCCCAGGAAAACGTGCAGGTCTAACGGCAGTAGAGGGTGTGTCTGGAGTATTTTTAATTTACAGTTTAGCAAAGTGGTCTTCCCATTTCTCTAGTTTAATAAAGTAACAGCAAGTGTTAACAGTGTCTACCCTCCCATGAAAAATTATTCGTCAAAATAAACATTTGTCATTAGTTTTACCGGCATAAAATATACCCGGCCACATTTTTTCATGCCAGTCCCGTTTAGCTTTCTTCTGTAGTGCTTTATAGCTGCTTTTGGGCTCAATGATTTCAACACGCACCCTCCTTTGACAGAAGCTTTATTTTAAGAGTTTTATTTCCAGAGTTACACGCAGAGTTGAACCATTTCGGATCATGGGGTAATTGTGCTGATTGTGGCCAATTTTGTTTTATAGAAAATGCTTTGTAATTTATTGGAGTCGTTGTTGGACATCAAGGATAGCTTCAGGTAAATCAGGACTCCCAATTTCAGGCACAAAAAACACAAACCAATTGTAAATCTCAGCGTGTAATGAGCCCCCCCACCCCCGTGGGTGATTTCCATAATGGGAGCTGGAACCACAGTTCCGGGCAGGGTAAGGGTCCTTCTTAAAGCTTCCCCTTTTAGATTAGTAACCAATGGGTTGTCGTCGTTGTCTGAACCAGAAGCTACTACCACGTCAGTAAGCACTGGTGAAAGACTAATATCAAGAACGATTTAGTCAATGGCACTTGAATAGGCTCCCCTTTTAAATGTGGGTGATCTCCCAGGATCAGAGTGACTGCATCCATTGCAAGCCCCAATGCCCCGACCAACAGCATTTACAGAATGGGAAAGGTTTAGAAGGAAATTCATAAATGCTAACAACTTACGTGTCTGTGGTTGTTCAAAAGTTTTCAAGCCAAACCATACTGTGATCTGCTCACTCCACATACGTTCCCACAGTAGACTTTTCAGTAGTAAAATCAGTGATGCCTGTTAAAGACCCATCTGTGAATATCTGACATACATAAATGAATCAATCTTTGGCCATAAATTTAGGCATACAGCATAAAGTAGCTTTGTGAATCAGATTAAGACATCTTCAGCAATTCAGTGAGAGATCACTGAATATTTCCACATCGATTTTGTTTATCTATATGCCGTGGTAGACATTGTGCAACATTTTTTAATGTGCCTTTCTTGTGTAAAGGCCTGGAAATCCAAAGTGAAATAGCTAAATTCGCATGCTAGCAACTAATATCACACTTAAACAACTGCTTGGTTCTAAATGATACATGATGTTTGTGGAATACGTTCGTCATATTTAGGGGTTAACATCGCGTTTTTTTTTGTTTTAATCTATTGGCATCAATGGCAGATTCCGCTGAGAGTGTGCCATTTTTGTTATCCACTACTGCATCCATGAATACAAAAATAAGGGACAAAGGTCTGTCTGATGAACGGGTGTGAATTCCCTAATGCAAAATAGCTCGCCTGCTATCCAGCCTGCAGAATTACGAAACTGAAGGATTCCAACCATACCGCATTTCTTGATGTCTCATTTTGTTTTCCCTTGTCGTGGGTCTAAATTAAAACAAAACGTCTTTTCTGTGATGGATTTAATGAGGAAAGCATCCAATACACAACCCTGGATTCAAAGAGAATTTCAGAAGTATTCATGGAAATCTATTACAGAAGTATATTCAGATGGTACACTCCTATTCTTCAAAATGTTCTGTAGACAATGCAAAAACATATGGAAATTTACACTTGCGCATTCGACATCATATTCAAGTGAAAATATTTTTCCCAACAAACAACTCTTTAACCTTCATCTTATTATCTAAAAAGTCGCCCCTTCTCTTCCCACCCAAGAAAAAGAGCTTACACCTGCCTTTCACATGTTGACGTTCTGGTTGTATTTCTAGAGAGGGGAAGTAACAGCAAAGAATGTGAAAACACTACACGTATTCGTGCATAGTTTGATATCTGCATTTTGTTAGCATCCTTTCCCTGCCCTGTTCTTAACTCTCAATATATGAATGGGATAATCTCCAGGGCCAGTATATTGTCTTAAATTCCATTGGAAATGTAATTATTAATTTATATTCTGAATGAAAATAAGACATTTTGAATTGAAAATTGTTTTGTACACCAAGTTTATATTTTGGCATGTGAATAGCTTTGTTAACCTGGCCCAAAATATTTGATCATCGCAGAAGAATAGATTTGCAATCTGTTTCTTTCACATAGGAGCCCTAAATCCAGAGAAACCACTTTAAACAACACGTTTATCCAAAGCACACATTTAATTTGCACTGGTACCACAAGATTACCAATCTCAAATATCTGCCAGGCCATGTGACAAGTTAGGCTGAATAGGTGAAGTTTTTACCACGTGTAGTAAACACATTACCCTAGGGTGAGGTATTTAACACGTGCGGTAAATAACTCTTACAAGTTTTCAGCAGGTTTGACCTGCCGGAATTTATTAGGGGAAAACTGCTTGGTAGAGATAATTATCTCAGAACTTGCTATGTACATCCCTGTGCAAACGGGTCACCCCTACTCTTGTAAATCAGGGTCATAGGGCCTGATTCCAAGTAGGATAGAAGAGGGGTGCTGATTTATCAGCTGCATTAAATGCCTTCTGTTCCAAGTTTCGAGCCCAATGAGGCATGATGTTTCTTCAACACTTTCACGGGGCGGTTTGACATGCCGAAATCTGTCAGGAGAAAACAAGGATGGTTGCCACTATACGGAATCACAATCCCTGACTCAGAACTGAGGCTAAAGAGTAGCAGCAATTTTCAAAACAACCCCTAGTGAATGACGAAATCACAAAACTTGCTTAAAATTAATGCAGCTTCACTAAAAGACTGATGGAATGTGTAAATCTTCAAATCAAAGCACATGTCTTTGTTCTTAAAATAAGAACACATTATCATTGTTAAACGAGACAAGGTAGGACCTTTCAGTAATGTGTTTCACTTTTAAATATGGTCGCATAGTAGTATTGTAGTAAAACATGTAATTTCTTTTAAATCAGGGAGGAACATTTGTTTCCCACACTCAACTGTCTTTCTCTAGTACACTAAGCAGAGCTGCGTTTGAAAAAAATATAATATTTTGCTCACAGTGTACCGTATTGCTCGTTCCCTTTTCAGTGATGCTCTACAGGCACCAGGGCCCAAAGTAAACATCGAGTCCAATATCCTGTTTGCATCCTGGCACACTCCAGTAATTAGGTGTGCCTGCCACAGACTGGGGAAGTGTGCTTGATTACGTAAACAATGTGCTGTCCCTAACACGGCACTAGCTCGAATAGTTTACGGCTGTTATTCGGAGAATGCGTTCATAAAAGAAGGGCCATGGTTTGAAACATGGGCTCAATCTTTCTGAGGCTGGATTGGCATTGAAGAGGGTGAAAGACATGCCCCTGAAGGTGGGTGCAGTGCCTCCCCACACCCAACTACAGGGCGATGGCGGGCAAGGCCCCCCCAATACAAGGGGCAACCTTGGATGTTTGACTGAATCTGCACTGTGCCACATAGCTGTTAGCGCGGCTGACCTTAATAAGTAAACTTACACGGAGATGCGAATAGGTCAATGAACCTTTTGACTTGCAACTACGATGTTCTTACAATAGCTCCAGTATAATTAATAACCAATACACAATAATCAATAATCACAATCAATCAATAATCAATGGAGTCAGTAATTGTCACACACCATGACCTTTCAGTCATGAATAACCACACCTTTGGTAAAAGTTAGAATATTTATTTCCCTATATCAACAAAGCTAAAATCATGTAGATTAATCTCAATAACAAATGAAACACATACAGAAACAATATTGGCTGCCCAAAGCAGAGGAAGAAACGTAATCTAATCAAAGCTTGAACTACAAAACATTCTAAAGTTATGGTGCAAATCAATAACAAAGTCAACTGCATCAATGTAATTACATACATGAAGTTTAGCAAAGAAATTCATCAAGCTTTAATCCCTATTAACATGATTTCATTAGTGAGGATCCTTAACTAACATCAGATTAGCATCATCATGTTGGACTTCATGCTAAACAATTTAGTAACACAACTTTGGAAAAACATCTAACTATGGCTCTATCAAAAAAGTGCAGTTGGTACCTAGAAAAAATAAATATATGCATAATAATCAACAGTCTGTGTCATAACACCTATCCTCAGTGTGGATCAGCAAGCAGAGTCAGTCTTCCTTCTCTGGAAATCAGTCGATCAGCAAGGCATCAGGATTCAGCATCAGAGTTCTGAAAAAGCAAAATTGCTAAGCATTAAAGTTAAGCACGCATTTTGTCAAGGCGCACAAGGAATATTGACCTTTCTGCCAGCAAGAAAATGGGCTATGGGGTTGTCTTCTCTTAGTGTAATCCTGTTAAGTCAAAACTACTAAAACTAGTTCCCAAATCCCTATTGGTTAGTTAATCGCATGATCACACTTTGTCCAATAAAACTAAAACTTTAAATCTATGAATTCTACTATTATTCTGTTCACATGTTGTTGATTGGTTCGCCTTGAAATGTCCTCATCATCCGGCTTGTCAGGTAACAATATTGTTGCAGCTTCCACTCCAGTCAGTATCCCCATTGTTCTTCTCCTGAGAAAGTCAGTCTCACACACATTACACACAAAATGTTACATTAATAGAATCAGCATCCTCTAGCAGTCATTCTCATGAGAAACAAGCCTCAGCTACTAGCACACAATGTAAAATGGAAAATCACAGTTTAACTCTCTAGGACAGCCATTTTATTAAATGTTGAAAAATACAGCTTTTACATGAGGCCTGGCAAGTAGGCCTTGACATTCGCTAAGTTAAGGCCTACAATTAATAAAGCTAGAGCATACTGCATAACCCTCAATATGGCATATTACTACATTAGTCAAACGTATATTCAACATTTCACAATATTAAATTATTGATTAATACATTGTGTTAACATTGGTGGCCATTCTTCGTAATCACATTTTCAAATGTGTGCACTATTTTTCAACGTTATTATTTTTCTACACAAATTGCTTATTCAGAATACATGAACACTCATTAATAACTTTTATTAAAACACCTGCGCTAGCACAGCTAATGTGTCTGCCTACTGGTTCTTTGTCTCTGGTCTCACATCTTTAATATGACATGGATGCAAAGTGCTGGGGTGACATATTTTATCATTTGAATGCAGCCACAGCACCCCTCAAAGGAGGTAAGGTCCCCCAATGATCACATCAGCACAAAATGTGCTCTTCAGTGATTCATAGTATAAGAGGGGCATCACGAGCTTCTGCAACTCCTTCTATAATATCAAATCTTCATGAGGATTAATGACTGTTGCCCACCCAGTGAAGTTTCTATAATGTGTCCCCATGTGAACACTAGTGAATTGGTATTAAAATAAATGTAGTGTGATAGGGTAAAAAGTGACGAAATACATGATGTAAAATGCTTCTGTCAATAAGTGCTTTCATAACTGTGTGCCATGCCGCAATTCACTTCTGTTAAAACATCATGAAGACAAGGATACTCTTTCTTAGAAATAAATTTTTTAACCATACTGTGCAGGAGGAAATGTTTGCTCCCGACAAGGGGAGCCAAAGCAATTTTCCCTTCAGACATTTCCCTCCTTGGATCCCACATGCACCTCCACTCACAGGACTGGCAGTCTAATGCTACTCTGTTGGAAAACGGGTTATTGGTAAGGGCAGGTAGGTACGTACACCTAGCAACAAGCCACTAACCTCCACCTAGGTACAGTTAGGTCTCAGTAAATTAATCCCAGCTCAACCCTTGGTAGCTTGGCAACGAGCGTCAAGGCTTAACTTAGGAGACAGTGTGTAAAGCATTCAAATATCACAAAACAGTAATTAAATAAAATACAGGAAACAGTTTAAAAATCCAAAACCAATTTATAAAAATAGTTTATATTTTTATCTTTAAAATGACACAAAAACCATTAAAATCGGTTCAGGGGAACCGGAGATATGAATTTTTAAAGTATTATTATTTTTCTAGCGCTTAGAAACAAAAAGCGCCAATCGGGTCATCTGGTTGCACCAGGACCGGGACAAAGTCAAAGTTTCAGGCCGACCGCGATGGAGCCCTGCTCGGCTACAAGTCGCGGGAGGCCTCGGTTGAAAAGTTACCTTCTGACTTAGTCTTTATTTTGAAGTTTTTTCTTCACCGGGACGAACCTGCCAGTTGAATCCGACCTCCTGGAGCCCTTGTCCGGATACGCGATGTGGGTTTCCTCGGTGGTGATTTCTACCTTCGGACTTAGTCGTTTTTTCGAGATGAAAATCCTTCGACCGGGGTAAACCTGGATCTTGATCCGACGTCCGTGGAGCCCTTCTCGGATATGATGGCTGGGAGGTCCGGACAACTTTTTCCGTTCGGACTTAGTCTCTTTTTCGGATGTTTTTCTTTACCGGGACGAACCACGAAGTCAGGCCGGGTCGCGGTTGAGGCAAGCCGGCTAGAATTTCCGCGGCGGGTCAGTCCCTCTCTGGAGCTTTTTTACAAAATTTGTCAAATCTTCTCCAAACTTCTGGGGCTTCACCCAGATGTTCTTTTAAGGTTCTTTTGGGGTCCACAGCTCACCCCAAGGGTCCAGAAGTTCTGTGATGGTCCTTGGGGGGGTGCGGACTTCAACTCCCAGAATGCACCTGGCGCAAACTCCTTTTGGGCCACTGGGCAGTGGTCAACTGGTCTCTTTTTTAGGAGTTGGTGCAGGGGACTCTGGATAGCAAATTTTCACCTGTAGCAAACAGGGAGTCCCTCCTTGAACCAGTTGAAGCCAGGCAAAGTCCTTCTTGTGGTGAAGCCCAAGTGTGCAGCTGGTGCAGTCCTTCTGAGTGCAGGGTCCAGGTGCAGGCCAGGGGTCCAGCAAGGCAGTCCTTCTTCTCCTTAAGTTCCTTCTTCTTGAAAGTTGGCGGGGATCTGAGGTGTGGGGGCAGGTCTGCCAGTTTTATTCTTGCTCCTGGGTGAAAAGCAGGGGGGCCCTGGTTCTCCAATCAGGTACAGGGTCGTCCCCCTGTGATGACCACTTCCTGGGAAGTGTGGCAAAAATCCATCCCAAAAGGCAACAGTCTCCAAAAATCCAACATGGCTGAATCTGATTTTTGGAGGTTACATCTGGCTGAGCCCACCCACTGGTGTGGCTAAAAATCATAAACACACCCCTCTCCTGCCCTCTCCTAATCTAATCAAGGGGGCACCTAGCTGTCTGGGGTTGCAGGATGTGGGGGTGTTGCTGGGTGCTCCAGATGTCCTTCTCTGCCTTTGAAGACCAGTTTGGCAGCCCTCCCCCTTCCTGCCTCACCATCTGCTGAGGGGAGATTCTCTCCCCCAAGCACATTCCTTTGTGTGAAGCCAGGCCACTTCACACCTCATCAAAGTAGCCTGGCAGAAGCTGCTGCAGGCTGGCCAATCAGAGCACAGCAGCAAAAACAATGCAGAGCTGAAATTGGCAACTTTTTAGGTAAAGTCTAAACTTTTTACCTGAACAAGTTATATTAAATCCAACAACTGGAAGTTGTGGGATTTATTACAACAATTAATTTGATACCAAATTCTTGGTATGTAACATTTAAGGAGACTTTAAAATTTAAAATAAAGTCTGCCCATTCTAGCCTATGAAGGCCATTTACTTCAATGAGGGAAAAACGAATTTGGCTGTTTTTACCTCACCAGGGCTTATAAATCTATTTTTATAAAGTCCCTGCTTATAGTTACATGGCACCCAGCCCTAGGGGCACATAGGGCACACCTTAGGGGTGACTTATATGTAAAAATAAGGTAGTTTAAGACTTTGGAAGTACCTTTAATTCCAAAGTCGAATTTGCATGTAACTTTAATTTAAAAGCAGCCAGCAAGGCAGGCTTGCTTTTAAAATGACACTGGGCACCTCAGCAGTGCACCTAGGTGTGCACCACCTATGCTGTGGTCCCTAAACCTACATGCCCTACCATATACTAGGGACTTATAGGTAGGTTAACTTAGCCAATTATAATTAGCCTAATTTGCATATCCATTTTACACAGAGCACAGGCCCTGGGACTGGTTAGCAGTACCCAGGGCACAGCCAAGAGTCAGTAACCACCAGTACCTATCCAAAAAGAGTGGGGGAGATCAGGCAAAAAAGGAGGACTTTCCTACACTGCCCCCCCCCAGATGAAAGGTGATGGGTACTAACCTACACCCTGGTAGTCCTCATCAGCTAAGTGGAAAAACCTGGAAAGGCCATCTGCATTGGCGTGGGCAGTCCCAGGTCTGTGCTCCACTGTGAAGTCCATCCCCTGTAGGGAAATGGACCACCTTAACAGTTTTGGGTTTTCCCCCCTCATCTGCATCAACCATCTGAGAGGTCTGTGGTCAGTTTGTACACGGAAGTGAGTGCCAAACAAGTAAGGCCTCAACTTCTTCAGGGACCAGACCACAGCAAAGGCCTCCCTCTCAATGGCACTCCATTTTTTCTCTCTGGGGAGTAGTCGCCTGCTGATGAAGGCAACTGGGTGATCATGGCCCTCTTCATTAACTTGTGCTAACACTGCCCCAATCCCTTCCTCTGAAGCATCTGTTTGTACTACAAACTCCTTGCTATAGTCAGGGGCCAGTAACACTGGTGCTGAACACATAGCCTGCTTTAGGGTGTCAAAAGCTTTCTGACACTCTGGGGTCCAAATTACCTTCTTGGGCTGTTTCTTGGAGGTAAGCTCAGTCAGAGGGGCCACTATGGTCCCAAAATTCTGAACAAACCTCCTGTAGTACCCAGTCAGGCCAAGAAAGGCCCTGACCTGAGTCTGGGTTTTTGGAGCCTCCCAATCCAGGATAGTCTGGATCTTGGGCTGGAGAGGTTGTACATGGCCTCCACCAACAAGGTGGCCCAGGTACACAACAGAGCTTTGCCCTATCTGGCACTTGCTTGCCTTGATAGTCAGGCCTGCTTGAAGCAGGGCCTGAAGCACTTCCTTCAGGTGGACCAGGTGGTCCTTCCAGGTGGAACTAAATACAGCTATATCATCCAGATAAGCTGCACTGAAAGATTCCAACCCAGATAGGACTCTGTTCACCAACCGTTGGAAGGTGGCAGGAGCATTTTTCATGCCAAAGGGCATCACCTTGAACTGAAAGTGGCCCTCTGGTGTGGAAAATGCTGACCTCTCCTTAGCTCTTGGACTTAAGGCAATCTGCCAATATCCTGAGGTCAGATCAAATGTGCTCAGGAATTTGGCAGCCCCCAGCCTGTCAATGAGCTCATCAGCTCTAGGTATGGGGTGAGCATCAGTCCTAGTGACTGCGTTTAGACCTCTGTAGTCCACACAGAATCTCAATTCTTTCTTCCCACCTTGGGGATTAGCTTTGGGCACCAGTACCACTGGACTGGACCAAGGACTATCAGAGGGCTCAATTACCTTGAGGTCCAACATCTTAGCCACTTCAGCTTTGATGTTGGCCTTGACCTGGTCAGACAGCCTGTACAGCTTGTTCTTGACAGGCAAGCTGTCACCAGTGTCAACATCATGGACACACCAATTGGTGAGTCCTGGGGTCAGGGAGAACAGGCTAGCAAACTGTCCCAAAACTTGCTTACAGTCTTTTTGTTGCTGGTCTGTCAATTTGGGAGAGAGTACCACTCCCTCCACTGACCCATCTTTTGCCTTTGAGGACAGGAGGTCTGGTAGAAGTTCACCCTCCCCCTCCTTCCCTTCATCAGTGACCATTAGCATGGTCATGTCTGCCCTGTCCTGGTGGGGTTTCATCCTGTTAACATGCAGGATCCTGTGAGGATTCCTGGGGGTGCCAAGGTCCACCAAGTATGTGACCTCACCTTTTTTCTCCAGAATTGGATAGGGCCCAGTCCACTTGGCCTGTAGTGCCCTAGGAGCCATGGGCTCCAAAACCCACACCAGCTGTCCTGGGTGATACTCAGGCAGGGTAGCCTTTTGATCATGCCAGAGCTTCATGAGCTCCTGGCTGGCTTCCAGGTTTCTGCTTGCCTTCTTCATATACTCAGCCATGCGTGACCGCAGGCCCAGTACATAATCTAGCACATTCTCCTTGGATTCTTTGAGAGGCTTTTCCCAAGACTCTCTCACCAAGCACAATGGGCCTCTTACAGGGTGCCCAAACAGTAACTCAAAGGGGCTGAATCCAACCCCCTTCTGTGGCACCTCTCTGTAGGCAAACCGCAGGCATGGGAGGAGGACATCCCATCTCCTCCTGAGTTTGTCAGACAAACCCATGATCATGCCCTTCAGGGTCTTATTAAATCTTTCCACGAGACCATTGGTCTGTGGGTGGTAGGGGGTGGTGAACTTATAAGTAACACCACACTCATCCCACATGGCTTTCAGATAGGCTGACATAAAGTTTGTGCCCCTATCTGAGACCACCTCCTTTGGGAATCCCACTCTGGTGAACACACCAAGTAGGGCCCTAGCCACTGTGGGAGCAGTGACTGTCCTGAGGGGTATTGCCTCAGGGTACCTGGTGGCATGGTCCACTACCACCACAATGTACCTGTTACCTGAAGCAGTTGGTGGGTCTAGGGGACCAACAATGTCAATCCCCACCCGCTCAAAGGGAGTCCCAACCACTGGCAGTGGTATCAGGGGAGCCTTTGGTTTGCCTCCTGTCTTGCCACTGGCTTGACAGGTGACACAGGAGCTGCAAAACTCCCTGACTTTTTCTGACATTTGGGGCCAATAAAAATGGTTGACCAGCCTGTTCCAGGTCTTGGTCTGTCCCAAATGACCAGCTAAGGGGATATCATGGCTTAAGGTAAGGAGGAATTCTCTATACTTCTGGGGGACCACTACTCTCCTAGTAGCCCCTGGTTTGAGGGCCCTTGCCTCAGTGTAGAGAACTCCATCCTCCCAGTAAACCTTGTGGGACCCACTGGTATCCCCTTGTTCTTGCCTGGCAGCAGTCTGCCTCAGGCCCTCAAGAGTGGGACACTCTCTTTGTCCCTGGCACAAATCTTCTCTGGTGGGCCCACCTGCCCCTTGCAGTTCTGCCAAGTCAGGCATAGTTTGCAGGGAAAGTGTCCCTCCCTCAGAGTTCAGATCCTCCCCCTCAGGGTTGGACTCTTCCTGACCCTCTGTACTTGTTGGGGCTGGCAATCCAGACCCAGTGCCCTTTCTCTTTTTCTTGGAGGCTTGGCCCATTGTTCCAGGGTCCAAGTGTCCAGCATTTCCCTGTTGTGCTGCCTGTGACCTGGTCACAGCACACACCCATTCAGGGAGGTCCAGCATCTGTGCATGGACCCTTCTCTCCACTTCTGACCATTCAGATGCTTCAAGATCATTTCCCAGCAGACACTCTACTGGGAGGGCAGGAGCTACAGCTACCTTTTTAGGGCCAGTCACACCTCCCCATTCCAGACTCACCATAGCCATGGGATGGAGTTTGGTTCTGGTATCTGCATAAGTCACCTGGTGGAAGACACCAGGTAAGACCTGCTCTGGAGAAACCAGCTTTTCTGTGACCATTGTCACACTGGCTCCTGTATCTCTCAGAGCTTCCACTTCAGTCCCATTGACTTTAGGCCTCTGCCTATACCTCTCCATGATGGGAGGTAAGGTGGCCATAGTTGCAATGTCCACCCCACCCACGGATACTAAGGTGACTTCAGTGTACCCTGATTCCACCCCTGGGCCAACTTCCACCCCCAACCCTACACTAGCAATCCCCTGGGATTGCCCACCAGTGGGGGGCTTCTTGGAGCAGATAGCATCTCCTCTTTTATGTCCAGGTTGATGACAATCAAAACACTTGCCGGCCTTAGCAAGCTCCTGAAACCTTCCTGCTTTAGCAGGATCAAAATTCTTTCCCTGATACCCTTTCCCTTTAAAAGTGAATTGGCTCGGGGCTCCCCCTCCCTGAGAAGTTTTTGGGGACTCTTGTGAGGACTCTTTGGGCTTTTTATCATCTTTCCCCTGGTTCTTCCCCTGAGAAGAACCATGTCCTCCCTTTTTCTGATCACCCCCTGGGGGTTTCTGGTTAACCCTAGTTCTTAACGAGTCATCTGCTGCCTCCCCCAGCTCTCTGGGGTTGGTCAACCTAGAGTCTACTAGATACTGGCGGAGCCTCTCTTGGACACAATTAGTTAGAAGGTGCTCCCTCATAATCAAATTGTACAGCCCCTCAAAGGTACTTACCCTGTTGCCCTGTATCCAGCCCTCCAGTGCCTTTACTGAAATGTCCACAAAGTCCACCCAGGACTGGGTGCTTGTCTTTTGGGTGTCCCTAAACTTGAGCCTATACTGCTCTGGGGTCAGACCAAACGTTTTAGTCAAGCAACTCTTCATACTGGGGTATGAGTCTGCATCCTCCCCACTCATGGTTAGGAGCCTATCCCTCCCAGAGTTGGGAACTAACTCCCAAAGAAGTGAACCCCAGTACTGAGGCTTGACTTTCCTCATCTGGAGGGCCCTCTCAAAGGCCCCCAGCCACTTATCTATGTCATCCCCCTCTACATAGGCAGGAACCACCCCTTTGGGTAATCTGGGGGCAAAACCCCCACCCAGGGACACCTCAGCCTCTTTATCGCTGTCACCATCTCTTTTCTCTTTGCTTGCCCACTTTTTCTTTTCTAGGGCCAGCTTCTCTGATTCCAAAGCTATGTATGCTAGCTGGGCCTCCAGCTCTCTTTCTCTGATGGATGGGTTCTCTCCTCCTGAAGGGACCCCCTTCCTACCACTAGCTTTGGGCCTGCCCCTAGTGACTGTATCTACTGAGGACCGTTCTTCCTCTTCCTCACTTAGGCTCGGATGCCTTCCCTCCCCTGAGTGGTTAGAGTTAGCATCTTCCCCTTTTTCTTCCTCCTCTGGAGCTTCCTCTGTCTCTACCTCTTGGGCCTCAGCCCATGCTGTCAGGGATTTAATCAGGATTTGCTTCCTGAGATCAGTGGTTGCAGGCAATCCTCTCTCAATACACAACCCCCTAAGCTGGACTACTGTCAGTGTGGGTAGGCTAGCCAGATCAAGCTCCATGGTTCCCTGGTTTTGTGTCAACAAAAACTTTTTGCAAAAATTGGAAACAAAAATTTAGAAAAATTACAAAAATTAAATAATTGAAATTAATCCAAATTAATAAAAAAAAAAAAAAAAAAATTAAAAATTAAAAAATTAAAAAAAAAAATGTTTGCACTAAGACAATTTAAAGGATTTTTAATTTGTTTTACTTAAACTGTAACGTGATACTGAACACAAGTACAGGATCCCACCGCTGCCACCAAAAATGTTGGAAAATGGGTTATTGGTAAGGGCAGGTAGGTACCTACACCTAGCAACAAGCCACTAACCTCCACCTAGGTACAGTTAGGTCTCAGTAAATTAATCCCAGCTCAACCCTTGGTAGCTTGGCAACGAGCGTCAAGGCTTAACTTAGGAGACAGTGTGTAAAGCATTCAAATATCACAAAACAGTAATTAAATAAAACACAGGAAACAGTTTAAAAATCCAAAACCAATTTATAAAAATAGTTTATATTTTTATCTTTAAAATGACACAAAAACGATTAAAATCGGTTCAGGGGAACCGGAGATATGAATTTTTAAAGTATTATTATTTTTCTAGCGCTTAGAAACAAAAAGCGCCAATCGGGTCATGTGGTTGCACCAGGACCGGGACAAAGTCAAAGTTTCAGGCCGACCACGATGGAGCCCTGCTCGGCTACAAGTCGCGGGAGGCCTCGGTTGAAAAGTTACCTTCTGACTTAGTCTTTATTTTGAAGTTTTTTCTTCACCGGGACGAACCTGCCAGTTGAATCCGACCTCCTGGAGCCCTTGTCCGGATACGCGATGTGGGTTTCCTCGGTGGTGATTTCTACCTTCGGACTTAGTCGTTTTTTCGAGATGAAAATCCTTCGACCGGGGTAAACCTGGATCTTGATCCGACGTCCGTGGAGCCCTTCTCGGATACGATGGCTGGGAGGTCCCAGTCAACTTTTTACGTTCGGACTTAGTCTCTTTTTCGGATGTTTTTCTTTACCGGGACGAACCACGAAGTCAGGCCGGGTCGCGGTTGAGGCAAGCCGGCTAGAATTTCCGCGGCGGGTCGGTCCCTCCCTGGAGCTTTTTTACAAAATTTGTCAAATCTTCTCCAAACTTCTGGGGCTTCACCCAGATGTTCTTTTAAGGTTCTTTTGGGGTCCACAGCTCACCCCAAGGGTCCAGAAGTTCTGTGATGGTCCTTGGGGGGGTGCGGACTTCAACTCCCAGAATGCACCTGGCGCAAACTCCTTTTGGGCCACTGGGCAGTGGTCAACTGGTCTCTTTTTTAGGAGTTGGTGCAGGGGACTCTGGATAGCAATTTTTCACCTGTAGCAAACAGGGAGTCCCTCCTTGAACCAGTTGAAGCCAGGCAAAGTCCTTCTTGTGGTGAAGCCCAAGTGTGCAGCTGGTGCAGTCCTTCTGAGTGCAGGGTCCAGGTGCAGGCCAGGGGTCCAGCAGGGCAGTCCTTCTTCTCCTTAAGTTCCTTCTTCTTGAAAGTTGGCGGGGATCTGAGGTGTGGGGGCAGGTCTGCCAGTTTTATTATTGCTCCTGGGTGAAAAGCAGGGGGGCCCTAATTCTCCAATCAGGTACAGGGTCGTCCCCCTGTGATGACCACTTCCTGGGAAGTGTGGCAAAAATCCATCCCAAAAGGCAACAGTCTCCAAAAATCCAACATGGCTGAATCTGATTTTTGGAGGTTACATCTGGCTGAGCCCACCCACTGGTGTGGCTAAAAATCATAAACACACCCCTCTCCTGCCCTCTCCTAATCTAATCAAGGGGGCACCTAGCTGTCTGGGGTTGCAGGATGTGGGGGTGTTGCTGGGTGCTCCAGATGTCCTTCTCTGCCTTTGAAGACCAGTTTGGCAGCCCTCCCCCTTCCTGCCTCACCATCTGCTGAGGGGAGATTCTCTCCCCCAAGCACATTCCTTTGTGTGAAGCCAGGCCACTTCACACCTCATCAAAGTAGCCTGGCAGAAGCTGCTGCAGGCTGGCCAATCAGAGCACAGCAGCAAAAACAATGCAGAGCTGAAATTGGCAACTTTTTAGGTAAAGTCTAAACTGTTTACCTGAACAAGTTATATTAAATCCAACAACTGGAAGTTGTGGGATTTATTACAACAATTAATTTGATACCAAATTCTTGGTATGTAACATTTAAGGAGACTTTAAAATGTAAAATAAAGTCTGCCCATTCTAGCCTATGAAGGCCATTTACTTCAATGAGGGAAAAACGAATTTGGCTGTTTTTACCTCACCAGGGCTTATAAATCTATTTTTATAAAGTCCCTGCTTATAGTTACATGGCACACAGCCCTAGGGGCACATAGGGCACACCTTAGGGGTGACTTATATGTAAAAATAAGGTAGTTTAAGACTTTGGAAGTACCTTTAATTCCAAAGTCGAATTTGCATGTAACTTTAATTTAAAAGCAGCCAGCAAGGCAGGCTTGCTTTTAAAATGACACTGGGCACCTCAGCAGTGCACCTAGGTGTGCACCACCTATGCTGTGGTCCCTAAACCTACATGCCCTACCATATACTAGGGACTTATAGGTAGGTTAACTTAGCCAATTATAATTAGCCTAATTTGCATATCCATTTTACACAGAGCACAGGCCCTGGGACTGGTTAGCAGTACCCAGGGCACAGCCAAGAGTCAGTAACCACCAGTACCTATCCAAAAAGAGTGGGGGAGATCTGGCAAAAAAGGAGGACTTTCCTACATGCTCTCTGTTGTTCTTGCACGTTGGTTACACTGCATGGTCATGACTCAGATTCCCCACCATCTTGTGATGCCACTGCTGGTGCTATGAGGTCTTGAGAGGCAACACATATGCGGACAGTTTGCTGGACACCTTCATCATGAAATGGCCAAATTGGACCCTGTCCTCCTAATGTCACTTCCACTTTTCAGGCATCTTACTCGGTGCTCCTCTGTGCAGCAGATCCTGTAAACTCACCAAGGACGTGGACAGCAGTGTGCTGTTTGGGTGAAGAAAGAGCAAGGAGGCCATGTCCTTACCCTGTTTCCTTTGTCTCCCACACTCACTTTGCTTCAGTCTTTGAGTGCTCACACCATTGAAACGAGAACAAATAACAAAATATACCAAAAATGTGAAACACTAAAGCCTGGCACTTTCCTTCTCATCAACATTTTATCATTGGCGAGGAGAGCGTCTTTTTAGGATCTGTCTAGAGACAGCTTTATCTTTGTAAATACTATGTTATCACTACACGCAACAACATGCACTATGCAACATATTAATCAATACACAGAAAGAGGGTTTGAGACGTTCATCTTCATGGGTGGTTTCCTGGCATTTTGGGGCTTTCTACATTTGCCAGCAGCTGGAATGATATGGAAACGCTCGTTCCTGTTTTATTTCTTTTTTTTTGCATTTGTAACATGAAAGATTCTACATTATCCCTCCCATTACTTCCTCCGCTGGGCTTATTTTACCATCTCTATGCTTCTAAAGACCCTTCCTGCTCCCCTGCTGTTCCTTCCTTTGTCTCCCAACTTTATTGGCATTGCCACTTCTTGTTATAATGTCTTTTTTTCTGTCGCTGATGTGTTTAAACATTTCATTTGCTCCAGGTTTGCACATCCAAGTGCAAAGTAATATTTATCAAATAACCGCAAAACCTGATGGCTGTAGTGTTTGCTTCAGATTCCAAAAGACACTGGGCTAAAATTGTTTGGCTCACAGCACACCACAGTTCTGCATTCTTAAAAGCATATTCACATGGACTGGTGTGGCTTTGCCCCGAAATTGGCAGCACCGTGCTGCATCAGTTCTGAAACACAGGTATGCGTCATGTTTCCGCTAGTGGTGGTGTTAAATGTAGCTGCTAACGCAGGCACCCTTGCACCATAGTGCAAGGGGTCAGTGTTGAAGAAAAATGATTGTTGAAGTGTAGGAAGGTGTCCTTTCCTGCACATAAACAATCTACAATGGCAATTTGGCACTTATATTTTGTGCTGCAGAATGTAGCACACATAGATGTAGCAAATCGTCATTAATTAATGATTGTTTTTGTGCAGAAACGGACACCTTCCTTCACATAAACAATCATTCATGGCCTTTTGCTCTTTCTATGTGTGCTGCAGCACACAGAGAAAAAGCAAAAGCACAGAGAAATAAAAATATTTCTCCTCGTTGTGCCATGCTAACGCCACCCCGAATTCTTGTAAATCTAGGGCAGAATCAAAAGCAATGCGTGTTGCGGTGGAACGCCCACAGATACACCTATTGCCCCCCACTCTGCTGCAGAAAACTGCGTCCGAGGGACCATACAAGGCAGTGTTATGCCACAAAAACTGTTTTTGTGCCACCTTGTAAATATGGCACAGCGCCAGCGGAGGGTCACACAAAGTGAGGTAGGGGCTTTTAAATAGTCCCCTTTGTATTTTTAAAGTGCAACCCAGGGTGAGTTTTCTGTACCGCTCCGTCAAAGAGGGGTGCTAAAAAGGGGTGCTCACTGAATGATAGTCCTATTGAAAGTTATAACGAGAAGACCTATGTTAAAAGAGACACAGATATTTCACATGTAACTCAGGTGGTTGCACATCACAGCAGAATGTGGACTCGTTTTGTTTTAAGACGATGCTTTCAATATGCTTGTGGTTGTGGAGGAAGTAGACGTGCCTAACCCATTGCCTGTCTTCGCATGGGGGTATTTATAAAGCATAAAGCAAAGGTATTGTGTGTCCGAGCTGCAGAGTAAAAATGATAAATTGTCTTGGCTCAGCGTGATGACCTGATCATGATAAGGTGGTAGTGTAGATGCAAAAAATGCATGCAGTGACAGTTACATAATAATGATCATCTGCTGCACACCTAAATAATATACTGGGAAGAGGTGGCACTGAATCCTCAAAATTATGTCTTGTTCATCTTTTCTGAAAGAATGTTTATTCAGGAGCATTACTTGAGGGACGTCTGTGTGGTTTGTCCCGTGTAAATAGGGCTGTAACTAAAATCGAATGGGAGCAATTCTTAGTTTGTAAAAAATGTAAGTGCCCGGCACAAGTATTTTCCCAGAAACCAATGGCCGCCTCTGCTGAATGTCAGGGGTTGAAGAACACTGATCTAATTCTGATTTCACATCATGCCTCTTTCGTCCACCACCATCCACCCCTTATCTCTGTATCTCGCACATGCAGGATGTTTCATCCCTGCTTCATATTTTATCACTGCTTTCCTTTCTTTTTTCCATAATTTTTTCCTTTTTTTGCATTTCTTTCTCTTGTTCTGAGTCAAAGTGCAATGAGGAAAAATAAGCCCTGGGCTCGAATTATGAGTGCAGTGGGCCTCACCTGCAATCCCTGGCTCAAATTAAGCACTACATGGGAGGGAAGAAACACATCCTGATGGCGCATTGCGAGCAATTTAAAGCATAAACAGAGTTGTAAGTGGCTGGGCTTACAAATTCAGTCCTAATAGTTCAGCTGACACTCTGTAATATATTTGCATCGTTAGAGTAGTTAACTTATTCAATCAAGTGTCTGGTCTAATGTCGCAAAGTATTAAGGGCTTGCTGGCTCGTCCATGCTCACCCTTTATAGCGTCCATTCGTGACCTATACCTGGTACCATTAAACCCGGTGTAAGCAAATAATTATTAGAAAATGCTAGAGGCCCTCGTATACATAATTATATCAGGCTAATGCCAATAGTTGCTTATTGTATATGTAGATCGTGCCCATATTTATACTTTTCTAGCGCCGCTTATGCGTCATTGTTTGACGCAAAAGCGGCGCAAACTTACAAAATTCAATTTTGTTTTGTAAGTTTGAGCCGCTTTTGCGTCAAAAAATGACGCAAACCCGGCGCTAAAAAAGTATAAATATGGGCCTTATACTTTTATTTAAAAATGAGTATTAGACACAAAAGTGAGGCAGCTGTGATAATTCCATGTGTCTGTTCTTGACAAACATTCGTTCCTATTACATTAGTTATCTTTATTTTTATAGCCAACACGAATTTCGACCCCGAATGCTGATAAGCATGGAGCTTATTCAGTTTGGATTGACTGTACTGACTATTGGTAAACTGGAAGTCAGGAAAATAGAGAATCAGTTTCAGGAAAAGCCTCATTTTCCCTTGTTCACTTTGGGGTATAATTATAAGCCCCTAGCGCCATCTTGCACCACATTAGCATAATTTATTTTTCACGCTAATGTGTCCCAACGTGCCCAAAATCCTCGTACCACATTTACAAAGTTGTGCAATGCATGCATTGCGCCACTTTGTAAATATTTGCACTACATCATGCCTGAGCTAGGCATAATGTGTGCAAAGGGGGTGTTCCCACGTTGGGGGAAAGGGGCGGAAAAATGGCGCAAGGAAATCTAACAGATTTCCTTGCATCTTTTTTTATGGCACTTTTAAAGCCTGCTCGGAGCAGGCATTAAAAGGGGGCTTCCATTTTTTATAATGGGCCCTATGTACTCTGCAGGATTAACACCAATATTTTGGCACTACTCCTGCAGAGTACATTAATAGTGTCATGAAAAATGATGCTATTGCCCCTTACCCTGTGCCATGGTGCACCGTATTTTAAATACGGGGCACACATAGTGGCGGTAAGGGGGTGGTAAAAGGCACCCTTAGTCCCTGGCGGGAGAGTGAGTGTATGTAGTCACAGATGTCACAAGCATGGGTCTTGGGGTGCACAAGGCACACATTTACTCCCAGACTCACCCTCTGAAGGGCCCTCTCTTATTCAGCAACATTTATTTATAGAGTTATAATCACTAGCAAGTCTGTTGTAGTGTCTTCCCCAGCCTGCTACCCGCTGAATGATTAGGAAACACACAGAGCTATGAATCACACCACTTTATTCCTCTTGTGTATCGGGAACTCTAACATTCTAAACCAAGCTTTCATTACATTCTATTCTAGCGATTACATCACACAGAGTCCTCGAGGAGCCAGTAAGGTTCCGTTCTGAACCATGCAAGACACAACACCTGGCATGGCTGATTCATTAACCCCTTAGCTGCTGGGCCTTTTCCTCCCCCAGTGCTGAGCCCTTTTTGGCTATTTGGGGTACTTCGCCCTTATGCCTTACTAACTTTTTGTCCACATAACCTATTCACACCAAATTTGTGTCCTTTTTTTCCAACATCCTAGGATTCTAAAGGTACCCAGAGTTTGTGGGTTACTGGGGGGAGACCAAGAAATTAACCAAACACAGCTAAAAAGAGCTACAGAAGAAAGCATGTGGATTTTCCCCTGAAAATGGCATCAACAAAGGGTTTGGGGTGCTAAAATCACCATATTCCCAGCTTTCCAGAACAGGCAGACTTGAATCTGAAAACCACAACAAAATTTTGGCATTTTACTGGGACATACCCAATTTTTACTATTTTTTGTGCTTCTAGCCTCCTTCCAGTTAGTGACAGAGATGGGTAAGGGAGAACAGGGGGGAAAACTGCTCCAACAGCTCATAGCAGTCTCCTTTCTGGTTTAGAGTCAGGGAGTCAGACAGAATGACCCCGCTTACTGACCCATCACCTTCTTGGGCAGAGAGGAGGTCGGGGAGAGGTTCACTCTCCTCTTCCATTCCTTCATCTGTGACCAGAAGCATGTTGATCTCCGACCTCTCAAAATGAGCTTTTAGTCGGTTCACATGGAGCACCCTTAGGGGATTCCTAGGGGTTTGGAGGTCCACTAGGTAAGTGGCCTCCCCTTTCCACTCCTTTATTTCAAATGGGCCAGACCAGCGGTCCTGGAGAGCTCTGGGCTCTACTGGCTCCATTACCCACACTTTGTCTCCAGGTTGAAACTCTACCAGGGTGGCCTTCTGGTCATACCAGTGTTTCATCACCTCTTGACTGGCCTCAAGGTTACTTTGGGCCTCTTTCCAGAAGCGGGTCATCTGGTTGCGGAGGGCCAACATATAGCTGACCACATCTTGAGGGGGTGTCTTTGGAGCTTTCTCCAATCCCTCCTGGACAATGCTTAAGGGTCCCCTGACAGGGAACCCGTAGAGAAGCTCAAAGGGACTGAACCCTACCCCCCTCTGGGGGACCTCTCTGTAAGCAAAGAGAAGGCATGGTAAGAGGACGTCCCACTTACGCCTCATGGCCTCAGGGAGGCCACCAATCATGCCTTTCAGGGTCTTGTTGAATCTCTTCACAAGACCATTAGACTGGGGGTGATAGGGTGTGGTGAACTTGTAAGTTACACCACACGCATCCCACAGAGACTTCATGTATGCAGACATGAAGTTAGTGCCTCTGTCAGACACTATTTCCTTGGGGAATCCCACACGGGTAAATATCCCCATCAGGGTTCTGGCCACCACCTGTGCAGTTACGGTCCTCAGAGGGATTGCCCCTGGGTAACGGGTGGCATGGTCCACCAAAACCAGGATGAACCTGTTGCCTAAGGCAGTTTTGGGGTCCAAGGGACCAACAATGTCAATGCCCACCCTTTCAAAGGGGGTGCCAACGACAGGAAGGGGAATCAGGGGGGTTTTAACCCTTGTCCCTGCTTTACCACTGGCCTGGCAGGTAGGACAAGATCTGCAGAACTTATCTGAGTATGTCCTCATTTTGGGCCAATAAAAGTGGGTGACAAGCCTGTTAAAGGTCTTGCCCTGCCCCAAATGTCCTGCCAGGGGAATGTCGTGAGCCAGACCCAGTAGGAAGGTTCGGTAACATTGGGGGACCACCAGCGTACACGCTGCCCCAAAGGCCGGAACCTTAGGCTCACTGTAGAGGAGATCATTCTCCCAATATAGGTGGTGATTGCCAGAGGCGTCACCTGCTGCCTGGTTTGAGGCTTGCTTCCTCAAACCTTCCAGAGTGTGACATTCTTTCTGCGCCTTGCAGAATTCCTCCCTGGTGGGTCCACCCTCAACTTGCCAGCCAGCAAGCTCAGGTAAGTCACCTAGGGCGGCAATGTCTTCCCCAGTTGGGTCGGGAGCCTCCTCCTCAGGAGCCCCGTCAGCCACTGTGGGAACTTCTGGGGCCGGTTTCCCGCACCCCTGGTCCCTCCTCCTGGCAGCTCTCTGGGCCATCGTTCCAGGCTCCAGATGCCCTTGACTTCCCTCTCGGTCAGCCATGGACCGTGTGGTCATGCAGACCCACTCAGGTAACCCTAACATCTCCAGGTGAGACCTGAGCTCCACTTCTTTCCAAGCAGTGTGCTCAAGATCATTGCCTAACAGACAATCTACAGGCATGGCAGGACTCACAGCTACTTTCAGAGTACCAGAGACCCCCCCACTCAAAGGGAACCAGAGCCACCGGTAGGTGACTCTCGCGATTGTCAGCGACTCTGACCTGGTGGAATGTATTAGGTACTATCTGCTCTGTTGACACCAGCTGACTCTTGATAGTAGTCATACTGGCTCCTGTGTCACGCAGAGCCTCCACCTTCTGCCCATCAATGGTGACCCACTGCCGGTACTTGGACGTATTTCTGGGCATGTGGGCCTTGGGCACCATTTCTCCCTCTCCCAGGGACACTAGGGAAATCTCTACCTGCTCCCCAAAGCTATTTGGGTCCATCTCCCCCCGAGCGCTACACTAGTCAACCCAGGTGCCTGTCCGGTAGTGGACGGTGCCCTCTTGGGGCACTGTGGATCGCCTTTGTAGTGACCATACTGGTAACACTCCATGCATTTGGGGCTAGATCTCCCTGACTTGTCATATGTCCCTGGCTTTTTCCCAAATTTGGAAAAGGAAGGGTTGCCACCCCCTCCCTGGGAATTCTTTTGGGGGCCTTTGGAGAGTTCCTTATCTGCAAGTTTATCTCCCCCCTCTTTCTTCTGTTGGGAACCCTGACCACCTTTGTGGGAGTCCCCCCCAGGTACCTTCTTGGACACTCTGGTGCTAACCCAGAGGTCCGCCTCCTCAGCAAGCTTCCTGGGATCAGTCAGCTTACTGTCCACTAGGTGCTGGCGCAAATCTGTATAAGTAGTATTAAGCATATGCTCTCTCAGAATCAAGTTATATAAACCTTTATAATCTGCTACTTTGTTGCCCCGCACCCATCCATTCAGTGCCTTACTGGAGAAATCAAAGAAATCTACCCATGTTTGTGTGGTTTGTTTGGTGCTGTCCCTGAACCTCTGACGGTATCCCTCAGGGGTCAGCCCAAACTTGGCAAGTAAAGTGGCTTTCTGAAGTGGGTATGTGTTTTGATCAGGTTGATCCAATGTGAGAAGTGTGTCCCTCCCCAATGGCGGCACATAACCCCACATAGCTACCCCCCATTGCCCTTCAGGAACCTCATGAGCCCTTAGTGCAACTTCATAAGCAGCTAACCATTTATCTATGTCATCTCCAACCACAAAACTGGGCACCACATTTTTGGGTATACGAACCTTTTTTTCTCCAGCAGGTCCTGTCTGTATGCTGCCACCATTATTGCTGGATTCAGACTGTCTCGCCTTGATCTCCAGTTCTTTGAGACTCAGTTCATGAGCCAACAATAGTTTATTTTCAGCCAAAGCTCTTTCAGCTTCCACCTGTTTGGCTGCTCTTTCAGCTTCCTCTTGAATCTGTTTGGCTGTTCTTTCAGCCTCAGCTTGTTTGGCTTCTCTTTCTGCCCTCCTCTCCTCCTGTTGAGCCTCAATTTTCAGTTTTGCCATTTGCAATTGGAACTCCCTTTCCTCTCTCCTTTCCTCTGCGGTCAGGCTTTGCATAGAGACACTGCTCCCTGGTCTGGAAGGGGGCACAATTGCAGTGGTAACACCATCCACAGATAGTGAAAATTCCTCTGAGGGGCCATGTTCTGGCTCCTCTTCTTCATCATCCTCTAAATGGGCTTCTGCCCAGGCCCTCAGCGCCACTTGGAAGTCCTCCTTTCTGGAGGCCCCTTGGGTGGGTACCCTCAATGCCCTGCAGAATCCTCTTAGTTGTTTGACCGTATATGTATCCAACTGGACTAGGTCAAAGTCCCCTGTCTGAGACCCAGTCAGAGACATGTTGAGTGAGGATTTAGTTTTTGAAAATTGTCAGGAAAAAAGTCGGATTTTCAAAAAAGAGATAAAAACCAAGTTGACCTTCAACTGTGGGTAGGTAGTGAAATACTTAGCTACTGTATGTCACTGCACAAATACAAGTCCTATCCTCACCGCTGATCACCAATGTTAGAAATGGGATTTTTGGTTGGCAGTCAGGTTACCCCCTGTCCAAGCAAAAGCCCTCACTCTAGTCAGGGTAAGTCACACACAATCCAAGATTATCCTGTGCCCACCCTCTGGTAGCTTGGCACGAGCAGTCAGGCTTAACTTAGAAGGCAATGTGTAAAGTATTTGTGCAATAAATCATACAATACCACCATATAGCACCACAAAAATACACCACACAGTGTTTAGAAAAATATATAATATTTATCAGGATAATTGTAGGTCAAAAAGAATAAGGTTGCAATGGGAAATTGTAGAGATATCACTGAAAAGTGATATAAAGTGTCTTAAGTCTTTAGAATATAAACAAAGTCTCTTTCAAGCACAAGTACCTGGTTTAGCGTGGAAAAATCTCCTCAGAGGGCCACAAGAGAAGAGGTGCGTGGAAAAAGGGTGTGTGCGTTGATTTCTCCCCAGCACACACGGACTTGCGTCGTTATTTTCCACGCGGGGAAGTCGGGCGTCGTTTTCCGGCGCGCGGACAGTCTCTTTCTGTGGATCACGGGGATTACCAGATGTCCCGGGTCTGTGCGTGGATTTTCCTGCTTGTTCTCCGGCTGCGCGTCGGTCTGCGGGGCTGCGCGTCGAAATTACGATCTCACGGCAGGCGTCGCGTCGATTTCTCCTCTAGACTTCGATCTGCGGGGCTGCGCGTTGAAATTACGATCTCACGGCAGGCGTCGCGTCGATTTCTCCTCTAGAGGTCGGGCGGCGTTGTCCTTGCGAGGCCGTGCGTCGGATCTTCGATCGTCCCAAGAGCGTTGCGTCGATCAGCGTCGGAGTGCGGCGTTTTTCTCACTGCGAAACAAGCTGTGCGTCGAAATTTTCGCCGCACGGAGCGTCCAAGTAAAAGAGAGAAGTCTTTTTGGTCCTGAGACTTCAAGGAACAGGAGGCAAGCTCTATCCAAGCCCTTGGAGAGCACTTTTACAGCCAGACAAGAGTTCAGCAAGGCAGCAGGGCAACAGCAAGGCAGCAGTCCTTTGTAGAAAGCAGGCAGGTGAGTCCTTTGAGCAGCCAGGCAGTTCTTCTTGGCAGGATGTAGTTTCTGGTTCAGGTTTCTTCTCCAGCAAGTGTCTGATGAGGTAGGGCAGAGGCCCTGTTTTATACCCAAATGTGCCTTTGAAGTGGGGGAGACTTCAAAGAGTGGCTAAGAAGTGCACCAGGTCCCCTTTCAGTTCAATCCTGTCTGCCAGGGTCCCAGTAGGGGGTGTGGCAGTCCTTTGTGTGAGAGCAGGCCCTCCACCCTCCCAGCCCAGGAAGACCCATTCAAAATGCAGATGTATGCAAGTGAGGCTGAGTACCCTGTGTTTGGGGTGTGTCTGAGTGAATGCACAAGGAGCTGTCAACCAAGCCCAGCCAGACGTGGATTGTAAGGCACAGAAGGATTTAAGTGCAAAGAAATGCTCACTTTCTAAAAGTGGCATTTCTAGAATAGTAATATTAAATCCGACTTCACCAGTCAGTAGGATTTTGTATTACCATTCTGGCCATACTAAATATGACCTTCCTGCTCCTTTCAGATCAGTAGCTGCCACTTCAACAGTGTATGAGGGCAGCCCCAATGTTAGCCTATGAAGGGAGCAGGCCTCACAGTAGTGTGAAAACAAATTTAGGAGTTTTACACTACCAGGACATATAACTACCCAGATACATGTCCTGCCTTTTACCTACACAGCACCCTGCCCTAGGGGTTACCTAGGGCACATATTAAGGGTGACTTATATGTAGAAAAAGGGGAGTTCTAGGCTTGGCAAGAACTTTTAAATGCCAAGTCGATGTGGCAGTGAAACTGCACACACAGGCCTTGCAATGGCAGGCCTGAGACCAGGAGAAGGGGCTACTTAAGTGGGTGGCACAACCAGTGCTGCTGGTCCACTAGTAGCATTTAATTTACCAGCCCTATGCACATAGAGTGCACCTTACTAGGGACTTATAAGTAAATTAATAGTCCAATCAGGTATGATTCCAGGTTACCATGTTTTAGGGGAGAGAGCATGTGCACTTTAGCCCTGGTTAACAGGGGTAAAGTGCACAGAGTCTATAAACCAGCAAAAACAGTGTCCAAAAAGTGGAGGGAGGCAGGCAAAAAGTTAGGGGTGACTACCCTAAGGCTGTCAGGTCTAACACTGCCATTAGACAAAAGTTAGATCCTTTTGTAGCAAAAACATAATCACAAGAATTACTTGACTTTTTTTATTGCTGCCTAAAAGCTACAGCTGAAACGCGTCAGTTATAGTATGTGCATTGCTTTGAAGATGCTACAACTGCAAGAGAACTGGTGGCGAATATATATATATATATATATTGTTAGACCTGACAGCCTTTGGGTGGTCACCCCTAATTTTTTGCGTGCCTCCCTCCACTTTTTGGACACTGTTTTTGCTGGTTTTTAGACTCTGCGCACTTTACCACTGCTAACCAGTGCTAAAGTGCATATGCTTTCTCCCTTTAAACATGGTAACATTGGATCATACACAATTGGACTATTTAATTTACTTATAAGTCCCTAGTAAAGTGCGCTATATGTGCCCAGGGCCTGTAGATTAAATGCTACTAGTAGGCCTGCAGCACTGATTGTGCCACCCAGTTAAGTAGCCCCTTATCCTTGTCTCCGGCCTGCCATTGCAAGGCCTGTGTATGAAGTTTCACTGCCAAATTCGACTTGGCATTTAAAAGTACTTGCCAAGTCTAAAACTCCCTTTTTCTAAATATAAGACACCCCTAAGGTATGCCCTAGGTAACCCATAGGGCAGGGTGCTGTGTAGACAAAAGGCACGACTTGTACCTATGTAGTTTATATGTCCTGGTAGTGTAAATGTCCTGGTATGCTCCCTTCATAGGCTAACATTGGGTCTGCCCTCATACATTGTTTGAGTGGTAGCTGCTGATCTGAAAGAAGTAGGAAGGTCATATTTGGTATGGCCAGAATGATGATATAAAATCTCGCTGACTGGTGCAGTTGGATTTAGTATTACTATTTTAGAAATGCCAGTTTTAGAAAGTGAGCATTCCTCTGCACTTAAATCATTCTGGCGGTCATTCCGACCCTGGCGGTCATAAACCGCCAGGGCCGGGGACCGCGGGAGCACCGCCAACAGGCTGGTGGTGCTCCCAAGAGCATTCTGACCGCGGCGGTACAGCCGCGGTCAGAACCGGAAAACCGGCGGTGTACCGCCGGTTTTCCGCTGCCCTGGGGAATCCTCCATGGCGGCGCAGCTTGCTGCGCCGCCATGGGGATTCCGACCCCCATACCTCCATCCTGTTCCTGGCGGTTTTGGCCGCCAGGAACAGGATGGCGGTATGGGGTGTGGGGCCCCTGGGGGCCCCTGCAGTGCCCATGCCAATGGCATGGGCACTGCAGGGGCCCCCGTAACAGGGCCCCACCAAGATTTTCAGTGTCTGCCATGCAGACACTGAAAATCGCGACGGGTGCAACTGCACCCGTCGCACCCCTTCCACTCCGCCGGCTCCATTCGGAGCCGGCATCCTTGTGGAAGGGTGTTTCCCGCTGGGCTGGCGGGCGGCCTTCTGGCGTTCGCCCGCCAGCCCAGCGGGAAACCCAGAATACCCGCGGCGGACTTATGACCGCGCAGCGGTATTCTGGCGGCTCCCGCCGGCCCTGCGGTTACCGCGGCCGGCGGGAGTCAGAATGACCCCCTCTGTGTCTTACAATCCACGCCTGGCTGGGTTTAGTTAACAGCTCCTTGTGCATTCACTTAGACACACCGCAAACACAAGATACTCAGCCTCACTTGCATACATCTGCATTTTGAATGGGTCTTCCTGGGCTGGGATGATGGAGGGCCTGCTCTCACACAAAGGACTGCCACACACCCTACTGGGACCCTGGCAGACAGGATTGAACTGAAAGGGGACCTGGTGCACTTCTAAGCCACTCTTTGAAGTCTCCCCCACTTCAAAGGCACATTTGGGTATATAAGTAGGGCCTCTGCCCCCTTCCAACTCAGACACTTCCTGGAGAAGAAACTTGTAACCAGAACCTGCATCCTGCCAAGAAGAACTGCCCGGCTGCCCAAAGGACTCACCTGACTATTTTCTGTGAAGGACTGCTGCCTTGCTTTTGCCCTACTGCCATGCTCTCTGGCTGAGGTGAAGAAATGCTCTCCAAGGGCTTGGATAGAGATTGCCTCCTGTTCCCTGAGGTCTCAGGGCCAAAAAGATCTCATTGCTTCAAGAAGGACTCCTTGTGTGGTGAAATTCAACGCACAGCCTGCCAGAAATGACGCACACCCTGCACCGCGGTGAAAATGTCAGCGCACGCCGAACCGGAACGATGCAGCCCGACTTCGCAACGAGAAGATCAATGCAGCACCCGCATAGCGACCGGAAATTCGACGAACACCCCACTGGATCGACGAATAGCCGAGCCAGAACAACGCAGCCCGACTTCCAGATAGGAATCGACACAGCACCAGCGGTGTGGTAGAAAACTTTACGCAATGCCCACTTGATCAACGCAGCTCCTGTGACTTCATCCTGCCAGCGCAGGAAATCCACTCACCGTCCGCGAGGTGTCTGAAAACCCGCAACCCGAAGTGGATCCACAACCGAGCACTGGAAATCGATGCACAGCCATCCATGTGTGGAAACTAAATGACGCATCGACGTGTGCAGCCCGAGAAATCGACACACACCCCTTTGTGTCCACGCTTCTCCTCCTCTGTGGCCCTTTGTGGAGATTTTTCACGTGAACCAGGTACTTTGTGCTTGAAAGAGACTTTGTTTGCTTTAAAAAAGTCTTAAGATACTTTATACCACTTTTCAGTGATATCTCTACTTTTACTGATTGCATCTTTGATCGTTTTGACCTGCATTTAACCAGATAAATATTATATATTTTTCTAAACACTGTGTGGTGTATTTTTGTGGTGCTATGTGGTGGCATTGTATGATTTATTGCACAAATACTTTATACATTGCCTTCTAAGTTAAGCCTGACTGCTCAATGCCACGCAACCAGAGGGTGGTCACAGGATAGTTTGGATTGTGTGTGACTTACCCTGACTAGAGTGAGGGTCCTTGTTTGGACAGGGGGTAACCTGATTGCCAACCAAAGACCCCATTTCTAACATATATATATATATATTAAGCTCAAACAGATCCACAAAAGGAAGCGCGCTCTACTCGTCGGTGCCGGCATCCGGGAAGGACCTATTCCCGTAAATCATTATATATATATATAGAGAGAGAGAGAGTGATCACTTTTATATGTGGGTGTGGTTTTCCTGGGGGACGATTGCAGCCCCCAGGGAAACCACACACTTGTTGATAATAGTGATCGGTATATATACATATATATATATATATATCAAACCAAAACCCTTTCAGGGATAGAGTGACGCATAAATTATATAAAAAAAACAAAGGAGAACTCTGGGAAGTTCCCAATTTTAGGTGGAGAGCTGCTCTAGTAAGGAGCACCCTGCAACACCAGCGACACTCTAGATTTGCTCACCTCAAATGTCTGCTTCTCTAGCAAAGTCTTTAAGCATAGGATTAGCACAGTGCTATCCTCGCCGAGCTAGACAGTGACAAAGGTGGTCATTCCAACCTTGGCGGTAAAGTCAGCTTACCGCTGTCAGAAGACCGCCAACATACCGCCGCGGCCGTGGTAAACCGCCACGGTCATTCTGACCCACAACAGGCAAACCGCCAAAATACAGACATCCACAAAAGTCCGCCACACCAAAGGCCAGCGAGAAACTGGCAATGACCAAACCTCCACCGTCACGCCAACAGAAATACGCCCACACTATCACGAATCCACGCGGCGGTCTTTCAACCGCGGTATTCTATTGGCGGTACACACTGCCGAGCTCAAAATACACACACACTTACAAAACACAACCACATTGGACAAATCAAAATACACACACCTGATACACATACACACACCACTCCCACACACCCAATTCAATATAAAACACCCACCCACATCACCCTCAAACCCCCACTCCTCCAGAATCGGGACCACGCACAGAGAAATAGAGATCCGAGCACCCAGACGCGCATTTTACTTACACCCAGCAATAATACCACGCACTTCACACAACACACCAATACACATCACCACACTTAGCACCACACAATCCACCCCACACATCACCCACACCACCCCATGGCACCGCAAAGACACCCCAGGTTTTCTTAGGATGAACATGGTGGAGGAAATTGTACGGGTAGAGCCACAGCTCTTCGGGACACAGGTGCAGCACACCACCATTGCCAGGAAGATGGAGCTATGGAGCAGAATAGTCGACAGGATAAATGCAGTGGGACAGCACCCAAGAAATAGGGACGACATCAGGAAGCGGTGGAACGACCTACGGGGGAAGGTGCGTTCAATGGTATCCAGGCACAACATCGCGGTGCAGCGGACTGGCGGCGGACCCCCACCTCCTCCCCCAGAATTTACAACATGGGAGGAGCAGGTCTTGGCGATCCTGCATCCTGAGGGCCTCGCAGGAGTATCTGGAGGAATGGACTCTGGTAAGTCTCATCTTCACTACTTCATCCCCCCACCCCACCAGCATGCCAACTCATACCCCCACCCTCACCCTCACCCCCATCACACCTACTCCATGCAAATGTCTCACCATCACAACCCACCCATCCCAACCCCAAGCCCTGCATGCGACCACAAAGCATGGACACCCATCACCAAAGCATGCCCACTGCACATCCCCATCCCCCCCCAAACCACTCTCACAAAAGCCCCCACACAGGAATGCCAGCATTGGGGTACACGGGCACCCACCCATTGCACGCTATGGCACACACAGATGCAATAACCATCCATTTTTCCCCCTGAGGACCCGAACGCCACGTCACCGCGCAGGAGGGTCCACAAATGTCCACTCCACCCCGAGAAGAGGCCCACAGTGATGACAGCACCTCTGTCGACCTGGATCTAGACGACCAGCCCGGCCCATCGGGGACCTCGGGACAGTCGGTTCCCCTCAGGCAGCCACAGGCCACAGCAGACCTTCCCCCCTCTGGGAACACCAGCACAGCACCCACCCAGCGGGCCCATACTTTTGTCCCCAGGACACATCAATCAGCGGTGTGTCCACCACTACAGGGAACCCAGGTTAACCCACCACCCCAACAACAACAGGGACCTGGGGGCAGTGGTAGTGGGCACACGGTCCAGGGGACAGAGGCCCAGGGAAACAGGGGAACTGGGAGGGCTGCTGTGCGACAGGGGGGGACAGGCCCAGGGAACCCACTCTCCACGAGGCCCTCTCCTCCATCATGGGAGCCTACCATCATTCCCAGGAGACGATGGCGACGGTCCTAGCCAGGTTTCAGGAGATCCAGCTCCTGCAGGAGGAACAATATTTGGGGTTCAGGGAGGAACTACGAACCATCAGTTCCGCCCTGGGCACCATTGTAGGGGCTCTGAATCAGGTAGTCACCACATTGTGGGACACTGTGGCACCACAAAGGGCCCGTGACACTAGCATGGACCAAGAACTGCCTACCACCTCTGCCGGCGCTAGTGGACAGGAGGCCCAGCCACAGGACCAACAGGCCACCAGCACCCCACCCTCTGCAGATGGAGAACCACCCCGCAAGCGGGCCCTGAGATCCAGGAAGAAGACAGAGTAAGATGCCAAGACCCCCGCCAGCAAAGGATACCTCCCTGATTGTCATCCCACTGACCCACATTGTCACTCTGTCCATCCTTAAACTGCCCCTGCTCCACTTCCCACAGCCATTTGGACAATACACCTGTGATAATACTAGTCTGGACTCTGCCATGGACAATCCTCCACCATCACCCCTCACCGATTTGCAACCACCCACCAATATAGAGCACAGAAATAAACACAGTTATATCACAAAACATTCTGGAGTCTGGCTGTGATTTAGTACAAATGTATTAGAGATTACTGTGCCAAAATGCATTTTTACATTGTGATGCCAACATACCACTGTCACACAGCTGTAGTCCATGGGGAAACAAAGCATATGTCACGCAGTGGGGCCCACATCTCTGAAATCGGAAGGGAAAGTCACAACTCAGTTACCATACACTGGGGGAAAAGGACAGACAGTAGAGACGTAGTAGTGGTTAAGTATATGTAATATGCCGGTGTGGAATCTTACCTGTGTGTCACTGAAAATACTGCTGTATTACTGTGTTCCTGTTGTCTATGTCGTCCTCTTCGGCTTCCTCGTCTTCACTCTCCACAGGCTCCACAGCTGCTACACTACCACCATCTGGACCATCCTCCTGCAGAAAAGGCACCTGGCGTCGCAAAGCCAGGTTGTGAAGCATACAGCAGGCCACGATGATCTAGCACACCTTATTTGGTGAGTATTAGAGAGAACCAACTGTCATATGGAGGCATCGGAACCTGGCCTTCAGGAGGCCGAAGGTCCGCTCGATCACCCTCCTAGTTCGCCCATGGGCCTCATTGTAGCGTTCCTCTGCCCTTGTCCTGGGATTCCTCACTGGGGTCAGTAGCCATGACAGGTTGGGGTAACCAGAGTCACCAATTAGCCACACACGGTGCCTCTGGAGTTGACCCATCACGTAAGGGATGCTGCTATTCCGCATGATGTACGCGTCATGCACTGAGCCAGGGAACTTGGCATTCACATGGGAGATGTACTGGTCTGCCAAACACACCATCTGTACATTCATCAAATGATAACTCTTCTTGTTTCTGTACACCTGTTCACTCCTGCTGGGGGGTACCAAAGCCACATGTGTCCCATCAATGGCACCTATGATGTTGGGGATATGTCCAACGGCATAGAAGTCACCTTTCACTGTAGGCAAATCCCCCACCTCAGGGAAAACGATGTAGCTGCGCATGTGTTTCAGCAGGGCAGACAACACTCTGGACAACACCTTGGAAAACATAGGCTGAGACATCCCTGATGACATGGCCACTGTTGTTTCGAATGACCCACTTGCAAAGAAATGGAGCACTGATAGCACCTGCACTAAAGGGGGGATCCCTGTGGGTTGGCGGATTGGTGACATCAGGTCTGGCTCCAGCTGGGCACACAGTTCATGAATAGTGGCTCGGTCAAGCCTGTATGTCAGTATGACATGTCTTTCCTCCATTGTCGACAGGTCCACCAGCGGTCTGTACACAGGAAGATTCCTCCATCTTCTCGCATGTCCCAGCGGACGGTGCCTATGAAGGACAACAGCGAGCACAGAGTCAATCAACCCACAGGTACGTAACCACAGCTTGCACATAACACGATTCCCAATGCATTGAATGGCTTGTATGAGTGTTGATGCAAGGCCTAGGTATGTGTGACGCAGTAGAAAGAAAGCCATGTGGGCCCCTGAAATGGCGGCTGCCTGACCGGTGAAGTGCGACAATGGGATGTGAGGTAAATGCGCTGGCGTGGCACACCGTGGCGGTAGGTGGTGGAAGACCGCGGCGCTAAGCACCATTGGTTAACATTGAACCCTATGGGTCTCAGGAGCCAATGAAGATGTGCGCCGGCAGTCGCAGTACGCACCGCCGCGGGCGTGACCGCCATTTTCTATCAGCTTAATCACTCGATACCTGATCTTCGACAGGAGAGGACCTACACTGCAAGTGCTGCTGTGACCTCGGTCTGGAAGAGACAATGGCTCATGTGACTGGGGAAACGGCCCCTGCCTTCACTGCTCAGGAATTGGAGAAACTTGTGGATGGGGTCCTCCCCCAGTATGTGCTACTCTACGGTCCTCCAGACCAACAGGTAAGTACACTGGGACCATGCTTTGTGGGCAATGCCTGTGTTGAGTGGGGTGGATGAATGATGGTGGGGAGGGGAGCGATTGAGGAATGCATCAAACGACGGATGAGAGCATGTGCCACATGGCAAGGGTAGGGATGGGGGGCCACTCACATTGAGCATGCAGATGGTGATGACTATTTTTTCCCCCTGTACATTTCACATAGGTCAGCGCCCACCAGAAGATCGATATTTGGCATCCCATCGCCAAGGACGTCCGGACCCTGGGGGTCCACCACAGACGGGGCACCCACTGCTGGAAGAGATGGGAGGACATCCGACGCTGGAGCAGGAAGACGGCGGAGGCTCAGCTGGGTTTGGCCTCCCAACGTGGGAGGGGTGCCAGTCGGACTTTGACCCCCCTGATGTCCCGGATCCTGGTGGTGGCCTACCCCGATTTGGATGGGCTCGTGAGGACATCACAGCAGACACAAGGGGGTGAGTACACTCTCATTCTGTTGGCTTTGCGTGCAGTGGAGGTGTCTGGGTGGGGGAGGAGGGCTGTGGGTATCCCTAGGCCAGGGTTATTTCTGTAGGCTAGGCCCCTCCGTAAGGCATGGCCCTGTGCCCCCGCCCCCCACCTCTGTAGGGTGCCAAGTACAGCTAATCAAGGCCCTGTGTCATCTATGTGTGCAGATGTTGTCCATAGGCTTGCAGGCCATGTTCCACGGATTGAGTAGTCGACCCCAAGTGCGCGGCGTAGTGCAGGGGGCTTCTGTGTCTGTCCTGTCCGCCAACGTCGTCACCAATGCATGCACTCAACATGTCTTTATTTTCTCCCCCCCCCCCCTTTTTTGTGGTCTTCCTGTTCATGTGTGTATTAGCATCATCAGGCAGAGGAGAAGTGGCATCGGAGCACGAGGGAGCTGCATCCCACATGGCCATGGAGGGCCATGCAACGGACTCCGAATTCAACAGTGAGAAGGAGGGCGAGGGGAGCTCCACAGCGGGGACTCAGGCAGACATCAGCGACACGGACTCGTCCTCTGAAAGGAGCTCCCTTGTGGTGGCGGCAACATCTGTGCCCCCCGCAACAACAGGTACAGCCGCCACCCACCGCACCAGCACCGCCCTCCCAGCAGCCCCTCAACGTTTGCCCCGTGCCCGCTCACCCAGGAAGGTGGGCATCTCCTTCGCCCCAGGCACCTCAGGCCCTGCCCCAGTCACCCCTGCTGCCCTCAGAGAGGAGGTCATTGACCTCCTGAGGACGCTCACTGTTGGGCTGTCTACCATTTTGAATGCCATCCAGGGTGTCAAAAGAGAGGTGCACCAGAGTAATGCATACCTGGAGGGCATTCATTCTGGTCAGGCTGCCCTACAGCGATCGTTCAACACTCTGGCCTCAGCACTGATGGCAGCCATTGTCCCTGTCTCTAGCCTCCCCCTCCAACTTCCTCCACCCAGACCCTATCACCTGTACCTCTGCCTATCCCTGACACACCATCAGACCAGCCTGCACACACCTCAACACCCAAGGGAAGCTCAGGCAGACATAAGCACCACACATCACACAGGCATTCACACAAGCAACATCCACATACAGACATACCAACACCCACTGCCTCCAATGTGTCCCCCTCCTCCTCGTCTCCCTCCTCCCTCCCTGTCAAGTCTCCACTCACACCTACATGCACAACATCTTCAGCCACTACGTCTATCACCAGCACACACACCAGAAGCCCCCGCACACGTGCAGTCACCACCCCCACTACCATTTACACGTCCCCTGTGTCCTCTCACAGTGTGTCTGTGACCCCCCTCTTCCAAGGTACACAAACGCAGGCAGCCACCCGCCCAACAGCCATCCACCTCACAACAGCCTCCAGCCCAAGCACCTGCACCCAAAGACACCAGACTTCATACTCCTACAACCACAGCCTCTTCTTACACTCCCATACCCACTACACCTACCATCCCACTGCTCCTAAGAAGCTTTTCCTGTCCAAACTCAACCTCTTTCCACCAACTCCCCCACCCCGTCCATGTCATAGGACTATAGTCAGCACCTCAGCCACAACAAAACCGGGCCCTGTCATGACAGTCTGCCATGGACTGTGGAATCCTCCACCCTCCAGGGCAGCAAGTTCAGTACGGAGCCAAGACACGGGCAGCCCACCCCCAGAGAAACATCCAAAGATAGGCAGTGGCCGGCGCGAGAGGGTGAAAACAGCAGGGACTAAAACCCCTACCATGGCTCCGGCAGGAAGTGTGGAGACAGCAGGCACACCGCCCAAGGTGGGGAAGGGACACAGGCGATCAGGGAAGGCTGGGAAGGGCAGCACGCCCGATAACACCGCCTTCAGCCCAGCTGGCCAGGAGGGCCCCGCCAGCCCCATCCCAGGTGGGCAGGAGGGCCCGCCAGCCCCATCCCAGGTGGGTAGGAGGCCACCAACAGGCCCGGCACTGCAGCCCAGAAGGGCCCCGCCAGCCACAGGACAGATGGGCAGGAAGGTTCCGCCAGCCACAGGACAGGTGGCAAATGACCTCCACGCCATGGCCAGATCCGCTGCACTCGGCACCTCCGTCTCAAGCACCGCTGAACTGGGCCCTTCATCTCAAGCACCGCTGAACTGTGCACCGCCGTCTCAAGCACCACTGCACTGGGCACCGCCGTCTCAAGCACCGCTGCACTGGGCACCGCCGTCTCAAGCACCGCTGAACTGGGCCCTTCATCTCAAGCACCGCTGAACTGTGCACCGCCGTCTCAAGCACCGCTGAACTGGGCCCTTCATCTCAAGCACCGCTGAACTGGGCACCGCCGTCTCAAGCACCGCTGAACTGGGCCCTTCATCTCAAGCCCCGCTGAACTGGGCGCCGCCGTCTCAAGCACCGCTGCACTGGGCATCGCCGTCTCAAGCACCGCTGCACTGGGCCCTTCATCTCAAGCACCGCTGAATTGGGCACCGCCGTCTCAAGCACCGCTGAACTGGGCCCTTCATCTCAGGCACCACTGAACTGGGCACCGCCGTCTCAAGCACCGCTGCACTGGGCAGCGCCGTCTCAAGCACCACTGCACTCGGCCCTTCATCTCAAGCACCGCTGAACTCGGCACCGCCGTCTCAAGCACCGCTGAACTGGGCCCTTCATCTCAAGTACCGCTGAACTGTGCACCGCTGACTCAAGCACCGCTGCACTGGGCACCGCCGTCTCAAGCACTGCTGCACTGGGCACCGCCGTCTCAAGCACCGCTGAACTGTGCACCGCCGTCTCAAGCACCGCTGAACTGGGCCCTTCATCTCAAGCACCGCTGAACTGGGCACCGCCGTCTCAAGCACCGCTGCACTGGGCACCGCCGTCTCAAGCACCGCTGCACTGGGCCCTTCATCTCAAGCACCGCTGAACTGGGCACCGCCGTCTCAAGCACCGCTGCACTGGGCACCGCCGTCTCAAGCACCGCTGCACTGGGCCCTTCATCTCAAGCACCGCTGAACTGGGCACCGCCGTCTCAAGCACCGCAGAACTGGGCCCTTCATCTCAAGCACCGCTGAACTGTGCACCGCCATCTCAAGCACCGCTGCACTGGGCACCGCCGTCTCAAGCACCGCTACACTGGGCACCGCCGTCTCAAGCACCGCTGAACTGGGCACCGCCGTCTCAAGCACCGCTGAACTGGGCCCTTCATCTCAAGCACCACTGAACTGTGCACCGCCGTCTCAAGCACCGCTGAACTGGGCACCGCCGTCTCAAGCACTGCTGCACTGGGCACCGCCGTCTCAAGGACCGCTGTACTGGGCACCGCCGTCTCAAGCACTGCTGCACTGGGCATCGCCATCTCAAGCACCGCTGAACTGGGCACCGCCGTCTCAAGCACCGCTGCACTGGGCCCTTCATCTCAAGCACCGCTGAACTGGGCACCGCCGTCTCAAGCACTGCTGCACTGGGCACCGCCGTCTCAAGCACCGCTGCACTGGGCACCGCCGTCTCAAGGACCGCTGTACTGGGCACCGCCGTCTCAAGCACCGCTGAACTGGGCCCTTCATCTCAAGCACCGCTGCACTCGGCACCGCCGTCTCAAGCACCGCTGAACTGGGCACCGCCGTCTCAAGCACCGCTGAACTGGGCCCTTCATCTCAAGCACCACTGAACTGTGCACCGCCGTCTCAAGCACCGCTGTACTGGGCACCGCCGTCTCAAGCACTGCTGCACTGGGCACCGCCATCTCAAGCACCGCTGAACTGGGCACCGCCGTCTCAAGCACCGCTGCACTGGGCCCTTCATCTCAAGCACCGCTGAACTGGGCACCGCCGTCTCAAGCACTGCTGCACTGGGCACCGCCGTCTCAAGCACCGCTGCACTGGGCACCGCCGTCTCAAGGACCGCTCTACTGGGCACCGCCGTCTCAAGCACCGCTGAACTGGGCCCTTCATCTCAAGCACCGCTGCACTCGGCACCGCCGTCTCAAGCACCGCTGAACTGGGCACCGCCGTCTCAAGCACCGCTGAACTGGGCACCGCCGTCTCAAGCACCGCAGTACTGGGCCCTTCATCTCAAGCACCGCTGGACTGTGCACCGCCATCTCAAGCACCGCTGCACTGGGCACCGCCGTCTCAAGCACCGCTACACTGGGCACCGCCGTCTCAAGCACCGCTGATCTGGGCACCGCCGTCTCAAGCACCGCTGAACTGGGCCCTTCATCTCAAGCACCACTGAACTGTGCACCGCCGTCTCAAGCACCGCTGAACTGGGCACCGCCGTCTCAAGCACTGCTGCACTGGGCACCGCCGTCTCAAGGACCGCTGTACTGGGCACCGCCGTCTCAAGCACTGCTGCACTGGGCACCGCCATCTCAAGCACCGCTGAACTGGGCACCGCCGTCTCAAGCACCGCTGCACTGGGCCCTTCATCTCAAGCACCGCTGAACTGGGCACCGCCGTCTCAAGCACTGCTGCACTGGGCACCGCCGTCTCAAGCACCGCTGCACTGGGCACCGCCGTCTCAAGGACCGCTGTACTGGGCACCGCCGTCTCAAGCACCGCTGAACTTGGCCCTTCATCTCAAGCACCGCTGCACTCGGCACCGCCGTCTCAAGCACCGCTGAACTGGGCACCGCCGTCTCAAGCACCGCTGAACTGGGCCCTTCATCTCAAGCACCACTGAACTGTGCACCGCCGTCTCAAGCTCCGCTGTACTGGGCACCGCCGTCTCAAGCACTGCTGCACTGGGCACCGCCATCTCAAGCACCGCTGAACTGGGCACCGCCGTCTCAAGCACCGCTGCACTGGGCCCTTCATCTCAAGCACCGCTGAACTGGGCACCGCCGTCTCAAGCACTGCTGCACTGGGCACCGCCGTCTCAAGCACCGCTGCACTGGGCACCGCCGTCTCAAGGACCGCTCTACTGGGCACCGCCGTCTCAAGCACCGCTGAACTGGGCCCTTCATCTCAAGCACCGCTGCACTCGGCACCGCCGTCTCAAGCACCGCTGAACTGGGCACCGCCGTCTCAAGCACCGCTGAACTGGGCACCGCCGTCTCAAGCACCGCTGAACTGGGCCCTTCATCTCAAGCACCACTGAACTGTGCACCGCCGTCTCAAGCACCGCTGCACTGGGCACCGCCGTCTCAAGCACTGCTGCACTGGGCACCGCCATCTCAAGCACCGCTGAACTGGGCACCGCCGTCTCAAGCACCGCTGCACTGGGCCCTTCATCTCAAGCACCGCTGAACTGGGCACCGCCGTCTCAAGCACCGCTGCACTGGGCACCGCCGTCTCAAGCACCGCTGCACTGGGCACCGCCGTCTCAAGGACCGCTGTACTGGGCACCGCCGTCTCAAGCACCGCTGAACTGGGCCCTTCATCTCAAGCACCGCTGAACTGGGCACCGCCGTATCAAGCACCGCTGCCTCATGAGCGGCAGGGGCTGGCCCGCATCTGTGTTGGGCAGGGCTGCACGAAGCACTCTGGGCACAAAGCCCCCTCCAGAACCAGTGGAGACTGTTATCCACTTGTGAGATTGTGGCTTTGCACTCCCCAGGATGGTCCAGTGGGCAAACCACCCACTGCAGAGACATGTGAGACTGTGGCTTTGCACTCCCCAGGATGGTCCAGTGGGCAAACCACCCACTGCAGAGACTTGTGAGACTGTGGCTTTGCACTCCCCAGGATGGTCCAGTGGGCAAACCACCCACTGCAGAGACTTGTGAGACTGTGGCTTTGCACTCCCCAGGATTGAACAGTGGCCATGGAGGCCCCTCGTGGATCTGCCGTTGTTCACTCATCTGGCTGAGGTGCCCCCCCTTCCCTTCCCTCTGAGGTGCCTGTAGGTTTGCTATCTGATGCCCCTGCAGTGTTCTCTCCGTTGGAGTCAGGTATCTTGTGTGGGCTTTGCCCATGTGATTTGGGCCCAGTGGTCCACGGACAATGCATGCTACAATGCTCGGACTTGTACATTTATGTATATAAGATTTGTGATGTGTAGATATATTTATAAGCCAGTTGTACAATATATTCCAATGTTTAGAATCATTTCCTTTTGTATTTGCATTATTCCGGGGGGTTTGGGGGGTGTCACTCTGATGTGTTGCTATGCATTGATGTGTGTGTTGTAGTGGGTGAGGGTGAGGGTGGGTGTGTCGCGTATGTGTGTACCCGTAATATGTTCTTCTCCCCCCTCCCCTGTGTCGTAGGTGCTGTACTCACCGTTGTCTTCTGCGCTGGCGTTCGTGCTCCTGGTAGAGGAGTGGGAACACTATCGCTGGGAGTATGTGGAGTTCGGGTTCCATGCTGTCCTGATTCCTCGTGGGGTATATGGAGGGGGGCGTTTTCCCTTTGAAATGGCTGTTTCCGCCGTGTTTTTTATCGGCGGGGCTACCGCCCTGGAAAAGGTGGCGGATTGGTAGCTTGAGATACAGTGGGCGGTACATTGTCTCCCGCCTGTCTGTTGGCGGTGACCGCTGCGCTGTTTGTTTGTGCCGCCGTGGCGGGCGGTGTGGTAATGTGGCGGTCTCTGTTAGCGGTTTCCGCCAGGGTCGGAATTCCATTTTTTACCCCACCAGCCTGTTTGCGGTTTGGCCGCAGGTTTAACACCGACCGCCAGGGTTGGAATGACCCCCAAAGTCTTTTGCCATTTGTACAGCTAAATCTTTAAGCATAGGATTGACATAGTGTCAACCGTGCCGAGCTGTAAAATGTCAAAAGCCATTTACCACTCCAGGCACAGTATTACAGCTTTGGACTGGTCAAATAACGTCCAAGCCAACCTGGAATGAATAAAGCTTTTGTCATTTTACAGCTCGGCAAGGATGACACTATGGCCCTCATTCTGACCTTGGCGGTCGGCGGAGAGACGGCGGTCGGACCGCGAACAGACCGGCGGTATTAAAAATGGCATTCTGACCGCGGCGGTCACCGCCGCGACCGACCGCCACTTCCCCACTCCGACAGCCACGGCGGTCATGACCGACGGGCTGGAGTCTGCGCACTCCGGTCCGGGGGTCGACCCAAGACCGCCAACGGTATCATGACCCTGCTTACCGCCGCGGTTTCTGGCAGTCGGGAACCGCCATGCGAACCATGGCGGTAGGCACTATCGGGGCCAGGGAATTCCTTCCCTGGCACTGATAGGGGTCTCCCCCACCCCCCACTGCCCCCCCGAGTCCTCCCCCCACACCCTCCACCCCCCTGCCACCCCCCAGAGGTGGTACGAACCCCCTCCCCACCCCCACCCCGACATGCACATACACGCACCCCGACATGCACACACCCCCTACATGCACATATACACACCCCCTACACACACACATACACAACGGGGACACATACCCGCACACATACATGCCGACATGCGCACCTGCCGAACTACACACATTGCCCATAGGCACAGCAGCACTCCCCGCCCGCATGCACGCACTCACACACCCCCTCTACACACTCCCACGCACACCCCCATGCACGCACACATCACACAACACCCCCCCACCCCCTCCCCTCACGGACGATCAACTTACCTTGTGCGTTGGTCCTCCGGGAGGTGACAGGAGCCATGGGGAGGTGACCGCCAACAGAAGACCGCCAACAGAAGACCGCCACACAGAAATGTGGGTCGTAATTCTGTGGGCGGTGTTCTGCTGGCGTGGCGGTGGAGGTTGACCAGTCTCCACTTTCCCGCCGACCGCCAGTGTGGCTGCTGGCGGTTTTCCGGCGGTACGCTCCCAGCGGTCAGAATGCGCACAGCGGCATACCGCCGCGGTCGGCGGTCTTCACCGCGGCGGTAACTCGGCGGTCTTGCGAAAAGACCGCCAAGGTCAGAATGAGGGCCTATGTCAATAGAGCAGCTCTCCACCTAAAATTGGGAACTTCCCAGAGTTCTCCTTTGTTTTTTTGCATATATATATATACAGACATCTATATATATATATATATATATATATATATATATATATATATATAGACATCTATATATAGACATATCTATATATGGATATATCTATCTTTATAGATAAATATTTCCATATAGATAGATATATCTACATAGATATGTCTATCTATCTCTCTCTCTCTCTCTCTCTCTATATATATATATATATATATATATATATTTTTTTTTTTAATAGCAGTATGTTTTCCTTGGGGGCCATAGTGCCCCCCAAGTGAACCAAACAACTATTAAAAAAAATATTATTATTATTATTATTTGTGGTGCTATATGGTGGCATTGTATGATTTATTGCACAAATACTTTACACATTGCCTTCTAAGTTAAGCCTGACTGCTCAATGCCAAGCTACCAGAGGGTGGGCACAGGATAGTTTGGATTGTGCATGACTTACCCTGACTAGAGTGAGAGTCCATGTTTGGATAGGGGGTAACCTGACTGCCAACCAAAGACCCAATTTCTAACATATATATATATATATTATAATCTAAAACAGATCCACAAAAGGAAGCGCGCTCTACTCGTCGGTGCCGGCATCCGGGAAGGACCTATTCCCGTAAATCATTATTATACCAGTTTAACACTTAGGTTAAAGATGCCGCACTCACAGGATTGTGATGAATCCACTTTTATTTTCAATAACGAAACATCCCACCACCTAACACCTACGCGTTTCGACCTTCACAGTCTTGGTATATATATATAGAGAGAGAGAGAGAGAGAGAGAGGTCACTTTTATATGTGGGTGTGGTTTTCCTGGGGGACGATTGCAGCCCCCAGGGAAACCACACACTTAAAAGTGATCGCTAAATATATATATATATATATAAATATATATATATATATATAGATCTGTATATAGACATCTATATATAGACATCTATATATATTTACATATCTATATATGGATATATCTATCATTATAGATAAATATTTCCATATATAGATAGATATATGAACATAGATATGTCTATCTATCTATCTATCTATCTCTCTGTCTATATATATATATATATATATATATATATATATATATATATATATATGTTTTTTAATAGCAGTATGTTTTCCTTGGGGGCCATAGTGCCCCCCATGTAAACCATACAACTAGTAAAAAAATTATTGCCCCCACAGGGGGTCGCCCTGCCCATGGGCAACCCTTTGTCAATTTCATTTTTTTACTATCATTTGTAAAAATAATAATTTTTAAACGCTGGGGGGCCCCTCAGGGGTAAACCGATCCTTTTTCTTAAGAAAATGTGGCCCGTTTTCCGAGGGGGCCGAGCCCCCCAAGTGAAATCTCTGGTATCTGCTGGGAGCCACAGGGGGGATCATGGCACTGCCAATGCCTATGGCATGGCCAGTGCAGGGCCCCCCCTGCCAGCACTCTCGGAATGCACACTGTCTGCACTGCAGATAGTGCGCATTCCAAGATTGTTGTTGTGCCCTTAAGGGAGCCGAGGCCAATGCCAGGGCAATGTTTCTGCCAGTCAGCTCGGTGGAAACATCGTAATACGACTGGGAGGTAGGCCGCTAGTATGATTGCAGCCTCCTCCCCATGGCTTTTGCGGTTGGCTCATTCCGACCGCCAAAGTCGTAATGAGGCCCATACACATGTGGTAAATACTTAGAAATATGTGTCATGTATAGCAGCTGCCCAATATGCAAGTGGCATCCACACGGCCACACATTAGGTTTTTGGCCCCAGGTCTTACACTAACTTCTGACAAGTGGTTCTTAGTTGCCATGTTCCCAGATTTGTAAAGTTACAACAAAGTTTAAAAATTCCTACAGTCTGTCAGACAAAGACGTGCATTTATTTTTTGATTAAATTGTTTAATAATATGCAGTTTTTTTTGTTCATGGCTAATAGAACCTAACACTCAGGTTTCAAAATAGGGTAGGTTCTGGAGAGTTACATAAATGCATTAACAATTTTATATTTACTACTACCTTGCTAATCCAAACGAAATTACAAGCGCAATCATAACGAGGCCCTAAATTTAACTCTTATGAAGGTAAAGTCCCCAAGGAAGTAGCTATTGTCTCTTACTTGTAAATAAGGTTTTCTCAGACCTGAAACAGCATTGCTGCCTATTGACCAGTGGTCCCACTGAACTGAACAAATCAATTTGAAGTCTTCAGTCATACGAGATCAAGTGGCACATATGTTGTCTACTATAGAGCTCTATTGCAGGTTGCAACTTTGCAGCAGTCACTCAACCCACTCAGAAAGCTAAATGGAATTGTAAAGTATAGTCTGCAGATTATTTACCGATCCCTGCAGCAGCTACTCAACACATCAGGTTGTCTTACTGCTTACTGCATATATATGCAATTGCATTTCAACACAGAGCTCTATTTTGCAGTCACCTTTTTTTAGTAAAGTGCATCCTAGAACCATTTTACCAATATACACTGTCAATGGGCGAACACTGAACGCCCTCAGAGGGGAGACAAAAAATATGCTTTAAAAACACATCTTTCAGAAGATTAAAGACTCCCAATTGGGAGTACATGAAGGACTGGTTGGATGTTTTAGAGAAGGTTCCACTGCCATTTGTAGTGGATACTCTCTGTACTCTCTTGTAAGAAACACAACAGCTGTTCCCTGTGTTGGTCCTGATTAGTCTTTGAGTGGTGGTTGCTCTGCTGCTGCCTGTATTGGTCCTGATTAGTGTGTGAGTGGTGGTTGCTCTGCTGCTCCTTGTGTTGGTCCTGATTAGTTTGTGATTGGCGGTTACTCTGCTGCTGCACGTTTCACGTACTATGTCTGTGCTCAGGATGCTTGAGACAATCTTTCCACAAGAAAGAGAACAAAACTACTGGCTTTGGCAATTTTGTTCATTCATGGTTATTGTTATAGCACTGCATTCACCAATCACTTGCCCTTTGGTGTGTTGTGGTTTGCTGTTGTGATTCATCCAGTTGAGGTTCTACACTAGTAGATTTCTCATCCATATCATCTAATCACTACAAAAAGGTGATAATGATCTCTTAGGGACATTCAATCACAAAGTTAGTGCACAATTTGGAAAATAAATGTAAGTCAGGTTCCCACAGTTTTTCTAAGAAGCTCACCAAAGCTGGCTGTAGGCATTGTCAAATGCTAACGTTGCCATAAGCATGGTGTTGATTCTTCCTCACGCCTCTTCTTTTCACTAGCCTACACTTCCTGTTTCTTTATCTCACTTTTGCTAGTTGTCTGTCCTCTCAGATTTCTCTTTTTATCATTGTTTTTCTGCCTTTCTATTTCTCCTTCTTTCTTCTTTTTTTTTGCCTTCCTCTTTTTTGCCTGTTCAACATGTAAGTGCTTCATGGTGCCCTCGAGTCACTGAGGAGATTGCAAGGTTGCCAGTTCAGAACTCATAGAATTTGGGTTATATGTCTCACCAACACAAATGTGTTGCAGTATTCTTCACCATCTGGAGTGACCCCATCAAGAACATTATCAGCACAGTAAACAAGCCATCGCTAAAGTTCAGTCATTTCACCCAACCGTAGGACCTGGCAAAGTTTAATTGTTAGTTGCCAAAAGTTGACACCAGTCCCTCACATCAGGAACTTTATTTCACATTTTTAGGCCATGATATTAAGGAAATCTGAGATTCCATAGTTGTGTGCATATACATTAATAAACCAGCCATAGCTCACACTCAGCCTCCCCTTATATGAAATGGTTATCTGACACAGACGTTATTAGTTTTGTCTTGGTCCAGGATAGTTTGAGCCAATGTTCTTCTTTTAAGCTGCTCATTTAAGCCAGACAGGAGATCCGATACCAGAATGCTGTATTTCACTTGCTTCAATTAAGCAACGCTACAATTCGTTTCCAAGAAAATACCAAGTAACATGACGTCACATAACATGACATCATTTAACATGATTTCACCTGATGTAGCATGAATTGGCAGAATAACAAACTTGTCTTTCATCAGTACCATGACTGAACTCTAGGTATGTTCTCTGGAAAATTATTCTTTGGCCTCAAAATGGGCACATGGCCCTAGTAGACTTTGGCAATGAAGGGAACTATTTTTTGTGTGTGGATGTGCTCCTTCTGAAAGGGCAGAATGCTATGACTCACATTAAAATTAGCCAATGCAATAGTGGAAGGAATAAAATTAGGAGTGGGTGATATATTCTGCTCCGCCAGCCCAGTTAGTGGAATTTTTACCACTCTGCGTTATGCTTGTAATGCAGATTTCTAGCCTAATTCTGATGACCACCGTGTGGTGGAGTTTTTTTCTCATCCGCTGCTCGCCAACAGTAAGTTGGTGAGCACGAGATGGGATTGGCATCCCAGAGAAGGATTTTCAAGGGCTAGGGGGGCACCCTGCAAGATTTTCTCATTGCAAACGGTCATGGACGGTCATGCCTGTTTGATATGAGAAAGCTGCTGTTCAAGTACAAAATCTACTCGAGTGGCAGCAAAAACAACTTGAGCTGCAGAACCCTCTGGCACACCATGTGGTGCCGTGCGCAAAGATTTTCCACTGCATAAGGAGCCCTGTTTGCTATAAATCAGTGCTAGCAGAGCAACATGCCAACTTCTGCCCATTCCCAGAACTCCATGAATCTTGCAGAGTTTCCATGTAACTCAGCCGAATTTCGCAGAGTAAAACTCCACTAGTTCCTTCCACTGCAATACAAATTTTAGTGACACAATAACATGCTAATGGAAGAAAAGGGCTGGCTGAAACCCATGTATAAGTAATTATATTTTACATACAAATTGAGTAAAATCAAAAGATCTTGGCTAACACAAGACCTAAAAAATGAAGTACGACAGAGAAGGTCCGTGGGTAACAATTAAATTGTCTGTATTAAATCAAAAGTGAAGTTTTTTCGTCCCCACGTTTAATAAAATATATGAACAGGTATAAAAGAGAACAAATATACTTCGCAATTCAAATATGAACTACTCCAGGCCTTAAAAGACAAACTGTGTTGTTTCTGTTTCAGGGAAAATCATATTTGAAGAACATTATCCTGAAAGAAATCAAATGAGTTTAAATTGTCACAACTGTTGAACATGTAGTGTATTCAATTCAATGCACCTGTTAACTGATGCATGGAATGATCTAGACTCAATGATTTTCGTGCTTGGGTTTGAATGCTGAGAAAAGAAAATGAGATTTATGGTTGTCAAGTGCTGTCACACTTTTTATCATGTCTCCAGTGAGCAAAGCAGGCACCCTGATGCTTTAAAGCCTTTTGTAGCAATCACAACCCTCATAATGGACCCGAAATTGATTGTCCTCCTTATTTCATTGGGGGCAGTGCTTGTTTTATTGTATTACCTCATTTTCCTCAATATGCATTTCAGTACCCAGCATGAAAGACTTTTTAGAACGGAATGTTGCAATTACAAAAGGGAAATATTTATAAATCAATTTCTGAGAATCCTTCTGAAAGTGTGAGGCAATGAACTAAGCAGTTGGTAGAAAAAAAATCGTTCGATATATTTTTCTTACTGTGGAAACATGCTCTGAATAGTAACTACTTGTCGTTTGCAGGCTTAGAAACGCCATTAAAGTGTATTCTAAAACATGTTCAACCTTTCCTGTTGTAAATCAAAAATAGTTGTTCTAAAAAAGACAATACAAGAGAGTAAAAGATGGTATGCTACAGCGCATGTCTTTTCTGTGTTTCGAAACGCAGCACTCACGACATGCTTGTTATACATTTACAGTATGCCATCTCCGAGGACCTCAAGCAGGGACCACTTCAAGATTTTGGGGCTATCCCACCTTAAATCTATAGTCATCAAACGTAACAAAATTAGCAAACATTTAAATCTGAGCTCCTCATTGGCTTGAAAACATAATGGGCCTGATTCTAACTTTGGAGGACGGTGTTAAACCGTCCCAAAAGTGGCGGATATACCACCTACCGTATTACGAGTCAATTATATCATATGGAACTCGTAATACGGTAGGTGGTATATCCGCCACTTTTGGGACGGTTTAACACCGTCCTCCAAAGTTAGAATCAGGCCCAATGTCTGCTTATCCTTTTTCACCCAAGCCTGATTTGGATCTCGGCAGAGTGAATACTCCATCACAAATGTGACGGATATCCCGTCTGCCGTATTACGATAGCCCATTATATCCTATTGGGATCGTAATATGGCAGACGGCATATCCATCACGTTTGTGACAGAATATTCCCTCTGCCGAGATCTAAATCAGGCCCTACAGACCGCATTACAAGGTTGGCAGGCCAGCCATAGGCCCGCCAACCCCGTGGAGACGAGACCACCACGGAGTTGGTGGTCTCCCTCCCCAGCCCAATTACAAGGTTTCCACTGGTCTGACTGGCAGAAATCTCAGAAAACTGAGATTTCCACAGTCAGCTCAGGGGAAACTATGAGGAGGCATTGGTCTCTGCTCCTAATAGAGACAAGGCCAACACCTTCGCACAGAGGCCCTAGGAATACACATTGGCCCTCATTCTGACCCTGGCGGTTCTCTACCGCCAGGGCCAACGGGGGCGGGAGCACCGCCGACAGGCCGGCGGTGCTCCCTTGGTCATTCTGACCGCGGCGCTTTGGCCGCGGTCAGAACGGGAAAACCGGCGGTCTCCCGCCGGTTTTCCACTGACCTTAGAATCCTCCAAGGCGGCGCAGCTCGCTGCGCCGCCGAGGGGATTCTGACCCCCCCTACTGCCATCCTGTTCATGGCGGGAAAGCCGCCATGAACAGGATGGCGGTAGGGGGGGGTCGCGGGGCCCCTGGGGGCCCCTGCCGCGCCCATGCCATTGGCATGGGCACGGCAGGGGCCCCCATAAGAGGGCCCCGCAAAGTATTTCAGTGTCTGCCTTGCAGACACTGAAATACGCGACGGGTGCCACTGCACCCGTCGCACCTTCCCACTCCGCCGGCTCGATTACGAGCCGGCATCCTCGTGGGAAGGGAGTTTTTCCCTGGGCTGGCGGGCGGTCTTTTGGAGACCGCCCGCCAGCCCAGGGAAAAACTCATAATACCCTCTGGGGTCTTCTGACCGCGGAGCGGTATAATGGAGGGCGGGATCCAGGGTCATAATGAGGCCCATTGTCTGCCATAGCAGACAGTGAGTATTCTGAGGGTGCTGAGCAGGAGGACTCTCCCACTGGGTTTCCACCAGTCTTTAAATGGCGGGGTCCCCAACATGGAAAGGCTGGCAGAAACAGGAGTTGTGATCAGCACATCGGTGCTAAGGTCAGCGCTGCCATGGCTGACCACGAGTCTGACCTCCATCCGCCCATCGGGAACCATGTTCCTAGCAGTGACGGGGGTCCCCTGGCGGTCCGACTGCCAGGGTCATAATTTGACGGTCTGATCGCCTGGAGTGCGGCTGTCTGACTGCCACCCCAAACATGGTGGTCCTTAAACCGCCAGAGTTGTAATAAAGCCCTAAGTCTTTTATATAACATATAGCTAGCATGGGATTTGTCTCCACTCTTAGGAGTATTACCCTCTCTTTGCATGCTATTGGTTCTTTGGTATATCATTCCGCTTCCTTTGGAGTACCTGCATTGCAATGTATCAAAATGACACCAAATCATCACACAGTAAATTATTTATCTCATAGAAGCCTTTCATTCAGAAAATATTTTTTTGTTTTGTTTTTCAGTGCAAAAGGCTTTTTGATGTTTTAGTCTAGACTCAAAATGCAAGCCAGATGTACTGGATTTGCCATTTTTTTGTTTAATGATGGCAGTTGTGAAAGACAGAAACCCTAACACGCCCTCCTCTGTTTGTAAGGAACACCCAATAGTCAGAATTACATTTCGTTTTAAAATTCAAGTATGCTAGTTAATCTGTTTTTTTTTTAATAGATTGGAATGAAAAACTAAAGTTTAATGCCAAAAGAAACATTATTTTTCTAGATGATCTATAGTATGCAAGTACATATTTCCTTGGTTTTCACGTTTATCAATTATGTATGCCCAAGTGGCAACTACTTATGCATATGATTCTTTTATGGAATACAAAACAGCGGCTGTGGATGCACACCTTATGAGACACCAGTAAAGGTGCCCTTCCTTTCAACTTTTCTCGCTGTCTCACAAAGTGTTAGGGGTGGCCATGGAGCATGGATACATGATGATCTCTTACAGTTCGCTGTTCATGATTTGGGTACCAATATGCAGGAACTGAACACAACACCAGTGCTTTTGTAGTCATTAAGATGCCCACTTTGCAATACATGGGCTGCTTCAAAGGCCTTCTTACAATAAATAAGCACAAATTGATTTTTAGCATTACATATCGCTCTTTGCACTGTTTACATTTTCACTGCATATTAGCTCTGGCTCACCAAGTAACTGCTAGTTTTTGTCAGGTCACTCCTATCTGCCAGGATAGTGTCTCAAACATGGTAGTCCTAGATCCCTCAGGACCCAGACCTTGCTTGAGTGTCCGAAGTGCACTACAGCCAGCCAATTCATTTCCATGCAGGTGATTAAAGGTGGGCCAGCAGCGTCTTTCCTGGCAGTCATATCACAGAGGGTGCTGGAGCACTACATTTGTGCAGTCATTTGCCTGTGATGGGTTTCTGCATTAGTCAGAGCCTTGGCTTACTTTACATCGTCAGAACTTGACCAATAGCAAGAGAGACAAAGGCCGAAAAGTGAGGAGCAGGGAGAAATATAGTAAAACTCTGACAATGGGAAAACACAGATACAAAAAGAACCTGCAAAAGTGAGTATAAACAGAGGAAATATAGGGTGGTAAAAGAAAGAAGCACAAGGTCGAATCAAGGCTGGACCACCTTAGTATTCGGAAACCTGGCACTTTGCAGCCCTGGCAGTGGGTTTCTGAGGAAAACACCCAGCCCCACATTTACTTTCTTTTATTAATGGAAGCTTATTGCTAGTCTGTGCTGTGTTACACAAATGAAGCTGAACTGGGTTCACCCCGTTGCAGCACAAAAGAATGTGGGAGCAAACATGGGTTACCACCAACTTGAAGTTGGTGATAACTGCATTTGTTATGTGACTGCATTCCCAGTCGCAAAATGCCCTGCGAGTCACTATTAGGAAGGGACGCCCTTGAAACGTCCCTACCTAATAGCGAGTTGCAATTCCTATTCTGGGATTCAGTACCAGGTTACTGACTCTCAAAATAGGGATGGTAAATGGCCAGAAGCCTTTTACCGGTCAAACTGCTTCACACATCTGTTCTTTAGTTACTGATTCGATTTGAGAGTGAAGTCATTAAAAAGGAGGTAGACAAGACAGGCCCCATGGGCTGCTTCCATTCACAGCGAACACCTCTTAGTTGTTCAGGCACATCCGTACTCCACATTAGCTAGAATATCAAAATTGCAATTAAAGGTGAGCACGGTTCAGATGTGCAAGATTGCGACAGCCATCTCGTAGCGCTCCCACCCCTACATCACAAATCCTCCCTAATGCTGGGCAACTGATCAGGGTCCAAAAGACCCCCACTGGGCTGGGTGGAGCCATTCAGCCTCCGGACAAGCCTTCAATGAGGCAGGACAGGCCAGGGCCCTTGAAGAGCAGAACAGGCCGAAGGGACCAGGCAGACAAAATAGCGGTGAGTAACCGGGTGGCCGCTCTGGTTGAAAACAGGGACTCCGACAACTGGTGAGTGAAATCTCCCTCCCCCTCCGCTCCCACATGATTCCAGAGGGGGGAAAGCTGAGTAACTAGCAGAGTCAGCAGCAGCAGGGAGTGGCCACATCCCAGAAACATAGACACTGGACCTCCTGGGGCTGCAGTGAGACAACCCTGAGGTCTGCCTATTGGCAGGAAGGACCAGAGGATGACCTGGGGCCCCATAGAGTGAAGCTGGGAGTGAGTGGTTGAGGTGGCCATGCACTTTGGGCCAATTGATGGGGGGTTGGGGGCCAGTGACCTTCCCACCCCATGGTGCAGACAGAGGGCCCCTGTTGATGGGGAACCACTGAGCCCTGGACTCTAGGGTGAGAGAAGGACTGCAACAACTCTGTGACCTACAATGGTGTTTCCTCCCGGGGTGGGATGGGGAACATCTGAGCCATTGGTGAATTCCTGTGCATGACAGCTGCTGCAGTGCAGAGAAATCCTCAGGCCAAATAGTGGATTTCACACCTTAGGCCAATGAACCGACACAACATTGATTAGAGGGGATGTCAATGGTGTATGTCATAATCATCCCAATAAAACATCAATAAACAATCAATTGTCAATCTAATTACACTGCAATGTCCACACCAGTTTTTTAAGAAGATTTGTAAATTTATTTCCAAATATTAACAATGCTAAAGTCACGAAAATAATTCTCAAGCACAAATGATGAATATAAAGAATCATCAATGGCTGGTTAGAACGTCTTATGTATCTGAGTTTATTCAAAGCAAGTAAACAAATTAACTCAAGAATTACAACACAACTTAATAGCACCAAGATTTGCGCTAGTGAGAGAATATACTTTGAAGCAACAGATCAAAGACCGTCAACACGAATCAGGAGCATATAAAGACAGGCTCCCTCTCTAACCACTAATTAGCATTAACATGTTGGGCTTCATGTTAAAGTTTAAGAAACACAAATTTTAAAAACATACTAACTCTGGTTATATGGAAAATAATAATATTATTATTATTATGCAGCAATTAATCAACGAGTTGCAGCTGGTACCTGTAAAACATAAGACTCTCAACAATTTACATTATACATTACCCATAAGGTCAATGAATAACAACAGGAATCACTTCAGCAAGGGGACATCATCACCCCAAAATCTGCAAATCTCTGACAAGTCTCTCATAAACCGAATCTCTGAGAATAACTCAAAAATGTCTGACCCAAAGAATAAGTGACAGAACGTTAAATTAATTCTCACAAAGCCCATGATTGGTCAGGACATGGGGTGTTGTACATTCAGCCAATAAAACTACTGTTAGATAACTAAAAGTTACACATTCACAGTACACTAAGGGGGTCATTCCAACCCTGGCGGTCGGTGTTAAAGCGGCGGCCAACCCGCCAACAGGCAGGCGGTAAAAAAAATGGAATTCTGACCCTGGCGGAAACCGCCAACAGAGACCGCCACTTTAACACTCCGACCGCCACGGAGGGGCAAACAAACAGCGCGGCGGTCATCGCCAACAGACAGGCGGGAACCAATGTACCGCCCACCCTATCACAACCCACCAATCCGCCGCCTTTTCCGGGGCAGTAGCAACGCCGATAAAAACACGGCGGAAACAGACATTACGAACGGAAAACGCTCCCCTCTACACACTCCACGAGGAATCTGGACAGCATGGAACCCGAACTACACATCCTACCAGCTATTGTCTTCCTGCTCCTCTTCCAGGAGCACGAACGCCGGCGCAGAAGACAGAAGACACCGGTGAGTACTGCACCTACGACACAGGGGAGGGGGGAGGCAAAAAATTACGGGCACACACATACGCGACACACCCACCCTCACCCTCACCCACAACTACATACACATCAATGCAGAGCAACAACTGAGAGTGACACCCCCCAAACCCCCCAGACGAATGCAGAGACAAAATAAAATGATCATGAATTTTGAAGTATATTGAACGACTAAGTAAAAAAATATATCAAACATCTATAACTATATATACAAATGTAAATTGTCCTGTCCAAATTGGGTATCAGCCATTGTTCGTGGGCCAATAGGCCTAAACACATGGGCAAAGCCCACACACGATACCCGAATCCATTGGAGAGAACACTGCAGGGGCATCAGATAGCAAAACTACAGGCACCTCAGGGGGAAGGGAAGGGGGGGCACCTCAGCCAGATGAGTCCACGATGCCAGATCCACGAGGGGCCTCCATGCCCACTGTTCAATCCTGGGGAGTGCAAAGCCACAGTCTCACAAGTCACTACAGTGGGTGGATTGCCCACTGTGCCATCCTGGGGAGTGCAAAGCCACAGTCTCACAAGTCTCTACAGTGGGTGGATTGCCCACTGTGCCATCCTGGGGAGTGCAAAGCCACAGTCTCACAAGTCTCTACAGTGGGTGGATTGCCCACTGTGCTATCCTGGGGAGTGCAAAGCCACAGTCTCACAAGTCTCTACAGTGGGTGGATTGCCCACTGTGCCATCCTGCGGAGTGCAAAGCCACAGTCAATCATACATGGATTACAGACTCCACTGGTTCTGGAGGAGGCATGGGGCCCAGAGTGCTTCGTGCAGCCCTGCCCGACACAGATCCGGCCCTGCCCCTTCTGCCAATGGGCCAGCGGTGCATGAGACTGCGGTGCCCTGTCCAGCGGTGCTTGACTTGAAGGGCCCAGCGGAGCGGTGCAGAGACGGCGGTGCCCAGCGGAGCGGTGCTTGACTTGAAGGGCCCAATGGGAGCGGTGCTTGACTTGAAGGGCCCAGCGGAGCGGTGCAGAGACGGCAGGGCCCAGCGGAGCGGTGCTTGACTTGAAGGGCCCAGCGGAGCGGTGCAGAGACGGCGGGGCCCAGCGGAGCGGTGCTTGACTTGAAGGGCCCAGCGGAGCGGTGCAGATACGGCGGTGCCCAGCGGAGCGGTGCTTGACTTGAAGGGCCCAGTGGAGCGGTGCTTGACTTGAAGGGCCCTGTTCAGCGGTTCTTGAGACGGCGGTGCCCTGTTCAGCGGTGCTTGACTTGAAGGGCCCTGTTCAGCGGTTCTTGAGACGGCGGTGCCCTGTTCAGCGGTGCTTGTCTTGAAGGGCCCTGTTCAGCGGTTCTTGAGACGGCGGTGCCCTGTTCAGCGGTGCTTGTCTTGAAGGGCCCTGTTCAGCGGTTCTTGAGACGGCGGTGCCCTGTTCAGCGGTGCTTGTCTTGAAGGGCCCTGTTCAGCGGTTCTTGAGACGGCGGTGCCCTGTTCAGCGGTGCTTGACTTGAAGGGCCCTGTTCAGCGGTGCTTGACATGTGTCTCCAGGGCACCAGATCCGGCCATGACATGGATCACACTCACCACCCAACATGTGGCTGCCGTGCCCTTCGTGCACATCTGTCTTCTCGCTTGCGGGGCCCTTCTGTGCTGCCGTCCCGGGCCTGTGGGTGTCCTCCTTCACCCCTGGAATAGGGCTGGTGATGCCCTCCTGGGCAGCTCGCCTGCTGCCGGACTTGTCGGGCGTGCTGCCCTTGCCACCCTTCCCTGCTCCTCTGTGGCCCTTTCCTCCCTTTGTCGGTGTGCCAGGTGGCACCCCACTTCCTAACCGTGCCAGGGTAGTGCCCTTGGAGCCTGCTGTCTCTGGCCTCTCGCGCCGGGCACTGGCTTTCTTGGCTTTCTTTCCAGGGGGTGGGCTGGCTGTATCTTTACTGCTAGCCGAAGTAGCTGGCCTTGAAGGTGGTGGACTTCAAAATTCTTGGACTATTGTCCTTGTAGGTCCAGGTTTTGTGGTGGCTGAGGTGCTGATTGGAGTTTTATGAGATGGAGGGGGTGGGTCAGGTGATGGAAAGAGGTTAATTTTGGACAGGAAAAACTTTTTTGGAGCAGTGGGAAGGGTAGGTGTAGTGGGTATGGGAGTGGAGGAAGAGGATGTGGTTGTAGGTGAGTCAAGTATGGTGTCTTTGGGTGCAGGTGCTTGTGCTGGAGGCTGTCGTGAGGTGGATGGCTGTTGGGTGGGTGGCTGCCTGCGTTTGTGTGGTTTGGAAGAGGGGGTGACAGACACAGTGGGAGAGGACACAGGGGACGTGTAAATGGTAGTGGGGGTGGTGACTGCACGTGTGCGGAGTGTTGTGGTTGGTGTGCTGGTGATGGACGTAGTGGCTGATGATGTTGTGCATGCAAGTGTGAGTGGAGACGTCACAAGGAGGGAGGAGGGAGACGAGGAGGAGGGGGACACAGAGGAGGCAGTGGCTGTTGGCATGTCTGCATGTGGCTGTTGCTTGGGTGAATGCTTGTGTGATGTGTGGTGCTTATGTCTGGATGAGCTTCCCTTGGGTGTTGAGGTGTGTGCAGGATGGTCTGAAGGTGTGTCTGGGATAGGCAGAGGTACAGGGGAGTGGGACTGGGTTGAGGAAGTTGGAGGAGGGAGGCAGGAGACAGGGACAATGGCTGTCGTCAGTGCTGAGGCCAGAGCGTTGAACGATCGCTGATGGGCAGCCTGACCCGAATGAATGCCCTCCAGGTATGCATTACTCCGGTGCACCTCCCTTTCTACACCCTGGATGGCATTCAAAATGGTAGACTACCCAACAATGAGCATCCTCAGGAGGTCAATGACCTCCTCACTGAGAGCAGCAGGGGTAACTGGGGCAGGGCCTGAGGTGCCTGGGGCGAAGGAGATGCCCACCTTCCTGGGTGAGCGGGCACGGGGCGAAGGCTGAGGGGCTGCTGGGAGGGCGGAGCTGGTGCGCTGGGTGGCGGCTGTACCTGTTGTTGCGTTGGGCACGGATGTTGCCACCACCACAAGGGAGCTCCCTTCCGAGGACGTGTCTGTGTCGCTGGTGTCACCACGTGTCCCCGCTGTGGAGCTCCCCTCGCCCCCCGTCTCACTGGTGAACTCCGAGTCGGTTGCATGGCCCTCCATGGCCATGTGAGATGCAGCTCCCTCGTGCTCCGATGCCACTTCTCCTCCGCCTGATGATGCTAATGCACACATGAACAGGAAGACCACCAAAAAAAGGGGGGGGGGGAGAAATAAAGACATGTTGAGTGCATGCATTGGGGACACAGTTGGCGGAGAGGACAGACAAAGAAGCCCCCTGCACTACGCCACGCACTTGTGGTACACTACTCAATCCGTGGGACATGGCCTACAAGCCTATGGATGACAAATCCACACATAGGTGACACAGGGCCATGATTAGCTGTACTAGGCAACCTACAGAGGTGGGGGGCGGGGGCACAGGGCCATGCCTAACGGAGGGGCCTAGCCTACGGAAATCGCCCTGGCCTAGGGTTAGCCACAGCCCTCCTCCCCCACGCAGACACCTCCACTGCGCGCAAAGTCAGCAGAATGTATTTGTACTCACCCCCTTGTGTCTGCTGTGATTTCCTCACGCGCCCATCCAAATCGGGGTAGGCCACCGCCAGGATCCGGGACATCAGGGGGGTCAATTGACGAGTGCCACCCCTCCTACGTTGGGAGGCCATCCCCAGCAGAGCCTCCGCGGTCTTCCTGCTCCCGCGGCGGATGTCCTCCCACCTCTTGCGGCAGTGGGTGCCCCGTCTGTTGTGGACCCCCAGGGTCCGGACGTCCTTGGTGATGGCACGCCAAATGTCGATTTTCTGATGGGCGCTGACCTATGTGACATGTACAGGGGGAGAAAAATAAACAATAATTTTCTGCATGCTCGATGTGAGTGGCCCCCCCATCCCCACCCTTGCCATGTGGCACATGCTCTCATCTGTCGTTTGATGCATGCCTCATTCGCTCCCCTCTCCACCATCGTTCATTCACCCCACTCAACCCAGGCATTGGCCAAAAAGCATGGTCTCAGTGTACTTACCTGTTGGTCTGGAGGACCTTAGAGTAGCGCATACTGGGGGAGGACCCCATCCACGAGTTTCTCCAATTCTTCAGAAGTGAAAGCCTTTCCCCAGTCGCAGCAGCCATTGTCTCTTCCAGACCGAGGTCACAGCAGCACTTGCAGTATAGGTCCTCTCCTGTGGATGATCAGGTATCGAGTGATTAAGCAGATAGAAAATGGCGGTCACGCCCGCGGCAGTGCGTACCGCAGCGGTGCATACCGCGACCACCGGCGCACATCATCATTGGCTCCTGAGACCCATAGGGTTCAATGTTAACCAATGCGCCTTTGCGCCGCGGTCTTCGACCACCTCCCGCCACGGTGTGCCACGCCAGCGCATTGACCTCACATCATCCCACTGTCGCACTTCACAGGTCAGGCAGCCGCCATTTCAAGGGCCCACATGGCTTAAAATCTACTGCGTCACACATACCTAGGCCTTGCATCAACACTCATACAAGCCATTCAATGCATTGAGAATCGTGTACTGTGCAAGCTGTGGGAACGTACCTGTGGGTTGATTGACTCTGTGCTCCATGTTGTCCTTCCTAGGCACCGTCCGCTGGGACTTGCGAGGAGATGGAGGAATCTTCCTGTGTACAGACCGCTGGTGGACCTGTCGACAATGGAAGAAAGACATGTCATACTGACATACAGGCTTGACAGAGCCACTGTACAGGAACTGTGTGCCCAACTGTAGCCAGACCTGATGTCACCCATCCGCCAACCCACAGGGATTCCCCCTCTAGTGCAGGTTCTGTCAGTACTCCATTTCTTGGCAAGTGGGTCATTCCAAACTACAGTGGCCATTTCATCAGGGATGTCACAGCCTATGTTTTCCAAGGTGTTGTCCAGAGTGTTGTCTGCCCTGTTGAAATACATGCGGAGCTACATTGTTTTCCCTGAGGTGGGCGATTTGGCTACGGTGAAGGGTGATTTCTATGCGCTTGGACATATTCCCAACATCATTGGTGCAATTGATGGGACACATGTTGCTTTGGTCCCCCCCAGCACGAGTGAACAGGTGTACAGGAACAGAAAAAGTTATCATTCCATGAATGTCCAGGTGGTCTGTTTGGCTGACCAGTACATCTCCTATGTAAATGCCTAGTTCCCTAGGTCAGTGCATGACGCGTACATCATGCGAAATAGCAGCATCCCTCACCTGATGGAACTACTTCAGAGACACCGGGTGTGTCTAATTGGTGACTCTGGTTACCCTAACCTGTCATGGCTACTGACCCCAGTGAGGAATCCCAGGACAAGGGCAGAGGAACGGTACAATGAGGCCCATGGGCGTACTAGGAGGGTGATCGAGCGGACCTTCGGCCTCCTGAAGGCCAGGTTTAGGTGTCTCCATATGACAGGTGGATCCCTAATGTACTCACCAAAGAAGGTGTGCCATATCATCGTGGCCTGCTGTATGCTTCACAACCTGGCTTTGCACCGCCAGGTGCCTTTCCTGCAGGAGGATGGTCCAGATGGTGGTGTTGTGGCAGCTGTGGAGCCTGCAGAGAGTGAAGAGGAGGAAGACGAAGAGGACAACACAGACAACAGGGACAGAGTAATACAGCAGTATTTTCAATAACATACAGGTAAGAATCAACACCGGAATTTAAATTTACTTAAAGTCTCCTGCCTCTCTACTGTCTGAGTTTCCACCCAGTGTATGTTCACTGAGTTGTGTCTTTCCCTTCCAATTTCAGAAATGTGGGCCCCACTCCGTGACCTCTGCTTTGTTTCCCCATGGACTACAGCTGTGTGACAGTGGTATGTTGTCATCACAATGTAACTGGACATTTTTGCACAGTTCTGTGTAATACATTTGTTCAAAAATACAGGCAGACTCCAGATTATTTTTGTGCAATAAGTGTGTTTATTAAAATGCTCAATTGTGGGTAATGGTTGCAATTCGGTGATGGGTGATGGTGGAGGAATGTCCGTGGCAGAGTCCAGATTTTCAGTCTCACAGGTGCATTGTCCATATGGATCAAAAAAGTATACACACAGTTCCAACACCGACGGGAGAAGAAGGGAGGGGGGTTCTCTAGACCAAAGGTTTCCAAAAGGACGGGCAAGCAATATGCTTCAAGCAAGAGCCCTCACTCACCTAACGGTGACATGCTTCATCATAGGGCCATGCTCCTCGTCAGGCCGGCACTGCAATGCCTGACGGGCCCCTCAAGGGGGCTCTTTGCCGGAGATCTTTTGAAATTTGTTATGAAACCGGTCAAAAAATGAGGAAGGATTGGTATAGAAAAAGTAAAAGTAAAAATGACTAGGGGTTAGAAAACAACTATTTATTCTAGATATCAAAAACCCCTGACATGATTAAAACAATAAAGGGATATGGTAAAATAATGTCTACCCTCCCTTAAAAAATGTACATATAGATCTCATAGTGAGAAAGGTACAAAGAGAGAGAACACAGAATTCCTGTGCCACTCTATCAAAGGGTCAACATGTTTCTCGCTTTTCTCGTCAAAAATGATCTCATGCGATTCTTCAGGACCTTCATACGTACCTAATCCTTATGAAAAAAAGATAATCCGAGTTCCCTACTAGGGAAGTCAAAAAAAAACTCCAAGTATTACTGGTGGGCCCCATTGGGGAAGAATCAGGCTTAGAGCTCCATTATAGTTTGGAGTGGAACCACGGCTATCAGATTCACCTAGAAGCACCTTCATACCCCCGGAACTCGAGTTTATTGTTTAAACATGTCAGGGGTTTTTGATATCTAGAATAAATAGTTGTTTTCTAACCCCTAGTAATAACAAATTTCAAAAGATCTCCGGCAAAGAGCCCCCTTGAGGGGCCCGTCAGGCATTGCAGTGCCGGCCTGACGAGGAGCATGGCCCTATGATGAAGCATGTCACCGTTAGGTGAGTGAGGGCTCTTGCTTGAAGCATATTGCTTGCCCGTCCTTTTGGAAACCTTTGGTCTAGAGAACCCCCCTCCCTTCTTCTCCCGTCGGTGTTGGAACTGTGTGTATACTTCGTTGATCCATTATTGGGAGACTTACACACTGAACCAGGAGTTGTTTTCTCCGAATCTCCCATTCTTGCCCCTCATTTTGTTGTTAGCATTGTCCATATGCCTCTGGAAGGTGGAGCAGGGTTGGGCAGTTTAAGGTTGGACAGGGTGACAATGTGGGACAGTGGGATGACAATCAGGGGGTATCCTTTCCTGGCGGGGGTCTTGGCATCTTACTCTGTCTTCTTCCTAGATCTCAGGCCCCGCTTGCGGGATGGTTCTCCTTCTGCAGGGGGTGGGGTTCTGGTGGCCTGTTGTTCTTGTGTCGGGGCCTCCTGTGCACTAGCGCCGGCGGAGGTGGTAGCCTGTTCTTGGTCCATGCTAGTGACAGGGGCCCTTTGTGTTGCCACATGGTCCAGCAATGTGCTGACTATCTGATTGAGAGCCACAACGATGGTGCCCATTGCAGAACTTATGTTTCTGAGTTCTTCCCTGAACCCCATAAACTGTTCCTCCTGCAGTACCTGGATCTCCTGGAACATGGCCAGGACCGTCGCCATCGTCTCCTGGGAGTGGTGGTATGCTCCCATGATGGAGGATAGGGCCTCATGGAGAGTGGGTTCCCTGGGCCTGTCCCCCCCTGTCGCACAGCAGCCCTCCCAGTTCCCCCGTTTCCCTGGGCCTCTGTCCCCTGGACCGTGTGCCCACTACCACTGCCCCCAGGTCCCTGTTGTTGTTGGGGTGGGAGGTTAACCTGGGTGCCCTGTAGTGGTGGACACACCGCTGATTGACGTGTCCTGGTGACAGAGGCATGGGCCCGCTGGGTGGGTGCTGTGCTGGTGTTCCCAGAGGGGGGTAGGTCTGCTGTGGCCTGTGGCTGTCTGAGGGGAACCGACTGTCCCGAGGTCCCCGATGGGCCGGGCTGGTCATCTGGGTCCAGGGAGACAGAGCTGCTGTCATCACTGTGGGCCTCTTCTGGGGGTGGAATGGACATTTCAGGACCCTCCTGGGCGGTGTCGTGGCGTTCGGGTCCTGCAGGGGTATAAGAGTATGGTTATTGCTTCTGTGTGTGCAAATGGCGTGCAATGGGTGGGTGCCCCTGTACCCCAGTGCTGGCATTCCCTTGTGGGGGCTGTTGTGATGGTGGTTTGGGGGGGGGATGGGTATGTGCAGTGGGCATGCTTAGGTGATGGGTGTCCATGGTTTGTGGTCGCATGCAGGGCTTGGTGTTGGGATGGGTGGATTGTGATGGTGAGACATTAGCAATGAGGATGTGTGATGGGGGTGGGGGGGAGGGTGGGGTTTGATTTGGCATGCCGGTGGGTGGGGGGGATGAAGTACTTGAGATTAGACTTACCAGAGTCCATTCCGCCGCCTACTCCTGCGAGGCCCTCAGAATGCAGGACAGCCAAGACCTGTTCCTCCCATGTTGTAAATTCTGGGGGAATAGGTGGGGGTCCGCCGCCAGTCTTCTGCACCGCGATGTTGTGTCTGGATACCATGGAACGCACCTTCCCCCGTAGGTCGTTCCACCGCTTCCTGATGTCGTCCCGATTTCGTGGATGCTGTCCCACAGCGTTGACCCTGTCCACTATACTTTGCCATAGCTCCATCTTCCTGGCAATGGTGGTGTTCTGCACCTGTGTCCCGAAGAGCTGGGGCTCTACCAGAACTATTTCCTCCACCATGACCCTGAGTTCGGCGTCTGAGAACCTGGGGTGTCTTTGGGGGGCCATGGGGTGGTGTGGATGAGGTGTGGGGTGGTGTTTGTGGTGATGAGTGTGGTGAGTGTGCTGGTGTGTGGTGTTTAGTGCGTGGATGTTGTGTGAGTGATGGTGTTATGTGCCTGTGTATGCTCTGTACTAGCTGGTGGTGTCTCTCTCTGGCCTTAGTCAATAAATGGTGGTCGTAGGGGTTTGTGGGTGATGTGGGTGTGTGTTTTATATTGTGTTGGGTGTGTGGGAGTGGTGTTTGTATGTGTATCAGGTGTGTGTATTTCAAAATGTCCAATGTGGCAGTGTTTTGTAAGTGTGTGTGTATTCCGACCGCGGCGGTGTGTATCGCCAATGGAATATCGCGGTTGAAAGACCGCCGCGTGGATTCGTGGGTCGGAATGGAATGGGCGTATTTCTGTTGGAGTGACGGTGGAGGTTTGGTCATCGCCAGTTTTTCGCTGGCCATTGGTGTGGCGGACTTTTGAGGATGTCGGGATTTTGGCGGTTTGCCTGTTGTGGGTCAGAATGACCGTGTCGGTTAACCGCGACCGCGGCGGTGTTATGGCGGTCTTCTGACCGGCGGTACGCGCCTTTTACCGCCGAGGTCAGAATGACCCCCTAAGTTCTAATTCGCCAAATTCCAATCAACTAAATCATTAGCTAAACACAATATATAACAATGTTTTCTTCTCTTCCGTCTCGTCTGTGGATCCATTGTTCCATCAGGTCAAAAACTTCAGGCTCAGGAAGAATCTTCTAATAATGTTGCATCTACTCCCACCCTCGAGAAAAAAACACACGTTAGTAACATTTTCTAATCCATCGGACAGTCAAACCCTAGCAATGACCTATTAAATCTGACCTTGTAAGGCATAACATACAATTCCAATTGGGGTAGCTGTTTACACTTCTAATAAACTATTAAACACACTCCTTTTGAGTAAGCATTGAGTAATGAAAAACAATTCAATTATAAGCTAAAGTTAGCCTAAGTAAAAAACAAAATGGATTATGGTGGCCATTTACAAAAGTCACCCGTTTTGTTAGCATTTATTAGAAAATCACACATTAGTTCATCAATGATCAGTACGTATTTAATTATAAATTTCACCAGTAAAATCTCTACTGTCACACAGCTAAGGGCCCCATTTCCACATCTGAATGCAGAAGACTGCCACGCACATAACAGACAGACCCACCTCCACTGAAAATTGAGCTAGGTGAATATTCATCCCAGACACATAACCCTGGGGACATTTGTGGGTCCCTCCAGGACGAGACTGCAGAGACCTATCAAACAGGACAGGCCAGATAGTCATTCCTGAGATATCTGGGAGCACCTGGGATACCTCCACCTGGATGCTGGTGCTGCCAATCCTAGAAAGTGCGAGCTGGGGACTGGTGGGCCGACAACATTAACGGAAGCTGGGATCAGATCCTGGAGTGGCATGCCAAAATGGTGAAAGAAAAAGCAATGCCTAAACGAGGGAAATCAAACAAGTTCATGAAGCTAATTCTATAGCCCCCACAAAGGGAGCCGTTGGACTACTCCAACATGTCACAAAGTGAAGAGGGTAGATTTATTCCCCATCCTGGCAGAGACGTAATCCTGAGGGCAATTGAGGCCTCCCATCAGGCATTGCAGACCAAAATCAGTGTGATGGGAGTGGATGTGGCACTGCTAAGGCAAGCTCTGCATAAAACCATGGGCCTGGTAATGGAAGCGGAAAGTCGCATAGCCACATTGAAAGACAGTGTCAAGGAACTGAATCAGAATATCCAAAAGATTAGAGGACTGACTGGAGAGCTAGCTGCCCGAGTGGAGGATGCAGAAGGCCACTCTTGGTGCAATAATCTCTGCTTCTTGGAATGTCCGGAGGGGGTGGAGAGTTCACACCCAGAACAGTTCCATGAAACCTGGCTGGGTACCTTTCTCATGGAAGATCAACTTTCCAACTGTTTTCTTGTATAACAAGCACATCGGTCACATTTTGAGCAGCAGCACATTTAGCCAGAGACAGAAGAGTAGGAGGTCCCACAATGGTATAAACTATAAACACACACCATGGGGACAACTAGAGTCATGCCACACGAGACCCTACACATCCTTGACCACCTGACCACCTTAACGTGGAACGTCAAGGGGTTGGGTTGCAATATCAAATTGACAGTAGTGATGAACTATATGCAAAGGTATTCACCTGATATGGTGTGGTTGCAGGAGACCTACCTGATTGGGAACAACTGCAGGTACCTCCAAAGGGCTGGATATATGCTGTTGGCCTATCTGGGGTTTCCATGGGGCATCAGGATAGTCATTATATTGGCTAAAAAAACAACCTTCCCAAGTGGAGATCAATGCATGGACCCGGAGGGCTGTTATCTGGTGGTGAAAGGTTGTTGGAATAGAAAACTCATGGCCATTGTCAACATTTATGCTCATCCTAAGTTACAAATGGGGGTTCTAGACAAGGTAGTTACCATCCAGGTCAAAACGGATGTGGACATACATAGTGGGGAGAAACATTACTGATGTTATGAATGGGAATCTCAACTGCTACTCATCCCATGAACCTCAGATGCGAACACCAACAGCCCTGACACGCTTTGCTCATGCACTGGGCCTAGCAGATGTGCTTAGGTTTGCCCACCTCTCTTTTAGGCAGGGCTCATTCCTGTCAGGGGCATACAGATCCCTGAACTGACTGGATTACTTTTTCATCTGAGGAAGCAAAATTGAAGAGGTGAGGGAGGTGAAAAATATCTGGCGCAAGGCATATCAGACCGCTTAACCCTGTAGATGATGATGGGTGCTCCTACATGTGAAGGGATCCAGAAATGGAGACTGGAGGAATGGGCATCTAAAGATCTGGACATAACTAACACCCTGCAGATTGATTCCCAACTATACTTTGAAGGGAATGAGGGGAAATGACCTCCCTAGCTATGCTCTGGGAAGCTTACAAAGCAGTTACCAAAGACGTCTCATAGAGTTATAGAATGCATGAGTCCAAACAGATAATCCAAAGATATACCTACAATTGGAAGCGACCAGGGAACAGTACCAAATCCTCATGCACAATGCTGCCAGGCATCTATGGATACAGAGGAAGCTGTATACCAGAGATTAAGCGTGTCAACTTCTCATCTGGAAAAAGGAAAAAGAATTGCACTGATATCAGAGGTGCAGACAGAAAATGGGGAAATCATCCAAGTTGATAAGAACATAACATAAACATTTGCACAGTACTACCAAACACTCTATATGGCCAAACATGAGCGCACAGAGCAAGACAGTGAATCATTTCTGGGGGAGGTACTGGTCGCAGACCTAGATTCGGCACAAAGGGAATTGCTAGAGGAGGACCTGATAGAAGAGGAAATTGATGAGACAATAACAAACATACAGTCATGGAAGGCGCTAGGCTCTAACGGCCTACCAGTAGAATCTTATAAGACATCGGCCCCACTCCTTATGCCACGCCTGCTGGACCTGCTCTGGGTAGCCAGAAACTAAGGGAAACTCCTACCAGATCCAATCCATGCCACCATTGTGGTGATCCTGACCGGACAAACCAGGTGACCTCTGTGGCACTTACAGACCTATCTCGCTGTTTAGTACGGAAAGTAAAATCCTAGCAAAGGTACTTGTGAACAGAATGGCCAAGGTGATAGTCTCCTTGGTACATGCAGACCAAATGGGGTTTACGCCGGGGAAGGGTGATGACTTAACCTCAGATGACTACATGTGTGGTTAAATATTCTTAAGGACACAAAAGAAACCAGAGATCATTAGATCCCGAGAAGGTGTTTAACTCCATAAACAGGATCTACTTGGAGTTGACCTTGAGAAGATTTAGTTTTGGGCCTAAATCCTGTACCTGGGTGGCTTTATTATAGAGAACACCTGCGGCAGTGTTGAGGGTGAGTGATGCATAATCCAACACGTTTCACTTAAGACAGGGGTGCCTGCTGTTACCCCTGATATTTGTGTTGTCTTTGGAACCACTGGAATGCCGGGCGAGACAAAGGGTAGCCATTGAGGGCTTCCCAGAAAAGTTGAGCAAACAGGAAAAGATTCTGCTATGTAGATGACCCATTGCTCAACGCCGCTGACCAAACAATGTGAATTCAAGCAGTACTGCCAGTTTTCTGAAACTTTGAAACCTTCTTGGGCTACCAGATTAATTGGAAGAAAACCACCCTATATCAGATAGGGGACTAGGAATGTCATGGCACAGTGGAAGGGGCATTCCGTATAACACAAAATAGTTTCAAATACCTGGACATTTAAGATAAGCAGGGATGGAAAGGTTTCTAGAAGTGAACCTGGTCTGGGTCTAAGGTGAGGTAAGAGAGGACGTCGAAAGATGGTGCAAGCTCCCACTCATATATTTGGGCAGGGGAGCTATCTTCAAAAGGATTACATTGCCCAAACTGCTCTACATTCTACTGAATACATCCTTTTTGGTGCTGAGCACTTTACTCTGGGATGGGGCACCCCAAGAGAGGCCTTGCGGTTGTTGTGCCTCTTGGTTTACAACGGTGGCCTCAGTTTCCAAGATGTGAGTGCTTTCTAAAGTCCACCTAGCTTCAGGTTATCAATTGATGGGGGTTCACTCCACAGACTGAACCAGGAACCAGAATGGAAAGAGTAGAGATGAAGGAGGCACCTATCTGCATTATGTATATGGGAGGAAAGACTGGAGGTGCATGCCTGGACTGACCTAGGCATCCCAGAGAGTGTAGAACAACACCACAAAAGCTTTGGAATGGAGAGGAACAATTACCCTGGCTACCGTGTTATGGAAGGAGAGTGTGCTAAGGGAGGTTTGGCAAACTTGCAAGTTTCAAACAATAGATGGAAACACTAGGAGATATACTGGGGTGAAGGGAAATTAAATTGTTCTAGAGCTTACAAAAAGAATACATTTTAGCACCCACCCAAAGACATAAACATATTTAATTGACACATGCCCTGGAAGCAAAGGGATTCCAGGGATGGAGAAACCTAATCACTCCCCACTAGAAAGCTGGGTGCTGGGGGGGTCTAATTACCTAACTACTGGTCTCTCAGCTTCACCGTACTATCATTAACAATACGCCAGCTGTCCTCTGGATCCTGCAGAGTAGATGGGAGGCCAACTTAGGAGCCTTGGAGGACATCGATTTGGATGCAGCCCTGATGCACCCAGAGGAAGTGGTTAAAAAGGTAAGCTCTAGGTTGACGCAGTTTAATATTTTGCATCAAACAAACTACAACAGGACCAAACTATACAAAATGGGGAAGGCGATAGGCCTCTATTGTTTAAGACGGGGCGCTCCTACCTACACTATGTAAAATGGGAATTGGAAGATATTATGGACGTGGATATTCCTAATATACCCCGCCTTGTTATTTTGGGTATCCACAGTGATGTGTAAACTTCCTGAAATTATTATATAACTGTCGTTCCTACAGGTATCATTCAGGTCAATGTCTGTATAGAGGTTAGATGACCTCATGCAATACATGTTTAAGCATGAAGCATTGATTGCAAGAGGGCATTCTAACTGCTATGTAGAATTTGGCCTGAATGATACCTATAAACATGACTGTTGCTTAATAATTACTTGAAACCCAGGTTGCCATGGGTTTAAGGGTTTCTCTTGTAGCTTTTTCAGCAAGGCCACCCCCGGAGCACAACTAATAGTTGTACAGTGTGCTTCGAGGTCACAAAAAGGGATGTGACTAATCATTTGGATCAACCATTAGTGCTGATGAAATCCATGTGACAGCCAGGCGTTGAGGGATGTATGTAGACAAGAAGGGTGGTGTATGTGGATCCTGATTTCCCTAAGAAATTTCACAACGTGTGGGCAAAGTATCAGACGTACCATGGACTTCATGATGATCAGGATGACACCAAAGGGCTGATGCACTTGCTTAAATTCACCCCTAAGAGACACCAGCCAAGACATAGAACCAAGGGTACCCAACAGATGATCAACTTCCACACCCAGACAAGGATGATGGAAGGGGGGAGGATGATGGGGTGACACTTCCAACGAACTGTATCCTTATGAGAACATCATGTGTTCATTTTTTCTGTGATGAAAAACAATAAAAAGAATTAAAAAAAAAATTGTGATCAGTAGTTAGTGTGTTCCTTAATAATAGCCATATAATATATATGAGGTGGAAATCATTAATTGGAAGGACATAGCTGAATTGGAAGTATAAAAGACTATGGGGATCATTCCTACATTGGCGGGCGGCGGTCGCCGCCTGCCAAGCGGGAACCGCCGAATGACCGCACCGCGGTCAAAAGACCGCGGCAGCCATTCTGGCTTTCCCGCTGGGCCGGCGGGTGACCGCCAGAAGGCCGCCCGCCGGCCCAGCGGGAAACCCCCTTCTACGAGGATGCCGGCTCCGAATGGAGCCGGCGGAGTCGAAGGGGTGCGACGGGTGCAGTGGCACCTGTCGTGATTTTCAGTGTCTGCTTTGCAGACATTGAAAATCTTAGGGGGGCCCTGTTAGGGGGCCCCTGCAGTGCCCATGCCAGTGGCATGGGCACTGCAGGGGCCCCCAGGGGCCCCACGACACCCGTTACCGCCATCCTGTTCCTGGCGGTGAAAACCGCCAGGAACAGGATGGCGGTAAGAGGGTCGGAATCCCCATGGCGGCGCTGCAAGCAGCGCCGCCATGGAGGATTCCCTGGGCCAGGGGTAAACCGGCGGGAATTGCCCTTTTCTGACCGCGGCTTTACCGCCGCGGTCAGAATGGCCAAGGAAGCACCGCCAGCCTGTTGGCGGTGCTTCCGTCATTTTAGCCCTGGCGGTCGCCGACCGCCAGGGTTAGAATGACCCCCTATATCCTATCATTTCCTGGTGTTTTGGAAGTGGCTTAATCATCATTTTTTCAGTTAAATAAGATGTTATGGCGATTAATAGAGAAGACAGTACAAGCATGATGTTATTAAAGCGTGCATAAAATATAGACAAATAGATAACATTTAATGTAACAAGAAATACAAGTATAAATGTAAAATGGAACATAGTATAATATTATAAAACCTATTTTTTTAAAGAAAAAGGCGAAAAAGAAGTAGGTAATAGAAAAGAGAAAGAGAAAACAATTAGAGTAGATTGTCTGATAAATATGTAATAAGAGGTAACCATAGCAATTCAGCTTTAATCATAGCTTCAACAATTTTAGGAGCAGAGATTATGTCAATTCAATTGTTGTCACGTGTATGCTTCCACCAAAGGCAAATCAACACAGAGGAAGAATCATTCCACAAGACGGTAATCTGCCTAAAAGCAGTAGCAAGAAAAAGATCTAATAGTTTATCATTATTATCTTATGTAGAATCAATGAGAGGAATTGAACCAAGAAAGATATTGTTAAAGGTAGTGAAAAACTCAATATTAATAAATATGTAACCAAAACATTTCTCCAGTATTGGTAGAGATTGGTGCACTGAAATGCAATATAGCCACATGCAGTAATGTGGCAAGTTCTTTAGTATAAGACAAACATAAAATGGAAGCAGTAGAATCAAACTCTGCAAGTCACACAGAAGTAATTAACAATCTATTACTGAACAAAAGATTGTTAATGGCAGCGGACCTGGGAGTGTGAAATAGTTTCTTCCAAATGAGTGTCCAAGAAGATATATAACAATTTTGCTGCAAATCACTTTTCTAAATAAGTTATAAATCATGATTGACTTTTCTTGATATTGGTTCATGTAGTAATTCATAAATAGTAGCAGCTTTAGGAAAGTATGACCAGACACCAGCTTCTAGAAGTTGTTTGTTGGTGGAATACTTAATGGTTGACAAGTAACTGTGGCATTGGAGAGATACATAGATATAAACTTACTTATTTGTTACAATCCGAAACAAAATCATCAGATAGATTGTATTCAAACTGAAGTGTCATAAAAGGTGAAACAGAAATACCATCTGTTGGACATAGTTCTGCTGAAGGAATTTTCCTGAAACGTATTGCTTTTTTTCTCCCAGTCTTTGCTGACTCACTGTGTTTGACCTTAGGACTCTGGACACTTCCCCACTGTCTGGCAATGGGAAAGTGGGTGCTCCCATCCTACCTATGTGCAGCAGGTATACACATACCCGGGTTGGGTATGGCCCTGGCTGCTAGGATGATGTGCACTGGGTATGCCACCCCCTAGAAGACCCCATTAACCATGACCTAGGCCTATGGGATAGAGCTGCAGGGGTGTTATTGCATCTGAGCTCAGGGTGGCAGTCCCTATGTCTGGGCCAACCTTGAGCTGCCTTACCCCATCACTGGAGGGTCCTGACAGCAGGGCTGGTGATAGGCAGAAGGCAGGGTTGGTATACAAAGTGTGTCCTGTCAGAGCAGGGAATTACCCCCATGTGGGTGTCCCATACCTGAGGGGGGGGTCGTTTGGCCACTTCCATAAGGATGGACTGGTCCCCTACTAGTGGCCATGGGCACTGTCCCCCTGTTTGGGCAGGGTGGGTATGTGTGTGCATGCACTCCCCTGGAGGGGAGGTGGTGCTGACCAACATGTGTGGGCCCAGGGTGTGCTCAGAGGCCAGAGGCCCTTCAGAGGTACTAAGCCTGACATACAAGGCCAGTAGGTGCACACTTACAAATTGAGAGATTTAATGTATGTTACGCTTGGCACAGCTTGCCAATAGGCGCACCTCTCTAGAGGGGTGCCTTATAATATAGTGAGCCTGGCCCAGGGGGTCTCTCCATGCCCATGTGCACGAGGGAGTTCATATATATGGGGAACTTGGCATAGCTGGCCTCTAGGTGCCTAGTCGCACCATACGCTTAAATGGGACTGCCACAACTTGCCAGTGTGTGCATACTTGCACACAGGTGTTACCATGTGTAAGAGGACTAGTAACACTCACTTGTGTGTACGCACTTGCACCGGGGTGGTTTTCATATGTAGGTACTGAAGCTGGCATCACTTGCCAGGGGGAACGCATTTGAGCACAGGTATTCTAATATAGGACCTGAGCCTGCTAGAACACGCCAGTATTCATGCACTTGCACCTTGTTGATGGCATTAACGAAGGTGTCCCACATGCCCTGCCAGGCATGGGTGTGCACCAGGGCATATGTGCCCCAGGGAGTGCCGAATACCCATGCGTGTTCACACTACCTATGAGTGCTGCTCTGCTCATAAGCTCACATGTAAGAATGTGTCTTATTAATTCTGGCTGCAATAGTGGATTATAGGGGAGCAGCCTCATCATATTTAGTATCATTGGATTCAGAATGACAAACCCCTTTGGATGGTAAAGGTGGTTTTGTCACTGATGCTCTAGAAATGCCACTTCATGGGCACACTGCCAGAGGAATCTGTTGTGCCCAGGATGATAACTGTCCCGGAAGGAGATGATGTGCTCCCCTTCCTGCTTAGAGACTGACCTGAAGCTGGTTGCCTACTGCTGTGTAGCATCTCAAAGGGTAACTCTCCAAGAGTAGTTTGGCTTGCCCCCTGTTCTCTGAGGAGGTCTCTGGGACATAAAAGACCTCCAGAGAGGGACCTACGTTGATGACCGGTAATATCTGGAGAGCAATGCCCTCTGTTGCGCCTACATCGTATGCTGACTTTATTGGCAGCAACAGCATCAGCGTGGCCTAAGCATTGTGTCTGAAGACTAGAATTGACTGATGCAGAGCATGCCAATGACTGCCTGCACTTCAGGTGTCTGGCCCTTCATCATGGGGACCACTGCACACCAAAACATCTTGGTGGTGTGAACAGTATCACCTGGTGTGGGATCCCATGGGTCCCGCTATTGTCGAGTGTGTCACATTTCTTGCATGTGAGCCTCGGCTGCACGCTCATTGCATACGGTCTCTGTTTATTGATTGTAACCCTCGGGAAATCGGTGTGCAACCTGAGTTGTGCTGTACTTAGCCTCGTATGGCACTGCTTAAGTTGTGTTGAAGTGTGTGACCGGGGAGTCTTGTATGACTAATGTCAATGTGTACCAGACAGTGTGCCTCATTCCAGAGAGGTATGGAAACCAAATTTAAAGTGTGACTGGATGGTCTAGTACGACTGAAGTCATCCTTTGCTAGACGTTGTGCCTTCCAGAGGGGAGTAGGATTTACATCCTTCGTGGGAGAGTCTGGGATTGTCTGGTGTGTTTCAAGTCATCACGCACCAGACTGGTACCTCTCTCTGAGGAGATATCACCTTGGGAGTTGGTTTGTGAATGAACTTGCAGTCAGGGCAACTTAGATCGTCTGACCCCTGAAGTTGTGCCCTCTTTTTGTGGAGGTGTGGCACTGAGCAGTTTTCATATGGAATCATAACCGTCTGGTGTCACTTGAGTCTTCATGCCCCAGATATCGCACCTCCTGGTACAGGAGGTGCGGGCCTAGTAACTTGTCATGCACAACTGGAAGTTTTGAGGGTGACTCAAGTCAACAAGCCCCGATGGCCCTTCTCTGCTCTGCAGGTGTAGAAATTGGTAAGTGTTTGGTAACATTAGACTGTCTGACTGGGATGGGAACCTCAGTGTCTAATGGCAGCCCTAGTGACCCTCTACCTGCGTTTTGCAGGCCTCTGAGTGAACCTTCTGTGGGGAGCCTGGACGTCTCCTTATTGATTGTTTACCGGCTGTTGTCTTTCCTTCCCCCCACCTTGACCCCTGAACCCTGAGAATTGTGACTTAGCCGCAAACTGCCTAGTAACCAAGGAAAGCTTGATATAATCTTTGGTTTGTAGAGGGGCAGGCTACCTGCCGGTTGGTGTAAGTAACACAGTTGGGAGCCCGGGGGACTTGCAAACACAGTGGCATCCACTATTTGGATATCAGGGCCCTGCATTAGGATGCTGGGAATGAGTGTGTACGAGTGACTGTGTGCACATGCTGACTGATACCCGTGGCACTACACATCGTTGCAGAGTAGATGTGTGGGAGGGACTGTGGATGACTGTAAAGGCAGTACCGTGGTGCTGCTGGTCACATTATTCTGTCATGGAGTTCTTACAGTTAGCATTATGTCTTACTAGTGCGGCTTCGGCCATAGTGCTACATAAAAGTTTTATAACCCTGTATGTACATTTTGTTGCTAACTTTGGGAAATGAGGTGAAACCTGAATTAATGTGTCACACTAATTGTGGGGAATTCCAGGCTGAGACTCGTGCTGACAATGTTTATGGCACCATATAGGGGTGTGGGGATGGAATGTACTGTTTTCCTCATGTGTACACACAGTAGCTTGTGTCTAACACAGTTGAGCCTCATATTGTGACTTCCATTGCTAATTGGGGTATAGGCCCAGAGTTACATTATAATGCTGCTGTGTTGACAATGTGGGTGTGGAATACAATCTTTTTATACGTACAATGTGTATGAAGTCTCATTTGTGCTACAAAGCGTGGCTGTGGCGGAGAAGTGCTGGGTCTTTCTTTACACACTGCCTCTGTGTAATAAGCCTGACTGCTCTGTGCTAAGCTACCCAAGGGTGAGCACAGGTTATACAATGAGTTTAATCACCCACCCTTGAGGGAAGTGGTGGCTTCTTCCTGACTAGGGGTGTTCCTCAGCCAACCAGATTGTGCCGCCTCCAACACCAACCGAAAGCAGAATAATCCAGAACAGACCTTTATTTAGTCAGTGTTTTCGAAGACAAAATCAAATTTTCATTTTTTATTAGTTATTGTTCCATAGTAATCACAAACGAAAGCTTTGAGATACAGTATAGTCAGAGAAGAGAAATTTAGAGCCAGTTTTATGTGTAAATTTCAATTATGAACAATTGTACAGGTGGTTAACACTGGACATATGAGGAGACTCATGGAAATACAAATTATCCAAAAAGTAATTCTCCGTAAGAATCTATAATGGAGCTGAACACTCAGTGAACTTGAAAATTAAAATTCATGCTTGTCTAATAGTGAATGAGCAGTGATATAATTTGAAATCAGGAACTATAATGCTCTCTTCTGATTTTGGTAGATTAAGTTTTGATAAGGCTATACATGTAGGTTTATTATTCCATTAAAATTTGTAGCAAATGCTTCAAAGTGGATAATGAAATTGTATAGCCCAACATAGATAAGAAGAATTGGATATGAGGAACAACCATGTGGTATCAAAGCGACTCCACAATGAGAGATGTAAATGATAGCAAATAGCAAAGATCTGAGTTTTTCTTTTAGGAAGGAAACATTAAAATCTATATTCCTCTTAGAATTGATGGCAAACCGTGTACCAAGATATCTAATTTTACAGGAAGGCCATTCAAAATTAGACCATTGAAATATATTAACAGTGCAATGAACATTCATTGGTAATACTTCAGTTTTATTTATGTTGAGTTAGTAACCTGAAACCATTGAGTTTGTGTTAACCTCATCTAAAAAGGAGTCCAGGCAGGAAGAGTGATTGGACATATATATTAGGGCATCATTTACATAGGAAGATAATTTGAATTTCAATGTAAATTTGGTTAATGTTGAATATTAACCCCTTCGCTGCCATGCCTTTTCCCCCTCAGGTGCCAGGGCTTTTTTTGGCTATTTGGGGCAGTTCGAGCTTAAGCCCTCATAACATTTTGTCCACATAAGCTACCCATGCCAAATTTGCGTTTTTTTTTTCCAGCATCCTAGGCATTCTAGAAATATCTAGAGTTTGAGGGTTCCCCTGGAGGACACCAAGAAATTAGCCAAAATACAGTGAAAGTTTAGTTTTTAAAGAAGAAGGATTGTTGTTTTGCGGGGATAAAATCACCATCTTCCCAGCTTTCAGGAACAGGCAGACTTGAATTAGAAAACCACATTTTCAACCCAATTTTGGCATTTTACTGGGACATATCACATTTTTACAATTTTTTGTGCTTTTAGCCTCCTTTGAGTTAGTGACAGAAATGGGTGTGAAACCAGTGCTGGAACCTGGACAGCTAAACATTTCTGAAAAGAAGACAAAAGTCTACATTCAGCAAAGGGTCATTTGTGTAGATACTACAAGGTTTTATTACAGAAAATAGCAGCTGAAATAAAAAATATTGAACTTTTTTCTGCAATGTCAGATTTTCAAAAGCAATATACCGTTACGCCTGCTGGACTCTTCTGGTTGCGGGTATATATAGGGCTCGTAGGTTCATCAAGAAACCTAGGCACCTAGAGCCAATAAATGAGCTGCACCCTGAAATGGGTTTTCATTGTATACAGGGTATACAGCAAATCATTTGGTGAAATATAAAGAGTGAGAAATAGGTATCCAGGAAACCTTCCGTATTTCTAAAATGGGCACAAGATAAGGTGTTGAGAAGCAGTGGTTATTTGCACATCTCTGAATTCCGGGGAGCATGTGAATTACAGGGCATTTCTCAAACAGACATTTTTTTACACTCTTTCTTACATTTGGAAGGAACAAATGTAGAAAAAGACAAGGGGCAATAACACTTGTTCTGATATTCTGTGTTCCCCCAAGTCTCCAGATAAAAATGGTACCTCACTAGAGTGGGTAGGCCCAATGCCCGCGACAGGAAACGCGACATGAACACATTACATTTTTGCATTGAAAACTGATGAGTTTTTGGGAAAGTGCTTAGCTGTGGATTTTGATCTTTAGCTCAGCGGGCACCTAGGGAAACCTACCAAACCTGTGCATCTTTCAAAACTAGACTCCTAGGGGAATCCAAGATGGGGTGACTTGCAGAGCTCTCACCAGGATATGTTACCCAGAATCCTTTGCAAACCACAAAATGTGGCTAAAAAAACACTTTTTCCTCTCATTTTGGTGACAGAAAGTTCTGCTATCTGAGACGAGCCACAAATTTCCTTCCACCCAGCGTTTCTTCAAGTTTCCCAATAAAAATGGTACCTCACTTTTGTGGGTAGGCCTAGTGCTCGTGATAGGAAATGCCCCAAAACACAACGTGGACACATCACATTTTCCAAAAGAAAACAGAGCTGTTTTATTAAAAGTGCATAGCTGTGGAGTTTGGCCTCTAGCTCAGCCGGCACCTAAGGAAATCTCCCAAACCTGTGCATTTTTGAAAAGTAGATACCAAGGGGAATCCAAGATGAGGTGACTTGTAGGGCTCTCACTAGGTTCTGTTACCCTGAATCCTTTGCAAACTTCAAAATTTGGCCAAAAAACACTTTTTCTTCACATTTCGGTGACAGAAAGTTCTCTAATCTGAGAGGAGCCACAGATTTCCTTCCATCCAGCGTTACTCCAAGTCTCCCAATAAAAATGGTACCTCACCTGTGTGGGTAGGCCTGGTGCCAGCAAAAGGTATTGCCCCAAAACACAACATGAACAGATCACATTTTCCCAAATAAAATGGACCTGTTTTTTTGCAAAGTGCCCAGCTGTGGATTTTGGCCTCTAGCTCAGCCGGCACCTAGGAAACCTAGCAAACCTGGACATTTCTGACAACTAGACACCTTGGGAAACCCAGGATGGGGTAACCTGTGGTGCTCTCACCACGTTTTGTTAGCCAGAATCCTTTGCAAATCATACAATTTGGCAAATAAAACACTTTTTCATCACATTTCAGTGCTCGAAAGTTCTGGAATCTGAGGGGAGCCACAAACATCTATCTACCTAGCATTCCCCCAGGACTCCTGATAAAAATGTACCTCTCTTGTGTGGGTAGGCCTAGTGCCCACAACAGGAAAACACTATGTGGGCACATCAAAATTATCAAACACAAAACTACCTGTTTTTTTGGGGCGGGGCACCTGCGTTTCTGGTCCTGGGCTCAGCAGCCATATAGGGAAACATACCAAACCCAAACATTTCTGAAAACTAGACACCCGAGGGAGTCCAGGGTGGTGTGACTTGCATGGATCTACCAGTATTTTCTTACCCAGAATCCTCAGCAAACCTCAAATTTAGCTACAAAATCACATTTTTCCCACATTTCTGTGCGGGATCACAGCACCGGCACAAATTTCCTACCAGTCAACGTTTCCCTCAGTCTCCTGGTAAAAATTATACCTCACTTGTGTAGGTGGGCCAAGTGCTTGTGACAGGGAAGAGCCAAAAACTTGTCAAAATGAAGATGAACCAAAGCGGGTCCAAAGGGGCAGTTTGAGAAAAAACATTTTTAGGCTGACAAGTTGGGCAGACCGTTTATCGGTATAGATGCGACAATGCTGGATGGTAGGAATTTTGTGGATTCCTGCAGATTCCGGAAGGTTCCATCACAAAATTGTGGGAAAAATGTGGGAAAAATGTATGATTTCAAGCAGAATTGGATGTTTGCAGGGCATGCATGTGAAGGGGTGCATGTGAAGGACACCACCCTGGACTCACCCAGATGTTTAGTTGTTACATGTGTGTAGGTCTCATAGATTTTTCTACATGGCAGCGTCCCAAAGTCCAAAAAGTGCAGCCCTCACCATACCAAGTGGGACGATTTTGAGAGTTAGACAAGCTCTCATGGCCCAAATGTAACATCAAAACCCAAAATAATCAAACGTCTTCTTTCTTGCCCTGGGATAAGATTTTTTAGTGTGCAGGGGAGAGCTGAAAGACTCCTTCAGTTGGGGTGGAGGCATAACCAAGCCCGTACTGGTCATTAGCCACCATCCCACTATTTTGTATTTAAATTCCCTGGCATCTTGTAGGCTTTCTGCTCCCCAGGGGAGTGAATCAAGGGTAATTGCCCCATCTACCCACAGGTAGGCAGAACAAGTTTGTCCCCATTTATTTGGGGTGGGGGTGGGGGTATGGCCATACCCCATCCTCTTTTTTGGAAAAATAATCTTCCCTAGTCGGTCTCTGGTAGGCTTTTTGCCCCCCTTGAAGACAGACGGGCCTTACAAAAATAGATTAAACTGCCCCCAATGGGGGCAGAAATAGCCAACAATAATGTGCCCTCCATGTGGAGTGACCCTTGCCAAAGGAGCTGCCACCCCAAACAAAACACACACCAATACCTGGTGCCTAAGTGGTTTCTGATCCACCTGGGAGCAGAATGGACTATTAGAATAATAAAAATAGGCCAATCTGCCCCCAAGTGGGGCAGAAATGGCCTAAAATACATTTACCCCCCAGGGGAGCGACCCTTGCCTAAGGGGTTGCTCCCCTGGCATAAAATTGTTGCAAAAAAAAAAGAATTCTGCCCTCCTTGGAAGCAGATTAGCCTAAGAAAAATTGGCCGATCTGCTGCCAAGGGGGGCAGAAAAGGCCTAAAATAAAATTGCCCCCAGGGGAGAGACTCTTGCCTAAGGGGTCGCTCCCCATCTGTAAAACAATTTTCAAAAATCCCTGGTACCTAGTGGTTTCTGTCCGGCCTAATTAAAATAAGCTGATCTGCCCCCAAGGGGGGCAAAAATGGCCTAAAATAAATTTGCCCCCTCAGGGAAGTGACACTGTCGCTCCCCTTGAATGAAATTGACCTGAAAAAAAACCTGTTTTCTAGTGGTTTCTGCCCGCAAGGGAGGCAGAAATGGCCTAAATATAATTTGCCCCCCAGGGGAGCGACCCTTGTCTAAGGGGTCATCCCCACATCTAAAAGACAAAAACAGAAAAAAAGAAAACAAAACAAATATATCCCTAGTGCCTAGAAGTTTCTGCCCCCCGGGAGCAAATTGGCCTAATAAGAATAGGTTGATCTGCTCCCGGGGCGGGGGGTCAGGAAAGGCCATGAAAATAATTGCCCCCCTTGGTCAAGGGTCGCACCCCTTATGCCATTTTCACGATGAAAAATTATTCCTGGTGTCTAGTGGGCTTTTCAGCAGCCGGATCACTTCACGATCCGGCTGCTGAAATGCTCAGAGACATCAAATGGAAGGAATATCCTTACCTTCCCTTTGATGCCTCTCATGCCCCCATCACATGATCGGAAGAGAAATGCTTTTGCATTTCTTTCCCAATCCTCACTGGAAGCTGAGGGGCGACCTCTGATGAGGTCAACACGTGATCGCACGCTGACGTCATCAGACGTCACTGGGGTTGGAAGGGGAAGCGATTCCCCTTCCATCCCTGCCATGGGGGGTGGGGACGTGGCCCTCAGGGGGAGTGCTAGCACTTCCCCCGAGGGCCATTACAAGGATGTAATGGTTACATCCCTGGCACCTCGGTGCTGCACCACCGGACTTACCCATTACGTCCTTGGCGCGGAAGGGGTTAAACGATTGTATCATATACACTCCAGCAATGGTTCAAGACATAAGACAAATACTAAGGGAGGTAAGGGACAACCTTGTTGTACTTGTCACTTTAAATGAAAATAAGGACAAAAACTATTATTAACATATACACTAGCCCTGGGATGTAAATGCAGTAACTTAATCAAGGAGATAAAATAAGGACCACATTTAAACCATTTAAGATGTTTGAACCTAAACTGCCATTTAATCCAATAAAAGACCTTCTTAGCGTGAAGAAAAAGGGAGGTGGGTACGATTTAAGTGTGGGTGCTAATGGGATTGCGTTGACATGATACTGTTTTTAATAGAACCTGATTGGTCTCTCTTAACTTAAGAAGGAACTACAGATTCTAGTTGTGTAGCTAATATTATTGCATACATTTTACAGTCTTAACTTATTAAAGAGATAGGTTGATATATTTTACAGTAAGAGGAATATTTATCTTGCTTAGGGATTATAGTAAATAAAGCTTCAAGGAAAGAAGAACAATACAATATAAAACAATACATTACTTTTGTTTTAAGTGCATGACTGCCCAAATAGAGTTTCCCAGGGCTTTATATACAGGAAAGGACAAGAAGAATGTTAGAAAATCCACATTTCACACACCTACTGAATTCAAGAAGAGAGGCACCGGTCCGAGCGAGGATTAATATAATGTAAAGAGTTACATAATTCCAATAACTTAGATATAAACAATGAGGAAAATGTATCAGTTCATTTAATAGCGAGCTTTAGAATTTTTCAAGGTCTTGATGGCCTGTGAAATTTCCTGAGAAGTAATATTTTCCCTCCAAGTATTATAATCAGACTTTTGTAATTTAGGTTCAAGTACATTTGAGAAGTTGTCCTTAAGAATCTGATCAGAAGGATTCTTGTCCTCTGAATCAAGCAATTGATAAAATCTTTCAAAGGAATTAGTGATGTCTGAATTAGAAAAATATATCGAATTATCTATTTAACTATTATTTTTTCCAATCTGCTTACATTAAGTGTTAATTTTCAGGAAGTTTGCGAAAAATGTTACTAGATTTATTTTGACTACCACAGTATTTAGACTTTATACGCACAGTACACTGTAAACTGTGAGATGGCAATCCTATGTAATTCTATTTTATTCTTTATAAGCTAATTCAAGATTGAATTAGTTCTACATGGACAATATTGACATTTCTTCTGTGCAACATACAAAATAACAAAGAGGGCGTGGCTTGAGGAGCCAACATGGCAGGCACCTGGTAGAGGAGCTCCGCTAAGCCACTCATTTCTCCTGAGTGAAGCGACTGGCACAGGAGGATAAACATGCATTCGGTGGCACAGAAGGAAGATTGAGGGACTGTGCCATTGGGCACTGGCTCCTGTTTACTCAACGACGACCGCTGGTGGGCGAGATGTCTCAAGGTGGCTGCGCAGCCCGGGCAGCCAAATGGCGCATTGAGCGCGGGACTGACCGGCGGTGCCATCGGGACCGCCTTGCCGCTGGCCACCCAACTGGGATCAAGTGGACGGCAAAGGTGACAAGCGGAGGTGCCCAAGGCATTGAGTCTGCAGATTGGCTCAGACGTAGTAAGTGGTGCTCTTGAAGGGAGGATCACGTAAGCCTTCGAGGCGTGCTGAGACTGCGGGAACTCCCCTGCTGAGGCGACTAGAGGCGGGGGTGTTCCTTGAGGTGCCTGGGTCTTGTGGTTCGGACTCTTTAGTTGAGGGATGATTGCGGGTGAAGTCGGCTGCCGGACCCGTCGTGGCACCTCCCTGGTGGAGGAGCTGCCGCACAGGAGATGCATGTCCGGGGCCGGTGTCGGCATGCCCGGTTGATGCAATTGCCCTGACCCACTCTGATGTACTGTTGAATGCCTGAGGAGTTGTGGCACTGGATACCGTAGTGCAGCCATCCGACATGCCCCACTGTGCAGCGCCTGATGGTGAGATGGATGTGCTACCCTGAGGGAGCTTGACTTTGAAAGGCACTCTGGCTGATTACTCCTGGGAGTGGAATGCCCTTATATTTCTATCTCTGGCCAGCAGAGTGCATAGTCGGCGGCTCAACTCTCCTACCGCTGTGTCCCCATAAAAGTTATACGCTGCAGCGCGTGGTGCAGACGAGGGAGCACCGGGCCCATTGCACCGCTTCACCAACTCACGGACAACGCTGCACTGCGAGCCATGGGTCGCCAGCATATGGGGCGTGGCCGCCTACGTTGCAACATAGAGGGTCCCCACCACAATCAACGATAGCCATGGCCAATGTGGAGCGCCCGAGTGCACTAGAGGACAAGTTAGACGTTGTGCTGCTGGCCATTGACAACACACGGACCTCACTAGAGTCCGAAATAGACATGGTTTCCTCAGATACGGGTCTACTGCATGCAGATCACAGAAATCTGCCATACAGGGTGACACTGGTGGAGCAAACTATCACGACATTGCCGCCCAGAATGGACAACCTGGACACTGCCCTAAGGAATTAATGGAGAGAGTATGAATGTTGGAGCAGCATGCAGAGGATGCGGAGGGCAGATCCCACAGAAACAATGTTCGCTTGGTGGGCCTGCCGAAGGGCCCCAAGGGCCATGATCCCGTGCAGTATATCGAAGCCTGGCTGCACACTATTCTCCTCCCTTACTCGCTCTCCCGCTATTTCTCCATTGAGCGAGCGCATAGAGTGCCGACCCGGCGTCCCCCAGCGGGTGCCAGCCTGTGACCAATGGTGATACAATTCCTTCATTACCCTGAGAGTGACATAGTGCCCGATGTAGCAAACAATTTTGCGAGAGTCAAATAATGAACGTGAGACATATTTTATAAATTTGTGCATGTGTACATTTTTTAACAAATTTACAAGAATAATAAATAAAAACATATCTCTTGACAGTTGATTTGGATATCACCATCATAATTACTTCTAGGCATGGCATAACCGTGTCTCTTTTTATAACACAAAATTCAACCAAAATATGATGGGGTCTTGTAGCTATACCAAGCAAACAGGTCAGCGGGAATTCGAGACATGTATAACTGGTTGTGGTATCTATTTTATTCAGTATTGTTAGTGTAATGCACGTTCGGTGGATAAGGTTGAAATTAATCTGATGGAACGGGGCATTGCTAGTGGCTCTGAGTGTGCATGCAAGAGCGTCCTTTCATTTTTTTATCTGTCAGGTATGCTTTACAGTTTGTTTTCCACTTTGCCCACGCTATTACAGTTTTTTTTATATATGTGCCCTCACTGCTGTATGTATATCCTTGTGATTGCTCCTCTACCCGGATTTGTTTGTAACAAAGGGTCCAGAGTGAATGATCTGTGTAGGGTATCCTAGCTCACACCCACAATACTTCTTGGCAAATTTAGTATTAAATAATAAGGAAGGTATTCTCCTGTCCCAAGTCTAAAGCTTTCTAGTACACATTGTCAGGGGTGACTCTTTTGCAATGGTGAAGGAGAGTTGCCCTGCTGGCTGAGCCAGCAGCAGAAAAATAAAACAATAGTTCATTGTCATTTTATTTTTCTGCTGCTGGCTCAAGGGAAGGGTGGGCTGGCGAAGGAGGAGGAGACAAGAGTGCACCTAAGTGCGCATGTATGCTTGTTCAACCATCTCAGGGCGGCCAAACACACATGCGCACTTAGGTTTCTCCAGCCCGGCTGGGTTGAACAGACGGGCTCGAGAAACTGCACAGGCCCCAGGGTTGTGCATGAACAAGCCACTCAGACCAATCCTGACGCTGCTATCATGCTAGCTTTCTGGGCAAGGATTTCTGGGGAGCCTGTGTTGGTGTCCCAGTGAATGCTGGGACACCACATAGAGGGAAGAGTGACGCGAGGTGGCAGGAGACGGTGGCATCCTTGAAGGTAAGTTTATTTTTGTTTTTAATTATGTTTTTTATTTTCACCCCCTCGCTGTCTCTGTCCCTCTCTGCCCCGCTCCTTGAAATTTACTGAGGCTGCCACTGCACGTTGTAATGTGAGTAAGGAGTCCATATAATAAAGGTTTGCCACCAGTGTGCACCCCCCTTCCTTCCATTTAAAAATTGGTATGTCTGAGTGTCTCTTTCCCAATTCAGGTATCTACCATATTAGTTGATACTGTGCATATGAGACAATCTTCCCCATCTGAATAGGAATATTCACCATCCAGCCAGCGTGATGTATACTATGTGTGGTATATCTTCACCAACCCTACCTCTGTCAGCTTATTAGTAAGTGTGGTTGTAATCAGCACCCCTTCGAACAAGTATCTGTCCACACTGTGATCGGTATTGTATCAACCCATTACAACCTGTATCTGCTGTGCTTGATAATATGACTCCAGGTCTGGCACCCAAAGTCCTCATAGTTCATATGTGCATTGCAATGTATTCAGAGGCTCGCTGCTTCATTTTTTGGCTCATTTGAGACTTATCATCGTAGTTTTTAACTGCTTAGAGAAAATACATGGAATATGAGAAATGCAGCACTGATATAGATGGAGGCATTACAGGAGTATCAGCATCTTAGTTATCCCTGTATTGCCTGCCATTGATTCAAGGAGAGATAACAATTTGACAATAGTCTTTTGTATGGCTACAATCAACTTAGGGGTTCAGCTCTAGCCAGCTATTCTCAGATCAGTGATCTGTATGCCTGGCTAGGGAAGGGAGCCTGCAGTCCATGGTGTGCCAGTCTTCACCAACTCGCTATGGGGAACCTGCTGCACTGCCCCATAAGGAATTGAACCAATTTTTGCTTATTTTCAAGCCAGTTAGGGTACTAAAATGGTCTAGATCCTCCAGTATTTTTAGAGAATATGCTGAGTCCAGCAAGTGCACCAACCTACACCAACACCATATTTCTTTTGTGTCCATTTTGCCCAGTCTGCTGGTGTTTGGCATAGCTTGCAGGCCAGTGGCTCTATGGCACAAGTCTTCAAACTTTTTGATGCCGAGACCCCCCTGTCATAAGTTTTTAGGTGTAAGGACCCCTCCTGACAAAACTTTCTAGAACCTGCTACTCCTCATTATCGACAACCATAAAGTCCCCTAATTTCCACAGAAAATAATTTTTGCCGTAGAGAAATAATATTAGCCAGTATTTAGCAAACCAATGTTTTGTGGGTGACTCCTAGTTGTGTTAGTGTGCTGCTGTTGTTTGCTTCAGTCATGTTTGGGGGGGAAATGTTGGAGTGCCTTGAGAGTCAGAGCATGGAGAACCATGTGATAGTGCTTCCCGACCCAGTGGTATAATATCCTGTGCTGTGCCCCCATTCACCTTAGGGTTTAATTAATGTGTGCACCTGAGACACACTGCTTTCTTTTTCTGCTGCTGCCTGGGAGTGAGAGCTGGCCTAGGTGCAGGGGTACAGCCATATGCTGAGGCAGGCACTGTCTGGGTGGGATAGCGGCTTTGGCAGCAGCTAGCACAGTACTGCAGGACAGTGCATGTCTGCATGACTCAAAAGAATTCGATTTAGCCTAAAATTAAGTCAATGAAGCATGCACCAACTGGAGGCACAGGCAACAGCGTGAAAACAAAACATAACTGTCACATGCCATCAGGGCTGAGTGAGTCTCAGCTGTGGTCAGACTGTGGCAGCCAGCACAGTTGAGGCCCCAGGCCACTGCGACTGGTGCCAGCTATATTGTGATGAGTGAACTGTTCTCACTTAGGCATCAGTGCTGAGTGAAGTTGAGTGCTCCAATTCTTGTCAACCTCCCACCATCCGCACAGGTGTGGGCAGTCAGGCCAACCAGATATCGAATTGCATTTAAAAAAGTATGGGAGATGCTGCATGCAACAAGGGTGATGTCAGTGAGGGTGGGGGTTTGGTCAAAGGTGTGGCTAAAACAAAATATTCTGTAAGTTTTTTAGGTCTCTCACGGTTGGCTAGCTACATATAAAATAACACACAGCTTAGAAGAAAATTAAATACAAAAATATGTTACTCATTGGGAAATGCACAATAGTGCCTTAAGAAACCTCTATTAGTTAATGCACTGTATTGGTCTGTTTGTAACCAGAGATCCACACAATTAAATCTTGGGTGGCGTGGTGGAAACTAGTGACTTCTGCAATGTAAGAGCTACGAGGTTACAACCTGTGACAAAAAGCACTTTGAATAGTCAAGTTGTTATTTCAAACTCGCATTACACGCAGAATGAAATATACTGCTACAAAATGCATTAAAAGTACAATGAAAAGCACTCAAATCACAACTCAGTTGTTAACTGCACTACCACTCAAAAATAACAAATCTTTGTTAACACAAAAATTCAATCAATTAAAGCCAGTACTGGCTCCCAAGCATCCTTTACATTTGCTGATTACCTTTTACATTTGCAGACTGACTAACTGTTAGCACACATTTGCATTTCTTTCAGGCAGCAGGCACTCTGGCATTAAGTTGTTTATTTGTCTGCTCGGCTTCAGTTTCACAGAGCAGGATGACACTACAGCTGAAGCATTTACAATATAGGAATTAACATTCCCCTGATGGTTGTTTTACAACAAGTAGGAGAAGAGTTTTTCATTAATCCTTTTGGTGCTGACAGTAAGGCTGGGGAATGTGTGACCCCCTTCCCATGACTCCACGCCCCCCCTGGGGGTCACACCCCACAGATTGAAGACCTCTGGAAAGCCAATGTAAATAAGATGAGAGAGGGCAACCTTGTCTGGTTCCTCTCTCTAGTTCTTGCTTGTCGGATATAAAAATGTTTGTTCTTCTAACTCTAGCCACTGCTTTCATGTATAACAGGGAGAAATTGTTATAGTGACGGCTGAAGATCATTGCTTTGAGTGCAGCAAAATAGGTACAGCCAACCAATGGTGTTGAACACTTTTTCCACCCTAGAATCCAAGAGAGTAGTCTACATGGCCTTGCCGCTTCATTTTGCAGTGTTTGTCTGTACTGTGTTACACAGTATTTGCTTTTTGGTTATCTTTTTTACCTATGTCTGAACCAACGACAACTCTCTAACAAAGAAAATAAGTTAAAGACAGACGGCAGCAGCAGAAAGAACATCACACAGTTGTCTCATAAATACAGGATAGGTACAACACAGGTTGCCAATGCACTAAACTTGATTGTGAGGCATTATACAAAGAAGATGTATAATTTCCGTACACAGCTATGAACATACAGAAGTACAAAACTCCTGCAAGAAATAGCCAAACCTTTCATAGAGTTACCACACATTCATTGAGTCATACAGGATGATGAATGTTCATTCCCTAATGTTGTGTGTGTGCTTTAGCACTGTACAGCATCCTAGTTATGGGTCTCTCTCTTGGGAGAGGTTATGTCACTTCTGTGACATTTATGCACTCCATTTGTTAACTGTCAGACCTATATTAAACTTTTATGTGGGTGGCCTAAAAGTGTTAATTTACTGGGCTCCTGCAACCACATGATTAGAAACAGGAGGGATGAGCAACAATTCCCACTTCTCCTGTCCTGTGTATGGGGTCAGGCGTATACCCCCGCAATGTAGCTTTCTCACACCAAATTTTGTGAAACAATCCCTTGTTCATCGAGCATGTTCACCAGCCTCAGAAAGGGAAGAGGCAATAAGGTAGTTCTCGCAACAGGCTATTGGCGAGATAGTCAGTACAGAGCATCTTTCCCAGAATGAGTCATTATTATTGCAGGCTGCAGTATGAAACGGGCCATGCCTACGTCCATGCTGCCAAGCTACATTCCCAACTAAATGGGTGTGGGTAGCAGGATGGCATATGCCTTGAAATTATGAACTACACACTTAACACCAAAGCATCTCTTGCCTCACTGCAAGCAGTAGGAGAGTAGTGAGAGGGTGACCACCTGATCCCATAATTCTGCACAGCTCTAGCTGTGTGATTTGACTGTTTAGGTGTATTGCATTGGCCATGATTATACTTCTTAACACCACCTTCATCGCATCCCATTCCATCCCTTTACCAGTCCCTGAGTTTGCTTTTATGTTAAAGCATTCTTTCCAATCACCTTTTTGACTATCCTACCCTGTAACGCACCCTCCATATAGGTATTCCCATCCGGTATTTGTAACATTGACATCTAAATTTGAGTGAAGAGTGATCTGAGTAAATTCTTCTCTTGTGTTTCACATCTTGTAACCTTTGTTCTCTTACTATATCGGGTAGGACGAAATTCAGTTTAGAGTTTGTGCTGCAAGCCTGTATATAGCGAGAATATTTAGATTTATGCGAATCCTGCTGTCTCCATACATCAATTAAACTTGAGGAATGCATAACTTGTGATAGTGACCTTGACATTCTCTGTTTGCATGTTGTGGACTGTGGGGTTCTGCTGATATTGCCATCTAAGACTCAATTGCTGACCAGTTGCCTCAGTGCCATGTGAATTGCTCGATCATCTATGTTGGGGACGTACATACCTATTACTGTCAGGTCTCTAACATTAAGGGGCAGATTTAAGAAAAGTGGCGCTGCACCTAGCGCAGAGCCACTTTTCTTGTGCCCCTTAGCGCTCCTCTACCGCCACCATGTGAGCACAGTATTTAAAATACAGCACAGCGCACCATGGCTCAGGGTAGGGGGCAATAACATCATTTTTTTTAACGCTACTGATGTACTCTGCAGGATTAGCGCCAAGATTTTGGCTCTACTCCTGCAGAGCACATGGGGACCCATTATAAAAAATGGAAGCCCCCTTTTAACGCTTGCTCTGAGCAGGTGTTAAAAGTGCCAAAAAAAGGTGCAAGGAAATCACTTAAATTTCCTTGGTCCATTTTTTCGCCCCCCCCAACGGGGGAAGGACCCCTAGCATGAATTATGCCTGGTGCAGGCACAATGTGGTGAAAATGTTTTTTGTAAATATGGCCGGGGGAAAATGCCACTTTAGCACGGCCCTAGCATAAAATAAATGATGAAATGGCAGTGCAAAGGTGGTGCTAGGGGCTCTTCAATCTGCCCCTAGGTTTTTCATGTATAACTGTATAGCGACCCTCCAGGTCCAAATTGCGTCTATTTTACCATACACTACTTGTGCAGCTTTTCAGATTCCCACCCCTCTGGCATGCATGCTGTAACCTGTGTGATATAACAATCCCATTAATTTCTTTTTTGCCTCCTCTGGGGTGTTTTTGCTGAATACAGGCTATTTAAACACCTTGTTTGCGGAGGCATGCTTTCACTTACTCAATGCAATAGTTGTTCATAAATCTTTGGGAATTTTATTGGTTTAAAATGACATTTTGACATATGGTACAAAAATGGATTAGATAATTTTTTTAAACCACCACCAAATATTATATTAAGTTTAGAGGTGGAAGGGAAGCTATTTTGTCTTTAATAAGATTGCAAAGAGAAGAATCATATTTCGCTGGGCCACAATCTTTAAGAAGCAAAAGAATAGTCTGATCAAACTTAACATTAACCATAACCCAACAACCCTCATTATCACATTTATGAGACACATTAAAACAGGTTTAAGTGACTTATGGAGCAAAATAGCAGCCCCAAATTTTATTTCAGCTACAGAGAAAAAAAACAGATCCCACCCAACATCTTTTTAATTGTTATGATTTTTAATTAATATGATTCAACAGCATTAAAATGTGTTTTTCTTCTAAAAAAACAATTTAAGAATTACATTTAGAAAAATGAAACAATACCTGTTGATGCTTAACAGTTTTACCAAATTGACAGACATTCAATGAGACAATATTAATCAAGGGGGCGGGATACAAAAGAGGATGAACAGCAGAACATAACAATCTACAAATACAATAAAGAAACAATAGCAGGTGAATGTTGGACTAGGCATCCTTAGCGAGTTTTTCTCCCTAATTGTATTGCCTTCACACCTCCTGTTTTTTGCTGACTTGGTTTTTGCTGGCATTAGTGTAGGAGGCTGGAATGGCTTGTAGTGAGTACCAAGGGGTACCTACACCCTGCACCAGGCCCAGTTATCCCTTATTAGTGTATAGGGTGTCTAGCAGCTTAGGCTGATAGATAATGGTAGCTTAGCAGAGCAGCTTAGGCTGAACTAGGAGACGAGAGAAGCTCCTACAGTACCACTAGTGTCATATGCACAATATCATAAGAAAACACAATACACAGATATACTAAAAATAAAGGTACTTTATTTTTATGACAATATGCCAAAGTATCTCAGTGAGTTCCCTCAGTATGAGGATAGCAAATATACACAAGATATATGTACACAATACCAAAAATATGCAGTATAGTATTAGAAAACAGTGCAAACAATGTATAGTTACAATAGGATGCAATGGGGACACATAGGGATAGGGGCAACAGAAACCATATACTCCAAAAGTGGAATGCGAACCACGAATGGACCCCAAACCTATGTGACCTTGTGGAGGGTCGCTGGGACTGTAAGGAAACAGTGAGGGTTAGAAAAATAGCCCACCCCAAGACCCTGAAAAGTGAGTGCAAAGTGCACAAAGTTCCCCAAAGAGCACAGAAGTCGTGATAGGGGAATTCTGCAGGAAAGACACAAATCAGCAATGCAACAACGATGGATTTCCAAACGAGGGTATCTGTGGAACAAGCGGACCAAGTCCAAAAGTCACAAGCAAGTCGGAGATGGGCAGATGCCCAGGAAATGCCAGCTGTGGGTGCAAAGGAGCTGCTACTGGTCAGTAGAAGCTGAAGATTCTGCAGGATTGACAAGGGCTAGAGACTTCCCCTTTGGGGGATGGATCCCCCACACCGTGGAGAGTCGTGCAGAAGTGTTTTCCTGAAGAAAGACCACCAACAAGCCTTGCTAGCTGCAAATCGTACGGTTAGGGTTTTTGGATGCTGCTGTGGCCCAGGAGGGACCAGGATGTTGCCAATTGCGTCAGGGGACAGAGGGGGCGCCCAGCAGGACGAGGAGCCCTCTCAGAAGCAGGCAGCACCCGCAGAAGTGCCGGTACAGGCACTGCGGAAAGGAGTGAAACGGTGCTCACCCGAAGTTACACAAAGGAGTCGCCGGAGGACAACTCAGGAGGTCGTGCAATGCAGGTTAGAGTGCCGTGGACCCAGGCTTGGCTGTGCACAAAGGATTTCCGCCGGAAGTGCACAGAGGCCGGAGTAGCTGCAAAAGACACGGTTCCCAGCAATGCAGTCTGACGTGGAGAGGCAAGGACTTACCTCCACCAAACTTGGACTGAAGAGTGACTGGACTGTGGGAGTCACTTGGACAGAGTTGCTGGATTCAAGGGACCTCGTTCGTCGTGCTGAGAGGAGACCCAGGGTACCGGTGATGCAGTTCTTTAGTGGACCGCAACCGCAGGGGGAAGATTCCGTCGACCCACAGGAGATTTCTTCGGAGCTTCTAGTGCAGAGAGGAGGCAGACTACCCCCACAGCATGCACCACCAGGAAAAGAGTCGAGAAGGCGGCAGGATCAGCGTTACAGAGTTGCAGTAGTCGTCTTCGCTACTTTGTTGCAGTTTTGCAGGCTTCCAGCGCAGTCAGCAGTCGATTCCTTGGCAGAAGGTGAAGAGAGAGATGCAGAGGAACTCTGATGAGCTCTTGCATTCGTTATCTAAGGAAATCCCCAAAGCAGAGACTCTAAATAGCAAGAAAAGAGGGTTTGGCTACTTAGGAGAGAAGATAGGCTAGCAACACCTGAAGGAGCCTATCAGAAGGAGTCTCTGACGTCACCTGCTGGCCCTGGCCACTCAGAGCAGTCCAGTGTGCCAGCAGCACCTCTGTTTCCAAGATGGCAGAGGTCTGGAGCACACTGGAGGAGCTCTGGGCACCTCCCAGGGGAGGTGCAGGTCAGGGGAGTGGTCACTCCCCTTTCCTTTGTCCAGTTTCGTGCCAGAGCAGGGCTGAGGGGTCCCTGAACCGGTGTAGACTGGCTTATGCAGAAATGGGCACCATGTGTGCCCATGAAAGCATTTCCAGAGGCTGGGGGAGGCTACTCCTCCCCTGCCTTAACACCATTTTCCAAAGGGATAGGGTGTAACACCCTCTCTCTGAGGAAGTCCTTTGTTCTGCCTTCCTGGGCCAAGCCTGGCTGGACCCCAGGAGGGCAGAAACCTGTCTGAGGGGTTGGCAGCAGCAGCAGCTGCAGTGAAACCCCTGAAAAGGCAGTTTGGCAGTACCCGGGTCTGTGCTACAGACCCGTGGGATCATGGGATTGTACCAACAATGCCAGGATGGCATAGAGGGGGCAATTCCATGATCTTAGACATGTTACATGGCCGTATTCTGAGTTACCATTGTGAAGCTACACATAGGTAGTGACCTATATGTAGTGCACACGTGTAATGGTGTCCCTGAACAATGTGGGGGCACCTTGGCTAGTGCCAGGGTGCCCACACACTAAGTAACTTAGCGCCCAACCTTTACCAGGAAAAGGTTAGACATATAGGTGACTTATAAGTTACTTAAGTGCAGTGTAAAATGGCTGTGAAATAACGTGGACGTTATTTCACTCAGGCTGCAGTGGCAGGCCTGTGTAAGAATTGTCAGAGCTCCCTATGGGTGGCAAAAGAAATGCTGCAGTCCATAGGGATCTCCTGGAACCCCAATACCCTGGGTACCTCAGTACCATATACTAGGGAATTATAAGGGTGTTCCAGTATGCCAATGTACATTGGTGAAATTGGTCACTAGCCTGTTAGTGACAATTTGTAAAGAGAGAGCATAATCACTGAGGTTCTGGTTAGCAGAGCCTCAGTGAGACAGTTAGGCATCCACAGGGAACACATACCTATAGGTCACAAACTTATGAGCACTGGGGTCCTGACTAGCAGGGTCCCAGTGACACATAACAAACATACTGAAACATAGGGTTTTCACTATGAGCACTGGGCCCTGGCTAGCAGGATCCCAGTGAGACAGTGAAAACACCCTGACATACACTCACAAACAGGCCAAAAGTGGGGGTAACAAGGCTAGAAAGAGGCTACTTTCTCACAATTAGGACTCTGCACACTTTACCACTGTTAACCAATGCTAAAGTGCTTGAGCTCTCTCTTTAAAGCATAGTAGATTTGCTTATACCCAATTGTCATATTTAATCTACTTGTAGCCCACTAGTAAAGTGGCAATACCTGTCCCTAGGGCCTGTAAAGTAAATGATCTTAGTGGACCTAAAGCACTGATTTTGCTAGCCACCTAAGTCGCACTTTAAACATGTTTTAGGCCTGCCATTGCAAAATAATAAATCTTTTGCCAAGCCCAAACCTTCCCTTTTAATACGTATGTCACAGATAGGGTGCAAAAAAGTTGGACATGTACTTAACTTGGTAGGAATGTGCCTAAGAATTGTAATTGAGAGCCCTCTATGATGGTAAAGTTGTATTTTAAGTCACAATTCTGAAAATGCAACTTTAGGAAGTTGGCAGCTTCATGTCTCATGTCCCAGCCATTTGGACACATGATGAGGTATAGTGGGCAGTTGGATTTTTTGTATTGCTCACAGACAGTGAGACAAAGGAAGAATAGGCATTGGGAGGATGGGATGGGCCATCTCTGATTTGATAGGAGGGGGAAGGAATCACCTTCCACACTTGCACATCACAAAGGCTCTACCTTAGTACACTCACAAATGGTTTCATTCTAGCCTTTTGTGCCTTCAGGCAAGCTAGGGCCAATGCAGGGAGACAGAAGATTGCAGATACCTCTTGTAGGGAGAGGACTCTAGAGGTTTCTCCCACTCCAAGGTGGGCACCAGGTGTAAGTAGTGGGCCCTCAGACCCAGCTCTTCAGTACACATCTGGTCCCGTGGAAGACTCATAAGAAGGACTGCTGAGCTGTTCTGATGCAAGAAAGTACCTGGATACCCTCTTGGAAGCTCCTGAATACCCTCTTGGGTGATTCATGTGCTATAAAAATTAACAAAACATGGCATATCCTTTTGCTCTTCTCCCTGAGTGAGGACTAGACCTGCAGCTTGAACCCTGGACCACCACAGGGACTCCAAGGGCTAGTTGGGTGGCTGCCTAATCATAGCCTCAGGGGCAGAAAAGGGCCCAACCACCCTCAACCCCACACCTAGACACTGCCTGTTGTTAGTTGTGTTCCACACGTGGCACCACTCCAGTCCCGGACCCTTGGAAGTGGGCCTGAAGGTGCTCTGCTAGCCCAGCTGTAGTATTTTGAGCAGAACCAACATAGCACAATGCATTTCCCTGCAATTCCGCATTGAAACCACTGCTGCATGATGCAGCCTCGATGAAGGACCTCATAGCACCCTGGAACTGCCTCTGTGCAGTGCATCCTCTAAACAGGATCTCACATTGCAGCTCCGCAACTCTTTGGAATCCCCTCTGTGTGACGCATCATCAACTCAAAACCTCACATTGGTAGCTTCGCATCTTCCCTGGAATCACTACTGTGTGATTCATCTCAACGCAGGACCTTGCATCGAAGCACCCAGCTAATTGGAACCATCATTGCATGGCGCACCCTCAAAGTGAGCTCACAAAGCAGGATTTTAAGTACTTTGTTCAGTGGTCATAACTTGGTTCCTGTATCCAGCTCTCGCTTCGTAGCGATCTGCCTGAACTTGTGACTTTATCCCAGCCCAGTGTGATCAGGTAACCACAGTTGGCACTTTGTGTTTTTAAGCACTATTTTTACTTACATCTTTTTAGATGAATATCTCTGGTTTCATCACATGTTTTTTTATCACGTTGGTCCAAATAATTTATGAAATATCGCTCTTTTTTTCTCAGTTGGTGTGGTATTTTCCTTGTGTTGTGTTTTCTCTTTATCACTGTATCAGCCTCTAAGTTATGTTTTTCTGCAAAGCTACCAGAGAGATAAGCACAGGTTTATTTGGGGTTGCTTGTGTTTCACCCTGACAGGAATTGTGGTTTCACACCCCTAAACTAGTAACCCAATTTCCTACACATTGTATCAAGAGTAAGTAGTGGGAATGTGGCAAATTATAGCTTTCAGAAAAGTTCAAAAGTGTGTACTGTGTTCTCAGGTGCTTATCTGCAGAATTAGAATCAGAATTGGGAGGTCCTTCCACTCTATCTGGCAGTTCGAGATGTGTGTTATCTGATGCTACTTGGCATTGTGCAGGGGACCATGTTTGAAGATATTTTATTGCTAGTTGAAGGTATTCCCTCTGTTAAGTCTTGATGCGCCTGTGAAGCCATGGAGGACTCTGAGTAAGATAAAGGAATAGTATAAGTGGTCACCATCTTGAGTGAGTGCAGATGAGTGGTCACATACGTGGGCTGGTTTATTATTATCTTGGTCTCAATATGTTAAGCCTTATTATATAATTCACCTGTTTGAGGAAAAGTTTATGCAATATTAGGTTCGGTTCATTCTAGTTGGCAGTTTGTAAGTGTGAAATTGTTTTGGGGCTGAGGCAGGGATGATAATGTGTGAGGACGTAGGTGAAGAGGTTTGAATGATTTAAGGCAGTTGCCATTTTAGGTGCAGAGGGGTCTGTCGAAACCCAAAAAGGTAGAAGAAGGTGATAATTTCACAGTAGTTCTTGTGGGCGAAAACCTAAAGCGAGGGTCATGTATGCTAAGTGTTTAATATTCTTAATACATACATTATGTTACTATTCAATTCTTCCTTGGTTGGCCCGTCGTATACCAACAACAAAACCAATACCTGTTTACATGTAGACATTTCAGTGGCAATTCTTTATTTGGTGATAGGACTGTATGTTTAGGATGCGAGCACGGCAGAGTGTGGAAGACTGAGTGCACCCCACACCATTAGTAGCTGTAGGCCTAACTCCTGGCTAGCTCACAGTGCCTCACCCAAACCTCCAAACCCACAGGGGTAAGCAGTGATAATGGCAACCTAATAATGTCCCCAAGGAAGATGTGAAAACACAATGTACCAATTTTGCACAATTACTAATGCATGCCAAGGTGAGACACAAATAGGCAAGATAATTTTTCAATACATTTATTAAAAGCATATGCTGCAATAATTAGGCACATGAAACAAAGCAAGGTAATAAGCATTGTGATTATGATAAAGGAGATACAACAACCAACCATGATCTATGTGATTTGAGATGCTTTAGATGTTCTAGAGTTTCTTACCTAACCCTATGTCTATGTCTGAGAGCATAGCAGTTGTAACCATCTTCCTGGCCTGATCTAAGGGATTGGCCCCAGACCTGGATAGAATATCAGGAATCGGCCTGCCATGTAGATAGCGATATTCTTGGGAAGCTGGAAGTTCAGCACCAGAAAAACTGCCTTTTCTGCAGTACGCGTCCAAGGATGATCATGACTGGAATGCCCTCTTCCCTTCTTGTGTCACTGTGTAGTTTATATAATAACCTGTGCCACATGCCACGTTGGGACGACAGCTCTGATGTAATGCTGTGTCTTGGACAAAGAAGCTGGCACCTTGACTGACACCACAAGTTAGCATATCACTGCTTTTAACAGCTTTGGACAAAGAGTACTGATTATTTGAAGTGCAGGGGCTGAATAAATGAGCAGCGTGTTCCTTGCTTTCCTAGAATAAAGCAACCAATAGAATTAGTAAAAAGCCATAGGTAAAACATGTATAAAATGTGGATAAAACACAAACTGTAAAAACTAAGGGAAAACAGGGGAGGCCAGCCTGGGTACTAAAAGGGTCCTCACTACAGTAGGTCAATGTTTAGAGGGTCTCAGGGTGAGCTGAAATGGCAGGAAAAGGTCCTTGGCTTAAAAATGTATTACATACCACTATAAATTTGTCTGAAGTATATTTTTTGGTATTCACACACTTAAATCTCCAGTAGTTGGCCCATCACATTGGCTCGTTCCACCTCTTACATTTTCACACCAGCCAGTGTGACTAAATCTTCCTCCCAGTGCATTATGAGGCTATATGTTAGCCTTGGGTAAACTGAACATATTGTATCCTCCTTACTGAGCTACAGCCTTCCAAATGAAAGGAACACTTTGACAATCCTTGCCTGAATGTGTGCCAAAAGAATTTCTTCAAAACATTCTAAAGAGGATCAAAATATTAGTTACTTCTGTATCGCACTCACCTGTGATAACTCTATATAGAGCCATGGAAATGGCCTTAAAAAAAAAAAAATTGTCAGTTTTGATGTGTTGGTTCTCACTTGTAATTACGTTCTGTTTAAAGCTATTTGACCCATGACCCCCAATTTAAGTCTTGTCTGCATGCTAGAAAACTGCAATATATGTGAATGAATGACTAGGGCAAATGTTGGCACTAAACTTATTGAGGTCACTCTGGTCTACACAAGTCTTACCAGAAGCTGAAGGCGACTATTTGAATGGGTAGCCACATAACAATTCTAAGGGGAATACTGATAATCTAGTATGAGATATTTGATCAGGCTTTCCAGTCTCCTGAGCCTCTTGTAAATGTGAGAACTGCCAATATAATCTGCACACTTCTACAAATCCGTCCTGTAAACTGTATACATGTCTAAATCTGTTACCCCACACCATGTGCTGTAATTTTGAAATCTTTTGCCAGGAGTTGATATTTATCACCCCATAAACTCTAAACTAAGATCACTAAACCTCTGTCTAAAACTGTGTTCTTGGTAGCCTTTTGTGAACCGAACGCAAGGTGCTGTTGTAAGAGGCTTGCCTGGTTTGTAGTGGGTACCCTAGGTACTTACACCTTATACCTCATATATTTACCCATGGTTCTAATAATGTAGTGTATGTACATATGTGTGTATTCGTGTGTTTGTATGTGTGTATGTATGTATATATATATATATATATATAATATGTGTGTGTATATGTTTCTGTGCTTCGCATGTTCGTGGGTCATTGCATGGCTCCTGGGTGGGTTTTTATGCAAGATATCGATGAATCCCTGCTCTCATCTTATCACACTTATCTACCCATCATCATATGTCATGTCTCTATCAAACTATCCTCCATTCCCACTCTGACTCATTCCAAATCCTTTCTACTACTTTCATCTCCTAAATAACTGCCTAAGCTCTTCCCTCCGCTTCCACATCTAACTCACCAAACCTCACTCTACTACCATGACCTCCCACACAAACCTACTAAATTCTCCCTCATTTATCTCACCCTGCTACTATGCTCTCTCTAACCCTTCCACAGACTCTTCCCTCCTCCATCCCCCCCTTTACTCATCCCAAGCCTTTGGGTTGAGTAAATGAGGGATATACTCCCAATTAACACTTCTGGATTTCTTTCCTCCTCCACCCCTCCATTACTCCAGTCAATCTAACTAACAAACTCTCATATCCGTGGCTCAAATTAACTCATAATAATACTAAAACTCTACTCATATTTCCTGATACTAATCCATCACTAATTCTTGTTGGGTTCCAGAGTAGCGTGCTACTCACTGAAAAGCGATTTGACGCCTCGTCAGGGGTAGTAAGCGCTATATAAATACTATTACAATACAATACAATACAATACAATAATCAAACCAGAGTCAACAGCCAATGATAAACATACTTTCCCTATTTGTAACATGTTCCTGAGTATTTTAAGTGATAAATATATCCATATCTATTAAGTGGGGCACATGTTCAAGCCACAAACGCTTGCACTAGCAGAGAGAGCATGCCGGTTTTTCACCAATTTGCATGCACCCTTATTAATGACGTCATCGCCTGATTCCAAAGAGGTCTGATAACATCAAAACAACATGTTGGGCTGCGGGAGGATACAAATCCTCTGCGTGTGCACTCAGCAATTGGAGACAAAACGATCCTGGATTGGCATGTACTCCATGCAACGCTTAATGCAAGACTCAGCAACTGCGTGGTAAAGCTGGGATCACTGAGGAAGGTGGTGAGCATATGCCCTGGGACATTCATTTCTTGGAATTGATGCAGCCTGTGAACTGAGGATTGCCTCAGCAATCAGGGCCCATAGAGTTGTGAATGCTAATGTTATCAAATATAACAAACATTACAATCGCCAGACAAATAAGTATGTCATAGAGGTTACGAAACCAGACTACAAATCCCAGAGTGCCCCTTACTGGAGAGTGGGGCTAAAAATATTTATCTTTTCAGAAACTCATTCACCATGAACAAGGCTATTATAGCTGAAACGAGTAGGTGGAAATGTTTGGCGAAATGCAAATATGAGTATTATTAAATAATTGGTTATACTAAAACTCTTGGGAGTGCAGCGTCATTTCCTTTGCTTTGACCATTTGAGTGGGAGTGGTGCACATGGTCAAGCCCCAAACGCTTGCACCAGCAGAGAGAGCGCGCTGGTTTTGAACAATTGATAGGTATATATATATATATATATATATATATATATATATATATATATGCACAAGTTTCTCTGATTCAGGGGGCCGCTTAATAACATTATAGTCCACAAATCCTCAGTTTACCATAATGCACCAAGGACGTACCATTGATCCTGTTAGAGCTGCAGTACACTGCAAATGCCAATATTTCAGTTTTTCAGTTTTTGGATTTGTCAAGTTGACACAAATAGAGTTCATAATTTTCCATATTTTTATTTTATTTTTAGACTTTCACAAAATGCCATTACTCTTCTTCAGCATGTCGCAGATAACAAGTAATGGCAGACATCCTCCTTTAACCAAAGTCTGCCTGACGACATAAAATACATCTCGCCTCAGGAAAGTGTAAAATATAAGGTTAAATCCTTTTGCTTCGCTTCTTTAGAGACGAGTGGGTCATGCCCCCAAAATTAAATCCAGCACAAGTTTCTATGATTCAGGGGGCCCCCTACTCTAGCAGGGTGGCTTCCAGTGAGCAGGAACAGAGCAACCTGCTTAAACACCAAGTGAAGCAACAAACAACTGGAGCCTGACTATGGAGGGAGTTTGTCCTTTATTAATAACACAGTGGCATTGCTTAATCACTTCCAGACACGTTTTGGCTGATCAGCAGCCTTAATCATTCGCAAGAGTCAGCAATGAAATCAATTGAATGCGCTACTTAATAACATTATAGTCCACAAATCCTGTTTACCATAATGCACCATATCTATATATATATATATGTACATTTAATTGTTTTCTTTTTTTCTTTTTCTTTTTTTCACAATGCGGTCCAGTTAATGGAGCTATCAGGCAGCTGGTGCAGCACATTGGGAGTCAGACAGTATACCTCCAATTGTTTCAACCAGGCAGTCTTGTTCACGGTTGGTTAGTCCGTTTTTCTTGCCATTATTTATACCTTTAGGTCCCACTAGCCCGTTGTGAGGCACTCTGGGATTTGTGGTTTACGATATTAAAAACATTTAAAAAAAGAAAAAAACATGATTATGCGACCATAGCTAGATAAGCATGAATGCCCACAGTAATCCAAAGTGGTTGGTTGTTTGAATGTTTCATGCAAAACATTATAAGGTTAGCATACATTGCAAATTCATTTGGAACTTGCCCAGCTATTTTTTTTTTTTTACTTTTTTGCTCAGGGTATGGGGGGTCTCTCTGGGACCCCAGCACCAAAGCTAAGAGCTCAGGGTGTTAGGACCTAAGTTAACTAGATTTCACAACCCCACCATGCACAGTTTTTTTCATCAAAAATGTTATTGCAAATATTACGCTGATATTATCAATTATGTTATCAAAGATGTTATGAGTGCTGTAATCTCAGTGAAAAAACCTTTGGGTTTTTCAGTGACTGTCTATGTTTTTTTTCACTTAAAGTAATTTTCATTACTGTATGTTAATCCAACCACCGCCATGCACAGCTTTTGACAGTACTCAGCGGAGGTTTACTGCAGGGTCTGGCCTATGGCCAGGCCCTGCAGCCAAACCCCTATAACCACTCAATCCTTAGCTGCACTCCCCTTCGAACTTGCACAGCAGAGGTTGGCCACAGGGCATACTACTATGTCCTATGGAGGTCATAGCAGGAGCTGGCCCTGGGGGGTGGCAGTCCCCATGCCCATTTATGACCCCTCGAGGTGGGCCATGCACCCACCCTCCAAAATAATTTAACTCTGGGGAGGGGATGTGATCTCCGGGGGCTTGGGGTCTGAAATGGACCCCCTTCATTTCTTTATTGTAGCCCTGGGGCGGTTGCTGTACCCAGGCTGCAGTGGTTGTCTGGGCAGCCCCCCTGCATTGTATATCCTTAAAGCTCCGGGGAGGTGGCGTCCCTGAAGCTGCAGGGGCACCACGTAACCCCCCCCCACATTGCATTTTCTTAAAGCTCCATGGAGGTGGCGTACCCCGGCATTGCTGGTGGGCTGCACAGTACCCCACATTGTATTTCCTTTAAGACCCAAGGAGTTGGTGGTCCCTGAGGCTCTGGGGGGGGCATGTGGCCCCCACATCACAGCTGTTTAAAGCCGTAGGGAGGTGGTGGTCTCTAGTGCTGCAGGGGGCAGGTGGCCCTCACATTCAGTTTCTTTAATGCCCCATGGAGGCGGAAGTTCCTGGGACTGCAGGGGGCTGAGCGCACCCACCAACATTCAAAATGCAAATGCCCCTAGGACCTGACCTGGCTTCTTAGAAACAAGCATAGCCCACGCTTTAAAAAAAAAAAAATCCAATGAATTTGCGATGTCGTGGTGAAATCGTGGCAAAAGTTTTTTTTTTTTTAAGTGTTTTTTAAGCCCTGAGGGGGACCCACTGGAACCCCCAGCACCAGAACTAAAGGTGCAGGATGATTCGACGCTGGCCCTTGCCTTATTATTTAATCTCTTTTTCTGAGACCCGGCTTCCTGGTTGAAGTGTTGACAGCCAATCAGAGCTCTGCAGCTACGTGCACAAACTTGTTATTATTCTCAAAGTTGTCAGGGAGGATCCACGGCCCTAGATAAACAAATTTATTTTCCCTTGTACTATCTCAAAAACTACTGAACAGATTTACAACAAAATGAAAGTGTAATCTGCGTACCGGCAGCTACCTTTTTGCCAAATTTGGTGTAATTCCGTCCAGTGGTTTGGAATGTAGTCACGTTGAAAACTCCTATGGGAATCAACATGGGAAACCCACATTTTTCACCACCCTTTTTCTTGGCCCCCACTTGACAGATCACACCAAAATTTTCCATGCCCAACAAGAATCACCTGAACACTTTTTGGAAAATGTCATGAAGATTCATCAGGCAAACACTGAAAAAAACTAAAGGTTACAGGGACATTATAGTTAGGAAATAGAATTAAAAAAACCTTAGAAATTAACTGAAAAACACAAAGGTTACAGGGAGGTTGTAGCCAGGTTCTGAATTCACTTGTACAAAACCAGATAAATTCAGCAGTTATAGTTAGAGTTATAGAAATTGCCATGAGTGCTGTAATGTCTGAGATAATTAGAAGTGCATGGGGAGGGTATGAGTTATAGTTAACTGAAGGTGCAAGTTATAGTTACTTGAAATAACTTTAACTATAACTGCTGAATTTCTCTGGTTTTGTACAAGTAAATTCCGAGCCTAAGTATAAAGTCCCTGTAACATTTTATTTTTCAGTGAAATTCTAATATTTTTTCATACTATTTACTGACTGTAACATCCCTGCACCCTTTGTTTTGTCAGTGAATTTCTAGAGTTTTTTAAATGTAAAGTCATTTATATTACTATACGTTAACCCAGCCACCACCGCGCACAGCCTTTGACCGTGCTCAGTGACGGTTGCCCACAGAGCCTGCAGCCAACCCCTATTACAAGCTAGCCTGGCCTGCAGACAGGCCCTGTGACCAACCACTATAACCATGCAATCCTGCTCTGTGCACAACCTTTGACTGTGCCCAGCGGGGGTCAGGTGCATGGCTCGGCATGCAGCCAGTCCCTCTGACAAACCCCTATAACAACCCAAACACACACATCCCCACTCCCCAGGCTGATCACAGCCCCAGGGATCCCATCCCCCAGGGCTCAGCCTAAACATTACATTTTTGAGGGTGAGGGGGCCACATGATCCCCCCTCTCCAGGCCGATCTCAGCCCTGGGGACCCCACCCCCTAGAGCCCAGCCTAAACATTTAATTCTTTTTGGAAGAGGGGACCATGTGGATTTAATTTTTTTTTAGCGGGCCAATCTTGGGCCTGGGGACCATATTTCCACAAGGTCTGGTCTAAATGTTTTTTTTAGGGGAGGGGCTGCACAGTCCCCCTTCCCAGGCTGATCTTGACCCTGGTGACCCCATTCCTGTGGGCCTGGCCATGTGACCTGGGTGACCCAGGGTCACCCAGTCACAATGTTGGGCACCATGGGGGAAGCCTGAAGGCCCCCATGGTCCCAGCTGGGTCCCTGCTTCCTGTGGGAGTCAGCATTGCTGGCCCAGAGAACTCCCTCTCTGTGAGAGGATATTTTTCCTCTGTCTCCCTGCCTGCATCTCAGCGGAAAGGGAAAAAGAGGAAACCTCTGCTCGCAGTGAGGGAGAGCTGTCAAAGCTGCCGCCAAGCCACAGCAAACAGCTATCTCCTGGGGGTGGGCACCCTGGAACAAAGCAGAAGTAGGCCCTGAGGGGTGGTAGTCCCCAGTGCTTTCAGTGACTCCTCAAGTGTGGCTTTGCGTCCCCATCCAAAGTAGAAAGCCACAGGAAGGTGGTGATGCCCAGGGCTGCAGGTGTCCGAAAAGGCCCACTTTCCTTTTTTTAATGTTTGCCCTGCATACCATTACATGAATGTCCCAGGGAGGTGGCGGTCCCTGGAGCTGTGGGGGGCTACATGCTCCCCCACATACAATTGCATGTTTTCCCCAGGGAGGTGGTGGTCCCTGGGGCTGTGGAAGGGCCGTACGGCACCCACATACAATAACATGTTTGCCTCAGGAGGTGGTGGTGGACCCCGGGGCTGCAGGGAGGGGCACCCAGCACCCTGCATACAAATACATCAATGCCCTGGGTTGGTGGCAGCTCCTGGGGCAGCAGGGGGCCACGCAGCTCCCCACTATGCAATTACAGAAATGGCCTGGGGAGGTGCAGACCCTGGCATCAGAGGGGGCTTCCAGGCGAACTATCCTTATTTATCACATGCCTTCAGTACCTTGCCCACCTGGGGAATTTAATAAAAACAAGCACGGCAGCCTGCACTTGTGTCTTTTGTTTATTTTTTAGTCGTGAATTTGCGGCAAAAATCTTTTTACTAAAAAAATGCTTTTTTGCCCTGGCTGATCCCTCTGGGACCCCAACACCAGAGCTAAGGGGTTAGGGTGTCTGTACCCTGGCCCCCTTTCTTCTTTTATGCTATTTTTTTGAGGGACTCGGCTGAAGCCAAGTTTTTGTAATTCTGTTCAGTGGTTTGGGCTGCAGCCTTGTTCAAAGGTCATACAAGAATTACCATAGGAAAAGCAACTTTTTTGACCCCACCTCTGTTTCTCGGCCCCTGCTTGATGGATCACCATGAAACCTTCTATCTATCTATCTATCTATCTATCTATCTATCTATCTATCTATCTATCTATCTATCTATCTATCTATCTATCTATCTATATATATATATATATATATATATATATATATATATATATATATGTATATATATATACTTTATGGCAGTGTTTCCCAAAGTGTGCGCCGTGGCTCCCTGGTGGCCAGTAGAACTAAAATAGATACATGGTAGTATGAAAGAGAAAGACTTGCAGTGGAAACAAACCAAACTTGATGGATTTTACAATAGACATTGTAACATTGCAAAAACTTAACAAGTTTGATTTATCTGCACTGCGATTCTTTCTGTTTCATACTACTGTACGGCTCTATTCTAAAGATAAGTTACGTTTAGAATGGAACCGAACAGTAGTATGAAAAAGAAAGAATCAGAGTGGAAATAAATAGGGGTTTGCAGTTTTACATAGTGTTAGAAATGGGGTCTTTGGTTGGTAGTCAGGTTACCCACTGTCCAAGCAAGGACCCTCACTCTAGTCAGGGTAAGTCACACACAATCCAAATTATCCTGTGCCCACCCTCTGGTAGCTTGGCACTGAGCAGTCAGGCTTAACTTAGAAGGCAATGTGTAAAGTATTTGTGCAATAAATCATAAAATCAATAAATCATACAATAACACCATATAGTACTACCAAAAACACACCACACAGTATTTGTAAAAATATAGAATCTTTATCTGAATAAATGTAGGTAATAAACGATTAGAATGCAATAAGTATACGTTGAAATATTACTGGAAAAGTAATCTAAAATGTCTTTAGAATTTTAATTTTACTGCAAAAGCAATATAAAGTGTTTTAAAGTCTTCTAGAAACAACAAGGGTCTCTTGCAGGGCAAAGTACCTGGTTTGCGTTGAAAAATCCTTGCAAGGGGCCGCAGAGGAGGAGATGCGTGGAAAAAGGTAGGTGTGCGTCAGTTTCACCCCTTCGCACACGGACTTGCGTCGATATGTTCCACACGGGGAAGCCGCGCGTCGATTTTCGGAACGCGGATTCAGGTCCTCTTTGGGTTGCGGGGTTTTACGGACGCCCCGGGGTCAATGCGTGAAAAATCCTGGGCTTGCGTCGAAGTCACAAGCGCTGGGTCTATTCCAGTGGGCGATGCGTGGAAATTTCTCTGGCACGGCAGGTGCAGCGTTGATTCCTCTCTGGAAGTCGGGCTGCGTCGTTCCGGGTCGGCTGTGCGTCGATCCAGTGGGCCGTGCGTCGCAGTTCCGGTCGCGTCGCAGGTGCTGCGTTGATCTTCCTGTTGCGGAGTCGGGTAGCTTCGTTCTGGATTCGGCATGCGGTGATTTTTCACTGCGGTGCAGGCTGTGCATCGTTTTTCGCAGGCTGTGCAGAGATGAAGTCTTTTCTGGTCCTGAGACTTCAGGGAACAGGAGGCAAGCTCAATCCAAGCCCTTGGAGAACACTTCTGCAGCACAGCAAGAGAGCAGCAACACAGCAGGGCAACAGCAAGGCAGCAGTTCTTCACAGAAAGCAGTCAGGTGAGTCATTTGGACAGCCAGGCAGTTCTTTTTGGCAGGATGCTGGTTCTGGTTTCTTCTCCAGGGAGTGTCTGTCTTGGTAGGGCAGGGGCCCAAAAGTTCCTTTGAAGTGGGGGAGACTACAAAGAGTGGCTCAGAAGTGCACAAGTTCCCCTTTCAGTTCAATCTTGTCTGCCAGAGTCCCAGTAGGGGGTGTGGCAGTCCTTTGTGTGAGGGCAGGCTACTGTCCATTGTCATGTAAGTGTCAGGCCCTCCACCCTCCCAGCCCAGGAAAACCCATTCAAGATGCAGATGTATGCAAGTGAGGCTGAGTATTCTGTGTTTGGAGTGTGTCTGAGTGAATGCACAAGGAGCTGTAAACTAAACTCAGCCAGACGTGGATTGTAAGGCACAAAAAGATTTAAGTGCAGAGAAATGCTCACTTTCTAAAAGTGGCATTTCTAAAATAGTAATATGAAATCCAACTTCACCAGTCAGCAGGATTTTCTATTACCATTCTGGCTATACTAAATATGACCTTCCTACCCCTTTCAGATCAGCTACCACTCAAACACTGTATGAGGGCAGCCCGAGTTTTAGCCTATGAAGGGAGAAGGCCTCACAGCAGTGTAAAAACGAATATAGGAGTTTTACACTACCAGGACATGTAAACTACACAGGTACATGTCCTGCCTTTTGCCTACACAGCACCATGCCCTTTGGGTTACCTAGGGCATACCTTAGGGGTGTCTTATCTGTAGAAAAAATGGAGTTTTAGACTTGGCAAGTACTTTTAAATGCCAAGTCGAATTAGCAGTGAAACTGCACACACATGCCTTGCAATGGCAGGCCGGAGACAAGGTTAAGGGGCTACTTAAGTGGGTGGCACAATCAGTGCTGCAGCCCACTAGTAGCATTTAATCTACAGGCCCTGGGCACCTATAGTGCACTTTACTAGGGACTTATAAGTAAATTAAATAGTCCAATTGGTTTATGATCCCATGTTACCATGTTTAAAGGGAGAGAGCATATGCACTTCAGCACTGGTTAGCAGTGGTAAAGTGCGCAGAGTCTAAAAACCAGCAAAAACAGTGTCTAAAGATTGGAGGGAGGCAGGGGAAAAGTTATGGGTGACCACCCTAAGGCTGTCAGGTCTAACACATAGTAAATTGTAAAAACCCATCAACTTTGATTTGTTTCCACTCAGTGTTTAATTATTTATAAATAAAAACGTACCTGAAAGCTCTCCTTTGAAACACGGGGCTGCTGCAGTTAAATATGAATGCACAGAACATTGAGGCAGCAGTAATACTAAAGCCATCTTGGGCCTCTTCAATTCATTTACAGCCTCTCCCTTCCCCTTCAGTTCAATCTTGCATCTTGCTCCAAATCTGGAGCTTTTCCGTCCTTCTCTCCCTTCGTCTTTCCCATATGTGCCTTTGCTCGCAGTAAATGCGTGATGCAGAAAACTAAGGCCCATATTTATGAAAAGTTTGTGCCGCATTTGGGTCATTTTTTTATGCGGAAGCGGTGCAAATTTACTAAATATAATTATATTTTGTCAGTTTGCGCTGCTTTTGCATAAAAAAAATGCAAATGCGGTGCAAACTTTTCATAAATATGGGCCTAAATGCCAGTCCTTAAAAATAAGTGCCGGTGCCCCCACTGGAAACCCAGTGCTTAATTTGTAAATAGAAATGTGCTGGTGCTCAAAGCTCTGTTTTGAAACATATGGATGCTGCATTTAAATGTGCGAGCCTTCTCGGGCCTCTTTAATCCATTTACAGCCACTCCCTACTCCTTCAGCTCACTCATGCAGCTTTCTACTTTCTCCCTTTGTGATGCTATTTAGTTTTCCTCTTCCTCCACATTTCCCATATGTACCTTTTGCTCTTACTAAATGTCTGATGCAGAAAACCGGAAACCACCTGCTCAAATTAAGCCCTGGCTCAAATTAATCACTGTTTGCACTTCAATTCTTTCTCTTTCATACTACTATACGGCTCCATTCTAAAGATGTGATGTTTGGAACAAAGCCGTACTGTAGTATGAAGAGGAAAGAATCTCAGTGCAAAAATCAAACTTGTTACGGTTTTGTAATATGCATTTGCAGCCCTGAGTGACCCATGTGGATATGTCATGTGGGGGTGTTATGGAAGCCACAGCTGTCAGCATCTGGAATGGTTTGGACCAGCGCGTGACGTCTTGCCTAATAAATAAAGAGCGTGTCCGTTTAGGCAGGGTCAGGCACAATCAGGACAATGATGGAGTATTACTTCTGTCTGGGTTTTGCAGCTACTCAAGAAAATAGGGTAATCATGAAATTACAAAAATGTCAACATTTAAGAGGAAAGTGGGAGATTAAAAAAAAAGAATCAGGAGAATGTATTTCTCCCCTTGAGGCCTAAATCAGGTCTATTGTCATATGTGGGACTTCCAAGTATGATGCTGCAGGATCTGAGATCAAAAATGCTAATGTGTTTTTTTTTTACTTGCTAGGAACAAGAAGAAAGCACTATGGCATGCAGAAAGAGCGTGACAAAAATGTTGTGCATTGGCCTGCAGCAGCAGATTACTGCCAGTGCGTACTTCAAGTCACTAAAGACAAGTCCTTATTGCAAAAACCCTTAATAAGCTTCATCCCAATTATTTTTTAGGGAGAAAAATGGAAGTGATCATGAGTCCTAGCTTACATCCTCCCACCCGTCAAAAAAAGTGACATAACGGGGAGCCGCAGCCAATGGCCAGTAGGTCAAGGGAGCCACGGGTCGAAAAAGTTTGGGAACCACTGCTTTATGGAATATGAATATTCCATAAAGTTAAATGTGGTATTTAGACACAGATACAGATCCTGTAGTTAGCCAATACAATAGTTTAATTAGGATAGGATAATAATCCTCTCTTAATATATAAGAATACTTTAAAAAGGGGAAAATTGGTTCCAATATATACTGGAATTATTGAGATGCTCATTTACTTATAGCACTGACAATATCAATACAAGAGAAATTATTAAAATCTGGAAAGTTTAAGGAAATAATTAATCCAATGCTTTTTTACTTAAAGAGTTATATACATTTCTTCACTATGTTATAGACACAACATTACACCCCCAAACTTTACGTGCAACAAAATGATGATAGAGGCATGAGTATGTTTTTAATGACAGTGGAGAATATCGAATAAGCAGAAAACCCAGAGTAGCCTCTGTTGCATTTCTGGTTCTTTGTTAAGGGTGTGTTTCACGGTGTACAAGCAGATTGTCCATTCACTCTCATTTCTCTGCCTGTAATCACAGTTGCCCCCATGGGATGTGTCCTCCTATGGTCAATGACAAATTAGTTGAATGTTCATTGATGTTCATACCATGACTCCAAATGTGCTGTTGAGGGGGTGGGGGATTGGGATGTGATTTGTGGATGTTACACTTGTGCTCTTGCAGCCTAGTTTTCAGGGAGCATCCTATGCTTCCGATACACAGCAGTTGGCATGGACATAAAGTGAGATAAATGAAAATATTGCTGCTAGATTTAAAACAAACGTGAAGTCTGTATTTGGAGTCTTTATGATATTGAAATGTTGCATTCATATGCACCCTCTCCAAGTAAGGACCACAAACCTAATCAGGGTAAATGAGATATACAACCTTTGCTCACCCTCCTGTAGCTTGGCACAGAGCAGTCAGGCTTAATTAAAGAGGCAATGTGAAAATTAATTGTGCAATACTTAATTACCATAACAAAGTGAAGGATACCAAAAAAAGACTCCACGCCGGATTAGAAAAATATAGAATATCTATTTGACTAAAGCAAGACCAAAATGACAAAAATTGAATAAGTAGAAGTAGAGATATGATTTTTTTAAAGATTAAATGTGAAAACAGTGCTTAGAAGTCACTGGCGGTCAAAAGGTTACTTGAGGTCGCGAGAGACCACTGCAAATCCAAAGTTCAGGACAACCGCAAAGGAGGGCTGGCCAGCTATAGAACCCACATAGGGTCCGCTGAAACAGTACCTTTGATGGATCAAAGCATTGAGGGTATGATGTGTCAGTTTTTGCACAATTCAGCTGCAGAACCCACTTCTGAGGCCCAGGATTAGAGGGGGAACCATGGGCAAGGGTAAACCTCCCAGATGTCAGAGTCTAACAGCACCAGGAGAGTTCCAAGCAATCTTTGATGTTCTTGAGACCTTAGAGATCAGGGGGGAAGCCAACAAACCATTGGAGAATCTTGGTTGCAAGGATGTAGAGAACAGGTCCAGTGCTTCTCACTCCAGGCAAGAAGCAGCAGGTAGCAGGCCAATACAGCAAAGCAAGTAACAAAGTGGCAGTCCCTCCTACACCACAACACACAGCGAGCAGTAGGCCAACACAATAATGCAGTTGCATAGTGGAAGTCCATCCTAATAGCACAGCAGTCCTACTTCCTGGAAGAGTGTCCTTGATTCCAGTAGAGTTCTGATTTGGTGGTACTTGGGGTCCAGTACTTATACTCAAATGTGCCTTTGAAGTGGGGAGACTTCAAAGAGGCCTCTGAATAACACAAGGTCTTTGTCCTTTCTTCTGTGGCTCCCCACATGGGGTTCTTCAGCTCTTTTTGTGAGGAGAGGCACAGTTCTAATCAGGTGAACGTGAGGCAGTGCTAAGCTCCTCTCCCATCAAGCCAGTTAATGGCCCATCAGCCTGGTGATGGGCCATCAGGATGCAAATGTCACACCCCAGCCCCCTTTGTGTGTGACTGTCTATAGGGAATCCATCAAGCCCAGCTGTCATCCACCTCAGACATGTATTTAGAGACGGACAGAGGCACAGAATGGTTAAAGTAAGAAAATGGGAACATTCTAAAAGTGGCATTTTCAGACTTACAATTTTAAATCCAAATTCACCATAAGTTGTGATTTTAAATTGTGAGTCCAGAGACACCAAACTCCTGATTTCTATCTTTTCCAAATAGAAAATAACTTTTAAGGTAATCCCAGTGTTATCCTATGGGGGAGATAGGCCTTGCAATATTGAAAAATGAATTTAAGAGTTTCTCACTACCTGGACATGTTAAACTTAAAAGTACATGTCCAACTTTTTAAAAACAGTGCACCATGCTCTTGGGGTTAACCAGAGGTTACCTTATGTGTGACTTGCATGCAACAAAAAGGAAGGTTTGGGCCTGGCAGGTGGGTACATTTGCCAGGACGAAATGGCAGTTTGAAAATACACACACAGGCTCTGCAGTGGCAGGCCTCAGGCATGTTTGAAAGGCTACAGTAGTGATAGCACAATCAGTGCTGCAGGTCCACTAGCAACCAAACACAAATGATGGACAGAATGCAGAACCAATCAAACATTCACCCCCAGTCACAGATCTGGGTTTAATCCATCAATTATTTTGCTCACCATGCCACCCCAGCCTTGACCCTGTTCTCCATGGGAACAGTCCAGCCCGAACTGCCAGGCTAGGTCCTCTCTGGACTGGAAACAAGCATCCTGGGACAGGTTTCAGGATATCCCCATTCATCAGCCAGGCTAGCTTGAATCCAGTGGCATAGCGACCCTGGGACCCACTTCTTGGCATACCTAGCACACTTCAGGCGACAAAAGCAAACAAACACAAATGATGGACGGAATGCAGAACCAATCAAACATTCACCCCCAGTCACAGATCTGGGTTTAATCCATCAATTATTTTGCCCACTATGCTACTCCTGTTTGGACCTAACCATATGTAAATCAGTCTTGACCCTGTTCCCCAAATTCGGGCCGGACTGTTCCCATGGGGAAAAGGGTCAAGACTGATTTGCAAATGGCTGGGTCCAAAATGGAATAACATGGCAAGCTAAAAAACTGATGGATTAAAACCAGATATGTGACTGGGGGTTGCATGTTTGAATTGTTTCGCATTCCGCAATCTGTTGATTTTGCATTTGTTGCCCCAAGCGGGATGGGTATCTCCAGATGTGGGTCCTGTGCTCGCTATGCCACCAGATTCAAGCTAGCTTTGTTGATGAAGGGTGATATCCTGAAACCAGTACTAGGATGCTTGTTTCTGATTCAGGGAGGATCTGGCCTGGCAGTTTGGGCTGGACTGTTCCCATGGGGAAGAGGGTCAAGACTGATTTGCATATGGCCGTGTCCAAACTGGAATGACATGGTAAGAAAAAAGAAAAAAAACTGATGGATTAAACTCAGATCTGTGACTGGGGGTGAATGTTTGATTTGTTCTGCATTCTGTCCATCATCTGTTGTTTTTGCATTTGTTGCCCCAAGTGGGATGGGTATGCCCAGACGTGGGTCCTGTGCTTGCTATGCCACCAGATTTAAACTAGCTTGGCTGATGAAGGGTGATATCCTGATACTGGCCCCAGGATGCTTGTTTCTAGTTCAGGGAGGATCTGGCCTTGTAGTTCGGGCTGTATTGTTCCCATGAGGAAGAGGGTCAAAACTGATTTGCATCTGTCTGGGTCCAAAATGGAATGACATGGCATGCAAAAAATTGAGGGATTAAACCCAGATTTGTGACTGGGGTGAATGTTTAATTTGTTCTGTATTCCTTCCATCATCTGTTAATAATGTGCAGCTCAAATAGTTGCATTTAATTACAGGCCCTGGGCACATATAGTACGCATTTCTAGGGACTTACAAGTACCAGAGCTAAGGGTTCAGGGTGTCTGTACCCTGGCCCCCTTTCTTTTTTATGCTATATTGTTTGAGGGACTCGGCTGAAGCCAAGTCCCAAGATGGCTGCTAACACTTCCTAGTTGAAGTATTCACAGCCTGTCAGAGCTGTACATTCCTCTACATGAGCTCGTCATTATTTGTAAAGGTTTTGCAGCCAGAGATATACAGATTTGTAGTTCTTTAAATTTCTCTAAAACTACTGAATGGATTTAAACCAAATAAGCAGAAGTGTAATCTGCGTACTTAAAGCTAGGTTTCTGCCAAATTTTGTGTAATTCTGTTCAGTGGTTTGGGCTATAGCCTTGTTCAAAGGTCCTATGAGAATTACCATAGGAAACGCAACTTTTTTTACCCCACCTCTGTTTCTCGGCCCTTGCTTGATGGATCACCACAAAACCTTCTATCTATCTATCTATCTATCTATCTATCTATCTATCTATCTATCTATCTATCTATCTATCTATCTATCTATCTATCTATCTATCCATATCTATATGTATGTACTTTATGGCAGTGTTTCCCAAAGTGTGCTCTGTGGCTCCCTGGTTCGCCATCAGAACTCGCCAGGGGCGCCGCACACTTGCTTTCGTTTTCATACTACCGTACAGCCCCATTAAAAAAAATACATCACATTTAGAATGAAGCTGTACAAGAGTATGAAAAAGAACGAATCACAGTGGAAATAAATTGAACTTGTTAGGGTTTTGCAATGTTATGTTGTAAGTTGTATAACCCATCAAGTTTGATTTGTTTCCACTGGGGGTATCTCTTTCATACTACCGTACAGCTAACAAAGCTGCATAGAAAGACTTGCAGTGGAAACAAACCAAATTTGATGGATTTTACAATAGACATCGTAGCATCGCAAAAACCTAACAAGTTTGATTTATTTTCACTGCGATTCTTTCTGTTTCATACTACTGTACGGCTCCATTCTCAAGACAAGTTACGTTTAGAATGGAGCCAAACAGTAGTATGAAAAGGAATGAATCAGAATGAAAATAAATCAAACTTGTTAGGGTTTTGCAGTGTTACATAGTAAATTGTAAAACCCATCAAGTTTGATTTGTTTCCACTCAGTGTTTAATTATTTATAAATAAAAACGTACCTGAAAGCTCTCCTCTGAAACATGTGGCTGCTGCAGTTAAATATGCATGCACAGAACATTGAGGCAGCGGTAATCCTAAAGCCATCTTGGGCCTCTTCAATCCATTTACAGCCTCTCCCTTCCCCTTCAGTTTACTCTTGTATCTTTCTCCAAATTTGGAGCTTTTCCGTCCTTCTCTCCCTTCGTCTTTCCCACATGTGCCTTTGCTCGCAGTAAATGCCTGATGCAGAAAACTAAGGTCCATATTTATGAAAAGTTTGTCCCGTATTTGGGTCATTTTTTTTTATGTAAAAGCTGTGCAAACGTACAAAATATAATCATATTTTGTCAGTTTGCGCTGCTTTTGCATAACAAAATAATGCAAATGCGGCGCAAACTTTTCATAAATATGGGCCTAAGTGCCAGACCTTAAAAATAAGTGCTGGTGCCACCCCACTGGAAACCCAGTGCTTAATTTGTAAATAGAAATGTGCTGGTGCTCCAAGCTCTCTTTTGAAACAAGCGGATGCTGCATTTAAATGTGCGAGCCTTCCCGGGCCTCTTTAATCTATTTACAGCCACTCCCTACTCCTTCAGCTTGCTCATGCAGCTTTCTACTTTCTCCCTTTGTGATGCTTTTTAGTTTTTCTCTTCCTCCACGTTTCCCATATGTATATTTTGCTCTTACTAAATGTCTGATGCAGAAAACCCGAAACCACCTGCTCAAATTAAGCCCTGGCTCAAATTAAGCACTGTTTGCACTGCGATTCTTTCTCTTTCATACTACCATACCGCTCCATTCTAAAGATGTTATGTTTGGAACAGAGCCGTACGGTAGTATGAACAAGAAAAAATCTCAGTGCAAAAATCAAACTTGTTAGGGTTTTGTAATGTGCATTTGCAGCCCTGAGTAACCCATGTGGGTATGCCATGTGGGGGTGTTATGGAAGCCACGGCTGTCAGCGTCTGGAATGGTTTGGACCAGCGCGTGACGTCTTGCCTAATAAATAAAGAGCGTGTCCGTTTAGGCAGGGTCAGGCACAATCAGGACAGTGATGGAGTGTTACTTCTGTCTGTGTTCTGCAGCTACTCAAGAAAAGAAGGTAATCATGAAATTACAAAAATGGCAACATTTAAGAGGAAAGTGGGAGATTAAAAAAAAAGAATCAGGAGAATATATTTCTCCCCTTGAGGCCTAAATCAGGTCTATTGTCATATGCAGGACTTCCAAGTGTGATGCTGCAGGATCTGAGATAAAAAATGCTAATGTGCTTTTTTTTTAACTTGCCAGGAACAAGGAGAAAGCTCTATGGGCGGCAGAAAGAGCGTGACAAAAATGTTGTGCAATGGCCCGTAGCAGCAGATTACTGGCAGTGCGTACTTCAAGTCACTAAAGACAAGTCCTTATTGCAGAAGCCCGTTATAAGTTTCATCCCAATTATTTTTTAGGGAGAAAAATGTAAGTGATCCTGAGTCCTAGCTTACATCCTCCCACCCGTCAAAAAAAGTGACATAACGGGGAGCTGCAGCCAATGGCCAATAGGTCATGGGAGCCACGGGTCGAAAAAGTTTAGGAACCACTGCTTTATGGAATATATATATTCCATAAAGTTAAATGTGGTATTTAGATACAGATACAGATCCTGTAGTTAGCCAATACAATAGTTTAATTAGGGTAGGTTAATAATCCTCTCTTAATATATAAGAATACTTTAAAAAGGGGAAAATTGGCTCCAATATATACTGGATTTATGAGATGCTCATTTACTTATAGCACTGACAATATCAATACAAGAGAAATTATTCAAATCTAGAAAGTTTAAGGAAATAATTAATCCAATTTTTTCTTACTTAAGGAGTTATATAGATTTCCTCGATATGTTGTAGACACAACATTACACCCCCAAACTTTACGTGCAACAAAATGATGATAGAGGCATGAGTATGTTTTACTGACAGTGGAGAATATCGAATAAGTAGAAAACCCAGAGTAGCCTCTGTTGCATTTCTGGTTCTTTGTTAAGGGTGTGTTTCACAGTGTTCAAGCAGATTGTCCATTCACTCTCATTTCTCTGCCTGTAATCACAGTTGCCCCCATGGGATGTGTCCTCCTATAGTCAATGACCAATTAGTTGAATTTTCATTGATGTTCATGAAATGACTTCAAATGTACTGTTAAGGCGATGGGGGATTGGGATGTGATTTGTGGATGTTACGCTTGTGCTCTTGCAGCCTAGTTTTCAGGGAGCATCCTATGCTTCCGATACACAGCAGTTGGCATGGACATAAAGTGAGATAAATGAAAATATTGCTGCTAGTTTTAAAACAAATATGAAGTCTGTATTTGGAGTCTTTATGATATTGAAGTGATGCATTCATATGCACCCTCTCCAAGTAAGGACCACAAACCTAATCAGGGTAAATCAGATGCACAACCTAAATTAACCTGTGCTCACCCTCTGATAGCTTGGCACAGAACAGTCAGGCTTAACTAAAGAGGCAATGTGTAAAGTAATTGTGCAATACTTAATTACCAGAACACAGTGAAGGACACCACAAAAAGACTCCATGCCGGTTAAGAAAAATATAGAATATCGATTTGACTAAAGCAAGATCAAAATGACAAAAACGGAATAAGTAGAAGTCGAGATATGATTTTTTAAAGATTAAATGTGAAAACAGTGCTCAGAAGTCACTGGCGGTCAAAAGGTTACTTGAGGTCACGAGAGACCACTGCAAATCCAAAGTTCAGGACAACCGCGAAGTAGGGTAGGCCAGCTATAGAACCCACATAGGGTCCGCCGAAACAGTACCTTTGATGGATCAAAGCATTGAGGGTATGATGTGTCAGTTTTTGCACAATTCAGCTGCAGAACCCACTTCTGAGGCCCAGGATTGGAGGGGGAACCATAGGCAAGGGTAAACCTCCCAGATGTCAGAGTCTAACAGCACCAGGAGAGTTCCAGGCAATCTTTGATGTTCCTGAGACTGCAGAGACCGGGGGAAAGCCAACAAACCATTGGAGAATCTTGGTTTCAAGGATGTAGAGAACAGGTCCAGTGCTTCTCACTCCAGGCAAGAAGCAGCAGGTAGCAGGCCAATACAGCAAAGCAAAGTGGCAGTCCCTCCTACACCACAACACATAGCAAGCAGTAGGCCAACACAATAATGCAGTTGCATAGTGGACGTCAATCCTAGTAGCATAGCAGTCCTACTTCCTGGCAGAGTGTCCTTGATTCCAGTAGAGTTCTGATTTGGTGGTGCTTGGGGTCCAGTATTTATACCCAAATGTGCCTTTGAAGTGGGGAGACTTCCAAGAGGCCTCTGAATAACACAAGGCCTTTGACTTTTCTTCCCTGGCTCCCCACATCGGGTTCTTCAGCTCTTTTGGTGGGGAGAGGCACAGTCCTAATCAGGTGAACGTGAGGCAGTGCTAAGCTCCTCCCCCATCAAGCCAGTTAATGGCCCATCAGCCTGATGATGGGCCATCAGGATGCAAATGTCACACCCCAGCCCCCTTTGTGTTTGACTGTCTATAGGGAATTCACCAAGCCCAGCTGCCATTCACCTCAGACATGTATTCAGAGACGGACAGAGGCACAGAATGGTTAAAGTAAGAAAATGGCAACATTCTAAACATGGCATTTTGAGACTTACAATTTTAATTCCAAATTCACCATAAGTTGTGATTTTAAATTGTGAGTCCAGAGACACCAAACTCCATATTTCTATCTTTTCCCAATAGGAAATAACCATTAAAAGATCTTTTAAGGTAACCCCAGTGTTATCCTATGGGAGAGATAGGCCTTGCAATAGTGAAAAATGAATTTAAGAGCTTCTCACTACCTGGACATGTGAAACTTAAAAGTACATGTCCGACTTCTTAAAAACAGTGCACCATGCTCTTGGGGTTAACAATAGGTTACTTTAGGGGTGACTTCCATGCACCAAAAAGGAAGGTTTGGGCCTGGCAGGTGGGTACATTTGCCAGGTCGAAATGGCAGTTTGAAAATACACACACAGGCTCTTCAGTGGCAGGCCTCAGACATGTTTGAAAGGCTACAGTAGTGGTAGCACAATCAGTGCTGCAGGTCCAATAGCAGCCAAACCCAAATGATGGACAGAATGCAGAACCAATCAAACATTCACCCCCAGTCACAGATCTGGGTTTAATCCATCAATTATTTTGCTCACCATGCCACCCCAGCCTTGACCCTGTTCTCCATGGGAACAGCCCAACCTGAACTGCCAGGCCAGGCCCTCTCTGGACCGGAAACAAGCCTCCTGGGACCGGATTCAGGATATCCCATTCATCAGCCAGGCTAGCTTGAATCCAGTGGACCGGTTTCAGAATATCCCCATTCATCAGCCAGGCTAGCTTGAATCCAGTGGCACAGCCACTTCTTGGCATACCTGGCACACTTCAGGCGACAAAAGCAAACAAACACAAATAATGGACGAAATGCGGAACCAATCAAACATTCACCCCCAGTCACAGATCTGGGTTTAATCCATCAATTCTTTTGTTCACAATGCCACTCGGGTTTGGATCCAGTCATATGTAAATCAGTTTTGACCCTGTTCCCCAAATTCGGGCTGGACTGTTCCCATGGGGAACAGGGTCAAGACTGATTTGCAAATGGCTGGGTCCAAAATGGAATAACATGGCAAGCAAAAAAACTGATGGATTAAAACCAGATCTGTGACTGGGGTTGAATGTTTGATTTGTTCTGCAGTCCGCAGTCATCTGTTGTTTTTGCATTTGTTGCCCCAAGCGGGAAGGGTATCCCCAGATGTGGGACCTGTACTTGCTATGCCACCAGATTCAAGCTGGCTTTGTTGATGAAGGGTTATATCCTGAAACCAGTACTAGGATGCTTGTTTCTGATTCAGGGAGGATCTGGCCTGGCAGTTTGGGCTGGACTGTTCCCATGGGGAACAGGGTCAAGACTGATTTGCATATGTCTGGGTCCAAACTGGAATGGCATGGCAAGAAAAAAGAAAAAAAACTGATGGATTAAACTCAGATCTGTGACTGGGGGTGAATGTTTGATTTGTTCTGCATTCTGTCCATCATCTGTTGTTTTTGTATTTGTTGCCCAAAGTGGGATGGGTATGCCCAGATGTGGGTCATGTGCTTGCTATGCCACCAGATTTAAGCTAGCCTGGCTGATAAAGGGTGATATCCTGAAACTGGTCCCAGGATGCTTGTTTCTAGTTCAGGGAGGATCTGGCCTGGTAATTCGGGCTGTACTGTTCCCATGAGGAAGAGGGTCAAGACTGATTTGCATCTGGCTGGGTCCAAAATGGAATGGCATGGCAAGCAAAAAACTGATGGATTAAACCCAGATTTGTGACTGGGGTGAATGTTTAATTTGTTCTGTATTCATTCCATCATCTGTTGTTTTTGTGCAGGTCACATAGTAGCATTTAATTACAGGCCCTGGGCACATATAGTACACATTACTGGAGACCTACACGTATAGTAGATATGCCAATTGTGGATAAGCCAATTTTACTACTTTTAAGGAGAGAGCGCATGCATGTTAACCGTGGTTAGCAGTGGTAAAGTGCACAGAGTCCTAGAGCCAACAAAAACAAGTTCAGTAAATGAGGAGGAAGGCAAAACGTTTGGTAGTAATCCAGCAGAATGTGCCATTTCAAACACAATATAAAATACCACAGGTTCAGGTCATGCATCCTCCATTACGCAGCGCAGTACCAGTGATTGAACGGTGTTTACTCCAGGCACACACTGGCAAATGATGCCAGAATGGTGGCGCTGCTGGTATGTCACATAACCAGCATCAGTGATGATCAGCGTCTCTGATTTGTACATGCATAGGTTTGTAGGAATTTCTTAAATGTTTCGTACAACTTTACAATGATTGTGTTTGAAGTATTATGTAATGAATTCGTATTTTGGGATCTGTGGTTGGGTGTGAAGGCTTTAGAAATATGTTTTTGTGAAGTTACCATTTAACGGGATGAGTCAAAATTGGGTGGTATTTTCTCGTTGTTTTTCTGCTTTCCATGTGTCTATTAACCTCCGATACATGTTCTGGTAGAGCGCGTGCAGCCACAGTAGTAACTTCAGCCACGGCAGCCACAGTAGTAACTTCAGCCACGGAAGCGGTGCGGCACCACAGGCTCACTGAATTCCGCTAGAGTCTGTCACAGATCCAGTAACCCTCCAGCAAATTAATTTAGCTTGTCCCTTCGGACGTCATTGTATAGATCGCGGCAGTGCTCTCTTCAAAGGAGGGAATAGGGAGCAGGTTCACATCAGGTTGCAAAGGACTAATTTTCAGTCACAGCACAATATGGAAATGGGTTAGTGCACACTATTTAATTGTCTTATAACTTTAACATGTGGAAGCATGTCTGTACATTAAACTACGCAGTCATGCCCGCACTTTTATTGGTTGTATTTGCTGAGATCAAATCGATTCATAAACTAGCAAATGGTTGAGAGAGCATGTGCACCTAGTAGCTGTGCACATTATTTAAATCAAATAAAAGTTACATTACATGTGTTTATACTTTGCGTCTATCAGCCCCTGTTCTGATGTTGTCAAAGCAGTGGTACTTGTATGTTTTTAGGTCTGGTCAAGAGAGAGTTTTATCTGAGTCATCAATATTGTGTAAAGGAAACATAAAATAAAAGATTGTAAACGTATATACAAAGAGGTGTTTTAGGTCAGACCTCATCATCCACTAATCTCTTCCACTGCCATTTACATGTTACTTCTACCTATCAGCGCATACAGAATGGGGGTATGAGGCCCACTTCCCACTTTTGGTCTCCCCTCTGTCAGCGAATTCATTTTGCCTAATCTTTGGTACACAGCTGCCTAAAAAGAAACGTGCTTCAAAGCCACAGCTGATGGTCCAATACTTTGCAATAGTTTGTTCTTTACCTTTAATATCATGTTATTAGCCATCGTTGTGTGATAAACTATGTCTTCAGGTTACGTAACTCAAATCTAATATTCCATTTTCTGTGTGACATTAAAAGTCACATTTTTCTGTGATGGGTATTACAACTCAAAGGGTTTCTAAAGACATTCTCTGTACAACTGCCCGCTGGGAAGCGCTCATACTATTCTAATAAAATTATTTGAATTATTAATTTTCTGTTAATACGTAAAGCATTTTATTGAAAGAATATGGTTGCCCATTTGATGGTGACATTTGTGTTTTTTCTTCTATTTAATTCAGTGGAATGTGCTTGAAATGTGAAAACTAATAATGGCAACCATTGAATCAATTGTAAAGACCAGGCATGTTGTCTTTGTCAATGTTTTTTTTTCATTATACGATTCATACGATTGTCACGGTCCAGCAGATAATATGTTATCTCTACTTTTATTATCTAACTATTTTTTACAAATTCCTTTCCAAAGTTTCTAAAGAACGTCAGAGTTACACTTATGTTAGTGTGAAGTTCACAAAAAGAGACACATTCGCATGGAAATATTTGCATGCCAATTTTTAAGTTTCATAAATTGCCGGGGGAAAAGTTATTATGTGATAATGAAAAAACGTTCTTAGTTACCTTAATACATTTGACCTATAGTTGATTCGTTCGTATAATAATACAAGCTGTGGAGTGGTGATTGCAAAGTTCAAGGAATGGTCCTTGCCTGTGTTCTGTAATCGGTGTGGAGTGTGGAGGTAGCATAGGAAGCAGCCCTAAACTTCCCACGGGAAGGAGTGTTGCAAATCCTGGAGGGGGTCGTCTTGTCAGGTGAGAGTTGCATCCATGAAAGATTTCAAAGGATTAAATACTGAGTTGCATCGTACACCTCATTTTACCCTCCAAAACTGACTATGCGGGCACTTACTATACCCAGTAAATACCTCACATCAGAGGTCAGTATGGACTGGGTTTAATTAAAATGTTATCTTGCGCTTGGAACCTTGCTGTATAGACAAAAGCAAGCACATTTATTTTCTGATCGAGCGTTCCATTATTTTGAATCTAGTATCTTGCTCCTGCGAACTGTAGTTGTACATCTTTGAAAAACAGATGAAAAGTGCAGTACAGTAATGAACGCCAGGTGCAGATGTTTAGGGGCATATTTATACTCCGTTTGCGCCGAATGTGCGTCAAAAGTTTTGACGCACAATCAGCGCAAACGTTGCCCCATATTTAAACCCTGACGCCCGAGGCCGCGCACGAGAAAAATCCGCAGTGTGCGTCATTTTCTGGAAGCGGCAACCCGCCCTGCGTGAATGATATGCAGGGTAGGCGTTCCCGTCCAAAAAACGACGCACACGACCGCGCGTCGTATTTATGCTTCCGGGCAAAAAGGACTCCCGGCCGGTAGGCGGAGCAAAAAAATGACGCAAAGCCCGATGTGCGTCAAAATTTAACACCTGGGTCAGGGCAGGCGTTAAAATGGGGCAAACACACCTGTATTTAATCAGAACACACAGAACAAACAGCAGAGCAGCAGAGCAGCAGAGCAGCAACAGGGAGACATGGAGGTGATTTTGATTCAGCGTGCACGTAGACGCAGAGCCCTGCAGCAACAACAGCAGCTACAACAACAACAGTAGGGACCCCAAAAACAGCGCAGAAGGCAGGAGAGGATATTCCACCCAAGAACAACCCTGCATGGCCTCAGGGAACACGACATCATCCAGAGGTACCGGTTGAACTGGCAGGCCATTCAGCAGCTGCTGAGAAATATTGAACAGCAGTTGGCCCCCACTTTGGTGACACCCCGCACCATCCCAACAGAAACAAAGCTGCTTGCCGTACTTCACCTGCTGGCAAGTGGCTCGTTTCAGACAACTGGTGCCCTGGTTGGTGGAATATCACAACCATCATTCTCTGCATTCCTGCCAAAAGTACTGGATGCCATCATTCGCCTGACACCCCGCCACATCTGCTTCCCTAACACACTGCAGTAGCAGCAGGAAACTAAACAGGGGTTCTACGCCATCAGTGGCTTCCCACACGTCCTTGGTGCAATCGACTGCACACACGTACGCCTTGTGCCACCTGCTGCAACAGAACACCTCTACCGCAAAAGGAAGCACACACATTCAATCAACGTGCAGGCCATAGTCGATCACCAAGGACTGATCAGCAACATCGTGGCTAAATATCCTGGGAGTGTACATGATGCATTCATCTTCCGTCACAGCACCATCAACCAACACTTCCAGGATGGACGGTATGGCAATGGACTACTTCTTGGTAAGGACAAAAATCAAACTCATATACACACTGCACAGCAACCCTCTAGGACAAACGACACATACACCACATTAGCAACACCTAGCCAGGAACACACTGAGGTCCTCACATCACTAGCCATGTGTCATAAGTCACCATCGAACCTGTCGCACATTGGAATGTACTCCACAGCTTAATGTGAAGACATTAATGAGTGTGGTTGCCTAAAGGTCACCTTGCAAATTGGAAGTGTCACAATAACCTGTACATTAACACATTGCATAAGTCTTAAGGTATGGGATGTCCAGGGTAATTTCATATGAACGTCTTAACTACACTTTCATGTTTTAACTCTGCATGGAACTATCATCTCACCCCCAGTGAAGACACACGGACACGTGTATCACAAGTCACAATGCAAGGGAGGGCACACTGATATGAAAATCAAAATACAGACTGCTGACAAACGGTTAGCTAACAAACACTTGCTCAGCCAAGGAAAAAACTCAATTCAAAACTTTTCCCCTACAAGTATAGGTTGTCACATTAGTACACAAAAGAGTCACAGACAACACAAGACAACTACTGCCATCAAAGGTCTGTACAAGAGTGCTTTCTACATCTAATTGATCCCATTCTGTGTTTCTATTTCAGCTGATCAGGGGTATGGCATCCAGCCTTGGCTAATGACACCATTTGGGAACCCCACTACTGCTGCAGAGCGGGCATACAACGACGCCCATAAGAGGACACGCAGCATTGTTGAGCGGACCTTTGGGATCCTAAAGTCAAGGTTCCGCTGCCTTGACATCACAGGCGGTAGCCTACTCTATTCCCCAGAGATGGTCTGTAGGATCATACTCACTTGTGCCATATTGCACAACATTTGTGTAAAAAGGAACATTCCCCTCCTTGAACCAGACCCAGACATGCCTGAAGATGACGAAGAGGAGGATGCTGGCCGGCAACAGGAGGGGGAACAACCAAACACGGCAGCTGGAGTGCGTAGGCGCCAACAGCTTGTAAATATTTTTTTTTCATAATTTCTTATATCAACACTTATTGCACAATTGTAAATAAACACAGATAACAAACACCACATCATGCTTTGGCCTATTCATTTCTGCCCACCTTTAGTTTGAAATTGCTGAAGAAGAATGTCGTCTCATTGAGCAATAATGACATAACACTCATCACACAAAAAATATACACCACAAATGTCTGCACAGAGGGTAGGATGTTACATGATACATTACCATCCACAGAGGCCAACAGGAGTACAAATGTGGCAATGACTCATGCCTGATCCACACACCTGAGACAGTCTCTCACTCAGCCCAAAAATGTAGATCATTTGAAAGTCTCATTACACGTGTTCAGTGACAGGGTGGGATCATCCATGTGTACGTGACCATGTCCTCAATGGCTTCTCTCAGTATTTGATATAAACAATACCCAATTGGAACAACATTAGCTGCCACTAACTCATGAGGAGACCTTGAAGTTACAGTGACAACATACACCCAGACAGTTGATAGTGGATCCACATTTGCATACACATATAAACATATGTCATCCAATCAACCAAATATTTGCAAGCAGCCCATCCCAGTAGTGTCCCAGTTCGAACCTAGCAGGAAGAATGTAACATGCCACTAAACCAGGTAATGCATAAAGGGCCACATACATCAACAACCTATTTGTCATCAGCACATGAGGAACGCTGAGATTTAGCAAACATAGTCAGTGCAAAATGGTATGTCAGATTGCTCCAAATAATCAATAGGGCAAACGTTAAATTGGCTAATGAGATGAATGAATGGCTAACAGTGATTCATACCCTATGGCCTTCCTTTAGCCTGCTGCTGCAGGTTTTGCATAACAGAATAAATGAAAGCCATGGATAAATTAGCAAATCTGGAAGGGCACACCCTAGGGTGCTGGGGGCCTAAGTCCACCTCTACCGCCCCCCAAATATACAAGAATCATGTGCTTGTGAAGTAAACACATGCATAAGGCGCATGTGTGGCCTACATGTCAAAAGTCAAACACAAATCAGATACACAAAATCATAATAGGACATGGTTAGCCCCATAAAAAGTGTAAGTGACTATTGCACTCCCTGTTTGGACTATAGATAAATGCATTACCATGATAAATGTGGACACATTTTTGAGAAGGAATACATCATGGTATCCCATTCATCATTTCAAAATAGCCATCAGCAATTACCCAAAATATGTGTACAAATATGGTTAATAAATGTTTTGAGGTATCATAAATATTACAGTGTGAATGCCTTCTATACATCCAATAAGGGACATGTGTCATAGCTAACCACAAATGAAGACATAATTTAAAAATGCGTCAAACTTCCACGCATACAGCATGGTCGTCATCATTTTTTCACGTACAGGAGTGCACAGAATGCAGAGTCAAAAAATATGATATGAAAAATAATAAATTAATAAGGTACATGACATGTCCACCATATTGTCCATGATGTGTCAAATTTCCACGCATAGAGCATGGGCGTCATAATTGTTTCACGTACAGGAGTGCACAGAATGCAGAGTCAAAAAATATGATATGAAAAATAATAAATTAATAAGGTACATGACATGTCCACCATATTGTCCATGATGCGTCAAATTTCCACGCATACAGCATGGGCGTCATACTTTTTTCACGTACAGGAGTGCACAGAATGCAGAGTCAAAAAATATGATATGAAAAATAATAAATTAATAAGGTACATGACATGTCCACCATATTGTCCATGATGCGTCAAATTTCCACGCATACAGCATGGGCGTCATAATTTTTTCACGTACAGGAGTGCACAGAATGCAGAGTAAAAAAATATGATATGAAAAATAATAAATTAATAAGGTACATGAAATGTCCACCATATTGTCCATGATGCGTCAAATTTCCACGCATACAGCATGGGCGTCATAATTCTTTCACGTACAGGAGTGCACAGAATGCAGAGTCAAAAAATATGATATGAAAAATAATAAATTATTAAGGTACATGACATGTCCACCATATTGTCCATGATGCGTCAAATTTCCACGCATACAGCATGGGCGTCATAATTTTTTCACGTACAGGAGTGCACAGAATGCAGAGTCAAAAAATATGATATGAAAAATAATAAATTAATAAGGTACATGACATGTCCACCATATTGTCCATGTAGCGTCAAATTTCCACACACACAGCATGGGCGTCATAATTTTTTCACGTACAGGAGTGCACAGAATGCAGAGTCAAATATAAATTTTCATATATGTTTCTCATATTTGCCAGGAACTTATAATTCTACACTAGAACTGTAAACTCAGCCTCACATTAATGTAAGGGAACAATGAAGAAATTACTTTTGACTCTGCATTATGTGCAATGTTATGCGTCAAAAAATCTGACGCACAATCTGTATGCGTGAAAATATGACGCATAACGGAAAAATAAAAACGGCGGCCATTTTATGCAGGAAGTGATGTAATAGGATATCCTGTTTACAAAATCTGTACTGTGAGTTTACTTTCACTTTCACTTTGCAGTCTCAGATTTATCTAGACTGTGTGGTTGTGTGAAAAGTGTAGTCCTGTGTTTAACTGCTTTTGTGTCCTGTGTACTTGTATTTTGTGTTTTTGTGATCATAGTCTTGTTGTCTAATATTGTCTTAGTCTGTTTAGTATACTTTTGTCCAATCCTGTTTTTGTTTGTATTGTCTGTGGGAGTCTGTTCTGGGTAGTTTAACTTTGGGGTTAGTTGGGCTATTTTTCTTAAGTTTTCTTTTTCCTTCACTACTCTACCTTTCCCCATTTCCCACTTTTACTTGTTTGTCTCATTTTTCACCTTTCAATTTGTTAATATGTCAGGTAGGCCTCGGCTTGGCAGGATGGGTGAGGAGGAATTGGGGGGATTCATTTGGCTTGTTTGCCATTTCCTCCCACTCATGCTGGTGGCTGGGGGCCGTGTGATACAGGGGTATCACACGGAGGCACGTAAAGTCCGGTGGGGGAAGGTGCGCCATCACCTGGTCCGGGTGTACGGTAGCATTAGGAATGAGCATCAACTAAAGCACCGCTGGGCTGATCTCCTATCCAGGGAGCAGGACCTGCTGGACCACCTGGGAATCAGGATTGGTGGCCATGTTGGTGAGTATAAATCAATTACATGTGAATAATTGAAAGCTGTGTGGGGACATGTGATGATTGTTACCCAATCTGCTAGATAAGTAGCTGACTGTGTGTAATGCTAGGGAAACCTAATGTGTATTTGTTGCACAATGTGTAGGAAGACCAATGCTAGTAGTCAGATGGCTCATGTTTTCAACACATACCGGATGCCTGTAGCTGTATGTAATGTAGTGTTGCCTTTGTGTCAGACAAGCGACACGTTAATGCCTCTATTTGAACTCTACAGGTCATATTTGCCAGTGAGAAAGTTATGTTGAAACAACATACCTACATATGTAGACGCCATAGCTAGACAGAAAATTGTAAACCCATGATGATGCTATAAATGTGTGGTGCCTTCACGTCACATGAAGTTAGCTATGTTGTCCACACATATGTCACATGTGTGTCTGGTTGCTGTGTGTTGAAAATGTCCACATAGCCTGTTTGAGTTTGAGGGGTCATGCAGTCCTCAAGCAACCAGCTTTTGGATGTCTCTCTGGGATGCACATGATGAGATGAATGCAAGCCATTATTGTTGGGGCATACTAATGGAGGTGTATCTTTGACAACACATGACTGTCCTGGCCACTGTATGTGTGTAGTAGGGTGTGTAACTGTAGCAGGAGACTCATCCAATGTTAATGTTGATTAAAAATTCATCCATGCAGTATGAGCATGTGTGAAAGTGTATCATTACCATGTCATATTCACACAGTGTCATAGTAACTGCAATTATTTGTCAGTGCACGGAGTCTGAGTATATTCTTCCTTTCATGCTTTACAGGTGGACCAGCACCGTACACCGTGGGAGAGGTGGCACATTTTGAGGACCCCGATACCTACAGTGAGTGTGGCCTGAGTGCTATTTTTATTGTTTGCTAGTGATGCATGATGGACTACTGTGTGTTCAACAGAATTCATGATTTGATGCACTGCCCGTTCATTGGCATTGTTGCTTTAGTGGGATTTCAAATATCTCTTCTGTTTCTGTAGACCAATACTTAGCCATCTCTCAGATTTAGGGGCTGTAGGTCATTCCAGTCGGCCCGCTATGGGGAATGGGATGAGTCATGTGGAATACACTGGTTAATGTAAGAGTTGGTCTGGGACTTGGCTTGAACTGAGTCTGCATATCAGACTGACATTCTCCCAGATAGCTTTGGCAAATGGCTTGTATGAAATATGCAGCTTCCTAGTTGAGGATGCACTGTGTACACTGTAGGTTGGATCTTCCGGGGGCATGTACTTCCACAAGTTGAACTAGAAGTGTGTGTGACTAGAGTGCAATGGCCTAGGTGTTCAGTCGACTCATGATCATGGGTGTTCTTGCTCCTCTGTGTGTGTGGTAAAACATGCCTCACTGATAGTATGTGATGTTGGCCTGAGTCAGAGCATTTTGACATGTGTGGACCTTGGATATGACAATGTTTGGCTGACTCCAACGTGTTGCTAGCCCTTCATTGGTGTTGTGTGTGGAGGCAAATACTTGTTGACCTTACTATACACTCCTGGGTGTGCATTGAACCTGGGATTGTTGGTTGTTCTTCCCACCCCACCCTCAAAGACTGCCATGTGATTGGGAATAGGGTACCTAGGACTGTAGCAACCAGTATGTTACACGTACTTGTGACCTTTTGCAACTTTGTTTAGAACCTAGTGTACACATTCGGTTATGGCCCATGGGTTCAATATTTGCAAACAACAAATTACAAATGGCATTGAGTGAGGGTTGTGATAGTTATCACATAGAGTGACATATGTAGTGAAGTCAGTATGCGGAAGAGGTTCAGCCATAATGTCAGCTGCATTAGGCATTATTTGGATGAGTAGTTTAGGCTGATGTCATCCATCATGTAGAGACATGGATATGCTAGGTGTGAGATGGCCTTATGTATGCAGGCTTCACATGTACTTCCTCTGAGACTTTAAATGAACTATGTTGTGACAATTGCTGTAACAAATACAGTACAAGCAATGTACAAATAACCCATTGTGCTATTCCACCCAATGCAATTCCCATGGTAAATATTTGCCATATCTCTTCACAGCTGCAAACATGAGTGCCGCAGATAGACACCAATTTGAGAGGCGTGCCATGCGATACCGGCACATCCTGCAGGTGCAGTCGGGGTACAGGAGGATGGACCGAAAATACCAATCAGATCGGGCCTCCGGGGCATGGTGGGCCTCACCACAGGGTGGCCCTACATTGCCCACAACAGCCACCACCACCACATCCACCAGGTCTCCCCAAGTGGCCCCAGCAACGTCGGGCACAGTTGACCCTGGCTCCTCATCAAGACCTGGACCCAGCCATGTTCAACAACCAGGACAGTCCAGTGGGCATTCAACTGCTGGCACAAGGTCCACCTCGGCCGGCACACAGACTGCATCAGCCCCTCCTGTGGACCCAGCCGCATTCCTGGCATTGAGCCGTAAATTGGACAAGGTGTTTACAAAGGTGGACAAGCTAAGCCAGGATGTGGCATATATAAAAAAAAGGGTTCGGTCCATCAGGCGGACCCTACGGAGGGCCAACCTCTAGGACATTTGCCATGTTTAACTTTTACCCCTCCCCTCTCTCCTCTTTCCTATTTTGTACTGATAGTTGGGTTTTGGGGATTAGTATTAGGTTAGTATAGGTAGTTAGCTTAGTTAGTGTTAAGGAAGAGGGTGGGGGGTCCTTATTCTTTCTATCTTTATTTTTTGTGTGGGTGGGTGGGTGGGTGTCAATGTTGGGATTCCTGTTTGTTTAAAAAAAAATATATATATGATTGTTTAGGATAGTATAGTATGTGTGTAGGTTAGTAAGTGTTGTCCTGCATGTGTCCTGTCTCATAATGGTGGGTGGGGGGTTGATGTTTAGATCGTTTAGTTATATGTGTAGAGTAAGTTTAGCTTAGGTTAGTTAGGGACAGTTGTGGGTTAGTAATAGTCAGGTTAGATTAGTGTAGGTATTACTTTTCCCTTAGTTGCCTCTTGTGTGAATAAATAGTAATAAATATATAGTTAACCCTTTACATGATGCGTTAGGTGCTACTTTATCATGGCCTTGACATCAGTGTAGGTGAATGTTTTTGTATGACATTAGTGTCCTATGCTAGCCCTCCCCAGAAAATGGAGGTTTAACATGCCAGCTACCCGTGTGATAACTTGGTAAGTATCCACCATTTGGGAGACCCACCATTGGTAGTTTGCATCGATCACCAAGGTTTTGTGTTGGTGAGTATGTATTCTACTTCACAAAGTGTGCTTCCAGACTTGTTATTGTGGGCAATTTTATAGGTCGGACTGCAGTGTGATGTTCAGGGAGATCTTTGTAGATGAGGTGTTGTTAACACTCTTGTCTTGTTGCCTTCATTGCTGACCTACATCATGTGTGTACTAATTCAGCATGACTTTCCTTCATGGAAGTATACTCAGAAAGGGTGATTGATGCAGTGTTATTTTTTTATGTTTGCTTACATTTTGCAGCATAATTTCATGTTTTAGTATTGCATGGTGCCTACATATCTCAGCCACCATTAGTTGACTAGAATTGCTATAGATGGTGCATTATTCTGTACGACACAGCATGATTGTGTGTGGTTTGTCCCTTCATCAGTTATTCTCCTCAGTATGGTAAGGCTATGATGCAATCCTGGCCACTGCACAGATGTATCAGACTACATGATGTCAGGACAGTTGTACTGACAAGCTACATGGTTGCCACACAGGCACTTTGGAGTTATGTACTGCACAGTTGAAGTGTGAAATAACACACAGACATATTAGGTGTGCAAGTGCTATTTATTGATAGGTGCTGTAGTGCAAAATGTCCATTGTCCATGTTTGCTGGGTCCGTTCTGGTGCATTCTTACATGGTGATCCTACTGAAGGGGTGTGGATGAGGCTCCTGACATGCTGGGGTGATGTCACAGACAGTGCAGAGGGACAGGAATTGGCAAATAGTAGGAGAGAGACATTCACTGGCAATGGTGACAAGTCATACAGTGGATAGCAGAACAGTCATTGAGTGTAGTTGTAGTGAGACTGGCATTTGACAAAACGTAGGACCTTGGTCAAAGTAGGCCATGGTGCAGGGACTAGTGCTTCCGGGTACTCTTCCGTGAGAATGTGATCTGTTCCATGTCTTCTTCTTCTGATGTGTGTGTTGCCTGGTTTGTCCTTGTTGTTGTTGGTTGTGAAGGGGCAACACACACCTCAGTGTTAGAAGACGTGGAGGCAGACATCCCGGGGGCTGCTCCCTGTGGAGTTATTAAGGGCAGTACTGCAGCAAGGAGGGCCTGCTGGTTTTTGAGAATAGCAGCCACATCACGATGGTAGGCAGCCAGGTCGGCCCTGAGGGGTTCAATGTTGCATTCGTGCACACGTTGACTGGATTGCAGTTGTAGGTGTTGTGTCAACTGGTTGACAGCTGTGCTGATTTCCTTCAGTGTTTTGGCAAGTTCCTGCAAGAGAGATGTTCGGGCTTCCATAGCAGCTGCCTGATCTGCAAATGACGTCATGCACAAACGCACCCACTCAAGGCTGGCTGCCATGTTTTGCATCCCCACCCGCACCTCCTTTGCCAGCTCCAGCTGTACCCCAACTACAGTTCTTTCAAAGCTGGTGCCAGTGTCGTCAGAGTCCTCAGCTGTGTTGGAGCTGGCAGGTCTTACAATTGGGGTGGTGGGTGGTTCTTCTGTGATGGCTGCTTGTTCTGTGCTCCTCCTTGTGACTGAAGGTGGGGTCTGGAGGGTTTCAAGGACCTTTTGGATGGTCTCCTGGGAAATATTTATGGGCTCGTCATCCATGTCATCAGGGAAATCAGGGACAGGCATATCGGCAGGAGATCCATGTTCCTCTGCAATGAAACAGGGTATAATTAGTGTGTCTGTGTTGTGACAATTTTGCCATAACATGCAAGCCTTTGGATGACTTAACTTTGTGCTCTGGTTTGGTATTGGTATCTGCTGTCCTTCATATGGGCATTGTTATAGGCCTATGGCCCACCTGTGTGTCACATGTATGATATAGAGTTATCAGACTTGTCTGCCTAATTGCCTCTAGGTGTTGCTTTGTACCAATTTGGGAATAGCCATCTTTTTGACCTACTCGTCCCTCCGTGTATATCTATTCTTGTTGGAGAGACATTTTGTCGTGTGGGCTCTCATTATCCTACATGAGATTACTGGCTTTCTAGGCAGCAGGATAGCTAATGGTGTGGGGGACTGAGTCTGACCCACTTGTAAATGACTCTGTCACCCTAATTCTTTCTTTTTGCTCTGGCTAACTAGCAGTGCCTCATGTCTCCCACGGCAAAGAAATGATTAGACAGCCGAGCGCATGACATCTTTGGAACTTCACAGGGAAGTCGTGGTCACTCAGATCCAAACTAATTCTCTCTTTTCCAGTATGATCTCATATACAAATGACAAAGACAGTATTTGTTTTATATGATGATTTCATAAAACAACTGACTTTTAGATAATTAGGTGTGAGCCACAATAACCCAAACAATACAACATGATAGAATTGAAATAGTCACCAGGAGTGTAAAACATTTGAACAAAGCTATAATGGTGCCTAACTGTTTCTACTCTCCCTCTGCTTGTTCTATTTAGAGCACAGCATGTTAAGCTTCGAGCTTGCCTGTCTGAATCACTGAGCAATGGCCTGTGATCTGGTTCAGCATCTGCAGCAAGGCAGGCAGCGTCTAGTTGTGGTTCTCTGTTCGGAAACTCCCTCTTGCGTGTATTGGGACAAGGAAGTGATTTTAAAACTAACATGTCATCGTGATGACAAAATGTCCCTACGCAGGAATGCCAAATCTGAACTCCTACCACGTCTATCGGCAATGTACCAGACTGTGGGGGTCATTCTGACCCCGGCGGCCGGTGGCGGCCAGGGCCACCGACCACGGGACCACCGCCAACAGGCTGGCGGTGCTCCCACGAGCATTCTGACCGCGGCGGTTCAGCCGCGGTCAGAGGCGGCAAGTCGGCGGGCTCCCGCCGACTTACCGCTGCTCGGGGGAATCCTTCATGGCGGCGGAGCGGATTCTGACCCCCCCTACCGCCATCCTGTTCATGGCGGGAAAGCCGCCATGAACAGGATGGCGGTAGGGGGGGTCGCGGGGCCCCTGGGGGCCCCTGCCGTGCCCATGCCAATGGCATGGGCACGGCAGGGGCCCCCGTAAGAGGGCCCCGCAAAGTATTTCAGTGTCTGCCTTGCAGACACTGAAATACGCGACGGGTGCCACTGCACCCGTCGCACCTTCCCACTCCGCCGGCTCGATTACGAGCCGGCATCCTCGTGGGAAGGGAGTTTTTCCCTGGGCTGGCGGGCGGTCTTTTGGAGACCGCCCGCCAGCCCAGGGAAAAACTCATAATACCCTCCGCGGTCTTCTGACCGCGGAGCGGTATAATGGGGGCGGAATTCTGGCGGGCGGCCTCCGCCGCCCGCCAGAATCAGAATCACCCCCTGTATCCTTGACTGGAGCACAGAGTGAATATGTTATGGAGAACTCCAGTGCTGAAGTAGGCAAAACAGTGTGATATGAATAAAAAACAACACCGTAGAACTGGCTATTTGCAAAATAACTGATACGAAGCCTAATAAAAAGCATTTAGTGCAAAGTGCACAGAAGCTCTAAGCTGTTAGCGAATGAATAAAAGTACATTCAGGGCAAAGTGCACAAAGGCATAAAGCCTGAAGCTAATGCGCAAAGTATATGTAAAACTTACCACACTACACTTTGACTGGCTGTGGGTGTTGTGAATGCCCTGGCAGCACACTTGCCTCTCAGGACCTGCCCCAAACACTTTTTATTCACATTGACCTAAATGTACATGTTATGTGGCATATCCTATGCATGGCAATGTTAGGATGTGGTATAGATGTAAACATTGTTGATGTTTCCAGATGATGTTGGGTAATGTGTGTTTAATTGGATTGCCCTGTTTATCGTTTCAAAGTCCTATTTGGGTCTCAGACTGTGCAGGTGTGTTTCAGTGACCAGTTGCATGTGTCCCCTCCTCAATGTTGTTGTCTGAGCAGTATGACATTAGTGATGTTGCCTTGTTAGCCAGGCACGTGAGGGACCCTGACGTATGCAGCATGTGTGTGTCCTTAGTGCTGTATGGCTCCTATTGCTGTTTACTTTGGCTGATGTATGTGTCAACTATGGGCATTGGCATTTGAGTGTACTGGTGCCTTTGTCTTATTTCTAGAAATAGTTGCAGATGTCATCCTCACCCCCTAATTTAGGTATGTATGTTCCATGGGGAGGTTCCTGCCATTTGCTACTATAGCTGCACAGAGATCAGAGGTGTTATTGTCAACTGTTGTCGCAGTTACATTGCAGTTGTTGTTTTGGCTACTGGATTACTGATAGGGACCTAGTTGATGTAGGATACATTTTGACTGACGAGTGCCTGGATGTAAGTTTGACGTAGTGGCCTTCCCACCTGTCGCTGCTTTCCCTTGGCTCCATTGTTGTAATTACAGGATGGCCCCATGGGACTGTTGTTGGTGCTGTATTTTGTCGTGCCCCAGCTTCAGTCTGTGCTGGCCATGCCCCCCTGCCGTGCCCCTTTACCCATGCCACTTCACATATATGCTGAGGTACATGCATTGTGTAGTAGGTATTCCCCCCCCGTTGCAGTTATCATTAGTGCATTATTATTCCCCATGCAACTTACCCTGCATGTGCGTTGTGTCGTGGTAGTCTGCACTGTCCTGTCCTTGAATCCCTGTGACGATCTCCTCAGGGATGACGGCTGCGACCATCTCCTCCATGTGGTTCAGGGCCTCCTGGTGTGCTGGACTCCCCCCTCCAGTCTGCAGTGCTGCCTTCCTGTTCCGGGCCATTTTTTCTTTTGTCCTACGTTTGCAGTCATGCCAGCGTTTCTTACACTCGTGACTGTTCTGCGTTCTTCAGCCACACTGTTGATCTTGTCCACAATTTTTTGCCATATGGCCTCTCTCCTACTGATTGGCAATTTAGAGGTGATGAACAATTGGTGCTGGTGTTCCGTCACCTCTTTAACCAGGATTTCCTGCTCCTCTGCACTAAAGCGACACTTTCTTTTTTTTCTATAAATGTCCTGGTTCCTGTATGGATCATCCTGACTGGTTCCTGGTCTGCTGTCATCTTCCTGGGGTCTGTTGTGGCATCTGGGATCCATTTTGGCTCTCCTCTGCTGAAAGGGCAGTGTTCGCGGGTGATTTTGATGCTATTGCGTAAAAAAAAAACGGCGCTTTCCGGGTTGCGCTGTCGTAAATAGACCCACAGCGATTTGCGTCGCGTTAATGTTGGTTTCCTTTATGACTTGACGCCGCTGTGTGCGTCACGAAATAATGACCCCCACCTGTTGGTTGCGCCGCCGTGCGTCAAAGTATAAATTTGACGCCCGCACGGCGCATCGAAATGGCGTTAGCCGGCGCTAAAATGTTTGACGCAAAGCTGCGCCGGCGCAGCTTTGCGTCAAAAAGTATAAATATGGCCCTCGGTACGTAGCTGCGGATGCCGCACTGCTAACATTCTCTACAAAGCAGAATTGGCATGAACGACCTTTTCAGGCATCATGATATCAAAGTTTTTTTAACGTGTCTCACATTTCGCCTTTGAGGAGATCTGCATTTGCTACTAGGGTCTAGGCAAAAGACAAGTGGTTTAAAGTATGGAAAGTAAGCAGGGCTCTTGCACCCACACCTTTCTGTGGCCCTGACCCTTTCTGTATGAATGGAGTCCAGGGTAGCACGAGCAGTGGTACTAAAGATCAAGAAAAGGGTAGAAATTTCTGTCTTCCACTCACTGCCATTATTAGCGTCCATGGGCAATGTACACAACAAAAAACAATTGATTATGAACTAATAGTGTATTTACATTGTTTTATCATTTAATGAACCATGTGTATCCAACCCGCATGATCCATGAGTTGTAGCTTACAGAAGTATATTCAGTGTAAAAAAGAGCTGGCAGGTAATTTCACTTGCTAGAGTCACAATTTATTAGATGCATAATTTGTTAATCAAAATGTGTGTTTCACATTTTTTTCAGTGCAAGCTACCGTCCAGATTTGTCATGTGAAATACAGCTCAATAGGTGTTATCAAAGTACAGAACACACATTTCATTCACAGGTGGAGAAGAAGCATGAATTTCTGAATTGGTGGCTCGCTGTATCCCTTCAGAGAAGTAGAAACTCGCAGTATTTTGTATTTTGGCGAAACTGCAATTGGCCTCCCCATACACAAAGCACTCCAGTCCTCATCATACTTTGCAGTTAGCTGGAGAAAGGAGACATTTTTCTACAATGATAACAAAAGAAAGCATTGCAAGGCTGTCAGAAATGGGGTCTTTGGTTGACAGTCAGGTTACCCCCTGTTCAAGCAAGGACCCTCACTCTAGTCAGGGTAAAAGAGAATCACCCTCAGTAGGCTGAACTTCAGAGTGCTAGGTGTAAAGTATTTGTACCAACACACACAGTAACTTAATGAAAACACTACAAAATGACACAACACCAGTTTAGAAAAATAGGAAATATTTATCTAAACAAAACAAGACCAAAACGACAAAAAATCAACCATACACAAGTCATCAATAAAAATGCAAAGAATCTTTAAGTAGTTTTAAACACACACTAGCGCTGCTAGAGTGAAAATGTACCTGGTGCGTGTCAAAAATAACCCCGAACGGGTGGGTGTGTGTAAAAAATAACTCCGCATGGCGGTACGTGACTCGAAAATCCAGCCGCACGATGATCCGAATATCCCGCAGCACAGGTTGTGATCTCCCAGCCTCCGTCAGCGATGCTGCACGTCGTTTCTCCTGCTCCGTGCGTTGATTCTTAGGTTGCATTTCCTTTTCCCCGCACGGCGCTCTGTGCGTGGAATTTCTTGTCTTTAGACTGCCAGCTTCTCCTTTCAGGGTCCCAGGAACTGGATGGGCACCACAGGGCAGAGTAGGAGTCTCTCCAGAGACTACAGGTGCTGGCAGAGAGAAGTCTTTGCTGTCCCTGAGACTTCAAACAACAGGAGGCAAGCTCTAGATCAAGCCCTTGGAGATTTCTTCTCAAGATGGAAGGCACACAAAGTCCAGTCTTTGCCCTCTTACTCTGGCAGAAGCAGCAACTGCAGGATAGCTCCACAAAGCACAGTCACAGGCGGGCAGCTCTTCTTCTTCAGCTATTCAGCTCTTCTCCAGGCAGAGGTTCCTCTTGGTTCCAGAAGTGTTTCTAAAGTCTGTGGTTTTGGGTGACCTTCTTACACCCAATTTCTCCTTTGAAGGCCTACTTCAAAGTAAAGTCTCTTTTGAATGTGAAATCCTGCCTTGCCCAGGCCAGGCCCCAGACACTCACCAGGGGGTTGGAGACTGCATTGTGTGAGGGCAGGCACAGCCCTTTCAGGTGTGAGTGACCACTCCTCCCCTCCCTCCTAGCACAGATGGCCCATCAGGATATGCAGGCTACACCCCAGCTCCCTTTGTGTCAGTGTCTAGTGTGAGGTGCAACCAGCCCAACTGTCAAACTGACCCAGAGAGGGAATCCACAAACAGGCAGAGTCACAGAAATGGTGTAGGCAAGAAAATGCCCACTTTCTAAAAGTGGAATTTTCAAACACATAATCTTAAAATCAACTTTACTAAAAGATGTATTTTTAAATTGTGAGCTCAGAGACCCCAAACTCCACATGTCTATCCGCTCCTAAAGGGAATCTACACTTTAATCAGACTTAAAGGTAGCCCCTATGTTAACCTATGAGAGGGACAGGCCTTGCAACAGTGAAAAACGACTTTAGCAATATTTCACTGTCAGGACATATAAACCACATTACTATATGTCCTACCTTAACCATACACTGCACCCTGCCCTTGAGGCTACCTAGGGCCTACCTGAGGGGTGTCTGATATGTAAGAAAAGGGAAGGTTTAGGCCTGGCAAGTGTGTACACTTGCCAAGTCTAATTTACAGTTAAAACTGCACACATAGACACTGCAGTGGCAGGTCTGAGACATGATTACAGAGCTACTTATGTGGGTGGCACAACCAGTGCTGCAGGCCCACTAATAGCATTTGATTTACAGGCCCTGGCACCTCTAGTGCACTTTACTAAGGACTTACTAGTAAATCAAATATGCCAATCATGAATAAACCAATTACATACAATTTTACACAGAGAGCATATGCACTTTAGCACTGGTTAGCAGTGGTAAAGTGCTCAGAGTTCACAAGCCAACAGCAACAGGTAAGAAAAAATAGGAGGCAAAAAGATTGGGGATGACCCTGCATAAGCAAAACAGTCCAACACGACTGACCTTTAAAATTAAGTGAGACAAAATACGAGATTACAAAAACAATCTTTTTGATTAAATGTTGTATTTTTGTATGCTTCTTCTTTGGGAGAGCTCTGGTCGGTCAGATATTTTTGGGGAGTGGGACAAATATACTTTCAGGGTCGCTGTAGTAATTTCCCACTGGCCTCCCATAAAGGCTGTCTGCTATTGAGCCCTATCATAGCTTACACTTCAGCAATAAGCAGGCCAGTGTTGTCCTGTGAGCATATATATTTTTTTTTAATGTTAACCTCTATCTGCAAATCATTTGCAGAAATGAGGGACCCTCACAAGCCCGGAGCTTGGGAAAAACATCCTCCGATTATGGCGGTCGTTATTGAGCTTCTGCTACAATTGTTCTGAAATATTTGTTAGGCTTATGTTTCAGTACACAACATAGAAAACCATGTAAAAACGATCTGCTGGTTTCAACTTGAATGGCTGTCTTAATCTAGTTAGATTTGTTCGATTTAAAAAAACATTCTCAAGTGATATTCATTAGCTTGCCCAGCTAGAATTGATTTAATCATCACTTCTGTGCCAGGCATAATGGGGCATGTATACAAGCCTCTACCGCCACCTTGCGCTGCCCTAATATCATTTTTTTTGTGCTAAGGTGGTGTTAAGGAGGTATTCCCCCACAACATATTTACAAAGTGGAGCAATGCATGCATTGTGCACTTTGTAACCCCTTGCTCCACATTCTGCCTGCACCAGGCATAATGTATGCAAGGGGGGCGTTCCCCCCAAAGGGTGGCCCGAAAAAATGATGCAGTGAAATTTACAAGATTTCACTGTGCCATTTTTTCCGTCATTTTTAATACCTGCCTTAGACAATCGTTAATGTGATGCTCCTGTATTGGCCTATGGGCCTCCCTGTGCTTTTCTGCACTAGTGCCAAAATGTTTGTCGCTAATGCAACAAAGCGTGACAACAGCGCCAAAAATGTTGACGCTGTTGTAGTTACGACTGCCATTATAGTAAATATGGTGCAACAATGGTTCCTTTAGGGGGACACACTGGAATGCATGAAAAGTCGCGGATCAGGACCGATGCGCCACTTTCTTGTAAATATGCTCTGACTCAAGGAGGCCTGAAAAAATAGCACATCATTTTTCCCATCAGGTTTAACACCCGCTCAGAGCACTTGATAAAATGATGCACCCATTTTAATCAATGAGCCTCCCTGTGCTTTGCTGCACTAGTATCTACATTTTGGACGCTAGTGCAGCAAAGTGGCACAATAGCATCAAAAATGTTCAAGCTATTGTCCGAACGATTGCCATGGTGCACCGTATTGTAAATATGGCGCAACCATGGTGTCATTAGGTGGAGCAGGGGAGACACAAGAAAAGTGGTGCATTGGGACCGATGCACTACTTTCTTACAAATATGCCACAATGTATCTACCATGCAGGCCATTCCTGAGATCCTCAGTCCCAAAAATTGCGTCTAAGCTTTCAGGATCGGTTTCCTTAGATTTCTGGCTATCAATGAGTTATTTCCAGTATTTGATGGCTTGAGGTCTAGCCAAAGTCATACAGCCTAATTCCTAAATGTCTTTGCATGCCTAAATTCAGTGCAGCAGTGCATACACTTAATTTGAATGGGCAAAATCCCATTCTTAAATTTAGAGATTTCGTCATTGCAAAACTATAGTCTCAAAAGCTGGATTTCTGTATTAGGTACAGCTGCCAGGCTGGAGGATTGTCAATATTCACAAATTTATTAGTATGGATGGGTTTGTGGCCATTCCTGGAAGGGCTCACGTATGGAAGGTGGTCAATACCCACCAACCTCAACGTTTGTGGGTTTCCATTATTTACAGGCAGTTTTCCTTTCACAAAGCCACACAAGTTTGCTGTCAGCAGCTAAAGCTAGTGTATTTTCCTCATGGTAATAGGGAGACATCACCTCTCAATGTCGTCTCTTTTTTTGGAGAAAGGGTCTCTTAACGTTGATGAATAAAAAAAGTTGTATATGTTCCCACAGATTTGTGTCTCGTTTCTACATGCAGAAATGTACCCAGGGGCATTAGTTTTCATTTGGAAATACATAGGATTTTGAGCCTTTTTGGAAGTCTATGACATTCAATGATTTGTAGACTTACACCAGCTCTACTTGGTGAATACAGTGAAAGAAATTTGCCTCAAACATCGGAGTAAGCCTACGAGAGTAAGTTAAACACTTCTTTGTGATTCTGGCCATTGTCGCTGTTGGGCTAGCCCTCTTGAGTGCTGTTGAGGTTGGACATTCATATTTTGCAACCAATTGAATTGGGCTTAGATAAAGCTTCCTTTTTCTTAACAATGCTGACTCAAAACATTAGGGTTTTAACTGCACTTTCATCTGCTTTGTGAATGGCATTCAGCTTTTTAAAGCTAAACCTTTTTGCTGGACATTTATTACCTTCTAACTGTTGTTTAATAAAGATACATTAAATTAGTTTGTTACCCCCATAATGTGACTCTCTGGGCGAGTTCGCTAGTTGCCCGCCTAAAGATTATGTCATCACGTTCTCCAGATTAATGAGTGACATGTTATGTCAGGCCCCTTAGATATAGAAATTAGCCTTTTCTTTGCTGTATGATGATAGAATAAATCAACTCGGTGCAAAGCGAGACAGTTGCAGTAATTGTGTAGTCAAAGCAGTTTATGAATGGGAAATGCATACTAGATTCACAAAACAACATAAAATGTTTTTTAAATTCCCTAATGAATCACAGGGAATCATTATTCATTGTAACTTCTAATAATCTCCATAACTGATGTCTATCTACTGGCATATCACTTACCCACAAACCAAACATGAAATTTTGGTCATCTACTATGGAGCAGGTGGCATTCATCCGCATAGTGTAGTTTACACACAAATACTGCACATACAGCACTCTTAACAACAAAACCAGCAAAATATCAAGTTTTATTTTAAAAAAAAGCACGTAACTATGCAAGCAATAAACAACAGTGGTTTATCTGGGTCAGAAAAACATCACATACGTCAGATATGTAAAACAGTGAAATTTAGAGGCCAGTATTAGCCTTTAAAATTAGAATTTAAAAAACACAAAGATTCAGAATTGTGCTACGTTTTTCATTAAAATTTGTATCAGAGAAATGGCTAATTTACCATTGGGCTTTGGGTTAAGGAAATATTTTAGTATGGAGGTAGTCCTACAAGTCCCTCAATTAGTTTGAAGAAGGTAATTTTCCTGTTTGAATTAGACAGCGGAAGATTCAGATATACATAACATATTAGCAGTAAAGTTTTCAGTATCCTGCTCAAAGAGCAAAGGGCCCATCTAGTCTTAGAACAAGCTTAACTGCCAGAGGAAAGAAGACTAAAACAAGTTTAGACCATACAATGATGGTTTCTGCGTCACAATCCCGAGGACCACTGCTTTCTAGGGTATTTGAGAAAAGGGATGAGTGATATGGAATAGAGTTAAAATGACCCTTAAATTGTTATCAAACTTAGACTCCACAAGCACTCATCATAGATTATGAACTGGCTAGACTCACAGTAGTGAAGGCAATCGATGTGAGCACATGATTAATAACAGACAAAGAGTACAGAATATTGAATAAAAAAAGCTACCTTGTGTGCCTTCAATGATCTAGCCATAGGGAGCACAGAGGGTTATACAAATTATTCTGGCGTAGCAAAGTTGATGGGCTTCTGGAGTCTTTGTCTCACCTCCAGTGAGTAAAAAATGAGCATAGAAGAGAAAAGGCAATTAAAATGCAGACATTTACATACCCTGGTGCATGTCAGAAATCCAAAAGGACCATCAACTTTGTATGGTAAAATATGTGTAAGGAAATGTTCTTTTATTTCTTAAGGCCCATTCAGTAATGGTAACGGAATTTGTTTTCACATTGTAAAAAAAATTAAATCGCAGATATAGAAGAATTGCCTTGTCAACCAACTAAGTAGAAAATGGACCAGAGCTGGCTCCTCTATTAGGTGGAGGAACGTCACCCTCCACCCCCGCCAGCAGCACCAACTGCAAACCTTTTACCAAAAAATGATAATAAACTGTGTTTATTATAGATTTTTTGATAAAAGAGTTGAGGCCACAGGGATGACGAGCAGTACTGCACATGTATGTTTGGCCGTTTGTCTTGCGCCGGCCAAACATACATGCAGAGTAGGGCCTCTCCAACCCAGCAACACTGTTGTCGGGCTGGAGAGAGCCTGCACAGGCTGCACAGGCTCCCAGTCTGTCTGGGGCCACCATGGCTGGGCGAACCCAGCCAATCCTGACGCTGCTTTGGGAAGCGTCAGGATTGGCTGCAGAGCAGGCTGGGAGCCTGTGTCTGCAGCCTGGAAATTCGAGGGGCAGAGGAGGTGGTAAGTGTTTTTTTAAAGTTTTTTTTATTTCATTTTTATTTATCTCCCACACACACCACCCCTCCCCTTCTGGTTGCTGCAAGCCACGACTGAAAAAGACTAGACATAATGTGAAATTGAATCGCCATTAGAGCTAGAAATTAAGGCTTCCCTCATCCTTTCATTCTGCCTTGTATTGAAAGATGGTGCCCTAAAATTATCTTTGCACTTCAACCTGCAGATTGTAACCTATTCCATGATCAACAGGCAGTACCAATGGTGGTGAATTGTGAGGTGGGTTGTGGAGGTGGTGGTTGCAGTGGGTAAGCATTTCATGCACGGACTAGGGCTTCTTTCTTATACTTTATATTTCAGAAGGAACCCCAGAGATTGGGTAGACTCTAATAAGTGTGAAGTGATTCCATTATTTGCTATAATGAAAACATACCAATACCAGACATCTTTTCCTTTCTTTACGTTTCTCTGCCTTTATTAATATTAAGAACCCTACTTTTCGACTCAATTACATTTAAGGAAAGTCCTAGCTGTCCAGACATCATTCCCAGAAAAACAACTCTTTTGATGGAAGATGCTGTCATCCGATAACGTTCTAAAAAAATGATTTGGGTGTCATCATCACACTGATAAATGGTGACCAACCAGTTGGCCATTTGATCTCCAGAAATCAATGGTGACAAGATAGACTCCAGAGAAAACACATGCCATGGGGTGGGGGAGTGTCATGATAATCTTCATGCAATGTGTGCATGCAGAAATGGAAGTCTGAAAACCAATCCAGAACATTCCTCATCCCCATTCAGAAGCAAAGACTGGACAAAGTTCCCTACGGCTCAACATGTCCAAAGAGCAATTTTGAATGAATCTCAGCATCTCTCTAGAAAGGACTGTGTGTGTTTGCATTACACCCCAGAGTTTGTATGGGCATTGGCGAAGGCAATTGTTGAGGACAAACATGCCAATAATGATCCCTTTCGGAAGGTCTGCACTTGCGCTGCAGAGAGGCAGCTATGCCTTGAGCTGTCTTCAGGACATTGTAGGCATGTGCATATCAATGCCACCACAAAAGGTCCCAAGACAGTACCAAATTGACTAAAAAGGCCTTTCTTTATAGTGGAAAGATGATGACCACCAACAAAATATCACTTCTACATGCATGTGTTTGGATGTTTGAATACACGCCAGACCCATTGGCTTTGTCAGTGCTTGATTTCTTGAGATCTTTATCTTAGATACATACCCACAGACATTTAAAGGGGTCTGAGTATGTGCATCTGGAGAAGCTTGATTTAATTAAAACATGGGACCTTCTATAAATAGTAATATATTAATATATTTTTTTCCTTGTCTGCTCACCAACTATTCTCAAAAAATACACAAATAAAAACTTTCAGATAGTTCAAAGCTAAGATACTGTTTACTTTGACACCAGAGACTGAGCAAGGGATTGCACGTAACAACTTCTGTCAAAGTTAATTAACTTACGGCTGCAGAGGGGATATATCTTTCCTTCATCAGAGGAACGTTCAGCATTTCAGTGAGTTAAATCAAACACGGATGCCAGAAAAACTCCTAGCTATATAAATGTTCCCTGTGGCAAATATAATTCAGATTTTTAAATTCTAAGAAATAATAAAGAACCTTTTTTTTTTAAATGCAGTATTGTAAAATGGCGTTCTACTCTCTGGGTGTTTGCCATCTCCATAACTCTTTAGTGCAGTTAAAATGCAATGTTTGCCAGTAGGTCCAAGAGTAGGTAACAGATTCTGGTTAGGTTTTGCTAACACAGTGCAAAAGAACTGATGTATTTAACCATATAGCCAAGCACAGACACCTGAGATACAGTTCAGCAGAGTCAACCCTTGCTTAGGTAAATGTAAAGGTCACACAGAGAAACCTCTGGATTACAGAAATCATTGCTCAACTTCTAGAAACAGGTAGTGAGGGAGCCAAATAATATATTGGGAACCAGTTCCACCTAGTCTTTATTCAACCTCATACTCCTGTCCTACATCAGCTTGCACTTCCAGCTCTTTTTCTCATTCTTGCAGCGTCGTTTTCACTCCTGTTTTCAATTTCTAACTATTTCCCTTTTTTCCTCTTCATCGTTCTTTTAAGCTTTTCTGAGTTCCTCTCTTTGGCTCTGAGTCTAAGTCTGATGATAGGAAAAAAAATGATCTTTAAAAATCGATGTTGGTGCCCACCACCCGAAATTACATTTGATAACCCATGTGGCCCATTTTCTAGTTTCTCTAGCGCCATCTGACCTGTTTAGGAATTCTGAGAATCAAGGAGAATCAAATCAACACTTTCAAATCAATGCACAGTGCAACCCATGTGGTCACACATTAACTCTCAGAAGTGGAAATTCAAATTCAAAGCTTTATTGCAAATTCAAGGACAGACATATAATTGAGTCTCAGGAACATGTTATAAAAGCATAGAAGGAGAAGTAAAGTGTTGAATCAGGTTAAATTGTACAAGCAGAAAGAATACAAGTATTTCTGTTGCAGCAATACAAAAGATGAGGAACACTAATTGGTGGTCATAATCCGAATTGTGATCCTCTTGTCTAACAATTTGGAAGTTAATCAAATCTATGTATCCTAACAAAACTGTGGGAAAAATGTAAGCATTCTGGGATAGTGCAGTAAGATAGTAATCATTAATGTGAAAACAGAAAACTCTGAAGAAGGTCTGCAAGAGAGATGTGTGTAGAATTCCTATTTGTGATTTCCTAAGCACATGTCAATGGTAACCATGTGCAAATTAAAAAAATGCACCCAAAATGCATTTTTTAAAGCGCCATGTAGCACGCACATGCCCCTGAGACATTGTGCTCTTTACATGTGCATCACTTTTTTTGGGGTGGATTAAGTGTGTCATAGGCCCACAGACACCCTTCGTTTTGCATTTCTTAATTTGCGATTTCCTGTTAGGAAATCACACATTTGGAAATACATTTGGAAAAACCATTTGTACCTACGGGCCTTTAGGCCAATAGGAATGAATGATGAAGCAATTCCTAAATAGTGATTTTCTGATAGTGATTAATACTCTCTAGGAATCACTATTATGAAATCTCTATTTTTGTACATTCCATTTTGCATTTGCTAAATAGTGATTTCTTAGGATGCAACATTTAGGAAATACAAAAACTGAATTTTGTACATATGGCCCCATGTGTGAAGGGAATCCACTCTAGTCAAAGGGTAGAAAGGGTCTGCCTCACCTAACTAACTGAACATCACTTTACACCTTGTAGAATCTTCGAGAATCCATGTCATCATCACCAGTAGTTTTCTATCTTCTGTACGCAGTGTGGAATTTTTAACTCCCATTAGACTTTGATACCAGAAATCAAACATCAGGACAGTGGTGGCTAGTGACATTTGAAAGTAGTGGGGTGTAAAAGTCTGGTTATTAATTTTATGTAGCGAGTGAAACAAGCAAGCTCAATGGTCAAACGTGGGGTTGAGGGTGGGTCTTCCTCCCAAGAAAATAATAAAAAAAGATTGACAAATGGTGTATTTGAAAGGAAATACATTTACTGAGAAAGCAAGGTCTATAAAGCAGTGGGAATGTGTAGTCTTGAAATATAAAACACATTAAAAACTGCCCCATATCTTACTGCATTAATATGTTCACCCTTCACTTTAATGTGTAAATTGTACGCTGCAACAACTTCAAACCCTTTAGGGTGTGTGTTTAACCAATGTCTTACACTGCATGTAGCATCACCTTTGGAAGAAAATGCTCTAATCAGGCATCAGGAAGCACCCACAGCCGCTGGCTGCAATCAGTCATTCAGAAATATGTGCAAACAGGTCTTTAAGTGTGATTAAAAAGTGGGGGCTCTCTAAAAGGGAACAGGTAAAACACATTTCTGTGGTTCTCTAAGTGTTCCACCTGGCCTGTATTTTGGTTTCTCTCTGAGATGTTATTGCATTCAGATATATAACACAACTGGCATACACTAAAACCTCTCAGTACTGTTGGCTTTGTCAATGGTTGTTAGCTGTTTAAGATAAAAGAGTAACAACAATGATTAGATATAAATAATTAACATTAGAAATATTTCAATTCTGAAATTGTGAGACTGTGAATTAAATGATATTGAGGCCTGTGAAAGGAGTAGGGTCTTCAGTTATGTGTGCTTTACATTAGATATGTTTGCCCTTTTTCTTTTCACGTCTCATCCATCTGCAAATTTTCAACCTCCTCTCTCCTCTTCAGCACCCTCTTTTCACTCTCCTCTGAATGCACTTCCTAGCAGCTCCCTCTTTTTACCATCCCAAACATAATCTGTGCTCATTCACATTTGAGCACTTTATTTCCTTTTGCTTTTGCCTTCTAAATATTTTGACCTCTATGACCCCCCTTCACACACGTTTACACTGAATTTCAATTCTAACTGGAATACATGACCATTGTTCTGTGTGCTCTGCAGAGACGCCAACCCACTGACAGGCACTTTGCTTTACCTTCAGCCTCAGAACCAGTGCTCTCAATCAAAGCTCCTCATAAACACCTGGCAGGAATCAAAGTGTGCACTATGCAAGAGTAATAAAATGCACAAAAAAAATACAGAAACAGCATGAGGAAACAGCTAACTCACTTGGCGAATGCAACGTTAAGTAATATTTATGAAATAAGAGAGAAACAAAATCACTTTTTAAATTAATTGTTTACATATGAATCCATGTTTTGGGCATTAATATTAAGGGCATGACGATAGGGCAAGTTTTAAAGCCATTTAGCAGATAAGTGCCTTTAATGTAAGCACATATTTCTCCGTTTGTCCTGGACTCCAATATTTGGATCAATTTAGCAAAGGAACAAGAACCATGCTCAATTTTTGGATCAATTTTGTGAGGGAACAAATACAGCAGCTCCACTTCTAAAGGTGCCAGTGATTTGCAGCCAGGGCCTGGGGTGTTACAGTGAGGGAGGTTAGTGTAACAAGGTGTCCTAGTACAATAAAATAACACAAGACTAGCATTATAACACCTACCATTACCACAGACAAGGCTTGCATCCACTCCTACTGCGTCACAAATGGGTAAAGGGTGGGAATCTATACTTTCGATAGACAGATGGCTGCCTGCCCACAGGAATGAAGACTCCAACGCCCAAAATCATGATGCTAAAAGTGTCACTGGTCTATAGTGGATCCAGCTCCTGTACACAGATACTTGGGTGAGGATACGGATAGGGGATGGGTCTGTCTTTTCAAGAAAAATAGATACCTTCCAAGGACTAAAACAAGGCTGTGTCCTGACACCCTATCTTTTTAACTTGTTCCTAGCAGACCTTTCACACGTACTAAAAGTAGCAAACTCACACGCACCAAGACTAGGCCAGATGACTATATTGAATCTGCTTTATGCAAACAATGTTGTTCTTGTAAGCCAAACACAGATTGGACTACAGAGATTAGTGGGAAGGTCATCAAATTATTTGAAGGAAAATGGTCTTACAGTAAATTTAGAAAAGTCCAAGGTAATGGAATGTGGCCGGAGGATAAATAAAAAGCATGGACGGTTCATGAATGGAGAACAGGTTGAGCTAGTGCAATCCTATCGCTGTCTAGGAGTATGGTTTGACGAACGGGAAGGCTTTACCCAACATAGGGAGGACTTAAAAAGGAAAGGTTTAACACTGCAGGTAGACCTTTCAATTCTAAAAAGAACCTTGAATTTTACCATTATTAAAGGTGATATCAGCCAAATGGGCACCTAGCTTAACGTATGGCAGTGATGCACTGCGCAGGCGCGATGCAGCATGTCTAAACACAAGTATAGAAAGAACATATAATCAGGTATTTGGCTTATCACTAAATGCATCGCCAGCACAAATACGCTTGGAGTTCAGGCTAATAAACCAGACAATAGCTAGGAAAGGGGTCTACACAAAAACCTGGTACATAATAAAAACAAACAAGAGGAATGACCTGTGCTAGGTTTTGTGGCAAGAACTTCAAAGAAATAGTGAGCATCCTGCTGCGCTGTACTTGGACGTAGCAATAAAGGATTTAGGGTTGCATGAAAGTTGGGAGAGTGACCTATCTGTAGCATGTTTTAAAAAAGTATTTAATTGCAAAATGAAGAGGTTATCTTTATTGAAAGATAAATAAATATTATCAAAAAGATCTCATGCATGGGGCGGTGTTAAATGACTATAAGCTCCTTCGACATCAGCGCTATTTTGTAGTAGGCTGGTCCCCTGTTCTAAAAATAGAATTTCTGCATTTTTCGATTAGGGAAGTTGCCAGGTGATAACAAAAATTACATAAGGGGAGGGTGAGCTCAAACAAGAGTTGTAGGTTATGCAATAATGGGATGAGGAATTTGATACACCTCTTATGTCTGTGCCCATCCTTAGTGCAAGAAAGAAAATGCTTGCTAAAATCGCTTTTTAATCATTTTGGTATTAGGACATGCAGTCAAGCAGTAATAGAATGCCTAAAACCAGGTGACCCAATCCTGAACTTTCGTATGGGGAAATTTTTAAAGAGGGCCGAGACGAAAGTTCTAGAAAATGAGTGAACAGAATTATGCAGTCAGAAGGGGGACAATACCACACTGTGAAATATGAATGAATCGGTGCATGGGTACCAAAAAAAAGACTCAGGTCATGGGTAAAATCTGCCTTTTAAACTATATTTTCTTTTAAGAGTTTGTAATATTCATGCTTATATATGGTAAGACTGTGATTTTCTATTAGTAACATATGGCACATTTTTGTAATGTTTTTTATTAACTGTACAATAAATAGTTATTCATTCTATGGTGGATACTGCCACAGACTACAATGGAAATGAAGGACTTTAGAACATTCAGCCCTTGCGTCTTGCATCATTGTGTAAAACGTTGAGAAACTGCCTGGCTTCCGCCCCTGGTTTAAAGCGAGGTGCGGCAGGCAGCTTGGGACAGACAACCCAGACTTAAAATGCATTGATTTGTTTAGAGTTACGATTTTTATGATCACATCTCTGAACCAATCAATATATTTATTTTTTTGTTGCTGTAATGCATAGGAATTTCAGAGGGGCGCAGCCCCTGAGCCCTAAGGAAGAAAACGCCCCTGCATCAGGATAACCTTGGGTATCTCAACCATTTATTAGCACTCACTGTCCTTGCCAACATATCTTCCGGCACTCCTTTATCTCAAATACACATCATGCCTTTCATTAACTGTAGGCTTGTGCAGACACATGCAAATAAATAATAATTCAACATGAGCAAAATGCCATGTAGAAGGTTTAAACAGAGAAAAGCATTTCAGGCCTTCGTGAATAGTACAAAACTATTCAATACACAATCAAAATGCATAAGTATACGTGCATTTCTCCTAATAAGTATGTTAAATGGTGAATAACAGTGATTATACAACTTTACACTATAATACCCTACTCCAAATACATTCAATATAAATGCATACATGTACTATATTTTAATCGATTATGTAATTATTAAAACATGCATATAACATTTCTGCATTTCTGCTTGTGAATGCACCTTGATTAATATGAATTCAATGCACCACTTAAGGCACACAATACATATATTGCTGGTTACATTTAATGTCACTTCTACAACATGCAATAGCACAGACAAAGTTATGCGTTCTCACATTCAAACATTAAGCATTGCAGTAGATTGTTTTGTGATCATTAGCTCTCCATTTTCATTGTGTTTATATTCATCCAACCTTTTACATCTTATTTTAGCTAAAGGCAGTGGTAGTTTTTCATTCTTTGCTTAATCAAATGATGGCAGAATTGGCAAATGTATGCACTGAACTATATGTCAAGAGGTTATGACCAAGGGAGAAGGTGTAACCCTTGCCAAGTTTATTAATGGTAAAAAGAGTGGGGGAGAAGAGGGTGAGGGAGGAAGAGTGGCTCAGATCACCCTGGAAGATTGGAAGACGTGTTTCATGGCCACTGCAAATCGGTGTTAAACACTTCATGAATGCATAATTCAGATTTCAGTCACATCCCATTCAAGATTTCAAGTTGCGATCAATAACTCATGACTTATAAAGATGCTTACATTTAAAAGTACAGCTTATGTGAATTTGGGGTAAAGACTAATGTTTATTAAGAATTGCAATACATAACACATCTTGAAAAGTATTTTAGCACCTATAGTCATGAGAAGATGCAATTTTAATATTCAAGTAAAATCCATCTTAGAAAACTGGCATTCATTTTACAAGTATTAAGGTACAATAAAACATACATTTTACAAGTATCAAATTACAATAGAAAAAAGAGGATACCTCATTCTTTATGATCCGTATTTCATGGTATCCATCTCTTACAGAAATCGTCCTTAGCTCAATGGACTCTCATCTTCCACACAAATCCACAGTGCTTTGATTAAAAAGTTTGATTAGTTACATACTACAAATTATTTGAATAGACAGCAGTTTATCTTACTACTAAGGTTGATATTTTTCCCAACCTCCTTTATTAGGAAACAAGCATCAGAAATATGTTGTATCATTAGATAAATACATAACTTCTGCTATTGTTCCAGTACTATATACACCTAATAGGAGGTTAGCAAATTTTTTCTTAGAGTCTGCATATGGCAGGCACAGAAAAAGAAAGTTTGGTAAGTCTCTTGTGGCAACATTTAACCTGAATTGCTTAGTGGAAGTATAGATTTTCCTTTTGCTGCATTCACTCTGAGACACAAGGGACAAAACAACTGAACTAAATCCCACATAGAAAATTTGCACCTTGCAGTGGTAGTTGATGAGGTGCAGAACCTCATGAAAGGAAGATAGACTACCCTTTTGCCACACTTTTACTCAACATAATCATAGATCTGTAATTGTGAACTGCAACTCATTTTATAACTGAGGGCCTGATTTAGATCTTGGTGGTCCGCTGCCACTTTTTTGACAGAAAACCTGTCCACCTGCCTGGCGGTCTGCATGTCCGATTTAGATGTTTGCGATCCCATAGATGAAAGACTGCCTGAGTCCCTCCGGCTATGCCAAATATTCCAATCCACATCAATGGTGCCTTTGGAAATAGTGGCTCGTGGTGAGACTCCAGTCACCCCTTCCACTGTGCAGATTTGGAGGTGCCTTACCGCCAAGCAGCTGTGGTGGTTCGACCTCCACACCTGAGTTTGTGGATTGTTGGGGGGGAGGTAGAGGTAAAATCATACCTTTTTTCTCTCTTCCACTTGCATTTTTGACTGACCACGACTGGACAATGCCTTCTATAGTTGCTGCCACTGGATCACGGAGGACACACGCCTCACCCCCTACCCCCCCTGCCGCCATACTCAGAGGTAGAGAGCCCACATTACATGTGTCCGTTGTGTGTTCAGTGCACATGATCTCAGGACCACTGCAGTCATATACATGTCACAATAATTTTAAAAAATATACTGTGACATGCATATGTCAGAGAAACAATAGTGTAACCTTACTCTGTGTAGAGTTAGACTTTTGGTCTATGTTTAGACCAAAAGTCTAACTTTACTATGAGTAAAGTTAGACATTAGGTCTAAACTTAGACTTTTGGTCTAAGTTTACCTTTGTGAATGGGGCCCGTAGATTTCTGCCAATGGCTAGGTGGAGATCAAGGCACAGATGTATTCACCAATACCCAGTGGAAATCTCCACCTAGTAGTAACGAGTCTATACTCCCTCAAATAGGAGATGAGCTTCTACAACTGCAATTAGAACCATAAAGATGCTACTAATAACTTTATATTTTGAGTTCTTCTATACACCCATTGAGGGAGTTTTCTGCCCTGGGGTCGGAGATTTCTGCTGGCAGAGAAGAGAATTCCAAATAGAAGGGAATAAACTATAATCTCTTTTTTATTATTTTTCATTGCGTCAACAGACATCAACAACATACAGTTGTATCACCTGTATATTAAAATTGGTAGGTGCATCACAGATCCAACATTGCAATGGCACCCAGTGAGTCCTCTATTTAGTTCAATGAGTAGATATTCGACACAACAAATTATATCATTTAATTGGGCAACAATATCAACTCATCTTCAGAGCTACAATTATAAAACACATTTTTCAATGCTGCTATGATGTATTTACCACTGTGAACTGCCTAGGTTTTAGGTATGATTTGTAGAATGTGGTCAAAGGTATGAGGAGATATCCTGCGGAGTGTGTCCTCGGTGACAAGGTGAGCACGAAATGCCACCCTGATGTCTTTCAGTTTAAAAGACTCCGGCTGCAATTCAGCATGTATGTCAAGTTGCTTGTTGCAGTAAGCCAGATGCTTAGCAGCTTGCCATTTTGATATTGGCAATGACAGTGCTACCAGTTTCCTATAGGACTTTGGAGACATAGCCTAATACAGCTAGCTTAATACCTGCTGCAAGCTTTACTCCTGTCATTTCTGAAATTATATTTATAAATTCCACATAATATTGGTGTGCTTGTGACCATTCCCACCCCAAGTGCAACAATCCTGTTTTAGCCTCTTCACATCTTACGCAGCACAGGTTTGATTGTAAACCCTTTTTCCCAGCCCCAGCAGTATGTAGTAAAGGATTTGTAAATATCTGAAGTGTATTGTACAGAATCTGCTGCTGGAAGACAATAAAGCCATCTTAGAGCAACAGTACTCTCATTCTTTATTAGTTAAAGAGAAACCTAGATTGCTACTCCATCTTGCCTTGGAACTCAGGGAATATATAGTAGCCCCATGCTGAGTGGAGATACATTTGTTCACCACCAAGTTTTGTGTCGATTTGGCCAGAAGCTAAACTTCCACTGGTTTCTTCTTTGGGATGCCTGGTATATTTTCCTTATTGTGGCCTTAAGCCTGTAATATATGAAAATGTCAAGGGGAGTAGACACTGCATGTTTCATTATCATGTTTATTTTAATAATATACCATTGTGATCCATCACCCCACTTTTCTATATTCACTTTCTTTAATTTAATAATATTTTTCCCTGAGTGGTCAGAATTAAACACCGGTGACCTGATAGAGGTATAGATGATGACTAATGAAGTGATAGCTTTTTTATCTTTTAATTTTTGGCACACTAGAGATAGACGTTTGAAGTTGATGATTTCAGACCTAGTTTTACGTGGTGGCTGCAGGATAGGTTGGTGATTGCATTTTCAGACTCCACTGCTCTATGTGGTCTGAGGGATTGTGGGATGTACCAATAGTAGGCAAGTTGAGCCCACATGTAATATAATTCAATGTCGGGTGCAGTGAACCTACAATTAATGTATGATAGAAACATACACTCCAGAAAGGTCCAGCACTCTCTTCATAAAAGCTCTATTTTTTAAGGGGTTTGAGGTACCAACGAGGTGTCGACCCCTTACATTGACCTCAGTATAGGTATATCAATCTACAACAAAATATTGGTACGGCCAAATTTCAGATTAATAGTCCATGTCTTCACACCAAAGTCATATTTGAATAAGCACGTTTAGCCAAGTAAGTGAATCCAATGAAGATTTGTTATGAAGTACATAGATGAGAAAAAACGCTGACACGTGTTACGACTCCTAAAGGTATGTAAACCTGGGTTTGCTCAAGGCTGTAAAAATACAAAGAAGAATTAAAGGGAATCATTCTTCTGTTTACAAGACAAAAAATGAAAGTTATGGAATGTCACCCAAGTGCAAAAAAGCTAAAGTGCAAAAGAAAAAAACCTAAAATGTGGAGCGAGCGATCATCTCCAAAGATAGTGTATTTCAGTTTGTCTTTCAGATGAAACCCAATACAGAGATATGGTGAATTTAATTTAAAAATGAGTGCTAGCACGTGACTAGAGCAAGAAAATACATTAGTCCCAAGGAAAGGAGAAGGAAGATTTGTAACCAAGACTAACCACAGGTGTTGGGCTAGAAAACAAGTGATGAATTCATGGAAGATCCATTCCATGTTAGTAGTAAATTTAAACTTGAGATCAGGAAGAAATGACTAAGGCCCTCATTCCAACATTGACGGGCGGCGGAGGCCGCCCGTCAATGTTGCGCGTCAGGAATACCGCTCCGCGGTCCAGAGACCGCGGAGGGTATTCCAAGTTTTCCCCTGGGCTGGCGGGCGGCCGCCGAAAGGCCGCCCGCCAGCCCAGGGGAAAACGACCTTCCCACCATGAAGCCGGCTCGTAATCGAGCCGGCGGAGTGGGAAGGTGCGACGGGTGCTACTGCACCCGTCGCGTATTTTACTGTCTGCTATGCAGACAGTGAAATACAAGCGGGCCCTCTTACGGGGGCCCCTGCAGTGCCCATGCCATTGGCATGGGCACTGCAGGGGCCCCCAGGGGCCCCGCGACACCCCCTACCGCCATCCTGTTCCTGGCGGGCGAACCGCCAGGAACAGGATGGCGGTAGGGGGTGTCAGAATCCCCAAGTCGGCGCAGCATGCTGCGCCGCCTTGGAGGATTCATTTGGGCAGCGGGAAACTGGCGGGAGCCCGCCAGTTGTCCCGGTCCGACCGCGGCGTTACCGCTGCGGTCGGAATGCCCAAGGGAGCACCGCCGGCCTGTCGGCGGTGCTCCCGCCCCCGTTGGCCCTGGCGGTTCTGTACCGCCAGGGTCATAATGAGGCCCTAAGTGACTGTGCAAAAAGAAGTGACCTAATTAAATGGTATGAGTGAAAAGTGATTAATCATTGATCCACCCATGCTAGTTGCAGCGGGATGATACAATAAATATTCAATAAAGGTAAGTCCTTGTTAAAGGTTCATTGTCAGATTATGTTGATCAAGAATCATATCTGCACCAATAGAAAATATACAGAAATCACCTTCTTTTTTATGTCTCCATGTTATCATTCATGCATTATGCAGATCTTATATAGGTAAGTACGAGTTCAACATAACTCCTGACAACAGGAAATCTGGGAATAAAGATTGCCCAAGACCCCATTGTAATAAAGTATACCTTCAATATATAACATGAGTCCTGAGAGGAAAGGGGGACCAAGTATTTTATGTATATGTTTTTGTGTCCATAAAATAGCTTGATGCTTTTTTCATAATGAGACCCAAAGAAAGTATATGAGTCATAAATTGTGAAATAAGATACTGTTGGGAAAATGATTAGCACTCAGAAGCTGGTGTTATTAATAGGAGTATGGTCAAATGTTATGCCACTATGTAAAATGTTCTTAATATTGTGTTGTCTTATCTGGTTGGCAATGTGGCATATTGGGTGTCAATTATAGGGAGAGACAATGCAATAACCATTATTTAAAATGTCTATCATCTGTTTTCTAACTCCTAAAATAGAATGTTATTCTGTAAAAGTATGCGCTTCTTGTGTTTAGCCATTAATTGAAATTGCTGCCGGTTGGTGAGAAGAGGGATACGATAACCGATGCTGCAGATTTAATTGTCACAAGGCCAAAAGACAGATAAGTTAGCGATTTGTTATTAAATAATGTGTATTATCGGAGGATATTTATAAATGTCATTCACCAAAAGATCTTGAAGGTGGAAAATAAGAAACCGCGTTATGGAATGTCAGGGGATAAATCTCCTGGTCTCAGACTAAGAAACCTTGGGTCGGGCATTCTAGTTCAGCGCCATATTTATTAGGGATGGTGAATTGGTCCTACTTTAGTTTTTACTAGCTAATGTTATGACATAGAAACCGAGGGTGGCCATCTTGAAAGAGGAGCAAAGTATTAAAATAAGACAAGAAGTTTGAAATTTGGCATCTCATAGGCAAGGATCTAAGTGCTTTTTATAGTTTAGTAATTGTTAAGGAAGCATAGCCATGACGTTATTTTATTTTAAAAGGGGTAGTGAAAAATAGAAAAGCTATACTAGCACGTCAGGGGATATTCGAGGTAAAGAGCCTTGTCCTACTTCTAAATTAGTCACAAGGCTAGCTCATCAGGCTGTAGATGGCAGCCATTATTAAAGTTATTGTATACAGGTAAGAGGCTTATGTCATGAGTCATGACTTATAAGAAGGCAATCTAACTCCTTACAGCTTTGTGAAGAATATTAGGCAACATGAAATTAATGTGGAGTCTGTATGCTGTGTATATATTAAAACATTATAGTGATGCATATTAATGCAAACTAAAAGATCTACAAGCTAGGTATTCATTATAATATAAATCTCACAGAGTGTAAGAAAAGGTATATTATATTATAAGGTATCAGTGTACATGAGATTCAAGAGAGGCTCATGCTATGCATTTGTCATTTTTAGGTGTACATAAGTTTTCAGGCAAGACATATTTTTGTAAAATCTTAGTCCATCAATCTGCATGTGAGGGGGGCATTTGTTATGGTATTACATGTGAGGGGGGCATTTATTATGTTATTTATCAATTTAATTTGGTTCTATATGCATGTGTTCGGAGAGAATGTGGTAGCCCATTGGGGCTACCCCAGAGGTTCTCCGGGCTGATAATACCGTCTCTCTTAAGTATGTTAATTGTTGAAATTATTTGTGATGTTAAAAGATATGTTTTTATTTATAGCAACCATATAATTAAAATACTTAATCTATAGTGTTACATAGAGGTAGTCGAGGCATACAAAGGTATACACATCAGTTGACGGTTACAGTTACAATAATGACATTCTGCATCTTTGTTTAAACCATGTTGAACAGTGTCAAAAATAATAATAAGGAACTTTCATGTTGTTGTAATTTTAGTTCCAGGTCCCTTCCTCGAGGGTGATGCTTTAATTTCAGAGAACCACAGAAGGAAAAGGTCCTAGAATATGAATGACATGATTTGAAATGTTCACCCAATGGGAGGTGCAGGTCATCTTTATTACGAAAATGTTCTTGTATCCTTTGTTTTAGGTGTCTAGTCGTGCTCCAAATATATTGTTTGTCACAAGGGCAGGAGATGAGATATACTACAGTAGTGCTTTCACAATTGGTGAAATCACGTATTGCAAATTCTTGACTATTGATGTTTATTTGTTTTGATTTTGACAATCCGAGTTTACAGATTGAGCAATTAGCACAAGTGCAGAAGCCAAAGACTGATTGAAGAAAATGTTGCAATGTTTTTTTTATCATGAAGGGATGAAGGACAAAGTTTATCCCTAAGATTGGGTGCTCTTTTGAAGCACATTTGAATAAATGGTGAAATGTCTCGTGAAATAGATGGGTTCTCTGTAAGTAAGGACCAATGTTTTTATAACAATTTGAGGACATGTTGGTGACCATTGCTGAATTTAGTAATGAAGTGGATAGATGTTTTGGCTTCCTGAATCTTAATGTTATATAAGATGTTCTTATGATCTATATTAGCAAGGTGATCTTTTATTTGGTTTAGCCTTGGTTGATGATATCCTCTCTTAGCTAGCTGTTGTTTGATCTCTAGTGCCTGTTGTTCATATTCCTCATTCATGCTGCAGTTTTGTCTGGCCAGTCTATATTCCCCTGAGGGTATGTTGATTATTGTGTTTTAAAAAAAAACATTTTTATTGTCCTCATTCACTTGTCCAGCCTCTCGATGGGGGAGATCAGTTCAAATAACAAACAATCTCCCCCTAGAGACTCTTGTCCAGGACAGCCCGTATCTCTGATTAGCAGAGCCTCACCAGCCCGCCTTCAAAGCCTCATTCTTACGATTCCAACCATCTTTTCAGTGGGTCCCAAAATTTGTGCTTTTTATTTGGTTCTTTATCCCTTACATCCAAAGTTAAATTATATATTAGTGAATCCTTCCACTCTATCGCCGTCGGGGGAGAAGCACTTATCCATTTCTTACATATCTCCCGCCTTGCTAACAGCATCATATAGAAAAGTAGTTTAGCATTATCTTTTGTTTCATTCCTGGAGTCCAATTGACAACCAAAAATAACCAAGGAAGGGCTTACCTGGTACTCTAGGGGTATAATTCTGTTCACTATCTCACCAACCTCTTTCCAGAACAAACTGAGCTGGGGACATTCCCAAAACATGTGGATGTCGCTTGCTCGATCCGTGCTGCACTTTTTACAACTAACCGGGGTGCCTTCCATCAGTTTAGACAGTTTCCCTAGGGGCCAGAAGGCCCTGTGAATGGAGAACAAATGATTTCGTCTTAAACAGGCAGGTTTGACTGTAGCATACAATAAAGTAATAGATACTTGCCATAAATCTCTTATCAGTACTCCAGGCAAGCATCCTCCCCAGATTTCTTCAGGCAAGTGAAATTCTCCATTCACCGTTTCAATCAATGTCCAATACCATTTTGCTACTTCTTTCTTTCCCACAGGGTCTTAAAATAATAGTTCCTCCAATTCATTGGAACCGCCCACCTTTTCCTTGACACTCTTCAGCCAACTCCATATTTGTAAGTATTTAAATTTGGAAAGAAGTCCATCTACCTTTATATTAAGATCCTCATAGGGGAGTAGATCCCCGTCAATACAAAACTGTCCCCATTGCACCAGCCCAGCCTCCTTCAAAGGTATAGCCAAGATGTCTCTTGTCCATTCCGGTGAGCCCGGAGCATCCCAAAGAGGCGCATATTTACTATAAAACGGTAGCTTGGTAGCCCTCCTTAGGTCATACCAGACATTAGCAGAGTCTTGCAATACTTTAAACCTCACCTTTTAAAATATTTTGGATTCCCAAATTTATAAAGGAACCCTAACTGTGTATCGTAATTGGATTCCATCATAACTTTAAGGACCTGCCCCAACTCTGAAGTCTTTGACACATTCAATGCCCCCCTCATGTTCTTAATGAAGACCGCCCAGGCATATTATTGAAGGTCTGGCAGAGCTAACCCTCCCTTCTCCGTCTCAAATTCATCCATGCAATTCGCGCACCTTTGGAGGCCCAAATAAAACTACTAATTCTACCTTGTAATTTACTCAAACATTCTTTCTTATATTTCAATGGGACCGCATTGAAAATAAATAATAACTTTGGTAATATCGTCATCTTTACTAGATTAACCCTCCCATAAATAGTAAGAGGTACACTAACCCAACTCTTCATTAATTTGCTGACATCTGACATAACTCTCATAAAATTAACCTCTGCTATTTTGTCTATGGCGGTCATTACCGCCGCCCGCCAGGCGGGAACCGCCAATCGGCCGCCATGCGGCCAAAAGACCGCTGCCGGCATTCCAACATTCCCGCTGGGCCGGCGGGCGCTAACCAAGTTAGCGCCCGCCGGCCCAGCAGGAATGAGGCCGCAACACAGAAGCCGGCTCCAAATGGAGCCGGCGGTGTTGCGGCCGTGCGACGGGTGCAGTTGCACCCGTCGCGCTTTTCACTGTCTGCTAGGCAGACAGTGAAAAGCTGGCCGGGGCGCTGTTAGGGGACCCCTGCACTGCCCATGCCAGTGGCATGGGCAGTGCAGGGTCCCCAGGACACCCCTTACCGCCAGCCTCTTCCTGGCGGTGAAAACCACCAGAAACAGGCTGGCGGTAAGGGGGTCAGAACCCCCAGGGCAGCGCTGCTTGCAGCGCTGCCCTGGTGGATTTGCCCAGCCGGGGCAAAAACGGCGGGAAACCGCCGGCCCCGGTTTTCCGACCGCGGCTTTACCGCCGCGGTCAGAATGGGCTTTGAAGCACCGCCAGCCTGTTGGCGGTGCTTCCGTCATTCTGCGCCGCCAGGGTCAGAATGACCCCCTATATCTTGTGTGATCACGATACCCAGATATTTTAATTGCTTCTTAATTAAACACTCTCCTCTTGCATATTCCAGGTCATAATTTCAGTCTTTTCCTTATTAACCGCATATCCAGCAATTTCCCCAAACTCCCTTGTCAGGTCTTCCAAAACCGGTAGGGTTTGCGGCAGATTTGCTCTATACACCATCAGGTCATCTGCATACAAAGCTATTTTCCTACTCCAAGCCCCACCCCGAAACGTAATTATCTTCTGTTCTCTTCTAATCTTGCAAGCCAAGGGTTCAATATATATGATAAATAGCAGTGGTGATAATGGACAACCCTGTCTAGTTCCCCTCCCAATTTTAAAGGGGCACGGTAAAGTACCTTTGACCAGGATTTTTGCCTCCGCATTCTAATATATTATCTGCAATGCCCTAGTAAATTTCTCTCCCAAATTAAAAGCCTCAATATACAGAGTCAGGTCTAAACATTCAAGTGATTTGTGTGAGATTTGGTAGGTTACTTCAATATCCCATCTGTTGAGTGTTAATGTTCTCAAAAATTGTCAAAGGTGGGTGTCCAGACCTTGCCAGATAAATAGAATATCATCTATATATTGCCCCCAGAAAATAATATTATTGGTTCAGTTATCTGTCTTGTCTCTGCTCAGCCAAAATCTTTCCAATTCTCCCACCAGAATGCAGGCATACGGTGGAGCAAAGCGAGCTCCCTTCGCAATACCTTGTAGTTGGAGGTAGTATTTACCCTCAAACAAGAAAATAATATTTTTTAGACAAAAATGAGCATTTCAAGAATCATGTTATTTCTGTCAAGAAAGTGTACTGAGTGTGTTGATAGACATTTGTGTACTGCTTCAATGCATCTTTATGTTTAATTGAAGTGTATAGGCTGACGACATCTATTGTTGCTTATATATAGTGCGATTGCCAGTCATTATTCTGTAATTTTTGAAGTATATCCCTTGTATCTTTGATAAAAGAGGGTTCATTTTTAATGAAAGGTTTCAATTCGAGGTCGATGAAGCTGTCTGTATTTGAACAGATAGAGTTGATTCCAGCAATAATAGGTCTGCCTTTGGGTGGAAGCCCTCCCTTGTGAACTTTTGGCAAAAGGTACAAGGTTGGAGTGGTGGGAAGTTTTATAAACAAATAAGCCTTTTCTTCCAGGGCAAGTAGTTCTTTGGAGTGCCAAAGGTCAAGTAGTCCTTTCTATTTGTTTTGGACTTCCTGGGTTGGATTATTGGGCAATTTCATAAAGCAAGTGTTATCATTCAATTGTCAATATGCTTCCCTGGTGTAGTCTTCTTTGTTAAGGACTACAATAGTACCTCCTTTATCTACCTCCTTAATTATGATTGTCTTTTCATCTTGTAATTCACGTATAGCTTGTCTCTGTTTATAATTAATGTTCATGGGTAAATATTTTTGCTTGGTTGTGTATTTCTTGTGTTCCCTGTCCAAGTCTTGCATCATTGCCATAAGGAAAAGATCAATTGTATTGCCAGATGATAATGTTGGTGTAAAAGTAGATTGAATTGGTAGTGCTGAAGATTTGGAGTGGGAAGTGTCAATACCAAGTTCTGATGCTGTTTTGTTAATTGGTTGGTCCACCCCTTCTGTTCTTGAGAGATTGTTAAGTAAATTGACAGTTTCCAGGTCTTGTACAGTTCCGTTACTTATAATAGGTTGGTCAGTAACCCTGGTATTTGATAGTTCTCTGGCAGCAAAGAAAGATTTTAACTTCAATTTTCTAGTAAATTTGAATAAATCAATTTTAGTTTGAACTAAGTCCAATTCAAAAGTTGAACAGAAAGAATGTCCCTTTGTTAATATCTCAATCTGTGATCTTCAGAAAACTTTATCAGATAGATTTAGAATTAATTCCTTGTTCAAGTTTTGTTCTTGGCCTACTTGCTGCAAGCCCTTGTCTGTACACCTGATGTACTTGGTTCTTGATTTATGGAACTTGGTGGTCTTTTTCGATTGTCTTGTGCTGTGCCCAAATGATGTCTTTGTACTTCCTCGTGAATATGTACTCCTGGTCTAGTGGTGAGTCAAATATTTGGTTGTGTCTCGGTCTCATCTACTGATTCCACATCGAATGGTATTGTTTCTGAGCAACTGGGTAATTCAGTTGTAGGTTTAGAGGTGTTGCTATTGTTGTATCTCTTCCCAAAAGCATCTACTCTGCCCATTTGGTAATCTGTAAGGTCCCTTCTGAATTTTTGTTTTTTTGTTTGGATCATGTCTTCCTCATATTCATCAATAACTTTATTAAGAATTTCATAGTATTTTTTTAATAATGCCACCTCAATTTGCTTCCTCAATTTGTTTATTCAGTGTGTCTTCCTCCTCTTGATGCAGTTCATATTCTTCCTGTGCTATTTCCGCCAGCAATTGTAGCTTGTTATTTGAAGCTGTGTGTAGATTTGCTTCCCATTGTTTGAGTCTCTCTTGGGATGTTGTCTCTGTGGATGGAAAGATCAAAATCCTGAGGCCTCTAGGAATAAGATCAGGTTCCATGTCTTTTTTTAGGGAGGCGGCTTCCCACCATTTAGATATTTCTTTATTTACCACTCTTTATAATGTCTAGAAAGTATTTTGGGCAGAAAAGGGATTATAAACATTAGAGCGACTTTTGCTAGCACCTGTTGTATCAAAGATTTGATTCAATTTGCTGCCCCTTAATTCACAACGTTTTCGGTAATCTGCCATTGACGTTGGTTAGTAGAGATTTAGGGCTTGTGAGGAGAGAATTATGTGTCGTAGAAACATACACTCCAGAAAGGTCCAGCACTTGCTTCATAAATACATTTTTTAAGTAATTTCTTCCTGATCTCGAGTTTAACTTTACTACTAACATGGAACAGACTTAAGGTATGGTAATGTTAGCACTTCCCTTCTGACACAGGCCTGCCCAAACTAATCTAATGGGAAGGGATCTCAGTATTTGAAAGAAGGTTTTAGTAAGGGGTATATGTATATTTGTAAAGTAATATAGAAATTGTGAGATCATCACCATTTTCTTTACATATTGTAATGCATCTTACTACAGATAGTGGATGATGAATCCAACACTCTATTCTATCCTCAAACTGGGAAATGTTTGTGCCATATTTTTTCCTTATTACATTGTTCAAACCATGGTGTATTCAAATACCCAGATACTGGAAGGGACCATAATTCCATTAATAGCAAGAAATCTGATATAAAACTCTTCATATTTAAATTAAGATGAAAAGTAACCAACTAGTCCATATTTATGGTAATTCCTGACAGGCCTCTAAATTTGATGAACTCTCTTAGAATAGGGGTCAAACCCTCTTCGAGATCATGCAAGTATAGGGTCATGTCGTCAGCATATAGCGATTCAGGAAAAGGGTGATATCTAATCTGAGGGCATGTGCATTATAGTGTTGATATAGTTCAGCCACAAGTGGTTCCATCATCTGGACAAACAAAATAGGGAGAGCAGACACACCATGTCTTGTGTGCTTCTATGGATCTCAAAATGGGACAGAAAGTAACTGGCTTACGCTAATTTGACGGTAGGTTTTGAGTAGAGGTGCTATTTAAAATGAGAAGGAGAATCCTATCTACTATAGTACATTAAACATTGATCCAAAAATATTGCCACCACTTGAGTTTCCAAGTCTATTTGATGTATAATTGTAAATAATGTACGTAAGTGATGCTGCGTAGAGAAACCTGGGACAATGTCCGACTGGTCAGGCAATGAAAGATCTATAAGCAAGAAAGCAGCCTCTTTCCTATGAGCTTAGCTAGTACTTTTATATAGCAGTTAGTCAGTCACAAAGGATTATATGACTCATTTTGTTCTGGGGTTTTCCTGAGTTTAGTGAGGCTTATCAGCAGGGCTTCACACATTGATGGAGGGAGTGTCTTCTTTTTATAGGCTGTCTCAAACAGGGTGCGCAAGAGAGGCATCAAGATCTCACAATATTCCTTCTCAAATTCTGCAGGTAGCCTGTTGGTGCTCAGGACTTTGTCAGGTGGGAGACGGTGATATATTTCTCCATGGGGAACAGCTGTTTTAGATATTCTTGTTGACCATTGCTGAGCCAGGCTAACACAGTGTCCTGTAGATAATTCACAATCTTTTCTGTAATATTGTGTGCTGCAATCATTAAGATTGCTCTAGAATATACAAATAATTGTAAAGTCCCTTCAATCTCTATATGCATAGTATCAGCTCCATCTAGTATGCATTGTATGAGCTCCATCTAGTGATTTTTCTGGCCACCCTCAATCTCTTAGGAAATGAAGCCAATCTGATACAACAACAGCCATCCCATATGTGTGCGGAGGTGTTCACCCTCCAACATCTATGGGCCTTCACTTATTATCCAAAAAATTGAATATCCCTCGTGACAAGCTCATTGTATTCTGTCACCTTTTATATCAGCTCTGCAAGGAGTGTCGGGTCTAGAGTAGGCTTCCAGGTTTGCTCAAGTACTTTGATAGCTCATCCAAGTGAGCCCACGTGTGCCCTGAGCAATATGAGTATACCATGGCCCATATTTATACTTTTTTAGCGCCGCATTTGCGCCACTTTTTGACGCAAAAGCAGCGCAAATTTACAAAATACAATTGCATTTTGTAAGTTTGCGCCGTTTTTGCGTCAAAAAGCGGCGCAAAAACGGCGCTAAAAAAGTATAAATATGGGCCCATATTTTTTAAAATTTATAAACCCAGACAACAATACTGAAGACCTCCCAAACAAAGGACATACTGTTGACAGACCCAATATTTGTGATAAAATATTCTAATACCCCCTGTTTTAGCTCATTATGAAATGCACTATCTCTGAGTCTGGATCTCCATTTCACTAGTAAAGAGTACATATCTGGAAATGTTATACTTAGTTCTACAGGGGCATACTCTGACAATGTTCTCAACATATTAATAGATGATGGATTCCCATGATAGAGTTATTAATCTCCCCAGTAGCCAGCCAGTGCTATACACATAAACACATATTGTGTGCAGAAGATATGAATGTGCCCTCCTTATGTGCTGCATTCCTTCTCTCCATAAATCTATCAAATTTGATTATCAAATGCTATTATTTCCTTCAGAGCTGTACTTGCTGTCACAATATAATTAGTTTGTTTGAGTCACCTATCTAGTTTAGGACTGAGGGCCACGTTAAAATCTTCCACTTAAGATTGATTTTGGTGTTATCTTACTCACATTCACCCAAAATGTATAAAACTGTCATCATCAATATTTGGGCCATTTACATTAATCTGTTTAATATGCTTATCTTCCAGTATTCCCTTTTGATTAATGTATCTGCCTGTGAATACTCTATGGCGGGTAGGTGCTGGAACCTTCTGCCTTTTTTAAATTAGTATTGTGACTATCCCAAGCATATGTGTAGTATGTGGAGAAAGCATGAGCTGTCCTTCCAGGTTGGAGCAGTTTTTCACTTGTCTTCATTAGGTGGATTTCTTTGAGAAACACCACTGCAATATTTTGTCTAGTAAGATATGTAAAGAATTATTTAGATTCCTTACGTTCCATGTGAAGAACTTAAGAGTGGGTTTCCTTTTGGTTGGGGCTAAATGTATTTATAGACTGCACATGCTCTTCAAGCCATATACTCTCTTTGGGTGCAAACTTCAATTGCTTCTATCATAAAGAACTGGTGTAGACATTGTGCATCAGTATGATACAGAAAACATGAGCCATTACATTTTCCCCTCTCCCAACTCAAACTAGTATCACCAACCTTGCAGCCCCAGTGAATCTAATCACCCTCCCATCTTCAAAACAATAATACATCATTCCACACAATCCATCACTTAGTTAACAGTAACTTCATCCAAAAGATTATCGATAAGGGATTTACCCAAGGCCTACAGTTGAGCAAAGCACCTCTGAGGGGCAGATGGGGCAGGAGCATCGGATATGGAGTGGAAAAGCTGTGCATCACCCACTACACCCTGGGTTAAGAGCAACATTCAGTTGTGCGCTGTCATCAATGGTCATTACTTAAGTTATTATGGCTGCCATGTGAGGAGTTCAATAAATGCTGCCATCCCCAAAGAACATATGATGGATGGAATTCTGAGCAAGTCACAGGTCTGGCCTTAAATGCATCTTTTTTTGCTTGCCATGCCATTGTAGTTTGGACCCATCCATATGCAAATCAGTCTTGACCTTTCCTTCTGTTCTGTTCTTTTTGCTTTTGTCACCCTAAGTAGGAAGGGTATGCCCAGAGGTGTATCTCCTGCTCACTGTGTCACTAGATTCAAGCTAGCCTGGCTGATACTCCAACACTGATCCCAGGATGCTTGTTTCAGGTCCAGAATGGACCTAGCATGGCAGTTCAGGCAAGACTGATTGGATTTTTTTGCATTTGTACTGTATCCAGCAGCATCAGGCAGTGGTATCTTGTTGCACATCCTCATTTTCTTGATCCTTGTTTCTGTGCTGTTTTTGGAGGGACTTCAGAAAGGTGAAGTGGCATAAGGGATCTTAAAGGTCCGCTAGGCCCCATTATGATCTAATCAGAGTTGACCACATGTTATGTATAGTAAAGTTAATTCCTTCTGTTTGTAACTGGCGTTTCGCTGGGAGGAACTCCCTTCGTGCAGACTGAACTGCAAGCCTGAAGGCCGGGACCAAGGCAACCTTGCATACTTAGAAATATAGTTCACACCTTTCATGGGCCCATTTGGGTACTCTATCGCAATTCCTATAGGCCATATTATCAAGACCAGTAGTGGTTAAAACACATTAGAATTTTGTTGATCTTTGTATATCTGCAAAATAAATGTCACACACTCTGACATAAGTGCATTTTGTCCTTTTGTTATTTATTTTTTATATACTACCCAGTGGTAGTCACCACTGGGTAGTTATAGTTAGGATCACATTTGCATAGAAAATGTATGTTTTTATTCCTAATAACTTTGGTGCCATTTGATGAATCTCCATGACACTTTCCAACAGATTGATTCCTTTTGCCTAATTTGTGCATAGAAACTTTCAGGGTACTCAAGATGGGGGCAAGAAAAATGGGGGGACCTAAAGCTTGTTTCCCCATTCATTTTTCGACAGGAACGTTAGGCACAGCTACAGGCCAAACTGCTGAACATTTTTACACCAAGTTTGGTGGAAAGCCAGTACTTGGTCAAGAAAGAGTGCTTTTTGTGGTTTAGTGTACATCCAATCAGTAGATTTTGAGCAATAGTGCTAAAAAAATGATACATTTTAAACGCAGAGGATCCACATGCCAACAAATCGTATTCTGAGATGTGATTCACTGAAAAAAGAACAGGTAATGGACGTAATGCTGAACAATGTCAAACATTCAGCCCAAGTCAGAGATCTGGGCCTAAATCTATTGTTGTTTTGCCCACCATGTCACTCCAGTTTGGACTCAGCACATGCATATCAATCTTGACCCTGCTTCCTATGGGAAGCATTCCAGCCCGAACTGCCAGGCCAGGTCCACTCAGGACTCAAAACAAGTATCCTTTTAGAGCTGTATGACAGCACTGCAACATACTGTGTTTTATGCCATACTGTGATAGTTGCAGGACCGAGAGATCTCACCATACACAGGGAGCTTGTCATGGCTCAGTAGTGTCCTCTTCAATGTCCTTAGGTTTTTCCGGCCTTTGCTGTCCTTCTGTTAAGAATTTCTTTGTTGGTTGGTCATGTTAACCTGACAGAACTAATCAAATGCCTCAAATAATAAGAAAAAAGCATGTACCAATACTAACAATATTTTTCAACTATCAGAAATACAACAGTGTAAGGTAAGTTAAACATGTGAATTACGGTGACTTCATACTACATGGTACGTTTATATTATACTACTACACTGACATCTGATTGTATTTTGAGTGGGGTACACTGTCCTAAAGTGGAGTGCCGTAGAGTGGAGTGTCATAGATTGGTATGTCATAGAGTGGATTGTCGTTAAGTGGAGTGGTATAGAGTACAGTGAAAGAGTGTTGTAGAATGGAGTTTTTGTACAGTGGACTGTTGTACAGTGGAGTTTCGTACATTGTGGTAGAGTGGAGAGTGTTGTACAGTGAAGAGATTATCGTAGAGTGTGATAGAGTGAAGTAGAGTGTTGTAGAGTCATATAGAGTGGAGTAGAGGGTCATACAGTGGCTTAGATTGTGATGAAGTGTTGTAGAGCAGCATACAGCAGAGTAGATTTTCATATATTGGAGGAGCTTAGACTGTTATACAGTGTTGTTGACTGGAGTAGATTCACTTGCAGTAAACTGGTGAAGAGTGTAATAGAGTTTTGTATAGTAAAATGATATGACATTGGGTAGTATGCTGTAGAGTGGAGTGGCATATCATATAGTGGAGCTGAGTGTCATGTTGTACAGTGTTGTAGAGTAGAGTGTCACAGAGTGGAGCGATACACAGTGGAATACAGTGTTGTAGAGTGTAGTGGCATGTCGTAGAGTGGTGTGTTATAGAGTTGAGTGGCATATTGTAGAGTGGAAAACAGTATTGTAAAGTGCAGTGGCCTAGAGTGGAGTGGTGCATCATAGAGTAGAGGTGATTGGCATTGAGTGGAGTGGTGTGTCGTATAATATAGTGGAGTGGTGTGTTATATAGTGGCATGTTGTAGAGTGTCTCAGAGTGGAGTGGCATGTCATAAAATGGAGTGGCATGGAAGGGCATAGAGTGGAGTGCAGTTTCATTGAGTTGAGTAGCGTGTTGTAGAGTGGAGTGACATGTCATAGACTGGAGTGGCATGTTGTAGAGTGGAATGGCATGTCATAGAGAGGAGTGGAGTGTCGTATAGTGGAGTGGTATACCATTGAATAGAGAAGAGTGTTGTACCATTGAGTGGCCTTTAGTGGATTGGTGTGTCGTAGAATAGAGTGGACTGGCAGAGAGTGGAGTGATGTGTCATAGATTATAGTGCAGTGATGTGTTTTACATTGGTTGAGAGTGGAGTAGACTGCCATAGAGTAGAGGTGAATACAGTGGAGTAGACGGTTGAAGATTGAAGTGCCATAGAGTGGAGTGGCATGTCGTACAGTTGAGTGGTGTGTCATAGGGTAGAGTGGCATGTTGTAGAGTGGAGTGTTGTAGACTGGAGTGGAATGTTGTAGTTTAGAGTATCATATCTCACAGTTGAGTGGCGTAGAGTACTGTAGAAGGGAGTGGAGCATTATACACTGCAATGGCATGTGATAGAATGGAGTGGCATGTCATGGAGTGGAATGGCATCTAGTATAGTAGAGTGGATTGGCTTCTTATACAGTGTGGTGGAGTGAAGCAGAGTGGCATGGAGTGGTGAGGCAAAGAGTGGAGTCGGGTGTTGTAGAGTGGGGTGGCATATATTGTAGTGGCATATCACAAGGTGCAGTGGTTTGTGTTTGGCTTGTTGGGCACAGTTTCATTTTGTGGGCCAGACAGCATGTTAAGAAAGCAGATATGGAAACTGATTTGGGTTTGAAAGGAGTAGAAATAATGTGGATTGGTGTGAGAAGTCTGAGATGGAATCAGGTACTTCCTCTGCTTTCCTCTTGTAGTACATGTGACCATCCCCAATGTATAGTTATCCAGTGTAGTGGCAATGCTAAAGGCCTCCTAACTGGACCTAGACTGGAAATTTACATGAAGTAGACATTTTCCTTCCTAATGTCTATGTTTCTGAACACACATTTTGCCAAAAATAAAAGTGAAATTAGTCTACTCTAAATGCTGCTAATTGGGTCCATTTTACACCCTATGGAAACCATCATTTGTACAAACCTGAAAATTGGCTTCAGAAACATATTTAAATATGTTTAGTTAGAAAAAAAAGGCTTTTTTAACAACCACCCTATATCGTGCCTAATTAAGGTTTATCATATATCAGGCATATTTTAAATTTCAATATGCATCGCAGTACTTCATACTTTCTCAATAGTACCGCTGCACTTGATAAACATTAAAAAAAATATTAATCAATTAAACTACTTTTCCCTATCCATACAGGGATTGCTAAACTGCTTCACACCTTCCTCTTCAATTCAATCAACATATTTTTCGGGGGTAATGACCTACATGGTCCCCCACCATGGGCCAATTTCAGCCCGAGGGCCCTATCGCCGGGGTCCTGCCATCTGTCTTGGATGTCCCACAGGGCACCAAGTATGTGATGGGGCTGTCAGGAGAGCCTCAAGGCCCCAGCAGTCCCCACCTCCTACAGGAGCTGACATTGCTTTCACAGGCTGGGAGTTGCTAAACATGCAGCTCCCTGTCTGTGAGAGCAGTTGTTCCCTCTGTTTCCTTTCCCGCATGTCTGTGGGCAGGGAAACAGAGGAAACCTCCACTTCCAGCAATCGAGAGCTATTTGACAGCTCTTGCTTGCTGGAACCGGAGCGTTTGCTTTGACTTGGTGGGAGCTTACAAACTCCCCTCATGTCACAGCAAACAGCCATGTCCCTGGGGTGGGCACCCCAGGGCATAGCATGAGCTGGTTCTGGGAGGGTGGTGATCCCCAGTGGTATTATTTGCTCCTCGAAGTCCTCCTCCAACATTTCACTTTTAGCCCTGGGGTGATGGTGGTCCCTGGGGCTGCAGGGTGGGGGGTTCATGCGTACCTCCCTTATTTGTTAAAATTGCCCCAGGGCTGCATAGAGTTCTGCAGGACATCTCCTATTTATCTTAAACGCATTGCCCTGTGAAGGTGGCACCACCGGGGCTGCAGGGGGTTGGCAAGACCCCCCCCCTTAATTGTTAAAATTTCCTCAGGGAGGTTACAGTCCCTGGGGCTGGAGGAGCGGTCAATAGGACCACCATACTTGTTTTACACACTTTGCCAAGGGAAGTGATGGGGCCGAGGCTGTGGGGGGGTTCCACAGGACACTCTCTTCCATATTTTACCCATTTTGCCCAGAGGAGGTGGTAGTCCCAAGGGTGTGGGGGGCACACAGGGTGTGGGGACGCACAGCCCCCCATACTATTGAAATGAAGCCCCAGGGACCTGGTGGTCCCCATGGTAATAATAGGCCAATGAGGGGGGCATTGTGTGACCTCATCCTTTAATTTCTACAGGCTTCTAGAACCTGCCTGCCCACAGGCTTTATTAAAACAAGCGCAGGGGACTGTGGTTTTCTTTTTTCAAGTTTGCAGCAGATTTGCAAACCTGAATTAGTGGTAATTTATTGTTTTAAAAGTGCTTTTATGCCCCACGGGTGGGTGTGGAGGTCCTTGGGAGGATGTATGACGGGCTACCGAATGCTATTAGCACAGATGGCTTTAGAATGAAAGCGTTGTAATGAAAATGCTTTTACAAAGAAAGGCTTTTACAACAAAACAAGATATTTTACATGAAAACAATATATATATATATATATATATATATATATACATTGTTTCTAGAATTGCACTCAGCACTTTATACTTTATATAGTTAAAAAAAAGAATATTTTTGGACTTGGATTGGTGCTGCCGGTGTCATACATGCAACGAGAAGCCGAGGAAGCATGGTTCCTGTTGTTGTTGAAGTGACTTCATGTTAAAAATATATATATATATATGTGTGTGTGTTTGAGAGTATATATATATATATATATACATATATATATATAATAAATATATGTATAAAAAAGAAGTGAGAACTCTGAGTAGCTAGTAGTTCCCAAGATTAGATGGAGAGCAGCTCCAGTAAGGAGCACCCTGTAACACCAGCGACACTCAGGATTTGCTCACCTCAAATGTCTGTTTATCTATTTTGTTATTTATTTATATATATATATATATATATATATATATATATATATATATATACACCCTACACCCCTGTTAACTAATTACACCTGAAACCTAAATACCTTTCCCAGCACAAATTCCCTTACCAGCCACAGACCCATGACCACTCTAAACCTTATGTATCCCCTTACCACCCAAAAACCCATACCAACTCTAAACCCTAAAAAAATCCCTTACCACCCAAAAAACTATACCCACCCTAAACCCTAAAAAATTCCCTTACCACCCAAAAACCCATACCCACCCTAAACCTTAACATTTCCCTTACCACCTAAAAACCTATACCTGTCCAAAGCCCTAAAATTCCCCATTACTACCCAAAAACCTATACCCACCATAAACCCTAAGACTTCCTTACCACCCAAAAATCTATACCCACCCTAAGCCCAAAAAACTCTTACCACCCAAAAACCTATACACACCCTAAACCGTAACAATTCCCTTAGCATCAAAACACCCATACCCACCCTAAAACCAAAATTTCTCTTACTACCCAAAAGCCCATACCCACCCTAAACCCCAAAAAATTCCCTTCTGATCCAAAAACCCATACCCATCCTAAACCCTAAAATTCCTCTTGCCACCCAAAAACCCATACCCACCCTAAACCCTAAGATTTCCTTACCACCCAAAAACCATTACCCACTCTAAACCCTGAAAATTCCCCTACCACCCAAAATCCTATACCTATCCTAAACCCTAAAAATTCCCTTAACACCCAAACACCCATACCCACCCATAAACAAAAACAAATATTTTATTACCCAAAAACTGATGCCACCTTAAACCCTAAAAATTCTCTTACCAGCCAAAAACCTAAACCCACCTTAAACTCCAAATATTATCCTACCATCAGAAATCAATACCAACCTTAAACCCTAAAATTCCCTTACCACCCAAAAACCATACCCAACCTAAAAATAATATATATATATATATATATATATATCTGTTCATATATATGTATATACTTACAAAAGTATCCACACATATATATTTAAAATAATAATAAGAAATAAAAAATAAAATATATATACATATATATATATATATATATATATATATATATATATATATATATATCTCCAAAGAACAACACAATTCACAAAAGGCACTCTAAGCAGCTTTTTTTTTTTTTTTTTTTTTTTTCATTTATGTATTGAGTTATTCAAATATAAAGTGAACTTCCAACATATAGATCTCAATCAACAACCAGAGAAAGATTAGTAGATCTCGAGATCCGAAATCATGCATAAGTAACAGATAGAGGTTCAAACATTCCAGAGGCAGCTCAAAAGAAAAATCCAACCTCATATCTCAATGACAGCACGAGAAAAATTGTCCTTGTCGATATAAAAGTATCAATGAATATTGCATAGTAACCACAATTCAAGAAGCAAAGCAGCAGATCCGAGATCCATGAGAGACGGAAAAGAAAAGAAAGGGGGGAAGCCGGCAGAGGGAGTACACCCAGGAGGGACACATCTATCCTGTACAAGTCCATCCTGCAGAACAGAAGCAGAAGAGAAAGGAAAATGGTTGAATGCACTGCTGAGTATGATCACATCGCAGCATCGGTATTAGATTCAAGATAGGAATGCAGTGGAGCCCAAATGTCCCTAGGTCTAGAGCCCTCAGGGGTCAACTCCCAAAATATAATTAATTGTTCTTGGCAAAAGGAGGCGTCCCTCAGCCAGTCCGATCCACGTGGAGCACGTCCACGACCCCAGAACATTGCGACCCTATGCTTAGCCAGAAGCAGCACCATACCCACCAATCTCCTGTAAGCAGGCGGAACCTTCTCCACACAACCATGGAGCGTTAGTTTAGGAGATAAGGGTAAATCCAGGCCAATCATCTCCCCAATCATGCGCAACACCCCTGCCCAGTAAACACTCACGTCCCGACAGGACCACGACAGGTGCAGAAAGTCAGTATCAGGAGCACAGCACCGCTCACAACATGCGTCTGCACACAGACCCATAGAGTGCAGCCTACGTTGGGTATAATACACGCAATGCAGGAATTTAAAATGTATGAGATGCAGTCGGTAATTAGGCCACAGGACTTTCATATGTGCACAACATTTCCTCCATTCGTCCTCGGAGATACTCTCACCAACATCCACCTCCCATTTAGCCCTAACAGATTGTGCCAGATCCCCTCTCTGTATCTGTACTTTACTATACAGTTTAGTGATGAGCTTACGCGGCGACTGCACACTTCACAGCACCTCCAGGCCCTGGCATGTCAATGGCAACTCAGGCAATGGAGGTAAACGGGTGCGGAGCATCGCACACACCCGCAGCACATACAATCTATGCAGTGCAGTGTCCCGCCCCCCTCCGAGCACAGCTGCCGGTGAAATCAGCCGCACGTCCACAAACCAATCCCCCAGCTTAATCAAATTTGAAGCACAAAGAAAGCTGCGAAGCCCCGAATCGCGGAACATTCGCTCATACACGAGATCTAGCACTGACATCGATGGAGCAAAGGGTCTCGGGACACCTGTGCGACGCAATAGAACAGTCCATGCTCTGGCTGTGCATGCCACTATGTCCACTCCACAGGGCTTGGGCCGAGCTGAACCCCCAAGAGCCCGGGATAAGCCATCCGGCAATACTGCATCGCTTTCAGGCGCGAGGTGAGGCAGATACCGGACGGGACATAACCAGTAATAAGCAAAATGTGCTTGAGCACAATAATAGTAAAGTTCCAGATCTGGGGCGGCCATGCCACCCTGCTCGAAGGGCAGCATCAAGGTCTCACAAGCAGCCCTAGGCTGCCTGCCAGCCCACACCAGCTGTATCAAAGCCGAACGGAGTCTCCGCCAAAAGCTTGCATTAAGATGGAGGGGAACATTTACAAACAGATATAGAAACTTAGGCAGCACTAACATTTTGGCAATAGCAATTCGCCCGTCAATGAGAGAGGCAGTGAACGCCACACCTCCACCTTCTCTTCCAACCATACAATTGCCCTGCCGTAATTAGACGACCGGAGGGAGTTCTCATCTCAGCTCAGCCAGACTCCCAAATAACGTATGGGCTCATCCGTCCAGTTGATGGGGTATCGGCTAGGGGAACGCATCGTCGCGCAGGTCAGAAGTAACACTATGGATTTAGGCCAATTAATTACAATGCCAGAGAATGCACTGGAATGTACTATCTCATCTACCAATATGTCCAGGTTATCCCGCGGTGTGCGCACATACAGCGCTATATCATCTGCATACATCGAAATTAGTACAGGGCGTTGACGGTACGCCAGCCCTCTGTCATTATGGTGCCGCCTTAAGTACACCGCAAGTGGCTCCATCGCCACCGCAAACAGCAGTGGCGATAAGGGACACCCCTGTCGAGTCCCTCGAGCTAGCCTGAAAGGGTCAGAGATACTGCCATTCAACCGTAGCCTGGCAGTGGGTTCGGTATATAGTAAGCGAATCAACTTCACAAAGCGCGTACTCATGCCCACTCTGGCAAGCAACCTAAACAGGTACTCCAATGCCAATGTATCAAAAGCCTTGGCATCGAAGAAAACCGCAGCAGCCTCCTCCTCATCCCCAATTGTCCCCATGACTGTGAAGAAAGTACGCAGATTGTGGGTCGTAGACCGGCCCGTGACAAACCCGGACTGATCCGGAAGCATGAATTTCAGAAGCAGCGGCTGTATCCTCGCCGCTATCATCTTTGCAAAAATCATATTATCTGTGATAATCATGGACAGCGGACGATACGAGTCACAGCAATGTTCAACTTTGCCAGGCTTAAGGATCGTGACAATTAAGGCCTCGTGGAGGGAAGCAGGGAGAATCGCAGCCTCCAAAGCCTCTGCATATACGCCCAGAAGCCGGGGAGCAAGAATATCAACAAATTCCTTGTAGAAGGCCACGTTTAACCCATCCAAGCCAGGGGACTTTTCACCAGGCAGGCTCTGAATTGCAGCCTTTACCTCCTCAACTGTAAAGGGGGCATCAAAATACAACCTGTGCACATCATCAAACCAGAGAAGGCTAATCTTCGAAAAGTAGTCCTGAGCAGCATCAGCATCCAGCTGTGAGGGCTCAGCGTAGAGATTCGTGAAAAAATCAATGAATACCTGCAATACTCCCTGCGTGCCTGCCACTCGCTCACCTGCAGCATTATTGATTCCTGTAATATAGTCGCTGGCCCATGGTCTGCGGAGCATATTCGACAAAGTGCGGCCAGCCCTCTCACCCTCATCATGTCTCCTAGCTCTGGCAAACTTACCCAAGAAACAGGTCTCCCTAATTGAGGCCTCCTCATTTGCGGGAACCGCACTCCGCAGAGCTGCAAGAGTAGCACCAGACCAGTCAATCACCAAACGCTGCTCTAAATCCACTATCTGTGCCTCCAAATCCGCCACCTCCCGGCACAGCTATTTTAGAACCCCGTGTTGCTTTGAGAGGCATACCCACGGATCACCACCTTAAAGGCCTCCCATAGTGTGCCAGCAGATTGCACTAACCCCTCGTTCTCAGCAAAATAATGTATTATTGCCTCACGAACCTCCTCCCTAAACTCGCAGTCCCTAAGCACCCCATGAGGCAGGCGCCAAGTAAATGCACGCCCCGGACCCCCAGGCATCTCCAGAACCAACTTTACCGGGAAGTGAACTGAAAGGGTACGCGCCATATGCTCCACTTACTTAGTCCAGAGTTCCACATCTTTCGTCCCCAGCCAGCGATCAATACACGACTAGCTGTTATTGGCATAATTAACACATGTACCCTCGTGTATAGTCCCATGAGTCGCCCGCCATAGGTCTACTAGTGAACCCGTGGACATCACAGACGTCAGGGCCCTGGCCGCAGCAACATGATGCACTCTGGCAAGACTCTTTTGGTCAGCCACGGGATCCAGTATGAAATTGAAATCCCCACCCCAGATCACAGCCCCATCAAGCGCCGGGTCGCCCATGTTGGGGCCGTATACAGACACAAGCCTGCAGTCCATGTCTAAAAGCATGCTGCTCAACAACACATATCTGCCATTAGGGTCTACAATTATTTTATGAGTGCACCAAGCCAGGCCTCTACGCAGCTGGATCACAACTCCTCTTGCATATCGCGAAATCCCCACACAGTGATATTCCCCAATCCATACTGCCTTCAGATGGTCCTGCGTTACCGCAACTAAGTGTGTCTCCTGAAGCATACATACATCAATTTCCTGGCTTTTAACGTAAGTGGACACCAATCCTATCTTACGCGCATCATTTAAGCCACGTACATTCCATGTTAAACATCTAACCGTTGTCATGTTTCGTGCATGTTAACATACATTCGATCAGCTACATCGCCAGCCAAGTGCCTCCCCCTGGATCCGCCATTCCCATAAAGAGGGAGAAGAGAAAGGAAAGAAGGAAAGAAAAGAAAAAGGAATCAAAGACAATACATATCCCTCCCCCACCCACGCAGACCCCCCAACCGGGTCGAAGCAGAGAGCCCACCCCCCACCAAGCATTCAGAACCCCAACAACAACAGCAAACATTATGAAGGGACTCATCCGATAGGCGGTTGCTAGACCATCCACCCCACCCCTCAAAAATAGGCAGGAGGGAGGAGGGGCATAGGGCCCAAAGTACAAATCAGACAGCAGAGTGGCTAATTTAAAGAGTCTCTAGTTCTTCAAGCGTCCCAGCACCCCGAAAGAAGGGGCCCCTGGACTCCATTACACAGCTCGGATCAGTCATAGTCACTTAATTCTGCATGCCCATCTTCCCGGTCGCCTTCTTAGGTACCGTCTTAGCAAACCTCGCTCCCAGCTTAGGATCTGTAAAGAAGTGCAGTTTACCCCCATGTTGTATCTTCAACTTTGCGGGATAGATAAGGGAGAATCTAGCATCCGTTTGGCTCAGAGTACGTTTAATCGGCCCAAAGGCTCTCTGTGCAGCCTGTACACTGGGAGTGTAATCCGGAAAAATACTTAATTCGGAGTTTTTCTAAATCACCGGTCGTCTATCCCTGGCTAGTCTGAGGATCGCATTCCAGTCGCGATAGTTCAACAGCCGAGAGACGATAGGACGTGGCGGAGTGCCAGGCGGGGGCCGTGGCCCCAAGGATCGATGCACCCTCTCCACCACCAACAGGTAGGAAAGTTCTCCCGGAAAAAGGACAGTAAGCATACCCTCCACAAAATCCTCCATCTTGCCCATATCCGTAGACTCCAGGAGGCCAACTATACGGATGACGCGATCTGGCCTCAAAATCTTTATTTTTGCTGCAGATGACTTCCAACAGTTGTCAGCTGTTCTCGTGCACCGTTGCACTGATCCTCCAACTCAGATGTGCGTGCTTCCAGCTGCTCAAATGCGAGCCATGGTCATCTACTTGCGCCTTGATTCAGCCTAGTTGTTCAGTCAGATGGTCAAGTTTAGCATCAATACAGGAGAGGCTGCTTTTTAGATCTAAAAACATAGCTTTGACCAAGATGTCAGCAGCTCCTGCGTCGACCGGCGGCTCCTACGGCTGAGACGTGGAAGTACCGCCCTTCTTCCTACCACCATCAAAGGTAAGCTTGGATTGCCTGTGCTCCGCCTTGTCCATCTGTACAACAGCAATGGCCCAATAGGCAGGGAAATCGCTAATTGTGATGTTAAAAAGTCTATCCCTTCCTGGGGCACAGATCACGCAACAGCACCAATCACCCTAATGAACAGGGTGGCCGGCCCGTTCACGCGGCAAACGCACCTTCAAGGTTCCACCGGTGCTAAGTTCACCAGCCTGACTCCAACACAGCAAGCTGTCATTCACAAGAACTGACCAGCAATCCCCACAAAGGTATTCACACATAGGGAGTCCACCAAAGCAGCTCCTGGTAAAGTCTCAAAGGCACCCCGGCTTATGGGCACCCACTCCGGGACAAAGGTGTTGCAGTCTCCCTGGGCAAATCCAGGCGGACCCTCAGCGCTGCAAGGGACTCCCCCAACCACAGAGGGGTCCACACCAGCCAAGGTGAGCAGCGCCCAGTCACTCACCAGTCACACTGGTCCTCAAAAGGAGGGTCCAACCGGGGAACCCCCGCTCCTTCTCCAAAACAAAGAGCTGACCTGAATCCCTCCAGGCCCAGCTAGTCAGTGCACCCGGGGGGCCCCACAGAATCCACCAGCGCCTACCAGAAGAGGAGCAGGTGAAGAGCACCCGGGCCGGCCGGCCAGATCCCAGAGCAGGCCGCCGGGAAAAAGAGAGGTGCCGGACCCCACCCAGGAGGCTGAGGTGGGCGGAGTTCCAGAGTCCAATGTCCAACCGCCGATTGACCTCGGACTAATAGGCCACTGCCCTCTCCTCCGTCCTCGGAGGTGAAGCCCCGCAGCTCCCGCTGCGAGATCAGCAATGCCGACCGGGAGGGAGCCTCAACAAGAGGCGAACCCCCCCAGCCCCAGGCCCGACCGGGCCGCAGTAAAAATAAATCCACCCGGTTCCAATCAAACAGGGGCGTCCGGCCCAGCAGCGCCGGCTGCCGCCCGACACAGAGCCGGCGCGACTTTCACTCCCTGGGAGGAGACCACATACCGAGCCGAAGTGACCTGGGGCGCGCACGGCGGGAGGAGGCCTCTAGCAGGACACCCCTCCCGTGCCTCGGATCCAGTGAGCTGCAGGGCCCACTCACGCAGCAGTGACAAAACTGGGGCAACGGGCCCCCACCAGCTCTCGCTGCCGGCACCAAACCAGGCACACCAGCCTCAGAGGGGGCCGCAAGAGCATATAAGATGAGGTAGCCGCTCCCTCGAGGATAAATGAATCAAAAAGGCCCACAGCCCAGCAGAGCCTCACAAGGTGACGGCCATCTTGCTGGCTGGCCTAGCCACGCCCCGCCCACTCCAAGCAGCTTTAATGTTTACTTGAGGCTCATGTAATTCTTTCAAAAGAACAATATATCAGCTTGAAAAAAGCAATGCCTTTCGACCACATCTGGGCCAATGAAGAAGACCGCATAGGTCTAAACGTGTCACTTTTTGCAAGCTGATATATTGTTATTTTGAAAGAATTATATGGGCCTCATGTAAACATTGAAGCTGCTTGGAGTGCCTTTTGTGAATTGTGTTGATCTTTGGATATATTACGGGTCCTGAGCCCGTATCTGTGCACCGACTCCACGAGGCACAACCAGGACGAATAGCAGGAACTGTCAAAGTATATATATATATCGAAACTGAATACGTTGTATATGTCATTGAATGTGGGTGTCGCAAAAAATATGTGGGCAGTACCATTCATAAACTGAAAGTCAGGTTCCTGCAACATCTCAGAGCCATTAAGAATCATGATCCATCTTATCCTTTAGCTAAACACTTTTGGGATGTACATGAAGGTAACTGTAGTTCCCTAGCATTTTATGGTGTTAAAACCTTTGCGGCCCATCCCCGAGGAGGCAATAGAATTGCACATTTGAGACAAATGGAGTCCAAAATTATTTTACTTTTAGGTACAGAACACCCTTGGGGTCACAACTTGGACGCAGAGCTTCATGTACATCTGTAAGTTTTTAGATTTTCCCATACAGATATATACACATTTTTTTACATTTTCTCACACATAGATTTTGTCCAATAGAAAACATGAAATGAAATTGATGACTTTTTTAGAATATTGTGTTTTGTTAGGATCCTTACTGATTGATTTTATCATTATTGTTATTATTATTATTATTAGCATGTTGCCGGATTGAAACTTAGTGTATTTTGGTAATAATTTTTTATTAATAATTTATTCACTTTTAGGGTGTTATACTCATCTATTTTATTCCTATACTGTTGCATAGGTCCTTGGGGAGGATAGCGGCGCACATATACTGTACATTCTCCTGTTGCTGAATTTGTGGGGTTTATTTACAATTTCCTAATCGATAACAATTTGACCTATGATATGGATCTATTAATTAATCTCTTCAGATTCCTTTTAGAATATATTAATTTATAGCACTATGACTAATTTAATGAATTATGATGATGAATATCCATTTATTTATTTATTCCACGTTGAAATCGCTATTATCTGTATTTTATTTTGTATTTTTAGAATTGACTGAATTTATTCTATTTATTTGTCATCATTTGTCATCTATTTATAGCCTGTATATGAAGTGGATGTATTGCAATCAATTGGCAGTACATATATTTATATATTTATATATTTATATTATTAATTAATTACATTTATATACCAGGCTTTTAAAATTAAAACTAAAATCAAAATCAAAATTAAAATTATTAGGTATAAGTGGGCAATATGTGGACATCAAGAGTAAAAGGAAAAAGGAAAAAGGAAAATTGAAAAAGAGAAAGAGAGAAAAAAATAGCATACATGGGATTTGTTTTGTATTCAAGAATTGTAGACTGTGATTACAATTAATTATTTTTTTAGTGTTCACAGGTGACCAGACTATATTTGTGATAATGTATTATAATATGAGAGAAATATATAATGTCACATTTTTAGTTCATAGTTTATTTCAAAACATGCACAGGATTAGGAGTTTCTCATTTTTAAGTTAAAATTGTGACGTTATAAAATGGCCGCTCCATTTGCACTTCTCTTGAGCTATGCAATGAACATCAAAGAAGGACTATATGGTTTAAATAGTTGAGTGTAAAATGTCTGCCAATGTCCTGTTGAAGGCTTCGGCCGAAAACGCGTAGACATTTGGTTGGGACAGCGTGTGTGTCTTTTGAATGGTGGGCACATTGTCGATCTTTTTTTGTGCTTTTTGTACCAACTTTTGCTGGTGTGATTTACCTGCAATCTAATCTTTTTTCAATAAATAGCAGCCAATGAATTTATCGAGAATAAGTGTTTTTTTGAGTATTTTACCAGCTGGTATTGAATGAAGTGCAGCCCTTGGTGTGCGATTTAAATACACCATTTTTCTGGATATATATATATATATATATATATATATATATATATATATATAACATTATTATTATATATACATATATATATATAGAGGTAACTATAAGTCACAACCCCACCATGAACAGTTTTTTTGTCACTTAGCACTTAGCCTGCACCATGCAGGGAGTTCACCCGTGTGTAGGGGAGGTTGCCTGCAAGACCTGGCCCACAGCCAGACCCTGCAGCCAACTCCCCCTAACCACTCAACCCCATGCTGTACACAGGCCTTTAGCCATGCACAGCGGGAATTGGCTGCAGCCTCACTGGGTGTGAGAAAAGGCGTGAGAAGGTGTATCTAGGATGGAAGTGACTGTCAGATTGTCTGTCTTGGTGTGAGAGTACGTACATCGGTATTTTAGTGGGTGTGTCAGTGTGTGCACAGGTTCCGTGAGTGGGTGCTTGAGGGTTTCAGTGGGTCTGTGAGTGGGTGTCTGAGAGTCTGAGTGGGTCTTTGATTGGGTGTGTCAGTGTCTTAGTGGGTCTGTGAGTGGGTGCATGAAGGTCTGACTGGGACTGTGAGAGGGTGTACGAGGGTCTGAGTGGGGCTGTGAGTGGGTGCGAGAGTGTCTCAGTGGGTCTGTGAGGGGGTGCGTAACTGGGTATGTGAGTGGAAGAAACATTGAAAGTAAGAGAAAGACAGTGAGAGGGAGAGAGATAGAGGGTTTTTTAGGCTTTGTTGGATGATATACTTAGAATGAGATATGTCTTCACAAATTGAAAAGAAAAATATATTTGTCAATTAAAAACAGTAGGATCAACATTTAGTGTGGGACTTAAACATTCACACTTCAAAAAAAGGAAGGAAATTATGAGGAATACACCTGTACTCAAAACACTCAACGCTCAGTAAGAAAGTCTGTGACTCTTTTTTATTTTAATATTTTCTTTAGCCCTTTATGGGCTATTTGAGACCCCGGGGTGCCTCAAGGACTTCCCCGGGGTCCCTGACAAGTTTTTTATTTGTTTATTTTATTATGTGTCCTTTACGGGCTACCTGGCACCACGCAGGAAGCCTCAAGGACTCCTCTGCGGTCCATGACAAGTTTTTTTATTAATATATTCTATTAAATTCCCTTTACAGGCTTTCTGGGTCTGCAGGGGGGCCTCAAGGCCTCCCAAGCGGTTCCTGTCGATTTATTTTTATCGTGTGCCCTTTATGGACTACCTGGGACTGCGGGGAGAGCCTCAAGGCCTCCCTTATGGCACCAGTGCTCCAGCAAGGAGGCAGCTACTTTTAACAGCACCTCCCTGCTTGCTGAAGCAAAGCTTTCATTTCTGTTCCCAGCACACATACATGCCTGCAGGGAGCAGAGGTGAAAACTCTGCTTTCTGACAGCGGGACTGTTTTGCAAACAGCTATGTCCTGGGGGTAGACACCCCGGACAAAGCAGGAGCCAGCCATGGGGGGTGGCGGTCCCCAGGGCCATCAGTGGCTCCTTGCGGAGGGCTGCGCAGCCCCACTCCAACGTGGAGATATCCCCAGAGAGGAGATGGTACCCGGGGCTACAGGGGGGATGAAACGGACCCCCTTCACTTTTCTTAGTCAGTGCCTCAGGGAGGGGGTGGTCCTTCAGCCAGCAGGGTGCGTGCCCACTGCACTAATATTAAGAAGGCCCCAGGGAGATGGCGGTCCAGGGGCTAGTGGGTGGGCACACCTCCATATCTAATTCAAAAAGCCCAAGAGAAGTGGAAGCCCCTGGGCAGCGGTGGGGGTAGCCCCCTGCAAGTTAATTACTTGAAGCCCTGGGGAGGTGGTGGTCCTCAGGGCTGTGGGGGAGGCCAATGGGCCTTCCCAAATTCCACACAGCATTTTGTACCGGGGAGGTGGTGATCCCTGGAGCCGGTAGGCCGCGCAGCCTCCGCACATTTAACAAAATCACCCTGGGGAAGTGGTGGTTCACAGGGCTTATTAAAGACCAAGGAGGGGAGCCTTGTGCACCTCCCTTCTTTATTAAGGCCCAAATGCCCCCGGACCTGGCCCACCTGGGGGGGTAAAAATAGATAGCTCGGGAGACCGTTTTTGTAAATCTTGTAAAAAGGTGCAAATCCATTCCCTTATTTTTCCGAAGTTTTTTCAAGAAAAAAATGCTTTTTATCCCTGACGAGGTCCCTAAGGGACACCAAGCAAAGGCTAATAGGTCAGAATGACTCTACCCTGGCCCCTTTTCTTTTTTTGGCCTTTTCTTTCTGGGACTCAGGTAAGATGGCTGCCAACAGTTCCTTGTTGAAGTGTTGGCAGCCAATCAGATGTCAGCATGGGGACAGTTGGATCCGTGGAGCATACATATCCCTATATATCTATATTTTTGGGCCTTATATTTCTCAAAAACTACTGAATGGATTTGCACCAAACCTCAAAAAGTGTGTTCTGCGTACTGGTATCTGTCTTTCTGAAAAAGTTGGTGTAATTCCGTTCAGTGGTTTGGGCTGTAGGCGTGTCCAAAGGTCCTATGGAAAAATGAATGGAGAAAACATGTTTTGGGACACCCTTTTTCTCGGCCCCTCCACTTGACAGATCACCCCAAAACTTTCAAGACAATAACTGAACTGACAAAAGTATATGTTTTGAAAATTTCGTGAAGATTCGTTTTGCGGCGCCAAAGTTATTGTTAAGACAAAAAACACTTGTCTATGGAAACTATGTGCTAACTATAAATACCTAGTAGCGACCACCGCTATGTAACATATCTATATATATAAATATATATATATATTTTTTTTTTCACTGAATAAACCAACTGTTACAAGGACGTTATAGTTAGGTTTTGAATTTATTCGTACAAAACCATAGAAATTCAGCAGTTATCATTAAAGCTCTTTCAAGTAACTAAAAACTCACTTCCTAATGTAACTATAACTCGTGCCCTCGCCATGCATAGTAGTCTCATCAATAAGTTTATTGTGAATGTTGCATCGAGAGTATGAAAGATGGCATAGAATATGTCTTCAATGAGGTACCATGTGGAGTAATTAGCTGTGCATTAAAGCTCTGCTATTTGAAAGCGAGACCTGATTTAAAGGTCCCGCAGTCAAACAACAGAGTGTTTGCTGCAGCCAAGCCATAGGAAACAGCTATGTCCTGGGGTTTGAGCTGCTCTGGGGGATGGCGGTCCCTAGGGCCATCAGTGGCTCCAATAGGACATAGCTCAGGGGGGATGGTGGTCTCCAGGGCGTGGGGTCCCATGGGCCCCCGCATGTATTTAATTAGATTCCCTGGAAAAGTGGTGTTCTCCAGAGTGCACGTTGGCGGGCTACCCGGGGCCCTATAAAAAAAACAAGTGCTTCAATGCTTGATTTTTTTTTATTTGTTTGCCGTGAATCTCGCAAACTTGCAGCAAAAAAAATAATTTATGAAACTCTGTCCCAGATGGAACACCAGTGCTAAGGAGTGAGAGTGTCCTTACCATGGCCTCTTTTATTTTATTTTTACTTTTTTCTGGAACTCAGCTCAAGGCGAGTCCCAAAACAGCTGCCAACACTTCCTGGTTTGACGTGTTGGCAAACAATCAGAGCTGTGCAATTCCCTGCACAATCTTGTCTTTGTTCACGAATACTTCACAGCCAGAGATATACAAATTTGAATTTCCCTAAACTTCTCAAAAACTACCAAACAGATTTACTCAAAATAAGCAAAAGCGTAATCTGCGTACAGAGAGCTAGCTTTCTGCCAAAAATGGTATAATTCTGTCCAGTAGTTCGGCCTGTTGTTGTGTCTAAAGAATCCTATGGAAATTAACATGCAAACAAACACAACATTTTTTGAGCCCACGTTTTCTGGGCCCCACTTGACGATCACCCCGAAACCTAAACTTTCCACGCTGAACCCCTGCACGGCGCTGGCTCAATGGACATGCCCAGGGGAAATATGGTGCCTGGCCAGCATCATGGAATGGCGCTAGCCAGCGCTATACTTTTTGATGCAAACCTGCGCTAACACAGGTTTGCGCCAAAAAGTATAAATCTGCCCCTTAGTGCTGTCACAAGATGACACTAAGCAACAAGCAACAGGCTACAATATTCTTGCACACAACTTCAGGGGAGTACAGAAGCACACACCTGTATGATCAGGACACTGAAGTGCTACATGAAGATGCCAAAAGTGTGCTTCATGATTGCTAGTGTACATATGTATGCCCTGTTGAATCTCTGATGAGGCTTTGTGGCCTGACATCAGAAGAGGGTTAGTTCCTGTCTGATGTTGATCTTGTCCAGTATAATATTTTTCCTCCTCTAATAATTATTCTTCAGAATGATTGTCAAAGCAGTAAAGATAAACACTGAAATGGTGAACCAAAATGTTTTGGTGTGTGACTTGTTTTTTATGTGGACAGCTTGCATGTGATTAATTGATATTGCACTGACTTTAGGTGCTAACAGAGTCCTTAATGATCACTCCTTTCTCCAGTGCAGTATAATGTGCGATTAATGCATTGAAGTTCAGATGCAAAATGTGTTTTTTACTACTCTTATGTTTTTAAATGTTGTTTGTAATTATGAAAACATTTTTTACAATAAAGAGTGTGTGTTGCAGTACCATTGATTGTCTGTATGTGGTGCCTGATTTACTTCAAGGCTTGGCTGGAAAAGATTGGAACTCCTGCAACTGCTGTAGATTTAGGAGTAACGTTCATGATTAGAACTTGTCTTACTCTTTTGTGGCTGTGTTCTCCTATTGTCATGTCCTTATATATCGCTCCACCCAGCTGTGGAGTTTTCAAGGCCTGGCACTGCTCATTGAGTCCAGATGGGACACTGTACATTTTTGTATACAATTTGTTGCTATCAAATAATTTTCCAAAATCCAGTCCTATGCTTCAACAGTTTTTATCTTCATTATATAAAGTATAATTTTAACTTTCAAAAGGTACAAATCATTCATTATCTGTATCCATGTATAAACTGCACTATCCTCCATGTATTTTGAGTAATCCACTCTTCACCAGGGGGACTCTGTTTAATTATCTACAAAAGGATAAATAGAAGATTGCCTCGACTAATCATCCTAAAGAAGCAAAAGACCTTTATAGTCAAGACACAAAAAAAGTTAAGTCACAGTGCCTTGCATTTGCACCTGCAATATCTGCAATGGTATTCAGAGGCAATCAAATTATGATTTAAAACTTATATACATCATCAAATTGACATTTTTGGAACTACAGTTACTAGTAAAAAAAGTATACCTCATATTCTGTTATCTCCAAATGGGTGAAAAAATCTTTGGCTGAAGATTTGTGAATTGTATTTGTGAGTAAGGGCCTCAGTACAAGTTTGACAGCCGGATGAGTGGACCACCAAATTTCTAGAGAGTACGCAATCGTCATACCGGTGACATCCCCCTAAGCGTATTACTATGTTCCCACCAGGCTGACTGGTAGGAACATTGTATTACGCATTTGTGCTACGATATTGGTCTTGGCTCCCTTAAAGGAGCCAAGACCAATATCGTAGTGCACCAGCACTGTCTGCAAAGCATTCTGATGGTGTTGGGAAGGACATGGGCAGTGCAGGGCCTCCACGTGGCTTTCCACCAGCCTTTTTATGGTGGGGTTGTAGCACCGCCACAGCTGAGTACAACTTAGGCTGCCGTCAGCCCGTCTGGAACCATGTTTCTGGCAGGGGAGCTGTCCCCTCATGATCCGACCACCTGTGTCGTAATGTGGCTGTCGGACCGTCTGGAGTGCTAAGTAATACTAAGGGAGTACTACTTCTGTACTCCAAAATGCTTTTGTAAATAGACCTACATGTCTGCTGAAAGCAAACAATATGTTGAGAAACAAAAAGAGATCAGGCCCGATACCTTATTTTGCATGTAACCCAAAGATGTTACAGTGCTTTTGGGAGACCGTCTCACTCATCTTAAAAGATGTGATACACCTGTCATCAATAGTTGACAAATTAATCCATGTTATCCATGTTATCCAGATCAAGGTTACCGCTAAATGTCTTAAAGGGCCTTAGTTGGAAAAATGCATATCTTAAGCCTGTGAAGCTAACTGAAGTGCAACATTTCTTCTATGACAAACTATTGGCATCAAAAATATTATTATACCAAGCATTGTGGCTAAATTATAGCAGCTCTGAATATTGAGATAAGAAACTAAAAATGTAAACTATTGAGACAGAGATACCAACATTTTTTAATTAGTATAACTTTAAACAATGAATTAGCTCGTCTATATATACAATAAAACATGAAAATAAAGGTAATTCATTTATTTAATGTAAGAGGATCTATAGAGAACTGCTTGCCACCCATGAGTGTATCCAGGTGCTGAGTAGGTGAAAATAGGTGTGGGGTGAGGCTGGGCCTAAATACAGGCAGTCTTGACGGCCCTGCAAAAGATTAATTGAAAGCCAGGGCTTCTGCTTCTTGTGGAATTCAAGAAATGAGGAGGAGGCCCTATGTGTTGAGGAAGATCATTACATGATTTGGAGGTTTGGTATGCAAATGATTGACCTCCTGTTCTTCCTCTGTGGATTCGGGGTGTGTGTACGAGTGAGAGTGATACTGAGAGACGATGTCTAGTGGATTGGTGGAAGTGAAGCTGATGATTGAAGTATGTGAGTCCGGTGTAAGTGTCCACTCCTCCCTCTACTTTAGCACAGATGGCTCATCAGGTTATATGTAGGCTACACCACAGCTCCCTTTATCCCACTGTCTAGAGGGGATTCACAAACAGCCCAACTGTCCACAGAAAGAGTCACAGAATGGTTTAAGCAAGAAAATGCCTACTTTCTATAAGTGTCATTTTCAAACTAACAATCTAAAAACCAACTTTACTAAAAGATGTATTTTTAAATTGTGAGTTCAGAGACCCCAAACTCCAAATTTCAATCTTCTCTAAAGGGAATCTGAACGATAATGATATTTAAAGGCAGCCCGCATGTTAATCTATGAGAGAGATAGGCCTTCCAACAGTGGTAACTGAATTCAGCAGTATTTCACTATTGAGACATGTAACACACATCAGTACATGTCCTACCTTTAACATACACTAGACCCTGCCCATGGGGCTACCTAGGGCCTATCTTAGGGGTGCCTTACATGCATACAAAGGGAAGGTTTAGGCCTGGCAAGTGTGTACACTTGCCAAGTTGAATCTGCAGTTTAAAACTAAACACACAGACTGCAGTGGCAGGTCAGCCATGTTTAAGGGCTACTCATGTGGGTGGCACATCTAGTGCTTCAGGCCCACTAGTAGCATTTGATTTACAGGCCCCAGGCACCTCCAGTACACTTTACTGGGGACTTATTAGTAAATCAAATATGCCAATCATGGATAAGCCAATTACACATGCATTTTACATAGGGGCACTTTAGCACTGGTAAGCAGTGATAAAGTGCCCAGAGAATCAAAAACAGCAAAAACTGAGTCCAGAACACATCAACAACCTGGGAAGCAGAGGCAAAAAGTTAGGCAAGCCCACACCAAGGATGCCAAGTCTAACAATGAGTTTCATAAAAAAGTAGTTTAAACTGTCATAACTTTAAAAAAAGAATGAACTCATCTATATGTATAATTAAAACATGGAAAACTAAAGGTGATTAATTAATGTAAAGCAAGGAGGATTTTTAGAGCACTGTTTGTCACCTGAGGGTGTGTTCAGATGCTAAATAGGCTGGTGAGGGTGGGAGCGAATACAGGCAGTCTTGATGGTCCCTTAAGAAGAAGAATTAAATAGCCAGCTCTTTAGCTTCTCGTGGAGTTCAAGAGATTAGGAGGTTGTTTTCGGGGAAGGTCGTTCCAGGATTTGGTGGCATGGTAGGGTAATGATCCATCTCCTGTTCTGCTTCTGTAGTGGGGTGTGTATGCAAGTGAGAGTGATGCTGAGACAAGTTGTCTGGGGGTTGGTAGACATGAAGCCAGTGATTGAGGTATGCGGGTCCGGTGATGTACAGTGATTTGAATGTGTGTGTTAAAAGTTTGAAATGGCAGTACTTCTGGATGGGGAGCTAGAGGAGGTCTCAGAGGCGTGGTGTGGGTTTGGTGCAGGAGGGTGAGGACAAGTCTGGAGCCAGTGTTTTGGATGGTTTGAAATCTGTGAAGGAAATGGGTTGGAATGCCAGCAGAGAGTGGGTTACCTTAGTCCAATCTTATTGTGATTAGGACCTGTGTGATTGTGCATATGGTGTCCAGTGTGCCCAGTCGGTACCGACTCACAAAATGGGAATGCGACTCACAAATAGGAAGGGGTGATCCCCTTCCTATTTGCGAGTCGCATTGCGATGCAGATTTGCTTTGTGACTGCGAACGCGGTCGCAAAGCAATTCGCAGTTAGCACCCATGTGAAGTGGATGCTAACTCATTCGCATTAAGGAAAACGAGGTGCAATACAAAAAAAACTGCTTTATTAAAAAGCAGGCACAGACATGGTGGTCTGCTGTCTCCAGCAAGCCACCATCCCTGTGAGTGCAGGGAATCGCAAGGGGGTCGTAAATTGCGTCCCACCTCATTAATATTAATGAGGTGGGTCTTTGCGACCCCCTTGCCATTCGCAGATGGTGTCAGGGACACCATTCTGCATATGGGATGGCGACTCACGAATTACGAGTCGCAATCCCAAACTTACCTACGTCTGGCCCTACATTTCCTATTATCACTACAACTAAGCAAAAGTGGGGAAGTGTTACAAAAAGATTTAGGCCCTCATTCCGAGCCTGGCGGGCGGCGGAGGCCGCCCGCCAGGCTTCCCCCCTCCGAAATACCGCTCCGCGGTCGTAAGACCGCGGAGGGTATTCCGAGTTTTCCCCTGGGCTGGCGGGCGGTCTTCACAAGACCGCCCGCCAGCCCAGGGGAAAACTCCCTTCCCACGATGACGCCGGCTCGTAATAGAGCCGGCGGAGTGGGAAGGTGCGACGGGTGCAGTTGCACCCGTCGCGTATTTCAGTGTCTGCTTTGCAGACACTGAAATACTTTTAGGGGCCCTCTTACGGGGGCCCCTGCCGTGCCCATGCCATAGGCATGGGCACGGCAGGGGCCCCCAGGGGCCCCGCGACTCCCCCTCCCGCCATCCGGTTCCCGGCGGGAGAACCGCCAGGAACTGGATGGCGGGAGGGGGAGTCGGAATCCCCATGCCGGCGCAGCATGCTGCGCCGGCTTGGAGGATTCCTTTGGGGCAGCGGGAAACCGGCGGGAGACCGCCGGTTTCCCTTCTCTGACCGCGGCTGAGCCGCCGCGGTCAGAATGCCCCGCGGGGCACCGCCGGCCTGTCGGCGGTGCCACCGCGTCCCACGGCCCTGGCGGACTTGTTCCGCCAGGGTCGTAATGACCCCCTTAATATTTAGAAAATATTAAAAAACGAAACTTGAACATTTATTATTTAATATTTCAAATAATATAATTTAATATATTCTTAAACTATTAAGACGGTAACGCAGTTTTGCGCCCAAAAAATTAGCGCCGGCTAACGCCATTCTGAAGCGCCATGCGGGCGCCGTATTTATTGAATGACGTTAGCCGGCGTTAGTCGACCGGCGCTGCCTGGTGTGCGTGAAAAAAAACCACGTACACCAGGCAGCGCCGGCGTAGGGAAAAATGGCGTTTAGGCGTCCCAAAATGGGGCAAGTCAGGCTGAGGCAAAAAAATCGTCTTAACCCGATTTGCGCCATTTCTTTTTGGCGCCCAGACGCTTAGCAAAGACAGGAGTCATGCCCCCTTGCCCAATGGCCATGCCCAGGGGACTTCTGTCCCCTGGGCATGGTCATTGGGCATAGTGGCATGTAGGGGGGCACAAATCAGGCCCCCCTATGCCACAAAATATATTTTTTTTAAAACTTACCACAACTTACCTTTTCTTCCCTGGGATGGGTCCCTCCAGCCTTGGGTGTCCTCCTGGGGTGGGCAAGGGTGGCAGGGGGTGTCCCTGGGGGCTTGGGAGGGCACCTCTGGGCTCATTCTGAGCCCACAGGTCCCTTAACGCCTGCCCTGACCCAGGCGCTAAAATCCGGCGCAAATGCGGGTTTTTTAGTCCTGCCCACTCCCGGGCGTCATTTTTGCCCGGGAGTATAAATCCGACGCAATAGCATCGGAGTCATTTTTTAAGACGGGAACGCCTACCTTGCATATCATTAACGCAAGGAAGGTGTTCACGGAAAGAAATGACGCTAACTCCATGAACTTTGGCGCTAGATGCGTCTAACGCCAAAGTATAAATATGGAGTTAGTTTTGCGTCGAATTTGCGTCGAAAAAAACGACGCAAATTCGGCGCAAACGGAGTATAAATATGCCCCTAAGTGTTTCTTTTAAAAAGGCATTCCTATACGCGCCTACAAAATTATTTTAAATATACTACTGCCCTACAATACTAACAATCCATATAAAACTGAAATTATATTAAAAAATTAAAACATTGTAAAATCTTTCAAAAACTGAAATATGACAGAATAAAATAAAATAAATATATTAATTTAATCAATAACGAATTGCCATAAAACATTATTATCCAATTTTTAAAAAAATTATAATAATTAAAAAAAATTTTTTTAATAATTAATGAATTAAGAAATATACATAACTAATGATCAAATTGGCTGACCAGCAGGAACATTATAAGACGTGTTCCTGCCAGGCTGACCGCAGGGCACAGTGTTAAAGTATTGGTCCTGGCTCCTTTAAGGGTGCCGAGGCAAATATCGTAGCACACCAGCACCCTCGGAATAAGCACTGTCTGCGAAGCAGACAGTGCACATTCCGAGGGTGCTGGACGGGACATGGGATGGGCCATGGGCATGGACAGTGCAGGGGCCCCCCTGAGGCCAAGGCACTTGCTTTCTGCCAGCCTGTCCATGGCTGGGTCCTCGCCATGGAAAGACTGGCAGAAAACTGAGTTGTAATCAACCAGGCGTCTCAGAGTTCATAGCTGAGTACAAAATGAACCGCCTTCAGCCCGTCGGGAACCATATTCCTGGCATAGATGGTGGTCCCCTGGGTGGGCCTACCCACCATGGTGGTAGTGTGGTGGTTGGACCACCTGAAATGTGGTGGCCAAACTGTCACCACGAGTGTGGGGGTCCTCAGACTGAAATGCTTAATGCACAGTATTCTTACCTGCAATAGTCTGTATCATTTTATTTTTGTCAGCACTACATTTTTGTGATTAATTTTCTGCAAAACTATACTTTTTACTCAATATTAACTTTGTACACTGCTAAACTGAGATCATATTAACTAGACTCTGTTGTGTAGATGGCATCTCATTAAGATGCAACAAGGGCATCCAATCAGTATGTGACAAGTTAACCATAAATAACCACGTTTTGAACCAAATTCGACCTGGCTAGCCCGATGAGCAAGGAGCTCTGGAGTCAAGTTTATGTAATATTGACATAGGTTACAACCTTTGCTGAATTATGAACTTCCAAGGCAATCACCTTCATATCCAGGATCAATACTTTTGCATGAACTAGCTGTTCCAAAATGCACATTGTTCATTGTTCATACAGCTTATATAAAATTAAAATCTTAAGAAGGCAGATAAGCATTTATCTAGAGCTTTCAATCGCAGAACAATTTAACAGTTGTGGGACTGCTGAAAGATTTGCTAATGTACTTTCCTTCCTGTCCTGATGAACAGCAAACAAGTCGAATGACTGTCCTCTGGCATTAATATTGCAGCTGAAACTATGACTCAATATCTGCTGAATGAATGTACGAATTTTATTTGATTCATCAGAAATTCATGGATATCAAAAGTCACAAATCCTCAAAAGGGAAATCGAATTTATATATTTAAGTAGCATTTTCTTTTGTTATTGGGAAGTATCAAAAAATAGAAAAGCATTACAAATACAAATTCCATTTATGAAACAGACAGCATTACATATATGCCTGAAGAAACTCTTTTGTCATACGTCTTGGCCAGGCATAAATAAACCCAAACTAAAAGGTGAATGAAAACTGCCATATAAGATTTCCTAAAATATCTTGTAGGTAGCCAAGAATGAGAGAAGTAAGACATTCCCTGACTGGTTGCCACAATTCGTGCAAATTGCCTCTATTTTGATGGTTCTGAATGATAGTGAACTCCAACCTACATGCAAAATGAATTCCTGCCAACAGGATTTAGGATCCTGTGATTCACCTTGAAACCAAACTTTAGCAATACCCAGCCTTGCAACAGTAATGGTAGAAAAGTAAATACCTGCCAAACAGGGAGGTATCCTATGGGAGTGGAACAACATAATTAGCTTCCAATCCAGCTAACATCCACTTGCAACAAGTTGTTCACTTTGTTTAAAAGGGTTCCCTAAAATAATAGGGTGGGGAAAATAGCAAAGACATGAGTGTTGTTGAGATCTGAGCCCTTACACCGAAAGCAATAAAAGGGCTCTGTGCAACCCATTTTAATTAAATATTAAGGTGTGTAATGCATATCATAGAGAACTTGGGTTGAAATTTACGAGAAAATGACGAAGCGCGACGTGGTGGCAAGTTTGGCAGTGCCACACTCCGTCATTTTCAAAACCTAGAGACGTGCTAAATTTGCTACCAAGCACCAATGCAGCCACCCTTATGCCATGGTGCATGGATGGCTGTGCTGTGGGGGAAATTGTTTTTGTGCAGGATGGAACACCTTCCTGGACAAAACAATCTTCAATGGCCTTTTGCGCTTTCTATCTGTGCCGCAGGTTGCAAAAACGGGGAGAAATTAAAGCATTTCTACTTGTTGCACCATGCTAACATCACACCTGGTGTAAATCTGGGGCACCTCCTGTGACCTATTGCTTATAAGAATCTAATAAACCACTGCTGCCCCTTTAGGACCAATGCAAGAACAACATCAAAATGGATTTTGTTCCATTGAAAGCTCACTGGATGGCAGGTGAGTGACAATCTCGCAAAGCTGAAGCTAGCAAAAAAAATCATATATCATATTTCAGTACTTAAATAAATTAAGCCTTTAACTGTGTTCTCTGAGTACTTTATTTTTGCTCAGCGATAATGACTATTTGCGCAATTACTCTAATTCAGACCTGATGAAGTGGATCTTATCTTGAATAAAGAGAGAGACATTTCAGACTACAATCTTTTTTGTGATGATTAAAGGCACACAATGTAGCTATGTTGTTTTATGTTGCAAGGTCCATTGAGTTATTTTAAAGAATACTAATACTGTAAAAAAGTCCCATTCTTAACTAACCAGATTATGGGCCTCATTATGAGTTTGGTGGTCCCACCACAGGACTACCGACCTCACAAGGAGGAAGCCACTGCCATAGCGGTGACATTCCCCCCGAGCGTATTACAATGTTCCTGCCTGGCTGACCTGCATGAACATTGTAATACATGTTCCAGCTGGGCAGCAGAAACAGTGTTAGGACAGTGCGCATTCTAACGGTGCTGGTCAGAGGGGCCTCTGCACTGCCCATGCTATCGACATGGGCAGTGTTGGGGCTCCCCCGTCGCCCTCGGCACTGGCTTTATGTCAGCCTTTTCATGGTGGGATCGCCGCCATGAAAAGGCTGGCGGAAAGAGGGGTGGTAATCAGCCAGGAGGCACTGAGTTCAGTGCCGCCCTGACTGGTTACATGCCTGACCGCCGTCATGCCATTGGGAACCATGTTCCTGCTGGGGATGGAGGTCCTCAGGCTGGTCCGGCCACCAGTGTTGTAATTGGGCGGCTGGACCGCCAAAGTTGCGGCTGTCTGGCCTTCAACATTAGTGTGGCAGTGCTCAGACCGCCGCACTCGCAATGAGGCCCAATATTTTTTCCCTTTATGCAATGAAAGTCGATAGTTAATGTGTATCTTCCTAATCAAATTTGCCTAGTACATATCTTTAAAAAGTCCAGCAAAATTCATATATTTTATTATTAAACCTTGTTTTTTGTTTATTTTACAGACCAACAAAGCTGTGGCAAAGGGAGACTTCCACCATGCAAGCTCTAGCTCCAGACGAGCACTCTTCTTGGCTGTGCTGTCAATCACTATTGGAACTGGCATTTATGTGGGAGTGGCTGTGGCCCTCATTGCTTACCTTTCAAAAAACAATCACTTATGAAACTGTGTAAATGGCTACTGGAGGTGACAAGGAGTCCCAGCTAAGTCTCCACATGTTGTATAGACAACATTCAGAATGACTTTGATCTGTGAGCTCTACTGAACACAACTATTAATGTGGATTCTGTGGCTGGGTAAAGGGAACATTTTTGTGAAAGTATTCAAGCCATTGAAGAAACTATGCTTTGCCTCTGCTTTTGTTCTCTGCAAGACTATGGGAATTATCCTTCGTGCACTACACTGTCTTTTATCCAGAAGATGAATGCTTCTAAAACTGGAATACAAAAAAACTATCTGGCAAAAAACCGTTATCAATTGTACAGAGTTCAGAATGATTTTACACTATTACAGTCTACAGGTTGGGCACTGCAGTGTATAAACAAGAGAGCAATACCACAAAGTGGAATGAACAAGGCACCTGGGACTGTGGGTGAATTTGTGCAAGGGAAAGTCGTATGTGTTTCATCCACAGCCCCATAGATTCTAAAATCATGTTTTTCGTTACTGTGTGTTTCTGATAAGGGCAAAAGATGAAGCTGTGCAAAAAGTGTCTCAGTACTTCTGTTAAGTCAAATGAACATCAGCACTTGTCAACATTACACTTGAGCGACCACTGCATAGTCCACAAATAGCTTCTAATGTTGCAGGCCCCTAAGTGTGAAAATGGGACTCCTAATGAAACCATTATGTGTCCTTGATTTACTGGTTGTGTGTGTGTGGTAGGGGACATATATATCTAAGTCTGAAAGAAAGTCTGTGCAATGTATAACTGCAGATGTTGTGGAAAGTGAGTGAAAAATATCTGGGGAACAGCGGCAGCTCGTTTTTATATAATCTTTCCCCACTGTTATTATAAACACATGAACATTTATTATACAATATAATATATGAGAAGCAAACATATCTGAATGTGATGCGCATTTTGGATAATATCATTTAGTTTAGTTCAGGTCATGACTTAATATATTTAGAGATAGACCTGTAAGTCAGTTATTAAATGTGTTTTTCAAACGTATTTTCCAAAAGTTTACAAAGGTGGTCAATTTAACACTAAATTGCATGCATACGAAGTAAACACTGCAGTAATACAACCAACTATATTTTGCAACTATATTTCCGTTCTAAAACTCACCTTTGAATTTTCATTTTTACTCATGTGGCTATTATTGCAAAGTCTTTCAAAATCCTGCATAACGTGGACCACTACTGGATGACTCTATGACTATATCCACTCAGAAGCAAGTTCCTGTTTCGTAGGGGTTTGTTTTGCATCTTCATACTTCGTAGTCACTGTTTGTGGTGCAACCCAAACTTTTCATTTTACATCTGAAGTCCAACTTCACATCCATGTACTAGCTTGAGAAGGCTGTCCCCTTTTAAGTAAAAAATCACGAAGTGCATGCCATTATAGGTACAATTTCATTGCACTACGAAGATTCAGACATTGGAGGATTTAATGATACAGTAGTTGACGAAGAACATGTCACATGAGTAGGACTACCGGCCTTTCCATGTAATTTTTCAAATTAACTGGTTGTACACAAATAATCAAACAATGAAAAAAACAAAATGAACATGCCTTGTTCTTATAGCTCACAAGTCTTGCCTTTAGGCTCTTTGCTAATACTTTGATGCACTGCCAGCAGCAATTTTTAAAGAGACAAACATTCGAAAACACATTTTCGATGTCCGTCCTAGAAAAGCATTCATTGTGTTCTGTTCCTCAGCTTTTTATAGGCGATGCAGTGTGATTCCTACATGGGAATGGAAAATATTCTGGATGCACTCACAAAGAAAGAGCAAAGATCATGTTTGCAATGTTGCATTTATGTACTGAACTTGTTCATGTAATTCATGGTCAGGACTTGTACACTTTGCCCAGCAATATTACACGTTTTTCGCCCTTTCATTGAAGCCAATGTTTTGACTGTTGGCGTACATTTTTTCCTCAATTAGTTTTGGACTGACTGAATTCATCCAGGACAACTCATTGAACAGGTAAACAAAACAGTGAAATTCAAATTCCAATTAGATTTTTTGTATGGGTTAGAAATATTTGACAAGTTCAATGAATGAGAAACGTTACCTATGACCTGGAATTGCAGGTCACAATAGTCTCTATATCTTCGATTTATATGTCCATAATGTGGCAAACATCTTGTACAAATATGTATATACTTATCTTAAAAGAAGACAGATGTTGCTGACATCATCTATAACGCAAAGCAGCATTTATGAATGACTTTGGAAAATGGATTGGTTAAATTGGAAACCTTCTAGTTCAGTGGTTCCCACCCTGAGGTCTGGGAACCCTTTGGGATCTGCAAAACCTCCTCAGGGGTCCATGACTGCTTAGAAAATGAAATAGAATTAACTGATTAATAAAGTGTGAAAAACTAAAGTGGGTAAATGTGCAAATTACAATTTGAAAAAATACTGTGAACGTCAAGGAATTTCAAATTGGAGGCTAAAAATTAAATGAGTTTCCTCATATTGAGTCGTGGGGGCAGTGCAGGTGCATCAAACCGAATATAGTATCGATGTTGTGTGGCTTCTATTGAATTTAGAAAAGCTCCAACCTTCCTATGAAATGAATTATTTATTTTGTAATTTATATTTGTTTGTAAATTAGTTACAATGTGTATGTCTATGATGACTGCTTGTTTTTGTGTATTGTTCTGTTTCAAATCATCAACAATGTTTAGGCTGGGGTCCCCAGCTTCCAATAATGACTCAGTGGGGGGGGTTCCAGTTTCTGACAATGATTCAGTGGGGGTCCCAGGGTTCTAGAAATGATAAAGTGGTGGTCCACATAAATTAAAAGGTTGGGAACCAATGTTCTAGTTTCCAGTGTGGCTGAAATGTGATATTACTTGAGTTCAGGGATTCTAATTAAAAAGCAACGAACAATGCTTGTCGTCATTTGTGTTTCCTGAACTTTTCATGTTGCATCTGGAAGGTATTTTGACCATTTCCAATACATGGGGCTCAGTTCATCGAAATCTATTAGAAAAGCTGATTTAAAGTTGAAGAATAATGCAGGGAATCCAAAGAGGTAATGTATTAAAATTACAACCAAACAACCTCAGCCATTAACTAACATATGCTCTTTACAACTTTGAACAGCAGATGGAAGCTAAACATTCTACAAGTTCTAGTAAAAGTACATTCTTAAAACACCGCACGACATCACTTTTTCAATTGTAATTGCAATTTCACAAAAATGTTAATTTTAACTCAATCTTTCACACACATCCGCAACTTTGACAGCTTTTTGACAATCATAATCTTGTTTTCTTTTATTTATGTTCTGTTTCTCTCTGTACCTGCAATCTCTCACACCTGATTTTACCTCCTCAGCACAATATCTCTTTTTATTCACCAAACATAGACACATCATACAATTAGACACTATCTTTTAGAACATTTCAAAAGGTGAAACACAAGTGGTGGGATGTGGGGTAAATGTATATGTTCTTACTTTCCTTTCTAGCTCTTTTATGCACACAATTCACAAGCAACTGAATGCTATATCGATTCCTTTTACACATTGATAAAACATTCTATCATGTCATTGGCTTTGTAAGGGTACAACACTGCTTTTTATGTTTAATCTATCTCTTAAACATTTTCTATGTCCTTTGGCCATAATCAGTAGGGATAGGCAAAATACTCCATTCTGCCAGTGGAATTAACCGAATTTTGATGACTCTACGTTGGTTCTGGACACATTCCGCCAATCATCGCGTGGCAGAATTTTTTCTTGCATGCATGCCGAAACACTTAGGGGGTTATTACAACTTTGGAGGAGGTGTTAATCCGTCCCAAAAGTGCTGGTAAAGTGACGGATATACCACCATCCGTATTACGAGTTCCATAGGATATAATGGACTCGTAATACGGCTGGTGGTACATCTGTCACTTTACCGCCACTTTTGGGACGGATTAACACCTCCTCCAAAGTTGTAATAACCTCCTAAGTTTACGATCATCAAGATTTGAGGTTGCTTTGAGGTTATCCGGCAAGATGCTTCCAATGTGAGCGGTTGCAAACAGTATCAACTGTTCACGTTCAGAAGGTTGCCGCCCAAGTAGAAAAGTTACTTGAGTGACAGCAAAATCAGCCTGAGTAGTTGATTCCGCTGGCGCACTGTGTGGTGATGTTCATGATGATTTTTCAGCACAGAACATGCTCCCGGCACTAAATCACAGCACAAAGAGCAAAGCATGCTTATTTATGCCCATTGCTGGAACTCTGCGGAATCTGACTGAGATTTTTGTCACTCCATGGGATTCCATGGAGTGAAATTACGTGAGTTACGTCCATCCCTAATAATCAGTTAATGACATGAAAGGAAAAGACCACTACTAAAAATCTCATCAAGGAAATTTTATGATATCACACCTTTCTAGAGAATTCTCTATCTTAATCTCAGGCCAGAGGGAGTACATATCAATGCAACATAAAACTTAAAACATATTCATCCAAAGCTGAAATCCTGATTGGACCAATATTAACATATTATTCACAACTATATCTACCCTTGGTCCAGATGTGGGCTCACGCAAAACTATTGATTGGTTTCTGCATTTCAGAATTTTAGTACTCTTGAGGGACTCGCAGCAGTGTCTTACAATCAACTAGGTTATCAAATCCATCCCTGGCCATCAATAACCTTCTTTGATGCTCTCTTTGATTTTGGCTATTCCCAAAGACTTTCACAGGCACTGTCAATCATTGTCTAAAGCTACTTGAAGGCACAGTAATCTAATATCTCTCCACAACAAGCCATCCTTTAGACATAGATGCTCCCTAACATCCCATTCCTGAACATTCCAATGACGTTTGGTATTCTTATCAACTAGTCCCCTTATCCATTTCTCCTCCTTAATGATGTTATCTGTAATATCAGATACATTTACATCTTCTTTAATGGTTTCATCACTAGAAAATCACTGATCAAGTCTCCATTTTAAGATTGCATTACACATAATCTAGAGAAATAATCTGCTAGCAGCTCTTTGCACTAGGAACATTTGACATTAAAGTCAAATCTGTGGTGAGCTACCACTCACCAGCGAATTCTGATCGTTTTAATTTCAAAATGACCACTCCACAAATTTTTATTTCAACTTTGTCACAGCTCAGAATACAGCCAAGGTTTCTTTTTTATGACATAATAGTTATGTTCTGCCCTTTCAAACCTTATGAAATAAACAAAAATGGTTTTCTCTGGTTCATGAATTCTTTGCAAGAGCACAACACCCATCCATTTGAGCTGGAATCCATCATCAAACTAGTGTCACCAAGTGCTCATAATTACTGAAATGGAATGCCTGCTCTGAACAGTTCTTGATATTGTTAAATCCAGCTTTATAATTCTGTTTGCAAAGAAACTCGGTGTGCATCTTCAAAAGCTCTCTCATGCTTTTACGTTTTGCAACAAAATCAGGAAGAAAAGTGCTATAGTATTCTCCCATTCCCAAGCAGCTCATCCTTATTCACAAGGTTAGACATTATTAACAGAGCTAACAAGTTTGTTTTAATGTACTATACATTGCCTTGTAACTCTATGACAAGATACGCTCTCTAGAATGTTAAATCTACACTTCTCAGACCTATGAGTCAGTCCACGTATTCCCAATCTCTTCAGTACTACATGGAGTCTTCCCACATCCTACCATACATCAGGGTAGCTTCAGGGTAAATATTTACACTATCTACACCTTCTAAAACACTCTCCGTCACTCTTTGAAGACCTAAGAAAGCCAAAATTAGTCCAAACAGCAACCACACACATTTCTAAGTATCAAATGAGGTAGCAAATGAGTATTGAAGGTAAACTGGTGATAAGAAGATTTTAAATCTAAAGAAAAAAATGCCCATGACCGACCAAAGACCACAACATCTCTGTGATGTTGGGTAAGGGATAAGGATAAACAACCACACACTTATTAAGTTCCCTTAAATCAATACATAACTGCACCTCATAATTAGCCTTGCATTCCATCACCACAGAGAACAGCCATTCAGTAGCCCCAACTTTGTGAATAATGCCTCATTTTCTTTCAGCTTCTCAATTTCTCAGGACACAGACAATCACAGACAGATTTCTTATTTTACTACCTTTGGCTGGGCCATAGGTTTAAATTTAATAAAAAGGAGAAACTTCTTGAGGCAATCCAAACCTTTGTTAAAACACCTGGAACATACTCTTTATAAGTGAAAGTCTTAACAGAAATGTAAACTGCTTCAACCTTTTCTCTCAACCTGGCTGAAGGTACCTCATTTGTGTCATAGACCTAATAATGAGTCTGGTGGTCCCACGAGGGACCGCCAATACACGTGAGGATGATGCCACGTCCAAGGCAGTGCTGTCCCCTTCAACCGTATAACAATGTTCCCGCCGGGCAGACCGGCATTAACATTATAATACAATTTCAAGCCTGGCTGACCGGTGGGAACAGTGCTACTGTATTGGCCTCGGCTCCTTTAAGGGAGCCGAAGCCAATATCATAGCACATAGCACCCTCGGAATGCGCACTGTCTGCACTGAACCATAAAATTGTAGCTTTTCCTGACTAGAGGAGAATGTAATCCTCAGAAAGGGATTAATAGGGGCATGCTCTTGGCTCCATTACCAGAATACTATGTATCCCAGGAAAAGCAAAGGACTTGAAAGATTCAATTGAATATGATGATCTTTCTAACTGAGCACAAAGATCAATATGCTTTTTGGAATTGACAATGCTGCCAAATCTCTGGAAAGAAGAAAAAGTCTACTGAATAAAATTGACCCTATGTTTGGTTCTCGGACACAGGGACTGCTTTTGGTGAGCCTTTCTTAAAAGAGATAGGGAAGTATGTCTTGACCATTGATCCCCTAGATATGGCTCATCCTTCCTTGACGCATACCTTCGGAAGATAAGTTTTGTCTGAGGGACTAGAGATATGTGGATAGTTTTTTTTTCAATTCACATTTTGAAACAGACTCCAGCATAACTACCCTTGTCATTCCATCTGGACAATGTTCTTTACCCGGCTATGGAGAAGAGAGATTGCAAGCACTCCCAGAGGTCAAGGAAGAGGAGTACCAATACAAGGTAAGGGAAAATCTTGGTTTTGTTCCAGTAGTTTGGGGCATGTTATCAATTTTCTTTACAATTGATTAAAAATTAAAGTATCAAAACATCCTAGTATTTCGCAAGCTGTTTGAGGTTTTTATATAGACTTCATGTGCCTCCGGTTCAGAGTTGTATCAAAAATATAATTCACTTTTCACATATAGAGGCACCTCCGTTTTCTTTAGAAATAGAGGCTCTAGTAGCAAAAGAAGATGTTTGTAATCAAGAAAAAGAATAACATGTTTCAACCCATTATAAACTTGAAAGATTTCACTCAGTTTGAAATATACTGTCTCTTCATCAGGGAACCTATTATACATTCTGTCCAAAGATTTGTTGGTCCTTATAAAGTTTGGGGCATATTTACAAGCCCCTAGCGCCTTCTTGCGCTGCCCTAGCATCATTTTTGTTTTATGTTAAGGCGGCGTCAAGGAGGCCTTTTCTCCACGCTAGATTTACAAAGTGGTACAATGCAAGCATTGCACCACTTTGTAACCCCTTGAGCCACATTAAGCCTGCGCCAGGCATAATGTATGCAAGGGGGCGTTTCACCATTAGGAGGCCCAGAAAAATGGTGCAGTGAAATTTACGAGATTTCACTGCACAGTTTTCCCATCATTTTTAATGCCTGCCCAAGACAGGCATTAAAGTTACACTCCCATTGTTTCCAGTGGGCCTCCCCAAGCATTGCTGGACTAGCGCCATCATTTTTGGAGCTAGTTGACCAACAGCATAAAAAAATATTGGCGCTGTTGTGCTAACATGATCTGTGGTGCGCCATATTGTAAATGCCATGCTACTGTGGTGACCTTAGGGGGTGCATGGGGTGAAAGAAATATGGCACCCCCTGCCATAAGGGTGAATATGCCTCTTATACCTGGGGAGCATGCTGACTGTATTAGCTTGAAATTTTTCATGAGAGCTTGATGTGTCCTTGGACTTTCAGACACAACTGTAAAATTCATTGAAGCTTCCTGGGCCAAGGGAAGCCCACAGAGTATGCTTGGGTTATTTAATCTACCTGGTGTCTGAAAAGGACTAGTGATCCCATTTCATGAGATGATGCATGATTTTCTTAGTTCTTTGTTTCATATAATAACTGGTTACTGGTCTGACATTTCAGCAGGTTGTGCAAAGGTAGGCAATAAACCAGTTGAGGAATGTCATCTGGTGGATAGATTATTTAAGTGAATAAGATTTTTGAATCTTTTAATTTCTCAGTATTTCTCTCTGGCCTTGCTTTCTAGTTGTCGGAAGAGTAGCTGTTTTTTAACACTCTTGATAAAATCTTTGGGGTTCAGAATTTATTAGCTGTAATAAATAACACCTATTCTGAGGGATTAGTCAATAGCATGCAGATTTTGGTGATTATCAAATCAAAATACATGTTACAGCAAATACTGAATTGTTTTCCACTGTTAAATTCTGGCAGCTTTGCCTACTGGTTACCAGGGACAAATAGTGCTCAAAAAGTAAAGGATTGTGAGGGAGGTCCAGTTTGGCTTTTGAGTGTTCCCCACCTCTAAGCAGCCCCAACAGCCTATCAGCCTTCCTGTAGGGCAGAGTGTGGATGGGGCAGTAAGGCTAAAACAGGGATATTATTTCTACAATGGAAGAAGAGGTTGTAGTGGCCCGCCCAAGTATTGTGAAGTGCCTTCAGCACATAACTGGCTTAACAATCTATCTGCCCCTTAGGTGGGAGGTGGACAGAGATCCCACAGGATGTATTGGATAGGCTATTTTTTTTTTTAAAGGATGGGGTGGCGACCAGTCCTGACATGAGGACATACCCCACACAACAATCCTTCTGTCCTGTTGGTTGCAACAGTATCTCTATCCCCATGGCAAGCATAAGGACATTTCGATTCTTGCCTACATATCTATAACACATGCAACAGCAGAGGGTAGATAAATACCAGTATCTTCTATCTTTCCATACTGAATGACTACATTCTTTCGGCTCTCCATCAGCTGCCAAAAAGAGAGACATATGAACCATTGGCATTTCTGCGACCTAGTGTTGTAATCCAGAGTAATATTGCTTGTGTGGATATGCTACATTTTGTTTACATAGAATGCTCTGTAGATGTCAAACATTGGATAAAATCCTGCATTTTCCTAACATTTCTGAGGAAGTGAAAGTTCTGAATCTGGAGAAATCCACCTAATTCTTAGTACTCAACATCCACATACCTTTACCAATAAAACACTACTCCACCTAAGTGGCTAAAAAATAGCCATCAACCAATAGACAAAGTAACTCAATGTCCAACCATGTGCTTGTTATTTTGAAAAAGAAAGTAGTTATCACACAGCAATTCTAAATACTACAAATTCCTATTTGAGAATACAGCTTAATATTCCTTATCACCATTCCATTGAGGTGGTCATCCTCCCTTTCCTTTGTGCTCATTCCCACCCAGTGACCCTAGTCGTAATAGCTCCTCATGTATTTCTATGTGTAGAATTTCTATAGCACAAACCTAGCCATGCTTTACGTGGTGAAAAACAAGCATAATGTCAATGAGTGATCGGAGAGGTACCAGGTTTGTGGATCACTGATATAATATCTATCCAACAAGTGTCGAGATACACAAATATCAGATATGTCATATTAAGAACAAACATTTTGGCTCTTCCACTAATATTGAGTAGACAAATATCATAATCAAAACCCCTGATTTTTTCAAATATAGATAACAAAAATATCAGAAACACTAAAATTGTCACCTGTAAATAAACATATAACATGTCACAAATATCATTTACCACAATATCGACTACATTATTGTTAAAATAACAAATAAATACATTAAAAAACAAAATACCAATTTTATCAGAAACTATTTACTTCCAATAAACCCAACACTTATTATTAACATCTGCAATTAAAAAAATTAACATTTATTACACCAACTAGAAATTAAGCATTCACCACCAAAAATCATTCAGTTAAAAAACAAAAAATAAATACCCCAAAAACACAACCAAATATATGCTGTAAGTAAAAACAAATAATTTCATTTTTAAATAAACAACCATAACAGATACTACAAAAATGGAACATAAATTAGTGATTAGTGTTACCAAACAAGGGCTCAACTTATAAGAAATTCAAAGTAAACCAACCAATGAAATAACACCATAAATACCTTTAATCAATAAAATAACACAAACAATTAACCAAACTTGTGGAAGGTGTTGGACACTAAAGGGATGACATTTCCAATTCCCACTCCAGTGTAACCATATTGGGAAATGTGTAGGACACTATAGGCGTGACATTTACTATTCCCCCTTCAATCAAAACATATTGAAAATGAGTGGGACACTAAAGGGGTGAAATTAACTATTCCCATTCTAACCTACACCAACTTGGCGAAGATTGTGGATACTAAAGATGTGATATTTATTATTCCCACTTAAATGAAAACCAACTTCAGGAAGCTATAAAAAAAAACTAGATTTTTTAATCCAGTACAAAATAAAATATCTAACTTGCAATATTATATTTTTAAAATACACAAGACACGCTCATTAGTACAAATCATCAAACTTTACTTATTTTTTATATTTAAAAAATAATCATATTTTAATACACTAGTTTAAACTACTAACATTTATATACAAATTTTAATTTAAAAAATACAATTTGGATTTTATTCAATCTTAAAGTTTTCAAAATTTCACTTAATGTTATCTAACATTCATAAACTTAAAAAACTATAATTACATTTGTTAGAAATCAGCAAATTTTCCAAAATAAATTGTTTGAAGAATTTCATCAATTTTATCAACGGATACATTTTAAAAATATTTCAACATTTTTTCCAAATATTTACTAAATGTTAAATATTTCATACAATTGTAAGAATTTCATTTAACTGATGCATCTACATACATGCAAATATAACACTTTGTAAGAAATTATCTCAAAAATTTAAATGTATGTTTTAAATAGTTACATATTTATTTTCCAAAAATAGCATTTATATATATCATAATTCACTTAAAATATAAAAATAAAGTAAAACACTTACAAAATACATGTAAAAAATTGCACACCTTGAAAATTATTAACTTAACTTTAAAAATTAACAAATATTCTTTTATTAAAATCTGCCCACCTTTATCCCCATTAACTCAACATCCTGCTACTACAAAAAAATCTATGATTACTAAAATGTCATAAATACAATTAAAAAAGAAATGTAAACAATTAAATAAAAAGCGTCTAAGATAAATAAAATAAAAAAAATTTAAACACATAGATTAAAAATGCAAAACATGACATGCTATTTAACAACACAAAGATTATATCCAACGATATTTAGGGCCATATTTATACTTTTTGACGCAAAACTGCGCTAACGCAGTTTTGCGTCAAAAAATTAGCGCCGGCTAACGCCATTCTGAAGCGCCATGCGGGCGCCGTATTTATTCAATGACGTTAGCCGGCGTTAGCCGCCGGCGCTGCCTGGTGTGCGTGAAAAAAAACGACGTACACCAGGCAGCGCCAGCGTAGGGGGATATGGAGCTTGAGCGCCAAAAAATGGGGCAAGTCAGGCTGAGGCAAATTTTTCGCCTCAACCCGATTTGCGCCATTTTGTTCGACTCCCAACCCCCATAAAAATTACTCCTGTCTTAGCAAAGACAGGAGTCATGCCCCCTTGCCCAATGGCCATGCCCAGGGGACTTCTGTCCCCTGGGCATGGTCATTGGGCATAGTGGCATGTAGGGGGGCACAAATCAGGCCCCCCTATGCCACAAAAAAAAAAAAAAAAATAACACTTACCTGAACTTACCTTAATGTCCCTGGGATGGGTCCCTCCATCCTTAGGCGTCCTCCTGGGGTGGGCAAGGGTGACAGGGGGGGTGCCTGGGGGCATGGGAGGGCACCTCTGGGCTCCTTCCGAGCCCACAGGTCCCTTAACGCTTGCCCTGACCAGGCGCTAAAAAATGGCGCAAAAGCGGCCGTACGTCATTTTTTTTGACCCGCCCACTCCCGGGCGTGAATTTTGCCCAGGAGTGTAAATACGGCGCACATGCCTCAGAGTCAATTTTTTAGACGGGAACGCCTAGCTTGCATATCATTAACGCAAAGTAGGTGTCCACGCTAAAAAATGACGCAAACTCCATGGACTTTGGCGCTAGATGCGTCTAACGCCAAAGTATAAATATGGAGTTAGTTTTGCATCGGAATTGCGTCAAAAAAAACGACGCAATTCCGGCGCAAACAGAGCATAAATATGCCCCTTAGTTTTTCAATATTTTTTACATAAATATCATAAACAACATTAAAACGATATTTTTAACATTAAAATTCCTTACCATTATATATGTGAAGTCCCGATATTCTTGACACAATATTTCTGCAACACAATATTTTGTATCCAATATTTTGTCCAAACACCCTGTTTTGTAGGCTGTCAATTCAATGTAGTGCTTTTTGAAGATGTGTGCTTCAAACTTCTTCCTAATTTGAAGCAGCATTTGGGCTGTTCCAATGTAGTGTTTGGTAGGAGCATAAAGTAGGAACAAGTGCAGGTGATGTTTTCCAAATGTTGAAATGTGAGGTCAGTTCTTGTTGTTTTTACCTGCGTATTGTAGTGTGTAGAAAACAGTCTCAAGTCTTCATGCTTGAAATAGCGTACTACAATGGCTCGGTCCTGACTGCTGCCAATGTTCTGTTTATGTAAAATTCGCAGGTGACACTGAACACAGCCCACATTATCAGTGTGCACAGCCATCATGGAAACAGATGGACCCGCTAAGTGGGCCTTGGAGCATTCATCCCAGGGTCCTCACAAGTTGTGGCCCAGTTCTGGGCCAGCGCAGTCGAAACACATGATAATGCAGTTGCAGCTCCTTTGTGCTAGTGCACGGAATTGTACAGCAAAGTAGCTGCAGCGTGGTAGTTGTGGCCCAACTCAGACTGGTGCATGAAGCACAAGCAAGGCAGTTGTAGCCTGTCTGAGACCTCAGTGGTCCTTAATAGGAATCACAAAGAGAAACCAAGAGAGCCACTGCAGCACAGGCCACTTTTTTAGCTTTGCTCTCTCATGCCTCTTGCTTTCTCTGTGGGTTCCTTGGGCCAGGAACACACTGAACTTTTCTTCTTGAACAACCTTTTTTGCTACAGGACCAGAAAGAAACCAATTATGTCAAATCTCAGAACTGACTAGGAGTGATTTTATGTACTCTTCTGAGGCTGCACTCTAAGCACAATTTGTGTGTAAATTGATAGTTCTCAGAGCAGGTAGCACTGGGGTTGTCTCTGAACTAAAAGCATTTGCAACAAGAACCAAACAAATTGTGAGGTTTCTGCATATGGCTGTCATAAGCCTTCCTGAAGCAGTAATGAGAGGCTGAAAAAAGGGCAGGTCTGACATAGAAACTTCCACACATTGCACAACAGAAACTGCATCCCATCCTTACCATTGAGCAAATGTCATTGTTCAGGAAGCACTAATCAGCAGCCCATTCTTAACAAAGGCTCTCATTACGACCCTGGCGGTGGGTGATAAAGTGGCGGAAAGGAAAACCTTTTTAGGGATATTGGGGCGGGAGAGGGAGGAGTAATGGGAGTGGAGGATGAGGGAGTGGTTGTTGGAGGTGTTTGTCTGTTGGATTTGGGCGCAGGTGCATTGGCTGTATGCTGTGTGAGGTGAATGGCTGTTGGGGTCTGAGTGCTTGCGTTTGTGTACTTTAGGAGGGGGGAAAGACAGGGTGGGAGAGGACACAGGGCACGTGTGCATGGAGGTTGTGGAGGTTTCTGCCAGTGAGGTGTGTGTTCTGCTTGGTGTGGTGATGATGCTGGTAGTGGATATTGATGTAGTGCATGCAGGTGTGAGTGTGGACGTAACTGGGTGGGAGGTGGAGGAGGAGGAGGAGGGGGAGACAGTGGAAATAGTGGATGTTGTTGTGTCTGCAAATTAATGTCATTTGTGTGAGTTGCTGTGGGATGAAGTGTGGTGCTTGTCTTTGACTGTGACATTCTTGTGTGTTGTCTTGTGTGCATGCTCATCTGGCTGTGTGTTTGGGATGGGTTGGGGTTGAGGAGAATGGGACTTGGAAGTGGAAGTTTGAGGTGGCACAGTTGAAACAGGGATAATGGCTGCCATCAAAGAGGAGGCCAGAGCCTGAATCGATCTCTGTTGGGCCGCCAATCCACTGTGAATGCCCTCCAGGAATGCATTAGATTGCTGCATCTGGGCTGCCAGTCCCTGGATGGCATTCACAATGGTTGTTTGCCCTGCAGAGATGGATCTCAGGAGGTTAATAGCCTCCTCACTCAGGGCTCACTGGGGCAGGGCCTGAGGTGCCTTGGGCGAATGAGATGCCCACCCTCCTGGGTGAGCGGGCATGGGCAACTCTCTGAGTGGCTACTGGGAGGGTGGGACTGGAATGGGGTGGCGGATGTACATGCAGCTGGGATGGTCACAGAGGTGTCTGCCACCACCAGGGAGCTCCCATCGGGGGAGGTATCAGTCTGTATTGTCCCCTCCAGTCTCCGCCGTGGTGCTCCCCTCACCCTCTCTCCCACTGGTGCTCTCAGCGTTTGATTGAAACTGTTGTACATTTAGTTTTGTGACTCACAATTTGCAATTTGCAAATTGCGAGCCGCAAAACGAAATTGTCGTACATCTTGCCCTAATACCCACAGGTAGGAATGGCCTTGCGTTTCCAAAATACTGATTTTCTAATAGCAATTGCGACTCTGTAAGAATCACTATTAGGAAATCAGAATTTGCTAGTATTTCAATTTGCATTTCCTAAAAAGTGATTTCTTAGGATTCGCTATTTAAGAAATGCAAAATTGAACTTTCGTACATAGTGCTAATATTGTTTTGAAGTTAAAAGAGAAAAATGTTCAATTTATATTAGATCATTTTTGTTTTAGAGTTTCATCTGAACAGTGCATTCAGCGCATGTGGTGTCCTTGCCAAACCCCATGTAAACAAACAAAGATTTAAAAGGGGCTTAGAAAGCACCCTTACTTAACCCCTTCGCTACCAGGCCTTTTCCCCCTCCTGTGCCATGCCTTGCCTACGGGGTCGCTCCCCCTGCGTGACATTGGCGCCAAAAAACAAATCCCAGGTGCCTAGTGGTTTCTGCCCCCTTGGGGGCAGATTGACCTAAAATCGGCCAATCTGCCCCCAAGGGGGGCAGAAATGGCCCTAATACAATTTGCCCCCCAGGGGAGCGACCCTTGCCTACGGGGTCCTTCCCCCTGTGTGACATTGGCGCCAAAAAACAAATCCCAGGTGCCTAGTGGTTTCTGCCCCCTTGGGGGCAGATTGACCTAAAATCGGCCAATCTGCCGCCAAGGGGGGCAGAAATGGCCCTAATAAAATTTGCCCCCCAGGGCAGCGACCCTTGCCTGATGGGTCGCTACCCATCTCTAAAAAACAAACAAACAAAAAAAAAACAACAACATTTTTTTTTGCCCTAGCACCTAGAGGGTTCTGTCCCCCCCTGGGGGCATCTTGCCTGATGGGTCGCTCCCCATCTCTAAAAAAACAAACAAACAAAAAAAAAAACACAAAAAAAAAATTCCCCTGGCGCCTAGAGGTTTCTGCCCCCCCTGGGGGCAGATCAGCCTAATAATAGGCCGATCTGCCCCCAGGGGGGGCAGAAATGGCCTAAAATAAATTTGCCCCCCAACCCCCCCCCCGGAGCGACCCTTGCCTACGGGGTTGCTCCCCCTGCGTGACATTGGCGCCAAAAAACAAATCCCCGGTGCCTAGTGGTTTCTGCCCCCTTGGGGGCAGATTGACCTAAACTCGGCCAATCTGCCCCCAGGGGGGGCAGAAATGGCCTAAAATAAATTTGCCCCCCCAGGGAGCGACCCTTGCCTAAGGGGTCGCTCCCCTTGCGTGAAATTCACGCACAGAAAAAACTCCCTGGTGTCTAGTGGTTTCTGCCCCCCTTGGGGGCAGATTGGCCTCATCAAAATAGGCCAATCTGCCCCCAAGGGGGGCAGAAATGGCCTAAATATAATTTTCCCCCAAAGGGAGAGACCCTTGCCTAAGGGGTCGCTCCCCACCTAAAAAAAAAAAATGAAACATAAAAAAAAAAAAAAAAAAAATGGTCCCTGGTGCCAGAGGTTTCTGCCCCCAGGGGGGGGGCAGAAAGGCCTTCCCGAAAAAATGCCCCCCATGGGGGCGACCCTTGCCCAAGGGGTCGCTCCCTTATGTAAATTTCAATAAAAAAAAAATCCATGGTGTCTAGTGGGGTTTCAAAAGCCGGATTGCAAGCAATCCGGCTTTTGAAACCCTCGGAGAGACTTCAAAGGGAAGGAAATACTTTTCCTTCCCTTTGAAGCCCCTCCGGGCCTCCCCCAGTGATTGAAAGAGAAATGCTTTTGCATTTCTCTTTCAATCGGGAGGCCCCTGTGACAAATCAGCGCACGCTCGCGTGCTGACGTCACAGGGGGAGGTGGAGGGGGGGGCGGGGGTGGAAGGGGAAGGTGTTCCCCTTCCATCCCCGCCTTGGGGGGGAGGGGGTTCACGGGGGGCGCGCTAGCGCTCCCCCAAGTTTCCCTGTGCCTAGGACAAGATGATCTCGTCCAAGGCACAGGGGAACTGTAGCCTTGGACGAGATGATCTCGTCCAAGGCACCGAACCGGTTAAGATTGGTTGGCTTGCACGTTGTTCTTGTTTTCTTGCATCTTTTTGGTTAGCTACTTTCTGGACTTCCTCCTGGGCTTCATGTTTCTGACCCTGCCATGGAGCATTGAAACAACTACATTTTTCCTTCCTAATTGCAAGTCGCAATCCCTTTTTTGCGAGTCAGTAACAGGATACTGACTCGCAAAATAGGGATGGTACCTCCAACAAGACCATTTTGCTGTTGCAAAAGGCAATTTTGACAGTTCTTATGTCCTTGGTGCTTTCGGCCTATAGGTAAGAATGGTTTGCATTTTCAAATTTGTCATTTCCTAACAGGAAATCACAAATTTGAAAATGAAAAATCTGCCTTACCTATGGGCCTAGGGCCCTGTTTAAATCTAAGGGAAGAAAAAGGAATGCTCTTGAATAATGCTCCTATGCTCTCTGGTCAAGTGACCACATCAAAGCACTGCAGAAGGTGCATTTTGGGTGCCTTTCCCATTTTGCAAAATGGATTAGATGGTGATTTCCTAAATGCCCATTTCAGATTTAGGAAATGCTATGTACACAAGCTTAGGAAATAGCAAATAGGAAATCCCTATTTGCTATTTCCTATTTTGTGATTTGAAAATCAGTTTGTAATGCCACAGAGCCCTTTGTACATTTGAAAAGGGAGTGTGCCAGTTCTTAAGGGGTCAGAATTGTGATTTGGCCCATTAAGGAATGCAAAAATATTTTGTACATATGGACCTAAAAGTAACAAAAGGACTCACAGTTCTAAGCTTATAAGGCAGCTCGGGGGCACACAAGCCTCTTATCCTGCATGTCTAGTAATTAAAATGATAAATGGAAATATTAATCAGGGAATCAATGATATATGAGCTTCCACAACGTTGGGTAATCCAGTGCCCCCGAAGTAGAAAGGAAGTTTCAAAGAAGAATTCATAGAGCTTCAATACAAATAATTAAGAGACCAAAATTATTGTTAATCTGTAGTAAGTGGGTGACCAGGTCCTAGGGACACTTTCAGGCCATCCACAGTGGAGCACTAGTAGGGCAATAACTTGTGTTCTACCCTGGATAAATGTTCTAGCTTCTGACTTCGAAGTTTTTCAGGAGATAAAAATAGTTTACTAAAGCAAACAAGCATGTGTTGGCCACTGAGATCTCCATGAAGTTGGGTTCATCAAATTTACAGGTCTGCTGAACCTTGAGATTTGATGTCTACATTTCCAAGTTAGAGAATCTAGAAAACTACAGACACAGAAATCCTCTTGCCACTGTGTTCACTTTCCCTCCTTTCTCCAATCTTCATGTTTGGACATGGACTGTTTTTTTTAGTTTACAATCCTTCAGTGGGACAAGACTGAAAATTAGGGCCAGGCAGGCATCAAGTTGAGATACTTAAGTGTGTGAGAACCTGATGAATCTTGGTTGTCCTGGTACTAAATGAGTTCTGAATTGGATAAGCCAAACATTCTTGTGTACCGAGGTTGCGTTTTTGTTGTGTAGCTTATGCACTTGTCTCTTGTCACCAGTAGATAAAAAAATCAAGGTTGCACAAGTTCTTCTTGATGCCCCCCAAGCTCCCAAACTTTCAGAAACTCTTTTGGGGGATCCAAACTACGCATCCAAACTGGAGATAGACTTAAAATGCTATTGCTTTATAGTCCCTTCTGTCACTGGTCATTTTGGCTCTCTTTTAGCCTTGTTAGTGTTCTATGATTGGGAACTATATTTCTTTTGACAGCTCATGATCTGCTCCTGTCTCCTCACCGAATTGTTCATCTCAACTAACTGCTCACTGTTTGCCCCTCAAATGCAAAAACAACAGAAGATGAACGGAATGCAGAACAAATCAATCATTCACCCCCAGTCACAGATCTGTGTTTAATCCATCAGTTTTTTTCTTGACATGCCATTCAAGCTCAGACCCAGCCATATGCAAATCAGTCTTGACCCTGTTCCCCATGGGAACAGTCCAGCCCGAACTGCCAGGCCAAGTCCTCCCTGGACCAGAAACAAGCATCCTGGGACCGGTTTCAGGGTATCACCCTTCATCAGCCAGGCTAACTTGAATCTGGTGGCATGGCAAGCACGGGACCCACGTCTGGGCATACCCTGCCCACTTGGGGTGGCAAATGCAAAAACAACTGTTTGCCCATCAACAATCTTCCTGCCTTTAGATTTTGGTGTATTGTTTGCTGCTTACCTAAATCAAATGCCAGTTACTTCCACTGGACGTACAGGCAGCACAAAGAGTTTTTTTTTTTAATGCATATCGAATGTAGTTATATCCTTAACTGTTCAACCAAATATTTGCTAAAAATTAAAAATAAAAGGAATTCAGAGGATTTGTGAGCCAATGAGTCAATCAGAATCAAAAGGTTCAATATGTAGTTCGGACAAGGAAATAATGAGGAGAATGGAGAGGAATCCGCCTCTAGAGCCACACTGCTTCCTCTTTGATTCCGTCTCTGCTACAAAAGTGAAGGATAATTGGATGTTAAGCTCCTTTTAGTGTGTTATGCGTATATGTTTGATTACTTTTCACTACTTGAATGCCAATGAAGTGATTTTAATGCACCCACAACTATTTGTTTGGTATTCGCTGTTTCTGTGTTACATAGCTGTTTGCATTGTTATTGTTGACAGCATGTTTCAGTTTTGATCTGATGTATCCGAGTTATGCTGCATCTACCTTTGACAGTACTCTCATGCACCCTTGCCTGCAGGGCCTCACCCAGCTCCCATGGAACCCCATTTATGCGCCTCCGAAGAAAGTCTGAGGGACTGATTTATGAAAAGTTAGTGCAGCCTTTATGTCTTTTATGACTCAAAAGCGGAGTAAACTTACAAAATATAATTATGGCCCATATTTGTACTTTTCTAGAGCCGCATTTGCTTCGTTTTTTATGCAAAATTGGTGCAAACTTCCAAAATACAAATGTATTTTGGAAGTTTGCGCTGCTTTTGCGTCAAAAAATGATGTAAATGCGACACTAAAAAAGTATAAATATGGGCCTATACTTTGTAAGTTTGCGCCAATTTTGCGTAAAAAAATGGCGTAAAGGCAGCACTAGGGCACTACGGCCCATTTTTATACTTTTTTAGCGCTGCATTTGCACCACTTTTTTTACGCAAAAGTTTCACAAACACAAAATTCAATTCTATTTTGTGAGTTTGCGCCTCTTTTGCGTAAAAAAATGACGCAAATGCGAAGCTAAAAAGTAAAAATATGGGCCCAACTTTTCATAAATCAGGCCCAGAGTCTGCAGAAAAATACAATTTTCCAGTTGATTCTGTGCCAGTCTCACGAGGTACATAAGCATAATGTTTAGTTTATTTTGGGAGCATGTGTTAGGCTAATCAGTTAGCCATTCCCGTGTTTGATGACTGGGACAGGGCAAAAAAGAGCATTCTCCCACTTCTATACACGAGTGGAATATCTTAGCAGGTTTACTGGGGGGACAGAAGAACCTATTTACAAATCTATAATATCAAACTCGCGGGTGGAGTAAAAATGTTATATAAATGTGCCACTTTGGCAGGCTCCACCACAAACACCTCTTGCACAGTAAGTTATATAACCTTTGTCATATCCTCTATTATTTAACATGCTTACTGTAGTTGCTACACTACTCTGACCACACACTGTTCAATACTTATAGCCCTTTCTACGCAAAGGGTTACGGTTTCGTGTATTTTTCCTTTTGAAGGGATTCACCGTCAGCCACAGGAACCTTATGCCTACCTCCATTTAAAGCACTTACAGGAACTTCCTGATAGCAACTCTTTATTGTACTGAATTACAATGAAACCTTGGCTACGAGATAATTAACACGTAATCCCTTACACAAGCAGTAAAGTGCATGCTGAATCAATAGGTAACACAGTTATCTTGAATGCTTACGTCCTGAACATTTTCTTGGATCTGGAACTTAATATTAACACTGGTAGAACAATAATTAATTAGTACAATATGAACCTTCTTTGTCCTTAATTGAACTGGCATTGTAGGCATGCAACCCACTTGAATTACAAAGAAGAGTTGTTTCTACGTCTATACGTTGCCTCATTTTGCTATAAAAAGCAAAATATGTTTTGCTGGTCATAGTAACACAGTTAAAATGTGCTGCATCTATACACACAAAAGTGGTTGGTATAAATTAGTCTGCACCTTCCCGAGATCAGAAAACCAATTTTGCCATATATGAGAAATTATCCCACACCAAATGTATCACATGCTATAATGTCCTCGTGAAAAAGTCCTACGCAAAAAGTCGCACTGGCAAGGAGCCATCTGACTCACTGTTTAGTACTGGGCCTATTTTCAAAGAGAGTTGCAATGTGACTTTAATGAATAACTTGTGTTTCTCCATGAAGGGACATCTAGAGTAAGCATACTGACCTCTACAGTGCTTAATTTGTAAATAAAAAGGTGCCGGTGCCCAAAGCCCTCCTCTTAAACATGCGGCTGCTGCAATTAAATGTGTGAACACGAAATACTGAGGCAGCGTAATCCTGAAGCCATCTCCGGCCATTTTAGTCCACTTTCAGTCACTTCCTGCCCCTTCAGCTCACTCTTGCAGCTTTCTCCCATTGTGACGCTTTTTCGTTTTTCTCTTCCTATGTCTTTCCCATATGTGTCTTTTTCTCGTAGTAAATGTTTGAGGCAGAAAAATAAGTGCCGGCCCTCAAAAATACGTGCCGGTGCTCCACACTGTAAACAACAAGCACAAATTAAGCACTGGACCTCTGCAGCAAATACTTAATCTCCATTAACTGCTGCACCACCTAAGCAGTTGTATCACATAAAATGATGCCACGTTCCCTCCCCCCGCAGGACGTAATGAGGGACGTCTGACATTCCCGTATCTCACAGACATTCACAGACTTTAGGATGAATACTGGGGCTCTAAAGAGCAGGGCCCCCAGCACTACAGGGGCCTACTTCAAGCCCTTGCTGTCGAGGTACGAAAATGCTACGTGTTAACTGATCACTAATACGTTTTGAATCGCCTTTAATTGGATTTGTCCCAACAGAAAAATGAAGCCTGTTGAGGGCAGAAGATATTTTGCATCCATCACAGCTGATTCATTTAAAGATTGTGTCACTTGCAGGCATCATTAAGTCAGTCCAATATAATGTAATGACAAAGATGTAGCTCTCAATGATGTAGTAGATCGACTAGCACCCCAGCCTGCTGGTGTTAGAGGTCCACTGCACCATAATAATGATCGTGTATTGCTACCAAACCAGGGGTGTGGACGCTTTTGCCCTTGCTTGTATTCAGGCACGGATGTACGATGGAACAACACATGTGCCAACCACGCATGCCTAAACAACGCGGTTGGAACAACGACTGTGTTGTTTTTACAAATGCCTTTACCACGTATGCCTTTACAACAATTTTTCATTGTAAATACATGACTAGGTAAGGCATGTGTGGAACGTCATGCATGGTTTTCGCATGCCACCCACCACCTGCCCTAAAAAACAACTAGCCCCCGCCCACCCTGAGCCCTAAAATCTACCCCGTCCCCCCACCGACACTAAAAACAACTGACCCTGCTCCAAAAATAAAACTACCTGACCCCCCCATCGCTCCAAAAATAAAACTAACCCAATGCCCACCCATAAAATAAAACTACCACGCCATCCCACTCCCCCAAAAATAAAACTACCCGGACCCCCCTCACCCACCTCTAAAAACTACCCCAATACCCATACCCACACTGACCCCTAAAACCTACCCTAATACCCCACGACCCTCAAAACAACCGACCCCCCCTAATAACAAAACTACCCCACCACTAGAAAAAAAATTATCCCAACCCCCACCTGCCCCTAAAAACCCAACCCCCATCCTCCCTAAGTACAAAATTACCCCACCCCCACCCCTACCCCCAAAGCCAAAATTACCCCACCCCTAAAAACCCGCCCACCCACTCTAAATACAAAATTACCCTGACCCCCCTAAAAACAAAATTACCCCGACCGCCTCACCCCCACCCTAAAAACTACCCACCAGCCCCACTTACCTGACCATGTCCTCTCTCAGGGCTGACTCCCTTTCTCTCTGCCTCAACGACGCATGTGCGTTGTTCAGTACATGCGTGGTTACGACAGAGAAAAAGGGAGTCCTTGTTAACGCAAGCGTGGTTCCGCTTGCATCAACAACGACGTCATGGTTCCAGTGTTTGTGTTGTTCTTACCTTGTCAGAAAAGTCTTGTGTTAGCAAAACTTTGTTGTAAAGGTTGTTTCCCTACAGGCACGTGTTGCCAGGCCACTTTATATTGACGTGTTCTGAGGTAATTAACATGCACCCAGCAAAGCAGTCGCCTAAATAAAACACCCTTATCACGGTTTAACTCGAAAGTCTTCCTGTGGCTGGGATAGCTGAACGTAACAAATGGGATTAAAGGATTTGGGTTATGTGTTTTTGAATGCATTTGCTGCATTGTACTGGATCAAAGCTAGCTCAAAACGGGAAGGAGGGGTTGAATTAGGCTACTCAAACCACGCCAAAAGTCTAGGGGCCTCATTACAAGGCTGGCGATCCAAATACCTTGTGCATTTTGCTAAAGAATATCTTCTCTCGCCATACATTTTTTTGTATATTTGGGATGTGCGAATTCGCAAGCACAACCCCCTTTTTTATTCAACCCTGATTATTGATGGATTTTATCATTCAAACAGCAGTTAGCAGGGCCATATCCTACCTTGCATTAAGGTCCATGACACTGGCTACGTTGCTGACCAAAAGTACAATAAATTACTACGCTATCTTTCATCAAAATAAACTAAACGATAAAGAATAAATAAAATATCACCATCAAGCACAATAGTGTCAGAGTCACCAGATCCTCGGGGTCTGTGCACGTTCCCAACACGTCCACCACTGAACAGCTCCAAGACTCTGATAGATAAATCACAGAGACTGAGATAGTTCAAGAGGGGAAGAGGGGATGAGGAAGGGAACAGCTGGGAAGGAGACCTGTAGTTAGAAAAAGGTTAGAACACACGATATGAAAATTATATCTCCTCAAATCAATACTAGACTATGATTCTAAGCATAGTCACTCTGAAAACATGAACAATCTAAGAGTTAAGTTTAAAATGACTAAGAGGGTCATTACAACCCTGGCGGTCGGTGTTAAACCGGCGGTAAGACCGCCAACAGGCTGGCGGTCTTACTTTGGGGAATTATGACCATGGCGGTTACCGCCATGGTCATCCGCCAGTTTTCCGTTCCGCCCGCCAGGGCGGAGATGACCGCTGGGCTGGAGACCTGGGTCTCCAGCCCCGCGGCCATCACTATACCGCCGGCGGTATTTGGACCCGGCTTACCGCCGTGGATTTCCAGCGGATTGAACCGCCATGAAATCCACGGCAGTAAGCACTATCAGTGCCAGGGAATTCCTTCCCTGGCACTGATAGGGGTCTCCCCCACCTCCCACCCCAACCCCGACTTCCTCCCCTACACCCCCTCCCACCCCTGCCACCCCCCAAAGGTGGCAGGGCCCCCCTCCCCACCACGAACCCCAACAACACATAACCCGTACCTACACGACACGCACGCAGGCACCACCTACACCCTTACACGCACACACGCCGACATACATGCCAACATCCACACACACGCAGTCAGACACACCCACCCACATTCAGACATACACGCACACATCCATACAGACATACCCACAGACATACACGCACTCATTCCCATACACACAACACTCCCGCAAGCATACACGCACTCACACACCCCCTTCACATACACAGACGCACACCCCCATGCACCTACACAACACCCCCCCACCCCCTCCCCTAACGGACGATCGAATTACCTGGTCCGTCGATCCTCCGGGAGGGGACGGGAGCCCTGGGGACAGCTCCGCCGACACCACACTGCCAACAGAACACCGAGCAACCTCCACTTCCCCGCCTCCCGCCAGTATGGCTGTTGGTGGCTTACCGTCGGTAAAAGGACGGAGAGCTGCCAACGGTCATAATAGGCCGAGCGGAAAACCGCCACCACTGGCGGTCTTCCAAACGGCGGTACCTTGGCGGTCTTCAAAAAAGACCACTGAGGTTGTAATGACCCCCTTAGTTTCTAGATGGCCGGATACCTGTAGGGGAATCAAGATGAATTAAATTAATACTTTCTTATTCAAGTACTTTCCTTTACATGATAATCAGAAAAAACATTCTGACTAAATTTTAAACCAGTCATTTAAATACTGTTTTGAGAATGTATACTAGGATCATACAATATTGCATCTAGAAACTCTGGCCTTCTGTGTACTCTTAAAATGTTTCAACAGAAATTGCACATATTGCAGATATATATATATATATATATATATATATATATATATAGTAAACACCATAAAAGGATTGTGCACCATGAATAACACAATATGGATTCAGGAAACAAATCACATAACTTGTCAACTCAAATATTACATAATAAATATCTTAGAATAGTGGCATACAATAAACAACATGAAATAAACTAGAGGAGAGAATCGTGCGTCTCGCCGATTCAAGTGTCACCATGTAAAATACCAAGAAATGGTAGCACGCAATGAATATCAAAGTCAAATCATCATTAATCAAATTGCGCGTCTTGGCGATTTGTAAAACACGATGTAAATGTCAAGAGATAACAGCTCACAATAAATAACAAGATCAAAGTACAATGAAACGAATCGTGCTTCTTTTGCCGATTCTTAAGCCACCATGTAAATGTCAAGAAATGGTAGCGCGCAATAAACAACAAAGTTAAATCCACATGAAACGAGTTGCGCGTTTTGCCAATTCGTAAAACATCATGTAAATGTCAAGAAATAGTAGCGCGCAATGGACAACAATGTTTAAACACCATAAAATGAATTGCGCATCTTGCCGATTCTTAAGCCACCATGCCAATGTCAAGAAATGGTAGCACGCAATGAATGACAAAGTCAAACCTTTATGAAACAAATTGCGCGTCTTGCCTATTTGTAAAATACCATATAAATGTCAAGAAATGGTAGCGCGCAAGTAATCTGTTACTCATTTAAGAATTAAACCAAGAATATGAAAATTCTCAATAACGGTGTTGGAACAGTCCAACCACCGTCTTACCGCCTGGAACAATGATCACCAATGAAGGATGAAGGGCAGAAGACTGAAAGATCCAAATAGGCCGCCGGGACAAGAGCTCAGGAAGAAGCTGCTGCTCTGCACCCGGACCTCCGAATAGTGAGCACTGGGAGTTGGGCTGGCTCTCTTTTATAGAGTCTTGGCCCAGCCCAGAACCACGCCCAGGCATGTTGCAGGGAAAGTCTCTGGAAGGCCCTGGAAAGGGGTCACACCCTAACACACTCTGAAAACCTGCAGCAATACATTGCAAAGGAACAGTAGTTGTAAGCATATTAAAAATATGTTTTCAGGATTGAACTCTGCAATGCAAAAGGTTAAACCACAACATATCAGCACAATGCATAAATTACGTTGTTTTGAGAGTACTAGGTTTTTGCATTTTTGTCACCAATAGAGCGCGTACTGCTCTGGTGTTGGCAAATAGTCACTGTTGAGGGTGAGGCAATTTAACAACCTTTATATTCCAAAGTAGAAGGGCTAGAAACCTATTAGCATATTCCACAGACTGGGGGTAGAATGTTCTAACTTAAAAAGGGAGAAACAAAATGACAAACATTGGCGCAGAAAGCCTGAATAAGCCACTACTAGACTTGAGCCACTCTCTTGCCTTCAGTGGAGCAGCCAACTTTCAAATGTTCTACTTAAAATTAATGTATGACATACTAAATTTGATAACATTCGAAAATAAGGAATTCTTTGGAGAATCAGCAATAGAAGGCATTACTCAAGCCATTTGAAATGCATTTACGCATGACCACTGATGAGTCAATGATAATATACCCTTATAGAATAAAATAATTGGAAAATACATAATGACGATAACATTTTGTTAATTGCTTGGGCCTGATCCCAGCAAGGTTTGTAGTCCTTTTTTGCATGCAAACTGACCAGGCACACACAACAAGATCATTCTAGGTGTGCAAATAAATAGTGTTTGCTTCAGTGATTTGGGGGGATGAAATTAGGTGAAAATTGAAAAACAAATGTAATTTACTCATTAAATTGCACACATGCCAAGTTGCGAATGCTGCACAATTGTAAGTTAAGAGGTACAGAATTTGCACTAGAAGATTGCAGAATACTTTCAATTGGAATCTAAAGTTTATAAAGTAATACTGTTACTTTGTACTATTTTGTGAAAAACACTCATGTTGCATCATGGCTGCTTCAGAGGCTAACAATGAAAGGCCTGAATCACAAAGGTAACATACACTTTTGAATAATTTACACTCTTGAGTAAGATTACTACTTGTTAATTATGAACAAAATCCAAGTGTAAGTTATTACTAAAAAACAATAGTAGGTCCATCAGTAGAAATAGTCAACCATTAATACTTCAACACTGACAGTAGAGTTACGCTCTGGTGAAGTATAAGGAAAATTAAAACAAAATGATTTACCTTGAAAATAAATATTAAAAATATTTATCCAAGTGCTACAGCACTATTAACTTGATTTTGAAATAAATCTTTAATTAATGGAAATATGTTAAACTAAATTAAAATTCGTTTTTTTAACTTTATATTGAAGAACAAATTCTGAATAGGAAAAATCTATTTTTTAATATACCTAATTGTTAACTGTGATGTACAGAATTGAAGTACAACTAATTTGTTAGTATTTTAATAAACAGTATTTTTATATTACGTTTTACATTCAAAATGGGTATTAAGTATTTTATAAATACATATTTAGGTGCTACTTTTCTATATTGTTATATTAAAGTATAAATATTTATATTTTTAACTATTTTAAATAATGCAATTTAATTTAATGTTATTTTCTATGGCACTTTATTTTAATTTCCTACCTCCATTCTTTTCTATTGTAGGTGTAGTAGCATTAGTTGACCTTGTCTTGTGGTGGACACTTTTAGTTTTTTTTGTAATAACTTACACAGATTTTGTGAATAAGAAAAAGTAGAAAATTTACTCAAAAGTGTAAGTTACTTTTGGGAATTAGGTCAACATTTTTCAATAAAATCACACTAATTCGTATTTTTTTCTGCCCTGTTCTCTAAGTTATGTAAGGCAAATAAACATTTTGATCTCTCACCTTGAAGGTACTGCCTGACTGGCATACCTTCTGGAAGTTCCTAGTCCTCCATGCAGGCCCAGCCATTCTGGACCACTTTTTTTGCTCCCCCGAAGCCTCCCAGGCATCTTTGCTCTTGTCCCATTTGATTAATTTATTTGCTTTGTTGGACTTGTTATTTGCACTTTTACACCCTTACTCTCTTGCATTCCTTCATCCTCTTTTGTTACGCTTGATTTTTTTGCCATTTCTACATCTGTCTTTTGCTACATTTTCTCTCTCATCTCTATTTCACTTTTGCCTCATCTTGCCTCTTCCCCAGAACTTCTTATTGGCAGCTGCAATGTGGACTTGCAGCAGACAAGCACATCAAGCGCACTGTCATCATGCCAAGGCAAGCCCATCTGCATGCACCCGTACCCCAACTGTGCCCAGTGCCAGAAACCCTAGTCTTTCAAACACTTACCCAAGTCCCACTCATCGATATTCGGCCCATGAACTCCTCTCCCTAAGCCACTTTTGCTGCGCCAAAGCCTCCTTTCACCAGACGTATGGAACCTTCTCCTGTACCACCTGACATTTCCCCTACATCTCACTAAATTCTCCTCCATCAATAAGCACCATTTGCCACACAACCTGAGGCCAGAAACCACTGACCCCAAAACACACCACTCACTCGAATGCCACCTGCTCAATACTCGCTCACTGGCAAGTACGTCATTGAAGTACCCGACTTCCTGAATGTCCTCCAACCCAACTTGCTTTTCCTCACAGACGTCTGGCTCATCCCCTGCTACTGCCCCAGAAAAAGACATCACCACACCCTCCAGCTACAAAAAAACAAGTAGAACTGTTGTAGTTGGACTCTTGCTCTAGGCAAGACTGCAGGTTTAGGGATGACAACCCTTTTGTTTGTAGGTGACTAGGCCAATCCTACAACAAGTTGCAAATGTCGGGCCAACCCTCCTGGCTCACAAAAGGTACCTCAAAAAAACAAACAGTAAAAAGTGATTTATGGCAGCCTTTAAGCATGGATTAAAAAATGCAGCATTTCAGGGGAGTCGTTGTTAAATGGAGATTACCCTTTTCTCACATTAGCAACATGTCTCAGTCATACACACAGGCAATGAAGGAGATGCAGTAAAGTTTCAATAGGTTTTATTAACAAGACTGCAATCTACTGTAAATTGCACAGACTGCAATGATTAGGATAATGAACAATGCAAGGACCAGAATGGTAAAAACAAGAGTCATGAACACAAAGACCCCCACCATCTTGCAATAACATATGATGGAAAGCAGGGGTGAAAGGAACCCTAGTACCCTAGTATGAGGAACCTAATCTCTACCCTAAAGAGAGATAGGTATGTTAAACCTAATCTGCCAGTACCATGTGCATAAGAAGAGCCCCCAACCTTTGTTACCTTGGAATGAGGTGTCTAGATCAGACTCCATGGTGACACGAATTCTGGGTCTGCATCAAAGCGACGTGTAGCATAGATAGCGTCAATGGCATCCAGTAGAAGTCCCTCTGATAATGTTGTCTGTGTGAGATGTATTTATACAGATCTTATAGGACCCCCGACGCTGGCATGTTCCCAAACAATAGATAAGAAAGCATGCTTGGGGTGGCAATTCTGTAAACAATTCCCTGAAAAGTACATTATGTTACTGTCCCACAAGAAATCACATGCCCAATCGTCCACCTTGGTCAATCCCTACTAGGATATATGCAATAAACTCTCTATACACTTCTAATTAAAAATCAGGACCATCTGTAACAACTTCACCCACCCCTGGGTCCAGCATCCTTCAGCCCTCTCAACTGAGCTACCAGCACCATGCCAGCCTCCAAGCTATGTGCTGGGCAGAAGTCTCCACCACAGAAATAGCTAATATCATGCAGTCCTTCAAATCCAGAGGTCCCTCATATCCCTGTTGGCACTACATCTTATTAATAGGACTGGAACCCACCTGCTCTGTGCTCACCACAAAATTCAACCTCTCATTCTTAACGGCCACCATCCTGGAAACATGCCACCATACTAAATCTCCCAAAGAAACGTTCAGTCGACCTGACTGCCAAAGTTAACTACAGGCCCATTTCTCTACAACAATACCTCACCAAAGACATGGAAAAACTAGTTAACACTTCCCTTGCTCACTACTTTGAGTTCCATAGGGTTCCTCCTTGAGCTACACCCTGTTCTATGTCTACATGACTCCACTTGCCTTAATCATATAATCACACATCCTGTTAATTGTACTCTTGAGTATCGAGGACAAGAATGTTTTGACGCACTAATCTCTTGGACAAACTATCGAGGAACAAAATATCAAAAGGTAAGATAGATAGATTGAAAAGGAGATATACATGTATTATTTTTAACTGCACATCTATGTACTAAGAAGAAACATGTAGCCAGCACGTAGTTATAGTTAGGACAGAGTTTCCATAGGAAAGTATTTTTGCCAATAACATTGGACGAATATCCGCAAAATTTTTAAACCTAGTATGCTAGTCACTTTAGCCTCTATGTGGAAAGTTTCAGGGGGATTCGTCAAGTGGGGCTAAGGAAAAGGAGGATCCTAAAAAGTGTTTTCCTATTGGGATTTTAGACATGACTACAGCCCGAACCGTTGGACAGAATTACATGAACCTTGGCAGAAGGCTGGCTCTTGGTCCAGAAAAAGGCTTTTTTTGGTAATTGGTGTAAACCGATCTAGTAGTTTTGGAGTTCTAAAGGAAAAATAAATGTGTACATCTAGTGACATAGACCCTTTGTGGATCCAGTCGTGGAGGATTGACAGATATGGGGGAAAGACAAGGCCCTGATTGGCTGTCTGCACCCCAAGAGGAAAGTCGCAGCTGCAATTTTCTTTCTCGCATAGGGTCAGGGGAAGGAAAAACACTAAAAAACTAACCACCAAAACTTTCCACGCAGCAACTGGAGTGAGGTGCGTACTAGTTTGGAAAATTTCATGAAGATTCTTCAAACTGCACCAAAGGATGAAATTAGGTGCAAATTATACAACAAATGTCATATGTGCATTACTTACCTATAATTAAACATGATATGACTTACACCATTAGCAGGGTATTCCCCATTGTAAGGTGTCAAAAATATAATCAGGTGCAAATTACACACATGTCAAGTTGTGAATGCTGCACAATGGTAAATTAACAGGAGCTGAATTTGCTCCAGATTATTGCAAGAAAATTTTAATTGGGCTCTGAAGCTTATTAAGTAATACTGTTAAATATTTGTGTATTGCACTATTTTGTGAACCACCTTTGAGTTGCCTCATGGCTGCTTCAGAGACTAACCATGAAGGACCTGAATCAGAAAGGTAAGTTACGCCTTTGAGTAATTTACACTTTTGAATAAGATTACACATTTTTCCACAATATTCAACTGTAAGCTACTACTAAAAACACAATAATAAGTCCAGCACTAGTAACAGTCAACCATTGATATATACTGACTGAAGACTTTCGCCCCGGGTAAAGTATAAGGACAATTAAAACAAAATTATTTAACTTGAAAAGAAATATTTAAAATATTTATGTAAATGCTACAGCACTCTTAACTGACCTTTGAAATAATTCTTTAATCAATGGAAATACAATTCCTTTAGGGATTTTAGACACAACTACAGCAAGAACCATTGGGCAGAAATACATCAAATTTGGCAGAAAACTAGCTCTTGGCCTACAAAGAGACCTTTTTGTTATTGGGTGTAAACTCATCAAGTAGTTTTGGAGTTATTAAAGGAAAAAAAAAATTGTATATCTAGGGGCCAGGACTCCTTGCTGATCCAGTCATGGAGGATTTGTGGATCCAGGGGGCTGGAAAGCAAGGCTCTGATTGGCTGCCTGCAACCCGAGAGGAAAATTCTGGGCGCTGTTTTCTTTCTTGCATTGGGATGGAGTAAGAAAAAACACTAAAACACTGACATAAGGGGTCAGCATACAGGTATCCTGACCCCATAAAGGAGTTGGTGGGGTCAATCCCAGCCCTCTGATATACCTCCGTAAAAAAATGTGTTGTTCATAGATTTTCATTTTTTATTTGTGTTTTTGTATCATTAAAGAAGTAATTTAGCTTGGGTAGACATTGCTGATCTGGGCCAATTTGTTTTTGGCTGACATTTTTAAAAATGGCTGATGTGTTGCAATGATGATGTAATATTTTAGGAACCATGAGACCTATATACTTCCTTGTGGTGTCAAAACATGGGTTTTGGGGGTCACATAATCTTATTGAGACAGAAAAAACACTCCTCAGAGAAACCCTTCCACCATTTTCCAAAAAGCAGCTACAATAGAAGAAGAGACATTTATGTAGATGAAACAAATAGGGGGTGATTTTAACCTTGGCGGACGGCGGAGGCCGTCCGCCAAGGTACCGGCGTGAAATGACCGCACCGCGGTCAAAAGACCGCGGCGGCCATTTAGACATTTCCACTTGGCCGGCGGGCGCTCTCCGAAAGAGTGCCCGCCGGCCCAGCGGAAATGCCCCTGCAACGAGGACGCCGGCTCAGAATTGAGCCGGCGTAGTTGCAGGGGTGCGACGGGTGCAGTTGCACCCGTCGCGTATTTCAGTGTCTGCTTTGCAGACACTGAAATACTTTGCGGGGCCCTCTTACGGGGGCCCCTGCAGTGCCCATGCCATGGGCATGGGCACTGCAGGGGCCCCCAGGGGCCCCGCGGCACCCCCTACCGCCATCCTGTTCCTGGCGGGAGACCCGCCAGGAACAGGATGGCGGTAGGGGGTGTCAGAATCCCCATGGCTGCGGAGCGCGCTCCGCAGCCATGGAGGATTCTGTAGGGCAGTGGAAAACCGGCGGGAGACCGCCGGTTTACCCTTTCTGACCGCGGCTGAACCGCCGCGGTCAGAATGCCCTCGGGAGCACCGCCAGCCTGTTGGCGGTGCTCCCGTGGTCGGTGACCCTGGCGGTCACCGGCCGCCAGGGTCAGAATGACCCCCATAGTGTTTTTTAACCCTTTTATGAATATACCAACCAATGTTTATGATACGAATATGAATAAATAATATTTATCACTCCAGTTTTAGACACATTTTCATAGTTCACTTTATTTATTTGTTTCAGCAATTGCTCATGGTGGATTTACAAATTATTGAACATTTGATAAGAGAACATCAACAGGGACATCTTTTTGTAGCACAGATTTTGCAAGTACAAGTATGTGTAAGTTCTGTGGGTGGAAGCTTTAGACATTTTGTAGGTTTTAGCACCCCATCAATATCTTTCCAACCAAATTGACACAGACATTTCTCTACATGTGCATGATTCAAAACATTTACACATCTTCTGTTCGAGTACAAAGCTCTTTTAATGTGTCCACTCACAGAACATGACATCGGGGAAAGGTCACTTAGCAAGACTGATTTCTTGAACTCACTGTACCGAAGTTCCTCAAAAGTGTGAGAGTCAGAACTAATTTTCCACACACGGACAAGGTATTTTTCTACATCTTTAAAGTCACATTCTTCTTCTGTCTCAGCAAGTCCTTTTAGAAATGTTACATGTTCAGCAGTTAAAGTTCCAAGCTTTGTTCCAATTTTGCTCATAGGATCATCACCCGTAATAATATGTGCCTTGATCAGAACACTGGGTATCTCTGGGTCAAGTTTCTTACACAGAATATGAAGCAGAATTAAGAGCCTCATTACGACTTTGGCGGTCTCAGGACGGCCATGTTGGTGGTGGTGGTCGTACCACCAACAGGCTGGCAGAGAACACCACCAAATTGTGACCATGGCTGTATTCACAAGAGAATACAGTTAAGCACTGCTGGCATCGCCGGATGACGGTTGCCACCTGCAGGGAAGCAGAGACCATGTTTCCTCCTGACACTTTAAGAGATTGCACACTGCCAAGGTTTACACCACGGTCGCACCACCACGGAAACCCAGGTGGAAACCAACTGCATAGAAGGAGACACTCACCTTCAGGAAGCTACACTCGTCCGGAGCAACCATGGAACTAGAACTACACGTTTTCCTGCTGCTTGCCCAAAGACTTCAGAGTCTGCGATGATGTCAAAAACCGTAGTGTTGTAGATTTGCAATTTGTGTACACTCATACAACTGACATTCAGGAACGGGGTGCGAGGGCTACACTTAGACATAACAGCCACACTAACACACACACTTACATACAGTCACATTCACACTCACATATACACAACAAACACACCATAGCCACCAAACACACACATAAACACATCACTAACACACGAAGGTACACATGGAAACGCTGTACAGGCTTACACTCACAGAGTACCACACAATACCATAACACGACACAAACACAACACAACCGCACCATCTCCAATCACTTGGCAGGGACCCACAGGGGACACTACGTAGGGAAACGTCACAATGTAACCGCAACAGGCAAAAAATACAAACAAATACACAATCACACTATTTACCGATCAACTTACCAAGAACGCCATACATTTCATGCACATCACACGCATCCAGTCAAAACACACAAAGCCACACAGCACACCAACAAACACATCTCAATACAAATAACACACAATACCAACTCTACAAATCCCATACCAGTTTGAGAAAAAGCACTGCACAGAACCTCGCATACTGCCTAAACAACACATGCAACCCAAGGAGAATACACACATGCAGACAAACAACAAATGTCAGCCAAGAACAACTACATACTAGGGAAAGAAATGAATGACAAAGATGTAACTAGGAAACCTCCATACTACAGAAAGAAATGCATGATGAAGATGCAACTAGAACCAACTACATGTTGGTTCAAGTAATAATTTAGTTCAACATTTCTTAAAAATACCATAGGCTAATCCATTTGCTCAACAGTCTGTATACACACAGTGCACATATGTGTGCCCTCAACTTGACTCCTAACTGTCATGTAACTTCCACAGGTAGGGGCATCTATGGGGCAGACAGGCACCTCAGTGGTTATCTGGTAGGGGGAGGAGAGGGGCTTGGTTTTAGGTCTTGGAGGGGGGGGCTTTGGGATCTGGTTTGAGAGGAGGTTGGGCTTGGATTTAGGGGAGGGTTGGCTTTTAGGTAAAGGGGTGGACTTCTTGGCGGGGGCGCATGGGAAGGGGAGGTCTCGGAGGTGGAAGGGCTGGACTTAGGGAGGGACACAGCATGTTTAGGGGTATAACAGGGTGGGAGAGAAGTGGGGAAAAGGGCAAACTCTGAAAGGAAAGCTTTCTTAGACACTGGGAATGCTAATAGCAAAAGGGACTGGGTGTGGAGGAAAAGGGAGTGGTTGTAAGAGTTGTTGTTGTGGATGTCTTGGGTGCATGTTTGTGTGAGGTATGCTTTTGGGTGGTGGGTGTCTGGTGGGCAGGGAGATGAGGGTGTTTATGTGTCGTGGGAGGAGGGGGTAGGTGCTGATGGATGCCCTTGTTGGTCGGTGAGTGTCTGTTGGGGTGGTAACTATAGATATGGTGGATGTGCTGCATGTAGGCGGTTCTGTGATTGTGGTGTCTGTGGGTGTGGTGACTAGGGTGGATGTCTGAGGGTCTGCTGTGGTGCTGTCTGTGGGTAGGATAAATACAGTAGCTGGATGTGTGAATGTTGGTGTGTTGTCTGTAGGTGTGTCAGGTGTGCTGTCTGTGATTCTGGGGGTTGTGGGGGTGTCAGGACAGGTTGTGACTGTTGCTGTGTCTGCTGGTGGATGTTTCTTGTGAGCATGCCGGTGGTGTGTGTTGTGGTGCTTGTGTTTGTCAGAGCTACCCTTGGAAGTTGAGGTGGATGCATGCTTGTCTGTCTGTGTGCTTTGGCTAGGTCTGGACAGAGGGGTTTGGGATTGGGAAGAGGAAGGTGGAGGGAGAACGGTAGACGAAGGGTGACTGGCTACCATCAGTGTGGAGGCCAGAGTCTGAAAGGATCCTTGTAGGTTAGCCAGTACACCGTGAATTCCCTCCAGAAATGTATTACTCTGTTGGATCTGAGTTGCCAGTCCCTGGATGGCATTCAGGATGGATGACTGACCCACAGAGATGGATCTTAGGAGGTCAATAGCCTCCTCACTGAGGGAAGCATGGCTGCCAGAGGCTGGGGCAGAGGTGCCTGTGGCAAAAACACTGACAATCATAGATACATATGCATGTATAGTACATTAGATAATTGAAGGAGTGGGCACCAAGGGGAGTGTCATAGGAAGCATAGCAGTATCAGGTCCTGTAGATGTCAGATGTTGTAACCAAATTTGAATGTAGATATGTGAGTTGGTTATGTACATGTTCAATATGTGTGTATTGTTCATGTCACAAACTAATTTTTTATGTTTCCACATAGTTACCCTGGCATGAGGAGAGGAAGACAACCTCCAGTGTACCGCCCACTAGTGGACCGTCACACCATGGAAGAGAGTCATACTATCCAGACATATTAGTATAGTAATGGTGCAACGCTATTCATTAATTTCTTACTATTTTACCCTTTTCAGCATTAGTGGAGGCGCTGTTAATACATTTTCCAAATATGGCGGATTGAAACTGATAGAATAGCCCTGAAGAAGTCCTCTTCTAAGGACGAAACACCTTGGCTGTTTTCTGCTACAAATATGCGCTGTTTTAAGAGAAAAAATGAATAAAGAGAAGATTTTAATGGATTTACTTTAAAGAATTGGACTCTTTAATTCTGTTCATTGTAGTGCACCATTACTATTCTAATTGTTCTAAGTTCCTTTTTCAATGGCGTGCACCTTGGCAGCAGATGTTGGTATGAGTGCACACATAATAAGAATATATATATATATATATATATATATATATATATATATATATATATATATATATATATATATATATATCAAATATGATTTCACTTTTCAGCTGAATCTTCAATGTACAGTAAGGAACAGGGGCTAGGTGTGTTGAGCGTTAGCCGGCTGCCATTTGTTAGGATAATACTATACTATCAAACATATTGCCTGAATAGGCATACAATCATGGATCAGTTGGAGCCTGATCTGATGCCTGCCATTTGTAATCCCTATAGCATACCTCCCATCATTCAAGTAATGTCAGTGCTACACTTCCTGGCCACTGGGTCCTTTCAGAATACAGTGACCCTAACTGCACGGATATCTCAGCCCCTGTTCAGTTTTGAAGGATGAACTTTTGGTGAGTTAACATTTCCAAGTTCAACTTGTTCAATGTTGATGACCAGAATTTATGAAGTTGCACATGTATAGGTGTTGAATCTTTGATGCAGGCAAGGTCCATTGTTCCACTTGTAGACATTTCTTTGTTTATCTCACATTTTTTGACAGACAGTTCAATCTGTCAAAGACAAGGGGCAATTCCTGCAAGGTACAAACTGACATTTGATATCTGTAGAACAGTCTGAATGACCACTATGAAGTTTTGCATGGATGAAATCTTAACCGTTGGCAATAGTGACATATCATCCACAACACAATGTCCAGAACGCTTGTTTCTGGTTTAGGGAGGACCTGGCCTAGCAGTTCGGGCTGGATTGTTCTCATGGAGAACAGGGTCAAGACTGATTTGCATATGGCTAGGTCCAAACTGGAACGGAATGGCAATCACAAAAACTGATGGATTTAACACAGATCTGTGACTGGGATGAGTGTTTGATTTGCTCTGCATTCCATCCATTATCTGTTGTTTTTTGCATTTGTCGCCCCAAGTGGGAAGGATATGCCCAGACGTGGGTCAGGTGCTTGCTATGCCACCGGATTCAAGCTAGGTTGGCTGAAGAAGGGTGATTCTCTGAAACTGGTCCCAGGATGCTTATTTCTGGTTCAGGGAAGACTTGGCCTGGCAAATCCGGCTGGAATGTTCCCATGGGGACCAGGGTCAAGACTGATTTACATATGGCTGGGCCCAAACTGGAATGGCACGGCAAGCTAAAAAAATGATGGATTAAACACAGATTTGTGACTGGGGTTGAGCATTTGATTTGCTCTGCATCCCGTCCATAGTCTGTTGTTTTTGCATTTGTTGCCCCAAGTGAGAAGGGTATGCCCAGATATGGGTCCCGTGCTTACTATGCCACCAGATTCAAGCTAGCCTTGTTGAAGACGGGTGATAGTCTAAAACCAGTACCAGGATGTTGGTTTCTGGTTCAGGGAGGACCTGGCCTGGCAGTTCGGCTGGACTGTTCCCATGGGGAACAGGGACAAGACTAATTTGAACCTCCAACTAGATCCAAACTAGAATGGCATGGCAAGCACACAAACTGATGGATTAAACCCAGATCTGTGACTAGGGGTGAATGTTTGGTTTGCTCTGCATTCTGTCCATTATCTATTGTTTTTGCATTTGTCGTTGCAAGTGGAAAAGGTATGCTCAGACGTGGGTGCTGTGCTTGTTATGCTACCAGATTCAAGTTAGCCTGGCTGAAGAAGGGTATACCCTAAAACCGGTCCCAGGATGCTTGTTTCTGGTACAAAGAGGACCTGACCTGGCAGTTTGAGCTGGACTGTTCCCATGGGGAACAGGGTCAAGATTGATTTGCATATGGCTGTGTCCAAACTGGAATGGCATAGCAAGTAAAAAACTGATGGATTAAACCCAGCTCTGTGACTCTTGGTGAATGTTTGATTTGCTCTGCATTCCGTCCATCATCTCTTGTTTTTGCACTTGTCACCCAAGTGGGAAGGGTATGCCCAGACATGGGTCCTGTGCTTGCTATGCCACCAGATTCAAGCTAGTCTGGTTGAAGAAGGGTGATGGCCTATTATCAGTACCAGGATGCTTGTTTCTGGTTCAGGAAAGACCTGGCCTGGTATTTCGTGCTGGACTGTTCCCATGGGGGTCCATATGCCAGGTCCAAAATGGAATGGCATGGCAAGCAAAAAAACTGATGGATTAAACATAGATCTGTAACTGGGGGTGAATGCGTGATTGTCTCTGCATTCCGTCCATCATCTCTTGTTTTTGCATTTGTCGCCCAAGTGGGAAGGGTATGCCCAAATGAGGGTCCTGTACTTGCTATGCTACCAGATTAAAGCTAGCCTGGCTGAAGAAGGGTGAGACCCTGAAACTTGTCCCAGGATGCTTGTTTCTGGTTCAGGAAAGACCTGGCCTGGCAGTTTGGGCTGGACTGTCCCCATGGGGAACAGGATCAAGACTGATTTGCAAATGGCTGGGTCCAAACTGGAATGGCATGGCATGGACAAAAAACTGATGAATTAAACCAAGATCTGTGACTAGGGCTGAATGTTTGATTTGCTCCACATTCTGTTTATCATCTTTTGTTTTTGCATTTGTTGCCCTAAGGGGGAAGGGTATCCCCAGACATGGGCCCTGTGCTTGCTATGCCACGAGATTCAAGCTAGCCTGGTTGAAGAAGGGTGATACCCTAAAATGGGTCCCAGGATGATTGGTACTAGTTCAGGGAGGACCTGGCCTCGTAGGTCGGGTTGGATTGTTCCCATTGGGAACATGGTCAAGACTGATTTTCATATGGCTGGGTCCAAACTGGAATGGCATGGCAAGCAAAAAAACTGATGGATTAAACCCAAATCTGGGACGAGGGTTGAATGTTTGATTTGCTCTGCATTCCATCCATCATCTGGTGTTTTTGCGTTTGTTGCCCCAAGTGGGAAGGGTATGCCCAGACATGGGTCCCATTGTTGCTATGCCACAAGATTCATGCTAGCCTGGCTGAAGAAGAGTAATACTCTGAAACCAGTCCCCGGATGCATTTTTCTGGTTCAGGGAGGATCTGGCCTGTCAGTTCAGGCTGGACTGTTCCCATGGGGGATAAGGTCAAGACTGATTTGTGTATGGCTGGGTCCAAACTGGAATGGCATGGCAAGCAAAAAAACTGATGGATTAAACTCAGATCTGTGACTGGGGGTGAATGTTTGATTTGCGCTGGATTCTATCCACCATCTATTGTTTTTGCATTAAGAAACCTTTGGGCATGAGTTATAGTTTCTTCAGACAAGTATAAGTATAACTACAACTGCTGAATTTCTATGGTTTTATATTGGTAAAACATCAACCTAACTGTAATGTAACTGTAACCTTCATTTTTTTCAGTAAATTTCTATGGCTTCTTTAATGGAAATTGCAGCATGTTAATACAACCACCGCTTGCATGGCCTTTGGCTGTGCGCGGCGGAGGTTGGCTGTAGGTCCTAGCCTATAGCCAGGCCCTGCCCTCAAATCCCACGCAGACACCCAACCTCACACTGTGCACAGCCTTTGGCAATGCACAGCGGTTTTGGTGAATGAAATCACAGCAAATGAAAAAAGAGCTCTTTCTAGTGGTTCAGGCTGTAATACTGTCTAAAATCCCAATGAGAAATTGCATGGAGAAAACACATTTTGTGGTCCTCACCTTTTTCTCAGCCCCACTTGACAAATCACCTTGAAACTTTTCACACAGTGTCTGAGGTAAGGTGCGTACTAGTTTAGAAAATGTTGTGAAGATTCATCAGATGTGTCAAACAGGACCAAAGTTATAGCCAAAACAAAAAATGTTTTTCCCATGGAAATTAAGAGCCCAAGTTATACTCTGTTTGCGCTGAATTTGTGTCATTTTTTTACACAAATTCAGCACAAACTTAACTCCAAATGTATATTTTGAGGCTAGAACTGTCTAGCGTCAAAATATAGGAGTTAACATCATTTTTCAGAAGCGTGAAACCACCTTGGGTTAATGAGATGCAAGGTAGGCATTCCCGTTCAAAAAATGACTCTAAGCCCCTAGCGCCATATTTACAAATGATGCACAGTGGGAGGCGGACCCAAAAAATGACTTTAACCCTGTTTTGCGTCAAATTTTAATGCCTGGGTCTGACTAGGCATTAAAATGAGGCACATACACCACTGTATAAGGAAAACTCACAGAAGGAAAATGTATTACCTCCAGAACAACATGGAAGTCGTACTGCTCCAGCTAGCCACATGCCGCAGACGTCTGCAATGGCAGCTGCTCCCCCCACCTCCACAACATCAACCCCAAATACCACAACAGCACCCACAAAGGCAACACAGGAAGCATGAGAGGTTATTTCAGCAGAGGGCAACCCTCCGTGGCCTCCGGAAGCAAGACATCATCAGGACTTACCGTCTCAACCAGGAGTCCATTCTACACCTGCTGAACCAGATTGCTCCAGACATTACAGCAAGGCTGCAAACTCCCTACAACATGCCACCGATCACAAAGCTCCTCACCTGCATATGCTGACTTCTGGATCTTTTCAGATAACAAGGGCACTAGTGGCTGGTGTTTCACAGCCATCATTATCTGTTTACCTGCCTAAGGTCCTAGATGCCATCATCTGCTTCACACCCCACCACATCTGCTTCCCAAACATCCAGCAACTGCAGCAGGAGACCAAGCAAGGATTCTATCTGATTACTGGGTGTCCGCATGTGCTGGGTGCAATGGACTGCACCTATGAGTGACTGGTGCCACCTGCAGCTACGGAGCACCTATACAGGAACCACAAGCACACACATTTGATAAATGTGCAGGCCATTGTGGACCACTGTGGGCTATTCACCAACGTCTCAGCCAAGTATCCCGGCAGCGTACGTTATGCTTACATATTCCGGCACTTCACCATCAATGAGCGGTTTCAGGATGGACAATATGGCAATGGCCTACTTGTCGGTAAGTCGACCAACCAATCAAAACACACACTACACACCAACTCTGTAGGACAAACAACATACACACCTCAACAAAGACACATGGGCATGGGACCAAAGACGTACTGGCAACAACACATATGCAACATGCTGCAGTACACAACAATGATTGGACATCACAAGTGCAGACACCCACATGTGCCTGACACCCTCACAAACTAACAGCCATACCACGCGAAGGACAGGAAGAACTATGGCCCTCATTATAACATTGGCGGTAAGTCCCGCTTACCACCATGCTGACCTTCGCGAACATACCAGCACCGCAGAGGATTACCTCTACCCATATTATGTCACACACATACCAATCTGTCACTATACACACAATCATAAGTCTGCCAGCCCAAGGTCAGTGATAAATTGGCGGTACCAAAACCCACACCGTTACGCCAACAGAACTACACCTACAGCATTATGACCCACGAATCACCGCAGCAGCCATTCAACCGTGGTAAACCATTGGTGGTACTGCTGCCCTCAAAGTATACACACACATACAAAACTACACCACATGGACAATTCAAACTACACACACCTGACACACATACACACACCACACCCAGACAACCACACCACTATAAAACACACACCCACAATACCCACAACCCCTTGTGATGAAAAAATATTGCCAACTGAGAGAGACAGACAAAGTGCAATGACAGAAGCAGAGCAAAAAAACACCATCACCCAGACACCATCCACGCACCTTACAGCACTCAGACCAACACATCACCCCACACAGCCTCACACACACCACTCACACTGCACCCATGGCACCACAAAGACACCTCAGTTTCTCAGAGGAGGAGCTAAGGGTCATGGTGGAGGAAATCATCTGGGTAGAGCCATACCTATTCGGATCACAGATGCAGCAGACATCCATTGCTAGGAAGATGGAGGTATGGTGGAGGATCGTGGACAGAGTCAACATCGAGAGACAGCACCCAAGAACAAGGGATGACATCAGGAAGAGTTGGAACGACCTATGGGGGAAGGTGGGTTCTGTGGCAGCAAGACACCAGATAGCAATACAGAGGACTGGCGGTGGATCCCCGCCTCCTCCCCCACAATTAACAACATGGGAGGAGCAAGTCTTGGCAATCATGCATCCTGAGGTAAGTCAACTCTCTATTACTACCACCCCCCTACCTGCATGCCATCACATACCCCCACCCCTGCCCTCAGCCCCATCACCCCACCACCTCACATACACCCCGCCATCACAACCCATTCATCCCAATCCCAAGCCCTGCACAGAACACCAATGCACAGACCCTCATCACAGACCTGCATGGACACACATCACTAAAGCATGCACACTTGAGACAATCACCTAGCCCACCAAATCACTACTCACACAAGGCTAGGCTGCCAGTGCAATAACAACCATAGAGGGCAACACGCCCATGCACAAGATGGCACACACAGAAAACAATAACACTGCATTTACATCCCCATAGGTCCCCCATCCAACGTCACCGGAGAGAAGGTGCCAGCAACATCCAGTCCCCCCCCCCAGAAGAGGCCCACAGTGATAACAGCGACTTGGATCGCCTGGATGTGGATGATCAACCTGGCCCATCAGGGACATCCGGACAGTCTGTTACCCAGGCACAGTCTCACAACACTACAAAGCCTCCCCCTCAGGAAACACCACCACAGCACCCACCCAGCGGGCCCATACCACTGACACCAGGACACGTCAATCTGCACTGTGTCCACCACTACAGGGACCCCAGGCCACCCCACAAGCACAGGACGATCAGGGACCTGGGGTCAGTGGCAGTGGGCACACGGTTCAGGGGACAGAGGAACAGGACAACAGGGAAGCTGGGAAGACTGCTGTGCGACAGGGAAAGGACAGGCCCAGGGAACCGACTCTCCATGAGGCACTCACCAAGATCCTGGGAGCATTCCACCATTCCCAGGAAATGATGGGCCAGATACTGGACAAGTTGCAGGAGACCCAGCGGCTGCAGGAGGGACAAGACCTGGGGATCAGGGAGGACCAGAGGGACAGTCACACCACCCTGGTCACCATTGCAGGGATGGTGGCAGACATGGCCAACACCATGAAGGAGGAAGTGGCACACCCACAGGCCCCTGACACTAGCCAAAATGATGATCAGCCTTTCACCTCCGCTGCCACTAGTGGACAGGAGGCCCCGCCACAGGACCAACAGGCCACCAGCACCCCTCCCCCTGCAGAAAGAGAACCACCCCGAAAACGGTCCCTGTGATCCAGGCAGAAGCCAGAGAACATTGACAAGACCCCCGCCAGGAACTAAGACTCTTCTGTATGTCACCCTTGTGTCTTACTCAGTCACCCTGTCCACCATGAACTGCCATTGCTCCACTTCCTATGCCCCCTTGGACAATGCACCTGTGATACAAATAGACTGAACTCTACCCTGGACTTTCCTCCATCAGCAACCGAGGCCATTGCAATACCCCCTCCACTTATTAGCACCTAAATAAACACCCTCAGAACAAATACAAGTATGGAGTCTGTCAATTGATTGAAATATGTATCTGTTTAACAAGCTGTAAACATTGCAACTCAACTGTACAGTTATATATACATAGGTATGACCTGTAGTTGTGGCAGTTAACACACCAGGAGCCAGAGTGGGGCACAGATATCTAAAAATAGAGATGCCAAAGGGTATAGTAAGTGGCCGTAGTAGTGGGAAAATCAGCCTGTCATGTACAATGTCCAACACAACTAGAATAATGGTAAGGTCCTACTATTAGAATAAGTCTTTTAGGGCATTCAATTGCATTGAATTGTACAGCTCATGAAGAAGGGCTGCAAGAAGGAATATTTTGTTCCCAATTCAAGATTTATGGTTGAAAGGTAGATAACTCCAAATGATAATACAAATAGCTGGATCACAGAGTAAAGCAAAAACTCAGCCAACACGTGTTTCGCCCCACATGGCGTATACGCCAGGGCTTTCTTAAGGCTGTAAGAGAGAAGCAACAAAAGGCTAGGAGTTATACTCGTTACCATAGTAGAAGAAATGTAGAGATAGAACATCGAAGAGTGAAAACCCAAGATACTTCAGGAGGACGTACAGAATAACTCTTCTATAAACAAATACATAACCAACTACTCGCACATAGGTTTTCGACGAGCTTCCAACCTACGGGACAAATTATGCTCATCTTTCTTTCATGCTAAACCCCCTAGGACATTTTTACCTTCAAAACCAAAAGGCTGCACCAAATGTTCTATTTGTAAACTGGGTCTCTCAAAATCCAAAATAATCACAATCAATGGCCGACATCACTATATCCATGACTTCATCAACGGCGAAAGTATCAACGTTGTGTACGTAGTCTGCTGCCCTTGTCATCAAGCCTACATTGGCAGTACCACTCGCCCACTTAAAATAAGGATTCAAGAGCATTACCAAAACATTCAGAAATTGGATGCCAGGGCACCTCTCATGGAACACTTTAATGAATCTCATCCCCATGAACGCAGTGTTACTTTCTGTGGTCTTCAACGCATCACATCATCTCCAAGGGGTGGTAACTTACCACTGCGTTTACGTCAGGAGGAAAGTCGTCTGAAAATTCTACATGACACAGTTAATCACGGACTCAATAAAGACCATGAGTGGCATTACTGGCTGATGTGAAGTGCCAGTTGGGCACTTTTATCAATTAACTCTACAATATAAGTGTTATAAAAGGAAAATTCATTGTTCGATTCAATGAACTTTATCAAGTCTGATATAGAACACTAATGTATGCCCATGTTTCTGTTGACCTATAGCTACTACTTGACTTTTATAATTGACCTTTATTATTTTTCATTTCTTATTGACGCTGTTTCCCTGTAAAATGTGTTATTTGGTGGTGGAGGAGACAAGTACTCCTATGGTGTATACTGGAAAACCACATTGAATTGTACAGCTCATGAAGAAGGGTTGCAAGAAGGAATATTTTGTTCCCAATTCAAGATTTATTGTTGAAAGGTAGATAACTCCAAATGATAATACAAATAGCTGGATCACAGAGTAAAGCAAAAACTCAGCCAACACGTGTTTCGCCCCACATGGCGTATACGCCAGGGCTTTCTTAAGGCTGTAAGAGAGAAGCAACAAAAGGCTAGGAGTTATACTCGTTACCATAGTAGAAGAATTATAGAGATAGAACACCGAAGAGTGAAAGCCCAAGATACTTGAGGAGGACCTACAGAATAACTCTTCTATAAACAAATACATAACCAACTACCCGCACATAGGCTTTCGACGAGCTCCCAACCTACGGGACAAATTATGCTCATCTTTCTTTCATGCTAAACCCCCAGGACATTTTTACCTTCAAAACCAAAAGGCTTCTATACCTGCACCAAATGTTCTATTTGTAAACTGGGTCTCTCAAAATCCAAAATAATCACAATCAATGGCCGACATCACTATATCCATGACTTCATCAACTGTGAAAGTATCAACGTTGTGTACGTAGTCTGCTGCCCTTGTCATCAAGCCTACATTGGCAGTACCACTCACCCACTTAAAATAAGGATTCAAGAGCATTACCAAAACATTCAGAAATTGGATGCCAGGGCACCTCTCATGGAACACTTTAATGAATCTCATCCCCATGAACGCACTTTTACTTTCTGTGGTCTTCGACGCATCACATCATCTCCAAGGGGTGGTAACTTACCACTGCGTTTACGTCAGGAGGAAAGTCGTCTGAAAATTCTACATGACACAGTTAATCACGGACTCAATAAAGACCATGAGTGGCATTACTGGCTGATGTGAAGTGCCAGTTGGGCACTTTTATCAATTAACTCTACAATATAAGTGTTCTAAAAGGAAAATTCATTGTTCGATTCAATGAACTTTATCAAGTCTGATATAGAACACTAATGTATGCCCATGTTTCTTTTGACCTATAGCTACTACTTGACTTTTATAATTGACCTTTATTATTTTTCATTTCTTATTGACACTGTTTCCCTGTAAAATGTGTTATTTGGTGGTGGAGGAGACAAGTACTCCCATGGTGTATACTGGAAAACCACAAAGATTGTTTTCAACAAATGCGCCCTTTATGGTACCTTTTATTTTCACATTATCTGGTTTCTAGATCTCCTTCTATCTCTATTTGAGGCCATATGGTCATGCTAATATTAGCAGTCTTGTTCTATGTATCTACTGTATTTGCGACGTTTAGTGTTAAATATTTCAACATTCCCATACTGCTTTTCTATTCCCCTGCATGACGACTATACCTTCACAAGATGGCGCCGCCCGTTCATAATATTAGATGGCGTTGTCTATCTCTATGTTAGTCATGGAGTTTTCACTGCGTTTCTCACTTAGTCCTCTTTCAGTGTCTGCACTCGCAATATCGAGGTAGGACTAATACCTAATCCGTTACGTATAAAGGATTTCCCTTTGAGTCGGCGCGTCCCCCGAAATGAGGCTACGGGCGCATACGACGATTAACTTCTTTAACATTCAAATAAGATGAGAACTTTGCCACTATGTGATAACTGTTTTTCAGCGTGCCCTTGATATTTCAAGGACCATTTTTACGATTCTTTGGATATTTGAATGCGTTATCTGCACGCTTCACATTATACTGTAAACACCACGCTTAAGTAGCCATTTAAAACGAGCACAGTATTTTCTTTAGACTCTCCCGAATGGACATAAAATTCCTTTTACATTATTGCCTCTATATAATTGATAAGTACTTCACAGCGAAGTCCTGATTACTTTCAGGATAACTTTATATTTTACAGGCCTTTGGTATTCATAATATAACATGCATTATGTCTTTTAATTAGTCACTGAAAATGAGCTCAGTACTATTAATATTTTTGTTTGCCTAATTGTATTGACTCCAGTCTGTTCTACACATTATAAATGTTTTATGCCTATCCCATACACCTATTTACAGATTTTCTGTCGAACCAGTGAATTCACAGCAGTTTGCTTGAAGCAAAATATTCTTGAAATAATATGGTATGTTGCAATAACCTGTCATGCTCATGACTATTATTCTCCCACATGCGATTTATCCTTTGCACAGTACTAACCAGCACAACTATAAAGTTCTCCTATGTTAAATTTAGATTCAGCGCCAGCACCGTCAATGTGAATATTCACCTAACTTACTCATCCTCTTTCTCTTTTTTTTCTCTTTCTTGGCTACAACCTTATTAATTCCTAGATTTAGAGGTAATGTTTCACATCTCTTAGTTTAATTTTTTCAGCTTGGAGCATCAGTACTGGATGGACCTATGCCTCACCAATTATATTTTACTATCCCTTCTTTTATAGATCACCATTCACTTGGGGTATTATTTTTCTTTGAATCAAGGACAGTGAATGAGGTGCACTGTCCTCCTCAAGTATCTTGGGCTTTCACTCTTCGGTGTTCTATCTCTACATTTTTGTTCTACTATGTTAACGAGTATAACTCCTAGCCTTTTGTTGCTTCTCTCTTACAGCCTTGAGAAAGCCCTGGCGTACACGCCATGTGGGGCGAAACACATGTTGGCTGAGTTTCTGCTTTACTCTGTGATCCAGCTAATTGTATTATCATTTGGAGTTATCTACCTTTCAACAATAAATCTTGAATTGGGAACAAAATATTCCTTCTCGCAGCCCTTCTTCATGAACTGTACAATTCAATGCAATTGAATGCTCTAAAAGACTTATTCTAATAGTGGGACCTTACCATATTCTAGTAGTGTACCTTTTAAATGGAGGACTAGGGTCCATCTCCTCCGGTTCAAGCTCCCACATTTTCTGAATGAACTGGCATTTTAAACAGGAAGTTTTCTTGTTTGGACCCCTTTTTCCGGTGTGGCACAATGTCCAACACAAAACTGTCAATGGAAGGTGAAGTTACAGTGTCTTGCCTATGTGTCATCGGAAGCACTGTTGTATGATTGCTATTCTGTTGTCCTCATCCACTGACCACGATGATCTGGCAGACCTTCTTGGGTGAGTAGCACGGGGAACCACCTGTTAGATGGAGGCAACGAAACCCAGCCTTCAGAAGGCCAAATATACTCTTGATTATTCTTTTTGTTCGTCCACCAAAAAATCTAAAATCAAATAATTTTTTTTTTATAAAGCGTGCTACTCACCCGTGAGGGTCTCAAGGCGCTTGGTGGGGGGCAAGAGGGTCACTGTTCGAACAGCCATGTTTTGAGGTTTTTTTCTGAAGAGCAGGAGGTCTTTGGTTTTGCGGAGGTTGGTGGGGAGTGAGTTCCAGGTTTTGGGGGCGAGGTAGGAGAAGGACCTGCCTCCTGTGGTGGTGCGTTGGATGCGGGGGACTGTGGCTAGGGTGAGGTTGGCTGATCGGAGGTTGCGGGTGGGAGTGTGAAAGTTCACTCTTTCGTTGAGGTATGTCGGGCCGGTGTTGTGGAAGGATTTGTGTACGTGGATGAGGATCTTGAATGTGATTCTCTTGTTTATGGGGAGCCAGTGAAGGGTTTTGAGATGTGGTGAGATTCGTTTGTGGCGGGGGAGGCCAAGGACGAGGCGCGCAGCTGTGTTCTGGATTCTCTGGACTTTGCGTGTGAGTTTGAGTGTGGTGCCGGCGTAGAGGGCGTTGCCGTAGTCCATTCTGCTGCTGATGAGCGCATGGGTGAGTGTCTTCCTGGTCTCTGGGGAAATCCATTTGAAGGATTTTTTTAGAGTGCAGAGTGTGAGGAAGCAGGAGGAGGTAAGAGCATTGATTTGCTGTGTCATGGAGCGGGAGGGGTCTAGGATGATGCACAGGTTGCGTGCGTGGTTTGCGGGGGTAGGTGCGGGTCCTAGGGTGGTGGGCCACCAGGAGTCGTCCCATATGGTTTTGTTGGGGCCAAAGATGATGATCTCGGTTTTGTTGGAGTTAAGCTTGAGGTGGTTAGTTGTCATCCAGTTGGCTGTGTCGAGGAAAGCTGCGTGTTGGTTGGTTTTGGCGGTGGTGTGGTTGCGGGTCAGGGAGAGGATGTGTTGGGTGTCATCTACGTGGGAGAGGATAGTGATTCCGTAAGATCGGACGATGTTGGCTAGGGGGATCATGTAAATGTTGAAGAGTGTGGGGCTGAGAGAGGACCCCTGGGGGACTCCGCAGATGATCTTGGTGGTGGTGGAGTGGAAAAGTGGGAGGCGGACTCTCTGTGTCCGGTCATTCAGGAAGGAGGTGAGCCAGTCTAAGGCTTTGTGGGGAATTCCTATGTTGTGGAGGCATGTGCGGAGTGTGTGGTGGCAGACAGTGTCAAAGGCTGCGGAGAGGTCTAGAAGGATGAGTGCGACGGTCTCGCCTTTGTCGACTTTGGTCCTAATGTCGTCAGTGCATGCAATGAGGGCGGTTTCCGTGCTGTGGTTCTTGCGGAACCCAGATTGAGAGGGGACAAGAGTGTTGTATTCTTCGAGGTAGTGGGATAGGCGGGTGTTGACTAGTTTCTCAGCGACCTTGGTGGGGAAGGAGAGGAGGGAGATGGGGCGATAGTTGGAGAGGATCTCTGGGTCGGCTTTGTTTTTTTTTAGGAGAGCGGTGATTACCGCGTGCTTCCAGGGGTGTGGGTAGGTGGCGTCGTCGAAGGAGGAGTTGATTATGTCGCGGAGTATGGGGGCGATGGTTGGGCTGGCTCTGTTGTAGATGCAATGTGGGCAGGGGTCAGTGGGGGATCCGGAGCAGATGGAGTTCATGGTTTTTTCGGTTTCTTCGTGTGTGGTGGGGGCCCAGGTGGTGAGTGTGGTGGGGGGATCATGAGTGGGGGTTGAGTTGGGTGAGTGAGGGGTGTGTGTGGTGGGTGTGTGTGGTATGAAGCTGTTGTGGATGTCCAGGATTTTGTGGTGGAAGTGGTTGGAGAGGGCGTCACATAGGGTCTGTGTGTGTGAAGGGTCTATGTTGCTGGCTTTGGGTTTGGCTAGTTCATTAATGATGGTGAAGAGTTCTTTGCTGTTTTGAGAGTTGTTGTCAAGGCGTGTCTTGTAGTGGTCTCTTTTGGCGGTGCGTATGAGTTGGTGATGGGTGCGAATGGTGGCTTTGAGAGTGGAGAAGTTGGTTGTAGAGGGTTCTTGTTGCCATATTTTCTCCGCTTGGCGGCATTTGTGCTTGGAGTTCGGGGGTGAACCATGGGGCGTTCTTGATGTTGCGGGTGGTGATCTGTTTTCTGAGGGGGGCTACTGTGTCTGCGCAGGTGGTGATCCATTTTGAGAGGTTGTGGGCTCCTGCGTTGGGGTGGTTGGTGTGGGGGGGGGTTGCGAGCCAGTTGGGAGTTCAGGCATTCTGTGGGGATCTTGTCTCACATGAGGTAGGGTGTGGTGTGTTGATGGTGGTGTGTGGGGGGTTTGGCGAAGGAGAAGTGGATGCTGTGGTGGTCAGTCCAGAGAAGTTTGGTGGTGTGGGTGTAGGCTATGTGTTGGCTTGAGGTGAAAATTGCGTTGAGCGTGTGTCCTGCTGAGTGGGTGGGTGCGGTGGCTAGTTGTTTGAGTCCGAGGTTGGTGAGGTTGTCTATGAGGGATGTTGAGTTGTGGTTTTGTAGGTTCTCCAAGTGAAAGTTTAAATCACCGAGGAGGATGTAGTCTGTGGAGGTGAGGTCATGCGAGCTGATGGTGTCGGCGATGGTGTTGCAGAAGGTGGGGCGTGGTCCTGGTGGTCTGTAGATTAGTGTTCCTATGAGGGTGGAGTTGTTGTTAATGTGGATTAGGAAGTGCATGTGTTCTGTGTTGTCAATAGCGTCTTGGGAGCTGGTGGTGACTTTGATGGTGTCCGTGTGTAGGATGGCGATGCCACCCCCTGGACTGTTGAGGCTATGTCAGGTTCCGAGGAGATGTTGGTCCAGGTTTCCGTGAGGAAGGCGATGTCGGGTGAGTGTGATGTGATGAGGTCCCAGAGTTCTATGGCATGTTTGTGAAGGGAGCGGGTGTTGAGGAGCAGGCAGTTGAGGCGGTTGTGGTGGGTGGCGTTGGTGTGGTGCATGAGGGTTTTTGTTGCGGGGTGTGTTCTAGCTGTGGTGTGGTGTGCTGCGGGGCTGGTTGGTGAGGGTGGATGCAGAGTAGGTGTGTGTTGCGTTGGGGGTGTTGTGTGTGTTGTCGGGGGGTCGCTGTAGTTGGTGTGTGGTGTGAGGGAGGAGGAGCAGGAAAAATGACAGGTGTGGCAAGTGAAGGGGTAATGTGTGTGTGTGGGGCTGGATAGGGTGCAGGTGGGGCGAGGGCCTGGGTTGAGTGAGTGGAGGATGAGGGGGGAGTAGGCTCGTCTGCGAGGGCCAGGGGGACTGGCGCTGGGTGCGGTCTTGGCGCGGAAGGGTGCAGACGGGTGCAGACGGGCGCAGACGGGTGCAGACAGGCTTGTGTTTGGCGCGCCCGCTGCGTGTCCGCGCCACGGCTTCCATAAATGGGGGGAGGGAGTGGCAACTGAGAGGAGGGAGGGCTCGACGAATGGGAAGTCTGGGGGGGTGGGGCCGCAGGGGATGGCAGCGGCGAGAAAAAAAGAAAGAAACAGAGGTGAGGAGGAGGCGGGAGGGGCCGCAGCGCCTGGTGAAACTGGAACGGAGCAAGCAGAGACAACAATGGGAACGGAATGGTGAGGTGGTGGCGCTGGGCGGCGGAGTGAGGAGCGACCTGCCTGCTAATGCAGGGTCAAGGGTTGCTCCTCGTTACTGCGTTGCGGCTTCCATAAATGGGGGGAGGGAGGGAGTGGCAGCTGGGAGGAGGGAGGGTTGGACGAATGGGAAGGCTGGGGGGTGGGGCCACAGGGGATGGCAGCGGCAGAAAAAAAGAAAGAACCGGAGGTGAGGAGGAGGGGGAGGCGGCAGAGGCCGCAGGGGACGCAGCAGCTGGGGAAGCTGGAACAGAGCAAGCAGAGACAACAATCGGAACGGAACAGTGAGGTGGAGGAGGGAGCCGGGAGGGGCCGCAGGGGACGCAGCAGCTGGGGAAGCTGGAACAGAGCAAGCAGAGACAACAATGGGAATGGAACGGTGAGGTGGAGGAGGGAGGCGGGAGGGGCCGCAGGTGACGCAGCAGCTGGGGGGAGCAGGAACGGAGCAAGCAGAGACAACAATGGGAACGGAACGGTGAGGTGGAGGAGGGAGGCGGGAGGGGCCGCAGGGGACGCAGCGGCTGGGGAAGCTGGAACAAAGCAAGCAGAGACGACAATGGGAACGGAACAGTGAGGTGGTGGCGCTGGACGGCGGAGCGGGGAGCGATCTGCCTGCTAATGCATGGTCAAGGGTTGCTTATTGTGCCATGTGCCTTATTTTAACGTTCCTCTGCCCTTGTCCTGGGATTCCTCACTGGGGTCAGTAGCCATGAGAGGTTGGGGTAACCAGAGTCTCCTGCAAATATCGATGGATACCTGTTAGCTAAACACTAACCCTTAGGGCCAACACCATACCCATACACCAACATATACAGGTTGGAACCATGGGCTCACCTATTAGCCACACCCAGTGCCTCTGGAGTTGAGCCATCACATATGGGATGCGGCTATTCCTCAGGATAAAGACATCATGCACAGACCCAGGATGCTTTACATTGACATGGGAGATGTACTGGTCCGCCAGGCACACTATCTGCACATTCATCAAGTGAAACCTCTTTCGATTTCTGAACACCTGTTCATTTCTCTGGGGAGGGACAAATGCAATATGTGTACCATCAATAGCCCCAATAATGTTGGGGATATGTCCCATTGCATTGAAGTCAGCTTTCACCGTGGCCAAATCCTCAACCTGGGGTAAAAACAATGTAGCTGCGTATGTGTTTAATTTGGGCAGACAACACTCTGGTCAGCACAATTGAGAACATTGGCTGAGACATTCCTGCTGCCAAGCCCACTGTAACTTGGAAAGAACCAGTTGCCAAGAAATGGTGCACAGATTGTGCTTGCACAAGAGAGGGGGACCCCAGGGGCGTGACGGATAGCAGATATCAAGTCTGGCTCCAAGTGGGCACACAGCTCTGTGATTGTGGCCCTGTCAAGTCTGTAGGTGAGGATAATGTGCCTGTCCTCCATTGTTGCCAAGTTCACCAGGGTTCTGTACACAGGGGGATGTCTCTATCTCCTATTCATCTGCAGCAGTTGTAATCTAGGGTGAAAAAGAGTAAGCAGCTGGTCAGTATTCCACATTTCCAAACTGTACAATGCATTGCATGTTGTAACAGAAACAGTATGCTTTTTGGAGAGGCCCAAATGGTGCCTATGTGTACTATGACACTGTTAGGTGCAATGGCCCGCCACCCCCTGAAATGGCTCCCACCTGTCCTGTGTGGATGGACATGTGGAAATGAGGTAATGCCGCTGACGTTGTGCGCCATTGCGGGAGGCGGTCGAGTACCGTTGTGCAACTCCTCATTGGTTGTCATTGGGCCCTATGGGTTACAGTGGCCAATGGTAAAGTACGCCAGCGGTGACGGTACGCACTGCAGCGGACGTGACCACCATTTTCTATCTGTTCTCTCACTTGCTACCTGGCATTCAACAGGAGAGGACCTACACTGCAAGTGCTGATGTGACCTGTGTCTGGAACGACCATGGCTCGAGTAACTGGGGAAAGGGCCCCTGCCTTCACCTTGGCGGAGTTGGAGAGACTGGTGGATGGGACCCTACCCCAGTACCGAATGCTGTATGGGCCTCCAGACTAACAAGTGAGCACACTGTGAGCAGGATGCATGGGGCATGAATGAATGTAGTGCTGAGTGTAAGGGAATCGTGTAAGGGGGGGTTGGTGGAAGGGTCCTGGGCAGCGTGCTGCATGTATGGTGGGCAATGTCTGTGCGTCAGGGGATGTGAGGGCTATGGTGGGCCATGAGTGTAAGAGGACGGACAGTATGGCTGATACCATTTTCTATGTTTATTTGTCTGCAGGTCAGTGCCAATCAGAAAAAGGCTATATGGTGTGCCATAGCCAATGACGTGCGGACCCTGGGGTTCTACGGCAGGTGGAGCACCCACTGTCGCCAACAGTGGGAGGGCCTGAGATGCTGGGCATGGAAGACGACCGAGGCCCAACTGGGGATGGCCTCCCAATGAGGAACCCCGACCCCCCTGATGTTCCACATACTGGTGGTGGCCTATCCGAAGCTGGATAGGCACTTGAGGGCTTCACAGCAGCCACAAGGGGTTGAGTACAGTTTCCAAATCTACTACTTGCGCGTGGTGGGGTGGTCTATGGGTGGGGGATGTGGGACTGTGGGGGCCCCTAGGCCAGGCCAGACATTGCAGGGTAGGTCCCATGTTGGGCAGGGCTGATGAACACCACCTCCTACAAAGCTAGTAGGCATCCACTACTGGGCAGGGGTCTGTGGGTGTCAGGTATGCTGCTATTGGCGTTAGGTATTCCTGTCCTTGGGCTGGTGACTAGCATTGTGACTGGTAGTGCATTGCATAGTGCGTAGGCCTGTTCCCTGTGTGAGGGTGCTGTGTACGCCAACGATGGTGTTGGGGCAGCCATTGACCAAGTGTATCCTTTGTCTCTTCCCCCCCTTTTTGTTTTGTCACCCTGTCTTTATGTGCATTAGCATCATCTGGCGGAGGAGCAGAGGCACCAGCGACGGAGGGAGCTGCATCCCACATGACCCATGAGGCCGAATCCACCAACAGTGAGTGACAGCAGCCCCTTAGCGAATTTCCCGTGCCCGCTCACCCAGGAAGTTGGGCATCTCCTTCACCCCAGGCATCTCAGGCCCTGTCCCAGTCAGCCCTGCTGCCCTGAGTGAGGAGGCTATTGACCTCCTGCGATCCATCTCTGTTGGGCAGTCAACAATAGTGAATGCCATTCAGGGGCTGGCAGGCCATTTGCAACAAACAAATGAATTCCTGGAGGGCATTCACTCTGGCATGGTGGCCCAACAGAGATCAATCCAGGCTCTGACGTCCACCCTGATGGCAGCCATTGTCCCTGTTTCTAGCCTCCCCCTCCAACTTCCTCTGCCCAGTCCCATTCCCCTCAATCCCAACCTATCCCAAGCACACATTGAGACCAGCATGCACCCAAAACAACACACAGGAGTGGCTCAGGCAAACACAAGTACCACACATCATCCCACAGGCACTCAAACAAACACCATCCAGGTGCAAACACACCAACATCCACTGCCTCCACTGTGTCCCCCTCCTCCTCCTCATCCACCACCCTCCCAGTAGTGTCTCTACTCACACCTGCATGCACTACATCCTCATCCACTACACCCATCACCACCACGCTTATCACTACACACCCCTCACTGGAGGTCACCACCCCCACATCCATGCACACATCCCCTGTGTCCTCTCCCACTGTGTCTGTGCCCCAGCCTCCCAAAGTACACAAATGCAAGCACTCAGACACCCAACAGCCATCCACCTCACAACAGCATCCAGCCCACGCACCTTCACCCAAACACAGCAGACGGACACCTTCTCCCTCTTCCTCCACTCCCAAACCTTCACCCTCTTCCCACCCCAGTGTCCCTAAGAAGCTTTTCTTCTCTGCCGTTGACCTGTTCCCTACTCCTCCCCCATCCTTCACGTCGGGCCAGGGTGGTCAGAACCCAGCCGAGCACCTCAGCGACCCAGTCCACGGCCACAGTGGTGTCAGCAGCTACTGCAGGTGGGAGAGCCTCCGGGGAGCCACACAGCAGCACTGACAGTGTGCCTGAACCAGCTGCCAAGGGGAAAGGCAAGGAGGCACCACCAGCTGCCAAGAGGAAGGGCAAGGAGGTACCACCAGCTGCCAAGGGGAAGGGCAAGGAGGCACCACCAGCTGCCAAGGGGAAGGGCAAGGAGGCACCACCAGCTGCCAAGGGCAAGGGCAAGGGCAAGGAGGCACCACCAGTTGGGAAGGGCAAGGGGCCTGCCCCTGCAGGCAGGAAGGATAGGAGGAATGGTGCTGGGACTGATTCGGAGCCCCCAACATCAACCATGGCAGTTCAGCCATCCGAGGCTGCAGGGGAAGGGCTGGAGCCTCCCCCTACCACTGGCATTCACGACAACAGCACTGCCACCAGCACCACTGCCTGCAGCACTGCCAACAGCAGCAGCCCCAGTGGGCAGCAGTCCGAGGCTGCAGGGGATGGGCTGGAGCCTCCCCCCACCACTGCCAGCCCCACCAGCTGCCCCAGTGGGCAGCCATCTGAGGCTGCAGGAGATGGACTGGAGCCTCCCCCCAACCCTGTCAGCACTGACACCAGCACCTCCACTGTCACCACTGAGCAGCCGTCACCATCAGCGGGCAGTTTGTATTCCTGCCTCCATGGACTGTAGTACGTTCTGGACCCTGCAAATCCTGTGCGTGTGACATCCAGGTGAGAGACTGTAACCTTGCACTCTCCAAATGCTGCATTACAGGGCACAAAGCCCCCTCCAGAACCAGTGGAAGAAGCCATCCACTCACCCCATCCTTGCCAGGATGAAGCACACTGGGCACAAGGCCCCCTCCAGAACCAGTGGAAGAAGCCATCCACTCACACATCCTTGCCAGGATGAAGCACACTGGGCACAAGGCCCCCTCCAGAACCAGTGGAAGAAGCCATCCACTCACTGCATCTGGCCAGGATGAAGCACATTGGGCACAAGGCCCCCTCCAGAACCAGTGGGGAAGCCATCCACTTGAGAGACTGTGGCTTTGCACACCCCAAGATCAAGCAGTGGGCAGACCACCCACTAGAGAGACTGTGGCTTTGCACTCCCCAGGACCAAGCAGTGGGCAGACCACCCACTTGAGAGACTGTGGCTTTGCACTCCCCAGGACCAAGCAGTGGGCAGACCACCCACTAGAGAGACTGTGGCCTTGCACTCCCAGGACATTGCACAGGGTGTAGCCCCCTCCAGGACCAGTGGTGTTGTACCATCTTCCGGCTGAGGTGCCTCCCATTCCCCTTCCCCTGAGGTGCATGTGTATTTTTGACCTGATACCCCTTCGGTGTTCTCTCGCCTTGGCCTATGTGATGTGGCCCTGTGGCCCATGGACATTGTGGACTGGGCTGTGTCCCTCCATTTGTATATATGTATATACTGTTTTGATTATGAAGAATGATTTTATACAATTTTATATTATTACACTCACTTTAATCAATTCCTTTTGTCCTTACATTATTCCTGAGGGATACGGGGTAAATATTTTTTATTGCTGCATCAGTTTATGTGTATGGTGTTGGGGGTGTTGCGTGTTGCATGTGTGTGTCACTCTCTTTTTCCTCCCCCATTACCCTGTGTGCTAGACGGCAGTACTCACCCTGGTCGTCTTCGCCAGCATTGGTGTTCATAGTGAAGAAGGAGCTAGACAAGCATGCGGAACACCTGCAACTTGGGCTCCATGGCAGCGTGGTTCTTCCTTGTGTCTCCAGAGGTGAGTCCTTTGACTTCTGTGTTCTGTCTCCACCGTGCTTTTGATGTCATTGGAACAGCCCCGGAAAAGGTGGCGGATAGGCCTGTTGTAATACTGTGGGCGGTACATTGTCTTCTGCCTGGCAGTTGGCGGTTACGGCCGCGGTGCTTGTTGCTACCGCCGCGGAGGTCGGTGTATTAAAGTGGCTGTTTGTCTCAGCGGTTTCCGCCGTGGTCATAATTCCATTTTGGTTACCGCCGGCCTGTTGGCAGTATTACCTCCGCTTTATCACCGACCACCATGGTTGTATTGAGGGCCTATGTTTGCATTGCATACTGAATATGTCCACAAACCACTACAAGTGTCCACTGGCTGACTACTATGTATACTTCACACACATGAGACCAAACCATCAATAGCTCTGCCATGTCAGTGGCTTATGACATGAACATGTAAAGAAAGTCACACCTAGGCACATCCCCACCTCATTCATGGTGTGCAAGACTCATGGACAATCCAAATCAAATGACACCCAGGTGGTGCCAACCATAACTACATCCCATCTACATATGCCTGACATACCTGCAGGCTGCATAGATCTGTCAAATGCATCGTATTGCACACATCGAAGATGAATTTACCTGCCAATATAGAAAACGGGGCAGAATCTTGAGAAATGGTTCCACAAATACTCAACTGACACCTTGCATGCTCCACTTAGCGCCCCATAACACCATCATGCCTGTACTGTAGACTAACAATAGTACACCCTGGCACAGATTCACTGCTAAACTGCAATGTACATGGATGCCATAGTAGACCCCTGTAGGAGTATGGAGGACATGACTGGCCACACATGCACTCTACTAAGTGACCTTTCAGAAATATAGCAGGGCTCCCTCCTGAAGTCTGCACTGTGCATTGTAGTAAGTCTGGTTGAAAATCCAATTACTAAGAAGATATGACATACACCGGTACCAAATGTGATCATCATGCTAATATATAAGACACACTCTTGGACACCTGGACACTACTCATGAGTTTGTTGTCTGGCAGAGCGAACTTGTTAAACCTCTACCACAGTTAGACCGCCATTGTGGTCTAAACCCTGCTGGCCTAATTAGAAGTTCACTGCTGGGCCTGTCGGTGGAAACATAATTTTTTGTACGCCTACCCAGCTGCGAAGAGGGCCAAAACATTGCAGCCATTTTGTAAGTGATTTGGCTGCAATATGGCATTGTGGTGGGTGCAGCAGCACCGGTAGCGGTTATTACTGCATGTGATTTGTGCATTGGAAAGTGCTATAGGTCGGTCCATGTGGGAGTCAGCACCGCCCATGTCAAGTGCATGGCCAGTGGAGGGGCCTCCAGAGGGCACCTGACACACCCATTCAGCCAGTCCATGCACCGCCATGGAAAGGCTGGCAGATTTAGGAGTCCAAATCTGGAGGGCTGCGCTGCTTTCAGCGCTGCCCTGGCAGATTGGCACTGCTGGGACTGCCAGGCAGCTGGCTGGTGGAAACCTGGCAATGTTGGCAGTCCAAATGTGGTGGGTCTACCATGTTCATAATGTGGGGGTCATGCTGCCACAACAGCAGTGGTACAACTGCCACTGTGAGTCTGGCATACTTGAGAACACCAGCTTTGTAATAAGGGCCAAGATGATTGATACAACCACCATCTGCCACTAAGGCCCACTAAGTTTTGCACTGCATGCGTAATGCCATATGCCTACATCAACGGAATAGGCTGGCTTCGTAGGGCAACTATGCTGGCCACACATCTGACACCATTGTGCTGCAAGGTGGTGGTAGCCTCCATCTTCTATATGGACCCTGCTACTAAAATGGACTACACAAAACATGTTACATACATGATGAGCACACATATTAGAATCCATTAGGTCACATACAGGTTCTTGAGTCAGTACCCAAGAATGACACGTACATCAACAGAGTCCAATTGAACCATATTACTTGACCTGAAACATACACAACACCAGAAACACCTCTGAGTCACCACTCAAACTGCAAACAACTAGTGCCATGAAATATTCATGGCCCCTCTCAACTCTTCAGTAAATTTCTTCCTCTTAGCTCTGCAGCTGACCAAGGTTATGGATTAAAGACATGGTTCATGACGCCATTTGCAAATCCAGATACCAATGAACAGCGTGTCTACAATGAAGCACAATGGAAAACATGCAATGTAGTGGAGAGAAGCTTTGGCCTTCTCAAATCCCAGGTCCAGTGCCTGGACATGACAGGAGGAAGCCTCATGTATGCTCTCTCACTGGTATGCAAGATCATACTGGTATGTGCTATCCTGCACAACATGTGTGTCAGAAAGAGTATCCCCTTGGATGGACAAGTGGATGTTCACAATGAAGAGGAGGAGGATGATGGGGATGAGGACCTTGAGGGAGACCAACCAAACACAGCGGCAGGAGTCCTTAGGAGACAGACAATTGTTGACAACTTATATACATAGTCAACCAAAAATGTACTTTGTAAATACCTCAAATAAATGTTGTTCACTCAACATAATTCTTGGTCTACTCATTGGTCAATACATATACCTTTGGAATGTGAATCTAACCTCAGGGAGTGTGTCAGAAACACAGAAACAACAAGTATGGTACATACATCTTTGGTGATGCAGGGGGTTCTACAGACATCATCTCACATATCAGTGATGCCCAAATCCCTGGCATGTGACTTCTGAAGACCAAGATCCATGCACTGCTACATATATTGTTATATCATGTGGGCAATGTGCTGTTTCATGGGCCATTCACCAACACAACACCATCCCTAACAGGTACCATGCAAGGAGGTCACACATAAGGTAGGGTCAGTCAGGAAACGGAGGTAAAGTAATGTCAGAACTGAACACTGTCACAGCACTGTGTGAGAGTAGTTTGGCCTGCACCGTACATGTGTGTCAAGGAGGGGGGACATCATAGGTAACGTTGCTTGTTCAGTAATTGCCCATGGTAATTAGTCAGTGTTGGAAGCTGAGCCTGCACAGTGTGTCCATGGGAATATGTACTGGCTCTACAATAGGCCACATCCCTGAAACATGGAGGACTGCAAATCATGTATGATACATACACATTAGCTGGGGAATGGTCAATGGCTTGGCAGTGACATAAAGTCTGAGTTGACCGTTGTAGGAGAAGGGAATATTTCCACATTACGTAAGTCGCATGTAGTATCCTGTCCCAATATCACCTGACAATGGTGCTGTAGAAGATGTATACAATGTGCTAGCAGACAAAAGACTAGGAGCAATGGAGGACACAAACATACTTCACCAGTCATGGCAGACAAAAGGGATAATGACCAGACAAACACCAAAACAGACACTGTAAGATACCAATGTCTACATGTCAAACTCTAACTTATGCACAGAGAGGGTGGGCAAGTCAGTACATGACCCAGACATTTTTGCCACCACCATACCATGGTAATTGCTCTTCGCATGGTACCAGTACAGGAGACAGTCACATACAATTCAATCTTAACCATTTCATTTGTCCAACCTTTACGTCACACCAGTCATGCAACCCCTAAGCAGGCTGAACATGGACACAGCTTTGGACACCTTAACATCCATGCACACAACCTCTGTACCTGAGAGTGGAAGGCTGAAATGTATGTCCACACTTGTGCATGTCTCCATCCACTAGGGAGTGTGCACAGGCTGGAAATTAGCTATCATAAATGATAGAGATACCAGCTCATTAAACCCATGCACCACTGCTCTGACAACATCAACGTATGATAATGTCTGATACTTGATGCACATGCACAGGGGGCACAGTGGAGTGGACCACAATCAACCTGCAACTTCACATTCAGCCATGGGTTCTGTTGCCACAAAAACTCACATATTGATGTAGCTGGTTAGGTCTGCCATCTATGCTACACTGCAACACAGTGATACAGCATTGTATGTGACAATCATGACTGACATGATATTGACAGATCAGAAAACACTTATGGAGACAGGAACACATATCCCAAAGATCTCTGCACACATCTACCACTATAATGGGCCAGCCATGGTAATGTGAATGGATTCACTACAAAAGCTAACCTAGCAGCAACATAATGGTATAGGTGTCACAGAACATGTGGGAGTATGAATGTACCCATATATTGTGTACTGACGTACACTACATATGTGCCAGTGATGTGACTACACAGGCAATAGTTAAAAAGACAAATGATGTATATGCAAAAAGATGTCAATGTGAGCTTGCGCATCCCCTTGACACAGCAATATTGTGACGCATGACACAAATGACACAACACATTTCCATACAGACACATGGCATATAGCATTCTTCACCAACACATGTGTCAATGACATCTGCAGCAACTAAGATGCATAGGAAAATACATGGCACATGTTTAGCTGTCCTTCAACTAATTAATTACGAGAAGTAACCAGTGAGTAGACACGCATGCACACCCAACTTGACAGGGGATATGTATGTCAATGAAGTTCCAGTCCACTGCATACTTCGAGTACAAAATGCAATGGTTGACACATGCCTTAGCATGTGTATGACACAGGGCCTAAATAAAAATATGTTTGCAGGTATGTAGACCTGTATTGCCCACAGACATAACTAGGTACTCCACCTGCTACTCACTAGTCATACACATATGTGAACACATATCACACCTGTGCCAGGAAACATGTGGACACAGTGTAGAACACATGCACATATGCACAAAGTAGAAGTAAGTGCCTACAGCTGAGTCATGAAAACACGTATTAGTTGCACATACCAATGACATTCATGCATAGACTTGCACATGTAGCCAAAAAACATATCACATAGTAGACCAGGCCATGGAACATGGGAAATGACTCAGGGGGTCATTCTGACCTCGGCGGTAAAAGGCTCTTACCGCCGGTCAGAAGTCCGCCATTCTACCGCCGCGGCCGCGGCAAACCGCCACGGTCATTCTGACCCACAACTTCCAAACCGCCAAAAACCCGACATCCACGGAAGGCCGCCTCATCAGCGGTCAGCGATAAACTGGAGATGACCAAACCTCCACCGTCACGCCAACACGAACACGCCCATGCCATTACGACCCACGAATCCACGCGGCGGTCTTTCAACCGCGGTATTCCATTGGCGGTACACCCCGCTGCGGTCAAAATACACACACCTTTACAAAACACAGCCACATTGGACAATTCGAAATACACACCCCTGATACACATACACACACCACACCCACACATCCAATCAACTATAAAACACACACCCACATCACCCACAAACCCCCACTACTAGAAATTCGGAGAGAAGGCGAGAGAGAGAGAGAGAGAGAGAGAGAGAGAGAGAGAGCACAGCTATCGCAAACCCCAACACACAGAGGAACACAACATCATCACCCACACCACATCCACGCACAAAACACCACACACCACCACACACACCACACTCATCACCACAAACACCACCCCATGGCACCCCAAAGACACCCCAGGTTCTCGGACCAAGAACTCAGGGTAATGGTGGAGGAAATAATCAGGGTAGAGCCCCAGCTATTCGGCACACAGGTGCAGCACACCACAATAGCCAGGAAGGCGGAGCTATGGCAAAGGATCGTCGACAGGGTCAACGCTGTGGGACAGCATCCCAGAAACCGGGAAGGCATCCGAAAGCGGTGGAACGACCTACGGGGGAAGGTGCGGTCGATGGTGTCAAGACACAACATCGCTGTGCAGAAGACTGGCGGCGGACTCCCACCCACTCCACCCGAATTCACATCATGGGAGCAAGAGGTCTTGAACATCCTGGGGGCCTCGCTGGAGTAGGCAGAGGAATGGACTCTGGTAAGTCTAATCCCAAATACTTCACCCCCCCCAACCACCAGCATGCCAACCCGCACCCCCACCCTCACCCCCAACCCCCCAGCACACTTCCACCCTGCCAATGTCTCACCAGCACAACCCACCCAACACAACACCAATCCCTGAATGCCAACACAAACCATGGACACCCATCACCCAAGCATGACCACTGCACATACCCAACCCCCCCCCCCCAAACCACCCTCACAACTCCTCCCACAAGGGAATGCCAGCACTGGGGACAAGGGCACCCACAAATCGCACGCCATGGCACACACAGAAGCAATAACCATACTCTTTTACCCCTGCAGGGCCCGAACGCCAACACACCGGCCAGGAGGGTCCAGATTTGTCCATCCCGCCCCCAGAACAGACCCCCAGTGATGACAGCAGCTCTGTCGACCTGGAACCTGATGACCAGCCCGGACCATCGGGGACCTCTGGACAGTCGGTTCCCCACACACAGACACAGGCCGCAGCAGACCCAACCCCCTCTGGGAATACCAGCACAGCTCCCACCCAGCGGGCCCATGCCACTGTCTCCAGGACGCGTCAATCAGCGGTGTGTCCGCCACTACAGGGCACCCAGGCTGACCCACCACCCCAACAACAACAGGGACCTGGGGGCAGTGGTAGTGGGCACACCGTCCAGGGGACAGAGGCCCGGGGAAACAGGGCAACTGGGAGGGCTGCTGTGCCAGAGGGGGTTGACCGGCCCAGGGAACCCACTCTCCAAGAGGCCCTCACCACCATCATGGGAGCATACCACCGCTCCCAGGAGACGATGGCGACGGTACTGGCCAGGTTCCAGGAGATCCAGGCACAGCAGGAGGAACGGTACATGGGGTTCAGAGACGAACTCCGGCACATCGGGACCGCAATGGGGACCATGGTCCTGGCCCTCAACCAGATAGACACCACATTGCGGGACCATGTGGCACCCCAAAGGGCCCCTGTCACCAGCCCGGACGACGAACAGCCTACCACCTCTGCCGGCGCAAGTGGACAGGAGGCCCCCACACCCAGACAGGCCACCAGAAGCCCACCTCCTGCTGAAGATCAACCACCCCGCAAGCGGAACCTGAGATCACACAAGAAGACAGAGTAGGATGCCAAGACCCCCGCCAGCCTAAGATACCCCCTGATGTCATCCCACTGTCCCACATTGTCACCCTGTCCAACCTTGAACTGCCCCTGCTCCATCCTTCCACAGGCATATGGACATTGCACCTGTGCTACTGAGAACTGGACTCTGCCATGGACATTACTCCACCCCCACCCATCACCGTTTTACCATCACGGACCTATACGCAGCACTTACAATAAATCACCAATTGCACTTCAAATGTCAGGAGTCTGCTTGTATTCTTTACAAATGTATTACACATAACGGTGCAATAATGTTCATTTACATTGTGATGACAACATACCAGTGTCAATAAGCATTAGTCCATGGGCAAACAAAGCAGAAGTCACGCTGTGGGTCATACAGCTCTGAAAAGGGAATGGAAAGTCAAAAATCAGTGAAAAGGAACTGGGGGAAACACAGAAAGTAGAGATGCAGGAGGCCAGAAGTAAATGTAAAATGGCGTGGGTGATTCTTACCTGGGTGCTACTGAAAATACTGTTGTACAACTGTGTCCCTGTTGTCCGTGTCGTCCCCGTCGTCTTCCTCCTCTTCACTCTCCACAGGCTCCAAAGGTGCTACAACACCACCATCTGGACCATCCTCCTGCAGGAAAGGCACCTGGCGTCGCAAAGCCAGGTTGTGAAGCATACAGCAGGCCACGATGATATGACACACGTTCTTTGGTGAGTACATGAGGGATCCCCCTGTCATATGCAGGCACCTAAACCTGGCCTTCAGGACCCCGAGGGTCCGTTCTATAATCCTCCTAGTTCGCCCATGGGCCTCATTGTACCGTTCCTCTGCCCTGGTCCGGGGATTCCTCACTGGGGTCAATAGCCAAGGCAGGTTGGGGTAACCAGAGTCACCTATTAGCCACACACGGTGTCTCTGTAGCTGTTCCATCACATAAGGGATGCTGCTATTTCGCATGACATACGCGTCATGCACTGACCCAGGGAACTTGGCATTTAGATGGGAGATGTACTGGTCAGCCAAACAGACCACCTGGACATTCATCGAATGGTAACTTTTTCTATTTCTGTACACCTGCTCATTGTCTTTTGGGGGTACTAAAGCCACATGGGTCCCATCAATGGCACCAATGATGTTGGGGATATGTCCAAGGGCATAGAAATCACCCTTCACAGTGGCCAAATCACCCTCCTCAGGGAAAACAATGTATCTCCGCATGTATTTCATCAGGGCAGCCAACACTCTGGACTAAACCTTAGAAAACATAGGCTGAGACATCCCTGATGACATGGCCACTGTTGTCTGAAAAGACCCACTTGCCAAAAAATGGAGTAATGACAGCACCTGCACCAGAGGGGGAATCCCTGTGGGTTGGCGGATGGGGGACATCAGGTCTGGCTCCAGCTGGGCACACAGTTCATATATAGTGGCTCTGTCAAGTCGGTATCGAAGTATAATATGTCGTTCTTCCATTGTCGACAGGTCCACCAGCGGTCGGTACACGGGAGGATTTATCCTTCTCCTCGCAAGTCCCAGCGGACGGTGCCTAGGAAGGACAACATGGAGCACAGAGTCAAGCAACCCTCAGGTTCGTTCCCACAGCTTGCACATTACACGATTCGCTATGCATTGAATGGCTTGTATGAGTGGCAATGCAAGGCCTAGGCCTGTGTGATGCAGTAGAAATCAGGCCATGTGGGCCCTTGAAATGGCGGCTGCCTGACCTGTGAAGTGTGACAGTGGGATGTGAGGTCACTGCGCTGGCGTGGCTCACCGTGGCGGTAGGCGGTCGAAGACCACGGCGCAAAGCAGCATTGGTTAACATTGAACCCTATGGGTCTCAGGAGCCAATGACGATGTGTGCCGGCGGTCGCGGTACGCACTGCCGCGGTACGCACCGCCGCGGGCGTGACCGCCATTTTCTATCTGCTTAATCACTCGAGACCTGATCATCCACAGGAGAGGACCTATACTGCAAGTGCTGCTGTCACCTCGGTCTGGAAGAGACAATGGCTGCTGCGACTGGGGAAAGGGCCCCTGCCTTCACTTCAGAAGAGTTGGAGAAACTTGTGGATGGGGTCCTACCCCAGTATGCGCTACTCTACGGTCCTCCAGACCAACAGGTAAGTACACTGGGTGCACGTTGAATGGGCTATGCCTGGGTTGGGTATGGTGGATGTAAGAAGGTGGGGTGGGGAGCAAATGAGGAGTGCAAGGCACGACAGATGAGAGCATGTGCCACATGGCAGGGTTGGGGGGGGGGCAATCACATCTAACATGCAGAAAAATGTTGAAATTTCCTTTCCCATCCTGTACATGTCAAATAGGTCAGCGCCCATCAGAAAGTCGACATTTAGCGTGCCATCGCCAAGGAAGTCCGGGCCCTGGGCGTCCACACAAGACGGGGCACCCACTGCCGAAAGAGGTGGGAGGACATCCGCCGCGGGACCAGGAAGACCGCCGAGTCACTGCTGGGGATGGCCTCCCAACGTAGGAGGGGTGCCAGTCGTACCTTGACCCCCCTGATGTCCCGGATCCTGGCGGTGGCCTACCCCGAATTGGATGGGCGCGTGAGGACATCACAGCAGACACAAGGGGGTGAGTACCAGCACATACTGCTATCTTTACACGCAGTGGAGGTGCCTGGGTGGGGGAGGAGGGCTGTGGGTGACATTAGGCCAGGGCGCTTTCTGTAGTATAGTCCCCTCCTTTAGGCATGGCCCTGTGCCCCCGCCCTCCACCTCTGTAGGGTGCCAAGTACAGTAATCCATGGTCCTGCATCACCCACGTGCGCATATGTTGTCCATAGACCTGTTGGCCTAGTCACAAGTACTGAGTAGTGTACCCCGATTGCGCGGCGTAGTGCATGAGGCTCCTGTGTCTGTCCTCTCCGCCAACGGTGTTGACAATGCATGCACTCAACCTGTTTTTATTTCTCCCCCCACCCTTTTTCTTTGTCTTCTTGTGCATGTGTGCATTAGCATCATCAGGCGGAGGAGAATTGGCATCGGAGCACGAGGGAGCTGCAACTCACAAGGCCCCGGTGGGCCATGCTACAGACACCGAGGTCACCAGTGATACGGAGGGCGAGGGGAGCACCACAACGGGGACCCGTGGTGACACCAGCGACACCGACACATCCTCGGAAGGGAGCTCCCTAGCGGTGGCGGCAACATCCGGGCCCCCGCCTCTACAGGTACAGCCGCCACCCAGCGCACCAGCTCCGCCCTCCCAGCAGCCCCTCAGCCTTCGCTCCGTGCCCGCTCGCCCAAGAAGGCGGGCATCTCCTTCGCCCCAGGCACCTCAGGCCCTGCCCCTGTTACCCCTGCTGCCCTCAGTGCGGAGGTCATTGACCTCCTACAGACCATCATTGTTGGGCAGTCTACCCTTTTGAATGCCATCCAGGGGGTAGAGAGGGAGGTGCATCGGAGCAATGCATACCTGGAGGGCATTCATTCGGGTCAGGCAGCCCATCAACGATTGTTCAATGCTCTGGCCTCAGCACTGACGGCAGCCATTGTCCCTGTTTCCAGCCTCCCTCTTCTATCTGCCTCCACCCTGTCTCTGTCTCCTGTTCCTCAGCCTATCCCATCCACACCATCAGACCAGCCTGCACACACCTCAACACCAAAGGGCAGCTCATCCAGACATAAGCACCACAGATTACACAAGCATTCACCCAAGCAACACCCAGATGCAGACATGCCAACAGTCACTACCACCCCTGTGTCCCCCACCTCCTCGTCTCCCTCCTCCCTCCCTGTGACGTCTCCACTCACACCTGCATGCACACCACCATCAGCCAGTACTTCCATCACCAGCACACCCTCCAGTACAGTCCGCACACGTGCAGTCACCACCCCCACTGCCATATACACGTCCCCTGTGTCCTCTCCCACTGTGTCTGTCACCCCCTCTTCCAAGACACACAAACGCAGGCAGCCACCCACCCAACAGCCAACCACCTCACGACAGCCTACGTCACAAGCACCTTCACCCAAAGACAGCACACCTGACTCTCCTACAACCACATCCTCTTCCTCCACTCCCATACCCACTACACCTACCCTTTACATTGGTCCTAAAAAACTTTACCTCTCCAAACTTAACCTCTTTGCCCCACCTGACCCACCCCCTCCATCTGCTAAGAGTCCCAAGAGCACCTCAGCCACCACCGGCCCTGCTTCAAGTGTCACCATTGTGCAGGGGTTTTGGAGTCCACCCTTTCCCAGTACAGATACATCGGCCAGCAGCAAGGGAACAGCCAGCTCCCCCCTGGGAAGAGGACCCGTAAAATCAGGGGCCGCCGCGAGAAGACTGACACGGGAAGCGCTGTGACCGGAGGAGGGGCAGGAGCCCTTTAAATATGTATCGCGCTCCCGCCGTCGCGGGAAGCGCTGTGACCGGAGGAGGGGCAGGAGCCCTTTAAATTTGTATCGCGCTCCCGCCGTCGCGGGAAGCGCTGTGACCGGAGGAGGGGCAGGAGCCCTTTAAATTTGTATCGCGCTCCCGCCGTCGCGGGAAGCGCTGTGACCGGAGGAGGGGCAGGAGCCCTTTAAATTTGTATCGCGCTCCCGCCGTCGCGGGACGCGCGCGGGCGGCGCCCGGGCGAAGCCCGGGCCAAGGGCGGGCCCGTCCTTCGCCCGTCATCAACCGGAAGAGGCCGGGCTGGGCCCCCCCCCTAACGTCTACTTCTTCTGCCTGTGGAATCTCCATCAGGGTGCTGTACCAGATATTGTGTGAGTTTGTTACCAAATATGGGGAAAAGAAAGTCTAATGTTCAGAAGGGGGAAGCCGGGTCCAGCTCCCTTCAGTCCTCCATTACTAGTTATTTATCCTCTGTGATGGGGGCCATTGAATCCGAACTTGAACATGTAGAAGAAAGGATTGGGGCTGTCCAAAGTACTGTCCAACACCCCCCCTTGGAACCTACCATCCATATTTCCACTTTTCCAAGGACTGGTCCTTCATCACTGATCTCGCCTCTGAATACCAGCCAGTTGGGCGCCGATATACTCCCCACAACCGACCAAAATAATTCTTCTCTCCTTTTAGCTATTCCTCCTCCTGAAAGCTCTTGCTCTCAGGCCGATTCTCCCCCTTTGAAGAAGAGGAGAGCCGGGAAAAAGCTCAAAAATACAAAAAAGGCCCTGGGCCCCAATAAGAATCTACCTACCTCCCTGGCCCATAGTGACCAACCACCAATCCCCCTGGTCTCCTTCCCCGAATGCCCTCCGAGCAAGGATGCTCCTGAAGATCTTTCTAGTTTTATTGACTTGACACTCAAATCCTTTTGTGCAACTCTTGAGGCAAAAATTTCCACCTTGATCGCTAGGAAGCTCGATTGCTTTTGTAACGATGTGACCAGGTTTTTATCTAGTTTTTTAAAACCAGGTCCTTTATGCTCGGGAATACTTCATAGCCCCGAACCAGCACATCAGTCTACTCCTCCCCCTACTTTGGTATCCCAAGGAGTAAGCAATTTTTTGCCTGATCCACGATCCGTCTCTGGTCAAGGACCTTTCACTGACAACCCTGCATCAGGGCCGATAAGGGAAGTTTATTCCTCTAGATCGCATGACAAAGATCCTACTAAACTTACTAACCATGTAGACTTTTTACATTTACCACCCGCCTGCAACCCGTACGTTCTGGTTCTTTCAAATGTTCCTCCTCTGGAGTGCTCCAAACAAGAAGATACCCATTCCCTAATTAGAAAAGCTGGTCACTGGTTGAACTTCAATTTCAAATCCAATTGCTTTCATAATGATAAGATTCTCATGGCCCGAAGAGTGAGGAGGGTAGGACACTCCAAAGTATTGGAGGAGGGAGACTATGTTGTTTTAAATTTTGCTAATCCTCGTTCAGTAGACAATTTTTTGACCAATTTGGACTACTGTAAAATGTCAACTAACAGGATTCAAATACATCCCCTGTATCATTTTTACGACCCTGTGCTCCTACCAAACCGCATTGTCACTAATTCTAGTATTCGCAGACCAGATTTTGAAAGGTTTCATTTACAGGTAAATGTACCCTCTAGCAACCGGTTCTCGACTCTCAGTCACCTTGACGTGAACGATTGACTATCGGTGACCCACCCCTGCTCTTCTAAAAAGGAGAGACCAAAGGCTGGGAATGTCCACGCTGAATGTATCTGGGACACAGGAAAGCCTGATTTGGACCTGAAAGCTCCTATAAATACTAAAGTTCTAATGTCATGTCCTGTGTCTAGACCATTAACTCTGCTTAGCTGGAACATAGCAGGGCTGCGATCTAAATCTGACAATTCGGACTGGAAAAGCTTCATTTCCTCCTACGATATAATCTGTCTACAGGAGACCTGGTCCAAAGATACGTTCCTCTTGAACGGTTTCACCTCTTTGTGTCAGCCGGCATTAACTTCCCAGATGGGGAGAGCTAGTGGCGGCCTCTTAGTTCTCGTTTCCGTACATCTCCCGCTTTTAAAAGTGTCTTTAATCTGGTCTTCCCTTTATTTTATGGTTGTCCTTGTCTCTATCTGTGGCCAAAAGGATATCCTTATTTTAAACTTTTATAACAATATTCCACGGGGCCTCCTTATGGGTCATTTGGAAGAGGTAACGGATTTTATAGATTCTTCACATGCTTTGCAGAATAGTGACCTAATTATTATATGGGTGGGCGATTTCAACACTCCTCTGTGCAGCAAAGAACACATGGACCTGTGTGCCTTTCCTGCTGAGGGCAGAGAGTCAGTATTTCATTTTAACCACACATCTGAAGGAGATGCCTTAAACCTTTTTACTTGTAAATTTGACTTGGTCCATGTTACCGAGAAATTGGCCCCTGACGCCTGCAATATACCAACCTTTACAGGGAATTTGAGGGGGAGTATTATCGATTTCATACTTATCAGCTCCTCTGATTTTTACGTAATTCAAGAATTCAAGATTACGCCCCACTGTGCGAGTGATCATAACCCCCTTAGTATTATATTGGACCTAAAAATTATTCAGGCATCCAATAATAAAAGCTTGAGCGCTGCTACTGTTTATAATCCAAACTGTGGCATACGTTTAAAATGGGACAAAATAGATCCAAAACTCTTTAACAAGGAAATTGTAAGAAGTAGGTCGGACTCGATTCAAATGTGTCTCTCCCAACAGTTAGATTCTGACCGCATAGTGCGTGAATTTGAATTTTTAAGCACTGACATTTCACGCGCCTTGGCGGCGGACAGGCCTGCGAAGGGGCCGGCGGCCCACAGATGGTTCGATTCCGCGTGTTCATCTGCCCACAAAAAACTCAAAGATGCACTTAAAGCAGTTCCTCTCTCCCGACAATTAGTTAAAATAGCCAGAGTTGATTATAAGGCTGCCATTGACAAACGGAAATCAGAAATTAGGTCCAGGGCCTGGGGCGATCTTTTGGCTGCATCTGAGCAGAAGGACACTTCTAAATTTTGGAAAGTGATTAATCACTCATACTTTTCTGGTCACCACTCTTTGGCCGATGACTGTCTTATTACTGAGGATGTCTGGTTAACTCATTTTAGGAAAGTCTTCTGTTCAGGATCCTATGAGAATTCGCTTGTAAATTCTTCTACACTTTTCAATTTAGATTCCAAAACTAAGGCCCCAAACATTATTTTTGACCTCCACGAGGTCAAAAATGCTATTAATAGATCAAGGCAGGGAAAAGCTCCCGGCCCTGATGGGGTTCCCGCTGATCTTTTTAAATCAGAAATTGATCTTTGGGGTCCGCTAGTTACAAATGTTTTGAATAGTGTGGTAAACAGTAACGTGCCCCTTTCATGGAAATCGGCCATTATTGTTCCTATCTTTAAAAAAGGTAATAGACAAGATCCTTCCTGTTACAGACCAATCTCTCTTATTGATTCGACGGCAAAGATTTTAGGTAGAGTGATCTTGTCCCGGTTAGAAGACTGGGTGTCCGAGGCCCATATTTTATCCCCTATTCAATTTGGTTTTAGACCTGGTGTAGGCACAGTTGAGCAAGTTTTAAACTTGCAGCTGATACTCAGCAAATATGTGACAGTCAAAAAAGAGTCTATTCACATGGCTTTCATTGATCTAACCAGTGCCTTTGATATGGTTAATAGGTCAAAGTTATGGCAAATTTTGGAAGCCTTAGGCTGCGATCCGCCTCTTTTGGAGCTTATTAAACGCCTACACACAGACCTAACAATTTCTGTTCAGGTCGGCTCACATGGGCAGAGAACCTCCCCCATCCCGTCAACTAGGGGCGTAAGGCAGGGATGTATCTTAGCCCCTTTTCTCTTTCTGATTTATATAAATGGGCTCTATGATTCACTTTTAAAACATGCAAAGGACATACCGAAGATGGGTCAGAGACACCTCCCAGTTTTATTATACGCTGACGATGCAGTTTTAATTGCCCGTACTGCAAACGGTTTACAGGGACTACTGGATGTATTTTACGATTTTATGCTGAATCTGGATCTGAAAGTAAATTACACAAAGACTTTTGTTATGGCCTGTGGCCCACGCAACACTAAGTCTAAACTATTTTCTATGGGAGGGCACACTCTTAATAAGGTCAAAGAATTTTGTTATCTAGGCATGTACATGAGTTCTTCTTTGTCCTGGAAGACACACATTAATTTTAAGCTCCTACAGTTGATAAGGAACAATGAAGCAATTTTTCGCTTCTCAAATAAACTAGGTCACAGACCCCCTGCTCAGTTGAAAACTCTTTATAATTCCAAATGCACTGCATCAGTCCTTTATGGGGCAGGCGTCTGGGGCTTTAATAAAATACCGTCTCTTCAGAGTGTAGAAAATAAATTCCTGCGCAGATTATTGTTGGTTCCAAAATGCACCGCAAACATAATCTGCCATGAAGAACTGGGTCAGTGCTTTTTGGAGGACAGGGTCTTTATGGCTCCCCTACTACTGTGGATCAAATGTTGGTCAAATCCTATGGCAAGTTTGGTCCAAGACTGTATCACTGATTGTCTTCAATTGGAATACTCAAATAGGATTCCCTGGCTTATGTTTCTGCAAAACTCCTTTGAGAACCTAGGGCTTAGATATATGTTTGATGATCCCCATCTATTAACCACAAACTCTAGGTCTGTTTTGAAGTCTACCTATTCCAAGCACATATCAGAGCTGAGATTTTATAGTTCCCTGAAATTGAAATCTTTTGATTCTTATTCTCGGATTGTGACTGTTCCATGCCTTGAACCCTATTTGTCTTGGTTTTCAAGTTTTAAAATAATTTCCTTTTTAACACTTTTTAGACTTAATCTAATTCATTTTAAGGTAGCTTTCCCTGAACCATGTTTCTGGAAAAAGGATTTACCGCTTTGTCCCTGTGACTCCAAATCAACCCAGAGCACTTTGCACTTTTTTCTTTTTTGCCCTTTATATGCTGCACCTAGAGGGGCCTTTATTTTACCCATGTTACGTCTTTTTAGACCTATTCATTATAAGGAAGCCCTGCTATACCTTCAGAGGTTGCCTAATATCCAAATTTGTCACCATGTATTAGACTTTGTCACAGCTTCTTTACGCATTAGGAAAAGGCCTATTCCTTTTTAAATATTTTATGTACGTATAGTATATCCTTTTAACGCCAACATTTGTACTTTTCTGACTTTGTGATTTTTAATCATGTCTAGTATATCTATCTATGTATGTCAAGGGGTTTCAGTGTGGATGTTCATCTGGTGCTTCCAGTAATGGTTTTTAAGCTTTATTTTACTATTTATAGATTGTGAAATGTGTCTTGGTTTGTACTTTTATGGCAATTGCCGAATAAAGTTATTTGACTGACTGACTGACTGACTGACTGACACGGCCGCCCCCAAGGAGCGAAGTCCTGGGCCCTCACCTGCCACAACATCCAGGGGAGGCAAGGGCCAGAGAGCCTCATCGAAGGAGGGCAAGGGCAGCAGGGCGGAGAAGTGAGCCAGCAGGGGCGCGGACCAGGAGGGCCCCACAAGCCCCATCCCGGGTGTGAGGGAGGACACCCACGGGCCCAGGACTCCGTCACAGAAGGGTCCAGCAACTGCACGGTCGGAGGGCGACTAAGCAGGGAGTCCTGGCCAGGCCTGGCTCCCTTGGATGACTGGACAAGCACCGCTGAAGAGGGCCCCGCCGTGCAGAAAGACACCGCTGAAGAGGGCCCCGCCGCGCAGAAAGACACAGCTGAAGAGGGCCCCGCCGTGCAGAGAGGCACCGCTGAAGAGGGCCCCGCCGTGCAGAGAGGCACCGCTGAAGAGGGCCCCGCCGTGCAGAGAGGCACCGCTGAAGAGGGCCCCGCCGTGCAGAAAGACACCGCTGAAGAGGGCCCCGCCGTCTCAAGCACCGCTCCGCTGGGCCCCGCCGTCTCAAGCACCGCTCCGCTGGGCCCTTCCTGTCCAGCACCGCTCCGCTGGGCCCTTCCTGTCAAGCACCGCTCCGCTGGGCCCCGCCGTCTCAAGCACCGCTCCGCTGGGCCCTTCCTGTCAAGCACCGCTCCGCTGGGCCCTTCCTGTCAAGCACCGCTCCGCTACGCCCTTCCTGTCAAGCACCGCTCCGCTGGGCCCCGCCGTCACAAGCACCGCTCCGCTGGGCCCCGCCATCTCAAGCACCGCTCCGCTGGGCCCTTCCTGTCAAGCACCGCTCTGCTGGGCCCTTCCTGTCAAGCACCGCTCTGCTGGGCCCCGCCGTCTCAAGCACCGCTCCGCTGGGCCCTTCCTGTCAAGCACCGCTCCGCTGGGCCCCGCCGTCTCAAGCACCGCTCCGCTGGGCCCTTCCTGTCAAGCACCGCTCCGCTGGGTCCTTCCTGTCAAGCACCGCTCCGCTGGGCCCTTCCTGTCAAGCACCGCTGGCCCATTGGCAGTCCCGGTTCTGTGTCGGGCAGGCCTTCACGACGCACACTGCCCACCATGCCTACTCCATGACCAGTGGTCTCTGTAATCCACCTGATGGACTGTGGCTTTGCACTCCCCAGGATGTAACAGTGGGCAATCCACCCACTGTAGAGACTTGTGAGACTGTGGCTTTGCACTCCCCAGGATGGCACGGTGGGCAACCCACCCACTGTAGAGACTTGTGAGACTGTGGCTTTGCACTCCCCAGGATGGCACGGTGGGCAACCCACCCACTGTAGAGACTTGTGAGACTGTGGCTTTGCACTCCCCAGGATGGCACGGTGGGCAACCCATCCACTGTAGAGACTTGTGAGACTGTGGCTTTGCACTCCCCAGGATGGCACGGTGGGCAACCCACCCACTGTAGAGACTTGTGAGACCATGGCTTTGCACTCCCCAGGATGGCACGGTGGGCAACCGACCCACTGTAGAGACTTGTGAGACTGTGGCTTTGCACTCCCCAGGATGGCACAGTGGGCATGGCGGACCCCTCGTGGATCTGGCGTCGTGGACTCATGTGGCTGAGGTGCCCCCCATTCCCTTCCCCCTGAGTTGCCTGTAGTTTTGTCATCTGATGCCCCAGCAGTGTTCTCTCCAACGGACTCAGGTCTCCTGTGTTGGCTTTGCCCATGTGTTGATCCACTTTGGCCCACGGACAGTGGAAATTTAGGTGACTGTGCAGGACTTATTGCCTATGTTTATCGGTTTCGTTATTATCTTACTTGTTTTTTTACTATTCATATTGCTATTTTACCATGACTTCAAAGAACCTCTTATATACATAAATGTTGTTTCTCACTTTAATTATGTCTTTGCATTATTACGGGGGGTTTGGGTGGTGTCACTGTGACTTGGTGCTCTGCATTGGTGTGTAGATAGTTGGGGGGGGGGTCGCATATGTGTGTGCCCGTAAGCTTTCCTCCTCCCCCCTCCCCTGTGTCGTAGGTGCAGTACTCACCGTTGTCGTCTGCGCCGGTGTTCGTACTCGTGGTAGATGAGCAGGTAGACAATAGCCGGTAGGATGTGTAATTCGGGCTCCATGCTGTCCTCCTTCCTCGTGGAGTGTGTATAGGTGAGCGTTTTCCCGTTCGTAGTCTGTTTCCGCCGTGTTTTTATCGGCGGGGCTCCCGCCTCGGAAAAGGTGGCGGATTGGTGAGTTGTGATAGGGTGGGCGGTACATTGTCTGGCGCCTGGCTGTTGGCGGTGACCGCCGAGCTGTTTGTCTGTCCTGCCGTGGCGGGCGGAGTGTTAAAGTGGCGGCCTGTGTTGGCGGTTCCCGCCAGGGTCAGAATACCTTTTTTTTGACCGCCTGCCTGTTGGCGGATTGGCCGCCGCTTTATCACCGGCCGCCAGGGTCAGAATGACCCCCTCAGTGTGCATTCAAGGGCTACAATGGAAAAAATGAAGCTACTTCGATATGCTTAAAAAAAATGAAACTAATGCATCAACTCCACACCGCATCTTTGCGAAAATGGCGCTTGGGCCCTGAGCAGCAATTTAACGTTACCACTGCACCATGAAGCAAAATCGACTTGTGACTCTTATGTGTAAAAAAACCACTTATGGTGCTAAAAACTTGATGCACATGCACAGGAAGTGATGTACAAGGATATCCTGCCTGCAAGCCTAGTACAGCAAGGGTAGTTTCACTTTCACTTAACAGTCTGTTCCCCTTTGACTGTGTGTGGTTGAGTTTTGGAGAAGATGGTGGATTTGTGTTATGTTTGGAGGTCTTGTTGTGTCCCTTGTACTGTGTCCTGTGTTTTTGGTGTATACATTGTGTATTTACTTGCCATTTGTATTATTGGTGCACTATTTTTTTGTAATTGTATTGTGGGGTGTCTGTCTGGCGTAGTTTAGTTGTTGGGGTAGTTTTGGGAGTTTGGGGTAGGTGTTGGGTTTAAGTTCCCTTTATTATATTTTTTTGGGTGACGTCCTGCACTATTTTGTCAGGTCTGGGAAGGGTAAGATGGGGAGAATATCTCCTGATGAACTGGGGGGAGGTTTATCTGGTTGATGGCTCATTACCTGCCCCACATGCTGCAACTGGGTGGCTGGGTGATCCTGGGCTACCTCACCGAGGCAAGGCGGCTGCGGTGGGGCAAGGTTGTGTATCATCTGGTAAGGATATTCTAGACTGGACGCAATGAGCACCAGCTCAAGCATCGGTGGGCAATGGATCAGGATCTGCTGGATCACTTGGGAATCAAAATCGGCGAAACTGTTGGTAGCTCTTCCATTGTCATACAATCAGCTGCATTTAGCATTTGACTGACAGTTGCAGATAAGTCTAAGTGCTGCTTGTAGTGATTGTGAACATGTCGTATGCAACCTGTATGGGGAGTTTGTGCCCCAATTGAGGCCTGCAGGGAAAATGTTGTACAATTTAGACAATGCAGGACACATATTGCCCCTCTCTTGCAAATTGGCAATTTGGCAATTTGGAGGTGACAAATAGCTGATGTTGTTACTCCATCACCTCTCTCACGAGAATTTGATGCTCCTCCACACTAAACTGACATGTTCTCTTTTTCTTCTCCTTCCCCTGGGCCTTCTGTGCGTCCTCTTGGCTGGATCCTGGGTGTCTGGGGTCACCCTTGGGTCTCTCTTGGCCTGCTGCTTCCATTTTCCCTCTGCTTTGCAAACTTTCCTGCATTTACGTCTAAAGTTGACACAAATGCGGGGTTAACATGGTGCACATCTGTTTGCAACATGTTTACGAGCCGTAAAATGGGTTAGAGTCAATTTTGCAGTGTTAACGTCAGTTTGTCTTACGACAGGGCACAAGGGTACATCAACATTTTTTACTCTAAATAGTTTTTAGCGCCATCCTGCATCATAATATAAATATGACGCACAGGTGGCACAAAAAAATGGCACAAGCCAGCGCTAAACTTCTTGACGCTAAACTGTCTTTGCCGCTAAACTGTCTTTGCACAGTTTTGCATCAAAAAAGTATCAATATCCCCCTCAGTCCTAATTTATGTGTATATATGTATTATCCCTTATTAAATTATTACCCATTTGAGAAATGTCCCTAAAACTTTGCAGACCTGCTGCCCCTGTTTCATTCTAGGAGTTCTGAAAGTTTTGAGGTGTTTCATCAAGGGAGAAAAAAGGCGATCCGAAAACATGCATAAAATCGAAGGAATTTTGCATGGACCTTTGTATCTTGCATAGCGCAAAAACAGTCAGTTGGATTTTAACTAAATTAGACAGCATTATATATTATGGTGTGCAGATGGTTCTTTGGGGTGCACGTAAGAAAAGTAAGTATTTCATGAGTTTTAAGTGTTTTTAATTTAGCTTTATCCGTGGCCACACCTCTTTACTCCCAAGGTATACACAATGAAAAGTTTTTATCTGATTGGCTAATAACTGCCTTTACGAAAGTGTAGCACAGCCATCTAATTTTTAGCTCGTGTTTCACTGTGTTCTGTGCCATACTATTCAATGTAGGTAAGTATTAGGTTTGGTATTTTTCCCACACTATTACTACTTTAGTAAAGTGGAAATAAGTAGGAAAAATATTTATACCACGTACAAATCCCCCCAAAAATGTAACTATAACTTGCTCCTTGTCCATGCACCAGCTATACCCTTGCATATTACAAACTTTTGAGCATGTGAAATCACAGCATTAATAACATCACTTATAACATCTCAAGTTGCATAATTTGCCTGAACACACTGCATGGCACAGTGGTGAGTTATAGTTAATGTAGTGTGGCGAGTGAGGTGAGAAGACAGTGTGCGTCAGTATAAAAGTGAGTTATAAGTATGACCTAACTTACTTTGAAAGTAGTGCTTAGTTAATAAATAACAAATATAACTGTAACAATTGAATTTCTAATGTTTGTGTCCTTTAAGTTGGGTTTGTATACCAAGCATAAAGGACGTTTTCTTAATGTTATAGAAGATGTCATGAGAGATCTAGTATGTGGGGTAATTAGCAGAGCATGGCGAGGGCGCAAGTTATAGTTACCTTAGCACGCAACTTTTAGTTATGTGAAATAACTCTAACTGCAGAATTTCTAAGGTTTTTATGAGAAAATTCTGAACCTAACTATAACCCCTCGGTAACCTCTGTTTTTCTTCAGTGAATTTGTATGTTTTTTTACATTCTATTTCCTAACTATAACATACCTGTAACTTTGAGTTTTTTCAGTGAATTTCTATGTTTTTTTTAAGGTAAAGTAATTTTAGTTACTATACATTAATCCTACCACCACCATGCCTGGCCTTTGGCCATGTGCAGCAGGGATTGGCTGCAGGGTCTGCAGCCAAACCCCTATAACCATCCAACCGTGCACCACACATGGCCTTCCGCCATGTGTGGTGGGGGCCTATAATCACCTAACCCTGCACCATGAACAGCCTTCCACCTTGCATAGCAGGGGTTGTTTCAGGGCCTGTCTCTCTGGGTGTGAGAATAGGTGTGAGAGAGTGTCACTGGGTGTGAGAGTGGGTGTGACAGTGTCTGGTTGTAAGAGTGGGTGTCAGAGGGTCTATGTGGGTGTGAGAGTGTCTGTTTTGTGTGAGAGTAGGAGTGAGAGGGAGTCCCTGGGTTTGAGGGTGGGAGTGAGAGTGTCTCTGTGAGTGGGTGTGTGAGTGTCTGTGTTGGTCTGTGAGTGGCTGTGGGAGAGTTTGAGTCAGTCTGTGAGAGGGTACATTAATCTGAGAGGGTCTGTGAGTGGGTGTCTAAGTCTCTGAGTGGGTCTGTGAGTAAGTGTGTGAGTCTCTAAATGGATCTGTGAGTGGGTGTTTGAGTCTCTAAGTGGGTCTATGAGTGGGTGTGTGAGTTTTTGAGTGGGTCTGTGAGTGGGTGCATGTGTCTAAGTAGGCCTGTGAGTGGATGTGTGAGTGTCTGAGTAGGTCTGTAAGTGGGTGTGTGAGTGTATGAGTAGGTCTGTGCATGAGTGTGTGAGTGTATGATTACATCTGAGTGAGTGCATGAGTTTCTGAGTGGGTCTGTGAGTGAGTGCATGAGACTCTGAGTTGGACTGAGAATGGGTGCTTGAGCCTGAGTGGGTCTGTGAGTGGGTGCATGAATGTCTGAGATGGTCTGTGAGTGGGTGCATGAATATCTGAGTGGATCTGTGAGTGGGTGCATGAGAGTGTAAGTGGGTCTGAGAGTGGGTTAGTGTCAGAGTGGGTCTGTAAGTGGGTGCATGCATCTCTGAGTAGGTCTGTGAGGGGTTGAATGAGTGTCTGAGTGAGTGCCTAATGTTATAATTAGATTTATTTTTAAAGTCACTTCTGGCCTACTGGTAAAGCTGTTGGACTGTCACTCATTGGGTTGAAAGTTCATGTCCTGGTGTCTCAAGCAGTGTGTCTGTTTATTTACTAGTGTTTTGAGTGTTAAATATTCTTAGTGATGTAATATTTACATCTTTTTCGCAATAATAATCTTTGGTTTGGATGTCAAAGTTATTTCTGCATGCTATACACAAATGAGTCATCTATGGACTAGTAGTTAAGGTATTTGACCCTCACACTAAGGTTGAAGGTTCTAGTCTTAGTGAGTCTCTCGTCATTTGCTTAGTTTAATTTCTTTTCATCTTCAAACGTTTAAGATATATACTGAAAAGTGATAGCACTATTTTTACTTGATAGTTACATTTTCCTTTTCAAGTTTTCCTAAAATATGTCATTCTAACTATATAATTTATTCAAATTTAGCACAATTCTCTTGGTGGTTACAAGGAGTTGACCGTAAGGCCTGGCTACAGGCCATGAACTGTGGCCAACCCCTGCCACGCATGCCCGAAGGCCGTGGGAGGTTGGGTAATTATAGGGTTTGACTGCAGGGCCTGGCCGTAGACTATGTCCTGTGGTCAACTGCTGCCCGCAGCACAGAGTTGGGTGGTTATAGGGGCTTGGCTGCAGGGACTGGCCACAGCTGAGGCCCTGTAGCCAAATTCCGCTGCGCACGGCCAAAGACCGTGCATGGTGCAGGGTTTGGTGGTTATAGGATCTGTTCACAGGCCCTGTAGCCAGACACTGCCACACAAAACCGAAGGCAGTGCGCCGCACAGTGTTAAGTGGTTATAGGGGCTTGGCCATGAGGCAGTCCACCTCCATTGCACCTGGTCAGAAGTCATGTGCAGCAGTAGTTGGATTAAAATATAGTAATTAAAATTACTTTATGTTAAAAAAAAGGTAACAATTCATTGAAAAAAACAAAGGTTACAAGACATTATAGTTGGGAAATAGATTTTAAAAAAACCTTAGAAATTCACTTAAAAACCAAAGGTTATAGGGACTTTATAGTTAGGTTCTGAATTTACTCGCACTCATGCCCTCACCACGCACTGCTAACTACGCCAGATATTACAGCAATCATGACAACTTTTATAAGCTCAATAAAATTATCAATGAAACGTTAAACATCTAGGGGGTCATTACAACCCTGGCGGACGGTGTTAAAGCTGCGGTAATACCGCAAACAGGCCGGCGGACAAAAAAAGTGAATTACGACCCTGGCGGAAACCGCCAACTAAGACAGCCACTTTAACACATCGCCCGCCACGGCGGTACAGACAAACAGCGCTGCGGTCACCGCCAACAGACAGGCAGAAGACAATGTACCGCCCACACTATCACAACACACCAATCCGCCACCTTTTCCGGGGCGGATTCACCGTGGATAAAAACACGGCGGAAACAGCTTGTGCTATGGGAAAACGCTCACCTCAACACATCCCATGAGGAACGAGGACACCATGGAGCCGTAACTACAAATCTTACCTGCCCTTGCATTCCTGCTCATCTACGACCAACAGCGACGTAGGCGCAGAACATACCGGTGAGTACAGCACCTACGACACGGGGGAGGGGGGAGGAAAAAGTTACGGGGACACCCACCAAACACCCCCACCCCCACCCTCGCATATTACAACTTACACACCAATGCATTCACAAAAATCACAGTAACAACCCACAATCCCCCCGGAAGAATGCAAAGACAAAGCGAATAGCAGTCAAACTTTGTATTGTGCCAATATACTACTCATTAAAAAATATACGGATATATATATATCACAAAATCTGTCAAAAATAAATGTACAATACAAGAAGTAGTGCAGAGATGTACACAACAATGTCCGTGCACCAACAGTCCAAAAATGCATGGGCGACGCCCACAATAGATACCTGACCAAAATCCGAGAGAACACTGCCGGGGCATCAGATAGAAACAATACAGGCACCTCAGGGGGAAGGGAAGGGGGGGCACCTCAGCCAGATGAATGGGAAGCCAGACCCACGACGGGGCTCCATGCCCATTGAAGTATCCTGGGGAGTGCAAAGCCACAGTCTCTCAAGTCTCTACAGTGGGTGGCTTGCCCACTGTTACATCCTGGGGAGTGCAAAGACACATCTTCGCAAGTAGATGCAGTTCTCTACTGGTACTGAGTGGGACTGGTGCCCAGACTGGATGAGTCTCTCCGTGAAAGTACATGTCCTGTCACAGTCCCAGCTGCACATGGGAGAACGATGCCTGATGTGCTGGACTATTCATACCCACACGGTCTTTGCCCTGTTCAGCGGTCTTCACCATGGCGGTCTTTGCCCTGTTCAGCGGTGCTTAGCCATGGCGGTCTTTGCCCTGTTCAGCGGTCTTCACCATGGCGGTCTTTGCCCTGTTCAGCGGTGCTTAGCCATTGGCGGTCTTTGCCCTGTTCAGCGGTCTTCACCATGGCAGTCTTGGCCTTGTTCAGCGGTGCTTAGCCATGGCGGTCTTTGCCCTGTTCAACGGTCTTCACCATGGCGGTCTTTGCCCTGTTCAGTGGTGCTTTGCCATGGAGGTTCTGGTACGGATATTGGTGTGTGGCATTACGATCTCCACACTGGACATTGGTGTGTGGCATGACAAATTCCACACACTGGACATTGGTGTGTGGCATGACGAACTCCACACTGGACATTGGTGTGTGGCATTACGAACTCCATACTGGACATTGGTGTGTGGCATGACGAACTCCACACTGGACGTTGGTGTGTGGCTTGATGTTCCATCATTGCCCAGCGGGGCTGTGGGATTCTGAACCCTCATGGGCTGTGACTCCGGCGGTGGCGGTGGTCTCCTGACCAGTAACGATACTTGGGCCCTCCTGGGCTATGACTCTGGCGGTGGTCTCCTGACCAGTTACGATACTTGAGCCCTCCTGGGCTGTGACTCCGGCGGTGGCGGTGGTCTCCTGACCAGTTACGATACTTGAGCCCTCCTGGACTGTGACTCCGGCGGTGGCGGTGGTCTCCTGACCAGTAACAATACTTGAGCCCTCCTGGGCTATGACTCTGGCGGTGGTCTCCTGACCAGTAACGATACTTGAGCCCTCCTGGGCTATGACTCTGGCGGTGGTCTCCTGACCAGTTACAATACTTGAGCCCTCCTGGGCTGTGGCTCCGGCGGTGGCGGTGGTCTCCTGACCAGTAACGATACTTGAGCCCTCCTGGGCTATGACTCTGGCGGTGGTCTCTGGACCAGTTACGATACTTGAGCCCTCCTGGGCTATGACTCTGGTGGTGGTCTCCGGACCAGTTACGATACTTGAGCCCTCCTGGGCTGTGACTCCGGCGGTGGCGGTGATCTCCTGACCAGTTACGATACTTGAGCCCTCCTGGGCTATGACTCTGGCGGTGGTCTCCGGACCAGTGACGATACTTGAGCCCTCCTGGGCTATGACTCTGGCGGTGGTCTCCGGACCAGTAACGACGATTCTGGCGGTTGTGTCTGGACCGCCGGAAATGATGGCGCACTTCTCTGCCGTGACACTCACAACAGGTTGGGGAGACTTCCTCGGGACCTTCCCCACCTTCTTTTGAGTTACAGATGACTCACCAATCGCCTTGGATCCCATTTCACTATTTGTCCCACCAGGAGTCTTGACACGGTCCCATCGGCCACTCTCCAATTTCGGAGCCTTTACAGGGGGTGGGCTGACAGTGCCTTGGCTCCGGGTCCTACTGCCTGCCCTGGTGGACGGGGCACTCCAAAAACCTGGTACACGCACCACTGGTACTGGAGGCTTTTTGGCTGAGTTGCTACGACGGGACTGATGAATTGGAGGGGGGGGGCAAAAAGGTCAATTTGACATAGGGACAGTTTCTGACGTACACTGGGATGGGTAGCTGGAGGGGCTCTGGGAGTGGAGGAAGAGGAGGTGGTTGTAGGAGGTGTCACTTTAGCTGTTGTGGGTGCAGGTGCAAGTACTGGAGGCTGTCGTGAGGTGGATGGATGTTGGGTGAGTGATTGCCGGCGTTTGTGTACTTTGGGAGGGGGCGTCACAGACACACTGGGAGAGGACACAGGGGACGTGTAAATGGCAGTGAAGGTGGTGAGTGCAGGTGAGCGGCTTGTGGTGCTGGGTGTCCTGGTGAGAGTGGATGTTGCTGTGTCTGTATGGTCTGATGCTTGTGTGAGTGCCTGTGGTGTGTGTGGTGCCTATGTTTGCTTGAGCTACTTGTGTGTGTTGACTTGTGTGCATGCTGGTCTGTAGGTGTGCTTGGGATGGGCTGGGGTACAGGGGATTGGCTCTGGGTGGAGGAAGTTGGAGGGGGGATGCTGGACACAGGGACAATGGCTGCCATCAGTGCTGAGGCCAGAGATTGCAGGGTTCGCTGAAGGACAGCCTGACCAGAATGAATGCCTTCCAGGAATGCATTACTGTGTTTCAACTCTCGTTCTACACCCTGGATGGCATTCACAATGGTAGACTGCCCAACAGTGAGTGACCTGAGGAGGTCAATGGCCTCCTCACTGAGGGCAGCTGGGGTGACTGGGGCAGGGCCTGAGGTGCCTGGGGCAAAGGTGATGCCCACCCTCCTGGGTGAGCGGGCACGGGGCGAACGCTGAGGGGCTGCTGGGAGGGCAGTGCTGGTAGGGGAGGTGGCGGCTGTACCTGTAGAAGTGGGGCGCACAGATGGTGCCGCCACCACAGGGAGCTCCCATCGGCGGATGAGTCCGTGTCGCTGTTTGGTGATCCTGTGGCCGACGTGAAGCCCCCTCGCCCTCCGTCCCACTGGTGAATTCAGAGTCTGTGGTGTGGCCCTCCATGGCCATGTGGGATGCAGCTCCCTCGTGCTCCGGTGCCACTGTACCTCCGCCTGTTGATGCTGATGTACAGAAGGACAGGGAGAGCAGAAAAAGGGTGGAGACAGAAGAAAGAGAGTTTTAGTGCATGGCATACCGCTACCGTTGGCGGACAAGACAAACGCAGCAGCCCCCTGCATTACGCCGTGCTCCTGCCCTCTGCACATGCAATTTCTGGGATATGGCCTACATGGCAATGGTAGAAATCTGCCCACATGTATGGCAAAGGGGCAACTATACATCAATTTGCCATTTTTTTGAGCTGGGGTAGAGTGCCACATGGCCTACATAACGGAGGGGCCTTGCCTACCTAACTCGCCCTGGCCTAGGGACACCCACAGCCCACCACCCCCACCCAGACAGCCCCACTGCACGCAAAGTCCATAGGATGAGGTTGTACTCACCCCCTTGTGTCTGCTGTGATGTCCTTAAGTGCCCATCCAACTCCGGGTAGGCCACCGCCAGGATCTGGAACATCAGGGGGGTCATGGTGCGACGGGCACCCCTCCCACGTTGGGAGGCCATCCCCAGCTGAGCCTCCGCCGTCTTCTTGCTGCAGCGGCGAATGTCCTCCCATCTCTTCCGGCAGAGGGTGCCCCGTCTCTGGTGGGCCCCCAGGTTCCGGACGTCCTTGGCGATGGCACGCCAAATGTCCCTCTTCTGGTGGGTGCTGGCCTACAGGACATGCACAAGGAAAGAGGAACAGTCATTACCTACAGCACCGTCCTTGTAATTGGCCCCCTCCCAACTCTATCCCTGTGGCCAATTCATCCCCATGCATGACTGTTCTATGTACTCCGCCCCCTTCCCTCATCCACCCAGCCCTCTCCACCCAGGCCTAGCCCATACAACGTGCTCCCTGTGTACTAACCTGTTGGCCTGGAGGACCGTAGAGTAGCGTATACTGGGGGAGGACCCCATCCACAAGTTTCTCCAACTCCTGTGTAGTGAAGGCAGGGGCCCTTTCCCCAGACGCAGCAGCCATCGTCGCTTCCAGACCGAGGTCACAGCAGCACTAGCAGTGTAGGTCCTCTCCTGTCGAAGGTCAGGTATCTAGTGATTGAACAGATAGAAAATGGTGGTGATGTCCGCGGCGGTGCGCATCATCACCGCCAGCGCACCTGTTCATTGGCTCCTGGGACCCATAGGGTCCAATGTTAACCAATGCAGCATTGTGCCGCGCTCTACGACCGCCTACCGCGACAGTGTCCAACGCCAGCGCAGTTACCCCATAATTCCAATGTCCCAGTTTAGAGGTCAGGCAGCCGCCATTTCAGGGGCCCACATGGCTTCAATTACTACTGCGTCACACATACCGAGGCCTACACTCAAAACCTTTCCCGGATGGGTTAATTGTCTGTTGTAGTCTTGTGTGTGACTGTGGGTACATACCTGGAGGAATGCTGACAGTTTCTTCGCTGTTGTCCTTCTTAGGCACCATCAGTTGGGACATATTGGAAGATGGCGGAATCCGCCAGTGTACCAACCGCTGGTGGACCTGTTGACAATGGAAGAGCGACATGTCATCGTGACCTACCGGTTTGACCGTGCCACAATCCAGGAACTATGTACCCAGTTGGAGCCAGACCTGATGTCACCAATCCGCCATCCGACTGGAATCCCCCCTGACGTGCAGGTGCTGTCAGTGCTCCATTTCCTTGCAAGTGGGTCTTTTCAGACAACAGTGGCCATGGCATCAGGGATGTCCCAGCCTATGTTTTCCAACGTGTTGTCCAGAGTGTTGTCTGCCCTGCTGAAACACGTAAGGAGATACATCATTTTCCCTGAGGTGGAGGATTTGCCTACAGTGAAAGGTGACTTCTATGCCCTTGGACATATCCCCAACGTCATAGGTGCCATTGATGGGACCCATGTAGCTCTGGTCCCCCCGCAGGAATGAACAGGTGTACAGGAACAGGAAGAGTTATCATTCCATGAATGTCCAGATGGTCTGTTTGGCAGACCAGTACATCTCGCAGGTAAATGCAATGTTCCCTGGCTCAGTGCATGACGCCTACATCCTGCGGAATAGCAGCATCCCTGATATGATGGGTGAACTCCAGAGGCACCGTGTATGGCTATTGGGGGACTCTGGTTACCCTAACCTGTCCTGGCTATTGACCCCAGTGAGGAATCCCAGGACCAGGGCAGAGGAACGGTACAATGAGGCCCATGGGCGGACTAGGAGGGTTATCGAACGCACCTTCGGCCTCCTTAAGGCCAGGTTCAAGTGCCTCCATATGACAGGTGGGTCCCTATTCTACTCACCAAAGAAGGTGTGCGACATCATCATCGCCTGCTCTATGCTCCATAACTTGGCATTGCGACGCCAGGTGCCTTTTCTGCAGGAGGATGATCCAGATGACAGTGTTGTTGCAGCGGTTGAGCCTGTGGAGCCTGTGGACAGTGATGAGGATGAAGCTGATGAAGATGAAAATGACAACAGGGAGTCAGTCATACTGCAATATTTTCAATGAGACACAGGTGAGAACAATTTCATGTTTCACATTATATTACATTTCACACGTCTACCTCTATCCTGTACCTACATTTCACTCCCTATTTGGTTACTGAGTTGTCCCCTTCCATTTCAGTTTCAGTAATGTGGTAACCTACGTGTCAACAGCTTGCACCCTTGAAAGGCTTGTGATGTGTGACATTGGTATGTTGACCTTCCAATGGGTAACCTTTTTTAACACTGTAATTGACAATTCAAAGTTCACAATCATTGACTGACTCCAATATTATTGAGGTTTCAAGGGTGTTTATTGAAGTGCATAAAAATTTAGGGGGGTTGTGAAATGGGGAGAGGTCATGGTGGAAGAATGTCCATGGCAGAGTCCAGTCTATTAGTCTCACAGGTACATTGCACATCTGGCCATTGGAAGTGGAGCTGGGGCAGTTCCAAGCTGTACAGGGTAGCAAAGTGGGACAGTGGGGGGACAATCAGGGTGGTCTTATTTCCTGGCGGGGGTCTTGCCATCTTGCTCTGTCCTGTTCCTGGATCTCAGGGCCCGCTTTCGTGGTGGTTGTCCGTCTGCATGGGGAGGGGTGCTGGTGTGTTGGTCCTGTGGCGGGGCGTCCTGTCCACTAGCGCCGGCGGAAGTGGTGGACATTTCATCGTCGTGGCTAGTGTCAGGGGCCCCTCGGAGTGCCACGGTGTCCCTCAAGGTCTTTTGAATGTCCATCAGCACCCCTATGATGGTGCCCAGGGTGGAGCCTATGGTCCTGAGCTCCTCCCTGAACCCCAAATACTGCTCCTCCTGCAGACGCAGGGTCTCCTGCAACTTGTCCAGGACCGTTGCCATCGTCTCCTGGGAGTGGTGGTATGCTCCCATGATGGAGGAGAGGGCCTCGTTGAGAGTAGGTTCCCTTGGCCTGTCCTCCCTCTGTCGCACAGCAGCCCTCCCAGTTCCCCGGTGTTCCTGTGCCTCCGTCCCCTGGACCGTGTGCCCACTACCACTGCCCCCAGGTCCCTGTTGTTGTTGGGGTGGAGGGTTACCCTGGGTGCCCTGCAGTGGTGGACACACCGCTGATTGACCTGTCCTGGGTAGGGAGGTATGGGCCCGCTGGGTGGGTGCTGTGCTGGTGTTCCCAGAGGGTGTAAGCTCGGTGTTGGGCTGTGGCTGGGCAAGGGGTGTTGTAATTTAGCAGTGATTAGATTAAGCATTAGCAGAAAACATCTTGTATTTAGTAACTATTGTGAACATTTTGCGGAATCCATTTTGTATTCATGGCAGCCATTTTTTCTGCTACATGCTGCCATGTGCTCACCATGTGCTCTGTCCTACCTTTCTGTTAACTGCTCTTGAAATCTGCCTAGTGACAAGTTATATTTAGCATCTCTTACTTTCGCACATGCTCAGTAAGGTCTGCAGCTGTTAGTCCTTGGAAACTGTTAGCTCCTCCTACCTGTCGACTGTGCATTTTCCACATGACCTTACATGTATACAAGTCTTGTTTCCATAATTGTACCATCTCCTTTTAGCCCCTACGTGGGTATAAATGGACCATGCTCTCTCAGTTCAGTGTGCTACTTCAGACATTACCCAAGGGTGCTGTCTGAACTGTAGTACCACCTCATGAGGTTAATAAACTTTTGTCTTTTATTCCAGTTTCTGTGCCAACTTCTTCCTACATGGTCTGAGGACTTTGTGCAGAGAAAGGTGAACCCCTTGCACTAGTAGGCCTTGCTGAGGCTTACTTCAACAGGGGAACCGACTGTCCTGAGGCCCACGATGGTCCGGGCTGGTCATCAAGATCCAGTTGGGCAGAGCTGCTGTCGTCACTGTGGGCCTCTTCTGGGGGTGGAGTGGTGTTGTCTGGACCCTCTGGTGTGGTGACGTTCCTTCCGGTTCCTGCGGGGGTATAAGTACATGATTATTGCATGTGTGTGTTTCATGGTGTGCAATGGTTGGGTGTGCGTGAACCCCAGTGCAGGCATTCCTGTGTGGGGGCTTGTGTGGTGATGTTTGGGGGGTGTTGTGGGTATGTGCAGGGGGCATGCTTTAGTGATGGGTGTCCATGCTTAGTTGTGTCATGCAGGTCTTGGGGTTGGGATGGGTGGTTGGTGTTATGGGTAGATTAGTGAGGAGTTAGGGTGATAGGGGAGGGTGTGAGGGTGTGAGGGTGGGGATGTGTGATAGCATGCAGGTAGGGTGGGGGATATGATAGTGAAGATTTGACTTACCAGTGTCCGTTCCTCCAACGACTCCTGCGAGGCCCTCAGGATGCAGGATGGACAAGACTTGCTCCTCCCATGTTGTTAGTTGTGGGGGAGGAGGTGGGGGTCCGCCGCCAGTCCGCTGTACCGCAATGTGGTGCTTGGATACCGCAGAACGCACCTTCCCCCGTAGGTCGTTCCACCTCTTCCTGATGTCCTCCCTATTTCTTGGGTGCTGTCCCACAGCGTTGACCCTGTCGACTATTCTTTGCCATAGCTCCATCTTCCTGGCTATGGATGTGTACTGTACCTGTGAGCCAAATAGCTGTGGCTCTACCCTGATGATTTCCTCGACCATGACCCTGAGCTCCTCCTCGGAGAAGCGGGGGTGTCTTTGGCGTGACATGGGGTGGTGTGTGTGATGTGTGGGGTGGTGTATGTGTTGATGAGTGTGGTGAGTGTAGTGGTATGTGGTGTTTTGTGCGTGGATGTTGTGTGGGTGATGGTGTAATGTGCCTCTGTGTGATGGTGTTATCTATTCTGTGCTGTCTCTCTCTGGCCTTCGTCTCTAATTTGTGGTCGTAGGGGTTTGTGGGTGATGTGGGTGTGTGTTTTATATTGTGTTGGGTGTGTGTATCAGGTGTGTGTATTTGTAATTGTCCAATGTGGCGGTGTTTTGGAGGTTTGTGTGTATTTTGAGAGCGGCGGTGTGTACCGCCAATGGAATCCCGCGGTTGAAAGACCGCCGCGTGGATTTGTGGGTCGTAATAGCATGGGCGTGTTTCTGTTGCCGTGGAGGTGGAGGATTTGTTTCCGCATATTTATCGCTGACCTTTGGTGTGGCAGACTTGTGTGGGTGTCTGAATTTCGGCGGAATGCGTGATGTGTGTCATAATAGCTGTGGCGGTCTCCCGCGGCGGCGGCGGTGTATTGGTGGTCTTCTGCACGGTGGTAAGCGGCTTTTACCGCCAATGTTGTAATGACCCCCCTAATCATTAAAGAAAAAACTGCATGGGAGGGGCGCGAATTATATCTACCGTAGGGCACAAGTTATAGTTACTTGAAATAACTAACTATAACTGCTAAATTGTTAAGGTTTTGTTCAAGTAAATTTAGAACCTAACTATAACGTCCCTGTACCTTTGTTTTTAAGTGAATATATACATATGAGAAAAGTCATATTTAGGGTTCAGGGAGGGTGTAGGTTTTTGCGTGGCAAGTGTTTAGGGTGGGTATGGGTTTTTGGTTAGCAAGGGTAATTCTAGGGTTTTGGGTGGCAAAGGAACTTTTAAGGTTTAGGGTGGGTATGGGTTTTGGGGTCACAAGGACATTTTTAAAGTTTAGGGTGGGTATTGGTTTTTAGGTGGCAAGGGTAATTTTAGGGTTTAGGGTGGGTATGGGGTTTTGGATGGCAAGGGTAATCTTAGTGTATAGGGTGCGTATGGGTGCTTGGGTGACAAGGGTAATTTGAGGGTTTAGGGTAGGTATGGCATTTTGGGTGGCAAGGGTAGTTTCAGGGTTTAGGGTGTGTATGGGTTTCTGAGTTACAAGTGTAATATAAAGGTTTAGGGTGGGTATGGTTTTTGGATGGTAAGGACATATTTAGTATTTAGGGTGGGTATAGGTCTTTGAGTGGCAAGGGATTTTTCAGGGTTTAGTTGGGTATGCTTTTTTGGGAAGCAAGGCCAATTTTAGGGTTAAGGTAGATACAGGTTTTTGGGTGGCAAGGGAATTTCTAGGGTTTCGGATGAGTATCGGTTTTAAGGTATTAAGGTGTTATTAGGGTTTAGGGTGGGCGTAGTTTTTGGGTGGCAAGGTGTTTCTAGGGTTTAGGGTGCGCATGGGTGGTGGTTGGATTAATTTATAGTAATTAAAATCAGTGTATGTTAAAAATATAGAAATTCACTGAAAAAAAACAAAGATTACAAGGACGCTACAGTTAGGAAATAGATTTTTTTTTAAACATAGAAATTCACTTAAAAATTCAAAGGCTATTGGGTCGTAATAGTTAGGTTCAGATTTTAAATGTATAAAAAGAAAGAAATTCAGGTATTATAGTTAGAATTATTTCAAGTAACTCTAACTGATGCCTAAGGTAACTATAACTTGCACCCTCACCATGTGCTGCTAATTACCTCAGATATTACAGGACTCATGACATCTTTTAGAACACCAATGATAATTTTATTGTAACATTTACAGTAAAATTATTGATGAGATGACTGTGCATGGCTGGGGTGCGAGTTATAGTTACCTTTGGGCAGTCATACAGTCAATTGGCCTCATTGCCAAGTATGGCAGAGGGCTCACTGATGCAGGAAACGTAATTAAACGTAATGTGGCAAATAATTTACCCTTTTCTCATGTTCTCCACCTATAATGTGAAATACACAACCCAGTAAGGCTGACATGTGTCAGCTCCCTTATATGACCCTTCTAAAGTGGCATGAACCCCTCTTTACTACTATTCCATCATAAAGTACATCACATACCAAGAGGCTAATCTTCTTCTATTCCCACACAAAAAATAGTACATTGAAATAATGAAATTAATTATACTAAATGAAAAGAAAAAGTATGAGGAAAAAATATATGCCTGGAAAAATATATATGCATCCAGCCTATTGTATGTTATGGCCTAATGCAAGATGAAATCACCTCATAAATACACCATACAAACTGTGATGTCTGTATGCCAATGATCATAAGCAAGCACAACGTTTTGGAAATCTCTGCACATTTGTTCAGATTTATCTTGAGATCAAACAAAGCAAATGAATTAAAATAGTGGGAGACATGAGTGAACAACAAACAAAATTAAAGTATTAGGCATAATTAAGGTAAACCCTTTAAAAAGTATTGTCTCATTGAGTCATAACCACCGATAGGGTTAAAGAAACCAGTAAAGCAGTTTGTGATACAGGCTCATTGCCCAATGTGCACATGAAGCTCCTCTATGTTAAGTCCTCCAGGGGATTTGCTGTTAAGCAGGATAATGTATTCTGATTCCATCCCCCTTAATTTCTTCTCTCTGTCTCCACCTCTTATGATTGCTGGTACCCTGTCAATAACAAAAAATGAAATCTTGTCATTACGCTCATGTGCCTGGTGCCTGTGTTGTGATATGAAATAATCAGGGTGACAGTTTCTTATAGCTCAGAAATGCTCGCTTCTTAACTGGGAATATAGTATTGCCCAGATAATATTCGCCACATGGACATTTAAGGATGTAAACAACAAAATCACTGTTGCAGGTATTGAATGTTTTTATCTTAGCTATCTTCCTTGGAGGTAAAGCAAAAGTCTTCCTATTTACTCTGTTCTTGCATGCCTTGCATTTCCAACACTTGTGAAATCCCTGCTGTTCTTTCAACCAGGATCCCATGTTACTTTGTTCAATAGGGGAATTGTGTACATGCCAGTGTCAATATACATGTATATATATATATATATATATATATATATATATATATATGTTACCTACTGGCGTTTGGCAGTAGGCAATAGGTAGTTATATTAAGAACCTACTTTCCATAGGAAGTGTTTTGTGTTTTGACAATAACTTTGCCACCGCTTGAGGAATCTTCGTGTAATTTCCAAAATAAATATGACAGTCGGTTCAGTTGCTGTCTTGAAAGTACTTTTTAGAAAACATTGTTGCCACAAATTTGGGACGCAATCATGAATCTGAGGCAAAAATTGAAAAAAAACAAGTGCAGGCTCCCATGCTTGTTTTAACAAAGCCCCTGCATGGGCCAGGTCCCCGGGCCATGCAACAAATAAAGGACCTTCTAGGGCTTATTTATGACCCAGGGACCGCCACCTCTCTGGGGCTTAATTTGTATAGCATGCAAGGGCAGCATGGTCCCCTGCCGCCTGGGACCACCACCCACTGGGGTTAAACAAATAATGAATGTGATGGGTGCATGGCCCCCCAGCCCTGGGGACACTACCTCCCCAGAAATTAAGAATTCACGAATGCTGGGGGGCTCGTGTGCCCCCCGAACAAACTAGGGAACTGCCTTCTTCCTGGGGCTAAAGAATGAATTAGTGCAGGGAGCTGTACAGCCCCCCAACAGCCCTGGGGACTACCACCTTCCCAGGGCTGCATTTAAATAACGAAGGGGGTTGCAGACCCCCGGCCCCAGCGACCACATCTCCCTGAGACTGTTTAACAATGGAGGAGGGGCCCTCATAGAGCCAATAATAGCCCGGGGGCCACCAGCCCCAGGGATGGCTCCTGCTATGTCCTTTGGTGCCCACCCCCAGGACATAGCTGTTTGCTCTAACGTGGTGGGAGCTTTGGTAGCTCACAGAGCAAACACTCTTTTCAAACAGCTCTCACTGGCTGGGAACGGAGGTTTACTCTGTTTCCCTGCTCACAGGGAAGTAGGCAGGGAAACAGAGGAAACAATTGCTTTTGCAGGCAAAGAGCTGCATGTTTAGCAGCTCCTTGTCTGCAAAAGCAATGCTGCCTCCCACAGGAGGCAGAGCCCCGGCTAGGTATGTGGGGGCCTTCAGGCTCCCCCGCAGATCCCACTGCACACTGGGTATCCTGCAGGGCACCCTGGACTGATGGCTGGGCACCAGGGGATTGGGTCCCCGGGGCCAAGACTGGCCAGGGAAGGGTGGACAACACAGCCTTTCTCCCCCGCAAAAGAATAATTATAAGTCCAGGCCCCAGGGGATGGGGTCACTGGTGCCAGAATTGGCCAGGGGAAGCGGCGGGCTGCATAACTTTCCTCCCTCCCAAAAAATAAATAATATAAGGTTGGGCCTCATGGGATGGGGTCTATAGGGTTGAATAGTGTGGGTGAGGGTGGCAATATCTAGTGTAGATGTGAAGTAAAAAACCAAAACAACGTAAGTGAATAGAATTGTACTTCTATTTGTAATATCAGATAGACATATTTTCAGAAGCTAAGAACATATCTAATAACATATAAAAGGCCATCAATATGTTAAAAAAATCACACCGCTTCAAAATTTTGAGGTACACCAATTTTGGACCATTTCTAACCTACGAAGACATTCTTTAGGTTGTTTAAGAAATCACATGTATGACACCACATCATAATGCTTTTCATACATCTTTAACAGTATGAAAACCTTGTGCGGACATTATACTTGATGAAAACACCATAGTTTCAATTAAAAAGACTCAATTATGCTTTACTTCACTCTAATTCAGCAAAAATAACTTGATGCACTCTCTGACAACAATAATTGTCCACAATTTGACTTTGCTCAGAATGAATCAGAAAATCCAATAATGGACTTAGTCAATTACAAAATGAACATTCTAGATTTCAAAGAAGCAATTTTGGAAATCCCTAATCAGCTTTGCGTTTGTTGTAGTAGAATACCCTATGAGAAGCACAAAATAATCATTGACCTGCTTGACAAAAAAAATCAGGATAAATTAGCATGTAGAATTCTAACTCTCTTTCTATTTGCAGAAGAAAGATACGATCTGTGTGAATACCATTTATTCTGCAATTAGAGATGGGAAAACTAAACCATACCTTCCTGCATTACTGATAGTTCATAGCAATTTGGAAGAATATCCAGCCCCTTCATAATTATAGCAACTGAACTCATATGAAAGTGTTTTAATTCCAACAGTGCATCATTTTCAAACCATACTAATGGCCTCCTTACGAGTTTGGCGGTCTGTAGACCGCCATGGCAGCAGTGGCAGTCCAACTGCCGTCCGCTTGGAGGTCGGACTGCCATATTATGAGTCATGCGGGCCTGTGCAGCATAGGCCACTGCAGTTCCTCTGGCCCTGCCAGGCAGTGCAGACATCCACAGTCACAAGACACCACAAACAGCCTGGCCGAGATAGTGTTTCTGCCGGACACATAGTAAGGTTGCACACTGCCAATGTGACCGTGGAGGTCCATCCACCACATCTCAGCAAGCAGAAATGGAGCGAATAAAGGGAGCAACTTACCTGCAGGCAGCCTTACATGTCCAGTGTCACCATGGAGCCCACCACACACGTCCTACGGTTGCTGCTGTTCATTGAAGGAGCACAAAGTCCACACCGCTGTGGACACAACCACCCAGAAGAATCCACACCTACCTGTGTCATTACACTCAACAACAGATCATCGTGCTGTCAATCACATCACATGGGGTGGTCACATTACGGGCGCCTAGTACACGTGTCATTGTGTCACAGATCGGAATCATTCACTAAGAAGGATATATTCACAGTCACAAAATGCCCCCTTTGGGGCATCACAACACTGCACAAAAATACACATCTGCTCATCTTGGGCACAGGGACAGTGAAGTGTACACACCATTGTGTCACACAACTCCAACAAAACAGCAGTAGCACATCTACAAATACAACTCACATACTCACATTGCACACCACCATTCTGTGAGCCCAGCTTTTCCCCTGCGCCCTAATACAGCCCAGTGATCAAGGATTCCCAGGAGACCTAAGTAAGGAGCCCCAGACTTTTCTGGGACATCTTATTATCTGTTTAAAAGTGTTTTCTACTGCTACCCATTCCTGTTTAGTGTGGACTCTCTGTTTCAGACAGCTGAGCTTTTTAAAGCACTTTTTTTTTAGCTGTGACTGTTTGAAATTCCCCTCCTAGTTTGTGGCAAAAGACTGCATAAAGCCCCCCCTTCTTTCTCAAGCATAAAGGCCACCTGCACCTTAGTGGCTAACCAGAGTGTGTTTAGGGGACTGCTTAATCTGTTTCTGTGATTTTAATTATGTTTAGAAACTGTCTGCATCACCTGTTTTTGCTTTAAAAAGCCACATTTCTGAGTGCACAATAAGCAGTATTTCAGTGTTTTTTATAATCTCTCCCTTATTTGGAAAGTAGACTCTGCTAGCTTGGAAGTGTGGATTCAGACTGTCTGTACCCAAGGAGATTCTGAATAGAGCAACAGCTCCTTCCTCCCTTCCCACAGGGACTGGGGCTTCAGTTAACTTGGCCCTTGTATAAGTTTCTATTGGTTGTTGCATATGATGCTATGATAGCTTGTTGGGGGTGTGTCTTTTTATTGGCTTAGTGATTAGGGTTGGGTTTATGATTGGTGCTAGGGTTGAGATTCCTATTTGTAGGAAAGTCCTCCTTTTTTGCCTGATCACCCCCACACTTTTTGGATAGGTACTGGTGGTTACTGACTCTTGGCTGTGCCCTGGGTACTGCTTACCAGTCCCAGGGCCAGTGCTCTGTGTAAAATGGATATGCAAATTAGGCTAATTATAATTGGCTAAGTTAACCTACCTATAAGTCACTAGTATATGGTAGGGCATGTAGGTTAAGGGACCACAGCATAGGTGGTGCACACCTAGGTGCACTGCTGAAGTGCCCAGTGTCATTTTAAAAGCAAGCCTGCCTTGCTGGCTGCTTTTAAATTAAAGTTATATGCAAATTCGACTTTGGAATTAAAAGTACTTCCAAAGTCTTAAACTACCTTATTTTTACATATAAGTCACCCCTAAGGTGTGCCCTATGTGCCCCTAGGGCTGGGTGCCATGTAACTATAAGCAGGGACTTTATAAAAATAGATTTATAAGCCCTGGTGAGGTAAAAACAGCCAAATTAGTTTTTCCCTCATTGAAGTAAATGGCCTTCATAGGCTAGAATGGGGAGACTTTATTTTAAATTTTAAAGTCTCCTTAAATGTTGCATACCAAGAATTTGGTATCAAATTAATTGTTGTAATAAATCCCACAACTTCCAGTTGTGGGATTTAATATAACTTGTTCAGGTAAAAAGTTTAGACTTTATCTAAAAAGTTGCCAATTTCAGCTCTGCATTGTTTTTGCTGCTGTGCTCTGATTGGCCAGCCTGCAGCAGCTTTTGCCAAGCTGCCTTGATGAGGTGTGAAGTGGCCTGGCTTCACACAAAGTAATATGCTTGGGGGAGAGAATCTCCCCTCAGCAGAATGGTGAGGCAGGAAGGGGGAGGGCTGCCAAACTGGTCTTCAAAGGCAGAGAAGGACATCTGGAGCACCCAGCAACACCCCCACATCCTGCAACCCCAGACAACTAGGTGCCCCCTTGATTAGATTAGGAGAGGGCAGGAGAGGGGTGTGTTTATGATTTTTAGCCACACCAGTGGGTGGGCTTAGCCAGATGTAACCTCCAAAAATCAGATTCAGCCATGTTGGATTTTTAGAGACTGTTGCCTTTTGGGATGGATTTTTGCCACACTTCCCAGGAAGTGGTCATCACAGGGGGACGACCCTGTACCTGATTGGAGGCCCAGGACCCCCCTGCTTTTCCCCCTGAAGCAATAATAAAACTGGCAGTCCTGCCCCCACACCTCAGATCCCCACCAAATTTCAAGAAGAAGGAACTAAAGGAGAAGAAGGACTGCCCTGCTGGACCCCTGGCCTGCACCTGGAACCTGCACTCAGAAGGACTGCACCAGCTGCACACTTGGGCTTCACCACAAGAAGGACTTTGCCTGGCTTCAACTGGTTCAAGGAGGGACTCCCTGTTTGCTACAGGTGAAAAATTGCTATCCAGCGTCCCCCTGCACCAACTCCTGAAGAGTGACCAGCTGACCACTGTCCAGTGGCCAAAAAGGAGTTTGCACCAGGTGCATTCTGGGAGTTGAAGTCCGCACCCCCCAAGGACCATCACAGAACTTCTGGACCCTTGGGGTGATCTGTGGACCCCAAAAGAACCTTAAAAGAACATCTGGGTGAAGCCCCAGAAGTTTGGAAAAGATTTGAGAATTTTTGAAAAAAAGCTCCAGAGAGGGACCGACTCGCCGCGGAAATTCTAGCCGGCTTGCCTCAACTGCGACCCGGCCTGACTTGGTGGTTCGTCCCGGTAAAGAAAAAGCTCTGAAAAAGAGACTAAGTCCGAAGGTAAAAAGTTGACCGGGACCTCCCAGCCATCGTATCCGAGAAGGGCTCCACGGATGTCGGATCAAGATCCAGGTTTACCCCGGTCGAAGGATTTTCATCTCGAAAAAACAACTAAGTCCGAAGGTAAAAATCTCCACCGAGGAAACCCACATCGCGTATCCGGACAAGGGCTCCAGGAGGTCGGGTTCAACTGGCAGGTTCGTCCCGGTGAAGAAAAACTTCAAAATAAAGACTAAGTCAGAAGGTAACTTTTTAACCGAGGCCTCCCGCGACTTGTAGCCGAGCAGGGCTCCATCGCGGTCGGCCTGAAACTTTGACTTTGCCCCGGTCGAGGTGCAACCAAATGACCCGATTGGCGCTTTTTGTTTCTAAGCGCTAGAAACATAATAATTCTTTAAAAATTCATATCTCCGGTTCCCCTGAACCGATTTTATTCGTTTTTGTGTCATTTTAAAGATAAAAATATAAACTATTTTTATAAATTGGTTTTGGATTTTTAAACTGTTTCCTGTGTTTTATTTGATTACTGTTTTGTGATATTTGAATGCTTTACACACTGTCTCCTAAGTTAAGCCTTGACGCTCGTTGCCAAGCTACCAAGGGTTGAGCTGGGATTAATTTACTGAGACCTAACTGTACCTAGGTGGAGGTTAGTGGCTTGTTGCTAGGTGTAGGTACCTACCTGCCCTTACCAATAACCCATTTTCCAACACTATTGGTTCCTGGTTATTAGTTTTGGGGTTGTGATTGGTTGTCAGGACTAGGGGTGTGATTGGTGAATAGGGTTGGGTCTCCCATTGGTTGTGGGGTTTAGGGTTACAAATCTGATTGGTTAGGGTTAGAATGAGGTTTCTATTGGCCAATAGGGCTATTTAGGCCTAGGGCTCAGGGCGTCTCAGCCCGGCGTCGTGGCTAAGGGCAGAGAGGAAAAGGGCAGTTGCCTGTTTGGGCCTGTTCGGGCCTGTACGGGCCTAGGGCCAGAAATGTTGCCCAACTTTCCATTTACCAGAAAGGAACTTACTCCCTACACATCCATCAACATGCAAACACATTATCAGCAAAGACGTCCAACTCCTGCATCACAGACTGACCTCATACAGATTGCAATGCCTCATCATCCAATACAAAACTCCATGTACCACACCTATACACATATTCACTACAACTACCACAGAAAAACACCTTCATTCTCACAGCAAACACAACTCTGTTCATTCCCACTAACACAACCTGCCATTGCCCAAACAACAGAAAACCACATTATACATTACTTTCAGCCATTAAGATACACACTCCCTTGTATACAAACCAACTGCACTACCCTCTATTTGCTCAACACAGAACCCCCTTTTATCATGACAATACCTAAACCCAGCATTCCAACACACCATCTACAAACGCCCTTCCCCTATCTTCACCAATTACACACAACTATGCAATCATCACACTCCAATCCACCACACATATTACCTCTTCCATTCACCACAACCAACACAAACTCCCCTGACACACATCCATCCCCTCTTACACACCTCATACACTCATCTCCAAAAACACATCAACACCCCCTGTAAAACTCTAATTCTACTCACCAGGACTAACTCACATATAAACCTTCACAGAAAGCCACTACAAAAAATACCCCCTCTTACTATTACACAAAAACAATAAAGACCACACACATCAGCACACCAAAAGAACACAAAATGTAATTATACTTTCCGTCACACCCGCTCCCACCCTCATGACTACACAAAGAATACAAATCCTGACCAATCTTTACCCCTACATTCTCACTCTTCACAAACTTCTACCACAAGCACCCTAACACAGCAACATTCATTCACCCGCCTCATCCATTGCACAATTTAGAGGCTTGTGTTATGATCCAATATGCTTCTCCACCACCCCTAACCCATACTCCTTCCACACTAAACAGACGCAAACAAAATGAACAACATGCCACTCTTAACAACTTTGCATCCCCTTGTCTATTACATAATAAGGCTTCCCTACAAAAAAAGGTACACTCTTCATGTCTCTCTCAGCCACCAAGTCCACCACCGACACACACATAACCAAGAAAATGCCTCCTAAGCCTGCTGGAAGAGGAACATTATATTGAAAAACAGGACTATTGTGACCCTCACACAGTTATTACAACTAACAATCCACCTGCTACAAGCTCAAAATATACTGCTCACCCTTCTCCTAAACAAAACAACACTGCCACTAACTCACTTTTTCTAAACTTCCAGCTCATAAATTCTCGATCACTCCAAAAAAACAAGCACCGCATTTATGACCTACTCACGGACACTCAACCTGACTCACTATTCATAATTGAATCATGGTTGGGATATGACATGGCCCCAGTGTTGCATGAAGCCGTTTCTCTGGACTATGAAAACATCACACAAAACCTTACAGACAAGAGAGGAGGTAGACTTGCTATTATATTCAAACAAGCAAAACAGACATTTCCATATAACGTTGGGAAGCCCTCCTCACCAGCTGTGAACCTACTCCAACTCCCCCCTGTAACTTTCTCCTCCTTTACAGACCTCCACCCAACAACACAATATTCCCAGATGATTTTCTAGATACGGTCCCAAACCTTATTTCATTATACTCAAACGTATGCATTCTTGGGGACCTAAATATTTGGTTTGACAAACCCAGTATGCCCCATCCAAAAGCTATCACCACTGGCCTAGTCGCATTGAACCTACATCAGACTGTACACAATCCCACACACATAGCTGGGCACATCCTAGATGTCATTTTTGCTAAGCCTGAACTAGTTACCATTCATAGCACCACACCAATCATATGGTCAAACCACCGTTTGATACCTTTCCGACATAAAACACCACAAATCAACACACCCCACAACTACTTACATACATGCACCTATCAACTTTGGAGCAAAATCAATTCTTTATGACAACTAACAGCCAACACAGATCTAGGTACAATTAAGCCTGTTCCAAAACTTCATGAGTGGCTACAGGCAGCTTTTGATATCCTAATCCCACTCAGAAAAACTAAACAGGACAAAAGAAAACCAACACCTTGGAGAAACACAGAACTTTAAAAGATGAAGCAACAAATCAGAAGGTTGCAGCAGACATGGCCCAAAAAAACAACAGTCAAGACAAATTGCAGCAACACAAACTTAACAGAATATACAATCATCAATCAAAAAAGCTAAAACAAGGTACTACTCAGACAGAATTAAAAATGCTAAATCTCCAACCAATTTCACAAACAAACTGGCAACTTATTATTCAACCAAGGCAGACACAATGGACTCCCACTTAAAACAGAAGAAAACCCTCAGCATCAACCCCTTTACTGAAATACCCTCTAAGAATAAACCAACCCAGCCTCTAGAGTTCTTCAAACAAATATCACAAGGTGAATTTATGGATTTGGTCAAAGCAAGCAGACCTTCCTGTTGCCCTTCTGACCCTTGTCCACCACACATCTTCAATAACATTATTTTATCTACTTCTGCTGCCACTTCTGTAAGAAGAATCATCAACAACTCTTTAACTACAGGGACGTTTCCCGTAGACCTGAAAAAGGCATACATACAACCGTTATTAAAGAAAGAAAACCTAGACCCACAGGATCCCAACAACTACAGACCAATCACAAATGGACCTTTGCTGGGCAAACTGATAGAAAGAGCAGCTTTTGCCCAGATGTCACAATTCATTGAAGACAAATCCATACTTTCAGAATACAAAACCCGATTCAGCCCAGGAAGAGGCACTGAATCAGCACTCATGGCAATCTGGGATGATCTTAAAAACACAGTCGACCGAAATGGAGTTGCTGCACTACTTCTCTTGGACCTCTTGACTGCCTTTGATACGGTTGACCATGACTCCCTATTTCAAGGACTCCATGAAGCCGGCATAGAGGGGACTGCTCTTGACTGTATTACATCCTACCTTCAAAACAGAACTAATATCATCTAGTCTCCCCCCTTCTCGTCCAAACCCCACCTCACCAAAGCAGGGGTCCCCCAAGGATTAATCATCTCACCTTTGCTTTTTAACATCTACATGATATCATTACCAGAACTGATCAATGATTTTCAACTCACATGCTACAACTATGCAGATGACACACAAATACTACTTAAATTGGAATGTCCCAAAGACATTGAAAACTCACAGATCTTCAGTTGCCTCAGAGCCGTTGATCAGTAGATGACTTGGAGCCATCTAAAACTAAATACCTCCAAAACGGAAATACTCATATGTGGTGACTGGAAAAATTATGATCCGCTGTGCGCCTGGCCTGACGATCTCAGATCACCTCCTCAATTATCTGAGGAAGTTAAAAACCTTGGAATTACCATGGACTCCACGTTAACAATGAATGCCAAAGTGGACAAATTAGCACAAACAAGCTTCATCACCTTGAAGACTCTGCGACGCATCTTCCCCCACCTCGGATTTCCACTCAAGGTGAGGCTACTATCTCTCTTGTACTCTCCAAACTGGATTATGCCAATGGCCTCTAAAATGGATCATCTCTATCTATTAGGAGAAAACTACAACGTATTCCGAACTCTGCTGCCAGGTTACTATTACATGTAAAGCCACAAGCCCACATCTCTCCTGCCTTGACAGCTCTACACTGGTTACCCGTTGCCAGAAGATCCACCTTCAAGCTGCTTTGTATCACCCACATAGCTATACATGGAACAGGACCACTTTTTATCAGAAACCAAATACCCAAATACATTCAACACAGAAACATCCGCTCAAGATTGGCAACCCGCCTTAGAACACCACCATACAAGAAAAAGACTATAGATGGTACATCCTTCTCCATTCAGGCAGCCAAACTATGGAATTCATTACCCCCAAATATAAGATTACAAATAACTATCTTGTCTTTCCTCCATAAACACCATATTCAAACAGCAATGGACTGCATATGCCTGTGTTGATAAATATTTTTAATCTGATTATGTTTATATTCTAGATATGAATGGTTCTTTAGGAAATATGTATCACTACTATGTCATAACAATAAATTACACACATACTCTTTAAACCTGTTTAACAAATGTTTATTTACTCACGGCTAAATATGTATATGTATGTGTATATATGTGTATATATATATATATATATATATATATATGTGCGTGCGTGTGTGTGCATGCATGTGTGTATATACATATACACGTGTATGTTATTCTATGCTTACCATGTTCATAGGATATTGCATAGCTCCTAAATAAGTTGTTATATTAGATACTTATGAATCCCTGCTCTCGTTTTATATCACACTGATCAAATGTTTTATATCATAAGCATTTCGCTATTCAAAAATTGAGGAAAGATAAATAAATGTTAGAAAAGTACACTTATTAATTAACTTCAAATATTACAAATCTTGAAAGTCTGTGTTTATACAATACTACCGTTCTTCTCATATTATACCCATTATTATATTCCTTGAACATATATTCCTTTACTATGCATTTACATATCTATTTATTCATTACTCTAGTCCTACTGTACTAGAGAAAAATTAAATAAATTAAAATATATAAATAAAATTCAAATTATAAATAAGTAAATTAAATTTAAAAATATAATACTAATTAATAAATTAAAGAAAAAGAAAAATAATGATTAAAAAATGTATATATGTATGTAAATAAAATTATAAATAAATACAAATATTATACGTTTACTCTCTTGTAAGCTTTACTTTGTCTACCCATCACCATATGTCATATTTCTATCAATCTATCCTCCATCCTCACTCTCACGCATCCTAAACACATTCTACTACTTTCATCTCCAAAACAACCCTGCCTAAGCTCTTCCTTCCTCTTCCACATCTAGGTCACCCAAACCTCGGTTTACTACTGTGATCTCTCAAACAATCCTACTAAATTCTCCCTCATTTATCTCACATGTGACTCATCCAAAACCCCTCCTGTACGATGACCTCCCTAATCCTTTCAACAGACTCTTCCCTCCTCCATCTCTCCCTTACTCATCCCAAATCTCATCCTATTACTAGAAACTCCCAATTAACATTTCTGTATCCTTCCCTCCTCTGTCCCTCCATTACTCTAGTCAAACCAACTAACAAACTCATATACCCTCAGCTCAAATTAACTCATAATTATACTAAAACTGTACTCATACTTCCCCATACTAATCCACCACTTAATCCTCTTGTGTTCTTGACTAGCGTGCTACTCGCCGAAAAGTGTTTCAACGTCTCATCAGGGGTAGTAAGCACTATAAAAATACTATTACATTACATGGCTTTGACTGTCATCACATTCAACACACATTTGTATGGATGCGACATGGAACACAAACACCACTCCCATTAAACAGCCCTGCTATGGACACACACTTCACCTACATTGCAACACAATGGAAGGAAAAGGGATGCACAATAGGCAAGAGACCAATGCACAAAGCTCACTATGCAAACAATACCTTCACAATAGGGATGGGGGCATCAGGAGCACTCAGGGAAGGAGGCTGCACTGGGACACACATCATTTTGCACACGCCCCTTAAACAACATTTATGCATGTATCTCAGGGACAAGTAACACTAGAGTCAGGTGACATGCCTATCTGCACAATGGGGAAGTGCAAGTCAACAAAGCAAAAGCAACTCCATCTTCATTGAACATACATCTACATGATGTGCCTGCAAAGTACACACCGCAAAATGGACACATGCATGGTCAGTTAAACACACTCCATGTCTGCACAAACAAAACTCAAGCTGCCACACATTAGATTAATCTATAATCCATATTATGGGGACAAGTCTAACACTATACATGCTCACATTGGAGAACACAAGATGAAATACTTACCATAACAAACAGAACACAATGATATGACACCACATTTGCATTAACACCCCCATATCCATACAATCAACATCTAAACTTGTCTTAGGTAACACCAGCACTGCCTACAAAATCAGATACTGCAAATAATAGCAAATAGATCCGCAACAGGCTGAAAGACACACAACTATAGGTAGACAACAGAAGTTACTCAGGAACAACATAAAAGTAAAAAAGGAATTGTAGGGCAAATGTGTACCCAAAAAACAAATGTTTGGTATATTTAATGGAAATTCCTTAGAATTAAGGCCATTGACCAGTCTATATGCAATTGTCCATGCATAGCACAGTGCTTTTATTTGACTTCTTTACTGCCAGGGGACCTCTACAAGAAGGGGCATAAAGTGGGCAGGCAGGCAGGCACCTCAGGGATCATCCTTGGGGGGGGGGGACAATTTTGTGATGTGTGGGTTTTTGTTTGGATTTGGGAGGGGTGGACTGCTTCTGTGGAGAGGTGGGCTTGTTCTGAGGGGAGGGGTTTGGGTGCTTGCAGGGGTGCAGGTGTGATAGGGGAGGACTTGGAAGTGGGAGGGGGCTGGGATGCAGATGGGGGCATCTTGGGTTTGGGCCTGGGCTGGAGGGAACAAGGAAAAGAGCTGGCTCAAACAAAAAATCTTTCTTAGGAACATGGGGACAGTCAGCAGAATGTTGTGGGGATTTGGAGGTTGAGGGGATAGTTGTCTGCTATGTTGGTGTGGATGTCTTATGTATGTGCATGTGTGAGATATGCTTATGTTTGGGTGGTGTCATTTGCATGTGTGAGTGTGGACATTTGCGTGTCTTGGAAACTGGGAGGTGGAGGTGCTGGCGGATGGAGTGTTTGATGTGTGTATGTCTGTTGGGGTGAGTCTGTAGGTATGCTTGTAATGGTGAATGTGTGTGTGTCTGTTGGGGTGGTGTCTGCAGGTATGATGGATATGATAGATGTCTGTGTGTCTGTTGGGATGGTGTCTGTGGGTATGCTTTTGGGGGTGGATGTCTGTGTGTCTGTTGGGGTGATGTCTGCGGGTATGGTGGATGTGGTGGGTATGTCACTGACTGTTGCGGTGGTGCAAGTGGGTATGCTTGATGTGATGTTTTGTACGGTGAGGATGGTGGGGGTACCTGATGAAGTGGAGGCTGATGTTGTGTGCGTGGGTGTCTGTTGAGTGCTTGTATGCCAGTGTGTCTTGTGGTGCTTGTGTTTATGTGTGCCTCTCTTGTGTGTTGAGTTGGGTTCATGCATATCTGTCTGTGTGCCTTGGATAGGTAGGGGAATGGTGGATTTTTATTTGGAAGAGGGAGGCGGAGAAGGGATGGAGGGTAGAGGGTGACTGGCTGCCATCAGTGAGGAGGCCAGAGCCTGAAAAGATCTATGTAGGCCAGACATTGCACTATGAATGCATTCCAGTAATGCAATCATCTGCTGCAGTTGTGAGGACAACCTCTGGTTGGCATTCACAATGGCTGTCTGACCCACAAAGATACTCTTCAGTAGGACAATAGCCTCCTCATTGAGGGCATCAGGGGCAACAGGGGCTGGGGCAGAGGTACCTGCACCAAAGGAGACTCTGACCCTCTTGGGTGAGCAGGCATAGCCAACTGGGTGAGAGGGCAACAAGGAGGGTGGCCATAGAACTGGGGGTGGCGGACAAATATGGTACAGGAGTACATCCGGATAGGTCTGCCATCACTAGGGAGTGGCCACTGGAGAAAGAATCCTATAATGATGAGGATGTAGTTCTGGTCTCCCTGGTGACACTCACCTCATTCTCCGGGCCACTGAGTCCCTCTGTGTCTGCGGTGTTTTTGACCCGAGGTCCCATGGCCAAATACTTCCCCACTCAGCTGTGCAATGTCCGCTATCCTTCCCTGGGCTGATGCTGCAAATACAAAGAGAAAGAGGGTCATCACATGTCCCTGATCACACGTGAACAACAGTTATGAATGGCAAACATTATCATGATGTCAAGTAGGCCCCAGGAACAAACTCCACCTAAGTGGCCCCTACATGTACCATACTATATGCATGCATGCCATATGAATTATTAACAGTTGCCCACAGGAAAATCTGGATCTCAGAAAACTACAATTGCATGGTTGAATTTGTGCTATCACAGTAACCAATGAACAGGTAGGAGATCACACCTTCAAGGCTTTGCCTCATGCAGCATAAATCACTTACCTGTGGTCAACCAATAGTAGCCCAATGCCAACTGCATTCCCACATATCACACACAAGGTCAAGCAGACATCTATTTGTCACATACACAATAGCACAACAATAAGAAATGATGCTCATAGAACATGGCATGTTGCAGACAATAGTACAATAGCCTGGAGAAGGTGAGATAGAAGTACTCATGTCACACTGGAAACAGATCTACAATGCACACTTCATCAAGTAAAATTTGTCCCATTGGAGTGATGGTATTAATGTTGCTCACATATGCCATCCATTTGGCATGGGCGTGTACACTGTAAACAAAATGTGCAAAATGTAAGGGAGATATGTCTCTAAAATCCACAACAGAATCAATCAGCAAGTCCCAGGGAAATCACCACTAATGTCAGGTACCCCTTACAATGACATGTACTGAGGGCATCAGTAGATGCCATTAGTCCTTTGAATGTTGGAGAGGCCCAATGATTTGGAAGTACTTGTAGAAGGCCCTCAACATGTTGCCCAATTGGAAGATACATCACTGTCTCTATGCTGGTCATGCAAACACAGATGTCTGTGGATGAATGTTTGTATCCAAACACATGTGATTCCAACAGAACTGTGAGTCACTCCATGATGATTTCCAACAGTCAGGTAACAGACCTTCCTCATTTCCCATGTGCAAAGCATTGTGCTACATGATTCTTCCCAGTGATAGCTCAACCTGTTGATGTGAAACATACAATGCTATCTACCCCCAACAGTTTATTGTTACATTAAGCAGAGACCTTGTACAAAGTTCAGTTGCAGTTAATCCTATTGTTGCAAGTTCCCAGGGTATTGGTTGTATTGACATGACATTTGTGGAGCATGCCAGATCTCTTTGACTGAAGCAGTTGCAGAAATGTGCACATTATTAGCACTTGGGAAGATGGATTGAGAATGGCATCTTGCCACCAGTGCAGGTGAAACAGTGGCTAGGCAAGATATGGCTCTGGCCATTTTGAGGCCTAGTTGATTGTGATGCAGGCAGACGCAGGACCTTGTTGTGTTTGTAACTGAAGTCATCATGTGGTCAGTGCAGTGTGAAGGTGTCTGCTGCTAATGCCATTCGGGTTATGCACCCTGAGGCCTTAGGGATCATTGTTTTGAACACTGGGTAGGCTGTCATTCCTGTCCTCTATAGTTTCATCTTGGGTTAGCAGGTCAAGATGGAGCTAGGTAGCCAGACACATCTCTGAGCTGAGCATGATCTGTATCTTGGTCACTCCCAGGTGAGTAAACTTCATTAGAGATTGAGCAGGCAGGGGTATTTGGACAAGTGACCACTGATCTGGTGTTGGAGTTATAGAAACAGTGCCTGCTGGGAGTTGGAGTCATGTCAGTCTCAATACTATACACAGTTGACAAATGTTATCTCCCCAGGTGAGTACACTTCAATTATGAGTTATCGAATAAAGGTCTTTGGACAAGTGAAACACTGCTCTGGTAAGTGAAGTTATAGAAACAGTTCCTGCTCGGAGTTTAGGTCATGTCAGTCCCTGTACTACACACACATGACAAATGTTATCTCCCCAGGTGAGTACACTTAAGTTGTAAGATGGCAAATAGAGGTCTTTGGACAAGTGCACACTGGTCGGATAAATGGAATTATAGAAAAAGTGCCTCCTGGGAGTAGCAGCCATATCATTCTCTATACTATGCATACTTGACAAATGTTATCCTCCCAGGTGAGTATACTTCATTTGAGAGTTTGGGCAACTGAACACTTGGCTTGTGGTTGGAGTTATAGAAACAGTGCCTATTGGGCTTTGTATTCTGGCCACTCCCTCTTCTTCCCACCACTATAAAATTGTTATCCTCCAAGGTGAGTACACTTCATTTGAGAGTTCACTAATTGATGGATTTGGGCAACTGAACACTGGGCTTGTGGTTGGAGTTAGAGAAACAGGGCCTATTGGGTCTTGCATTCATGCCACTCCCTCTACTTCCCACAACTATAGAATTGCATTCCTCAAAGATGAGTAAACTTCATGTGTGAGTTCCCAAAAAAGGGTACTTGGAGAAGAGAACACTGAACTGGTGGTTGGAGTTACTGAAACAGAGCCTCCTGGAAGTTCTAGTCATCAGTCATGTCACTCCCTGTAATACACACACTGTACAAATATTATCCCCCCCAGGTGAGTACACTTAGTGTATGAGTTACCAAACACGGGTCTTTGGAGAAAAGGACACTGGGCTGGTGGTTGGATTTACAGACACAGGGCCTTCCTTAGCAGTCATGTCACTCCCTCTACTACACACACTAGACAAATGTTATCCTCCCAGGTTAGTACACTTCAATTGAGAGTCAGCAAACAATGGTGTATGTACCAGAAAACACCAGGCTGTTGGGTGGTTTTACAGACACAGGGCCTTCCTGGCCTTAGTAGTCATCTCACTCCCTCTACTTCCCACATTTGACAAATGGTATCCTCCCAGCTGAGTAAACTTACATTGAGTGTTGCCAAAAATGGGGTCTTTCGATGAGTGAACACTTTTCTGGTGTTTAGAGTCAGAGAAACAGTGCTCCTGTAGTTGCAGTCAGGTATTACATCTACGTCACACACTTGACCAATGTTATCCCACCAGGTGAGTAAACTTCTTTTGGGAGTTGACAAACAGCGGTATGTGGACAAGGGAACACTGTGCTGGTGGTTGGGGGATTATAAACAGTGCCAGCTGGGAGTTGTAGCCATACCACTCTCTCTACTACACACACTATACAAAAGTTATCCCCCCAGGTGTGTACACTGCAATTGATGATTGTGAAATAGATGTATTGGGGCATGTGTCCCCTGTACTGATGTTTTGAATTACTGACACAGGGACTCCTGTGAGTTGCAGTCAGGTCACTGTTTCTACTACACACACTTGGCCAATGTATTATCCTTAGGTGACTACATTGGAATTGAGAGTTTACTAATAGTTGTATTGTAGTATGTGACCATTGTGCTACTGTTTGTGGTTACAGGAATAGTGCCTATTGAGAGCTGGAGTCATGTCAGTCCCTGTAATACACACACCTGATAAATGTTATCCCCCCAGGTGAGTACACCTCAAATTGTGAGTTGCCAAATAGAGGTCTTTGGACAAGTGAACACTGGTCTGGTGAGTGGAGTTAGAGAAACAGTGTCTACTGGGAGGTAGAGTCATGTTATCTCCTCAGGTGAGTACACTTCAATTGTGAGCTGCTAAACAGTGGTCTTTGGATAGGTGAACACTGGGTTGGTGAGTTGAGTAACAGTCAAAATGGCAAAAGGTGAACTATGAGCATGCATAATATAGCATTTTTGTGACTTTTTTGTTTGTAAATAACCAGACTTCACTCCCCCACGTATTCCAGTCAAGCCCTCAGAAGGCAGGCTAGCCAAGACCTTCTCCTTCCAGGGAAAGACATGCCATGAGGCACTGAAAGGGCCACCGCCAGTCTTCTTGGCCTGCAGCTGATGCCTGGAGACCAGGGAACAGACCTTGTCCCTGAGGTTTTTCCATCTCTTCCTGATGTCTCCCCTGTGCACAGGGTGGTGCCTACAGCATTCACTCTGTCAACAATCTTGTCCCACATTTCTATTTTCCTACTGAGAGGAGTGTGCTGTCCTTGTGGTTCCAACAATTATGGCTCTACTGTTATGATTTCATCCACCATGACTCTTAACTAAGCTTCTGAAAAACAAGGATTTTTGGAACATGACATGATGGAGAAAAAAAAACGGGTGACAGTGACTTACTAAACAGGGAAAGTGCAAAAAGGTGTGAATGGACAAAAGTGTGTGCAGGGTGTTCAATGGAGCGGTGCAAGATAGAGGTGGGATCTGTGGACAAAAAGCGTTCTGGTTGCTATGGCTTGCTGTGTAAATTCAAAGGATTGTGGTGTGTGAAGGGGAGTGTTTAATAGAGTCTTTTGCAGGTGTGTTCAGTGTGGCAATGTGTGTCAGCTGTGTTGTTTTGTTGCTGTGTTGTTGGCACTGGCGGTCGGATCGCCTATTTCCAGGCTGCTGAGCCACTGGTGGTCTGCCTTTCTTGGTTGTCAGTCGGTGGTCCGGCCTATATGACTGGTAATAGGGCAGTCTGTAAGACCACAAATATGGCAGTCTTTTCAGGGCTGCCAACATGGCAGCTTTGCGGTCCGCCAGCCACTAATTTGTAATGAGGCCCTTTGTTTGCAGAACGAAACTGGAAAACTTCAGCAGCATGAATTAATTCATGCACTAGAAGGAAAACTTATTTTTCTCCTATTAGATTTCAACAAAAACAAATCACTCTCGGATTTGAACACAAACTAGAGGGACGTTTACTGGTTTTAGTCAATGATGTACCAACAAAAGACACAAAAAATTGTCATCCCTTTCATCAGCATAGAGAAAGTTCAGGAAGCACAATATTACCGTCAGAAAAACAAAATATTTTAATGTAGCAAACTACATTACGTCTAAATACTTATTATTTGAAAAGAAAATCAAACAGTACAATTTATATACATTGCTGGAGAATAAGCTGAACAAAGATATTTGCATTATAGTATACACCCTCTACACTCAAAGGAAAGTATGGGAGATGCTTTACAACTGTATCAGATGAAGGAAGCTAAAGGAAAGTCCATTACTGTCTGAGAAAACACAATAGAAGCAATATGTTATCCTCATTTATTCCTCAGTGGAAAAGGTGGTTGATATGATGATAACCCAGTCCAAATTTCTGCATGTGAGTACCAAGCTACAAGATAATCTTTAGAGGATCAATGCTTTCAACAAGAAAGTGAACTTTCTGTTACTTCTTATGCTGTTGAACATGTTATGCAAACTGAAACATGCATTACTATTATAAAAGTATAGACGTTTGTTGAAAAGGTGCACAAAGAAGATGGCAATCTAGAATATAACTTATTCAGCATTATTACATGTCAACAAGGGAGAAATAATATTGGTTTCAAAGACATGGAGAGTTGAAATTTATGCACAGAAATTTAGTGCTACCTACTTGGTTTCTTACTTTAAGCTGTATTGAGTACGCAAGTGAAAATTTGTGTCAATTTCTGTTCACAGCTAATTCTAACATTTCCGACACTAACTGCTAAACATCTGCAGAAATATGATCTTTGGGCGCTGCCAATGTTTGCAGATATCTCAACTACAAATTACAATCTATGCTTAACTACTTACCCAAAAGCAAATTCTGTTGGAGAAGTACTTGATTACTTTAGGAGGAAAGAGTATCAGGCAAGAGGGACACCAGTCCTTCGCCTCTTTCTCTGGAACAAAGATGCACATGAGTTTGGATAGAAGTCTGCCGAATTAGATCGACTTTTTATTGAATATTGTGTGAGTTGTGACATCCCAAAAAAGATCACCACTGCAGAAATATGTGAACAGGTTTTATACTTTTGAGGAAGCATTTTAACAAAATGAAAATTAATGCACTTAACATGTAGAATAAATATGTACGCATTAAATGAAAATAAGTATTGCAAATGCTAATGTGAGGAGTAAACACCCATAGCCACATGTATTTAGATAAAAGGACTGATAATCACATTTTAGTTTTTTTCTTTTACCCTGACCTTGTCAAATACCAATACTGCAAATGTGTTGAGACAATGGACCGAATGGAGGTAATGTTGTAAGTCAGCTTTCTCATAGCCACAATTAAAAAAAATATATATATATATATTCAAATGTTTAGTTTAATTTCCATAGAATATTTCTTTATGAATATGGTTTGTCAATAGAAGCTTATGGAAAAGGGAATGATTTCACCTAGTAATGTAGTCTCCAAACAATTACCTCTTTTTGTCTTATAGTAGGAGACGCTGGGAACCAAGACTGCTTTGGTAGTCATATTACAATTTGCAGCACATTTGTTTCTGATGTTTAGAAGCTCTTTGGTTTAGTTTGCTTTGACAATGGAAGTTGACCTGTTCCCATGATGACACCACTGCCTGATTGGATGAGCTGCAGAGAGATGGCAACAAAGTTAAGTGAACGAACAATGTAAATGTATTATAAATGCGTGTTCCTAGGGTAGAAGATAGAGCTGATCCTGCTTTGACTTCTCGACGGACACAGACTCTTTGATGGTGCTTCTCGGATTAACTCTGGGGTAGTCTTCCTTTCCCTGGCTAGAATCTATGCTGCTCTGAGACTCTACTGAATTTCTTGAACCTCTCTTTATGAGAAGTTCTAATTATAATCTGAAATTTATGCTTCATGCTTTCACATCTCAAAATCGAGAGCTCTTTACGGGTTTTGACTGATGCTTTCCTCTCTCTCTCTAGAGCTTAGAATAGGCATCAACTTATATGGAAAATGCTTCATATTTTGTTCTGTATTGTATTGACAAACTGATTATTTGATTAATATTGTTGATTTTCAACAAATAAAATATATACTAAAAATGTAAAACAGCTTTGAAACTCACACAAAAATCTCACCATTAATTCCCCTGAAAACATAAATAATTTCTAATGATGAATAGATTGTTTTTAGACTCCTGATTTCTCCCTTTACGTCCAAGGTCCACCTCCCTCGGGCCAGTATATAGCAGGGACTTTATGTTACTGGCTAGGTTGGCAACGTTTATTCTGTAAACCAAAATTATTTGCTTAAGGTCCCACAGCTCCAACAAACGTTGGTAGCAAATTGAGAGTTTATGCAACAGAAAAGAGGAGCTGCAAAATTTAAAAAGTGCTCTGAGATGGATAAATGTCCCAAAGGCCAAAGCCGAGCTTGAAGAGTGTGGTTTGCTTTTCTGAAACAGTTGCATATTTGGAGTAGTGAGTGTCAATAGGGTTATGCGTCAAATTTGATTACTGTTCCTTGTGGTTTGCTCAAGTATTGATATTGATGATGTGTATTGAATGAATCATTGATGCTCATGAATTGCTGTATTTAATGCACTGTTGTCAAACAAGATAGATAGGTTAAAGGACTAAGAAGTAGCTCAAGAGCCAATGATAGATAAATAGGAGTTGGTTTGTTGGTATTCTTGTCTGCTATTAATTTGTGATGCAGGATGTGAGACATCATTGACTGCACTTTGAGATAGGGAAAGTATCGATATTGTACTAATATTGGTCAATGTTAGTGGAACCTGATGGAACCTGATTCGCAAAGGTGACGCTGCATTGGTTAGGTGATTTCCCACTGGTCATGATTTGATTAGTGTGCCTTAAACTTTTTTTGATTGAAAAAGTCTAAAGGTATAAAAAAGTAAATATAGGATTCTTGAATTGTTCTCTTGTTTTCTTCAAAAGTGCCAGACAAAGACTTTTATTTTAGCTTAGTAGTTAATAGAATTGATGCTTTGTGAGAATATGGAGAAATTGTAAAGGAAGGTGAGCCACTGCAAGAAACAGGTTGTTGCATCATATTGTGCCATGCTAGTGTTGGTCGATTGGTTTGAAAATCCATGATGAGATTGACTGAGCTGTGTGAAGAATTGCGCAGATTGGTTGTGTGGTTTACAGAGCGTTGCTGAGACTGTGTGTAGGGCTTACTGAAATCTGTCATACACGGAACAGAATCAAAACATTGAAGATTTATATTTCATTTGTTTGCAATTTGTTAATCTAAATTCAAAATCATGACGTTTTTCAAAGCTGTTAGAAGTTTAATGAGAGGTGATTTCACTATTGCAGTACAGAAGGGTGAAGAGGCACCAACTGAGAGTGCTTATTACGTGCTGATTGAGGAAAGGTTACACACGTGTATGGCTTCACCAATGGTCACTGAGAAAGAGGGTTTATTAAGCTATCCATGATGGAGCACATTTATTTTGAGAATCATAGACAGATTATGCGAAACACTTTGTGAAATGAAGCCTCCCCATAGACCTACACAATTTGAAGCACTAAGGGACATATTTAAGAAAAGTGGCGCTGCACACAGTACAGCGCCAATGTTTCTGCACCCTTTATCTCCCCTCCACCACCATGTGTGCGCCAAATAGAAAAATACAGCGCACCACGGCGCAGGGTAGGGGGAAATAGCGTCATTTTTATGATGCTATTGATGTACTCTGCAGGAGTATTGCCAACATTTTGGCAGTACTCCGGCAGAGTACATAGGGGACCATTAAAAACAATGGTGTGCCCTCTTTTATGGTCTACTCTGAGCAGATGTTAAAAGTGCCAAAAAAATGATGGAAGGAAATATGTTAGATTTCCAATGGGGGAACACCACTTTTGGAGGCACAGGCATAATGTAGCACAAAGGGTTACAAAGTGGCACAATGCATGCATTGCGCCACTTTGTAAATATCGCATGGGGATTTTGGCCATCTAGAGAAACATTAGCGTAAAAAAAAACTGACTCTAATGTGTCATGGTGCCAGGGGCTCTTAAATGTGCTTCTAGGTGCATGGGAGATGTCTAGCGACAATAATAGAAAGAGATACCAAAGACGATCAAAAAATGTAATGAAATTTGGGATGAGGAAATTCAGTGGAGGGAGCTAGATTATACCCTGCAATTACGAATGACAAAATGACCAGTCTGAAAAACACGAAAATCCCAAAAGGAAAAAAGATTAAGGGAGAAAATGAAGCAAAAACAAATTCAGATACTGATATTGATACTGATTCAGGAGATTATATTTTAGCTGAATTATTGTCTGCAAGACCACCACTTTATGTGGGTCCTGGAATAAGAACTGGTGAGACAATAACCAATAATGTGACAGTTGCTACAGCCCCTGTTAATCCAAACTAATCTCAAATTGAAAGACCATTACCTATGACCCAGCCCATTGTAGCACAGCCTTTTATAGCTCAATTTGCTATAACACAGCCTTTGATAGCATAGCCTATGATACAGCCTGTTGTACTATCCATTGTACCAAAAATGTGTCAGTTCAAATTGAAACTGTACAGACAGTGATGCCTGCAAATGCTACTGCTTCCATTGTGACTGTACCAGCACCTGTTACTAGGGTTGCAATGGCACAGCTAGTACAGGTGTGCACATCTATTATCTCAGATACAATTGCTGAAGGAGCTGTGAAAGAAGCAACAGTGACAGGGTTTATCCCGATGTCCCAGAATTCACAGATTGTTGCGTGGACACCATCACAGACTATTCAATCATTAATGGGAGGGAAAATTGAGTTTATGACACAAACAAAACAAGTTCAAATGAGTCTAGCTGAAGTTGGGATATTTCCTCAAGGGATTGAGGAAGCTACCAAGAAAAATACAAAACACTTAGAGCACAGACAGCCAGTGTACTAGCCAAAATGTAATGGTATGCTGTTTTGAGACATCGACTTCATATTTATTTACCAATACAGTCAATTTGGGATGTACAGTTGCAACTCATCTAGTGATTTCTTGTGTACATCACAAATTGACTGAACTGGTAAATAAATATGAAGTTGATGTCTCAAAACAGCATAGCATTACAGAAAAGCTTCAGAGTACAGTTAGATGATGAGTCAATTGAGACACTGCATTCTTCAGGAATGGGATTACTCATTACTCAATTGGTAAAATATATGCACAAATAGAGTAGCTTTGAGAAATTAGAAAGAAAATGGGCAAAGAAACATAAAAAGAAAAAGAGACCAACAGAGGTGCTGAAGGGAAAAGAAAGCCACCTAGATAATGTCCAGCTTAAGCTTATCCATTAAGAGAAATACCAGGTAGAGGATATGTATATGTTCCTTGAAGTAGAGGAGACCTTGAATCATTTACAAACAATTTTTCCAAGTTGGGCGAAAACCCCATGCAGTGGTATACACAGGTCGAAGGTTTTGTTAAGTTATCAATGATGTTGTGGATAGTTGACATATTTGAATTGGTAGTCTTTAACATTGTTGTGCGAATGATTTGTGGTCTGTTTACAAATTCTTATGCATCTCACCACCTACTGTAATGAAGAAATACAATTATTTGATTACTTTCCTGAAAGGCAGAGTGGGACCCTTAGAGCACAGTGCTTCTCTGATTCAGGGGCCAGGGAGGCCGGGTGCAGAGCAAATAGGTCAGCCAAGAGCTGTGCACAAAGGTACCCTTTTAACCAGGAGGGAGGTCACTTGGAGGGTGTTTTGCAGTGCAGCCAGGTCATTCTAGGGGGTGGTTCCTGGGTCTCCTGAAGTCCCTTGATTGGTACTTGCTTCTGGTCCTTCGAGAGTCTGGAGTGGACTTTTCTTCTGGGTGCCCGATGTTGGGGGTCCAGTACCCCAGTCTATAGCACGGTTCAACCCCTCAAGACTGCAGTATTACCAAACCTGGCACACTTGCAGGGTTTGTCCTACGACTCCATTGAATGAAATCTGGTCCAGCTGCGTTGTCTGGTTCCTTGGTCAGCAGCCAGTCAGTGAACTGGACGTCAGTGGTTTCTGTTTCTTGCTTTCAGGGAGAGATGCCTTCACCCTTGAAGGGGGTCTGTGGCACTTTTCAGAAGGTTGGAGGAGCTCTGGGGGTTCTTAGAGTCTGCCTGATGTCCAGTCAACCCCTCAACGATGTCTTCTGAGCCCTGGTTGCAGAAGGCAGGGTTTGGCTCTTGTTTCTTGGTACAGCAGGACTTCAGTTATTTGTTGCTGTCCTTCTTCTTTCCATCAAATCTGATCTGTAGGTTTAGGAATGCCCACTGATTACTGCATTTAGGGGGTGTTTAGGGGAGTACCTAGTAACTAGTAGCGGCCAATGGGCCATCTACCTTAGGATGTTTACACCCCCTATGTGACCACTTCCTGAGAGCAGAGGTCACATCCCTATCCTTGATTGGCTATTTTCCTACCATATAAGATGGAGGAAAATGAAATCGAGAGGTATCTCGTCTGCAACATGTTGGGGTGGTGCAGATTCGGCGTGGCCTCTCCTCCTGGTCTTTTTACACTTTCCGGCTGTTGCTCCCACCCAAAGTGGGGGTTTTCAAAGGTAGCAGCCATCTGCTGTTAGCAGCAGGGCTAGGGGTCATGTTTCAAGGGCTGCAAGTCCTTTGAAGCTGTCAGACAGGGCAGTGCACATTCCTGGGGGAGGAGGTTCAACACCTCTGCCCAGGGAAGACTTTGTTTATATTTTTCCCCAGAGAACAAAGACTCTCACCCCAGGGATCCCAAATTTTGTCTGGTGGTGGCAGGCTGGTTAGAACCATCCAGCAACCATAGGGTTAGTTAGCTTTGCAAGGGCCACCTCTAATTTTGCAATAAATCCACTACTGGTACCTGTCTGGATTTATTGTTCTGAGTTGTTCGCTATCAAATAACCCAGGATTCACAGTGGCCATCATGTAGATGTGAAACTTGTACTGACCAGTGTCTAGCACGTGCATTTAGAATGGCTGCTCTGTATATTTACAATGTCCAGGTTTGGCAGGGTCACAGTAGGGGCATATTGCTCATGCACCTATTCCCACACATGCATTATAGTGCACCCTGCCTTAGAGCTGGCAGGCCTGCCAGAGGGGTGGCCTACCTATATTGTTTGAAGTGTGTAGTGGACAGGGCACACAGGCTGTGTTCCATGTCATGTTTGCATTTAGGATTGCACTAGCACACTCAGCCTGCAATGGGGGTGCTGGGTGCTCTTGGATACATGGTCCCTGAGGATGGCACAATCTGTGCTACTGCCCTCAGGGCCTACCCTTAGTACCATATGCCCTGGGTACCTAAGTAACATTTACTAGGGACTTACAGTGGCAGCTAAAGGTGTTGCCAATGTATCACAACAGTTTTGCAAAGGAGATCTGGCCCATGGAACCTGTTTAGCATTGGCCCTGGACACTACAACTTTGAAACTCAAATACCAGGCAAAAGTGAAGGGCTAACCGTGTCAAAAGAGGCACTTTCTAACACTTGATTCTTCTGTTACAAAGTCAGGCATTGCTTTGCAAGTGTAGGTTTAATCCAGGCAGAATAAATAATAATCAAATGCAGGGAGGCAATCAGGCACAAATGAAGAATGTGTTTAATCAGAAAATGCAAGTGCCAGTGCAAAACCCAATTCAAATGATGCAATCCTACAAGCTCCTATGGATCAACAGAATGTGGGTGATCCTAAAATGAATGTAAACCACATGACTTGAGCAAATAAAAATATATTTCAGGTCCAGAATCAAAGCGCGATTCAATTGTTTTCTATGATTTGACAATGAGAGCTTTACCTCAGACTTGTCGCTATGATGGGGCCTGAGAAGGGAGGCAGATTGCTTGCTTGGTTCAGTGTTAGAGGTAGACCAGAGTAGGCCATTTGTAGAAGGTGAAGTAAATGTCCACCAAGTGTCATTAATGATCGACGCAGGTGCTACCGGTTCCACTGTTAGAAAAGGAAAATTCCCAGACCTACCCCTCTCTGGAAAGATCCAAGTTGCAGGTTTTACTAATAAACAAATTACTGATCCAGTTTCAAAAGAAGTTTCCTGTAAAAATAGGTTCTGTTCAAGAAAAGCACTAGTTTGTTGTATGTGATTCAAGTCCTCTAAATCAGTTAGGAAGCAATCTGGTGTGCAAGTTAAATTGCACAATCTATTGTACTTCATATGGGGTTACATTTCAAATGAATGATGAAGACGTCAAGCTTAAACTAGCTCAGCAAGATATGGTAGGGCTTTACCCAATGAGAACAATGGAGGAATTGCCCCCTGGATTAAAATAGACCATGAATCCAGAAAACAACATCTCACAGGGAAATATATTGGCTACTAGAAGGTGTAGAATCAGTGCAAATCAGTCAAGCCCAATACAGTTTTACAGAGGACACAACCATTTCACATGACCCCAGAAATAATAGCAGGGATAACACCAATCATTGAAGACACGTTATAAAAAGGAATTTTAAGAGGCATAATCATGAGTTCATGCAACTCACCGATTATGGGATTACAAAAACCAAATGGCAAGTTTAGGATAGTACGTGATTTATGAAAGGAGAATGACATTGTAATCTCATGCTGTTCCATGGTACTGAATCCAACCACCATACTTTACCAAATTCCATGCACAGAAGAATGACTCACTGTTGTAGAACTTTGTCAAGCTTTCTTTTTGATTACAGGATAGACAGTTCCTGTTCTCATTTGTGTTTTAAGAGAGAGTCTTAGCATGGTGTTGAGACCCACAAGGGTATACTGAGAGTCCTTCAATATTTAATCAGATGCTAAAGAAAAACCTACAGACATTAAATATGCTATGTAAATCAGTCCTTAGCAAGTTGTTTTATTTTGAGCATTTTAATGTAGGGTTGACTTTACATTGTATAGTGTTGTACACCTGACTTATTGGTTGCGGGACTGCCAGGTAATTCAGGCCACGCAGATCAGCCCTCCCAAAGCTTTACTGGTAATTGTATGTAGCGTTGCAGCGGGAACTTACATATGCAATTTTAACATACCCATGAGCCTTGCTTAAGTCTTTTGTTGTTTCAAATTAGGGGAAGCATTGGCTAGTTTGAATGGTGGACTCATGGCCGTGTTCAGTGCCCATAGTTCTTCCTCCACTATCACTACTGTTGTTAGTAGTCTAGTTGACCATACTCCAGTGCTTAATGGTGGCTGATGGGCAGGTACATAGTGAGCATGCCACTGGTGAGGCAAAGCCACACTAAAGGCAAGCCTGTCTGTGCCTGCCCACATCCACCGGGGGCAACAGAAAGGCAAGTACACACGTCAGTAGAGTTACATAATTTTAACAAGCCACTGAATACCAACTGTTGCTATGCTTTGACTCCTGATAGGCTTTTAGTTGACTGCCCCTCATGTAACCTTTCATTCATTTCAGAGGTAGAATAATCCAGAGTAAGTCAGCTACGTCAAGTTAAAGGCAGCTGTGAGGCAGTACATAATAATACCACCAGGAGATGGCAGATGTACAAAATCAACTGTAGGTCTCTCATCAAGCATACAATGGATTTATTTACGCTATTAGAGGATACTCAACCAGATGTTTTTCTCCTAACAGAAACATGGCTTAAAGAGAGCAGTGAGCCTGACATCGCCATTGCCTTGCCTTTAGGTTATAAGACTAATAGGTCTAATTGAGTTAGGGAAAAGGGTGAAGGACTTACAATTACAAATAAACAAATTATACAATGTAAATGCACTCCTAGTACTATTCTGAGTTGCAATTGTCTAGCATTATCTATTAAACTTTCCCACTCCTTTACTTTTTCTAGTTTATTGGGTTAGCATCCACCAGGCTCAGCACTAGAATTTCAAGGTATGTTGGCACTGCAATTAATTAAGTTAGTTAGCTCCCCTACTAATAACAAGGGCCAAATCTTAGGCCCAATTTTAACAAATTTGGTGAATATGGTGGTGAAGTCTCCTGCACAAACAGCATGGACAGACCACTATCTCATTTCATTCTCCATTCCTAAACCATCAGAAGCCACTTATAAAGTCAATGCTGTGTCTAAATCACAACAGTCATCCAAACTAGATGTAGCTAGTTAGGAGTAGGCCGTACGTAACTCAGCTCCTTTTCTAACTGAGTAATGGAGTTAGATGATGTCTCACAGTCTTCTGTTGAGTTAAAACGATTAGATTAACAAGGCACTAGATGAAGTTGCCCCAGTAAAAATCAGTTAAAAAAACTCGATCAATACACAAGCTGAACTGGTTTTGTCAGGATCTGAAACAACTACAAAACGAATGCAATATGAAAGAAAGGAAATTAATCAATAGACCCTCTGTAAAAAAATATCAATATGCCATCTGAAGAGCCAGAATAAATTATTTTACCACTAGGATCAGCTGTACTTAAAATTCTACAAAAGAGATTTATCATATTGTAAAATCCTTGATAAAAGCTAACACCATAGAGATGGGTCTAGCCCCATCAGAAGAGCGCTGTGAGCTTTTGGCATCACACTTCCTTGAGAAAGTGAGCAGCACCTACGATTCTCTGGCATACGGTGTGAAGGATAATATGGAAGTGGAGAGTTGCATCAATACTCACGGAGTCGAACTTTCAAGTGTTCCACAATTAAATAAAGAGACGGGAGCTGGTGTGGCTAAATCAAGTACTTGTGGCTCACCTGTGGACCCAGCCCCTATGAACATCTTATTGAAGGGTAGTGACATAATGTTGTCCACATTGACAGATCTTTATAATGTATCGCTCAAGACAGTGCAGGTTCAGCAAGCTGTTATTCGCACCTTACTTAAGAAACCTTCATTAGATCCTGAAGCAGAGGAGAGTTGCAGACCTATCTCTTTACTCCCTGGGCCGAGCAAGATCTTGGAAAAGATTATAAACAGAAGCATATCAGCGTTTCTGGAATCAAATAACATCGCCACCCAACAAAGACAGGTTTCCAAGCAGACCATAGCACAAAAACTACTCTATTGAGGGCAACAGAATATCTAAAATTGGTCCTTGAACAAGGTGGATCTGCGGCACTCATACTTCTTGATATGAGTGCCGCTTTTGACATGGTATCCTATTCTATTCTACTGCAATGTCTGGAAGGAATAGGGATCACTGGCAGTGCATTAAGATAGCTCACTTCCTTTTTATGTGGAAGAGGCTTCGAAGTTAACAAGGGGTCACGTTACTCCACCACTCAGCAGCTGAGATGTGGAGTCCTGCAGGGCTCATCATTGAGCCCACACTCTTCAATATTTACATCCGCCTGTTATCAGACATCACTGGTGTCTTTGGGTTTTCGATAGTGTCTTATGCGGAAGGCAACAGCTGATAGTCATGCTATCCCATGACACCTAGGCAGCATCAACAAAGAGCAACAGCTGTGTGAGGAAGGAGCAGAATGGATGTTGGACAATTGCCAAAAATTAAATGAAGGAAAAAATGAGGTGATGTTGGTAGGTAATAACCCATCCCTCAGCTGGCCCACCGGGTTCAGGGAACATCCATCACCCAAAAAAGAGGTAAAGGGATTTGTTTCACCTTAGATAAACAGCTGTCAATGGCTCTGCAGGTCAACAAGATTGTAAGCACCTGCTTTGGTCTTTTGAGAGCACTCAGAAAAACATTGAAGTGGCCCCCAACAGTTTTGTGATCTAGGGGCTCATTTTATCTTGCTTGGATTATGGTAACTCACTTTATTTAGGCAGCCCAAAGGCAGTAATAAGGGAACTTCAAGTAATCCAGAATACTGCAGCACAGATTATTTTAGGGATTCCAAAATCACAGTCAGTGAGGGAAGCTCTTAGAACTATGCACTGGCTGCTCATAAACAGCAGAGTCCAGTTTAAGGCACTTTGCATGGTTCATCATGCAAACGATAAATTGGGCCCCAAAATTCTTCATCAATTGATCAAATCATATCTACCCAACAGGGTCCTTAGATCTGGCACATAGGATCTTTTAGTTATACCTAGAATAAAAAGATCCAGGTGTGGCAGTCGTTAATTTTCACATCTAGCCCCTAGGGTGTGGAATTCTCTTCCACCCAAGTTGACAGGTGAAAAGAATTGGCTGCACTTTAGGAACATCTAAAAACCTACCTCTTTCGGTAATGTGCAATGCATGTTTTCTCACTGTTTTCTGCTAGCACTGGGAAGCCCAGTTTCGGGTAGCCAAGCGCATTATAAATTAGGTGTAATGTAAGGTGTTTTGAGAAAGTGGTAGCATTGTCAAAAAGAAGTCTAATATTTGAGACATGTCATTGAAAAGAGAACAAGAAAAGTGTCACACGAAAGGGTAGAGGCAATTCTATGGATGTGTTGTCTGAAAATTCAAAGAGAAGTCATAATGTTGGCAGGAATGGTTGGTTACTATAGACAGTGGATACTCAACTTTTCCTAGGTGGCTAAGCCTATACTAAGGCTGACACACAAAGATGGGCCTCATCCAATTCAATGGGACAACGAATGCATGAAAGCCTTCCTAATGCTGACAGAAAGTCTTTGCCTTGCCCCAGCACTGGGAATGCCTGAGTATACCAAGAGCTTTTCTTTGTTTTACAGTGAGAGGGAGGGCTACGCTTCCCGAGCGCTTACTCAATTGCATGAAGATGCACAGATTCATAGCCTATTTTTCAATTATCCATGGTGCTATCGCCTCAGCGCTGCATGTTTGTCTAATATTGGTAGCCACGGTGGGTACTAGACTTGAAAGACGTTAAAGCATAGTGACAGGACATCCATTAACTGTTATGGTCCCTCACTTAGTTGAGGTTTTGCTTATCAGACCCAAAACCCACTTCATCACCTATTCAAGATTAACCAAATATGAACAGCAAATTATTGTCTCAGAAAATAGTGAGTTAAAAGGCTGCCAGGTTTTGAATCCCAGTATACTATTCTCCTTACCTGAAAGTGATGCATCTGACAAATTTGAGCATGGCTTACTTGATGTCACTGATTTGTGCACTGAGCCAAGATCTCAAATAAAAGGCGTGCCTTTGATTAGTCCTGACTATGTTCTTTTTATTGATGGCTCATGCTTAAGAACAGATGATGGTTCCCTGACAGCAGCTTACGGTGTCGGTACAATACAAGAGATAGTAGAAGCCTCCTGGCTTCAAGGAATTTCCTCAGCACAAGATGGAGAATTAATTGCTCTTACCAAAGCCTGCAGCCTAATTGTCCAAATGAGAGTGACTATTTTTTACAGATCTTCAGAATTGCTTTGGTGTGGTCCATGATTTTGGATAGTTATGGTCACTAAGAGGTTTCATTACTTTATTTGGCTCTCCAATTAATAATGGCAAGTGGACAATGTGGAATGCTATTGTGCAATTGTTGTCTTTATATTTAATGGGACTTTCATAGATGTATTTCAGGAGGGAACTGTCTTTTCAGTGTTGATATCCATAGCTGGCACATGGGGATAACTGAAAGTTTTACAGGAAAATGTTACAGAGGAAGAACAACAGGGTTGGATCAGAACAGGAGGTGGAGAACATGCACAAACATTTGGGTTTCAGCAGATGGTAGACCATTGTTGCCAGACAGTTTACTATCACCTGTGACACAACAGTTCAATGGCCACACACATTTAGGTAGAGATGCAATGGTTCAGTCCCTCAGACAAAAATGGTTTAGCCTCAGAATCTGGGTCCTGCAGAAGAATTGTTTTACCACTGTGCAACATACCAACAGATGACTGTAGAGAAAAGAACACTAGTTATACTGAGTCACATAGGGAGATCAGGTCATCCTTTTAACCAAATGCAGATGGTCTTCATTAAAATCCCTGTTTGTTACAGGCTGAAATGTGCCCTGGTTATAGTGTGCATTTTCTTTCAATGGGTTGAAGCCTACCCAACTAGGATGACAGTCTCACTGTAGCTAAACTACGGTTAAGGGAACTGGTACTGATATACAGAATTCCTGTTTCTCTGGAGTCAAATTGAGCAAGTCACTTTAACAGTGAGATCATTAAAAGGTTGTGTGCAGTATTAAATTTGGAGCAGAAGTTGCAGTGTAGCTATCGTCCTGTAGCTTCTGGCATAGTAGAGGAAGTCAATGGCACAATCAAGTCCTGATTGGAAAACGTTTGTGCATCTACTTCAATGAAATGGCCTGATGCTTTACCTTTGGTGCTGATGCTCTACCTTTGGTGCTGATGAGCCTTCAAAGTACACCTAGCAGGAAAACATGTTTACCACCACCACCCACAGGATACTCATGAGAAGAGCTATGAGACTGCCTGCTAACCTGAAAATACACTTGTGAACATAACAGATGACATGGTACTCGACACCTGCAAAGGATTGGCTGTTGTGGTCTGTTCTGTCTCTTGAAAGGTTAATGCTATCACTGCAAACCTGCATATAGAGCGTGCCACGACCTGAACCCAGGAGATTGGGTTTTCATCAAAAACCATGTGCAAAATTCCTGTCTGAAGTCAAGGGGGAAAGGCCCATACCAGGCAATTTTAATCATGAATATAGCTGCCAAAAGTGCTGGAGTGCCAAACTGGGTGCATACTTTGCATACCTAGAGACCAAGGCATCCTTATGAAAAACTAATTTCTATGAGCCAGAACCAAGAACACTGCTGACTGCACCACTGCAAACTTTTACATGCCACACAGGTTCAAGGAGCAAAACAGCAAAAAGCAATGGGTGAGGAAATGCAAACAGGTGAAGAAATCCAATTCTCAGATCTCTCATGGAGTGACATTGGAGCTCTTGGAACAGAAGGTGGGGAAACAAAACTCCGACTGGAGTGACAGTTGAGACCCCTTCCAAGAGAAGGAACAAGCGCTGAATCAAGAACAAAAAGTGATGCACAATTGTAGATGGCCAAAAGCATACAGTGTAAAGAAATTGAAGTCAAGTGTCAGTTGGATCCATGCCATTAACAATGTATGAATCATGTGATTCATGTGGTAGGAATTATGTGGTATTAGTGGCACAGAAGGAGATCAGCAAAAACTGAGAAGATCAAAAAGATGCGGAGGACCTTGTTGTAGATATTCAGCACATAAGCTGACTTACTGCATGAATCAAGGGCTGAACATCATACTATCCGATTTGTTTGAATGTAATAAAGAACTGCCTGAATGCCCAACTATTTAAAGCAAAAACTCAATTCTGAAAAACTCATTGAATGAACTATACTAATAGACTGAAATAAAAACCGATGAGTTGTCAAAAATAATAATGACAATTTATCTAGGCCTGAGGCTGCAGTAGAAGAGTAGATATAACATTCTTAGAAGAACACAGAGTAGGGTTAAGGAAGACTATATGAAGACTGCTGTAAATAAATCTGCAAGAAACTAACAGAATAGCAAGAAAAGAAAAAAGATAAAGACTGATTTTGAAATACAATAGAGATACTAACTTTGCTGTTGCATTCATCACTTAAAAAGTCTGACTTTAGACAAACATGTGTGTTCTAACTAGAGCTAGATGCAAAATCTTTGTAGGTATCAAATTTTTCACAGTAGTCTTATTAGCTATAAACTATAAGGATATTATCATTGATACACTTTAAACCAGAGGAACCGAAGTCTATTTTTTTCTTCACTAAAACATCTGTTCCTGACATAGATGAAGATGAGTTTAAAGCCTCATTTGTAGATGACATGAAAGATGATTACTCAACAAACCTTTATTCTAGATTAGTTCAAAAGTATAGATGAGCGATACATGCAAAAGATTGTTATGTGTGTGCTCACTTGCCTTCATCAGCTGATAAGGAGGTGGCATAGCATCACATTCCTCTTTCTTATGCTATATCATGAAGTATTTTACTCAGTCTAGTTGATAGGCAACATCAGTTTGAATACTATAACTCTAACTTTGAGATGATTCTTTCAAAAGTGCCTTTATTTAAAAGCATGAACTTACATACACAGACACATGAAATGGAAATGGATTGACATTATTCTAGACATTTTCTATGTATGCACACTGTTAAGGCATACCAGCATGGGCAAATCTGCTTAACCAATCCCTTGAAGAAAACTTTTATCATGATGTTAGAGGAGAGAAGAACACATTTTGCACCAATAAGAATCTTCATTGTTTTGAAGAATGTTTTGAAAAAAGATAAATAGAGAAATAAGATGTTTTATCCAAGACTAAATTGAGAAAATAGACATAAAGGGGAAGTGTGTTTTCAAAAGAGAAGTTCAAGGCAAAAAGAGACCTGTAGGGAATAGTAGTTGTGAACATATCTTTGAAATTTCAGGAGGAATTTGACAGATTTTACAGAGAGACAATCCAACTATACCCGGAGTCAATTTTGTATGTGGTAAAAATACATACTTTAGATTACCTGCTGATTGGGAGGGACTTTGCTACTCCGCTTCGTTTTTCCAGAAATTTACCATGTATAGAGCTTGTTTGCTTTAACAATGACAACTGCAGACAGATACACACATAGGCCCTCATTACAACCCTGGCGGTCGGTGGTAAAGTGGCGGTAAGATCTCCAATAGGCTGGAGAAAAAGAAATTGGAATCACGACCGAAGCGGAAACCGCCAACAGAGACAGCCACTTTAACACTTCGACAGCCACAGTGGTACAAACAAACAGCTTGGCGGTCACCGCCAACAGACAGGCGGAAGACAATGTACCGCTCACACCATTTTGACAGGCCAATCCGCCACCTTTTCCGGGGCGGATTTAACGCGAACAGAAACACAGCGGAAGCAGGACTTGGAAGGGAAAACTCTCACCTCTACACACCCCATGAGGAACCAGGAAACCATGGAGCTGGAACTCCAAATCCTCCTGCGATTGTCTTCCTGCTCCTCTACCAGGAGCATGACCGACGGCGGCGAAGACCACAGTGAGTACTGCACCTACGACACAGGGGAGGGGGGAGGGAAAAGAGAGTGACACACACACGCAACATGCTACACCCCCACCCACAAAAACACACACACCAATACATGCTGAAACGTTACATTCCCCCCAACTCCCCCTGGAAGAACGCAAGGACAAAAGGAAATGATTTGAACAAATGTAATCAAGAAAAATCCATTACTCAAAAATGTATATACACTATTAACTAATATGTACACCAAGAATTTAATTCCAGGTACTGCACACATATAGTCCGTGGACCACTGGCCCCAAAATGCATGGGCGAGGCCCACACAAGATACCCGATCCAAATGGAGAGAACACTGCACAGGCATCAGATCAAAATAAAACAGGCACCTCAGGGGGAAGGGAAGGCGGGGCACCTCATCCGAATGAGTGCACAACACCAGCTCCATGAGGGGGCTCGATACCCATTGATGTATCCTGGGGAGTGCAAAGCCACAGTCTCTCAAGTCTCTCCAGTGGGTGGTTTGCCCACTGCTTTATTCTGGGGAGTGCAAAGCCACAGTCTCTCAAATTTCTCCAGTGGGTGGTTTGCCCACTGCTTTATCCTGGGGAGTGCAAACCCACAGTCTCTCAAGTCTCTCCAATGGGTGGGTTGCCCACTGCTTTATCCTTGGGAGTGCAAAGCCACAGTCTTTCAAGTCTCTCCAGTGGGTGGTTTGCCCACTGCTTTATCCTGGGGAGTTCAAAGCCACAGTCTCTCAAGTGGATAACAGTCTCCACTGGTTCTGGAGGGGGCTTTGTGCCCAGAGTGCTTCATCCTGCCAAGGACTGAGGTAGTGGATGTCAATCTCCACTGGTTCTGGAGGGGGCTTTGTGCCCAGAGTGCTTCATCCTGCCAAGGACTAAGGTAGTGGATGTGAAACTCCACTGATGGTGGGGCAACATGGAAGCTGCCCAGGCCCCTGGAACTGACCACCAGCCTCGTACGAATGACCACTGGGAATGGCAGCCATGTCTGCGGTGGTGCCACTGGCTCAGGATGTGGCGTGGCCACTGGCGGTGCTGGCAGCGGGCTCAGTACCAGCAGTGCTTACGGTGGTCATTGGGCAGCGGTGCTGGTGGGGGGCTCACTGACCTCGGTGCTGGCGGCGGTGTCATGAGCGGCGGTGCTGGAGGCGGGCTCACTGACCTCGGTGCTGGCGGCGGTGTCATGAGCGGCGGTGCTGGTGGCGGGCTCACTGACCTCGGTGCTGCTGAAGGCCACAGTTTCTGCGGTGCTGGTGAAGGGCTCAGTATCTTGGGTGCTGGCGGCGGTGGCCGTGGCGGCGGTGCATGTGGTGGTGCCGGTGGCGGTCTTGTCCGCTGTGCAGGTTGGCGGTGACTTCCCTTTCTTTTTCAGGCCCTTCCCCGCCTTGGATGGTGGCGCAGCTGTCTTGCAACTCCCAACTGTTGTCTTGGCTGAGCCCTTGGTGGCAGGTGTTTTGGCCTTCTCCTTCCGGGATGTGGGCAACTTCTTCTGTTTTGGAGGTGGGGGAATGTCCTTGGCCTCGCTCCTTGGGACACTGGCAGCCATGCTGCTTGGTGCACTCCAGAAACCGGTTACTGCTGACACCACTGTGCCCGGTGATGTTGTGGCTGAGGTGCTGGGTTGGGACCTGGAAAGGCGGGCCCTAGGGGATGGAAGGGGTTGGGGAGGTGAAGGGAAGAGGTCAAGGTTTGACAGGAAAAGTTTTTTAGACACACTGGGACGGTAGATGGAGGGGGTTTGGGAATGGAGGAAGAGGTAGTGGTTGTAGGAGGTGTCTGTTTGCTGACTTTGGGTGAAGGTGCATGGGCTGGAGGCTGTTGTGAGGTGGATGGCTGTTGGGTGGGTGTGTGACTGCGTTTGTGTACTTTGGGAGGAGGGCTCACAGACACACTGGGAGAGGACACAGGGGATGTGTGAATGGTAGTGGGGTGGTGACTGCACGTGAGCGGTGTGTGGTGATGGGTGTGCTGGTGATGGAGGTAGTGGCTGAAGATGTAGTACATGCAGGTGTGAGTGGAGACGTGACAGGGAGGGAGGAGGGAGACGTGGGACACAGTGGAGGTAGTGGATGTTGGTATGTTTGCATGGGTATGATGCTTGTGTGAGTGCCTGTGGGATGTGTGGTGCTTATGTTTGCCAGAGCTACCCTTGTGTGTTGAGGTGTGTGCAAGCTGGTCTGATGGTGTGCTTGGGATAGGCTGAGGTACTGGGGATTGGGTCTGGGTGGAGGAAGTTGGAGGGGGGAGGTTGGACACAGGGACAATGGCTGCCATCAGTGCTGAGGCAAGAGTCTGAAATGCTCGCTGTTGGGCTGCCTGGCCAGAATGAATGCCCTCCAGGTCTGCATTTGTCTGTTGCAACTGCCTCTCTACACCCTGGATGGCATTCAGAATGGTAGACTGCCCAACAGTGAGGGATCTGAGGAGGTCAATGGCCTCCTCACTGAGGGCAGCAGGGCTGACTGGGGCAGGGCCTGAGGTGCTTGGGGCGAAGAAAATGCCCACCCTCCTGGGTGAGCGGCCACGGGGCACACGCTGAGGGGCTGCTGGGAGGGTGGTGCTGGTAGGGGGGGTGGCGGCTATACCTGTTGATACGGGGGGCACAGAGGGGCCCGCCACCGCAAGGGAGCTCACATCAGAGGATGAGTCGGTGTCTCCGGTCTCTGCTCCAGTCCCAACCGTGGAGCTCCCCTCGCCCTCCGTCCCACTGGTGAATTCTGACTCTGTACTCTCGCCCTCCAGGGCCATGTGGGATGAAGCTCCCTCCTGCTCCGGTGGCACAGCTCCTCCGCCTGATTATGCTAATGCACACAAGAACAGGGAGAGCACAAAAAGGGTGGGGGAAATAAAGTAGAAAGACATGTTCAGTGCATACAACACCGCTACCGTTGGTGGACACTACAGGCACAGCAGCCCTCTGCATTACGCCATGCACTCAGAGTTCCCTAATTTATCACAGGGACATAGGATACATGGCCTATGCCCAATTTCTGCACACATGGAAGTCACAGGAGCCTAATTAGATGTAGATGGCTCTCACTACTGGTGGGTTTGGGGTGCCACTTAGCCTGCCTCACAAAGGGTCCTTGCCTACAAGGCTCGCCCTAGCCTAGAGGAACCCACAGCCCACCTCCCCCACCCAGATACCACCTAATGTGTGCTGAGTCAGATGGATGTGACTGTACTCACCCCCTTGTGGCTGCTGTGATGCCCTCAAGCGCCCATCCAACTCCAGATACGCCACCGCCAGGATCCGGAATATCAGGGGGGTCATGGTGCAATGGGCACCCCTCCCACGTTGGGAGGCCATCCCCAGCTGGGCCTCCGCCGTCTTCTTGCTCCAGCAGCGAATGTCCTCCCATCTTTTACGGCAGTGGGTGCTCTGCCTGTGGTGGACCCCCAGGGCCGGGACGTCCTTGGTGATGGCACGTCAAATATCCTTCTTCTGGTGGGTGCTGACCTACAGGAATAGAACAGGGGAAAAGGCAAAACATTAACCGTCGGGACCCTCACAGTCATTGGCCCTCGTTCCCACCCTTGCCCTGATGCACATACACTCACCGTCGGATCATGGATGCCTCATCCCCCCTCATCTCCCATCCACACCACTCCAAACAGGCATTGCCCATACGGCATGCTCACAGTGTACTCACCTGTTTGTCTGGAGGACCGTAAAGTAGCGTGCACTGGGGGAGGACCCAGTCCACGGCTATTGTCGTTTCTGCAGCCACTGCAGTAGTGAGAGGCACCATTAAGACACCTGTCCACACAGCCAGTGTGCCTGCACCAGCTGCCAAGGGCAAAAAGGGAGCACCAGCTGGCAAATGCAATGAGGCACCACCAGCTGGCAGAAGCAAGGAGGCACCACCAGCTTGCGAACGCAAGGAGGCACCACCAGCTGGCAGAAGCAAGGAGGCACAACTAGCTGGCAAGGGCAGGAAGGAAACACCAGCTGGCAGGGACAGGAAGGGAACACCAGCTGGCAAGGACAGGAAGGGAACACCAGCTGCCAAGAACAATGACAAAGGCACAGACGCAGCAGGCAGGAGGGACATGGAGCCTGGTGTTTGAGCAGCATCTGGGCAAACAACACCAGCCATGGCACTTCAGCCGTCCGAGGCTGCGGGTGAAGGGCTGGAGCCTACCCGGACTGCTGCCAACCCAGCCGCCAGCCCATCTGCCAGAACCACCGCCAGCACCACCACCAGCACCACTGCCACCACCACTGCCAGCAGCAGCCCCAATGGGCAGCCGTCCGAGGCTTCGTGAGAAGGGCTGGAGGCTCCCCGCACCGCCGCCAACCCAGCCACCAGCACTGCCGCTAGCACCGCTGCCAGCACCACCACCAGTACCACCACCAGCACCACTGCCACCACCACTGCCAGCAGCAGCAGCCCCCCCAGTGGGTGGGTCGTCCGAGGCTGCAGGGAAAGGGCTGGAGCCCCCACCCACCACAGGCAGCACCACCACCAGTTCTGCCACTGCCACCACTGAGCAGCCGTGGCCACTGGCGGGCAGTGTGTAGTCGTGCCTCCATGGGCTATAGAGCATCCTGGCCCCTGCAAAAGTTGTAGGTGTGACACCCAGGTGAGAGACTGTGACCTTGCACCCTCCAAGATCTGCATCACAGGGCATAAGGCCCCCACTGGAACCAGTGGAAGAAGGCATCCACTCACCCCCTCCTTGCCAGGATGAAGCACACTGGGCAAAAAGCCCCCTCCAGAACCACTGGAAGAAGGCATCCACTTGAGTGACTGTGGCTTTGCACTCCCCAGGACCAAGCAGTGGGCAAACCACCCACTTGAGAGACTGTGGCTTTGCACTCCCCAGGACCAAGCAGTGGGCAAACCACCTACTTGAGAGACTGCAACACTGCACTCCCCAGGACCAAGCAGTGGGCAAACCACCCACTTGAGAGACTGGCTTTGCACTCACCAGGACCAAGCAGTGGGCATGTAGCCCCCTCCAGGAGCAGTGCCTCCTGCTGAGGTGCCCCCCCTTTCCCCTCCCCCTGAGGTGCCTGTGTATTTTTGACCTGATGCCCCAGCAGTGTTCTCTGGGGGTCTTGGCCTATGTGATATGGCCCTGTGGGCCACAGACATTTTGGACTGGACAGTGTCCCTAGATTTGTATATATTGTAGATACTATTTTGTGCTTTGCGGATGTATTTTGAAATGTATATGATCACACTGACTTTACTCATTTCCTTTTGTCCTTGCATTATTCCTGAGGGTTACGGGGTGGATATGTAATGTTGTTGCATCTGTTTGTGTGTATGGTGTCGGGGGAGGGGGGGTTGCGTGTTGCCTGTGTGTGTCACTCTTTTTTTCCTCCCATCCTCCCATGTGTGCTAGGTGCGGTACTCACCGTGGTCGTCTTCGCCTCCGCTCGTGTTCCTGGTGTAGGAGGAGGTATACCAGCATGGGTAACACCTGTGGTTCGGGCTCCATGGTGTTGTGGTTCTTCCTTCAGTGTCCGGAGGGGAGTTGTTTCCCTTTTTTGTACTGTTTCCGCCGTGCTTTTAGTACCACCCCGGAAAAGCTGGCGGATTGGCTTGTTGTAATAGTGTGGGTGGTACATTGTCTTCCACCTGGCTGTTAGCACTTACTGCTGCGGTGCTTGTTGCTACCGCCGTGGCGGTCGGAGTGCTAAAGTGGCTGTCTGTGTTGGCGGTTTCCGCCGTGGTCATAATTCCATTTTTTTTACCGCCGTCCTGTTGGGGGTATTACCGCCGCTTTATCTCCGACCGCCAGGGTTGTAATGAGAGCCTTTGTCTTGACAGAAAGAAGCTACAGATTAAAATATAAAAACAACAAACTAAAAGCTGACTATGCTAAAAAATATGAAATTACTAAAAATGTATCTGCGTGTAAAAGGCACAGGCTACAGGCCATATGCTAAAATTAGGGTGTCCAACCCAGGCAATAAGGAGAACCCTCAACAGTGTAGAAACATTAGAAATGTTTTTTGTGCTCTTACAAGTACTATTGTTCTCCTGTCAGTGTCCCCCTCCTCTGTGTTCACTTTTTTCCTCCTCTCTCTGCTGTCCAATTTCTTTTTTTTCTACTGCAGGTAATATTTTTAGGAAATGTGTTCCATGTGGTAAAATCTGTTTCAGAAAAGACATAAAAAAATGTAAAGTAGTATCTGTACGGGTAGAAGTGTTACTTTTTAAAGTATTTACCTGTATTATTTTTGTAACGGTATTTGATAACAGATGTACCTGTTTTGTGTTGAGTTACATCATTTGAGTTGATGAAGTATAATTTTCAATTTACCTGTAATGTCTTTAAGGAAGAAAACCCAGAAAAACACGAAAGTGTGCTTAAAACAATATGGCTGCCTTTTTATTTTGTTTGGGTTTCATTAATCATTGTATTGTAATTCAAAAGCCTCTTTAATGATATAGACAATTCTGAAAATGCCACTTTTAGAAAGTTGGCATTTTCTTGTCTTAAACGTTAGGTGCCTGCAGTCTGTATCCTGGGTCACGACTAGGAACAGCTAGCAGTTGGTCTTTGATAATTCCTCCAAGATGCTGAGACACAGGAGGAATAGGTGTGGTCAGGGTCAGCCATCTCTGTAAGGATGAGAGGGTGGAGATTTCACCTACCACACATGCACATAAGAAAGTCTTTACCTCAGCACACTCACAAAGGGTTTCATAATAGTATTTAATGCCCCTAGACAATCTGTGGCCAGGCCACAGAGGCAGGCACTTCCAAACACCTCTTTTGGGGGAGGACTCTAGAAGCTCCACCCCCTTCAAAGTTGGAAACAGGTATAAAAAGTGAACCCTCGCACCCAACTCTTCAGATCACTTCTGAACCTTTGGACTCTGACAGGAAGAATCGATTGCCCAGCTGTGAAGTCTGCCATGCCACCCTAATTTTACTTTACTGATGAAGGACTGCTTTGCTCCCCCAGACCTGATGTTGCTGCACCAGAATCTGTTTCTTGCTGTGACCTGCCATGCTGAATCCAGACTACTTAGGTGAAAACAGAATTCCAGGAAATCTACAAAGGTAGGTTGGCTGGCCCCTTGGTCCAAGCCACAGGGACATAATGAGCTTCTTCAACATCAACACAGCTCCCTGCTTCTCAAATGAGCATAACGCAGCTCACCATTGGAACCCACCCAGTGAAACATATTTCATAGTTGGTGCTGATGCATCACAAGGGAAGGCACTGCAAGCCTTGGTGGCTTCTTAAATGATGATGCCGCTCCTGCTGTCCACAGCACAAGTCCTTGCAAACTACTGTTGATGATCTTCTTGATAACAGCTAGAGGTCTCACATCGCAAGCTTCCGTTGGTGGCTTTCTTGACTCCGCTGCTGCGTGATGCACATCTACACTAAACTGCACATTTTGGTTCCCCACCGCACAGCTCAACACAAGAAATCCACATTTCGATGCCCAGGATACAAGCAACTTTGGCAGCAAACTGAACCCAGTCATGTATCCAGCTAGCACTCTATTGCAGTCAGCATGAACTTGTGACTTGGATCCGGTCTACTGTGACCAGTTACCCATGGTTGGTGCCTTTTTCTTCTTATCACTTGATTTCTTCAAAACCGTTAAAAGTACATATCTCTGGTTCTACTGATTGGATTTCTATTGTTTTAGTGTCAAATAACTTATTACATTTTACTCTATTTTTCTAAATTGGTGTAAAATTTGTCTTGTGTTGTGTTGTACATTATTTCTGTTTTATTGCCGCATAAATACTTTACATGGCCTCTAAGTTAAGGCTGACTTATTTTGTACCAAGCTGCAAAAGAGTTAAGCATAGGTTAATTTAGTGACTTTTGGGGTTCACACTGACACGGATTGTGATTCTTGCTTGAGTAGGGTTTCACCTCCTCAACAGCCCAATTTCTCTAACACACTCTTCCTATTATAGGTATGGAGAAGCAGAATCACCAGATTCTGGATATTACTAGAGAGAAAACTAATTTTGGTTGCCAAGATTGCAAACCAATACTATTAAATCATATTTGTTATGTCTTTAGATTGGGTAGGGTATCAGGGCATTATTGTATTTAACCACTTAAAATGTGCTAGTATATGCTACACAAAATTAATAGATCAACAATAGTTTAGTTGCAATAACCATTGAATCAATATTTGTGCCACATTTTATATACCATTCAGTATTTTAAATAGCCATCAAGACATTTGTAAAGATAAAACAGCAGTAACTACAATGTGGTGAAGTCATATCAAGAGAAAAAGTCATGGTACCAATGGTCTTTGCTCATCACTCTAGATGCCACAAATATGATTAGTACTGTGCGATATGTAGCATATTAGGTAGACAGTTCAAAAAAAGGAGGAGGGTTGTCAAACATGTTTCCACTTTTAAAAACTGCTTACTTATATTGTATAATAGTTTTCATGACAATGCATTCACATGATATTTGTATTTCAAAGTCTGCATAATAGTGTATAAAGAGTAAGCACCAATCCATGTAAGGATGTAACATGTGACAGATAAGTGCCTCAAAGGTACACCAGTGTCAATATCTAATAATAAGTATAAAAATACTCAGAAATTAAGTATGGTGTAACCAGTATAACCTTGATAAGCACAAAAATCACCTGTAATCAGTTGTATTTTCACGTGTTGGTAATATATGGATTTGTAGATGGGTGACAGAGAATTATGAGTTGTTTTTCTCTGAGAGGTTTTCAGTGACATTAAATTGACAATGCGAGTTAAGCTCAAGTTGTTTATGATGTCAGTCAGAACCCCGAGGTGAAAAACATCCATGTAATTCACTTTTTACCCAATTGTAATTCTATGTTATGTACGACCCCCTAAATCATCTGCCTCTCCTTTCAACTGTTATGCAGTGACAGAGAAGTAATGTGGGAACCATACATACCACAACCTCAATTACTGTATCCCTGTCCCAAAGGTCAAAAAATCACAAAACATCAAAAAACCTACTTGCCATCCTTCAACAACACTACCTTATTCCCTGCCTTCCTCCCCCTTTCTGCAGCTACGGTGTCTTTCAGTCTCAGAGAAACCTGTCAGCATGGCTATGGGATTCAGAAACTGTTGCACTATGACAATGGGGAACGTACGCCTATGCAGAAGTGAAAAACGGCAGTTGAGAATAGAACAAATGTTAGGCTCCATCTTAATGATCTAAAATAATCAGAAGCCACGTTTGGTTATGGGATGAAATAAGGAAATACAGAAAACACTTAAGTATGCACATTAAATTTGTATGCAAAGAAAATCAGTTATTAACATTGTGTGCAAGACTTAAAAACTCACAGATTGCAAAATAATTAGTGGCATTTGTAATGTGTGTTGTGCCCAATGTCAATGGATCGTAACTCACATATCATTTTGCTTCACTTTTTCTGAGCAACAGTTCTGTAAAAACAGTGGCCACCACTATTGGCCATATGAAGCCTTAAGGAGGAATTATGTAAAAAACATAAAATCACTTGTGTAGGGACAAAACCCTTAGACATATCCTATGCCCAAGTTACCTTCCACTGGAACCAAATATGGAGCACTGGTTACCTGCAAATTCCAATGTTTTTTTATGCATGGTGTGATTGTTATACATTAAGATAGTGAGTAAATATGTCAATAGAACACAAAGAGGAAATATCAGCTTACCAACCTAGTTATTTGCTACATAACATTTACTGTTTACATGTTGGGGTGCAATTGTAACCCGATTTATGTAGGTAGCACTATTAGGCCTCGCAAGTTACACATACAAGAGTATGCAAAGGCAATTTAAAATAAAAGACCCAAAATATACAATTACTGGTGATTACAAATAATACCATAAGGATGAAAACAATTATTGCATTATGGCATTATCGTATTGAACAAATACCCCAGGATAGAAGATGGAGTGATAGGGAAATGTCGCTCAGAAACTGTGATTCAAAATGGATATGCCAGTTAATATACATATTCTAAAAGGGATACTTTTTACAAAATGATATAGGACATAAAGGATATACATAATTCCATCATTATAGATGAACAAATTGTAATGTTTAAAATATATGTGATACAATTAATATATCAATGTGATAAAATACGTGAACACATCAACCATGGAGGTTTGTGCAATTTGGGTACGCCACATATTTTATCTACAGGTGTGTTCATTTAATCTTTTAATCTTTTAATCTTTTAATCTTTACCACTAGGAATATTTCTTTCCTTCGTACAACATGTTCAATAGGCTTAGCCAAGAACCAAATTGTGAGATGATACTTTGCATAATAGGTCCATTAAAAAGAAATGCAGTGCACAACTGTTCACTATGCTCAAACTTCAGCTTTTGTGAAACATTTGGGGGCATATTTATACTCTGTTTGCGCCGGAATTGCGTCGTTTTTTTTTACGCAATTCCGACGCAAAACTAACTATATATTTATACTTTGGCGTTAGACGCGTCTAGCGCCAAAGTCCATGGAGTTTGCGTCATTTTTTAGCGTGGACACCTACTTTGCGTTAATGATATGCAAGGTAGGCGTTCCCGTCTAAAAAATTGACTCTGAGGCATGTGCGCCGTATTTACACTCCCGGGCAAAATTCACGCCCGGGAGTGGGCGGGTCAAAAAAAATGACGTACGGCCGCTTTTGCGCCGTTTTTTAGCGCCTGGACAAGGCAGGCGTTAAGGGACCTGTGGGCTCGGAAGGAGCCCAGAGGTGCCCTCCCATGCCCCCAGGGACACCCCCCTGTCACCCTTGCCCACCCCAGGAGGACACCCAAGGCTGGAGGGACCCATCCCAGGGACATTAAGGTAAGTTCCGGTAAGTATTATTTTTTATTTTTTTTGTGGCATAGGGGGGCCTGATTTGTGCCCCCCTACATGCCACTATGCCCAATGACCATGCCCAGGGGACAGAAGTCCCCTGGGCATGGCCATTGGGCAAGGGGGCATGACTCCTGTCTTTGCTAAGACAGGAGTCATTTCTATGGGGGTTGGGAGTCGAAAAAAATGGCGCAAATCGGGTTGAGGCGAAAAATTTGCCTCAGCCTGACTTGCCCCATTTTTTGGCACCCAAGCTCCATATCCCCCTACGCCGGCGCTGCCTGGTGTACGTCGTTTTTTTTCACGCACACCAGGCAGCGCCGGCGGCTAACGCCGGCTAACGTCATTGATTAAATACGACGCACGCATGGTGCTTCAGAATGGCGTTAGCCGGCGCTAATTTTTTTGACGCAAAACTGCGTTAGCGCAGTTTTGCGTCAAAAAGTATAAATATGGCCCTTGGTATTTACCTCCCAATATAAGCAACATGATAGCAATGCTTAATGCACATTATTGATGCAAATAAGTGTAGGAGTTATAAGTTACCCGTTGTTCACTTATTTCATTGTAGACTAAATTGATAGAAGTAAGACCAACCATGTATAACATGGGAGAGGAATAGAGACCATTTCTGATATCTTATAAGAAATGTCATAGAATATGTCATGAGTGATGAAATATATGAGGTCATAAGCAGTGCATACTGGGGTACAAATTATAGTTAGCTCTGCTAACTTTGGCCATTGCTTTTTCAGTGAATTTCTAAGGTTTTTTTATATAATATTTTTACAATACGTAGAGACAACTGCTGGCCCCTGTGGCCTGGCTCTGCCACAAACCCCCACAGGCAGTCAGCACCACATTGTGCAAGCCTTTATCCATGAACAGCAGGGGACTAGCAACAGGAACTGTCCTACAGCCAGCCCAGGAGCCAACACACCTAGAGCCAGCTATGATGCATGCTATTAATGTTGAAGGGGTGAGGCTAAACTGGCAGAGCTTGCAGGTGACTTGGCACCTTTGCATACACAGCAGCAATTAAAAGGAAGAACCAATGACTTTGTGCTCAGACCAGGAGATGACAAGTAAGAAGCCACTCGTCTTGGACAGTCACTACTTAAAAGATTGTGGTCCAACAAATCAACAGCGCATTCACTTCCATCAAGGATTTCATATAATTTTTTTAAGTGAAATTTCAGAGAAAACACAATTTTCATCAGTATGGAAAAAGGTGGAAACGCTGAGGCATACTACTACTGTAGAAGGGGGTGAGCAAATAGGCACAGCTTTTAGTGATATGGCGCTTTTCCATACTCAGCAGCAATTAAAATGGAGCACCCGTGTACTCATCTTGGACAGTCACTAAAGAAGAGAGCAATTGTAGAGAAAGCACATTGGCCCTCATTATAACCTCGGAGGCCTTTTCAAAAGACCGCCGAGGCTGCGGGAGCCAGAATACCGCCAGTGCTGGTGGTATTTCTGGCTCCCTATTACAACTTTTCCGCTGGGCCAGCAGACTGTAACAGTGTTACCGTCCGCTGACCCAGCAGAAAAGTCACATCAAGATTGCTGCCGGCTCGTAATAGAGCCGGCGGCAAGGCTGATGAGTAACGGGTGCAGTAGCACCCGTCGCGCATTTCACTGCCCGAAATTCAGGTAGTGAAATGCGTGACGGGGCTATGCCTGGGGGCCCCTGCACTGCCCATGCCAAGTGTATGGGCAGTGCAGGGGCCCCCAGGGGCACCCCAAGTACCCCTTACTGCCAGCCTTCCCATGGCAGTGTTTACCGCCGTGGCCAGGCTGGCAGTCGGGGACTCATAATCCCCAGGGCAGCGGTGCTTGCATTGCTGCCCTGGGGAGTATGACCGCCAAGCTGAAGCCTGGCAGTATAGTGGAGGGGCCGGCGGTATGGCCGTGGCTATTGCACCACGGTCATAATAGCTGGCAAGACACCACCAGCCTGTTGGAAGTGTTACCACCAGCTTACCGCCGGCCGCCAGGGTCATAATGAGGCCCATTGTCTTTCAACTGGACAATGACTGCAATGCTGTTATTTGTACTTTTTTTTCTAAAGGGAGGGGGGTCTTGCAATTTTTTTTTAAGAGTGGCATGCGTTTCATATAAATGAGTGCCCTGGTGCCCACCCAGAGCACCCACCATACACAACGTTGGGGGCTGCAGAGGGAGCCCCATAGCCCCCGCAGTCCCATCCAGCTTTCCTCATGCAGCGGGAACCAGCATTGTTCCCACCCACAGGAAGCAGCAATTTATGCTGCTCGCTCCGGGAGGGAGCAATGTCTTGATCTTTTACCTTTCCACATTCTTGTAGGCAGGGAAACAGATCTCAAGCTTGCTGCCAGCTGGCAGAAGCATTTTGAAAAGATCTCACCTGGAGCGGACTTAGGGCTGACTACGGCCTTGGTGGAGGGGATTACTCTCTCACAAACATGACAGACCGCTGTATTCAAAGTTCCGTAGTATATAAAGGAACTTGTAATATGGGGAGCGGATATCCGTCATATTTGTGGCGCAGTAATCCTCTACGCCAAGGTTGTCATTAGGCCCTTTGTGTTTGCTCCTGTTTGGCAAAAGTTTTGAAAATGATCCCAGCAAGGGAAAGCAGACACAAGTTTCTCTGCTCACACTAGTGTAGGCATTGAAACTGCTATGTCCTGAAGGTGGGCTCCCTATGACACAGCAAGTGAGCTAGTGCCTGAGGATGGAGTCCCCAGGTTCATTAATGGCTTAGGGAGAGGGGCCATGCAACACCTTCCTGTTTAAAGTAAATAGAAGCCCAGGCGGATGGGATCCCCTGGGCCTTTTAATGGCTAGGGATGGGGCACTCAACCTCCCCAACCCCTTTTTTGGAACATTTCAGCCCCATGAAATGGGTCTCCAGGGCCTATAATGGACCCTTGGTTAATGAAATCGGGATTGGTGTGCCTTTGGCTCTTGAAGGCTCAGAGAGGGGGCTGCACATCCCCTCTTTACTTTTGTGCACTTTTCAGCTACATGGGTGGGATCCCCAGGGCCTGCCACGCATCACCTCTCCTTTTGGAATGCAGACCCAGAGATGGGCTACAAGGGGTCTATATGGGCGCAGGGAGCTGGGGCACATGCCCCTCCACCTAAATAAACTATATGACCCCGGAGTGGCTTCCCCAAGGCCTGTACGTGAAGAGTGCAACACTGGCCATCATTTTGTTTTGTTTACTTTTATCCAAAAAATGCCTTTTTTGTACTGGGTTTCCTGAGGCATACGACACATTTTTTTACTTCAGGAAGGGGAAGTCCCTGAGACCTGTAATGGCAGCCAGCCACATTTTTCTCATGTTGCTGCCAGCTAATCAGAGTGCTCACTACTGCGGGAGGCTGATTACCATAAGAGCGAATTGCTCAAAAGGAAATAAAGCTCCCTGACCCACTCAGAATGCTCTATTTTTGAACTGGTGCTCTATTGAGCCTCTCACGGACCCAACCATTCAGATATACAAATATTTTTCAACCTTAATTTAAAAAAAAACTACTGCACGGGTTTAAAACAAATCAAAAAGCAGGCCAAGATCTAGCTTCCTCCCAAATCTGGTGTAGTTCAGTTCTGCACTTGTTGAGATAGCCCTTCTTAGAAAGTCTTAGAAAAAAGCATGGGGATTTTGTGTTTTAGGTTGATCCCCTTTTTTCTTGAGCCCACTTGACGGATCACCCAGAAACCTTCGATGCACAAGCTAGCCAAAAATGAGCAGCATGTTGGAAAGTTTATGGATTCGTCAAACCAGGCCAAAGTTATTAGCAACTCAATAAACACTTTTCCTATGGAACAGCTGACCTAACTATAACTACCCAGTGGTGCGACAGGTATCTATCTATCTATCTATCTATCTATCTATCTATCTATCTATCTATCTATCTATCTATCTATCTATTTTTATATATGTATATTTGTATATAAATATATATGTATATTATATATATATAAAATAAATATAAATATATATATCAAAAACGAAGTTGTCCTCATGTGAAAGCGCACTCCCAACAGGTTATGTAAACGGGAAGAAAAAGCAAAGCCAGCAACTCACAGTGAATTTCTTTAAGCAGTTTCATTGTTCCAGGCCTTTGGTTATAAAATCATCTCTGGACACGTGTTTCTAGGTCAATCCTTTCTTCAGCAGAGAAAAATATAGAAGTGTTTCACCCTCGTAGGTGCAGCCAGTGCTGTATATATATATATATATATATATATATATATATATATATATATATATATATATAGCGAATTTAACAATTATTGATATATCCTGAATTTGTATTCTCAATTTAAACAGTGACTATGGGAGTAAAGCCATATCTGTACCTTATTTGTGCAGCCATTGCTAAACTAATTCTCTTCCCTTTTAATTGCTGTCTCTCATACCAAAGCAAAAAAACATCTCCAACGTGATAACCAGTGCCGGAATATCTGCTTGGAAGCAGTATGTCATTATCACTACATTATCTGTACTGTAAAATTATTTCACCCAGATGCAGAACACTGATATGGTGTTGGAACTGACTACTGATGACTCTATCCTCCTCTGGGGGTCACATACTGAGATGCAGAGGGTCTTATACATTTGTGTTATATCGGGGTACAGTTGTGTAACGTATTGCATTCCCAAATGTGATTGGTAAATATTATTTTTAATATATCAAACATCACACATTATTTTACGTTTTGGTACCTGGTTACCAACACCTGGGGATGCGACTGATTATGACTGATGTTTGTGCTTTCTTAGGTGTTAGATTATAGTGAATTACAGAGTATATTTGACACATATTTAAGTTACATACTATATTTCAATAGGTAACTAGTGACTATTTATTTATTATATATTTCTCAGCCACTTGGTTGGTTTAAACCTTGACCCCAAGTGTATTTATCTATTTTTCCCAAAAGATGTAAAATTGTAATTCTTTATTCAAATTTAAAAAAACTACAAAATCATCAGTTTTTCACATTCCTAAAGTGCTGGATGCTGCCATTTCAGCTCCACAATAACACTATGGCCAAAATAAAAGAATGGCCTAGCGACAACTAGCGCCACATTAGCATAATTGTTTTACACTAATGTGGCAATGGAGTGGCAAAAACGCTGTGCATATTTACAAAGTGGTGCAATGCTTGCATTGTGCCACTTTGTAAATCCTTGTGCCACATTATGCCAGTGCCAGACATAATGTATGCAAGAGGAGTGTTCCCCTATTAGGGGGGTGGCAAAAATGGCGCAGCGGAATCTATGAGTTTCCAGTGCACTGGTTTTAGCAGCATTTTTAACAATGCAATGAGCAGGAGTTAAATGGAGGCACACCATTTTTTATAATGGGCCTCTGTGTACTTTGCAGGATTAGCTCCAAAATATTTTGAGCTAATCCTGCAAAGTACAACAATAGTGTCAGAAATTATGATGCTACTGTCTCTAACTGGCACCATTGTGCGGCGCATGTTAAATAAATAGGGCACACACAGTGACATTAAGGGGGCGCAAAGGCAGCAAAAAAAGTTGTGCTACATGTAATGTAGCACAACTTTTCTTAAATCAGGACCTATGTGTTTCAGGAAAATTTATCTCCATTCCTCAGGGTTTCACTGGTGTGAAATGAGTAAAGCGAGCACCGGGTTTAACATGCCTTTATAGAAGAATGTGTATATGCAGTATCTCTTTAGCAGAAAATAGCGGAAAGGCAGAGGAACTCAGTATACATTTCGGCTACCTGACTGGTCGTCGGTTTATTGCAATCAGTATAACACATCATTCAAAACAATTTCAACCAATAGACTCGTCTTTCACAAATAACTAAGCACTGGACCATCCTTTCTATGCATTTAATGTTCACATTTCAGTGTTCATTAAAGTTAGTTAATCGCCTAAAACAGTGGTTCCCAACCTTTTGACTTCTGTGGACCCCCACTTTGTCAGTACTGGAGCCCGGGTCCCCCATTGAATGTTTATTGGAATCTGGGGACCCCCGCACTGAGTCATTACTAAAAGTTAGGGACCTAGTCTGTTTATATTATTTAATTTTCTAAGTAGTCGCGAACCCCCTGGGGAGACTTCGTGGACCCCCAGGGATTCCCAGATCACAGGTTGGGAACCACTGGCCTAAAACAAACAATAATAGCCCCACTGCCTAGTTCGTTTTTTAAAATGCTATTGTTGAAACCTTACTATTTTAACATGCAGTCTACAAATGTAGCAAAGTTAATTCTGGAAACCATTGCTTCCCTAGATTGTTTAGTACAGCTCAAATAAAATGTAATGCTTCCAACACAGCAAATGTTTTTCTAGAATTCAATATACAAAAAAGATTGATACGTCCAGTTCTTAATGAAGGCCCATGTATCTAGGCTTTACAACTGTAAAATAAATTTACATAATTTGGTCTTAGCTTGTTTTCTAAGTACCCCCTACGAATTTCTGTAGATAAATATATTATAATGCTAAGAACCTTAGATGTTCTCCATCAACATTACATTGTTTATAGACATGCTGTAGGAGGCTGGCCTGGCTTATAGTGGGTACCTTGTGGTACTTACACCTTGTGCCTGGTCCAGTTATCCCTTTTTAGTAGAAAAGAGGTGTTCTAGAAGCTTAGGCTGATAGAGGTAGCTATGGCAGAGCAGCTTAGGCTGAACTAGGAGACATGCAAAGCTCCTACTATACCACTTATATCATATAGCACTGTATCATAAGAAAACACAATACTCAGAGTTACTAAAAATAAAGGTACTGTATTTTAGTGACAATATGCCAAAAGTCTCCCAGAGGATATACTCCCTTAGGAGATAAGTAATATACACAAATTATATAGACACAAACCAAAATCAGGTAAGTAACAGTTAGAAAAGTAGTGCAAACAATGTAGAATCACAATAGAATGCAATAGGGAGAAATAGGCCTAGGGGCAACACAAACCATATACTCCAAAAGTCGAATGCGAACCACGAATGGACCCCAGGCCTAGTGTAGTGTGTAGAGGGTCACTGGGAGTGTAAGAAAACACTTAGGGTGTCCAAAATACCCCACCCCAAGACCCTAAAAAGTAGGAGTAAAGTTACCCTACTACCCCAGAAAGACAGTAAAGTCAAGATAGGGGATTCTGCAAGGACAACAACTGACTGCAAAACACTGAAGATGGAGTCCTGGACCTGGGGACCTGTAAAGGAAGGGGACCAAGTCCAAGAGTCACGCAAGTGTCCAGGTGGGGCAGGAACCCACTAAACCCCAGATGAAGGTGCAAAAGGGCTGCCTCCAGGTGGAAGAAGCCAAAGATTCTGCAACAACAGAATGGTGCCAGGAACTTCTCCTTTGGTCAGAAGATGTCCCACGGCGTGCTGGAGGATGCAGAGTTGTTTCCATGCAGAAAGACCGCAAACAAGCCTTACTAGCTGCAAGAGTGGTGGTTAAGGATTTTGGGTGCTGCCAGGGCCCAGGAAGGACCAGGAGGTCGCCCCTTGGAGAAGGAGACAGAGGGGACGCTCAGCAACACAGAGAGCTCACGCAAAAGCAGGCAGCACCCGCAGAAGAGGCACTTAGAAGATCTGAGGATGATGGTCAACTCAGAACAACAAAAGAGGGTCCCACGACGTCGGAGTCCAACTCAGCGAGCTGGGCAATTGAGGACGGAGTGCTGGGGACCTGGGCTAGGCTGTGCACAAAGGAAGTCTTGCAAAAGTGCACAGAAGCCTGAGCAGCTGCAGTTCACACAGTACAAAGGATTACTGTTTGGCATGGGGAGGCAAGGACTTACCTCCACCAAATTCGGACAGAAGGGCCACTGGACTGTCAAAGATACTTGGACCCAGCTCCTGTGTTCCAGGGACCACGCTCGTCAGGATGAGAGAGGACCCAGAGGACCAGTGATGCCGAAGTTTGGTGCCTGCATTAGCAGGGGTTAGATTCCGTTGACCCACAGGAGATTTCTTCTTGGCTTCCAGTGCAGGGTGAAGGCAGACAGCCCTCAGAGCATGCACCACCAGGAAACAGTCGAGAAAGCCGGCAGGATAAGGTGCTACAATGTTGCTGGTAGTCTTCTTGATACTTTGTTGCGGTTGTGCAGGCGTCCTGGAGCAGTCAGCGGTCGATCCTTGGCAGAAGTCGAAGAAGGAAGTGCAGAGGAACTCTGGTGAGCTCTTGCATTCATTATCTGGTGAGATGCCCACAGAAAAGACCCTAAATAGCCCACAGAGGAGGATTGGCTACTGAGAAAGGTAAGCACCTATAAGGAGGGGTCTCTGACGTCACCTGCTGGCACTGGCCACTCAGAGCTGTCCATTGTGCCCTCAAACTTCTGCATCCAAGATGGCAGAGGTCTGGGACACACTGGAGGAGCTCTGGGCACCTCCCCTGGAGGTGCTGGGCAGGGGAGTGGTCACTCCCCTTTCCTATGTCCAGTTTCATGCCAGAGGACTGCGGGGATCCCTGAACTGGTATGGACTGGCTTATGCAAGGAGGGCACCATCTGTGCCCTTCAAAGCGTTTCCAGAGGCCAGGAGAGGCTACCCCTCCCAGGCCCTTCACACCTATTTCCAAAGGGAGAGGGTGTAACACCCTCTCTCAGAGGAAATCCTTTGTTCTGCCTTCCTGCGACCAGGCTGCCCAGGCCCCAGGGGGGCTGAAACCTGTCTGAGGGGTTTGCAGCAGCAGTAGCTGCAGTGGAGACCCCGGAAAGTTAGTTTGGCAGTACCCGGGCTCTATGCTGGAGACCCGGGTATGCATGGAATTGTCCCCCCAATACCAGAATGGTATTAGGGTGATAATTCCATGATCCTAGACATGTTACATGGCCATGTTCGGAGTTACCAATGTGACACTACATATAGGTAGTGACCTATATGTAGTGCACGAGTGTAATGGTGTCCCCACGCTCACAAAGTCTGGGGAATTTGCCCTGAACAATGTGGGGGCACCTTGGCTAGTCCCAGGGTGCCCACACACTAAGTAACTTTGCACCTAACCTTCACCAAGTGAGGGTTAGACATGTAGGTGACTTATAAGTTACTTAAATGCAGTGTAAAATGGCTGTGAAATAACGTGAACGTTATTTCACTCAGACTGCAGTGGCAGTCCTGTGTAAGACTAAACTGAGCTCACTATGGGTGGCAAAAGAAATGCTGCAGCCCATAAGGATCTCCTGGAACCCCAATACCCTGGGTACCTAGGTACCATGTACAAGGGAATTATAAGGGTGTTCCAGTGTGCCAATGAGAATTGGTAAAATTAGTCACTAGCCTGCAGTGACAATTTTAAAAGCAGAGAGAGCATAAACACTGAGGTTCTAGTTAGCAGATCCTCAGTGATACAGTTAGGCACCACACAGGGAACACATACAGGGCATACGTTACAGGCACTGGGGTCCTGACTAGCAGGATCCCAGTGACACATAGGCAAAAACAAACATACATACAGTAAAAATGGGGGTAACATGCCAGGCAAGATGGTACTTTCCTACACATGCCACCCCATATTTAAAGTCTTTAATTTCTGTTGCTATTACATTTTATGCAATCAGACTTCAATTGGCAACTTAAGCGTTCAAAATACCGTTTTTAGCACAAACACACAACCACATTTCACAACTTTTGTTTGACAATTTTTAACAAATATATAAAAATCTTTTCATCAAGTGACCATTATAGCTAAACCATTTTAGAGCTTTGAAACACAGTTATCCTTATTTGCATTGTCCGCATGTAAAATCTCCACTTGTTAATCTGTGTGATCTTTATTTACGATGTGACATTTTTACCAGGCGAACAAAACATTCTACTCAAAATATCACCAATATTTTGCAGTTTACTGACGGTGATAAATGATGATGTACTAAGAACTGCCAGTGTTTCTCTAGTATTTTTCTAAGCTGACAATGGTTAGCAATATATTGTGTAATCAGTCTCGGGTTATTTTGTTTAGCAGATTCCTTTTCACTTTTCAACAAATTGTAAAATAAAATGCCATTTCGAATTATGGCTGATAACCTCTTTCATACTTCTGCTACAGAGCTTCATTTGTACCCTTGCTCGCAAACCTGAAAGTTATTTCATCATCTTGTTCATTAAAGAATTAGGGCCATATTTATACTCCGTTTGCGCCGAAATTGCGTCGTTTTTTTTGACGCAATTTCGACGCAAAACTAACGCCAACTAACGCCATATTTATACTATGGCGTTAGAGGCGAATAGCGCCAAAGTTCCCGGAATGTGCGTCATTTTTTAGCGTGAACCCCTTCCTTGCGTTAATGATATGCAAGGGAGGCGTTCCCGTCTAAAAAATGACTCCCAGGCCTTTACGTGGTATTTATACTCCCGGGCAAAAGAGACGCCCGGGAGTTGGCGTGGCTAAAAACGGCGCATTTGCGCCACTTTTTAACGCCTGCTCAGGGCAGGCGTTAAGGGGCCTGTGGGCTCAAAATGAGCCCACAGGTGCCCTCCCATGCCCCCAGGGACCCCCCCTGCCACCCTTGCCCACCCCAGGAGGACCCCCAAGGATGGAGGGACCCACCCCAGGGACATTCAGGTAAGTTCAGGTAAGTATAATTTTTTATTTTTTATATTTTTTTTTGGTGGCATAGGGGGGCCTTATTTGTGCCCCCCTACATGCCACTATGCCCAATGACCATGCCCAGGGGACAGAAGTCCCCTGGGCATGGCCATTGGGCAAGGGGGCATGACTCCTATCTTTACAATGATAGGAGTCATGTTGATGGGGGATGGGCGTCGTTAAAAAATGGCGCAAGTCGGGTTAAGACGATTTTTTCGACGTAACCTGACTTGCCCCATTTTAAGACGCCCATGCGCCATTTTCCCCCTACGCCGGCGCTGTCTGGTCTACGTGGTTTTTTCCCACGCAAACCAGGCAGCGCCGGTCTGATTGCGCCGTCTAACGCCATTCCATAAATACGGCGCCCGCATGGCGCTTCAGAATGGCGTTAGACGGCGCAAAACTTTTTGACGCTAAACTGCGTTAGCGCAGTTTAGCGTCAAAAAGTATAAATATGGGCCTTAGTACTACAGCTACATTTGACACGCAGATATTCCCCAGGTCGCATTTTTAATTATAAGGATTTGAGGACAGGAGCTTGCATATGAGACTGCATTTAATGCATCAGATTTTGGATGAACAATAGTTTTCAATTCCTGATTAGTGACCTTGGAACATGATATCCAAAAATACTATTTGATTTTGACAGAGTTATTGTTACTTTAATGTTGTTTTGAAGTTAACATTTTCAGAGTGTATCAGACTGTTCTTTTCGAAATGATAAATATGACCTCACCGAATCTCATCCAAGGATAAAAGTGCCGAAAGAAGTCATAGTAGTAAGATGCCATATATTTTCTTGCCCAGTAACCCATCAATAATACTAGACATGCTGCAAATTTGCACAGCGTTTTTTATTAAAATAAATTACCATCAAATATGAAATAGTTCTGGATGTGACTATATTTCAATATTTCTATCAAAATGTGTGTACTCTATGAAGCTAACCAATCTTGATTTAAGAAAATATTTGTCTGATTTAATACCATCATGATGTCTTGTAAGAGTATTTTAGGAAGGTAACATCTAGTGTTACCAGAGACATACCTGGTTCCCGCTTCATCTCGTGTTTCTGTCAAAAAGTCAGTTGTGTCCTTTAAATAGGAGGTAGGATTTTGTACTATTGAAGAAAGAAAATTACAAATATAATTCAAAAAAGTTTTAGTTAGATTACCAATGTCTACCACTATCGGTCTGCCAGAGGGAAGTGACATTTATTTTAAATATTTGTGGCAGAACATAAAATCTTACAATTCTAGGTTTGCCACACCATATGAAATTAAATTCTTCTTGATCTAATGAGGTTGTATAAAGATACTCTCTAAGAAAATTTCACATTTCTTTTTCAAAGTCAGCAGTGGGGTGTTTCACTATTTTCTGTAGTGTCTTTGTGTGCTAACTACCACGTAACTTTATTAAAATAATTTATAGTATTTAAGGCTACGAAATTTCCTCCTTCAGCTGCTCTTTTGATCATGATAACTTTGATCCTTTGTAGTAGTTTTAGAGTGCAACTTTCCTGTTTCAATAGATTTGAAAACCTATCATTTATTTTATATCCCTTTCCAAATTTGTTTTCACAGTCAGATAATACACAATTTTCAACTGATCCCATCAAAGCAAAATAACCACAGGTGGGGATAGATTTCGATCTTTTATACAAAGCACTAGGATACAAATACCTGCTTATATCAAGTTCAAATGCAATCTGTTCCAGAGTCTAACCACCATCATCAGCTTTTGATGTTAACATATATCAATGTCTTTAAATTTAAACTTACATAGTGGTTGAAAGTGAGATTTTTGCACATTTGAGATTTCTTCACCTTTGAAGACATAAAAATTGCAAAGATTCAGATTTCGTGTGAATATACATTGATCAGTTCTAAAATGAATGAAATTAATTTCTCTAAGGATTTGCTTAGTACGTTCAGTCACATATTGAGCTCCCAAAGATCACTGGTAAATAATATTTTTTCAGATGCCAAACATCACAGATTCTTTTAAGTACTGGTACCTTGTTACAGGCACATGAAGGTGCAACTGATTAGGATGATTTGTGTGGTTCCCTTGGTGTTATATTATACTGAATTTGCAGAGTATTTTTGACACACATTTTAGTTACAGATTTCAATACAAAATGTGACTGGTGACTAATATTATTAAATATTGAGCACTGGTGATGCATTGAGGCACACATATGTCACAGATTATGTCTTCACAAGTGTTAGAAATGGGGTTTTTGGTTGGCAGTCAGGTTGCCCTCTGTCCAAGCAAGAACCCTCACTCTTGTCAGGGTAAGTCACACACAATCCAAAATCAGCCTGTGCTCACCCTCCGGTAGCTTGGCACGAGCAGTCAGGCTTAACTTAGAAGGCAATGTGTAAAGCATTTGTGCAATAAATCATACAACACCATAGCATAACACCACAAAAATACACCACACAGTATTTAGAAAAATATATAATATTTATCTGGGTATCTTCAGGTCAAAACGATCAAAGTTGCAATACGAATTTGTAAAGATATCACTGAAAAGTGATAGAAAGTGTCTTAAGTCTTTAGAAAGTAAACAAAGTCTCTTTCAAGCACAAGTACCTGGTTGGGAGTGGAAAAATCTCCTCAGAGGGCCACAAGAGAAGAGGTGCGTGGAAAAAGGGTGTGTGCGTCGATTTCTCCCCAGCACACACGGACTTGCGTCGTTATTTTCCACGCGGGGAAGCCGGCGTCGTTTTCCGGCGCGTGGACAGTCTCTTTCTGTGGATCGCGGGGATTACCAGATGTCCCGGGTCTGTGCGTGGATTTTTCTGCTTGTTCTCCGGCTGCGCGTCGGTCTGCGGGGCTGCGCGTCGAAATTACGATCTCACGGCAGGCGTCGCGTCGATTTCTCCTCTAGACTTCGATCTGCGGGGCTGCGCGTTGAAATTACGATCTCACGGCAGGCGTTGCGACGATTTCTCCTCTAGGGGTCGGGCGGCGTTGTCCTTGCGAGGCCGTGCGTCGGATCTTCGATCGTCCCCAGAGCGTCGCGTTGATCAGCGTCGGAGTGCGGCGTTTTTCTCGCCGCGAAACAAGCTGTGCGTCTAAATTTTCGGCGCACGGAGCGTCCAAGTAAAAGAGAGAAGTCTTTTTGGCCCTGAGACTTCAAGGAACAGGAGGCAAGCTCTATCCAAGCCCTTGGAGAGCACTTTCACAGCCAGACAAGAGTTCAGCAAGGCAGCAGGGCAACAGCAAGGCAGCAGTCCTTTGTAGAAAGCAGACAGGTGAGTCCTTTGAGCAGCCAGGCAGTTCTTCTTGGCAGGATGTAGTTTCTGGTTCAGGTTTCTTCTCCAGCAAGTGTCTGATGAGGTAGGGCAGAGGCCCTGTTTTATACTAAGTTGTGCCTTTGAAGTGGGGGTGACTTCAAAGAGTCTCTAAGAAATGCACCAAGCCCCCTTTCAGTTCAATCCTGTCTGCCAGAGTCCCAGTAGGGGGTGTGGCAATCCTTTGTGTGAGGGCAGGCCCTCCACCCTCCCAGCCCAGGAAGACCCATTCAAAATGCAGATGTATGCAAGTGAGGCTGAGTACCCTGTGTTTGGGGTGTGTCTGAGTGAATGCACAAGGAGCTGTCAACTAAACCTAGCCAGACGTGGATTGAAGGGCAGAACAAGATTTTAGTGCAAAGAAATGCTCACTTTCTAAAAGTGGCATTTCTAGAATAGTAATATTAAATCCGACTTCACCAGTCAGCAGGATTTTGTATTACCATTCTGGCAATACTAAATATGACCTTCCTGCTCCTTTCAGATCAGCAGCTGCCACTTCAACAGTGTATGAGGGCAGCCCCAATGTTAGCCTATGAAAGGAGCAGGCCTCACAGTAGTGTAAAAACGAATTTAGGAGTTTTACACTACCAGGACATATAACTACACAGGTACATGTCCTGCCTTTTACCTACACAGTACCCTGCTCTAGGGGTTACCTAGGGCACACATTAGGGATGACTTATATGTAGTAAAAGGGGAGTTCTAGGCTTGGCAAGTACTTTTAAATGCCAAGTCGAAGTGGCAGTGAAACTGCACACACAGGCCTTGCAATGGCAGGCCTGAGACAGGGTTAAGGGGCTACTGAGGTGGGTGGCACAACCAGTGCTGCAGGCCCACTAGTAGCATTTAATCTACCTGCCCTAGGCACATGTAGTGCACTCTGCCAGGGACTTACAAGTAAATTAAATAGTCAATCATGGATAAACCAATCAGTAGTACAATTTACACAGAGAGCATATGCACTTTAGCACTGGTTAGCAGTGGTAAAGTGCCCAGAGGTCAAAATCCAACAACAACAGGTCAGAAAAAAATAGGAGGAAGGAGGCAAAAAGTTTGGGGATGTCCCTGTCAAAAAGCCAGGTCCAACATGACCCCCTACCAGCCTAAAGCCAGGGGAGAACAATCACTATCCTGATGTACTTCCCTGTTTGAGGCGACAGAACAAGGACCCAGGCCCACAACAGCAGGGGCATGCTCCAGTTCTTCGCCTTCCTGACTCCAATTGGATCACTCTGTCCATACTCTCAGGGCCCACTAAGCCAACCCATGGGGAACCTTTCTCCTTACCTGCGGATCCCATCTGTGCAGCACCTAACCTTACTTGGCTCACAGATGTATCCCAGGAGCAGGATAGTACCACCATGACCAACACAGTGGTGTTGCCCACTCTACCCCCGGGGTGTGACACTTGTCCCCTCCCCAGGGATAACTCTGTCCACCCGGACAACAAGCCACAGTGATTACTGACAGCTGCCAGGGATGAGAGCCAGGCCCCAGGCCTCTCAAAGCTCTCCAACCACTGTGGCTGTGGAGAGTGGGGGGCGGTAGCCCCAGGTGCTGGGCACCCTTTAACCACTCTCCCTTCCACCAGGTCAGGGATGACAGCCTGAACCTGGTCCTCCCCTCTGGGGCTCTGTACCCTCCCTCCTGGAGCGGTACCCCCAGAGTCCAACATGGTCAGGGTGCTTCCAGAAGTCGCCCTGTACCATTCCTCCACCAGTGCAGGGCTGTTAACCTGCAACTGGCCCTCCAACCTGGGGCCTGTACCTTCAGGTTGGACTAGGGCCCGGGGTGAGGCTTCCCTCCCCCTGCCCTCCCTTCTGGGGTCCAGCACCCTCCAACTAGGAGTGGCCTCCTCAGAAGACAACATGGTAGGCGCACTGTTATCAGTAGCCCCTCCCTCCAGGTCCGGGGGGACACCCTGAACCTGGTCTTCCAGCCCAGGGTCTGTACCCTCAGACTGGATCACTGCCTGGCAAACCAGGACTTCCTGGGGGGCACACCTACCCCCCACCAGGTCAGAGTTTAACCTCTGCACCTGACCATTCAACTCAGAGTCACCACCCTGAAGTTGAACAATTGCCTGGCACGCCAGGACTTCCTGGAGGGCACACTGACCCTCCACCAGGTCAGAGTTTAACCTCTGAACTTGGCCATTCAACTCAGAGTCACCACCCTGAAGTTGAACAATTGCCTGGCACGCCAGGACTTCCTGGAGGGCACACTGACCCTCCACCAGGTCAGAGTTTAACCTCTGGACCTGGTTCTCCAACCTAGGGTCACCACCCTGAGGTTGGGCAACTGCCTGGCACGCCAGGGCTTTCTGGGGGGGCACACCTACCCCCCACCAGGTCAGAGTTTAACCTCTGTACCCGGTTATCCAACCCAGAGTCAGCACCCTGAGGTTGGACAACTGCCTGGTACACCAGGACTTCCAGGGAGGCACACCTACCTCCCACCAGGTCAGAGTTTAACCTCTGAGCCTGGTGCCCCAACCCAGGGTCACGACCCTGAGGTTGGGCAATTGCCTGGCACGCCAGGACTTCCTGGGGGGCACACCTACCCCCCACCAGGTCAGAGTTTAACCTCTGAACCTGGTCATCCAACCCAGAGTCAACACCCTGAAGTTGAACCATTGCCTGGCAGGCCAGGACTTCCAGGGAGGCACACCTACCTCCCACCAGGTCAGAGTTTAACCTCTGAGCCTGGTTCCCCAACCCAGGGTCACCACCCTGAGGTTGGGCAATTGCCTGGCACGCCAGGACTTTCTGGGGGGCACATCTATCTCCCACCAGGTCAGAGTTTAACCTCTGAACCTGGGTATCCAACCTAGAGTCACCACCCTGAGGTTGAATCTTTGCCTGGCATGCAAGGACTTCCTGGGGGGCACTCTCACCCCCCACAAGGGACATACCGTCCCCAAGGGTCACACAAGAGTCTGGTTGGCGCAGGTCTCCCGACCTCTGCTCATCCGGCAGAGTCTGGGTTTCCCCCAAACCAGAAACGGTTTCACCTGGGTCATTCCTGGGGGGCTCTGCTCTCAGAGCTGTCCCCTGACTCTCAAGGTCCTCCACTGGGGTCTGCAACCCCCTCTCAACCCTATGTCTGGACTTCTGCACCCCCTCACTAGGAGGGGTACTGCCAGACACCAGAACTGTTGGGATGTTGGCTACAGTCACCCCCCCAAGTTCTTCTGACACTGCGGGCTTCCCTCAAAAGGTGGCCCTACGGTACAGGCTAGGCTTCCCTCCTGGTGTTCCCTCATGGAACCCTCTAGGACCTGGGACCTCCCTGGGACACTACAATCCTTTCCCACCACACTCGGTTGGGAACCACCTAGACCACTCCCTTCAGGAGCACCCCCAAATGCCTCTTCAGACTCTCTGGTACTCACCCAGAAGTCTGGCTCCATTGTAAGTTCCCTGGGGTCAGAGAACTCACACTCCACCTGGTGTTGGCATAGCTCTGGAAAATAAGGACCAGACATATGCTCTCCAGCAATTACATCATTCTGCCCTTCACATGTATTAACCACAGTACCCTTCACCCAACCACCCAGTAACTCAACCTTGGAAAAGCACTCTACTTCACCCTCCTGAGACTGGTGAGACAGTATCTGTCTGTCCCTGACACTCAACCCATACTCTTCTGGGATGTCTCTACACTCTATATCCAGGACGTCCACCAGGGGGGAACCCTTTTCTCTGTCACTCTCTGCTAGAGTCAGTAAAGTGTCCCTCCCCCCAGTAGGAATATGACTCCCTGTGCCAGTTCCCCAATCCTTCTCAGGGACCCTGTGCATAACGGGAACTACCTCATACCCTTGAACTGCCTGGGGTGTGTCAACTCCCTTCTTCAAGTTGGGCACCACATCTCTGGGCTTGTGCCCTTCTTCAGCAGTACTAGATGCAAGATTTTTGCTGCCACCATCTGAACTGGACTCAGCCCTTCCGGCCTCCAGATTCAGCTCTTTACAGCTCAGCTCTTGAGCTGCAATCTTTTCTTCTTCCAGGGCTAAGAGTCTTTTTGCCTCAACCTCTGCAAGATACTCCTCTAATTGTTGCTCCTGTCGCCTTTGACTTCGGAGCCATTCATCTATTTCTGGGTCACTGTCCAACTCTGAGTAGTCTTCCTCCTCATCTGAGTAGTCTTCCTCCTCATCTGAGGGGTACTTAGTCATTTGGTTTCTTGCTGCCTCTCTCTCTGCCCATCTTTCCTCCCCCCAGACTATGTAGTGATGGAGCATCTCCGCTTTAGTAGATCTCCTTGCTACAGGAAGGCCCCATTGTCTGCAAAGCTTCCTTAGGTCAGCCTTAGTGAGGTGGTCAGTACGAACAAAGAATGAGTAGGTAAGCAATACCATTCTGATAAGATCTTACTAGCAAAAACCAAAATCCAAAGTCCAAAATATCAATAGTATATCCAGGAGGACATCAGAGAACCAAAAGCGAAAAAGATGAAAAATCAAGTTGACCTTCAACTGTCGGTAGGTAGTGAAATACTAAGCTACTGTATGTCACTGCACAAACACAAGTCCTATCCTCACCCTGATCACCAATGTTAGAAATGGGGTTTTTGGTTGGCAGTCTGGTTGCCCTCTGTCCAAGCAAGAACCCTCACTCTAGTCAGGGTAAGTCACACACAATCCAAAATCAGCCTGTGCTCACCCTCCGGTAGCTTGGCACGAGCAGTCAGGCTTAACTTAGAAGGCAATGTGTAAAGCATTTGTGCAATAAATCATACAACACCATAGCATAACACCACAAAAATACACCACACAGTATTTAGAAAAATATATAATATTTATCTGGGTATCTTCAGGTCAAAACGATCAAAGTTGCAATACGAATTTGTAAAGATATCACTGAAAAGTGATAGAAAGTGTCTTAAGTCTTTAGAAAGTAAACAAAGTCTCTTTCAAGCACAAGTACCTGGTTGGGAGTGGAAAAATCTCCTCAGAGGGCCACAAGAGAAGAGGTGCGTGGAAAAAGGGTGTGTGCGTCGATTTCTCCCCAGCACACACGGACTTGCGTCGTTATTTTCCACGCGGGGAAGCCGGCGTCGTTTTCCGGCGCGTGGACAGTCTCTTTCTGTGGATCGCGGGGATTACCAGATGTCCCGGGTCTGTGCGTGGATTTTCCTGCTTGTTCTCCGGCTGCGCGTCGGTCTGCGGGGCTGCGCGTCGAAATTACGATCTCACGGCAGGCGTCGCGTCGATTTCTCCTCTAGACTTCGATCTGCGGGGCTGCGCGTTGAAATTACGATCTCACGGCAGGCGTCGCGACGATTTCTCCTCTAGGGGTCGGGCGGCGTTGTCCTTGCGAGGCCGTGCGTCGGATCTTCGATCGTCCCCAGAGCGTCGCGTTGATCAGCGTCGGAGTGCGGCGTTTTTCTCGCCGCGAAACAAGCTGTGCGTCTAAATTTTCGGCGCACGGAGCGTCCAAGTAAAAGAGAGAAGTCTTTTTGGCCCTGAGACTTCAAGGAACAGGAGGCAAGCTCTATCCAAGCCCTTGGAGAGCACTTTCACAGCCAGACAAGAGTTCAGCAAGGCAGCAGGGCAACAGCAAGGCAGCAGTCCTTTGTAGAAAGCAGACAGGTGAGTCCTTTGAGCAGCCAGGCAGTTCTTCTTGGCAGGATGTAGTTTCTGGTTCAGGTTTCTTCTCCAGCAAGTGTCTGATGAGGTAGGGCAGAGGCCCTGTTTTATACTAAGTTGTGCCTTTGAAGTGGGGGTGACTTCAAAGAGTCTCTAAGAAATGCACCAAGCCCCCTTTCAGTTCAATCCTGTCTGCCAGAGTCCCAGTAGGGGGTGTGGCAGTTCTTTGTGTGAGGGCAGGCCCTCCACCCTCCCAGCCCAGGAAGACCCATTCAAAATGCAGATGTATGCAAGTGAGGCTGAGTACCCTGTGTTTGGGGTGTGTCTGAGTGAATGCACAAGGAGCTGTCAACTAAACCTAGCCAGACGTGGATTGAAGGGCAGAACAAGATTTTAGTGCAAAGAAATGCTCACTTTCTAAAAGTGGCATTTCTAGAATAGTAATATTAAATCCGACTTCACCAGTCAGCAGGATTTTGTATTACCATTCTGGCCATACTAAATATGACCTTCCTGCTCCTTTCAGATCAGCAGCTGCCACTTCAACAGTGTATGAGGGCAGCCCCAATGTTAGCCTATGAAAGGAGCAGGCCTCACAGTAGTGTAAAAACGAATTTAGGAGTTTTACACTACCAGGACATATAACTACACAGGTACATGTCCTACCTTTTACCTACACAGTACCCTGCTCTAGGGGTTACCTAGGGCACACATTAGGGATGACTTATATGTAGTAAAAGGGGAGTTCTAGGCTTGGCAAGTACTTTTAAATGCCAAGTCGAAGTGGCAGTGAAACTGCACACACAGGCCTTGCAATGGCAGGCCTGAGACAGGGTTAAGGGGCTACTGAAGTGGGTGGCACAACCAGTGCTGCAGGCCCACTAGTAGCATTTAATCTACCTGCCCTAGGCACATGTAGTGCACTCTGCCAGGGACTTACAAGTAAATTAAACAGTCAATCATGGATAAACCAATCAGTAGTACAATTTACACAGAGAGCATATGCACTTTAGCACTGGTTAGCAGTGGTAAAGTGCCCAGAGGTCAAAATCCAACAACAACAGGTCAGTAAAAAATAGGAGGAAGGAGGCAAAAAGTTTGGGGATGTCCCTGTCAAAAAGCCAGGTCCAACAACAAGGGATCTGTGCTCACTATTTATATCCAATGCAAACTTTGAAATATGAACATTGTCTGAGTTGCTCTGTGACTAAATTTATTAAACAAGATAATGTAACAAATTTTTAAAGTTGAAAAACATATTGAATGCCCCTACTCTTTTTTTTTAATTATCCACCCAATATGGTGATTTATTGCACAATACTAATCATAGTTGTAGCAAGTGAAGCAGGCAGAAAAAATAAATGGCCTCCACTCAGGCCTACATCCACGCCGCCTCTCTGTAACGGGTAATCTTCACCCGCCCCCCTTCCTCTTTTCTCTCCCATCTTCTACTTCTCTTCCCTATTCTCCCCTGTTCTATCTTTTCCTCTTACACATGTCTCCTTTCTCCTTTTGTCTCTCTCCCCATTGCTCTCCTGCTTGTTTTTGACTTCTACTTTCTGTTTCCTTGTTCATCTCCTCCCTTCCATTGTCTCTTTTTCTACTTCCCCCTACTCTCCTGTCCCCCTAATCACTGTATCATTTTCTCTTCTCCAGTCACACTGCTGTCGCTATGCCAATCTCTACATGTCTCATTCCTGTCCCTGTTTAATTTGTCTCTCCTTCTCTTTTCTTACCTCCTCTGCCCATTGGTCTTGTTAGCGCATCTGACCTCATTTGGTTTCTTATCGTTAAAGTATAAGGGGACACGTTGGAGGTTCGATTTACCTTTTGACTACGCTTAGAGTAGTTCCCACCATAAGACTCACTTCCAATTCCAATCAATAGCAATACCAATCAATAACATCAATAATCTTGGGAGTCAGTAATTTCCACGCACCATTACCCCTTTAGCTATGAATAACCACACCTTTATGTAAAAGTTAGAATGTTTATTTCCCTATAATAACAACGCTAATATCACATAACTTAAAATCAAATGATACACATACAGAAACAATACTGGTTGAGATAATCTTCCAAAGAATCTCCATTTAATCAAAGTATGGATCACTACATATTCTAGAGTTACAGTACAAATCAATAGCAAGAATAACTGTGCAATAGAAATAGCATACATTTAGATTCTGCAAAGAAAAGACATCAACTATTGTTAAGATTTAGCAAGTATCATCAGTGAGACTCCTAATTTACATTCTTATTAGAATGGCATGTTTGGGCTTCATGCAAAACAATTTAGTCAACACAAATTTAGAAAAACATCTAACTATGGCTCTATCAAAATTAGCGGTTGGTACCTAAAGACAAAAGCAAATGGACATAGCAGTCAGTAACATCGTCTTACACATTGCCTCAGTATGGTACAGCAAGCTGCAACAGTCTTTGTCAATTGGACAGCTGTTCGGTCAGCAAATCATCGGAATTCAGCAATAAAGTTCAAGATTGAACTGTCTCAGGAACGGACATAATAGAAAGGGTACTTCAAGATAAATATTTAGGAAAAGTGACAAATCTCTTCATGCTGTTCGGAAAGAATAGTGGCTAAAAGCATCTCTCCTCTCGGTGCAGTCTGGCTAAGTTAGATTTCCAAAAAGTTCTTCCCACGTCGCTATGGGGCAAAGAATTGTTTGTTTCTGTTTAGTTCAATGAAAGTAGAACCTCAAATCTAAGATATCACTAAACTGTCTTTCACATGTCGATGTTTGGCTCCTCTTCTCTCGTTCCCGTCAATGGGCTCGTCAGGTAACAAATTTGTATCGATTTATACTCCAGTCAGTGCATCCTTTGTTAGTTCCGGGGAACATCGCCTTTACACACACTAAGTTTTACAAAGTATCAATAGCTAGTACCACATATTCTAGCAAGCAGTTGTCATGGAAAATAATTTTAGCTGCTAGCATTCGGTCAATGCAATGGAAAATTAGAATCTAATTCTCCATGCAGCCATTTTATGATTTGTCTAAGCAATGCAACTTGATATGACGCCGTGCAAGTAGGCCCAAGACCTTTCTAATTTTAAGGCCTATGATTAATGAAGCGAATACATAATACATGATAATACATAAAATATGACATACTACTACATTAATCCAAACATGAGCACGACATTTTACATTAATAAGCAGTTAATAAGTACACATGATTTTTGGTGGTCACTCAGGTAGGCACCTTTTCTAAGTCGTGTATTATTTCTCTATATTAATTAATTTTCTATGCAGATTTAACATTCATAATAAATGAATATTCATTAGTAAAACTTTAGCGTTAACAGTCTCTTTCTCTCCCTCTCATGTTGTCCTGTTCGTGCCTCTCACTCTCTCCTTCTACTCTTTTTCCCTCCATGTTTCACCCCCTCTCACACCTCCTCTCCCTCTCTTCTACAATCATCACGTCAAAAGTACATTTATTTTGGTCAGCATGTTACAATGTTGGGAAAAAACAATCAACCATTTGTGTTTTTATTTCAAAAGGGGCTAAACCTGAATGAATTTATTAAAAGAAAGTTATCAGTTAGACAAAAACGGCACTTCACCTGAAAACGGTTGAAGCTTCATTCTACAAGCAAGTTTGGTGTTTTTCATAAAAGTCAAGACTAATAAAAATATAATGTGAAAAATTAGACTTGGCAGCTAGAAATGCTGTTCCAGCGCTTTCCACCCTCTGCTGTTTTCAAAGTCTGTCAGGGAAAGTAGTTTTCAGTTGTTATTTTCAGTACCGAGTTTTCATTTACAGCAAAATACTTTGAACTTGGAATAGATTTTGCCGACATGTAGGAGACACAGGTTTGGCTGTCTTCCAGTTCAGTTTTGCATATTGATAAGTTTCAGTTCGCTCTTTTCCCGGTGTTCTCAGGGCTTGGTAGCACCCTCCGAACACCTCCTCGCCCCCAGCCAATGTGGTGCAGCGAACAGCGCCACTGCTTGCAGCACCGAATGTGACGAGCAATGATAGACCGGACCATCACTCCTCTCGAAATGACTGTGGCTTGCTTAGGCAGATTCTAGTTAATAATACTGCATCTTCACACATTTCTTGGTGACAATTTGATAAACTCAATTGTGTGTATAAAATGTGCCACAAATGCTAATCCAATGGTTTTGTTCGCTAAACTATTGCCGAACTTTTAATAATGTGCAATATATAACAACACATCTTAAATGGTTAAATACAAAAATACTCAAATTGGCTGCCCAATATGACAACATGGCATATAATGTTGGCTTTCAATCTTGGCAGATGAAAATTGTTTTCTCTCTGTCATTTGAAATGTGGAAACTGATAATTGTGCCGGACTGCCTTAGTTCTTTTATTGGAGACAGCAGGAACCGAATGGGAATGATTGAAAGTCACCTTGACTTGCGTTGTGGCTCTGTTAGACATTGCTGAGCAGTCATAATACTGTAGGATTGCAGAGCGTAGTGCCAGTACCTGCTTTTGGCCAAATCTTCCATATCTGCAATCGGGCTGAGCAGCATTACTCGTGTTTTTAAAGTTGATTAAAAAGCGTCATATGGTAGATCCCTTTTTTCTAGATTATACAGGTGTGTTCTGTACACTCCTTTCCATGTATATCCTGCTCCGCTCCTCCTTTGCTTCTAGAAAGAATTGATTCAACCTTTTCAAACGCAACTGCAACCTAACCAATTACTGAAATATAGATGTTAAAGCTGACATCCTTGGTGTGATTTTCCACCCTTCACTCCTCCTGGGTTCTGAATTTGTTTTTCGTTGGCATAAGGACTCTGTGCACTTTACCACTGGTAACCAGTGCTCAAGTGCATGTGCTCGCTCACTAAAACATGGTAAAATTGGCTAACATGTGGTTGGCACATTTACCCATGAGTCCCTAGTTTATTACTACATGATAGTACCTGTAAATTACATGCTGCTGGTAGGCTTGAAACACTCACTGTGCCACCCACTAAAATACTTTAAACTTGTCTAAGCCCTGTCATTCCAGCCTGTAATGCAGTTTTAAACTGTAATTTCTACATGGCAAAATAAACGTTTTGCTAGAGGGAAGGATGAATAGGTAAAGGGATGGACAAAGAATTGACTGAAGGAGAGAAAGAATGATAGAGAGGAAGCAGAATGGTTGTGTGGAGATAATTGACAATGAATGGATGGGTGAAGGGAAGGAATGATGAAGAGAAGTATGGATGGATAGAAGGAAAAATGTGTTGCGGTGTACAAAGGTGCTATTTTAAAAATGTTTTCAGTATTTCCTCAGGGATCCAACCAAACCCATGCTGGGCCGCTCACCTCACTCATTCAGTTCCTGTCAAGATTTAGTTCAATGTGGGGATATTTTAAATTTCTGGCTACTCGCTTGCACGGCAGTATTGGAGGAGAACCCTCATGGCTCTGTAGAAAGCCTTTTCTGGTTGACGAACACTCTGATAATACTAGCAGGACCCTGGTCTTTGAGTAACACCCTCATGTTACTGACATTTATGTATTAAAATTGGGACAAGTGCATGACCACTTTAAGATACAGACAGCACACTGCCTGGTTTGCATACTGAACACTGCAAAAACGTATCGTGCAGGCCACACTGCAGTTGTTCCAGATGTCAAAGGCAAGATGGAAATAACACAGTCAGAGAAGAATATAAATCCTTTCGCAAGATTTCGCATTTCTGCTTGTTAACATTACAAACAAGCATGCAGAACTGCATAATATGAGCGTTTTTTAAACAACGCTGTCAATAAACCTCACATCTTGACACGTCATTATCATTTTCGTGGAGCTCGCGAGGCTCTGCTAGTATTAAAATAAACCTTTGCCAATGTAACGGTACGATGTTGCCACATTCAGGAGAACATTTGGAGAGAACTACAATACATTATGAATATTGATTTGTTTAGTGTGTCTCTTAAATCACCAAGCAAATCTGCTCAGCAAATGAGCAGCTATTTTCAGCCCATAATTCTTAGGCATGTATATTCGTTTGCCAAACACAATTTTATTTGTAATGCAAGAAAAATAAAGAACTCAAACTTATGGCCATTAAATACAGTCAATGACCAGAGGAATACAAATCAAGTTATGAATTAGAAAGACAAAAACGCGCATTTTAGTAGGGTAGGTTTGTGGGGCCTGGTGGTGCAAAGGTTAAATCTGCAAAAAAATGGCCACTGTGAAAACCAGCTAGCAAACGGGAATTATAGCATCTTCAACAGTGTGGTCGGGACTGTGTGTAAAATGTGCCGGTGTCTAGCAAATACTTCAAACAAGGAAAAACACATACTAACAAGGACACCTGCTGTTAGACATGGGGTCTTTGGTTGACAGGTTACCCCCTGTTCAAGCAAGGACCCTCACTCTAGTCAGGGGACAAGAGAATCACCCTCAGCTAACCCCTGCTTACCCACTTGGTAGCTTGGCAGAGCAGTAGGCTTAACTTCAGAGTGCTAGGTGTAAAGTATTTGTACCAACACACACAGTAACTTAATGAAAACACTACAAAATGACACAACACCAGTTTAGAAAAATAGGAAATATTGATCTAAACAAGACCAAAATGACCAAAATCCGCACTACACAAGTCAAATTATCAGTGAAAAATCAAAAAGAGTCTTTATGTAGTTTCAAACACACATTAACGCTGTCAGCGTGAAAAAGTACCTTGGACGCGTCAAAAACAATCCTGCACGGGCGAGTGTGCGTCAAAAAGGGCTTGTGATGCATTGATTTCACTCATGAGTGGGACCTTGCGTTGTTTCTCCTTTCGCCGGGTCGGGCGCGTCGTTTCTTCTCTCCGCAGGAGAGCGATGCGTCGATCCGGTCAGCACTCTTGGGTCCGGGCAGGCCTTGCATTGTTTTTCCACACCCAGCAGTACTTGAAACCGAAATCCCTCCGCACGATGATCCTAAAACCCCGCAGCGCAGGTTGTGATCTCCCAGCCTCCATCAGCGATGCTGCCCGTCGTTTCTCCTTCTCCGTGCATTGATTCTTCGGTTGTGTTTCCTGCCAGCGTTGTTTCTCAGCTGCGGAGCCGGCGGCGTGTCGTTTCTTCAGCCGCACATCGGAGTCACGTCGATCTTTTCCCCGCATGGCACTCTGTGCGTGGATTTCCTTGTCTTTAGGCTGCCAGCTTCTCCTTTTAGGGTCCCAGGAACTTGATGGGCACCACAGGGCAGAGTAGGAGTCTCTCCAGAGACTCCAGGTGCTGGCAGTGAGAAGTCTTTGCTGTCCCTGAGACTTCAAATAACAGGAGGCAAGCTCTAAATCAAGCCCTTGGAGATTACTTCTCAAGATGGAAGGCACACAAAGTCCAGTCTTTGCCCTCTTACTTTGGAAGCAACTGTAGGATAGCTCCACAAAGCACAGGCAGGGCAGCTCTTCTTCCTCAGCTCTTCAGCTGTTCTCCAGGCAGAGGTTCCTCTTGTTTCCAGAAGGGTTTCTAAAGTCTGTGGTTTTGGGTGCCCTTCTTATACCCAATTTCTCTTATTTGAACTAGGCCTACTTCAAAGTAAAGTCTCTTTTGAATGTGAAATCTTGCCTTGCCCAGGCCAGGCCCCAGACACTCACCAGGGAGTCGGAGACTGCATTGTGTGAGGGCAGGCACAGCCCTTTCAGGTGTGAGTGACCACTCCTCCCCTCCCTCCTAGCACAGATGGAAATGCAGACTACACCCCAGCTCCCTTTGTGTCACTGTCTAGTGTGAGGTGCAACCAGCCCAACTGTCAAACTGACCCAGACAGGGAATCCACATACAGGCAGAGTCACAGAAATGGTATAAGGAAGAAAATGTTCACTTTCTAAAAGTGGCCTTTTCAAACACACTCTTAAATTCAACTGTACTAAAATATATATTTTTAAATTGTGAGCTCAGAGACCCCAAACTCCACATGTCCATCCGCTCCCAAAGGGAATCTACACTTTAATCAGATTTAAAGGTAGCCCCTATGTTAAGCTATGAGAGGGACAGGCCTTGCAACAGTGAACAACGAATTTAGCAATATTTCACTGTCAGGGCATATAAAACACATTACTATATGTCCTACCTTAACCATACACTGCACCCTGCCCTTGGGGCTACCTAGAGCCTATCTTAGGGGTGTCTGACATGTAAGAAAAGGGAAGGTTTAGGGTTGGCAAGTGGGTACACTTGCCAAGTCGAATTTACAATTAAAACTGCACACCCAGTCACTGCAATGGCAGGTCTGAGACATGATTACAGAGCTACTTATGTGGGTGGCACAACCAGTGCTGCAGGCCCACTAGTAGCATTTGATTTACAGGCCCTGGCACCTCTAGTGCACTTTACTAGGGACTTACTAGTAAACCAAATATGCCAATCGTGGATAAGCCAATTACATACACATTTTGTAAAGGAGCACTTGCACTTTAGCACTGGTTAGCAGTGGTAAAGTGCCCAGAGTAACAAAAACAGCAAAATCAGAGTCCAGCACACATCAACAACCTGGGGAAGAGAGGCAAAAAGTTAAGGGAGACCACGCCAAAAGTCTAACACCTACAAAATCTAAATAGCTCTCAAAGCATGTTTTATCACACTCCTCCATATATATTTAAACATCCAAAATGGGATTCAGAATCAGAAACTAACCACATACAATCATATGAGTAAACATGTATTTTATACAAAGAGCAGCAAACATGGAAAGCAAAAGCTGACACAAATGCACATTGACAGCAAGGCAGAGCAAAAATGTAACTCACATACACTTGCTGAGAGGACAGTTGTAGCGTCTCTATCAGTGGTGTGGATTGCATCCATCTAAGATCATACACCTTAATACATCATAACAGTGCATCATGTGCTAGTATCAACAGCCAGTCCTTTCCTTACACGTAATGGACAAAGCAGCGTGCCATGGTCGCTGATGACATCACTAATGACATCTCAAATGACATCATTGGTGACATCACTGATGGCATCATCTAGTGAGTGTGGGTGTTTCCTAAAAGATTATGTGTTAAGCTTATATTCTAAGGTACTACAAAAGTTAAAATACCATATTTTCTGTACTACTACTGAGTGATACTATTTATATAATATATTATGTGAGTGGCTGTGTGTGTGTGTATCCATGTGTGAGTGGGTGTGTGAGTGCCTTTATGGGTGTACAAGTAGGTATGTGAGTAGCTGTGCAGGTGAGTGAGTGGCTGTGTGAGAAACTATATTGGTGAGTGAACAGGGCGTTAGTGGCTTTATTCGAGAGTGAGCTGCTATGTGAGTGGCTGTAAGGGTGGGTGAGTGGGCTTCTGAATGGCTGTATGAGTGAACTACTGGCTGTCTAAGTGGCTGTATGGGAGATTGAGTAGCTGTTTGAGTGGCTGTTTGGTTAAGTGGCGTGCTGTGTGAGTGGCTGTATTGTAGAGTAGGTGCCTGTGTGAATGGATGATGGGTGAGTAAATGGATGTGTGAGTGCTTGTATGGATGTGTGAATGGATATGTAAGTAGTTGTGTGGGTGTGTGAGTGGTTGTATTGGTGAATGAGATGCTGTGTTGAGAGGCTGTATGGGTGAGTGAGTGGGTGTGTGAGTGGTTGTATAGATGAGTAAATGGGTGTGTAAATAGCGGTATGGGTGAGTGAGTGGCTCTGTTAGTGGCTGTATGGATAAGTGACTGATTGTATGAGTTGCTGCATAAGTGAGTGAGTGATTGTGTACGTGCCTGTATGAGTGAGTTAGTGGGTGTGTGAGTGGGCAATGGATGAGTTAGTGGTTGTGTGAGTACTTGTACAGGTCTGTGATTGGGTATGCGAGTGGCTGTGTGGGTGCAGCAGTGGGTGTATGAGAGGTTGTTTAGGGCTGTGAATGGGTATGTGAGTACCTCTGTCGAAGATGTCATTAGTGATGTCATTTGAGATGTCATCCATGATGTTATCAGTGATGTCACTGATCATGTCGTGAGTGATGAAATATGTGAAGTCATAAGCAATGCATTACGGGGGCGCAAGATATAGTTAGCTGAGGTAATTATAACTGCAGAACTTCACTGGTTTTGCACGTGTGAAATATGAGCCTAACTATAACATCCCTGTAACCTTTGTTTTTTTTAGGGAATTTCTATGTTTTTTATTTCTATTTCCTAACTGTAGCGTCCCTATAACCTTTGTTTTTTTTCAGTGAATTTCTATGTTTTTTTAACATAAAGCAATTCTCATTACTATATGCTAATCAAACCACTTGCGGCCAGGCCCTGTGGCCGACCACCATAACCACCCAACCTCGCTCCATGCACAGCCTGTCTCTCTGAGTGTGAGAATAGTTGTGAGAGGATGTCTCTGGGTGTGAGAGTGGTTGTGAGAGTGTCTGTCCCGGTCTTTGAGTGGGTGTGTGAGTTTCTGAGAGCGTCTGTGAGTGGATGCGTGTGGGTCTGTGTGGGGGTCTGAGTGGGGCTGTGAATGGGTGCATGAGGGTCTGAGTGGGTCTGTGAGTTGATACGTGAGTGGTTGCATAAGGGACTGAGTGGGTGTGTGAGTGGGAGAAAGAAATTGAAAGAGAGAATTTGAGAAAGAGAGTGAGAGAGTTTTTCAGGCTTTGATGAATAATATACTTAGAATTAGATATTTCTGGACAAATTGAAAAGAAAAATGTATTTGTTGATTAAAAAGAGTGAGATCACCTTTCAGTATGAACCTTAAAGTTTTGAAGTTTTAAAATAAATTATGAAAGAAAATGACCACAGGCACATGTGGAGTAGACTTTCAGTGTCGGGATCTGTGACCTTAACCTTTAGACCATAGGTGACTATTTACTGTGATGCTTCCAGACATACTTATGACAGTCAACCCATGCATGTGATTGGAACATCAATGTTACATTACTAGGAAGAGTTAACAGTGAAAACACTAGGAAATAAACACAGTGCCAAGCGATACTAGCATTTGAACCTTCAGCCTACTGAGTGACAGCACAAGACCTTGACCATTAGGCCAGAAGTGACTCTGTTCCGTTCTGCATACAGACGTAGCTACAACATTTGTACCAAGCATCTTGCTAGTCTTACTCTTTGAAGACATTGTATGGTGAGACCATTGCAAAGACAATCTCTCTCTCCCATTCCTTTATGGAATAGAAAAGAGAGAGAGAGAGTGACAGCGACATAGAAGATATCATGACTGATGTGGGATAATTAGCAGTGCACCGCGAGGGTGCGAGTTACAGTTACCTTAGGGTATAAGTTATTTTATTTTTTAGCTAAGTGTAACTTTAACTGTGAATAATCTACTTCCAATAGATTTATGTTTAATAAGAGGTCATGAGAGTGCATGAATTCAATTCTGATGGTCTAGATCATGGGTACTCACAAACATTTCCCCAGGGGCCACAAAACACTGTCTGTGGCATGCCCGAGGGCCGCACTGATGCCAGTAGGCCAGGAGTAGGGGTGTGATGGAAGGTGGGCACAAAGGGGGGCACAAAGTAAGGTAAAACGCTCATGCATTCAAACACTTATTTGAAGTTTGCTGACAGCTTATCGTGTTCTTACATGTCTAGTGCAAGATATCTTTAAAACTAAATGTGTTCTTAAAGATAAGTTGTCTAGGCCACTTAATGTGTAAATAAAGTATGCCCATTTCACAGCTTTCCGAATTTTTATGCTTTGTCAAGTGAACAGCTGCTGTTCACGAGGGGCCACAATTAAAGGTCAGGAGGGCCGCATGTGGCACCCGGCCGTACTTTGAGTATCCCTGGTCTAGATGAACTGTACTCTGAATAAACTACCCAAAGGGACTTTTGATCTTTGGCATTAGTCAGTCAGTCAGTCAGTCAGTCTTGACCTGTGGCAGTGTAGAAACAAATACATGCTTATTAATAAAAATGCTCCAAAAAACCTTTTATGGGCCAACGTTTTTTTCTTTGGCATAGCACTTGTGAATGTGTGTGCATGCGTGTGATTTCACACACAAAATTCAAACAATAGTTGAAGTGGGCAATGTTGGCTCCGATTTCATAAAAAGATTAGTTTAAAAGGACAATTAACCATCCGATAATCTGCTCCATCCCTGGCTCCCACCCTCTTCAATCCAGTTTCTTATCTGAGTGTGAAGAAAGTAGGCACATTCAAGTACTTTTACGTGCATACACTTGTGGGTGAGTGGGTGTTTTTCAGAGCACATATTTATTTATTTCCCTTCATATAAAATTAAATGCATAAACACAGAGGGCCTCGTTGTTTGACCTCACCTTTTACTAACAGGTTGCAGGAACCTAATGATCCGAGACAATTGATTTGTTACAAAGGCGCCTTTGTCCCTATCCGCATTGAAATGAAAGGCCCTCCAGCAGGGCCTCAACAAAGAGCACCTTGCAGCACCTTACTAAGTTACTACAGGAAGTGATGCATGCAAGAGATATTGAGTCTAGAAATAGGGGACTGGAACCTGGTACAGCAACAATCTAATGACAGCTCTAGAATGCAGAAAGAGAATATCTACTGCAGGAGCATGCCGGGAAACTTGAGTCTGGTGAGGCCTGCACTGGGAGCCAGGGCCTCAACTAGACCCATACCCTGGGGGGGAGGGGTAACACTTCAAACTGGAGCAGCAGAGCCATCTCCTGAACGAGAGTGAAAATGACTTGTCGGTGGTCCTTTAAATCTTGGGGCATACTTCACAATTAGGGAGGTCATTTTCTGGGCAATATTTGGTCAAAGATGCTCCAAGGTCCACTAACATTAGTGTGAGCTCTACTTTCTTTACTTGGATTAAGGGTTTTCCTGAAGGAGTTGTAAATGAACGGATGACAATTGCTTAATTTTAAACACTTAAGGCCAGCAGACCAAACAGGATTAGAAATTTCAGTTTTTTGTGTCAAATTGGTCTTACCCTTCGATAAACAAATTTTATAAGAGAGTTAGGCACATAAGAATATTTTAGAAACCCGAAAACAAATGATGGCTGTATAGGCACATTCCTTTAAGTATTGGTTTGCTCATACTGCATTTTGCAGCAGAGAATACCTTTATCCTTTGCAACTCTATTGGTGCCTGTAGGAAGGATGCTTCATGTCCACGTGCTATATCAAAGACTGTTGAAACTGTATTCTATAGTAGTACCTAACAACCCTTAGTTCAATCTTCCATTAAATAGCCATGGTTTTCATTCACTTGGTTACTACTACCGTCTGAAATGTAACACATTTGGAAAGATTGCTGTACTAGTGACAGAAGAATCACAGAAATTTGGCCATGTGCGAATATCCATGGTGCCTCACAGCGCACATTGATTTCGATCTGATGTAACCAAGCTGCTGCAACTGACTTGGCATTTCATACCCCTGGCACTCCCTCCATCTAGCCTTTGGGTAGCACATAAGAGATTCTGGAACTATTAAAGGTTGGTCAATGCGTCAAACATATAATGAGGTTGGTGGTCAAATGGTGTTAGATGTCACTTTCTGTCAGGCGGTGTTCTGTAACTTATGTTCTTGTTGGCATTCTACTGAAGTACAGCACAGAGAAATACCCAAATGTGCACGATATTCCTGAACACTAGTAACACAATATTAACAATAATAACCTTTGGTACAATATTTGATGCTTGTGCATGAAAATTAACTTGCACAACTTAAACACTATAAAATAATTAGATGTGTTGTAGAGTTCTTGTATGAGACAAATGAATCATGAATTCAGACTTCCTGGGGGAATGTTCAGTAGCAGTGCAGCAAAGCACTTCCAGAAAGAATGTTTACATATATCAAACTAACATTTATCAGACTACATTGGTCTAAAACAGAAACAATGAAAAGAAGCTTTGGATAAATAGGACTCATCATAGTGCAAGAAGACTGAATTTGGAGAAATTACACTAACCACTCTAAATTACAGATTTAAACCAATGAATATGCCTAGGCTACCATTATTATCACTAAATTAAATTAACATTATTGTGCAGTATTACCTTCAAAACACATTTCCCTGGGGAAAAACACACAGGGAGAATACAAGTGAGACTTTGTTACTTTCTCACTGCATCTCTGCCCATCACAGATGAGGTTTCTCACGGTTTGGTGTTTTTGCTCCTTTTCTTTAATGTTTATATCGGGTGGTTAATACGACAAATTTGTCACAAAGGGCTTCATTTAATGTTGATCCACAAAACAGGAGCAGAAACATCCTGGGGATAGCAGATAGTAAGTGTTCTACAATCTACCCAAGGAGTGAAACTAGATGCCAACAAATGAAAAAGACTGGGAAGTCACTGCAGCTCCCAGATTGATATAGCAACCAATGGGATGAACTCCAGCAAAATCATGCACTATGGAGCCACACAGGACCACTCCACTATGGTGAACTCAAAGACTCAGCCCTGACCCAATCACAATTACAGAAGCAGCAGAAACAGACTCCAGCAGGAAGACAATGAAATCAGGATGATGTCTTATTGGCAGTCAGGGTGGCACACCACACCACAAAAGATGGTACACAGGCTACTACAGTGCTGCCCTGGCATCCCCAAGTAGGCACCGAAGAATGAATTGCCACAATTGGAAAAGCAGGAACTTCTGGCATAGATGTTGAAGATGCATGGCACCACAGTACCTCTGAGATTTGGGCTCACAAGGCAGGTATGTATTAGGGCATCACCTGTATGTTGCATGATGCCACCAGCAAGCCCTGTAACCTTTGGAAGAGTTTCTGCTTCCAAAGAGTCTGAAATAGATGTCTTCAAGCTTTTCTATAGTCAGAACGATGTCTGGTCAATGAAAAGTATTCTGAGCTACTATGAATTAGATAAGGGTACATCAAGAACAAGCAATTTAACCTCTGCCCTTTTAGAGCACTCAGTCCTGATTTAGTTGGCACAGTGCACCAATGCTACAATAACTGTATGTGGAAGGCTTACTTCTGGGGTCCCCAAAAATAGCAGTTTTGCCCCTTTGTTCTTACTTGTGAATTGCTTCTCAGAGGTGAGTGTTTCACTGGTATTTGTGGTTTCTTTCATGCAATACATTGAATGACAGTGCTTTTGTTATATACGCTAGGACCCAAAATACAACACTCATTTAGTTAATTGCACTGGGGTGCATTGGTTGTTAACCAGAAACAGGCCCAACATTAATGATGCAATATTAAGAATTACTGGTGGCAGGAACAGTAAAGGGTTCATAGGCAAGGGTTTAATAGACCCTAGGGGATTCTGAAAGGTGCACAAAGACTTCTCAGTGCTCTACAAGGAAACATATCTACATATATCTGCCCCATCCTCATGCCCACGGGAAAACCCATGAGCCAATGATGAAGTACTAAATAATGTTTGATTACTTTAGAAGTTTGGCACTTTTCAAGAAAGAAGGAGAGAGGCAGAGGAAGGAGAGAAAGAAGGGGGAGAAAAAGGATAAGAAGAAGTAGAAGGGTAAAGAAATAAAGGATATGGAAAGTAGAAGAGGATGACATGAAAGGAAGAAACAAAATGTGAGACGAGAAAAGTACAGAAAGAAAAACAACAGGAATAAAGCAGAGAAGAAGGAAGAAAGGGAAGATGGGAGCAAAGGAGGGAGAAAGAAAAAGAGAGGAATGAAAGATTGATAGTGAATATAGAAATACAAAATTAGGTAAAGGAAAGATAGATGGATAGCAAGGATGCAAGGAGAGGAAGAAATGAAAAAGAAGAAAGAAGGACCGGTAAAAGTAATGAAAGAAATCAAACAAGTTATGAAAGAAAGAAGAATGCAAGTGAAGAAACTGAACAGAGGTGCAAAGGTGAGAAGGAAAGGAAAGAAGGGATAGAAGAAAGAAGAAAGAAAAAGAAGGAAGCAACAAAAAAGAGAAAGTAAGAATAAAACAAAGGAAGCAAAAAAGAAGCAAAGGAGAGAAAGAAAAGAGACTAAAGGAGAAAGTCAAAGAAACAAACAAGGAAAGGAGAGGAATAGACAGAAAAGAGACTGAAAAAGGAGTGGTGAGGAATATAAAAACAAAAGAAAACCATGAGAGAGAAAATAGAAATAAAGAAAAAAGGGACAAAAGAAAGAAGGAAATAAAAAATAGAAAAACAGATCAAAAAGTGTGCTCTGAGCCATGTATTTGTTGACAGGCTTTTCACCATGAAGCCTGATGAAACTGATGAGATAATCCTGCTTGGATTCAGAACTGCTGCAGTCACACATAGATGGCTGCAGGAAGCTCAATAGTGCACAAATGCCCTCCTGTTTGAAGCTGCATATCACAAGCATGAAATCGAATAATTGCTAGACTACATTATTACTGGGTGTAAGAATGCAATCTTTCTTTTGTTCAGTTATTGTTTTAACCCCTTCTGTGCCGCGGACGTAGTGGTTACGTCCTGCGGCACAGTGCTGCTGTGCCGAGGACGTAACCACTACGTCCTCGGCACACAGCCCAGAGGGAGCGCTCTCGCTCCCTCTGTGGGGTTCCCCCCCACCCCCCCAAGTCAGGGATGGAAGGGGAAGCCCTTCCCCTCCCACCCCCGACCCCCCCCCAACCCCCCCTGTGACGTCAGCGCGCGAGCGCGCGCTGATTAGTCACAGGGTCTCCCCCATCGCGCTGGAAGCAGAGCTTCCAGCGCGATTGAAAAAGAAATGCTTTTGCATTTCTTTTTCAATCCCATGGGGGAGGCCCCGAGAGGCTTCAAAGGGAAGGAAATGTATTTCCTTCCCTTTGAAGTCTCTCACAGGTTTCAAAAGCTGGATTGCTTGCAATCCGGCTTTTGAAACCCCACTAGACACAAGGGATTTTTTTTTTTTTCTTGAAATTGGCAAAAGGGAGCGACCCCTTGGGCAAGGGTCGCTCCCAGGGGGGCATTTTTTTAGGAAGGCCTTTTCTGCCCCCCCTGGGGGCAGATTGGCCTATTATTAGGCCGATCTGCCCCCAGGGGGGGCAGAAACCTCTAGGCACCAGGGACCATTTTTTTTTTTTTTTTTTTTTGTGATGAATTCTTTTTTTTTAGGTGGGGAGCGATCCCTTAGGCAAGGGTCGCTCCCCTACGGGGCAATATATATTTAGGCCATTTCTGCCCCCCTTGGGGGCAGATTGGCCTATTTTGATAAGGCCAATCTGCCCCCAAGGGGGGCAGAAACCATTAGACACCAGGGAGTTTGTTTTTGCGCGCGAATGTCACGCAACAAAGCGACCCCTTTGGCAAGGGTCGCTCCCAGGGGGGGCAATTTTTTGGGAAGGCCTTTTCTGCCCCCCCTGGGGGAAGATCGGCCTATTATTAGGCCGATCTGCCCCCAGGGGGGGAAGAAACCTCTAGGCGCCAGGGCAATTTTTTTTTTTGTGTTTTTTTTTTTTGTTCTTTTTTTTTTTTTAGAGATGGGGAGCGACCCATCAGGCAAGGGTCGCTCCCCTGGGGGGCAAATTGTATTTAGACCATTTCTGCCCCCCTGGGGGCAGATTGGCCAATTTTAGGTCAATCTGCCCCCAATGGGGCAGAAACCACTAGGCACCGGGGATTTGTTTTTTGGCGCCAATGTCACGCAGGGGGAGCGACCCCGTAGGCAAGGGTCGCTCCCGGGGGGGGATGGGGGTTGGGGGGGCAAATTTATTTTAGGCCATTTCTGCCCCCCCGGGGGACAGATCGGCCTATTATTAGGCCGAACTGCCCCCGGGGGGGGGGGGGCAGAAACCTCTAGGCGCCAGGGGAATTTTTCTTTTTTTTCTTTTTTTTTTCTTTGTTTTTTTTTTTTAGAGATGGGGAGCGACCCATCAGGCAAAAGTCGCTCCCCTGGGGGACAAATTGTATTTAGGCCATTTCTGCCCCCCTTGGGGGCAGATTGGCTGAGTTTAGGTCAACCTGCCCCCAAGGGGGCAGAAACCACTAGGCACCGGGGATTTGTTTTTTGGTGCCAATGTCACGCAGGGGGAGCGACCCCGTAGGCAAGGGTCGCTCCCGGCGGGGGAGGGTGGGGGTTGGGGGGGCAAATTTATTTTAGGGCATTTCTGCCCCCCCCCCCCCCCCTGGGGCCGGCTGAGCTACAGGCCAAAAACCACAGGTAGGCACCTTGCAAAAAACACCTCTGTTTTCTGTGAAAAAATATGTTGTGTCCACGTTGTGTTTTGGGCCATTTCCTTTTGTGGGCGCTAGGCCTACCCACAGAAGTGATGTACCATTTTTATCGAGAGACTTAGGGGAACGCTGGGTGGAAGGAAATTTGTGGCTCCTCTCAGATTCCAGAACTTTCTGTCACCGAAATGAGAGGAAAAAGTGTTTTTTGGGCCAAATTTTGATGTTTGCAAAGGATTCTGGGTAACATAACCTGGTCAGAGCCCCGCAAGTCACCCCATCTTGGATTCCCCTGGGTTTCTAGTTTTAAAAAATGCACTGGTTTGCTAGGTTTCCTCAGGTGTCGGCTGAGCTACAGGCCAAAATCCACAGGTAGGCACTGCTTTTTATAAAAAAATGTGATGTGTCCACGTTGTGTTTTGGGCCCTTTCCTTTCGTGGGCGCTAGTCCTACCCACACAAGTGAGGTATGATTTTTATCGGGAGACTTGGGGGAACGCTGGGTAGAAGGAAATTTGTGGCTCCTCTCAGATTCCAGAACTTTCTGCCACAGAAATGTGAGTAACATGTGTATTTTTAGCCAAATTTTGAGGTTTGCAAAGGATTCTGGGTAACAGAACCTGGTCCGAGCCCCGCAAGTCACCACTCCTTGGATTCCACTAGGTCTCTAGTTTTCAGAAATGCACAGGTTTGGTAGGTTTCCCTAGGTGCCGGCTGAGCTAGAGGCCAAAATCTACAGGTAGGCACTTCGCAAAAAACACCTCTGTTTTTTTCCAAAATTTAGGATGTGTCCACGTTGCGCTTTGGGGTGTTTCCTGTCGCCGGCGCTAGGCCTACCCACGCAAGTGAGGTATCATTTTTATCGGGAGACTTGGGGGAACGCTGGGTAGAAGGAAATTTGTGGCTCCTCTCAGATTCCAGAACTTTCTGTCACCGAAATGAGAGGAAAAAGTGTTTTTTGGACCAAATTTTGATGTTTGCAAAGGATTCTGGGTAACATAACCTGGTCAGAGCCCCGCAAGTCACCCCATCTTGGATTCCCCTGGGTTTCTAGTTTTAAAAAATGCACTGGTTTGCTAGGTTTCCTCAGGTGTCGGCTGAGCTACAGGCCAAAATCCACAGGTAGGCACTGCTTTTTATAAAAAAATGTGATGTGTCCACGTTGTGTTTTGGGCCCTTTCCTTTCGTGGGCGCTAGTCCTACCCACACAAGTGAGGTATCATTTTTATTGGGAGACTTGGGGGAACGCTGGGTAGAAGGAAATTTGTGGCTCCTCTCAGATTCCAGAACTTTCTGCCACAGAAATGTGAGTAACATGTGTATTTTTAGCCAAATTTTGAGGTTTGCAAAGGATTCTGGGTAACAGAACCTGGTCCGAGCCCCGCAAGTCACCCCTCCTTGGATTCCCCTAGGTCTCTAGTTTTCAGAAATGCACAGGTTTGGTAGGTTTCCCTAGGTGCCGGCTGAGCTAGAGGCCAAAATCTACAGGTAGGCACTTCGCAAAAAACACCTCTGTTTTTTTCCAAAATTTAGGATGTGTCCACGTTGCGCTTTGGGGTGTTTCCTGTCGCCGGCGCTAGGCCTACCCACGCAAGTGAGGTATCATTTTTATCGGGAGACTTGGGGGAACGCTGGGTAGAAGGAAATTTGTGGCTCCTCTCAGATTCCAGAACTTTCTGCCACAGAAATGTGAGTAACATGTGTATTTTTAGCCAAATTTTGAGGTTTGCAAAGGATTCTGGGTAACAGAACCTGGTCCGAGCCCCGCAAGTCACCCCTCCTTGGATTCCCCTAGGTCTCTAGTTTTCAGAAATGCACAGGTTTGGTAGGTTTCCCTAGGTGCCGGCTGAGCTAGAGGCCAAAATCTACAGGTAGGCACTTTGCAAAAAACACCTCTGTTTTTTTCCAAAATTTAGGATGTGTCCACGTTGCGCTTTGGGGTGTTTCCTGTCGCCGGCGCTAGGCCTACCCACGCAAGTGAGGTATCATTTTTATCGGGAGACTTGGGGGAACGCTGGGTGGAAGGAAATTTGTAGCTCCTCTCAGATTCCAGAACTTTCTGCCACAGAAATGTGAGGGACATGTGTTTTTTTAGCCAAATTTTGAGGTTTGCAAAGGATTCTGGGTAACAGAACCTGGTCCGAGCCACACAAGTCACCCCTCCTTGGATTCCCCTAGGTCTCTAGTTTTCAGAAATGTACAGGTTTGGTAGGTTTCCCTAGGTGGCGGCTGAGCTAGAGGCCAAAATCTCCAGGTAGTCACTTTGCTAAAAACAGCTCTGTTTTCTGTGATGTGTCCACGTTGTGTTTTGGGGCATATCCTGTCGCGGGCGCTAGGCCTACCCACACAAGTGAGGTATCATTTTTATCGGGAGACGTGGGGGAACGCTGGGTGGAAGGAAATTTGTGGCTCCTCTCAGATTCCAGAACTTTCTGCCACAGAAATGTGAGGAACATGTGTTTTTTTAGCCAAATTTTGAGATTTGCAAAGGATTCTGGGTAACAGAACCTGGTCCGAGCCCCGCAAGTCACCCCTCCTTGGATTCCCCTAGGTCTCTAGTTTTCAGAAATGCACAGGTTTGGTAGGTTTCCCTAGGTGGCGGCTGAGCTAGAGGCCAAAATCTACAGGTAGTCACTTTGCTAAAAACAGCTCTGTTTTCTGTGATATGTCCACGTTGTGTTTTGGGGCATATCCTGTCGCGGGCGCTAGGCCTACCCACACAAGTGAGGTATCATTTTTATCGGGAGACTTGGGGGAACGCTGGGTAGAAGGAAATTTGTGGCTCCTCTCAGATTCCAGAACTTTCTGCCACAGAAATGTGAGTAACATGTGTATTTTTAGCCAAATTCTGAGGTTTGCAAAGGATTCTGGGTAACAGAACCTGGTCCGAGCCCCGCAAGTCACCCCTCCTTGGATTCCCCTAGGTCTCTAGTTTTCAGAAATGCACAGGTTTGGTAGGTTTCCCTAGGTGCCGGCTGAGCTAGAGGCCAAAATCTACAGGTAGGCACTTTGCAAAAAACACCTCTGTTTTTTTCCAAAATTTAGGATGTGTCCACGTTGCGCTTTGGGGTGTTTCCTGTCGCCGGCGCTAGGCCTACCCACGCAAGTGAGGTATCATTTTTATCGGGAGACTTGGGGGAACGCTGGGTGGAAGGAAATTTGTAGCTCCTCTCAGATTCCAGAACTTTCTGCCACAGAAATGTGAGGGACATGTGTTTTTTTAGCCAAATTTTGAGGTTTGCAAAGGATTCTGGGTAACAGAACCTGGTCCGAGCCACACAAGTCACCCCTCCTTGGATTCCCCTAGGTCTCTAGTTTTCAGAAATGTACAGGTTTGGTAGGTTTCCCTAGGTGGCGGCTGAGCTAGAGGCCAAAATCTCCAGGTAGTCACTTTGCTAAAAACAGCTCTGTTTTCTGTGATGTGTCCACGTTGTGTTTTGGGGCATATCCTGTCGCGGGCGCTAGGCCTACCCACACAAGTGAGGTATCATTTTTATCGGGAGACGTGGGGGAACGCTGGGTGGAAGGAAATTTGTGGCTCCTCTCAGATTCCAGAACTTTCTGCCACAGAAATGTGAGGAACATGTGTTTTTTTAGCCAAATTTTGAGATTTGCAAAGGATTCTGGGTAACAGAACCTGGTCCGAGCCCCGCAAGTCACCCCTCCTTGGATTCCCCTAGGTCTCTAGTTTTCAGAAATGCACAGGTTTGGTAGGTTTCCCTAGGTGGCGGCTGAGCTAGAGGCCAAAATCTACAGGTAGTCACTTTGCTAAAAACAGCTCTGTTTTCTGTGATATGTCCACGTTGTGTTTTGGGGCATATCCTGTCGCGGGCGCTAGGCCTACCCACACAAGTGAGGTATCATTTTTATCGGGAGACTTGGGGGAACGCTGGGTAGAAGGAAATTTGTGGCTCCTCTCAGATTCCAGAACTTTCTGCCACAGAAATGTGAGTAACATGTGTATTTTTAGCCAAATTCTGAGGTTTGCAAAGGATTCTGGGTAACAGAACCTGGTCCGAGCCCCGCAAGTCACCCCTCCTTGGATTCCCCTAGGTCTCTAGTTTTCAGAAATGCACAGGTTTGGTAGGTTTCCCTAGGTGCCGGCTGAGCTAGAGGCCAAAATCTACAGGTAGGCACTTTGCAAAAAACACCTCTGTTTTTTTCCAAAATTTAGGATGTGTCCACGTTGCGCTTTGGGGTGTTTCCTGTCGCCGGCGCTAGGCCTACCCACGCAAGTGAGGTATCATTTTTATCGGGAGACTTGGGGGAACGCTGGGTGGAAGGAAATTTGTAGCTCCTCTCAGATTCCAGAACTTTCTGCCACAGAAATGTGAGGGACATGTGTTTTTTTAGCCAAATTTTGAGGTTTGCAAAGGATTCTGGGTAACAGAACCTGGTCCGAGCCACACAAGTCACCCCTCCTTGGATTCCCCTAGGTCTCTAGTTTTCAGAAATGTACAGGTTTGGTAGGTTTCCCTAGGTGCCGGCTGAGCTAGAGGCCAAAATCTACAGGTAGTCACTTTGCTAAAAACAGCTCTGTTTTCTGTGATATGTCCACGTTGTGTTTTGGGGCATATCCTGTCGCGGGCGCTAGGCCTACCCACACAAGTGAGGTATCATTTTTATCGGGAGACGCGGGGGAACGCTGGGTGGAAGGAAATTTGTGGCTCCTCTCAGATTCCAGAACTTTCTGCCACAGAAATGTGAGGAACATGTGTTTTTTTAGCCAAATTTTGAGGTTTGCAAAGGATTCTGGGTAACAGAACCTGGTCCGAGCCCCGCAAGTCACCCCTCCTTGGATTCCCCTAGGTCTCTAGTTTTCAGAAATGCACAGGTTTGGTAGGTTTCCCTAGGTGGCGGCTGAGCTAGAGGCCAAAATCTACAGGTAGTCACTTTGCTAAAAACAGCTCTGTTTTCTGTGATATGTCCACGTTGTGTTTTGGGGCATATCCTGTCGCGGGCGCTAGGCCTACCCACACAAGTGAGGTATCATTTTTATCAGGAGACGTGGGGGAACGCTGGGTGGAAGGAAATTTGTGGCTCCTCTCAGATTCCAGAACTTTCTGCCACAGAAATGTGAGGAACATGTGTTTTTTTAGCCAAATTTTGAGGTTTGCAAAGGATTCTGGGTAACAGAACCTGGTCCGAGCCCCGCAAGTCACCCCTCCTTGGATTCCCCTAGGTCTCTAGTTTTCAGAAATGCACAGGTTTGGTAGGTTTCCCTAGGTGGCGGCTGAGCTAGAGGCCAAAATCTACAGGTAGTCACTTTGCTAAAAACAGCTCTGTTTTCTGTGATATGTCCACGTTGTGTTTTGGGGTATATCCTGTCGCGGGCGCTAGGCCTACCCACACAAGTGAGGTATCATTTTTATCGGGAGACGTGGGGGAACGCTGGGTGGAAGGAAATTTGTGGCTCCTCTCAGATTCCAGAACTTTCTGCCACAGAAATGTGAGGAACATGTGTTTTTTTAGCCAAATTTTGAGGTTTGCAAAGGATTCTGGGTAACAGAACCTGGTCCGAGCCACACAAGTCACCCCTCCTTGGATTCCCCTAGGTCTCTAGTTTTCAGAAATGCACAGGTTTGGTAGGTTTCCCTAGGTGGCGGCTGAGCTAGAGGCCAAAATCTACAGGTAGTCACTTTGCTAAAAACAGCTCTGTTTTCTGTGATGTGTCCACGTTGTGTTTTGGGGCATATCCTGTCGCGGGTGCTAGGCCTACCCACACAAGTGAGGTATCATTTTTATCGGGAGACGTGGGGGAACGCTGGGTGGAAGGAAATTTGTGGCTCCTCTCAGATTCCATAACTTTCTGCCACAGAAATGTGAGGAACATGTGTTTTTTTAGCCAAATTTTGAGGTTTGCAAAGGATTCTGGGTAACAGAACCTGGTCCGAGCCACACAAGTCACCCCTCCTTGGATTCCCCTAGGTCTCTAGTTTTCCGAAATGCACAGGTTTGGTAGGTTTCCCTAGGTGGCGGCTGAGCTAGAGGCCAAAATCTACAGGTAGTCACTTTGCTAAAAACAGCTCTGTTTTCTGTGATGTGTCCATGTTGTGTTTTGGGGCATATCCTGTCGCGGGTGCTAGGCCTACCCACACAAGTGAGGTACCATTTTTATCGGGAGACTTGGGGGAACATAGATTAGCAAAACAAGTACTATTGCCCCTTGTATTTCTCTACATTTTTTCCTTCCAAATATAGGAGTGTGTGTAAAAAAGACATCTATTTGAGAAATTCCCTGTAATTCACGTGCTACTATGGTCACCCCGGAATTCAGAGATGTGCAAATAACCACTGCTCCTCAACACCTTATCTTGTGCCCTTTTTGGAAATGCAAAGGTTTTCTTGATAGCAATTTTTTACTCCTTATATTTCAGCAAATGAATTGCTGTATACCCGGTATAGAATGAAAACGCACTGCAGGGTGCAGCTCATTTATTGGCTCTGGGTTCCTCGGGTTCTTGATGAACCTACAAGCCCTATATATCCCCGCAACCAGAGGAGTCCAGCAGACGTAACGGTATATTGCTTTCGATAATCTGACATTGCAGGGAAAAGTTACAGAGTAAAACGTAGAGAAAAATTTATGTTTTTTTCACCTCAATTTCAATATTTATCTTTTTCAGCTGTTATTTTCTGTAGGAAACCCTTGTAGGATCTACACAAATGACCCCTTGCTGAATTCAGAATTATGTCTACTTTTCAGAAATGTTTAGGTTTCTGGGATCCAGCATTGGTTTCATGACCATTCCTGTCACTGACTGGAAGGAGGCTGAAAGCACAAAAAATTGCACAAATGGGGTATGCCCCAGTAAAATGCCAAAATTGTGTTGAAAAATTGGGTTTTCTGATTCAAGTCTGCCTGTTCCTGAAAGCTGGGAAGCTGCTGAGTTTAGCACCGCAAACCCTTTGTTGATGCCATTTTCAGGGGAAAAACCACAAGCCTTCTTCTGCAGCCACTTTTTCCAATTTTTTTGAAAAAAACGAAATTTTCACTGTATTTTGGCCAATTTCTTGGCCTCCTTCAAGGGAACCCACAAAGTCTGGGTACCTCTAGAATCCCTAGGATGTTGGAAAAAAAGGACGCAAATTTGGCTTGGTTAGCTTATGTGGACAAAAAGTTATGAGGGCCTAAGCACGAACTGCCCCAAATAGGCAAAAAAAGGCCCGGCACAGGAGGGGGAAAAGGCCTGGCAGCGAAGGGGTTAATAGTGCTGCACATTATATTTGGACTCATGGGTCAAAGAAAACAAAACCACTATTCAAATGTTTGTTCCAGGGCCCCAACAAAAAGTATACATTTATCCACTGGAAAGCATCATCTTTCTTTCGAATCTCTGCCTCTGTATTTTAATTGCCTTGTGATGGACCCTTATTCTGTCTTTTGTTTTGCCGGAGTGTTGCTGGATACCCTTTTTGTTCATTTGGCATGTGATAACAGCAGGTTTATCCTGGCTGTGAATCCACACCTGTCCAGCAATCAGTTTATACTCTGCACTTGTCTGCCCTTTAAGTTTGCACTCAAAAGAAAAAAGAGTAAAAAACACACATGGACATTTATTGAGTTTGTAAATGTTCTTGTGAAGATTCGAAGAATGCTTTTGAAGGTGTTTGGTGAAAAGGATTCAGCTCCAGCGCAGCCCACAGACCCTGATGGGGAGGAGGGGGTTAAAGCCACTTCAGCCCAGTGGGTGTTGTGCGCCTGCTGGGAGCCTGTATCTGCAATGCAGTGGCACCTACTTTGTCATTAGTAGTATGCAAGAAAATATTAGTTTAGAGACAAGGCACAGTGGCCCTGGTGTCTGTGCAGCTGGAGGCTGCCTATGAAATGCACTGGCAGTAAGGGCGGGGATTAAAGGATGGAAGTGCTCATAGCCAAGGCTGAAGCATGCAGAAACTGAGGTGGTCATTCTGAGTTTGGCAGTAACCTGACCGCCACATCGGCGGTGGTGTTGTTACCGCTGCAAGTGTGACGGTGCAGATCGCCACATAACGCGTAAGGCAGTGAACCCAACGCAACACAGACACCTCACGCCAGTACCGCCACCGCCTGCTAGCAGCATCTGGCAGCGATAGTCAATAGACTGGCAGGAACCAATGTCCCAACCACATTCCGAGTCACCAGACCAGCAGGATATCCGGGGCGGGCTGGCCGTGACGAAAATCTTGGCGGAAACAGAAAATACAAAAGGAGACACCCACCTCCAGGCCCACGGACTCATCCGCGGTTGCCATGTAAAATGAACTGCTAGTCTTCCCAGCGTTGTATCTTGCCGTACAACTTCAGGGCCAGTGACAACGACAAAGATGACAACCGTAAGTACACCTAGAACAGGCTTGTCTCTGTTTGGGCTTGGAAGGGGGGACTTTGGCTCTGGGAGGGGTGTAATTTTTGCTGGGTGGAGGAGCAGGGGAACATCAGATGGGGCACCCCAGGAATGATAGGTGGAAGGGCCTGGGAGGGGCATTGGGACACTATGTTTAGAGGTAACACGAGGTGGGAGAGGAGTAGGGAAGAAGTCAAAGGTGGCAAGGAAGACATTTTTAGGTACACAGGCGGTCACATGAATGAGGGATCGGTGTTGGTGTACTGTACATGGATTCTGGTGTGTGCAATGTGTGCATGTCTGTGGTGGGTGTATGTTGGGTGGGTGAGTGGGTGCGTGTGCATATCTTGGGAGGAGGCGGTAGAGATGAAGGGAGAAGGAATGGAAGACGTGTGAGTGAATGGTAGGGTGGTGTGTGCAAGTGAGGTGGATGTGCTGCAGGTGGCAGAAAAGGTGGTTGTGGTGAGTGTGGATGTGGTGTGTGTGGTGGGTGTCTGCGAGTCTGCTGTTGTGGTGACTGAGGGTATGACAGTAATGCTAGCAGGACCAGTGTGTGATGATGAAGTGCTGGCAGGTGTGAGTGGTAATGTGACTATAAGGGAGGCAGAGTGGGAATTGTCTGTTGTGAATGCAGATGTGTTTTGTGTGTGTGCATGCATGTGGGTTCGTTTGTGGTGCTTATGTTTTCTTTGCACAACTTGTGTGTTGTAGTGGGTGTATGTTGGTCTGTAGGTGTGCCCTGGACTGGTGTAGGGAGAGGTATTGTGGATTGGGAACAGGTAGCTAGAGGGGGACAGAAAATGAAGGGACACTGGCTGCTATCAACGAGGAGGCCAGAGCCTGAAACGATCTCTGTAGGCCAGATAAGGCACTGTGAATGCCTTCCAGGTAGGCATTGAACTGCTGCATCTGGGATTCCAGTCCCTGGATGGCATTCACAATGGTTGTCTACCCCACAGAGATGGATCTCAGGAGGTCAATAGCCTCCTCAGTGAGGGCAGCAGGGCTTATCATGGCAGGCGCAGAGGTGCCTGCGGCGAAGGAGATGCCCACCCTCCTGGGTGAGCGGGCACTGGCAGCTGGGTGGGGAGCTACAGGGAGGGCAATGCTGGTAAGGGGGGGTGGCGGACAAGTATGATGCTAGGGTGGTCCCAGATGGCCAGAGAGCTATCATCGCAGGAGGAATCAGAATCAGATATGGTGGTAGCTCCAGTCTCCCCCGTGGTGCTCCCCTCCGTCCCACCGGTCCCCTAGGCTTTACTGGTGCCAGCCTCCTGGGTCCCATGGGCTGCTGCATCCCCACTCACAGGTGCCCTTCCTCCTTCGCCAGATGATGCTAATGCACGCATAGACAGAGGTGGAGAGAGGAGGAGGGTGGGAGAAAAAGAAAGGGAGGAAATGGTAATAACCCACACATCCCCTTCACATACAAACAATACATACATTTGCCGCTGTCAGGAAAACAAGAGACCATTTTGCAGTCATGAACAATAGAGTCCAGCAAGCCATACCCAAACTAATCACTGATCACCTCATCCCTGCAGCCTAGACACCTGATTGAAAAGTCCTACATGCCTCTCAGCTGGCTGAATGACTGATCCATCAATTCAAGCCGTTAACATACCCAACCATGTCAGTCATGACAGGATGGAAAAAATCCGACTGCAGAGGAACTGTGCACACAAACTAAATGACAGGAATGTGTACAGTACATTTGGTACGGAGGTCCATTGATGTTGCAATTGGAGCAATTGCAATGTAAACTAAACATACCTGTCAATACCCAAATACAGTGCAAATAAGATCACCTTGTACTAGAACAGTATACGCAGAGATGGAGTATGCAGCCAGTGAAATGCCTGAACATTTGAGGAACCCATAAGCACAGTAGAATGTGTGTTACAGTACCACCACTTCTACTCCTGCATGACTCTACATAGCTAACATGTCACACTCCAGCATGATTGGTGTGACAACCAGGACTGCACACTCCCCAAATTTCATTTGACCACATAAATCCCAAGTCCAGTGAAGGTCACAGTACGCAACCATGCAGAAGTCAACTAACAGTCTACACTTACCCCCTTGTGGTTGCTGTGCTACCCTCAAGCGACCATCCGACTCTGGGTAGACAACTGCCAGTATGCGGGGCATTAGGGGTGGGCACCCCTTCCACGTTGGGTGGCCGTCCCCACAGACCCAGCGTCTCAGGTCCTCCCACCGCTTCCTGCAGTGGGTGCTTTGCTGGCTATGGACCCCCAGGGTCCGCACTTCCTTGGCGATGGCTCTCCGCAACCCTTTTTTCTGGTGGGCGCTGACCTGCATAGGAAAAATTCCGAAAATGGGGGGCATGATGTAAAGGATATCAACATAACCGCAACCTTTGGCAACACACAACATACATGGACCATGCACACTACCAATATACCATACACATCACGCGCATGCAGAACCCCAAATCAGTCATCACATGTCAATGTGCACACAGATTCATCATCAAACACCACCCGTAATGTGGGACAAAGTGCATTGTACTGACCTGTTGCCCTTGAGCCCCATACAACCACTCATACAGGGGTAGGACCCCTTCCACAAGTTTCTCCAGCTCCTCAGCTGTGAAGGCTGGGGCTCTATCCCCTGCAGTGCGTGCCATCGTTGCTCCAAGATTGAGCACACAGCAGCACACGAAGTGGAGGTCTTCCTTGCCTAAATGGCAGGAGTCAAGTGAGCTTGCTGATACAAAATGGAGGTCACTACCGCAGCGGTCATGACCGTCAGCGCCGGCAGTGATCGTCATTGGTCCCAGTTTTCCATAGACGTCAATGTTATCCAATGAGGAGTTGCATGGCAGTTCCGACCGCTTTCCCCCATGAAGACTGCTGCTGGCGGAATGAGGTCACTTCCATCTGTCCAATGCATGCAGGACAGGCAGATGCCATTTTAGTATGCTACATGACTGTCCTGGGTTCACACTGCATCATTACTTGCATATCATCACAAATTGATTCATTTAAGTTACATTTTGTGGATAATCAAATGTAGTGAGTGTCAGGTGACATCACCATACTTGTCACTACATATGTCTGTATTGACAACCTGTATGATGAAACACATGGAAGGTGTATGTTTACATATCCTGTACACGTCCCTTGTCACAGGGCTTATGTGGCATTGTCTGGCTAGGAATGGCGTGTGGAGTAATGTGTCTGTCCACAACATGACAGCCTACTTACATGACCAATACTTTGTGATTGTTGTATGTCCAACTTGGTGCACAGCATTGTGAGAGGTGTCCAGATTGTTGTTTGTCTCCCTTCCTAGATACCACCAAAATGGAGTCATGAGGAATGCACCGGTTTATCGGCCACTAGTAGATCTTGAAACCGTGGAAGAGCGCCACATTATCTTGACCTATCAACTGAACTGTGCCTATCAGGGAACTGGTCGTCCAGTTGGAGCCAGAACACCTGCCGGTTTCGAGAAATCCTCATGCCATCCCTCTAACAGTCCAGGTCTTGGCAGGCCTGCATTTTCTCATGAGTGGCTCTTTTCAAATGACTTTGGGACTGGCTGCAGGGATGTCACAGCCCAAGTGCAGTAAGGTATTACAGGATGTGCTGGATTCCCTACTCAAGCATGTGAACAGTTACATTAGGTTCCCACAACGTCCTGAATTGCCCACTGTTAAAACAGCCTTCTACAATATATCACATATCCCACATGTAATAGGGGCCATTGATGGGACTCACATCACCTTGGTATCTCAGAAGGCCAATGAACAGATATACAGAAACCAGAAGAGTACATATTCGCTGAATGTACAAGTGGTGTGTCTTGCAGATGAGTACATAACACTAGTAAACACTGGATCGCTACATGATTCTTACTCCCTGAGGAACAGCAGTGTCCCTGTATTGATGTTACAGCTACAAGGAGAAAGGGCCTGGCTAATAGATATGTGTATTCCTCTCCATGTCAGATGTTTGATACCCCACCCTACAAAGTCTGCACTCTGCCTAGCATTGTTACCTATTGTCATATCTCCTTTTCCACACATGTGACTCCGGATACCCCAACCTGTCCTGGCTCCTGACACCTGTTAGACATCCAACTACAGGAGGGGAGAAGAGGTACAATGAGGCACATGGCCGAACGAGGCGAGTGATTGAGAGGACTTTTGGCCTCTTGAAAGCTAGATTTTGTTGTCTCCATATGTCCGGTGGTGCCCTACAATACAGAGCAGGGAAAGTCTACAAGATCTTTGTTGCATGCTACATGCTCCATAATCTGGCCCTGAGGAGGCAAATCCCACTGTTGGAGTAGGGGGACTTAATGCTGGAGCAGGGTTTGGGGCTGGTGACTCTGATGCTGAGGAGGAGGCATACGAGGATGAAGGACATGACAACAGCACTGACCTGATTCGTCACTACTTTCAATGATGGGCAGGTATGTGTGATTTGTATGTCATCTGCACTTGGATTATATATTGGTAAAGCAAGTCTGTACTTTGCACGCATCAAGATGTGTGTGGGGACTATTGCCTTCCATCTTGGTTTCAGACCCTGAAAGGTAGCTGAGTTACCATGAGGGGTAGTGGAAATGCATTGCTGCTAATGATGTGTGAAATGCTGGGGCAGTAACGGAACATCCATATGGTTATACCAAAGGTTTTGACTCCTCAGTCTACCTGTTTGGGTAAATGTACGGGGGACTTATCAGTTTTGTCCTGCTGTATAGGCATATCATGCTGCATTGTCGGCTGCTGTGTGGCAACTACCTGTTCCTGACTACTCAGGGAGGTGAACAGTAGATGGTGTAACCTATGTGATATTCTTAATTTCCTACACATGTGTGTGAGTGATAACGCATGCCCTTACGTATGAGGTATCATAGCTGCTCGGGCAGTCATCCTGTGCTTATGTTCAACTGCTGTTGATGTATGACTATGGAGTACATGCCTTACAACATTGTGCCTAATTCCATGTAATTTTCCCTCTTCAGGTCACATGTCTGTTGGCAGCTGCTTACTGTTTTGCCTGTTGGCATCATTGACACTGGATTTTACTACAATATGGATGTACTTACACACCTGCTGGAGATTCCTACTAAAGCTGTCACTTTGACCTTATTGTGGTGCCGACATGTGTATATTATTGTTGCTTGTAAACAGAATTGCCACTTTAAACAATAAAGACACATGCACCATGACTTGTGCAAATTGGTGTTTATTGAGTGTTTTACATAACAGTCCAGAGGAGTGGGGACATGGTTTAGGTGTAGATCAGAGTGGGTGGTACATCTGTTTGTCTCATAGGTCTTGAATCCATTAGCCTTGGGAAGATGGGGATTTGGCATTGGACAGCAAAGAGGGTGTAACAGTGGCACACAAGGGTGACAGTGCAGGAGAGGGATCACTTCCTGGTGGGGGAATTGGTCTTTGCCTCAGGTCCTGCAGGATGTCTGAATGGCCGACCTCTTTTACAGGGGGGTCCCTCAGCTGCAGGGGTAGGGGGTGCTGGTGGCCAGTGGGTCCTCCTGATAGGCTTCCATTACAGTAGCAGGTGCTGATGTAGAGGGCAGTGGTGTTGTCTGACAACTGAATGGGGCATGCTGTTGGGTGGATGATGTATGCTGTATGTTGTTGAGTTCCTTGAACTCCCCTAACAGGGAGACCATGGTGGCATTAAGTTCCTGCCACTGCTGCATGGCTTCCTGGTGGTATTCCCCCTGCAGCCTTTGGGTCTCCTGCAAGGTGGTAAGTATCTCCCCCATCTTGTCCTAGGATTACTGGTGGGCTCCCAGGACTCTGGAGACGGCCTCCAGGCCAGTTGTGTCCTGTTGCTGCCTTGTTCCTTGGTCCACGATTGCCCTCCCACTGGCCCTTCCCCCTGTGCCTGTGCCCCTGGTGCAGTGTGCCCCCCTCCCAAAGACACCAGGACAGTCATTGTCTTGAGATTGCACTGTTTACTCATGCCCCTGTCCCATGGGGCACACTGATGCTTGATGTGACCTTGGGACACGGTTTGGGAAGGTGGGCTCTGCTGAGCAATGGCTGCAACAGGGGAGGTGGTGTCAGTTGTGTGCAGGGTGAAGCTGATGGTGGTGGACTGACCACTCATGCCTGATGGGCCAGGTTTGTCATCCATATCTAGACATTCAGGGTATTCCTCCACTGTTGGAACAGCTTCCAGGCCTGGGCTTTCTGTCACTGGCATCCTCTTCTGTGTGGGTGGCAGTACCCGGGAGACCTGTGGAATGAGTGGTATTGTGTCACATGATGCTATTGTACACATGATTCACATGGCTGTATGCCATCATTGACTGGATTTGCAGGGCAGTAATGACATTGACAGTTACTAGACTCCTGCTTATGTTTCCATCAGTGTAATGTTGCAATTGTCCTATTTTGGGGAATAGTTTGTATTTGTCTTGCAACTGTCATTGCTGTGTACTGATGTGCATTCCAATTACTTGTTGGTGAAGGGGAGTGACATGGCTTAATGTGCAAGAGCAGGGATGTAGAGTGGATGTAGCAGTCATGCAAGGGTAGGGAGTGTTGCATTATGTTAGTTATAGTACTTGCTGCAGTGTAGAGTATCCATGCACTAGGTGGGCCTGTGAGAAAACAGTGTTAGTAGGGAGCTGTGGCATGCAAGGGTGGGTATTGGGTCCATGGTGAGTTTGTGCAAGGTAGGATGGTATGAGGGGATGATAGGGTAGTGGGGGTACATGCTGTGCATGGGGACATGTTGGCCAGGGAGTGTAGTAGACATACCAGTGTCCAGTCAACCAGGTATTCCTGTCAGCCCCTCTGGGTGTAGGATGGCCAATACATTCTCCTTTCACGATGATAATTCTGGGGGAGGTTGTGGGGCCCACCACCAGTCCTCTTAATAGTGATTTGGTGCCTAGAAGCCATGGCCCGTAGCTTCTCCCGTAGGTTGTTCAACCTCTTCCTAATGTCCTCCCTTGTGCATGGATGGTTCCCCACAGCATTTATCCTGATGACGATCCTCTGCCATAAGTCGTTTTTCGGGGCTATGGATGTCTGCTGGACCTGTCCTTCAAACAGTTGTGGCTCTACTCTGACAATTTCGTTGACCATGACCCTCAGCTCCTCATCTGTGAATCGTGGGTTTTTTGTGGTGCCGTGGTGGTTGTGTTGTGGGTGGTGGGGTGTGTTGTGCAGGTATGCTGGGTGTGCTGTTTGTTGGTGTGAGTTGAGGTGATAGGATGTGCGTGTGGTTTGTGGTGTTTGTATGCAGTGGTGATGTGAGTGTTGTGTTTCTCTTGATTTTGTGTGTTGTGTGATGCGTTTTCAGTTAATGGTACCTGTGATATCTAGGTGCAGTGCCTTCTTTCAGTGTGCTCTTGCCTTGCTTTGTCAAACTTTCTTGGTGCAAAGGGTTCTGGGTATGTGTGGGGGTGTGTTTTGTAGTGCAGTGGCCAGGTGTGTGTATGTATCAGGTGTGGGGTATTGGTATTGTCCAATGTTGTGCTGTGTTCTGGTGAAGGTGCTTTTTTCCCGCAGCAGTTCGGACCGCCAATGGACTGGCACCCTGCTAAGACCGCAGTGTTGATTTGTGATTCATGATTTGGCAGGTGGGATGTTCACAGCGTGGCAGTGCTGGTGGTGTAGCCGCTCCTTCAAACCGTCATTTAGGCCAACGGTGTTGTTTTTTTTGGTCATTTTTTGTCAGTGTTGTGTTGGTGACTTATAATACGGCGGTCTTCAGACCGCCATCACTGGAGGCCTTTCGGTGCCCGCTTACACGGTGGTCTTCGGAAAAGAACGCCAAGGTCAGAATGACAACCTGAGTCTGGAGATAGCAGAAACTGGTCCTCTGGCCCGGCAGAAGTCAGTACACCTGCAACAAGTTGAATATGGAGGGAACACTCACTTCATCATCCATAGCCTACCTCAGTAAACACCTATGTATTATGGTGCACAGCGGCATAAGAAACAGTTGTAAAATACCAGCAGAAATGCCGGGGAGTGAGTACAGTGAGGGAATCAGTATTGCAAAAGCTGTAGAATGCAATCAAAGTAAAGGTGGAAGCCTGTCCTTTTTTGAAAATTTAAAGTGGATTTTCATATCCTCTGTGAATTTGCTTTAGACATTTTTTAATACATTTTTAGGCCTTCAGGGGGGTCACTATGGGACCCCACCACCAGGCCTAGGGGATCAGGGTATTCCTACCCTTCCCCCTTTTGTTTTTTTGGCATTTTTTGGGGACGCGGGCTCAGTCCTGACTGTTCTAAGATGGCTGTCAACACTTCCTGCATGAAGTGTTGGCAGCTATTCAGATCTTATTTTGAGATCTGACGGATCCGTGGACGATCCACGTCCCTAAATATTAATTTATTTTCCATTAATAACTACAAAACTACTTAATAGATTTACCCCAAATCACAAAAATGGATCTTTCTGGACCAAAAATTAGCTTTCTGCCAGATCTGGTGTAATTCGATTTGTGCTGTAGTCTTGTCTAAAATACCTATGGTAAATTGCATGTGGAAAATGTGTGTTGGGATCCCACTCTTCCGCAGCCCCCACTTGACGAACATTCCCAACACTGTAGACACAGCTGCTGAACTGAGTGGCATTCTAGGTTTGACAATTTCATGAAGATTCATAAAAACCAAAGTTATTGGCAAAACAAAAATGCTTTTCATTTGGGAACTAGATCCGTACTATAACTACCTATTTGCGACCGCCAGTTTGTAATATATTTATATATATATATATTTATATATATATATATGAACAAAATAATTATATATTCAAAATATATTTTTACAGTTCATCCCCTTTATAAATGTACAAATAGCTCTTCATCCATACCCAACCCGTACGGAATCTTAGTGCAAAGTTGGATAATGTATTTACTTTCAAGTTGTCTTAGTTGTAATATCTTTTTACCACCTCAATCATTTTTATTTATTTTGCTCCAGGCCAAAAAACTTTATACTTCTCCAAACTGTTGTATGGTTTTTGTGATGATGTTTGGCAACTACATAGCTCCGGTCCTGATGTTGTATCACTCTAACATGCTCCAATATCCTTTTCTTTAAAATACGATACGAGAGCTACATAAGAAAAACAAAGGTTTATTGCGAGCTGACAAAGGAATGAAGTGGAGTATTAAGCAGTTTAATTGAAGTGAATAATAAAGTGACAACGTATTGCGGACGCACAAACACTCTCAACTTATGGTACGCTAAACAAAGAAGCAGAGTTGTATAGACGGTTTAAAAGGGAAAGCCGTCTTTTTGCATACAATGTAGGAATGCAGAAGCACCTGTGATTCAGCGCCGCGTGCACAGAATTTATCGCACGCCAAACAGAGGCACGTCAAATAAAGAAATAGAGGTGCATAAATGTGTCAAAAGGGAAAGACGTATTTTGACACATAATGGATGAATTTGATAGCACCTGTGATTGAGCATCACGTGCATAAGATCTATTGCACACTAAAACAGAGGGACGGAGTTGTGTAAATGCGTCAAAAGGGAAAGCCATTGTTTCACGTATAATGGAGGAACCTGGCAGTACCTGTGTTTGAGCGCCGCGTGCATAGGGTCGGAGTACGCTGTACAATGCGGGAGACTCCCCAGGTAATGAAAATCTGCAAATGAACATTTTCTTCATGATCTTTAACTGCTACATACTACTCACATTATCCTTTTGTCAGCATAGTAATAATATGTAACAACCAAATAGTACTGATGCAGTCTTAGTGTTATAAGGCCTGAATCCGGCTACTATATACAAACAAAATTTTAGCAACTTTGTGAGTATATTTTAAAAAGATTATCTCTCAGAATGGAAGAAAGAGTGGCAAAACGGGCTCAAAAGGCAGGAACTTTATGCTCTGGCTTGCAATCCAATGGCTCAGTTACCAGGGTAATTGATGAACAAAAAGATTTATAGAAAAGAAATCACAAAAAGTTGGAAATATGTAGAGATGGGAAGAGTGCCAAGAGGACTTTGTATTTTCACATTACCTAATCATCCTGATATCAAACCTGAATTACTGCTTGAATGGGGCTAAAATAGTATGACATGCTCACGGAATATGATGTTAATTTTGATCAAATATGCAAAAATAGAAGTGGAGACCATAAAGAAATCATTAATGGAGATTGAAGATAAATTAACAACATTGCAAACTATTGATACAATAGCAAAATTGAGACAAAGAATGGAAGAAAGATTGGACAAACATGAATCAGAGGTAGAGGCACATGAACAGAGAAAGTTTCTCGGAGATGAAAATGATTATAAGAATGGTACGATTCTTACATTTGCAAAATGCTTTGAGGCAATTGAACAACAGTTCACATCACGTTCTAAAATGACTATTCCAATCACAACAGAAATTGTAAGTGGATCTGATGTTGAATTAAGTGAAAATGAAGATTTAAAACGACATTATTCGAAGAAATGCAAATTATATATCAGGACCAACAATCATCAAAACGCAGGGGCCGAGGACGCGGTCAGGGCAGAGGTCAGCCAAAATCAAAATCCACACAGCAAAACATAGGAAAACCAGAAGACGGAGAGGAAAGAAGAAATTATACTCTAATGAATGGATATGATAATACTGAGGAAAATCTGGTAGTGAATCTATCTGACCATATATTATCAAAAGAAGAAAATAAAGTCTTGAACAAAGGATTGTCCTGTCCAGAGTACCATTTTGATAGAGTCAAAACGAAAATTGACACATATAAATTTATAAGGAAGACCAAGTTAGCTAAACATTTTGCTAAACATCCTACAAGAAGTAATGAATTGCCAATCTCCCATATGGATACTGAACTCTCAATTGAACAGATACAAGATGTAAACTTCTGTTATGATTTAATATACAATTTGGAGGATGAGGAAGTCACCAAAATGAAAGTAATGAATCAGTTGGGGATCTCAACCAATGATCACCCATATAGTCATTTTAAATCCAAGTCAAATTTTGCCTTATTCTAGATGTAGGCAATAAAGTAGATTTATTTTATGATGCTGTTATAGCAGGTTTGGAAACTTTACAATATCAGAAACGATCTGAAGGTAGAGAAAATATGACCCAGTTGGAAAGACAAGCACTAAATCCATTAATGAGCAATGACAAAATTATCATAAAACCAGCTGAGAAAGGAAGTAATGTGGTAATATTAAATCAAAAATACTATATTAAAGAAGCTATGAGACAACTAAATGACACACAGAGTTACCAAAAACTAGATATAAATCCCACACAAGAGATATTGAGTAAAATTAACATCAAATTGAGAAATTGGCATCAGGATTCATTGATTAATGAAGACAAATTAACGTTTTTGAGAAAAGAGTTTCCTATTACACCGACTATATATTTCTTACCAAAAATTTATAAAACACTCAATAATCCTTTGGGGAGACCAATTATCTCTGCTTGTGGATCAGTGTTTGATAACATTTCTAAATATGTGGACTATTATCTGGCCCCCATGGTAGCTTCCTAAACCCTAAACCACTATTAAAGAGTATTCCATTTGGAGAATTCTTAAGAACAAGAAGAAACTGTTCAAATGATAACAACATGGAGACACAATTTATGGATGTGAAACAGAGATTCCTTCAGAGAGGATATCCAAAGACACACGTCGAACTTGGTGCAAAGAAAGCCAGAAGGAGAACTCGCCAGCAGACTTTAATTGACAACACATCCAACACCCCTCAAGGAGGAAAAATGGAAGAAAATAAGGGCCCACACTTGAAATTAACATATAGTAAAGAAAGTAATATGATTGTGAATATTTTTAAAAGATAAAGAAAGATATTAAGAAGTGATCAAGATATCAAGCAAATAGTAGGTGCGAGGCCACAAGTAACATATAGAGGATCAAGGCCCTTGAAGGATATGTTGGTTAGGAGCCATTATATGGCACAACCAAGAACAAACTGGCTAAATGTTGAATCAACTGGTTTTCATAAGTGCAATAAATGTAAAGCCTGTCAAATTGTGAACAATGTGAAATCCTTCACTGATTATAAAGGAAGAGAAGTGCAGATATCACAAAGATTGACATGCAATTGTCAATTTGTTGTTTATTTGATCCAATGTGAATGTGGGTTACAATATGTGGGGAGTACGATCTGCCCATTGAAGAAAAGGATTTTGGAACATGTTAGAGCGATACAACATCAGATCCGGAGCTATGCAGTTGCTAAACATCATACCAAATACCATAGAGCAGAATGGAGAAGTATAACTTTTTTTGGCCTTGCGCAAATAAATAAAACTGAACGAGGTGGTAATAGAATATTACACCTAAGACAACTTGAGAGTACATATATTATCCAACTTCGCACTAAGATTCTGTTTGGGTTGAATATGGATGAGGAGCTATTTGTACATTTATAAAGGGGATGAACTGTAAAAGTATATTTTTGATTAGCTATTTGATTAATGGGTGAACAATTCAGACAATTGCATTGAATAGTTTTTACAGCTTTGAAGTCATTGTTATTATTACTATCAGGTTGTACTCTATATTTGCAATGGCACTTATTGCATTATTTACAATATGCATTATTGTTGGGGACTTAGCCAATATTACTGCGAGAAGTGCATAGGTACAAAGTATAGAGTCTTCCCCCTTTGTATAAAATATAAAATTAAGTATCAAAAGGCATGAGTCAATGAGCCAATATGGACAAGAAATCATTAATAATGGCATTTAAAAATAATGCATTGTTATATTGCAAATGGATTTCACACAATTTCCTTTTCTCCCCTCCCCCTTCTTTAATGACCGTACAAAATAATTGATATTTATGGTTATTATAATTTTACAAATATCATTTAAAAATTGACAATTCATAAGACAATTGAAAATGTTGAGATAATTTGTCCATCTGAGAGAACTGAGTATTGCTTCTGTTGCCCATAGTTATTTTTTTCATTGATTGTTTTATATATGTGTGGTTATGCTTGAATAGACTACCATACCCAGAATGCATTAGTATGGGGAGGATTAAATGTTACTATTTAAGGGCACAAGTAATAGGACTGACTAACCATGAACAAGACTCAAGTAGAGTTGAAACGCGTTGGTGGTTGCTGTTTGTTTGAAAAATAAACGCCATAAAGTATTCTGTGGAGTGCAGTGAATAATTTATTTGGATACATAAATATTTTGAGGGTGGTCTCCCCCATCACCGGCACCAGCAGCTGAGTGCGCCGCTGAGATCGTGATTCTGACCTTTTGTTTGGTAATATATATATATATATATAACAAAAGAAGGGGATTTCTCTTTCACTTTGTCAAGAGAAAAGAACCGCACTCCGTTGTTGTGCAATTAATGATTAAACTTTTATTCCATTTGTGGGATTACAAACAAACAAGACAGGAATCCCCCGACGCGTTTCAGTCACACCGGACCTTGTTCACAGGTGTTTCCTGTGCACTCATTTAGCGCTTTAAATAAACTACCTAGACTCAACAGAAAAAATACTACTAAAATTGCACCCAAACATCAAAAAATCAAAAAAATGCTCCTTAACATCACAAAATGTATACACTTTAGCAAGAAAAAACTAAAACTTTTTTTACTAATGTTCTTCAACCAACAATAATATTGTTACAAAAATCCGAGATGTTTTTCTCCTAAATTTCCCATTTGCTATGTCTTCTGGTAGATGTAGTTTATAACATCTCATCAAATAAATTAAATTATTTTAACATGTATTATTTTAGATTTTGTTTCTTGAATTGATTGAAAAACAATATTAGAACAGTTCTAGAGGTGTTTTAACATACTGCATGGAGCCTCATACATTTTGAATTAATAGAATAAGGATCATATTCATTTCTTGCCTATAATAGCACAATCCCCAAAAATCTATTTTAACAATGGCCCACACTTAATCCTACACCTCTGATGTCAGTATATTTTGATGTTATTACTGCAATAAACCTCTATTTCTGGCGCCAAAAATATATATATGTCCCTCATAATAATAACTAAGAAAGACAGAGAGAGGAGGTGAGAAAGAACAAGGGGAGGGAGAGAGGGGGGAAGGGGGAGAGGAGGAGAGTATGACGGGTGGGAAAGTGAAGGGAAAGTGAAGGGTGAAGAAAAAGCCTATAATTCTTCCCTCAGAAATAAAAGAATGGAAAAATATTTTCTTCTCTTTTCTCTTTACTAACATATAGGCCAAAACAAACCCCCAAGGAGAAGCATCTTAAAAATGATGAAATTCAGTTAGATAAATGGCAAGCTTTTTAACCCTTATAGGTGTACAAATAACTCTTCATCCTGGTTTAAACCTAACGGAGTAGGAGATCGGATATCCAGTATATATCTGGATTCCAGCTGGCGTAATTTCTTTTCTCTATCACCACCGCGCTCCAGTTTCGGTACCTGATCAATTGCATAAAATGTCATGAGTTCCCACTTGCTATCATGTTTTTGTTCCATGTGTCTCGCCGTTGCATAGCTCCTATCTGTATTGATAGTTGCTCGAATATGTTCTAAAATTTGCTTTTTAGTTTCACATATAGTACTGCCAATATATTTCAGCCCACAAGGGCACTCAATCACATATACTGTGAAACGACTTTTACAATTCAAATGTTTGCGTATCACTCTCTCCATGCCAGTATCTGTAGAGTACTCTTTCTTGTTCACACCAATTTTACATGCCTTACAGCTACTGCATTTCCAAAAACCAGGTTTCTGTAACCAGTTTGTTTTTCTAATTTGGAAATGACTGTGTGTTAATTTGTCCCTTAGATTTGCTGTTCTTCTAAAAGTCATTTTCGGGTCCCATAATTTCTCCCACTGTTGGGTCCATAAGTAAAATTGCCCAGTGACTCTCCAAATATGTTCGGACTTGTGTGGCACTCTGAGAGTATGTAGTTATAAACCTCAACTGCTGTTGTTTGGAATGTTTAATAACTTGGTTACCACCATGCATTAGTTGTTTTCTTGATGATTGTTTCAAACGTTTCTTCGCTACAGCTAAACATTTGTTCGGGTATTGTCTTGCCATATACTGGATATCCGATCTCTCACTCCGTTAGGTTTAAACCAGGATGAAGAGTTATTTGTACACCTATAAGGGTTAAAAAGCTTGCCATTTATCTAACTGAATTTCATCATTTTTAAGATGCTTCTCCTTGGGGGTTTGTTTTGGCCTATATGTTAGTAAAGAGAAAAGAGAAGAAAATATTTTTCCATTCTTTTATTTCTGAGGGAAGAATTATAGGCTTTTGCTTCACCCTTCACTTTCCCTTCACTTTCCCACCCGTCATACTCTCCTCCTCTCCCCCTTCCCCCCTCTCTCCCTCCCCTTGTTCTTTCTCACCTCCTCTCTCTGTCTTTCTTAGTTATTATTATGAGGGACATATATATATTTTTGGTGCCAGAAATAGAGGTTTATTGCAGTAATAACATCAAAATATACTGACATCAGAGGTGTAGGATTAAGTGTGGGCCATTGTTAAAATAGATTTTTGGGGATTGTGCTATTATAGGCAAGAAATGAATATGATCCTTATTCTATTAATTCAAAATTAATGAGGCTCCATGCAGTATGTTAAAGCACCTCTAGAACTGTTCTAATATTGTTTTTCAATCAATTCAAGAAACAAAATCTAAAATAATACATGTTAAAATAATTTAATTTATTTGAGGAGATGTTATAAACTACATCTACCAGAAGACATAGCAAATGGGAAATTTAGGAGAAAAACAGCTCGGATTTTTGTAACAATATTATTGTTGGTTGAAGAACATTAGTAAAAAAAGTTTTAGTTTTTTCTTGCTAAAGTGTATATATTTTGTGATGTTAAGGAGCATTTTTTGATTTTTTGATGTTTGGGTGCAATTTTAGTAGTATTTTTTCTGTTGAGTCTAGGTAGTTTATTTAAAGCGCTAAATGAGTGCACAGGAAACACCTGTGAACAAGGTCCGGTGTGACTGAAACGCGTCAGGGGATTCCTGTCTTGTTTGTTTGTAATCCCACGAATGGAATAAAAGTTTAATCTTTAATTGCACAACAACGGAGTGCGGTTCTTTTCTCTTGACAAAGTGAAAGAGAAATCCCCTTCTTTTGAAATACGGACGTCCTGCATTCAATCAGCACCACCGGTGAAATAAGTGCGCCACAACACGCTTGTCAGGACAATTCTCCTCTTTATATATATATATATATATATATATATATATATATATATATATATATATATATAAATAAAAGCAAGCTGCTGGCGGTTGCCAGTAGGTAGTTATATTTTGGACCTTTTTTCCCATCGCCAGAGGGTTTTTTGTTTTGCCCATATCTTTGGTGCTGCTGGACGAATCTTCGCAAAAGTTTGAAAGCATATACTTTAGTCAGTTCAGCTGCTGTGTTGAAAGTTTCTCAGTGATCTTTCAAGCAGGGGCCGAGAAAAATGGGGGTCACTAAACACCTTTTCCCCATGCTGTGTCATAACGATTTTTTAAATTTTTAACATAAACTGCTGGACGGAATTACACCAAATTTGGCCGAAAGCTAGCTCTTGGTCCAGAAAGCATGCTTTTTGTAATTTAGTGTAGCTCCCTTTTATTAGTTTTGGAGATATTAGGTTTAAAAAAATATAGATATCTAGGGACGCTGATCCCCCACAGATCCAACTGTGGCTGTGTTGATATCTGATTGGCTGCCAACACTTCAACAGGAAAGTGCTGGCAGCCATCTTGCGACTCGGCTTTAGCAGAGTCTCACAAAAAAAGTAAAAAGAAAACAAAAGGGGCTAGGGTACGGTAACCCTGAGCTCCTAGCCTTGGTCTTGGGGTCCCTCACAGACCACACCAAGGCTAAAAAGCATTTTTTTGTAAAAGTCTGGAAAATCTGTGGACCCGAATATGCGGTCTACCGCCCTTTTTTTTTATTTTGCCCTCAAATGGGCCAGGTCCCAGGGGTATTGGGAGCTTAAAAAGGAGAGGGGTGCACAGGGTCCCCTCCTTGGGCTTGCATTAGCCCTGAGACCACAGCATCCCTGGGACGATCACTGAGAAATATTCAGGGGGCGGTACGACAGTCCCATCCCCGGGGTCAACCACCTCCCCAGGGCAAAACAGTATTTTGAGATGGAGAGGCCCACATAGTCTTCTCTGGAGCCCCAGGGATCGCCATCTCCCTGGGGCTAAATGAAATCTAAATGCTGTGGGGCCCATGCAGCTCCCCCACAGTCCCAGCGACCACCACGTCCCTGAGACAATCATTGAGAAAGATGCATGGGGCAACATGGCACCTGTTTCCTAGGGACCACCACCTCCCCAGGGCAAAACAATATTTTGAGATGTGGGAGTCCATCATGAACCTACGGGCCCAGGGACCTCCACCTCCCTGGGGATAACTTGAACATTGTAGGGGGTTCTCATAGCCCTCCCTCCCTTCTGGCGCCAATAATGGCTCCTGGGACCACCACCCTCCCAGGCCTGGCTCCTGTTCTCTCCCAGGGTGCCCACGCCTGGGACATAACTGTTGGCTTTTGCTCGGTAGGAGCTGACAGCAAATATAACCCCACTTTCTGCAAGTGAGAGTTGGCAAATTGCTCCAGCTGGCATAAAGCGGAGTTTTCATCTGTTTTCCTGCACACAAATATGCATGCAGGGAAACACATGAAACATTGCTTCTGCGTGCAGGGAGCTGCTATTTACAGCAGTTCCTTGCTTGCGTGAGCAATGCCGGCTTCCACAGGATGTGGGGTTCCATCTATGACCATGGGGGCCTTAAGACTCCCCTGAGATCCTGTCACTTTCTCTCTCTCAAACTCTCTCTCTCTCTCTCTCTCACACTCTCTTTCTCTTCCATCTCACTACGGGATGGAAAAGAGAGAGTGAGAAAATGAGTGGAATGTCTTAGTTATGTCTTGAGTCAGCATGAGCTAGAGTCACCTGTGGCCTAGTGCTTAAAGTCTCAGACCCCTACACCAAAGGAAGAGGGTTCCAGTCTAGATGTCTCAGTGCTTATTTCCCTCCTTTAATTTCTTTAGAAATTCAAGTTAAGGTACATACTGAAATGTGATTTCACTCTTTATAATTGACAAATACATTTTAGTTTTCAATTTGTCCGGAAACATCTCATTCTAAGTATATCATTCATTAAAGACTAAAAAACTATCTCTCTTTGTCTCCCTCTGTCACTCTGTCTCTCTCTTTCTCTTTCTATTTCTCTCTCTCAATCTCACTCTCTAATTCTCTCTCTGTCTCTCAATCTCTCAGTTTCTCTCATTCTCTTTTCCTCTTTCATCCCTTAATGGGTGGTCATAAGGGGTTGGCCGGAGGACAGGGCCAACTGCTGCAAAACAGGGTTGGGTGATTTTAGGGGTTTGTCCACAAGGATTGGCCACCTTTGGCTGTGCACACCATTTGTTGGATTAATGAATAGTAACTAAAATTACTTTACACTCACAAAAAACAGAGAAATCCACTGAAAAAAAACAAAGGTTACAGGGACATTATAGTTAGTAAAAAGAATTAAAAAAACATTAGAAATTCACTTAAAAAACAAAGGTTACAGGGACATTATGGTTAGGTTTTATATTCACTCACACAAACCCTTAGAAATTCAGTAATTATAGTTAAAGTATTTCAGGTAACTATGGGCCTCCTTATGAGGTTGACAGGCTGACTGTTGGCCCCACATCCCCGTGGACAAGAGAACCCCAAGGCAGTCTCCCCCAGAGGCCGATTACAAGGTTTCTATTGGGCTGACTGGCAGAAACCTCTGAAATCAGAGGTTTCTGCCGGTCTGATCATTGAAAACTGTGCAGTGGCATTGGCCTCAGCTCCTCATGGAGCCAAAGCCAATGCCATTGCACAGAGGGTGTCCCCAGTACCCTCAGAATACACACTGTCTGCCATAGCAGACACTGTGCATTCCAAGGGTGCTGGGGGGGGCATGGGCATGGGCAGTGCAGGGGACCCCCTGTGCCCCCAGCACTGGCTTTCCACCAGCCTTTTCATGGTGGGGTCCTCCGTGGCTGACCCCTACTCCGACTGACGCCACACCGTTAGGAACCTTGCCCTAGCAGTGGTGGTGGTCCCCTAGCAGTCTGTTTGCAAGGGTCGTAATTTGGCAGTCGGACTACCAGGAGTGTGGCAGTCTGACTGAAACCACAAGTCTGGCTGTCTGAAGACCGCCAGACTCTTAGGGCCCTATTTATACTTTTTGGCGCACAACTGCGCCAACGCAGTTGTGCGTCAAAAGATTTAACGCCGGCTAACGCCATTCCAAAGCGCCATGCGGGCGCCTTATTTATGGAATGACGTTAGCCGGCGGAGCTGCCTGGTGTGCGCCAAAAAAAATGACTTACACCAGGCAGCGCCGGCGTAGGGGAAAATGGAGCTTGGGCACCCAAAAATGGGGCAAGTCAGGCTGAGGCAAAATTTTCGCCTCAACCCGATTAGCGCCATTTTTTTTTACTCCCAACCCCCATTGAAAAGACTCCTGTCTTAGCAAAGACAGGAGTCATGCCCCCTTGCCCAATGGCCATGCCCAGGGGACTTATGTCCCCTGGGCATGGTCATTGGGCATAGTGGCATGTAGGGGGGCACAAATCAGGCCCCCCTATGCCACAAAAAAAAAGAAGAAAATACTTACCTGAACTTACCTTAAGTTCCCTGGGATGGGTCTCTCCATCCTTGGGCGTCCTCCTGGGGTGGGCAAGGGTGGCAGGGGGTGTCCCTGGGGGCATGGGAGGGCACCTCTGGGCTCCTTACGAGCCCACAGGTCCCTTAACGCCTGCCCTGACCAGGCGTTAAAAAATGACGCTAAAGCGGCTGAACGTCATTGTTTTTGACCCGCCCACTCCCGGGCGTCATTTTTGCCCGGGAGTGTAAATACGGCGCACATGCCTCGGAGTCATTTTTTAGATGGGAACGCCTACCTTGCATATCATTAACGCAAGGAAGGTGTCCACGCTAAAAAATGACGCAAACTCCAAGATCTTTGGCGCTAGACGGGTCTAACGCCAAAGTATAAATATGGAGTTAGTTTTGCGTAAAAAAAAAACGACGCAAATCCGGCGCAACGGAGTATAAATACGCCCCTTAATGAGGCCCTATAACTCTTGCCCTAAGGTAACTATAACTCACCCCCTCACAATGCACTCCTAATTACCTCAGATACTACAGCACTCATGATAACTTTTGTAACAACAATAAAAATATCGATGAAACATTAGAAGTTAAACTATTGAAGAAAAAACTGCATGGGGGTGCAAGTAGTAGTTGCCTTAGGGTGCAAATTATAGATACTTGAAATATCTCTAACTGTAACTGCTGAATTTCTAAGGTTTTGTGCAAATAATTCATAACCTAACTAACCTTTGACTTTTTATGTGGATTAATGTATAGTAATTAAAATTACTTTACGCTTACAAAAAACAGAGAAATCCACTGAAAAAACACAAAGGTTACAGGGACATTATAGTTAGTAAAGAGAATTAAAAACACATTAGAAATTCACTTAAAAAACAAAGGTTACAGCGACATTATGTTAGGTTTTGTATTTACTCACACAAACCCTTAGAAATTCAGTAATTATAGTTAAAGTATTTCAGGTAACTATGGGCCTCCTTATGAGGTTGACAGGCCGACTGTTGGCCCCACATCCCCGTGGACAAGAGAACCCCAAGGCAATCTCCCCCGGAGGCCGATTACAAGGTTTCCATTGGGCTGACTGGCAGAAACCTCTGAAATCAGAGGTTTCTGCTGGTCTGATCATTGAAAACTGTGCAGTAGCATTGGCCTCAGCTCCTCATGGAGCCAAAGCCAATGCCATTGCACAGAGGGTGCCCCCAGTACCCTCAGAATACACACTGTCTTCCATAGCAGGCACTGTGCATTCCAAGGGTGCTGGGGGGGCATGGGCATGGGCAGTGCAGGGGACCCCCTGTGCCCCCAGCACTGGCTTTCCACCAGCCTTTTCATGGTGGGGTCCTCCGTGGCTGACCCCTACTCCGACTGACGCCACACCGTTAGGAACCTTGCCCTAGCAGTGGTGGTGGTCCCCTAGCAGTCTGTTTGCAAGGGTCGTAATTTGGCAGTCGGACTACCAGGAGTGTGGCAGTCTGACTGAAACCACAAGTCTGGCTGTCTGAAGACCGCCAGACTCTTAGGGCCCTATTTATACTTTTTGGCGCACAACTGCGCCAACGCAGTTGTGCGTCAAAAGATTTAACGCCGGCTAACGCCATTCCAAAGCGCCATGCGGGCGCCTTATTTATGGAATGACGTTAGCCGGCGGAGCTGCCTGGTGTGCGCCAAAAAAAATGACTTACACCAGGCAGCGCCGGCGTAGGGGAAAATGGAGCTTGGGCACCCAAAAATGGGGCAAGTCAGGCTGAGGCAAAATTTTCGCCTCAACCCGATTAGCGCCATTTTTTTTTACTCCCAACCCCCATTGAAAAGACTCCTGTCTTAGCAAAGACAGGAGTCATGCCCCCTTGCCCAATGGCCATGCCCAGGGGACTTATGTCCCCTGGGCATGGTCATTGGGCATAGTGGCATGTAGGGGGGCACAAATCAGGCCCCCCTATGCCACAAAAAAAAAGAAGAAAATACTTACCTGAACTTACCTTAAGTTCCCTGGGATGGGTCTCTCCATCCTTGGGCGTCCTCCTGGGGTGGGCAAGGGTGGCAGGGGGTGTCCCTGGGGGCATGGGAGGGCACCTCTGGGCTCCTTACGAGCCCACAGGTCCCTTAACGCCTGCCCTGACCAGGCGTTAAAAAATGACGCTAAAGCGGCTGAACGTCATTGTTTTTGACCCGCCCACTCCCGGGCGTCATTTTTGCCCGGGAGTGTAAATACGGCGCACATGCCTCGGAGTCATTTTTTAGATGGGAACGCCTACCTTGCATATCATTAACGCAAGGAAGGTGTCCACGCTATAAAATGACGCAAACTCCAAGATCTTTGGCGCTAGACGGGTCTAACGCCAAAGTATAAATATGGAGTTAGTTTTGCGTAAAAAAAAACGACGCAAATCCGGCGCAACGGCGTATAAATACGCCCCTTAATGAGGCCCTATAACTCTTGCCCTAAGGTAACTATAACTCACCCCCTCACAATGCACTCCTAATTACCTCAGATACTACAGCACTCATGATAACTTTTGTAACAACAATAAAAATATCGATGAAACATTAGAAGTTAAACTATTGAAGAAAAAACTGCATGGGGGTGCAAGTAGTAGTTGCCTTAGGGTGCAAATTATAGATACTTGAAATATCTCTAACTGTAACTGCTGAATTTCTAAGGTTTTGTGCAAATAATTCATAACCTAACTAACCTTTGACTTTTTATGTGGATTAATGTATAGTAATTAAAATTACTTTACGCTTACAAAAAACAGAGAAATCCACTGAAAAAACACAAAGGTTACAGGGACATTATAGTTAGTAAAGAGAATTAAAAACACATTAGAAATTCACTTAAAAAACAAAGGTTACAGGGACATTATGGTTAGGTTTTGTATTTACTCACACAAACCCTTAGAAATTCAGTAATTATAGTTAAAGTATTTCAGGTAACTATGGGCCTCCTTATGAGGTTGACAGGCCGACTGTTGGCCCCACATCCCAGTGGACAAGAGAACCCCAAGGCAATCTCCCCCGGAGGCCGATTACAAGGTTTCCATTGGGCTGACTGGCAGAAACCTCTGAAATCAGAGGTTTCTGCTGGTCTGATCATTGAAAACTGTGCAGTAGCATTGGCCTCAGCTCCTCATGGAGCCAAAGCCAATGCCATTGCACAGAGGGTGCCCCCAGTACCCTCAGAATACACACTGTCTTCCATAGCAGGCACTGTGCATTCCAAGGGTGCTGGGGGGGCATGGGCATGGGCAGTGCAGGGGACCCCCTGTGCCCTCAGCACTGGCTTTCCACCAGCCTTTTCATGGTGGGATCCTCCGTGGCTGACACCTACTCCGACTGACGCCACACCGTCAGGAACCTTGTCCTAGCAGTGGTGGTGGTCCCCTAGCAGTCTGTTTGCAAGGGTCGTAATTTGGCAGTCGGACTACCAGGAGTGTGGCAGTCTGACTGAAACCACGAGTCTGGCTGTCTGAAGACCGCCAGACTCTTAATGAGGCCCTATAACTCTTGCCCTAAGGTAACTATAACTCACCCCCTCACAATGCACTCCTAATTACCTCAGATACTACAGCACTCATGATAACTTTTGTAACAACAATAAAAATATCGATGAAACATTAGAAGTTAAACTATTGAAGAAAAAACTGCATGGGGGTGCAAGTAGTAGTTGCCTTAGGGTGCAAATTATAGATACTTGAAATATCTCTAACTGTAACTGCTGAATTTCTAAGGCTTTGTGCAAATAATTCATAACCTAACTAAACTTTGACTTTATATGTGGATAAATATATATATATATATATATATATATATATATATATATATATATATATATGTGTGTGTGTGGGTGTATATACATATATATTAGATATAGATTAGATAGATATAAATATAGATAGATTATATAGATGTAGATCAGTATGGATATTGATGTATATATACATACATAGATATATATTTTCAATGGCATTTAGGTCACAATTTCCATAGGGAAAGCATTCCTCCTTGAAAGTTTTGGGTGATCTGTCAAGTGGGCGCTAGGAAAACGGTGGGTCACAAAAGGTTGGTTTCCCATATTAATTCCCATAGGTGACACATGTGGCAGCTACAGAAATAATGGATGAACGGAATTAAACTAGATTTGGCAAAGGTTAAAACTCTATTCAGAAATCATGCTATTCAATATTTTATGTATCTCCGTTCTGCTGTTCTCAATAAAATTGGTATTTAAAAAGGTGCTCGAGGTGATTGTAAAGGGGTTGAAAAATAGGCATATGTAGACAGTCAACCCCACAGTAGCCCAACAGTATTAAAATAAAAACATAAGCCTCTAGGCACTGGGGGGTACAGAGAGACCAACCCCAATGGCCAAAAGTAAAAAAAAAAAAACATTTGGGTCAACCGTATTATAGAACTACTGCAGGGTTCAGTGCAGCCCTCCTGTGTGCTACTGTGAGGTACTGTTGTACTCCTGTCTGTAGCTGTCATACAAGCTTCACCGTGGTACCATGCAAACTTCATCAACTAGGCTCGGTGGCAATCCCCCCTGCTGTGCATGGAAAGATTTAATCAATTATGTCATTTAATATCAGGTGAGTGATGAAATACTTAAGGTCATAAATAATTAATAGTGGCACAAGCTATAGTTAGCTTAGTAAACTATAACTGTTCAACTTGAGTGTTTTTTGTCTTTAAAACATTTTAAACATTAGTTTTTATCTTATTCCAACACTTAACTATAGTGTCACTTTAACCTTTACTGTATTAGTGTATATATATACTTACACAGTCATCAACTCTTGTGGCAATGTGCCTATAATGGGATATGGAATCTAAAGTAGTTGTTAACCTGTGCACCGAAATTTCAAGGCTGGTGCTGCTTAAGGAGTAAGGCATCTATGTAGCATTCAGAGAGAGGGGGCTTTGTGCTAACATGAGGCTACATTCTTTTCCTGGACCTTCACCAAAGTTGGATTTGGCAGGAGAAGGCATGGTGTTCAATGCTGTTGGAGGACCTATCTGGAGGATAGCTCAAAAATCTTTTTGCACCAAAGCTACAGTTACATTGCACATCCTAAATTTGCGCTGAAATGTGGAAACTTTAATCCTTAAACATGCTGTCGTGTCACCAAACAGGTGGTACACTGTACATGAAGATTGGTGTTCCTTTGACCCCAATTATTTGTCCCATGTCCTTACCTGTTTACATTAAACGAAGACATTTTGGCAAACCAAGGGGCATATTTATAATGCAAAGTCAAAAAGAGGTAAAGTCCCACTCAAGAGTTCTTGAAAATATCAAATTCAAAGTTTATTGCAATACTTATTCCAACATTTTGCTTCCAAACATTCCAAGAAAGTCACTTCATTTCCTTATTCGAAAGCATTTCCTTTTTACAAACGCAGCATCCAATCAAATGACGCAAGAAGAGAGAAAGAAAAAGCCAAGCCAACACGTGTTTCGCCCCCTCTGGCATTATAAGCCGGGGCTTTTTCAAGGCTGGAAAAGAAAAAGAAATCAAAGCTTGTTGATGGTCTGGAGAAAAATAATAAAAAGAAAGAAAACGAAAAAGAGGAAAATGATCCATCAAGGCTCTTGAAGGACGTTTGGGTCCTTGTCCTCTGGCTAAGTCCCCCATTTTATAATCAAGGCATTTACACAGGAGAATAGCAAAATTGGACCCTCTCCGACTTTGGAGTTTTGCATATTTATAATGCCCTAGCTCCACCTTGAGGCACATTAATGTCATTATATTTTACGTTAATGTGGCCCAACAAGGCCAAATTCCCTGCACTGTATTTATAGGGCGGCGCAATGCATTGCTCCACTCTGTAACCCTTTGTGCTGCATTATGCCTGCGCCAAGCATAATGTAGGCAAAGTGGCGTTCCCCATTACGAGAGCTGGAAAAATGGCGTAAGGAAATCTAAGGGCTTTCCATGCGCCACTTTTTACGGCACTTTGCACTCAAGAGCAGGCATTAAAAGGGGGTGTCCATTCTTTAGAATGGGGCACTATGTACTCTGCAGGAGTAGCGCCAATATTCTTGCACTAATCCTGCACATAAATAGCGTCATGAGAAATTACGCTATTGCCCCCTACCCTGTGTCATGGTGCACTGTATTTTAAATACGGCGCATGCATGGTGGTGGTAGGGGGGTGCTAAGGGGCACAGGGAAATCCATAAATCTGCCCCCAAATGTTTCTGGAGTTGTGTGACGCAGTTCCAGTGACCATCATCAGTACACAGCTGTAAACAAGTCAATTTCTTAACCCCCAGTCTACATTAATGGGTGCTGATCCTTAGCTCTGTCATAGTTTGACAGTGCTCTGCCTATGTTAAGAATCATTTGGAATTGTTAGTTGTTTCTTCCTGGAAGGTTTTCTGATTTTGTATGAATGGCTGAGCAGTTCCTCAAAAGGTTGTTTCTCATATGCAAGGTCTGCAGTTCATCACTGGTTACGTTGGGGATCTTGTAAGATCTAGCCTATATTTTTATAGTGACCTTCATAAATATAGTAATTTGTTAGTTCCTGCTGGTGCTGAAGTTATGAGTCTTATCTCCAGTGATTGTGTTTTTTTCTTTGGTGTCCATGTGGGCTGTAAAGTTTGAAAAGGCCTCATTACAAGTTTGGTGGTCATGAGACCACCAAACTCGTGGTGGCAGTCGGACCGCCACAGCTTTGGCAGTCCCACCACCAAATTACAACTTGGGAGGTCGGACCACCAAAGGACCGCTGTCCTTGCTGGGAACATGGGTCCCGGCGGCATGACGGTGGCCGAGCTTGCAACCAACCATGGAAATGCTGAACCTGGCTGATTACAACCCCTCTTTCTGCCAGCCTTTTCATGGAAGGGAGACAACAGTAAAAAAAAGCTGGCAGAAAGGAAATGCTGGGGGCCACAGGTTGGCCCCTGCACTGCCCAAGGTCATGGTCGTGTATTACAATGTTCCCGCCAGTCAGCCCGGCAGGAACATTGTAGTATGTTTGGGGGGGAATGTCACCGCTATGGCGGTTGGTGTCCTCCAGATGTCATGGGACCACCAAACTTGTAATGAGGCCTAGGATCTACCTTATGACTTGGTGTAGTGACTACATGAGGCACCATTTGGGTGTTGTGATCCAAGGGGTGTGCAGATGTGTTTGACTGTTATGACCTGTATGAATTGATTATGGTATGCTGTAATTATGGTCTGTGTTGAATGTGACTCAAAGATGCAGAATAGAGGGGTTACTGAGCATTAAAAGAGTTTGGTGAGCCCACTGCCAAATAGATGAAGCAGGCTCTTACCAGCCACCGGAGGCCAACCAAATTTGGAGCTAACCAATACATATTTAACAAAGGTGCTTCCGCCTCCAGTAGCCATCTTTAAAACTGGCCCTTTGTCTGCAGGAGTGGGTGATGGGTGATCATCTAGTACATCATACATATCAGTATTTCTTTTTAATTTATTCTATAGACGTGCAGAGGGCAAGTGCAGGCAAATCTTAGACACTTTTTAGCTAGGGCAGAGATGTGAATCATTTTTTTGTGTGGTATCAGATGTGCCTTCCTTTGCTTTTGCTGATTCTTGATATGCCTACATGTAAACAGCAGAACCTGACACAGTAACATACAGAAAGCAATATAACAGCCCTATTAAACCATAAAAGGGAACTCCACAGCTAAACTAAACAGAGCACAATAACCACAGCAGGATACAATATCACATTGCAATAATGCAGCACCAAAAAACAGCTGCACAAAAAACAACAGGACATATCACGACCACAAAAAAATATCCCACAACAAATATGCACAAACATTCGTGTCACATTTTGCCACCTATTGAAACCTTTTTCATAATACGACAGTAACAAATGTTTACACCAAGCAACACCATAACATAACACCAAGGACAACAAATAGCCCCAGTAAAAAAAAAATTGTGTTTCGGCCCAGGGACTTAAGTTAAATAGCACTTGCATTGCTCACTCTACTTGACAAGACAGCTTTGTTTGCGTAGGAAGCAAAACTGTTATAACATGAATCTTGGCAAGTTCAAGTGATGTTTATTTTAATTTAAAACCAAGTAACGATACATATGCTGCATGTTTGAAAGCCTTCCTTCAGATTTTTCTGTCTTTGCCCAAACAACATTTGTATGTTTAAACATTTTACTAAGACAAAATTCAGTGTAAAATATGCTTGCTTCTCCATAGATGATGTGTGCCTTCCCAATCATGCCTAATAGATTCCAATTCCTCAATTACCAATGACTCTGTAGCATATTTTTCAAGAAGTATGTTTTAGTGGGTAAACAGCCATATGATGCAGTATTAACCGCGCAGTGCCATTACCAAGAAGTCTTTGTAACACGTGACTTTACCATGCATGCCTTTACTACTCATAGCTCTACCACACATACCTTTACTATGCATAATGTTAAGTGTAGGTAAGTAGTGGGTAAGTATTTTATGTGTGTCAAAAAGTTGAATGTTTATGTTATTTATTAGTTTAATTGTAAAAATTATTGAGAATTATTTAGAAAATATAATTATATTATAAATATGTTACTGAAAAAAAAAAAAAATGGCAGGGTGTTGGGGATTCAGGAGCTTAGGATGGGAGAGTTTATTAATACTGAGGTATTAATTTGCTTTTCAAATTATTACAGTATTAGCTCAAAAAAGTATATATGTCATAGATTAATATGCAAATTTAGCATTAGGAGTAGGATGTTCGGATAATAGGGGCTATGGATGGGGAAGTGTATTAATACTCCAGTATTAATGTAAGTGTAAGAGTATTATTTTATTAAAAATATCAAAATGATGAACTCAAAAAATATTTAACTAGCTAGAGTGTTCAAAAAAAGTAAATATCTATTTAATGTATTAGTATTGGATTATTATAAATTGATTTAATTTACAAATGAATTACTAAGTGCAGGATGTTAGGGCTACAGGGGCTATGGGTGGTTAAGTATATTAATACTCAACTACTAATTACATTATTTGAGTATTAATTTATAATAGATATACAAATTAAAAAATTCAAATATTTTTTTTAATATAAGTTAAGTACATTCACAAAAATAATTTTTAGTGGTGGGATGCTACAGATATGGGGCAATGGGTAGAGAAGTGTTTTAATATTCAGGTATTAATATACTTTTTAAATTTATTAGAGTATTCATTTTAAAAAATAACTATATCTTTCAGTTATTAATATGGGATTATTATACACTTCATTTACAAATAAATTACCTGGTGTGGGATACTTGGGATATGGGGCTGTGGGTGTAAAGTATATTAATACTCAGGTATTAATTTTATCGTTTTCTTATTGATTTATATTACGTATAAAAAATGGTTAAAAAAAATAAATAGATTAAAATATTTTCTTTATCTTTGAATAAGCAGGAGCAGGGTCTTTGGGATATAGGTGCCTAGGGTGGGGAAGTATATTAATACTTTTAAATGTCGTAGTAGTAAATTAAAATAATTGTTTTAATATGTACCTATCATTCTAAAAATATATTAACATGCCTACATTTAATTTGTGAAATAATATTTAGGAACAGGATGTTAGGGATAATGGTGCTATGTCTGCGGAAGTTTGTTGATATTTAGGTATTAAAATAAATACTCACTTAATGTATTCTCGAGATTCGAGTTCCTGAAGCATACTTTCTGAAAACACATTATGTTATTTGTAATATAATTGATAAAAGTAAAATTATTTTTTAAATACATGAGGTGATTGTTATGTAAAGAAAATATAGAAAGGAAGAAGCATGCTAAAATTAAGTTTAATGGAATTATAAAAGAAATAAATAATACTTTGTTTTTGAAAAGTTTAATGTCAAAACACAAACAAATCTCATGAAATACATTGTAGTTTTTGAGATTTGTTAAACATTAACCAACATTATTTAAGATATAAACTTTCAAAAATGTGCTTCCACACTTTTCTGCTCAATTCAATGAAAGAAAAAGTCTTTTTTTTTATTTTGCCATTTTCAAGTTGACATCTGTAGTTTTGTGTCTGTTTCTGCAGTCGGTGAATTGGTCAAGACCAGATGGACAGAGGAGCTGCGCTCAGGTAAGAAGGTTCTAATTTACATTCTTTCAACATATAGGCTATCACTTTGAGTATACTGAAAGATAGGGGAGGTAGTTAATAGCAAGCTTGTAAAAAAATATGTACTGCGCTCCTTCAACCACACACACATTGGGATGGTTGCTCCTTCAACCACACACACATAGGGATGGTTGCTTTTCTTTTATAATATAGGTTTAAAAAATAGTAAAAGTTAAGATTTCTTCTTTATAGCTATTTTATAAAAATATAACAATGTTTACATTTTTTCTGCTTTAAAAGCTTTTCTAGGCTCCAGGGAGTAGGAAGTTATTCCAGGGCAAAAGAAGAAATGGATCGTATATATGGACGTTGTTTTTAAGTTTTTTTCAAGAAGATCTATAATAGTACATTTATTTTCAAATATCGACCCACACAAAAGGCTGGACACACACTTGACCCCGTCTTCACCTCCAGCGGCAGAATCAAATTCAGCTATGTCACTGGACTCACCTGGTCTGACCACAGCATCGTCCATTTTACCATCCTTGTCACACAGTATACCACCAGCAAGCACCTCAACTCCTTCAACTGCAGCTGGACGAAAGTAATAGAAACACAATGGACGCAGGCTCACATCGCCAAACAACCCAAAGCCTCATCAGAACTAGAACAGGCCATCCAGAGCTTCTCCACCTGGCTCACTGAATGCGCCAACATGGTTGCCCCACAAAAGTCAGCAAAACAGCAAGACATGCCAGGTGGTGCACCCCAGAACTCAAAGCCGCCAAAAGTAACTGCTACTGTCTCAAGAAACAATTACGCTCCACTAAGAATCCCACAGAGAGAGATGCCCACAAACAGCCCTCAGCAAATGCCACTTGCCCATCAAGGAAGCCAATATATCCATCATCACATTTCACATTGATACAGCATCCACCCACACGAAATAATTATTCAAGATCATAAAGGAATACTCCAACCTGGCAGTGGAAGAAAAGTCCATCCACTCATCCACAGAATTCTGCAACATACTCTTGGACTACTTCCACAGCAAGATCACCACCATCTACAACAATCATGATCCCCAGCCCACAGCTCTCAACCTCACCAACCTCAGACGACCAACACACACTAGCTACACAATCACCAACTTGACCCCACTCACCACACATACCAACATGACCATCATGCCATCCATCCACTCCAGAGCACTCACCGACCCATGCCGCCACCATCTCATCAACATCAGAACACACCGCAGGGCAGCACTCAACAGCATCCTCAACACCTCCATCACTGTGAGATCCCACCCAAACAACTGGAAACATGTAGTGGTCAGAGCCCTCCTTAAGAAACCATCTTCCAATCCCAGTGAGCTAAAAAACTATCAAACAATTTCCCTACTCCCCTTCTCTGCCAAAGTACTCGAGAAGTCTATCAACCAACAGCTCAATGATCACCTGCAACTGAAGAAACTGCTTGATGTCTCCCAATTAGGATTCCGAGGCAACGGCAGCATGAAAACTGCTCTGATTGCAGCCCCAGATGACATAGGAACCCTCCTTGACCGTGGGGTGACTGCAGCCCTGATCTTCCTTGATCTCTCAGCAGCTTTCAACATTGTATCTCACAACACTCTCATCAACAGACTCCACAGCATTGGCATACAGGACAACACCCTCAAGTGGGTCACATCCTTGCTCACAGGACACACCCAAAGCACTTCACCTCCGAACCCAAGAACATCATCTGCGGCATACTTCACTGATCATCCCTCAGCCCCACACTGTTCAACACCTACATGATCCCCTCCCCCTCACGGACCTTGTTAGATCCAGCAGTCTCAACATATTTCCCTATGCAGATGAAACACAACTCATCCTTTTGCTCACCGAAAACCCACTGTTCCCCAGGACAAACTTCTGCAATGCTATGACCAGTGTAGCCAACTGGATGAGAGACAATTGCCTTAAACTCACCTCTGACAAGACAGAAGTACTAGTCTTCGGGCTATGTACATCCATACGGAACCACAGGTGGTGGCCAGCAAACCTTGGACCAACACTCACACCAACAAACTACACACAAAGCCTTGGCATCATGCTTGACAGTGAACTGACCATGAAGCAGCAGATCAAAGCAGTCACCTCTTCCAGCTTTCACACCCTATGCATGCTCCTCAGAGCCTTCAGATGGATCCAAGTCACCATCAGGAAGACTGTCACCCAGAGCCTTGTCACCAGCCACCTCGACTACAGCATTGCACTCTACTCTGGTATCTCCACTCAACTCCTCACAAGCTCCAGACCATACAGAACTTGGTAGAAAGACTGAGATCTACCTAGATGCACCCACATCATCTTCCACCTCAGAAACCTTCACTAGCTCCAAATCCAGATGAGATGTCTTTTCAAGACCCTCATGCATGTGTTCAAAGCCTTATACTATCAAGGATGGACCTACAACAGCCACCGACTGAACATTCATCAACCCATCAGACACCTGCGCTCCTCTACACTAGCCCTTGCACACACACCTCGCATCCATTGTAGCCAAAGTGGTGGCCTCTCCTACTCCTACATTACCGCCATCTCCTGGAACTAACTGCCCCTCCACCTTCAAACATCACCCTCACTTGTGGAGTTCTTGTGTGAACTAAAGACTTGGCTTGCAACAGAGACATCGCACCCCAGATACTCCCAGGGTGACAGTGCCATGCTATACAAGTACTGATTAATTGTATGATTTTTACTTGAATTATGATATCAATTATGAACAACGAAGAAGGGAAATTAGTGCATGAAAGTTGCTTTAAAAAAAAAAATCTGATCTGGGTTAGGATTTATTTTTTTTTTTTAATTGGATTACTTGTCATTTTCTGTGAGTTAATTTAAGCAATATCACCAAAAGTTGAAAAAAGCAGATATATGCAGATAGGATTTATACTTAAAAATGTTTGAAAAGTAATTTTAAAAATGCAGATTTCATATGGTCAGAGCATAAAAACAGGAGAGTAGTCACCATAGGTTGGTTTTTAATTCTAATAAGGTAGAATGTCAGCAAGATTAACTAGGTACTCAAAGCTCACATCAATGAAAATTGCTGAATATTGGCCAATAGTCTCTTAAACATTTCTTTACTTTCTTTAGAAACTCAGGGATTCAGTGTACTTAATAATGACTGTGCCATTCTCATTTCTTGGAAACTTTGGATTGATTACAAGTTTAGGGGTCTGGGGACCATCATGGTGGCAGCGGTCGGTCAGGTTGGCGGTCGGAACACTATATTATGATGCATGCGGTTCCATAGATGAAAGACCGCCTTGGTCCTGACGACACTGCCAGGGTGCTCAGAATGCGGGGGCAGCGACATAGGCCAATGAGGTTGTCAGAAGACAGACCACCAGTGTTTCTGTTGAACATAATGGGGGTTATTCTAACTTTGGAGGAGTGTTAATCCGTCCCAAAAGTGACGGTAAAGTGACGGATATACCACCAGCCGTATTACGAGTTCCATAGGATATAATGGACTCGTAATACGGCTGGTGGTAAATCTGTCACTTTTCCGTCACTTTTGGGACGGATTAACACCTCCTCCAAAGTTAGAATAATCCCCAATATGATGTTGCTTTCCACTGACGTGACTGTGGCCATCCAACCACCATGCCTCAGATGGCAGAAACTGCGGCATATAAGGCAGCAATTCAATCAATCAATCAATCAATTGACATTTATAAAGTGCAGCTTATAACCCATAGCGTGTCAAGGCATGAACTGGGGGATGCGGGTCAGTTGAAGAACCAGTTCTTGAGGTCCTTCCTGAACTGAGCCAGCGATGGGGTCTGCCTGAAGTGGAGCAGCATTGTGTTCTAGGTCTGTGCATCAAGGTAGAAGAAGGATCTTTCTTCAGCGTGTACTTAGGGCCAGTTGTGTGGAGCAGAGTTGCCTGGAGGGAGTGTAGAAGGACAGGCAGTGGTTGAGGTAGGCAGGCCTGACGTTGTGGAGGGCCTTGTATGGTTGGGCCAGGAGTTTGAAGGTGATGCGTTTGTTGACGGAGAGCCAGTGTAGACCTCTTTGGTGGATGGAGATGGGGCTGTGGTGGAAGATGTTCAGCATCATTCTGGCCATGGCGTTCTATATTCTCTGGAATCTTGCTTGGATTTTTTTGTTGATTCCAGCATAGAGTGCGTTGCCGTAGTCAAGCTTACTGCTGATGAGTGCCTGGGTGACTGTTGTCGATGGGGATCCACTGGAAGATCTTCCGAATCAGGCAAAGGATGTGGAAGCATGATGAGGAGACGGTGTTGACTTGGCGGGTCATGGACAGTGATGAGTTGAGAATTATGCAGAGTTTGCAGGGGCGGTAGGAAGGAGGTGGGGCAGTTCTGAGGCTACAGGGCCACCAAGAGTAATCTCAAGTGGAATAAGCGGGTCTCAGTATGAGGATTTCCATCTTGTCCAAGTTGAGTTTGAGGCAGCTGTCCCTCATCCAATCGGCGACTGCCTTCATTCCATTATGAAAGTTATTTTTGAATGTTTTTGGTTTGTTAGTGAGGGAGAGAAGGAACTTTGTGTTGTTGGCTTAGGAGATGACGTTGAGCCCGTGGTGTCTGGTGATCTCAGGGAGGGGCTCAGGGAGGAGCCCTGGGGAACACCACGGGAACACCACATCTGGTTTCCGTTGCCTTTGAGGTGAAAGGTGGGAGCCTTACTGTCTGGGTTCTGCTGGTGAGGAAGGAGTGGATCCACACCAGGGCTTTGCTGCGGATAACAGCATTATGTAGTCTGGTGTACAGGGTGGTGTGGGAGACAATGTTGAAGGCAGCAGAGAGCTTATGAAGATGAGGCCAGCTGTCTTGCCGCAGTCCAGTAGAGGGCGGATGTCATCTGTGGCTGCTAGGAGTGCGGTTTCAGTGCTGTAGTTGCTCCTGAATCCGGATTGGGAGGGATCGAGGATGTGGTTGCCTTCAATGAACTCGATGAGCTGTGCGTTGATCTCTTTTTCGATTGCCTTGGCAGGAAAAAGGAGCAATGATATAGGTCTGTAGTTTTTCAGCTCTGTTCAGGTTCCGGAAGGGTTCTTTAGGCGAGGCTTTATCTCTGCATGTTTCCAGGCATCCGGGAAAGTGTCAGTTTCTATGGAGCAGTTGTTGGTACGACATAGCTCAAGAGCAATGATGGCACTGGCTTGATTAAAGATGTGGTGGGGGCATGGGTCAAGGGTGCCCCAGAATGGGTGGTATTCATGAGCTTGAGGGTGTATACTGGGGTGAGGAGGGTCCAGTGCTTCATAATTGGTTGGTGATAAGCATCCGTGGTCGGGCTGGTTCTTTGCTTGTAAATCCTTCTTAGGTGTCCTGAATTTTTCGGTAGAAGAAGGTGGCAAGTCTGTTGAAGATGTCTTTGGAGGGTGGGAAGTCTGTGGTGTCCATGTCGGTATTTGTGAATTCCTTAACCCCAAGGGTGCCTGGGGCAAGCTGGTCTCGTCCAGGCACACGGTCCCCGTGTGCCTGGACGAGACCAGCTTGTCCTGCACCCGGCCAACAAGGGGAGCGCTAGCGCTCTCTCCGTGGGCCTCCCTCCCTCCCACACACCCCCCAGTCGGGGATGGAAGGGGAATCGCTTCCCCTTCCACCCCGACACCCCCCCACGGCAATCTGACGAAGTCAGCGCGCTCACAGCGCACCAACGTCATCAGAAGCTGCTGAGGACGCGCTGAAAGCCATTTGCTTCCAGTGCATCTAGAGAAAGGACCTATTTCAGGTAAGTCCTTCTCTTTTTGGGGGGAAAACAGACACGGGGGAAAGGAAAGAGTTTTTCTTTTCCCCCTGCCTGTTTTCAATAGATCCCTGCTTCAAGATTGCGGGTGGGGCCCGCGATCGTGGAGCCGGAATCCCCACTAGGCACCAGGGATTTATGGTGACTTTTATTTTGGGGAGCGACCCCTTGGGAAAGGGTCGCTCCCCTGGGGGGCAATAATAAATCCTATTTCTGCCCCCCATGGGGGCAGATCAGCCGTTTTTTCATCTGATCTGCTCCCGGGGGGGGGGGGGTATATGGTATATGATGCATATGGGCAGTGACCCCTTAGGCAAGGGTGGATGCCCCGGGGGCCAATATTTTTTTATATGTTTCGGCCCCCCTGGGGCTAGATCAGCTATGTTTTTGGCCGATCTCACCCCTGGGGGTGTTGTGTGTGTGTGTTTTGTGTCTTGGGGTCGCCCCTGCAAAGGGGAGAAATTAGTGTTGGCCATTTCTGCCCCCCTTGGAGGCAGATGGGCCTATTTCTTTTAGGCAGAAACCACCAATACACTAGGGATTTATTTTTTGTTCCCCTTTTTTTTGTGCTGGGGGTGCCCCCTTTCGCCCCATTTGGCAAGGGTCGCCCCCTAAAGGGGGCACAGAGCTGTTGGCCATTTCTGCCCCCCCTTGGGGGCAGATTGGCCTATGGCACCAGGGATCTTATGAGTGTGTGTGTGTTTTGTGAGGGGGGGCCGCACCTTTGGCAAGGGTAGCCACCCCAAAGGGGGCACGTTACTGATGGCCATTTCTGCTCCTCTTGGAGGCAGATCGGCCTATTTTTTTTAGGCCCATCTGACCCCAAGGAGGGCAGAAGCCACTGAGACGTCAGAGATTTTATTTGGTTTTTGGTTCCCTTTGTTTTTTTGTGTGCTGGGACGCCCCCTTTCACCCCCTTTGGCAAGGGTCTCCCCCCCAAAAGGGGGACAGAGCTGTTGGCCAAGGGGGGCAGATTGGCCTATTTGTTTAGGGCCATAATCCACTTAGGCACCAGGGTTCTTGTGTGTGTGTGTGTTTTGTGTGGGGGGGTGGCACCTTTGGCAAGGGTCACCCCCCCCAAAGGGGGCACATTACTGATGGCCATTTCTGCTCCTATTGGGGGCAGATCGGCCTATTTTCTTTAGGCCCATCTGACCCCATGGAGGGCAGAAGCCACTGAGACGTCAGAGATTTTATTTGATTTTTGGTTCCCTTTGTTTTTTTGTGTGCTGGGGCGCCCCCTTTGACAACGGTTGTCCCCTGAGGGGGGCAGAGAGCTGTGGCCACTTCTGCCCCCCTTGGGGGCAGATTGGCCTTTTTTTTTTTTTTTATGCCTAGGGCAGAAGCCATGAAGACGTGAGGGATTTTTTTTTGTTTCCCTTAGTTTTTTTATGCTGGGGGTGCCCCCTTTCAACCCCTTGGGCAAGGGTCGCCCCCCCCAAAATCGGGACAGAGCTGTTGGCCATTTCTGCTTGGGGGCAGATCGGCCTATTTTTTTTAGGCCCATCTGCCCCCTAGGCACCAGGGATCTTGTGTGTGTGTGTGTTTTGTGGGGGGGCGCCCCCTTTGGCAAGGGTCTCCCCCCAAAGGGGGCACATTACTGATTGCCATTTCCGCTCCCATTGGGGGCAGATCAGACTATTTTTTTTTTTAGGCCCATCTGCGCCCAAGGGGGCAGAAGCTACCAAGACGTGAGGGTTTTTTATTTTTGTTCCTCTTAGTTTTTTGTGTGCTGGGGGTGCCCCCTTTGGCAAGGGTTACCCCCCCCAAATGGGGGACAGAGCTGTTGGCCATTCCTGCCCCCCTTGGGGGCAGATGGGCCTATTTTTTGTAGGCCCATCTGCCCCCAAGGGGGGGCAGAATCCACTTAGGCACCAGGGATCTTGTGTGTGTGTGTGTTTTGTGAGGGGGCGGCCCCTTTGGCAAGGGTCGCCCCCCAAAGGGGGGCACATTACTGATGGCCATTTCTGCTCCCCTTGGAGGCAGATCATCCTTTTTTTTTTTAGGCACATCTGCCCCCAAGGGGGGCAGAGGCCACTTAGGCACCAGGGACAATTTCTAAGTTCTTGGTGGCGGGGTGTTTGTCAACTGGAGACGTATTTGTATTTGTGATTATAACAGTTTATTTCTTCTTTTTGTTCTAGTTCAAAGCTTTTGCTTCCTTTGCTGTGGATCCTTGCTGTTTTGGCAGTAGTTGTCCTGCGGTTTGCATAGTTGCATATTTTAGGTAAGTAAAAGCAATTTACTCCAAAGAGTATTGTTGACATGCATGAATGACATGTTTATAGGTGGTATATTAAATGCAGAATTGTGTGAGAAATTGTCCTTAGATTTGAGCACAATGATATTTGTGTTGTCATATGTCTGATTTGCTTTTTTCTTTTTTCTTTTTAGTGGAATATCATTGGTGATTGCTGTGTCTGTGGAGAGTAGATGCTGGTGAGTAGCTTTTTCAGGCAAGTGAGTGGTATAGTTTTTTAGTACATAACTCTTTGTATGTAAAGCTACACTTTGTTTATTACTTATTTTTGTGCTGGTTGTTGTTGGCATTCCATTTGCTGTTAGAAAGGATCACGGCTAGCCACAGAGTGACCGCTCAGCAGGTTGTTGGCAAGCTTTTTGAGTCATCTTCTGACTATGATTGTGAGACTGACTCTGCATCTGAGGCAGAGGAGGAAGTGAAAGATTCTGGCAGTGAGTTTTCTGTCCGAGAGTATTCTTCTGATGAGGAAGATACTCTCAGTGCAGATGAAGGGCCTGTGTTAGAGGAGGACATTGATGTGCCAAGAGTGCAGCAGCCTGGGGCTGAATGGTTTCCCATTAGAAAACCTGACAACTGGATTTCCCCAAACATGGAGCAGCCACAGTTACCTGCATTTACTGGTCTCCCAGGGTGTAGAGTCAATACGGAAAACATTTTGCCTGCCAATTTCTTTCACTTGTTTATGGACGATGTATTTTTGGAAGAGATTGTTGAGCAATCTAATTTGTATGCAGAGCAATATTTGAGGGACAAGGCTGCCAGACTTAAGCCTCAGTCTAGAGCTACTCAGTGGGTTCCCACATATCTGGAAGAGATGAAAAAGTTTTTAGGTTTGACTTTTTTGATGGGGTTGATAAGGAAGCCGTCACTGGCTTCTATTGGTCTACTAGACCCTTGATGGCAACGACTATATTTCCTGCAACTATGACTCGTAATCGCTATTTGCTTCTTCTTCGTATGCTGCATTTTGTAGACAATGCTTTAGCTTTGCCACAAGATCACCCTGATTGTGACCGTCTTTTTAAGATTAGGCCTGCCCTTGATCATTTTGTAGATCTGTTTTCAGAGGTCTATGTTCCAGGCAAAGAGATAAGTGTGGACGAGTCTTTGTTCCTGTTCAGGGGGGCCGTTTAGTTTTTAAGCAGTACATTCTTAGTAAGAGGGCACGGTATGGAATTAAATTGTATATGCTGTCAGAAAGTAGTACAGGATCCGTGTATAATTTTTGGGTCTACAGTGGTAGGGATTCCAGTATTGACCCCGCTGGTTGTCCCCCCACTTTTGGAGTTAGCGAGAAAATTGTGTGGGAACTTGGTAGACGACTGTTTAACAAAGTTCACCATTTGTAAGCAGATAATTTCTACACTGCAGTGCAGTTGTTCAAGGAGTTGTATAGAGTGGACACTGTTGTTTGTGGCACAATCCGTTCTAACCAGAAAGGCTATCCAAGGGAGCTTGTCTGTAAAAAAAACTTGAGAGGGGACAGTGCAGTGCCTTGCGGAACAATGAGCTGCTAGCTCTGAAATTTCAGACAGGAGGGATGAGTACATGCTATCTACCATCCATTATGAGAGTACTTCCCCTGTGACTGTTTGGGGTCAGGTTGCCAAAGTGCGCAAACCTGCGTACATTTTGGACTACAATAGGCAGATGGGTAATGTTGATAGAGTAGATCAGAGGTTGGAACCTTACACTGCTCTTCGTAAGTCTTATGTGTAGTATAAAAAGTTGGCCCTACATTTATTTAATTTGGCAACTTTTAATGCTTTTATTGTGTTCAAGGATTGTTCACTAGAGTTAAGGATGAAATTTGTTAAATTTCAGGAGTCCGTGATAGAGAGCCTTATTGTTGTGGAACAGGCAAGAGCTCCTAGAGTGGCAGTGGCGGAGGATGTGGCTAGATTGAAAGATCATCACTTTCCAGATCACATTCCTCCCACTCCCAAAAAAGACATGCCCACTTAGAAATGTAGAGTATGTGCCCGAAGAGGTATCTGGAGGGAGAGCCAAATGTACTGCCCCGATTGCCCTTCAAAGCCTGGGCTGTGTGTGGCTGGCTGTTTCAGGAGTTACCACACCCACATTTTTTGGGGGGAAATACCGTCAGCATAAACTGCCTGTTTTATATTTTCAGATGTTCAGTTTCACATTTCTGTCATGTTTTCAGTTAAAGCTTTTATGTTTGTAGTTTTGTACTTATTTTATAATTAGTTAGTGGTTTCTTTGTTGTTTATAAACAAAATAAAGTGATGGCGGTGTGAGTGGGGTGGTGCTTGGCTGGCGATGTGCGTAGGGTGGCGCTTGGCTGGCGGTGTGCGTGGAGTGGTGCTTGGCTGGCAGTGTGTGTGGAGTGGCGCTTGGCTGGCGGTGTGTGTGGAATGGCGCTTGGCTGGCGATGTGTATGGAGTGGCGCTTGGCTGGCGGTGTGTGTGGAGTGGCGCTTGGCTGGCGGTGCCAGTCAAACGTCAGTCCACACACTCCCATCAGCTAGTGTGATTGCTGTATCAGGCATGTGGGCATATGTAAGTGATGGGCCCTTGAGTGGCGCTGTCGATGTGAGTGTTGTAATGTGCTGGGCCGGTGGCTGGCGGTGTGAATGGTCTTGTGCATGTCATGTATGAAAGGTGTGTGAAAGGACTGTGAAACGGTTGGTGCCTTGACGCGGCTTTACAGCTCACAAGCTGTGAGTAATTGGTTCAGTTTTTTGGCCTTTCAGTTATTAACAGTGCATTTCACTTTTGTGAAATCTCTTGTTAATAAAATTTGATCTACTGAACCATCACTCACCCTCGTGCCAAATCCAACCAGCATGTGTGGTAAAAATGACAAAACCTGCTCCGCTGTAATCAGGTGTTGCAGCACACTTGTGACATGCTAGATGTCTCAGATGGGACCCTGATGATGAAGCATGTCACCAACTTGGTTGGTGAATGAGGGGTCTTTTTAACATAACCTAAGTGCGTTTCTTTTCACAATTTTAGTGTTTGGCACATCACAGACGTAGGTGGACACATCAAAATGATATATTACAAAACTACCTGTGTTTGGGGGGGAGGGGGCACCTATCTTTTTGGTCCCGGGTGCGGCCTTCATCTAGGGAAACCTACCAAACCCAGACATTTTTTAAAACTAGACCCGCCAAGAAGTCAAGGGAGGTGTGGCTTGCGTGGATCCCCCCACATTTTCTTACCCAGACTCTTCTGCAAACCTCAAAATTTACTTAAAAAAGCATATTTTTCTGATTTTTAGTTGTAGGATCACCGCTCCGGCACAAAGTTCCTACTCCCCAGCATTCCCCTCAGTCTCCCAAGTAAACTGACACCTCACTTGTGTGGGTCCCCAAAGCAGAGTCAGCCTAAAGATGTATAAAAGAAAAATATGTGCTTATCAACTCGCTGTGCTATCCCCTCGATCTCTGAAGGTTTTTGGCCTTTTTCTGTTGCAGGCACCTGGCCAACTCACACAAGTGAGGTATAATTTTTATCTGGAGACTTGGGGGAATGCTGGATGGAAGGAAATCTGTGGCTCCTCTTAGGTTCCAGAACTTTCTGTCACCGAAATGTGAGGAAAAAGTTTTTTTTTAACCAAATTTTGAGGTTTGCAAATGAGTCTGGGTAACAGAACCTGGTGAGACCCCCACAATCACCCCATCTTGGATTCCCCTAGGTATCTAGTTTAAAAAAATGCACAGGTTTGGTAGGTTTCCCTAGGTGCCGGCTGAGCTAAAGGCCAAAATCCACAGGTAGGCACTTTGGAAAAAACAGCTCTGTTTTCTTTGTGAAAATGTGATGTGTCCATGTTGTGTTTTGGGGCATTTCCTGTCACGGGCACTAGGCCTACCCACACAAGTGAGGTATCATTTTTATCGGGAGACTTGAGGGAACATTGAGTGGAAGGACATTTGTGGCTCCTCTCAGATTCCAGAACGTTCTGTCACCAAAATGTGAAGAAAAAGTGTTTTCTTAGCCAAGTTTTGAGATTTCCAAAGGATTCTGGGAAACAGAATCTGTTGGAAGCCCCACACGTCACCCCATTATGGATTCTTCTAGGTGTCTAGTTTTAAAAAATGCACAGGTTTGGTAGGTTTCCCTAGGTGCCGGCTGAGCTAGAGGCCAAAATTCACATGTTGGCACTTTGCAAAAAATACCTCTGTTTTCTTTGAGAAATTGTGATGTGTCCACGTTGTGTTTTGGTCCATTTCCTGTCGCGGGCAGTAGGCCTACCCACACAAGTGAGGTATCACTTTTATCGGGATACTTGGGGAACACTAGGTGGAAGGAAATTTGTGGCTCCTCTCAGATTCCAGAACTTTCTGTCACCGAAATGTGAGGAAAAAGTGTTTTTTCAGCCAAATTGTCAGGTTTGCGAAGGATTCTGGGTAACAGAACCTGGTGAAAACCCCAAAAGTCACCCCATCTTGGATTCCCCTAGGTGTCTAGTTTTCAAAAATGCACAGGTTTGGTAGGTTTCCCTAGGTGCCGGCTGAGCTAGAGGCCAAAATCCACAGGTAGGCACTTTGCAAAAAACAGCTCTGTTTTCTTTGGGAAAATGTGATGTGTCCACGTTGTGTTTTGTGGCATTTCCTTTCGCGGGCGCTAAGCCTACCCACACAAGTGAGATACCATTTTTATCGGGAGACTTGGAGGAACATAGAATAGCAAAATTAGTGTTCTTTCTCCTTGTCTTTCTCTACATTTTTTCCATCCAAATGTGTAACAGTGTGTAAAATAGACGTCTATTTGAGAAATGCCCTGTAATTCACATTCTAGTATGGGCACCCCAGAATTCAGAGATGTGCAAATAATCACTGCTTCTCAACACCTTATCTTGTGCCCATTTTGGAAATACAAAGGTTTTCTTGATACCAATTTTTCACTCTTTATATTTCAGCAAATGAATTGCTGTATACCCGGTATAGAATGAAAACCCACTGCAAGGTGCAGCTCATTTATTGGCTCTGGGTACCTAGGGTTCTTGATGAACCTACAAGCCCTATATATCCCGCAACCAGAAGAGTCCAGCAGGCGTAACGGTATATTGCTTTCAAAAATCTGACATCGCAGGAAAAAGTTACAGAGTAAAACGTGGGGAAAAATGGTTGGGGTTTTTTGTCCTGAATTTCAATATTTTTTTATTTCAGTTGTTATTTTCTGTAGGAAACCCTTGTAGGATTTACAAAAATTACCCATTGTTGAATTCAGAATTTGTCTACTTTTCAGAAAGGTTTAGCTTTCTAGGATCCAGCATTGGTTTCACATCCATTTCTGTCACTAGCTGGAAGTAGGCTGAAAGTACAAACAAATCATAAAAATTGGGAATGTCCCAGTAAAATGCAATTCCTGAAATCTGGGAAGCTCGTGATTTTAGCACCGCAAACCCTTTGTTGATGCCATTTTCAGGGAAAAACCATAAGCCTCCTTCTGCAGCCCTTTTTTCCCTTTAAAAAAAAAAAAAAAAATGAAATGTTTTCTGTATTTTAGCTAATTTCTTGGTATCCTTCATGGGAACCCACAATCTCCGGGTACCTCTAGAATCCCTAGGATGTTGGAAAAAAAGGACGTAAATTTGGCATGGGTAGCTTATATAGACAAAAAGTTATGAGGGCCTAAGAGCGCCCTGCCCCAAATAGCCAAAAAAGGCCTGGCACCTGAGGGGGAAAAGGCCTGGCAGCGAAGGGGTTAACTATTGTGAAAAGTTCCTTGCTGTTGTGCACGTTGGTATTGAGCCTCTCCTGAATGGCTGATTTCCTAGTGGATCTGATGAGCTGGTGGTGTGATGTGATTGCATCTTTAAAGGCTTTGTGGTCTGTTGTGCTTTTACTGCTTCTCCACCTTCTCTCAAGTCGCCTGCATGAACTCTTGAATTCTTAGAGATCGGGGAAGAACCAGCTGGGCCTCCTGTGGTGATGATTGCTAGGTGGTTTCTTTAGGGAGGCTAGGGTGTTGGAGCAGTTGGTGATCCATTGTCCATTGGTGGAGGTTGTGGGCCAAGTTGTTGTTGGTATCCGCAGCGTCTGGTGGTAGGGAGTGGTGGAGCTTGGTGATGAGCTGGGCTTTGGTGGCCTTGGTCCAGTTCCTGTACGGGAGGTGGTGGGCTTGGTGCTCTTCAACCATCTAAGGGTCTTACCTGTAGGCAGATTCACACATGCTGAGCTGCCATTAGCTGATCCTACATGCCCTGTTCAGGATAGATGGTGCCCAAAGTCAATAGTGCTGTGGACGCAACCGATAGTAAGACCAAACACCTACCCATGTCATCAAACTCAACAGCAAATTAATGTACTGCCATTGACCTGGTATGAGGGCTATGCTATGTGGCCCAAATATAATATTGTGTGCCCTTGTCAGAGATTTACACAATGTATGTCTCAATCACTGCCACGACGCCCTATTTGGTCATGTCACTGACACTGCAGTGGCACACTCGACCAAACCAGACATGCCTGCATATCCCTGTTTCTGGAACATTGAAGTGTACATAACATTGTGTCACATAACAGCAACACCACATCAATATCATACCTACTAATTGAAGTGACACCCTCAAATTGCGTACATGCCATGGCCTGGCCTGATATTGAAGACAATTTCTTATGGATTTGTCGTTGAACCCAAACACCCCTTCCCTGCCACATCCCTGTAATGGACCCATACATATCACCCACATTGCAAGAGAATGTAAGGTAGCTGGGATGCACAGTATTTTGTGAGACAAATATCCACAGCTCACAATGTAAACAATACCTGCAGAATAGGGATGGTGGCATCAGGGGGACCCTAGGAGGGATGCTTCCTTGGGACACATTGACCCTCATTACAACTTCAGCGGAAGCTGCTGGTGCCAGTATACCGTATATATTTCTGGCTCCCTATTTGGACTTTTCCGCTGGGCCAGCGGACGGTAACAGTGTTACTGTCCGCTGGCCCAGATGAAAAGTCACATCAACATTGCTGCCGGCTCGTAATAGAGCTGGCGGCAATGCTGATGTGCAGCGGGTGCAGTAGCACCCGTCGCGCATTTCACTGCCTGAAATTCGGGCATTGAAATGCGTGATGGGGCTATGCCTGCGGGCCCCTGCACTGCCCATGCCAAGTGCATGTTCAATGCAGGGGCCCCCAGGGGCACCCCATGTCCCCCTTACTGCCAGCCTTTCCATGGCGGTGTTTACCGCCGTGGCAAAGCTGGCGGTCGGGGACTTATAATACCCACGGCAGCGGTGCTTCCACTGCTGCCCTGGGGATTCCGCCTGGCGGTATAGTGAAGGGGCCGGCGGTATGGCCGTGGCTATTGCGCCACAGTCATAATAGCTGGCGGATCACCGCCAGCCTGTTGGCGGTGTTACCGCCAGCTTACCGCCAGCCGCCTGGGTCGTAATGAGGCCCATTGTACTTTGAACATGCCCCTAGAACACTATTTGCACAGGAACTGGAACTTTATGTATCTCAGGGACAACCAATACTACAACCAAGTGCAACGTCTATCTGCCAAATGTGTAAGTGCAAGTCAAGAAATCAAATACAACTGCAACATGATGGGTGACACATTTGATGAAGTACATGGAAGGTACATGGAAATGGACAAATGGTCTGTCAAATGTATAGGAAGGTAGCACAATTGGACACCTTCCATGTGTGGACAAACAAAACTCTAGCTTGCACGCATGATACAAATGTCCAATCGACATCAGGGAGACAAATGTAACCCAATAGATGTTGACATGGTCAAGCCAAGATGAATTAGTTACCATATCAAACAACCACAATGCAATGACAACTCAGTTGGATTACTGGCCACGTATCCATCCATTGACTATCTCCCCTTGTCCTGGGTGACTCCAGCACTGTTCCCAAAGTCGTATCTTGCCAACCACAGCAAATGGATCAGCAATCAGGGTGAATAAAACACAACTGTAGGCATACATCACCAATGACTCAGGAACAGCAAAAAATTAGAAAAGTAATGGCAGAACAAGAGTACCAAAAAAAACAGCTTTGGCTTATTTAAATAACTCCAAATAGATGCAAATGGCCATTCTATAACAAATAGTTCCTGCACACTGCTGTGCAGCATGACCTGACTTTCTGATCATTGCAATAGGAACGTCCACAGGAAGGGCCATGAAGTGGGCATGTCAGACACCTCAATGATCCCCATTTGGTGGGGTGTGGTCAGATTTAGGAAAGGTGATTTTGTTTTTGGGAAGTGGGGGTTTAGCTTTGGGAGGGGTGGGCTTCTTCTTGGGGTAGGAAGGATATGGCTGGTTTCAGAGGGTGGGGAAATTGTGATAACAGAGGACTTTGATGTGGAGGGGATGGGTCGGGTTGCGAGCAGGGTCCTTTTGGTTTTGGGAGGGGTGTTTCACAGAGGTTAAGGCAAGGTCAAACATAACACTTTCCTTTGAAAAATGGGTAGGGTCTGCAGAAGGGATTAGGGGTTGGGAGGATGAGGAAGTGCTTGTTTCGGCTCTGGGCGTTGTTGGTGCTGGTGTGTGTGTCTGAGGCGTGCTTGGGTTCGGGTGAAGTCTATTGTGTGTGTGAATGTGGGTGTTTTCATCTCCTGGGGGCTGTGAGGTGATAGTTAAGGTGAGACTGGTGGCTGTGGGTGTTGGGGTGATGTCTGGGATATAGTGTGTATGGTGTCTGTGTCTGTTGGTGTTAGGCGGTGTCTAGGGTTTGATGTGTGTGGTGGCCATGGGACTTGGGGTGGTGTCTGGGCACATGGTGTGCGTGATGTGTGGGTCTGTGGGTATTGGGATGATGTGTGGGAGTAAAGGGTGTGTGGTGTATGGGTCTGTGAGTATTGGGTGATGTCTGGGGTTATGGTGTTTGGGTCTGTGGGGATGGTGCCTGTAGGGATGGTGTGTGTGGTGGCTGTGTCTGTGGGTATTGGGGTGGTATCTGGGGGGATGGTGTGTGTGGTATCTGGGTTTATGTGTGTTGGGTTGGTATCTGGGGATATGGTGTGTGTGGTTTGTGGGTCTTTGGGGTTGTGGGTGGTGTCTGGGGTAATGGTGTGTGTGGTGGTGTGTGTGAGTGACTGCTGAGTTCTTAATGTCAGTATGCCTTGTGGTGTGCTCATGTGTGCTGCTTGTGGGTGTTGAGGTGGGTGCATGCGGATGGGGAAGTAGTATTGTATTGTATTGTAATCGTATTTATATAGCGCTTACTACCCCTGACGAGGCGTCAAAGCGCTTTTCGGTGAGTAGCACACTACTCTGGAACCCAACAAGAATTAGTGATGGATTAGTATTGGGAAATAATGAGTACAGTTTTAGTATTATTATGAGTTAATTTGAGCCGCGGATATGAGAGTTTGTTAGTTAGATTGACTGGAGTAATGGAGGGGTGGAGGAGGAAAGAAATCCAGAAGTGTTAATTGGGAGTATAGCCTTAATTTACTCAACCCAAAGGCTTGGGATGAGTAAAGGGGGATGGAGGAGGGAAGAGTATTTTGAAGGGTTAGGGAGAGCATAGTAGCAGGGTGAGATATTTAGTAGGGTTGTGTGGGAGGTCACGGTAGTAGAGTGAGGTTTGGTGAGTTAGATGTGGAAGCGGAGGGAAGAGCTTAGGCAGAGTTATTTAGGAGATGAAAGTAGGAGAAAGGATTTGGGATGAGTCAGAGTGAGAATGGAGGATAGTTTGATAGAGGCATGACATATGATGATGGGTAGATAAGTGTGATAAGATGAGAGCAGGAATTCATAGATATCTAGTATAACAACCCACCCAGGAGCCATGCAATGACCCACGAACATGCCAAGCACAGAAACAACATATGCACATACATATATATATATATATATATATATATATATATATATATATATACATACACACACATATGCACATACAATACATAATTAGAACCATGGGTAAAATATACTTAGTCAAATAGGTTTAAAGAGTGTGTGTGTATTTTATTGTTATGACATAGTAACGATACATATTTTCTTAAGAAACTATACATAATTAGAAATAGACACATAGGGGGTCATTCTGACCCTGGCGGTCATGGACCGCCAGGGCCAACGACTGCGGAAGCACCGGCAACAGGCTGGCGGTGCTTCTGGGGCCATTCTGACCGCGGCGGTACAGCCGCGGTCAGAAAAGGGAAACTGGCGGTTTCCCGCCGGTTTCCCGCGGCCCCAGGGAATCCTCCACGGCGGCGCTGCAAGCAGCGCCACCATGGGGATTCCGACCCCCGTGACAGGATGGTGGGAACGTGTGTCGTGGGGCCCCTGGGGGCCCCTGCAGTGCCCATGCCATGGCATGGGCACTGCAGGGGCCCCCTAACAGGGCCCCATTAAGATTTTCAGTGTCTGCTTGGCAGACACTGAAAATTGCAACGGGTGCAACTGCACCCGTCGCACACCAGCAAATCTGCCGGCTCCATTCGGAGCCGGCTTCCTCGTTGCTGGGGCTTTCCCGCTGGGCGGGCGGGCGGCCTTTTGGCGGTCGCCCGCCAGCCCAGCGGGAAAGTCAGAATGACCGCCGCGGTCTTTTGACCGCGGTACGGTCTTCTGGCGGTTCCCGCCAGGCGGGCGGCTTCTGCCGCCCGCGGGGGTCAGAATGACCCCCATAATCTGAAAAACCTATTTATCAACATAGGCATATGCAGTTCATAGTTGTTTGAATATGATGGTTATGAAGGAAAGGGCCAACTCTTGAGTAGTTTTCTGAAGACAAGAAAGTTATCTGTGGCTCTTATAGTTGGGGGTAATGAATTCCATAGTTTGGCTGCTTGAACGGAGAAGAATGTACCACCTATAGTCTTTTTCTTGGATGGTGGTGTTCTAAGGCGGGGTGCCAATCTTGAGCGGAGGTTTCTTTGTTGGATGTATTTGGTTATTTTGTTTCTGATAAAAAGCGGTCCTGTTCCATGTATAACTTTGTGGGTGATACAAAGCAGCTTGAAAGTGCATCTTCTGGCAACGGGTAACCAGTGTTGTGCTCTCAAGGCAGGGGAGATGTGGGCTTGCGGCTTTACATGTAAAAGTAGCCTGGCTGCGGAATTCTGGATACGTTGTAGTTTTTTCATAACAGATATAGATGATCCATGGTATAGGCCATTGGCATAATCCAGTTTGGATAGTACAAGCGAGATAGTAGTTTGCACCTTGTGTGGAAATCCGAGGTAGGGGAAGATGCGTCGTAAAGTCTTCAAGGTGATGAAGCTTGTTCGTGCTAATTTGTCCACTTGGGCATTCATAGTTAACTTGGAATCCATGGTGATTCCTAGGTTTTTAGCTTCCTTGGATAATTGAGGAGGTGGTCCGACATCGTCAGGCCAGACGCACAGAGGGTCATACATTTTCCAGTCACCACATATGAGTATTTCTGTTTTGGAGGTATTTAGTTTGAGATGGCTCCAGGTCATCCACTGATCAACGGCTCTGAGGCAAGTGAAGAGTTGTGAGTTTTCAATGTTTTTGAGGCATTCTAATTTAAGTAGCATTTGTGTGTCATCTGCATAGTTGTAGCATGTGAGATGGAAATCATTGATCAGTTCTGGTAAAGATATCATGTAGATGTTGAAAAGCAAAGGTGAGATGATTGATCCTTGGGGGACCCCTGCTTTTGTGAGGTAGGGTTCGGACGAGAAGGGGGGCGAGTGGATGATATTCGATATTTTTTGTAGATAGGAAGTAATCCAGTCGAGAGCAATCCCTTGTATGCCGGCTTCGTGGAGTCTTTGAATTAGGGTGTCATGGTCAACCGCATCAAAGGCAGCTGAGAGGTCCAAGAGAAGTAGTGCAGCAACTCCATTTCGGTCAAATGTGTTTTCAAGATCATCCCAGATTGCTATGAGTGCCGATTCAGTGCTTCTTCCTGGGCAGAATCCAGTTTGGAAGTCTGAAAGTATAGAATTGTCTTCAATGAATTGTGATATCTGGGCGAGTGCTGCTCTTTCTATCAATTTGCCCAGGAAAGGTCCATTTGCGATTGGTCTGTAGTTGTTGGGGTCTTGCGGGTCTAGGTTTGTTTTCTTTAATAAAGGTCGTATGTATGCCTTTTTCAGGTCTACAGGAAAAGTTCCTGAAGTTAAAGAGTTGTTGTTGATTCTTCTTACAGGTGTGGCAGCAGAAGTAGATACGAGAATGTTCTTGAAGATTTGTGGTGGGCAAGGGTCAGAAGGACAACCAGAAGGTCTGCTTGCTTTGACCAAATCCATAAATTCATCCTGGGATTTTTGTTTGAAGGACTGTAGAGGTTGGGTTGGTTTATTCGTAGATGTTATTTTACTTAAGCCGTTGGTGCTGATGTTTTTCTTCTGTTTTAAATTTGAGTCCAGTGTGTCTGGCTTGGTTGTGTAGTAAGTTGCCAATTTGTTTGTGAAATCTTGAGTAGTGGGATGACTTCCTTCCATGCATGTAGGTTTTCAAAATTCATTGAGAATTTTATAAAATTCCTTGGTTGTAGATTGAGCATTTTGAATTCTGTCTGAGTAGTACCTTTTTTTAGCTTTTTTGATTGATGATTTGTATATCCTGTTAAATTTGTGTAGCTGCAGTTTGTCTTGACTGTTGTTTGTTTTGAGCCAGGTCCGCTGCAACTTTCTGATTTGTTGCTTTATCTTTTTAAGTTCTGTGTTTCTCCAAGGTGTTGCTTTTCTTTTGTTGTGTTTAGTTTTTCTGAGTGGTATTAGGATATCAAAAGCTTCCTGTAGCCACTCATAAAGTTTTAGCACAGAATTAATTGGATCTAGATCTGTGTTGGCTGTTAGTTGTGTTTCTAAGTCATCCAAATTGAGTTTGCTCCATGGTCGATAGGTGTATGTATGTAAGTAGTTGTGGGGTGTGTTGATTTGTGGAGTTGTATGTCGGAAAGTTATCAAATGGTAGTCTGACCAAGTGATTGGCGTGATGCTATGAATAGTAACTAGTTCAGGCTTAGCAAAAATGACATCTAGGATGTGACCAGCGATGTGTGTGGGATTGTGTACACTGATGTAGGTTCAATGCGACTAGGCCAGTGGTGATAGCTTTTGAATGGGGCATATTGGGTTTGTCAAATCAAATGTTTAGATCCCCAAGAATGCATAGGTTGGAGTATAGTGTAATAAGGTTTGAGACTGTTTCTAGAAAAGCATCTGGGAATGTGGAGTTGTTAGGTGGAGGTCTGTAAAGGAGGAGAAAGTTACAGGAGGAAGTTGGAGTAGGGTGGCATCTGGTAAGGAGGGCTTCACAACCTTGAGTGGAGTTGTTGTCTGTTTTACTGAGGTTCAATGCCTGTTTGAATATAATAGCTAGTCCACCTCCTCTCTTGCCTATACAGTTTTGTGTGATGGTTTGATAGCCTGGAGGATCGGCTTCGTGCAACACTGGGGCCATGTAATCTCCCAACCAGGATTCAGTTATGAATAGTAAGACAGGTTGTGTGTCTGTGAGCAGGTCGTAGATGTGGTGCTTGTTTTTTGAGAGTGATCAAGCATTTATGAGCTGGCAGTTTAGAAAAGGTGTGTTAGTGGTAGTGTTGTTTTGTTTAGGAGAAGGGTAAGTAGTATAATGTGAGCTTGAAGCAGGAGTGTTGCTAGTTGTGATAACTGTTTGAGGCTCACAATAGTCTTGCTTTTCAATATAGTGTTCCTCTTCCAGCAGGTTAAGGAGGCATTTTGTTCGGTCTGTGTGTGTGGGTGGTGGACTTGGTGGCTGAGAGAGCCATGAGGAGTGTACTGTTTTTTGTAGGGTAGTTTTATTATGTAATAGACAAGGTGATGCGAGGTTGCTATGAGTGGCATGTTTTTTATTTTGTTTGCGTTTGTTTAGTGTGGATGGAGTATGGGTTAGGGGTGGTGGAGGAGCATGTGGATCATGATGTAAGGCTCTAAATTGTGCAATGGAGGAGAGGCGAGTGAATGAAAGTTGCTGGGTTGGTGTGCTTGTGGTAGGTGTTTGTGAAGATTGAGAAAGTAGGGGTGGAGATAGGATGGAATTTGTATTCTTTGTGTAGTCCTGAGGGTGGGAGTGGGTATGACGATAAGTGTAATGTACGTTTGTGTTGCTTTGATGTGCTGATGTTTGTGGTCCGTATTGTTTTTGTGGAATAGTGAGAGGGGATATTGGTGTAGTTGTTTTTGGTGAGGGATTTGTATGTGACAAAGGGCCAGATGTAGGTAGCCTTTTGCACGCCGCAAACTGCGAAAAACGCAGTTTGCGATGTGCAAAAGGCCAAACACGATGCACAACCGCAAGTTTGAGGCTGCGACATGCAAATAGGAAGGGGTGTTCCCTTCCTATTTGCGACCGCATCGCCATGCTGAGTTGCTTTGTGACCGCGAATGCGGTCACAAACCAACTCGCAGTTACCATCCACTTGAAGTGGAAGGTAACTCATTCGCAAAAGGGAAGGGGTCCCGATGGGACCCCTTCCCCTTTGTGAATGTCCCAAAAAATATTTTTCTATGGACCACTGCCTACTCTGAAAAAACCGAAACCAAATGGTTTCGGAAGTTTTTCTTTTTGCAGCTCGTTTTCCTTTAAGGAAAACGGGCTGCAAAAAGAAAAAAAAAACTGCTTTATTAAAAAAGCAGTCACAGACATGGTGGTCTGCTGTCTCCAGCAGGCCACCATCCCTGTGAGTGCATGGACTCGCTATGGGGTCGCAAACTGCGACCCACCTCATTAATATGCATGAGGTGGGTCTTTGCGACCCCATAGCGAGTCCCAGAAGGTGTCTGAGACACCTTTCTGCATTTCGTTTTGCGAGTTGCAATTTGCGAGTCGCTATGACTCGCAAATTGCAAGTCGCAAATTTCTACCTACCTACATCTGGCCCTAAGTGCTGGTGAGTTGAATTTTAGTGTTAGATGGGGTGTTGATGTGTTTAGTAGGTGGTGAGGGATAGGATTGTGGAGAATGGAATGCTGCCATGAGTGAGGAGGCCAGAGCCTGAAAAGATCTCTGAAGGCCAGAGATGGCACTCTGAATGTTTTCCAGGTATGCAACCACCTGCTGAAGCTGGCTGCCCTGCACCTGGATGACATTCAGAATGGCAGACTGCCCCACAGAGATACTCCTCAGGAGGTCAATAGCGTCCTCACTCAGGGCAGCAGAGGTAACAGGGGCAGGGGAAGATGTGCCTCACTCGAAAGGAGACACCCACCCTCATTGGTGAGCGGGCATGGCCAACTGGATGGGAAGCAACAGGGAGGATGGAGCTGTAACTGGGGGTGGTGGACAAGGATGGAGCAGGTACAGGTCCTGAAGGGTCCACCTTGATGAGGGAGTGACAACTGGAGGTAGAACCCAAAGTTGATGATGTTGATCCTGTGCCTTTCGTGGCACTCCCCTCACCCTCCGCGTCACTGTGTCCAACTGGATCCCTCCATGTCTGATGTCTTGGTACCGTGGCTCCTTCCCCACTGGTGTCAACCTTGTCTTCTCTGCTTGCCTGGGCTGATGCTGAAATTCCAAAGACATATAGGGTCACTGTGACCCTGATTTATACTTTTTGGTACAAATCTGCACCAACTCAGTTTTGCACTGAAAAGTTTAATACCGGCTTGCACCATTCTGTACACCAACCGGGCACCATATTTATGGACTGGTGCAAGCCGGTGCAAAGGGTAGGCTAGCGGCAAAATAAATTATGTTAGTCGGGTGGAACTGGCGGCATTGAAGAAGGGGGTTTTGCACCAAAAAATTACGTTTGGCAGGTTAGAGTAAAAGAAATGACTCTAACCTGCCTACAGTCACTTTCTAATACAAAACCATCCATACCACATGACTCCTGTCTTAGAAAAGACAGGAGTCATGCCCACCACCCCAATGGCCAGCAGAGGGGGGCTCAAGTCAGGGCCCCCAATGGCACTTAACAAAAAAACACTTACCTGTACTTACCTATACTTTCCTGGTATGGGGTTCCCCATCCTCCGCTGTCTTTCTGGTGTGGGTAGGGGTGTCCCTGGGGACTGGGGTGGGTACCCGTGGGCTTATTCCATGGTCTTCCACCATGGAAATAGGCCCACAGGTCCCCTAACGCCTGCCCTGATCATGACAATAAATAATGGGGCAAAGCAAGCTTTGCAGCATTATTTGACCTCTCTTACCCCTGTGCCTGATTTTAAAACGGAGGGATAAATATGACAATAAGGCCATAGAGTTATTTTTGGCACAGGAACGCTTACCTTGCATCTCATTAACGCAAGGTAGGTTTCCATGTCCAAAAAATGACTTGAACTCCATAAATTTGGTGCAAGACGGGTCTAGCACCAAAGTATAAATATGGAGTTAGTTTTCCACTGAATTTGCATAAAGAAAATGATGCAAATTGGGGTCAAAAGAAGCATAAATATGCCCCTATATGTGCCTAATCACACTTGAACAACATCTTTGATTACCATAAATTACAATAATGTACAGTAGCCCCCAGCTACAAGCTTCAGCAAAGTGACTCCAACATTTCATATACCATTGCATGCATGCTACATGAACTGTGAACAGTTGCCCATAAGAAAATCAGACTCATAGACAACTCTGATTGCTTGGTTGAAGGTGTGCAATCACAATATCCATGTATCAAGTAGGAGACCTTATAACCTTGAATGGTCTTGAATGGTTTGACGTATGTAGCATCCTTCAGTAACCTGGTGTCATAAATTGTATGGCAATGCCAAGTTCAATCTCACATATCCCACACAAGGTCATGCATCCAGTTAATCTTCATATACCCAATATCACATCATGATGAAATGATGGTCACCTATTCCAGCCATATTGCAGCAAGAAGTACAGTAGCTGGAAGACGGTGACATGGAAAAACAATGTCACATTGTAAAAAATCCCTAAATATCTTCACAATAAGTACATTATCTAAATAGTCTTATGGAAGTTGTCCTAAGGTTGCTTTGATAGATAACACATCTTGCACGGAAATGTATACTGGAAACAGTTTGGGTCAGATGTCTGGGAGATTGGTCTACAAATATCCACACCACAATGAATCAGCTAGCCACAGGGAAATCACCTGTATTGCTTGGTACGGGTGAGAATACCCGACTCAGATTGCAAAAGTAAAAGCCAACAGTCCATTGAATGTTGTAGGGGCTCAGGGAATCTCCAGTACCTGAAGAAGGTCCTTAACATGTTGCTCAATAGGAAATCACATCACTTTTCCTTTTTGTCATGCAAACACAGATTCCCTTGGATGAATGAGTGTACACAACCACATATGATTCCCACATTCCTGCAAGTCACTCCCTGATGCATGTCAACAGTTAGGTAATGAATCATTTAACATGTGCTAAGCACTTAGCCAAATGATTCAACATCAATTGCACGGAAATGCTTATTGTGAGTAAAAGGAGTAGTCCTATTTGTCATGCCCTTTTTGTTTCTGTAATTGTACATGCTAAATTACATGGAGTGACGGGTGAGGGTATGTGTGAGCCACTGATCAATGGTGACACGATCCTGTCTGTGGCACTACATAAACTGTAGCCCCATTATAAATGCCTAATTCCAAACACATGGTGGAATGCACATATATGTGATGAAATCCGAAATCATCATATGAAAACAGGTAGACCATGTATGAAACAGCAATGAAAATGATATGGCAAAAATGAAAAGAACACATGCTAACAAATAGGCAGAAGGAATGATGTCAACAGTGATTTTACCAAAATCATGTCACTGGACATTCACTACTTTCCAATGGAAAGTATTGCCCTGTGACTGCATCCGAAGGACAATGTATGCTCTGTCAATGTAGGACGGCCACCTTCACATGAGAGGGAGTAGTGAGGCACCAGCACTTGTGACACACTGAAGACAAGTGGCTTGTGGGAAACATATGCCAATATACTCACTTGAGCAGACACAAAGCTAAGTACAGTGATCTATTACCTCATGTTGTTTGTTGTTGGGGGTGACACACTGAAGACAAGTGGACTGCTGAGTACAAATGACACCCATAATAACAAACAACATGACCTGATTGATCAGTGTACTCAGCCATGTGCTGGCCCTGGAGAGTATATTGGTAGTGGACTGTACTCTGTTGTGCCCTATGTCACTGGTCCAATAGGCAAGGCACATCCGCATGCACAAACTTCCATATCCACACAAACCATAACTCATCTTGGGTGTGTCACACATGGCGCATCTCCAATCTTCAGGGGAGATTGCAGACTCTTAACACAAACCTGGCAATAATGTGCCCAGGACTCACCCTCTTGTAACTGCTGTGTTCCCCTCAAAGACCCATCAAGCTCAGAGTAGGCTTTTCGGAATGCGGGCCATCAGTGGGATCAGGCTCCAGTGTGTGCCTCACCCACATTGGGAGGACAGCCCCAGCTGGACCTCAGTCATCTTCTGGGCCCAGGGTCTTGGGGTCTCCCACCTCTTACATCACTGGACTCTTTGCTGGCTATGGACCTCGAGGGTCCGCACCTTCCGGGTGATGGCTCTCCAAATCCCTTTCTTCTGATGGGCATTGACATGTATGGAAGGAATAGACAAATTAAGAGGTTACCATTCCATTTTTTGGCAAACTGGATGACACATATCTGAAACACCAGCACAAAATGGTGTCATTGTCAATACACTACAAGTGTAAAGCACCCATGCTGACATAAATACACACTTTTGAAGTCATCTACAGACTAACCCACTACTCTGCTCATGGCCTACGCTGACTAAGCATGCCCACTGACATCAGGTAGCCCAGGCTCAAGCAACATGTGCTGTGATGTGAGCCACAATGAAACACAACATACAATTGTACGCTTCTGAAGGGTAAAGTCCTTGGGCCTGACTAGACTGAACCATTTAATCTCCGCCACATTGACTCAATATATACAGGCCCTCATTCTAACCCCGGCGGTCTCAGACCGCCGGGGCCAGGGTCGGCGGGAGCACCGCCGACAGACCGGCGGTGCCCCGCAGGGCATTCTGACCGCGGCGGTTTGGCCGCGGTCAGAAAGGGTAAACCGGCGGTCTCCCGCCGGTTTACCGCTGCCCTTAGAATCCCCCATGGCGGCGCAGCTTGCTGCGCCGCCATGGGGGATTCTGACACCCCCTACCGCCATCCTGTTCCTGGCGGTTCGCCCGCCAGGAACAGGATGGCGGTAGGGGGTGCCGCGGGGCCCCTGGGGGCCCCTGCCGTGCCCATGCCAATGGCATGGACACGGCAGGGGCCCCCGTAAGAGGGCCCCACAAAGTATTTCAGTGTCTGCCTAGCAGACACTGAAATACGCGACGGGTGCAACTGCACCCGTCGCACCTTCCCACTCCGCCGGCTCAATTCTGAGCCGGCATCTTAGTAGGAAGGTTGATTTGCCCTGGGCTGGCGGGCGGCCTTTTGGCGGCCGCCCGCCAGCCCAGGGCAAATCCCAAAATACCCTCAGCGGTCTTTCGACCGCGGAGCGGTATTTTGGTGGGGGAACTTCGGCGGGCGGCCTCCGCCGCCCGCCGAAGTTAGAATCACCCCCACAGTCTCTATAGGCAACTACCATAGTACAGACTATACCCAAGACTTAAGTGAGAGTGAAAGGGCTACCATGGGTGGCATGGACAGTCTCTTCCCTATGCATGTGTGGACACGTGGGCTACCCAACGTATTCTCATACCACATAGGAGCGGACTTGTGTGTTCTGTATTTGTGGCACAGAACTTACCTTTTACCATATGAGGCAATCCTACATAGATGGCATCCAACATATTAAGGTATGTTTGGTTTGATTGGTTGCATGTAACTAAGCTAATCAGTCACATGTCATGCTCTTACCTGAATTAACCAACTATCTACACTGTAGGTTTGTCACATGTGCAACATGCCTGTACTGTACAAATATGACATATGGAAAGGTGACAACAGAGCTGTTGGAGCAAAGCATCTGTCATAAGTAGATGACACACATTGCAAATGAGGGTCAACGGAAATTTGTACCTCAGTACCCTCTCTTAGTGTAGTCAATGGACAAAGGCCTTCAGGCCAAGTCTTGCCACTGAAGACTGATTTTGGCCACTTCCAAGGATCTGCATGTCTAGAGGGAGTGAGCCTGGTGCCAGTGTTGCATAGCCACATGAACTCTACACCACCTTGGTCCATGTTCTGTGTACTGTGTTTGGGAAAGACCTCATTTTTGCCCTGGTCTACCTCAAATGCTGTTGGTTACTGACTCTTGCCTGTGCCCTGGGCACTGCTAACAAGTCCCAGGGCCAGTGCTCTGTGTAAAATGGATTATGCAAATTAGGCTAATTATAATTGGCTGATTCAACCTACCTAAAAGTCCCTAGTATATGGGAGGACATGTAGGATTAGGGACCCCCGCATAGGTATTGCACGCATAGGTGCACTGCTGAGGTGCCCAGTGTCATTTTGAAGGCAGGTCTGTCTTGTTGGCTGCTTTTAAATTAAAGTTAACCCCCAATTCGACTCTGGAATTAAGAGTATTTCCAAAGTATTAAACTACCATATTTTTACATATAAGTCACCCAAAAGGTGTGCCTTAGATGCCCCCAGGGTTGGGTGTAGTGCAACTATAAGCAGAAACCATATATAAGATGTTTTATAAGCCCTAGTGAGGGAAAAATAGCTAAATTACTTTTCCCTCATTGTAGTGAATGAGCTACATAGGCTAACATGGGGAGACTTTACTTTTAATTAATAAAGTCCAGAAGGAGCTAAATATTTCACGTTTGGTATCTAACTTATTGCTATATTGATTCTAACAACTTGAACTTAATATAACTAACTTAGGGAAAGAGTTTTCGAACCCTACCTGAAAGTTACCAGTTTCAGCTTTTCTCTGATTCACCAGCCTCTGGCAGCCTGGTTAGGCTGCCTTGATGAGGTGTGAAGTGGCCTGGGCTGAAAACAAGGGAAGTGCCTGGGATGGAGAACTGTTTCAGCAGATGGTGAAACAGGATAGAGGGGCTGCCAAACTGTACTTCAAAGGCGGGAAGGACATTTGGGCCAGCAAGTGGACCTCCCCCATTTCCAGCACAACCAGACAGCCAGGTGCCCCCAATTAGATTAGGAGAGGGCTGGAAAGGGCTGTGCTAAGGGAACTTACCCACACCATTGGGTAGGCTCAGTGAGACCTAACCCCTGAGAATGCATTTCTGCCATTTTGGATTTTTTTAGAATGTTGCTCCCTCGAATTGATTTTTGCCACACTTCCCAGGAAGTGGTCACTCAAGAGAGTGGTGGTCTGCATGTGATTGGACAGATGCTGCCCCTGCTTTCTACCCCCAGAAGCAAGGATGAAAGTGCCAGAGGTGCACCCCACACCAGATCCCGACAAGGAACAAGACAAAGAAGAAGGACTGGCCTGCTGGACTCCTGACCTGCACCTGGACACTGCACTCTGAAGGACTGCACCAGGTGCACACTTGGGCTTCACCACAAAAAGGACTTTGCCTGTATTCAACTGCTTCAAGAAGGGACTCCCCATTTGCTACAGGTAGAAAATAGTTGACCAGAGTCCCCTGCATCAAGCCCAAAGAAACTGACCAGCTGACCAGTGTCCAGTGGTCATTTTTGGATTTGAGCCAGGTACATTCTGGGAATTGGAGTCCTAACTCTCTAGGAGCAATTCAGAGCTTCTGGAACCTTGGGGTGAGCTGTGGACTCCTAAAGGACCTTCAAAGACCTTTTGGAAGAAGATCCAGAAGTTTGGAGAAGATTGGAGAAGATTGGAGCACTTTTGAAAAAAAAGCTTTATATGTGGACCGACCCGACATCATGAGTTGACTGGGGACTCCAGAAAAGGCAATCCAATGACATTGACTCGAAATCGGCTTCCTGTGGAGAGGGTCGTCTGACATTGGAGAAAAAAAGTTCCCAAAAAGTGACAAAATCTGAATGTAAAAAGTGGACTGAGGCTTCCCGCACAGCCTATACTAGGAGGGCTCCCGGGAAGTCATCTTCTGTCAACACCAGGACAGTGCGCGCTCTACGGGCATCTAGAATGCAAAAAACCAACACTCACAAGATAATGTAATTTATTCATTGTGATGATATGTTATTGTTTAACCATTTGCATTGCAGAATTCCATCCAAAAGATTCATTTTTAAGGTGCTTATAAATACTGTACATTTGCAATGTATTGCTGCAGACATTCAGAGTGTGTTAGGGTGTGGTTCCTTTCCAGGGTCTTCTAGAGACTTTCCCTGCAACATGCCTGGGCGTGGTTCTAGGCTGGGCCAAGACTCTATAAAAGAGAGTCAGCCCAACTTCCAGTGCTCACTATTCAGAGGTCCCGGTGCAGAGCAGCAGCTTCTTCCTGAGCTCCTGTCCCGGCGGCCTATTTGGATTTTCCAGTCTTCTGCACTCATCTCTCATTGGTGATCACTGTTTCCAGGCGGTAAGACGGTGTTTGGACATTTTCCAACACCGTAATTGAGAATTTTCATATTCTTGATTTTAATTCTTAAATGAATAACAGATTTCCTGTGCGCTGCCATTTTTTTGAATTTGTATGGTGGTTTGCAAATAGGGAAGACGCGCAATTTATTCCATAAAGATTTGACTTAGTTACTACATTGTTGTTCATTGCGCGCTGATATTTCTTGACATTTACATCATGTTTTACGAGTTGGCAAGACGTGCAACTCGTTTCATGAGCATTTAATTTTGTTGTTCATTGCGCACTACCTTTTCTTGACATTTACATGGTGGCTCACTTCTTGTGTGTAATTCATGCTGTTCATTGTGCGCTACCATTTTCTGGCATTTACATGGTGGCATTCGAATCGGCAACACGCGCAGTTCTTTCCTTGAGTGTTTTTTCATGTTATTCATTCTGCGCTACCATTTCTTGGCATTTGCAGGGTGGCATTTGAATCGACAAGACGCGCAATTTTTTTCCTGAGTGCTTTTCATGTTGTTCATTGTGCGCTACCATTTCTTGGCATTTGTATGGTGGCATTTGAATCGGCAAGATGCGCAATTCTTTCCTCGTGTATAAATAATGTGAATTACTGTGCGCTACCATTCTAAGACATTTTCTTGGTAGCATTTCAAGTTGACACGTCGCGTGATTTATTCCTTGAATCTACGTTGTGTGATTTCATGGTGCACAATCCTTTACGGTGTTTAATACTCATATAAAAATCTGCAATGTGCGCAATTCACTTTCCAATTTTTTTTCTGAGATGAACACAACAATACCAGAGTTCTAGATGTAATGCTGTGTGTTCCTGATATGTATTCTTAAAAGGAGATTCATATGGTTGTTTCGAAATTGCTCAGAGTGTTTCCTGATTCTCACGCTAAAGAAAGTACTTGAAGCTGAAAGTCCTATTTAACTTTTCCTGTTTCCTCCTCAGGTATTCGGTCATCTAAAGCCTAGTCAGTTTTAGGACTATTCTAGGGTTGTTGTTTTTTCGGAAAAGACGAAGCTTAGAGTTGTAGCATGGTACTGATTTCATGAGATGTAATTTTGATGTTGTGTTTTAACCTTTTGCTTCCTACAGGTCTCCTTCCCAGCTGTTCCCGTCCTAATCCCCTTTTCCCCACTTGGACTCTCTTAGACTCAGTGATAAATCTAATCAGAGTATTGGAGCTGTCTTGTGGTGGAAGTGTTGGGAACGTGCACAGACCCCGAGGATCTGGTGACTCTGACATCTTCAATTTCCAGTTCAACCCAGTTGAAGATTTCCATCACAAAAAGTCATCTAAGTCCAAAGGTAGAATTCTTCACAAAGGTCTCCTGCGACGCACATCCAAGGATAGCTCCAGGGGGTCAGATCCAACTTGTGACTTTGTCCGAGTGAAGAAACTTGTCCTGAAAAAAAGACTAAGGCCCTCATTATAACAATGGCAGTAAATCCTGATTACTGCCACGGTGACAGCCACTAACACATCGCCGCAGTGGCGAATATCCATTCTTCAAATCATGACAAACACACACCAATCCGACAGAATACTGCCACACACACAAATCTGCCAGCCCAAAGGAGAGTGTTAAACTGTCGGTGCCAACACCCATACCGTTACGCTAACAAAACAACGCCCAACACATCATGACCCACGAATCACCATGGCGGAAATTCAATGTCGGTAAAGCATTGGCGGTAAATACCGCCACACTCAGAATGGACTCCCAAATACAAAACAACACTACATTGGCCAATACCAGATACACACACCAGACACTCATACACCCACCACACCCACCCACCCACAGCATCATAAAACAAGCACCCACATTACCCACAAACCTTTATGAACAACAATTACTGCCAGGAGATTGACACGAAGAGCACAGAGACAACTAGACACACACACCACATACACCCATACATCCCTCACGCACCCCACATCACACACCCCACCACATTACTCAACACACTCTCACCAACACACACCACACAACACCCATGTCCCCACTAAGGCACCCCCATTTCACTGATGAGGAGTTAAGGGTCATGGTGGAGGAAATAGTCAAGGTAGAGCCACAGCTGTTTGGAGCACAGGTACAGGAGATATCCATTGCCAGGAAGATGGAGCTATGGTGGAGAATCATGTACCGGGTGAAAGCCCTGGGACAGCACCCAAGAACAAGGGACGACATAAGGAAGAGGTGGAACAACATACGGGGGAAGGTGTTTTCCGTGGCAGCAAGGCACCAGCTTGCCATCCAGAGGACTGGTTGTGGACCCCCACCTCCTCCCCCATAACTCACAGCATGGGAGGAGCAAGTCTTGGCATTACTGCATCCTGAGGGACTCACTGGAGTAGCCAGGGGATTGGACACTGGTAAGTCAACATCTACCTCTGATCCCACCATTCCTGCATGCCCTGGTACATAAACATTTACCACTTATCACCACCACTCCTGTATGCCATCACACCCCCTGACCCTCACTCCCATCACTCCAATCCATCCCACACACTGCACCTACACATATGACTAACCCCAATGCTGAACCCTGCATGCTATACTAATGCATGGACAGCCCTCCCAGCCCTTCATAGACACCCATCACTATAGCATGCACAGCATAGGGGAACTAACAATCCCACAATACATGACCATACACAAACAAAGGTAGCAGGGCAACAGCAACGATAGAGGGGAAGCCAAGGATGTATAATATGTCACAGGCATGAAGCATAATACATCACTTACATCTCCACAGGTGCCCCACCCAATCTCAGCAGAGAGGAGGTACCACGACTATCCAGTCCCCCAACAGAAGAGGCCCCAGTGATGACAGTAACTCTGGACTTCAGGGTCTGGATCAACAACCTGGCCCATCTGGGACCACTGGACAGTCGGTCACCCCTGCACACTCACTATCCACCACAGAGCCTCCCCCCTCAGTATCCAACACCACAGCACCCATCCAGCGTACCCACACCTCTGTCCCCAGGACATGTCAATCAGCAGAGTGCCCACCTGTACAGGACCCCCAGACCACACCTCGCCCCCAAGACAATCAGGTACCTGGGGTCAGTGGCAGTGGGCACACCATTCAGGGGACACAGGCACAGGGCAACAGTGACACTGGGAGGACTGCTGTGAGCCAGGGGGAGGACAGGGCCAGGGAACAGACTCTCCAGGAGGCACTCACCAAGATCCTGGGAGCCTACCAACATTTCCAGGACATGATGGACCAGATCCTTATCAACATGCAGGAGAACAGGCGGCTGCAGGAGGAACAGTATCAGGGGATCATGGAGGACTTGTAGGCCATCAACACCACCTTGATCTGCATAGCAGGGGTGCTAGCAGACATGGCCAACATCATGAGGGAAGCAACAGCAGCGGGCCCCTACCACTGGCCAGTCCATTGACCACCCCTCCACTTCCGCTGCAGCTAGTAGGTAGGATTTCCTGCAAGGATGTCCCTCCACAGGACCCACAGGCCACCAGCACACAACCCCCTGCAGAAGGTGAACCACCCTGCAAACGTTCCCTGTGACCCAGACAGAAGCCAGAGACACTTCCAAGACCACCGCCAGGAAATTAGACTCTCCTCATTGTTCCCTCTTGTGTCCCACACTGTCACCTTGTCCACTTTGAACTGCCTTTGCTCCCCTTCCTATGGCCCCCTAGGCACTGGACCTGTGCTACAAACAGACTGGAACAATACCCTGGACTTATCTTTACCATCACCCCATTCCATTGCACTTTTCATAACACTACAATAAACACCCTTTAACACAACATGACTACTAGTATTTTATGTGTTGAAAATGTGCATTTATGGAAACAGTCACATCTAGTGTAAATGTTCTCAGCACTGTGAGAGCATAGAAATAATGACCTGTAGCTGTCTGTATTCATCACAACAGGACACTGTTGTCATATCACCAACATCTGGAAAATGACATGCCATAGGTAACAGTAAGTTGAGATGCAATGGAAGTTAACGCCATCATGCTACAGCCACACAGAAAACATCAATAGTCAGAGGAATGGTCAGTTACACTGTCTCACCTGTGTCATTGAAAGTATTGACATATGATTGATGTTCTGCTGTCCTCATCGTCATCCTCTGCCTCCTCATCATCGCTGTCCTCAGGGTCCACTGCTGCCACAGGGGCATCTTCAGTCTCCTCCTCCTGCAGAAAAGGTACATGCCGTCTGAGGGCCAGGTTGTTGCAACATGCAGCATGCCACTACTATCTGGCACACCTTACCGGGTGAGTAGCACAGGGATCCACCTGTCAGATGGAAGCACCTGAACCTGGTCTTCAGGAGCCCAAAGGTCCTCTCGATGATCCTTCTGGTTTGCCCATGTGCCTCATTGTAACGATTCTCAGCCCCTGTCCTGACATTCCTCACAGGGCTCAGGAGCCACGATAGGTTTGGGTAGCCAGAGTCACCTGCAAGTATTGACGGACAACATTTAGCCTCACACAATGCTATGGGGATGACACCTGAAGGCATGCACTAACATACAGTAGGTGGGGACCCTGGCTCACCTATTATCCATACCCTGTGTCTCTGTAGTTGGACCATCACATTTGGGATGCTGCTATTCCTCAGGACAAATGCATCATGCACTGCCCCAGGACACTTGGCAGTGACGTGGGAGATATACTGGTCTGCCAGGCACACCATTTGCACATTCAGTGAGTGGAAACTCTCACGATTCTTGAACAGCTGTTCATTTTGGCGGGGGGGACAAATGCTATATATGTTCCGTCAATCGCCCCAACAATATTGGTGACGTGTCCCATTGCATAGAATACGGCCTTCACAGTGGCCAAATCTTCCACCTAGGGGAAAGCTATGTAGCTGCACATGTGTTTCACCAGTGCAGACAAAACTATTGCCAGCACGATTGAAAACATTGAGGGGGTCATTCCGACCCTGGCGGTAAATACCGCCAGGGCCGGGGACCGCGGGAGCACCGCCAACAGGCTGGCGGTGCTCCCTTGGGCATTCTGACCGCGGCGGTTTGGCCGCGGTCAGAAGAGGAAAACTGGCGGTCTCCTGCCGGTTTTCCGCTGCCCTGGGAATCCCCCATGGCGGCGCAGCTTGCTGCGCCGCCATGGGGGATTCCGACCCCCTCACCGCCATCCTGTTCCTGGCGGTTCCGCCCGCCAGGAACAGGATGGCGGTGAGGGGTGTCGTGGGGCCCCTGGGGGCCCCTGCAGTGCCCATGCCAATGGCATGGGCACTGCAGGGGCCCCCGTAAGAGGGCCCCACTTTGTATTTCAGTGTCTGCATTGCAGACACTGAAATACGCGACGGGTGCCACTGCACCCGTCGCACATCCTCCACTCCGCCGGCTCCATTCGGAGCCGGCATCCTCATGGAGGGCTGTTTCCCACTGGGCTGGAGGGCGGCCTTTTGGCGGTCGCCCGCCAGCCCAGTGGGAAACCCAGAATGACCGCTGCGGTCTTTTGACCGCGGTACGGTCTTATGGCGGTTCCCTCCAGGCGGGCGGCTCCCGCCACCCGCCGGGGTCAGAATGACCCCCTGAATGTGACATTCTTGCTGCCAAGCCCACTTTCACTTGGAAAGAACCAGTTGCCAGGAAATGGAGCACTGATAGCACTTGCACAAGAGGAGGGATCCCAGTCGGATGACCGATAGCTAAGATCAGTTCAGGCTCCAATTGGGCACACAGCTCTGTGAGTGTGCCCCTTTCCAATCTATAGGTGAGTATAATGTGCCTGTCCTCCAATGTAGCCAAGTCCGCAAGGGGTCTGTACACGGGGGGTTCTCTCCTCCTCCTATTCATCTGCAGCAGTAGGTATCTAAGGGACACAAGAGTGAGTAGGTTGTCACAATTTGAACAATGGAAACACCACCTCAGTGTACATAGTGCATTTATGTGATGGGACAGTGGGAATGGCGAGGTATGTGCAAATCTAGGATGTGATGCAGTTAAGGTTGACATGATCCTTGTCCACCACCATGAAATGGTGACAGCCTGTCCTGTATGTAGGGACAGGTGGAAGTGAGGTAACCCCGCCGACCCTGGGCGTCATGGCAGAAGGCGGTCTTGCACCACCGTGCATTTCGTCATTGGATAATATGGGGCTCTATGGAGTACATTGGCCAATGGGGATTTTCTCCGGCGGAGACAGTGTACACCGCCGCGGACGTGACCACCATTTTCTATCAGATTCCTCACTTTTTTCCTGATCTTCAACAGGAGAACACCTACACTGCGTGTGCTGCTGTGACCTGTGTCTAGAACCTCCCATGGCCCTTGTGACCGGGGAAAGGGCCCCTGCCTTCACTGCAGAGGAGTTGGAGCGATTGGTGGATGGGGTCCTACCCCAGTACGGACTGCTGTATGGGCCTCCAGACCAACAGGTGAGTACACCTTGGGCACGATGCATGTGTGAAGGATACATGGAGATGTGTGTGCAAGCATTGTGTCATCGGGGGCATGTCTTGTGGTGGTGTACATGGTGTGCACCGGGAGATGTGTGTGCCAATGGTAATGGAAACGGGATTGGTGGGCCATATGTGTGACAGGCTGGATTGTATGTGGAATGGTGTCCTCCTGTCTGTATTACCTCTGCAGGCCAGTGCCCATCAAAAGAAGGGATTATGGCATGCCATCACCAGGGACTTGCTGACCCGGGGTCTATGGCAGTCAGAGCACCCACTGTCAGAAATGGATGGAGGACCTGAGACGCTGGGCAGGGAAGACCGCAGATGCCCAGCAGGAGATGGCCTCCCAATGAGGAAAGGGTGCCCATCGGGAACCTGAGCCCCCTGATGGCCCACATACTGGCGGTGGCCTGCCCAGAGCTGGATGGGCGCTTGAGGGCATCACAGCAGCCACAAGGGGGTACGTGCAGTGGGCATTACAACTGTAATTGGTAGGTGGCATGGGATCCGGGTGGTGGTTGTGAGTTAGTGGGTGCCCCTTAATGCCAGGTCAGACATTGCAGGGTGATGTAGCTCAAGGGTGATGGGTGTATGGCAAATGCAGGTCACGTAGTTTGTTAGCATTCCATGTCAGTCACAGCTTTGTGGGTCCCAGGAGCGGTGCAGGTGGAGGTGTTTGGCCCTCATCTTGCTGTGGCATCTAGCCAAATCTATGGCAGTGCAATGCACAGTGCTCAATCCTGATCCCTGTGTGTGAGACGGTGCTGTGCATGTGGTGTTGGGGCAGTAATTGACCCAGGGTTTCCTTTCTCTCTCTGCCCCCCATTTTTCTTCTGTCATCCTGTCCATGTGAGCATTAGCATCATCTGGCAGAGGAGCAGGGTCACCGGTGCCAGAGGGAGCTGCATCACACAGGACCCAGGAGGCAGAGTCCACCGACGTCGAGGGAACCAGTGGGACGGAGGGCCAGGGGAGCACCACGACAGAGACAGGGAATGACAACACAAACTCAGATACCTCCTCCGATGGAGGCTCCCTGGTGGTGGCGGACACCTCTGTGACCACCCCAGCTGCAGGTACAGCCACCACCCCCTGTACCAGCACTGCCCTTTTAGCAGTCCCTCAGCAAGTTGCCCGTGCCCGCACACCCAGGAGGGTGGGCATCTCCTTTGCCCCAGGCACCTCAGGCCCTGCCCCCAGTGAGCCCTGAGTAAGGAGGCTATGGACCTCCTGAGATCCATCTCTGTTGGGCGTCAACCATTGTGAATACCATCCAGGGGCTGGCATCCCAGATTCAGAAATGCAATGTATTACTGGAGGGCATCCACGGTGGATTGGCGGCTCAACAGAGATCGTTTCAGGCTCAGGCCTCCTCTCTGATGGCAGCCATTGTCCCTGTTCCTACCGTTTCCCCTCCAACTACCACTTCCCAGTCCCAGTCTCCTCAAACCCAACCCATCCCATGTACACATACAGACGAGCATGCACACAAGACAACACACATGAGTGGCACAGTCAAACACAGGCACCACACTTCAACAGCACTCAGACGCCCAACACCCATCCACCTCACATCAGCACACTGCCCATGCACCTGCACCCAAGTCCAGCAGACATACACCTCCAACAACCACTCCCTCAAACCTCCACTCCCATCCCTCCTCCCTCATCCCGCCCCACCGTCCCTAAAAAGCTTTTCCTTGCCCAACTTGACCTCTTTCCTACCCCTCCCCCCTGTCCTGTCCGTAAGAGCAGGGTCCCATCGACCCAGCCCAGCACCTCAGCCAAACAGTCCACGCGGACAGTGGAGGCACCTCCTAGTGGAGCCCCCAATTCCAGCAGAGGTTGTCAGGGTGACACCACCACCATCAGTGGTCACGGAGCCCTCACCGCCAGCTGAGCCCGTGCAGCCCACTCCTCCTGTAGAGGCCACCCAGGAGGCACCTTCACCTGCTGAGACAATGCAGCCCTCATCTCCAGCAGAGGCTGCCTAGGAGGCACCTTCACCTGCTGACACAGTGCAGCCCTCACCTCCAGATGAGACAGTGCAGCCCTCATCACCAGCGGAGGGCATGTAGGCCACCCTCCAGGGACTGCTGTACAAGGGGACCCCTCCAGAAGCAGTGGGCAAATTCCCTACCTGAGAGACTGTGACCTTGCACTCCCCAGCAGAGAGAAATGGGCATGGAGCCCCCTCCAGAAGCAGTGGGCAAGTCACCCACCAGAGAGACTGTGGCCTTGCACTCCGCAGCAGAGAGAAATGGGCATGGAACCCCCTCCAGAACTGGTGGGAAAGTCACCCACCTGAGAGACTGTGGACTTGCACTCCCCAGCACAGAGAAATAGGCATGTATCCTCCTCCAGAACCAGTGGGAAAGTCACCCACCTGAGAGACTCTGACCTTGCACTCCCCAGCACAGAGAAATGGGCATGGGCCCCCTCCAGAACCAGTGGGCATGTTCCTGTATTCGGCTGAGGTATCCCCCATCCTCCTGAGGTGCCTGCCCACTTGCAAACTTATGCCCCTGCAGTGTTCTATCCGGATTATGTCAGGAGTCAAGTTGTGCCTTGGACTGTGCCCTGTGGCCATGTGGGCCCTTAGTATTTTGGACTGGGCATTGGCCCTTTGTGTACATTTGTACATATCTGTTTTTCGTCCTATTGGTTCATTTGGTGGCTCTTCACATTCAATACATTCTCATTACTGCATTCTTGTTGTCCTTGCATTATTATGCCGTGTGTTGTGTGCCATTCTTTTTCGTCTGCAGCTGGTTGTGTGTATGGTGTGTGTCGTGCGTGTGTGTGTCACTCTCCTTTTCCTCCCTCCCTTGTGTGCTAGGCAGCTGTACACCGTCATCGACTTCGTCGGTGTTGGTGTTCCAGGTGGAGCATGGCGTAGATGAGCATGGAGAAGACTTGTAGTTCCGGTTCCATGGCGGCTTTGTCCTTCTCTGTGTCTCCGATTGTGATTCTTTGGTCATCTGTGTTCGATTTCCACCAGGATTTTGATGGCATTAGTACAGCTCTGGAAATCATGTCGGTTTTCTGTGTCATGATATGGTGGGTGGTACTTTGTCTTCCGCCTGGCTGTTGACAGCTACCGCTGTGGTGAGTGTTGTTAATTCCCTGGAGGTTGGTGTGGAACATTGGCTGTCTACAGGAGTTTTCACCACCATGGTCATAATTTGGCAGTAATCACCGCCAGCCTGTTGGCGGTATTACGGACACTTTAACAGTCATCACCAATGTCATAATCAAAGCCTAAGTCAGAAGGTAAAACTTTGACCGAGGCTTCCCCTTCACTGTACCCGAGCAAGGCTCCATCCTGGTTAGGCTCACATTTTGACTTTTTCCCCAGTCAAGTGCGACCAGGTGTCCAGATTGACGCTTTTAGTTTCTATGCACATTTATTCTTTAAAAATGTATATCTCTGGTTACCTTTATTGGATGTTTGTCATTTTAGTGTCAGTTTATAGATACAAATTTAGTCTAATTTTATAAATTGGAGTTGATTTTTATTGTGTTTTACTTATTTACTGTTTTGTGATTTTTAAATACTTTACACACCTGTCTCCCAAGTTAAACCTAACTGCTCATTGCCAAGCTACCAAGGGTTGAGTTGGGATTAATTAACCCCTTCGCTGCCAGGCCTTTTCCCCCTCAGGTGCCAGGCCTTTTTTTGGCTATTTAGGGAAGGGCGCTCTTAGGCCCTCATAACGTTTTGTCTACATAAGCTACCCATGCCAAATTTGCATCCTTTTTTTCCAACATCCTAGGGATTCCAGAGGTACCCAGACTTTGTGGGTTCCCCTGAAGGAGATCAATGAATTATCTAAAATACAGTGAAAATTTCATTTTTTTCAAAAAAAATTGAAAAAAGGGCTGCAGAAGAAGGCTTATGGTTTTTTTCCTGAAAAAGGCATCAACAAAGGGCTTGCAGTGCTAAAATCACCAGTCTCCCAGCTTTCAGGAACAGGCAGACTTGAATCAGAAAACCCAATTTTTCAACACAGTTTTGGCATTTTATTGGGACATACCCCATTTTTACGATTTTTTGTGCTTTCAGTGACAGAAATGGGTATGAAACCAATGCTGGATCCCAGAAACCTAAACATGTCTGAAAATTAGACAGAATTCTGAATTCAGCAATGGGTAATTTGTGTCGATCCTACAAGGGTTTCCTACAGAAAATAACAACTGAAATAAAAAAATATTGGAATTGAGGTGAAAAAATTTGCCATTTTTCTCTACGTTTTACTTTGTAACTTTTTCCTTTTTAAAGCAATATACTGTTACGTCTGCTGGACTCTTCTGGTTGCGGGGATATATAGGTCTTGTAGGTTCATCAAGAACCCTAGGTACCCAGAGCCATTAAAGAGCTACACCTTGCAGTGGGTTTTCATTCTATACAGGGTTTACAGAAAGTCATTTGCTGAAATATAAAGAGTGAAAAATAGGTATCAAGAAAACCTTTGTATTTCCAAAATGGGCACCAGATAAGGTGTTTAGGAGCAGTGGTTATTTGCACATCTCTGAATTCCGGGGTGCCCATACTAGCATGTGAATTACATGGCATTTCTCAAATAGACGTCTTTTTTACACACTGTCTTATATTTGGAAGGAAAAAATGTAGAGAAAGATAAGGGGCAATAACACTTGTTTTGCTATTCTATATTCCCCCAAGTCTCATGATAAAAATGGTACCCCACTTGTGTGGGTAGGCCTAGTGTCCGCGAAAGGAATTGCCCCAAAACACAACGTGGACTCATCACATTTTTCCACAGAAAACAGAGGTGTGTTTTGCAAAGTGCCTACCTGTGGATTTTGGCATCTAGCTCAGCCAGCACCTAGGGAAACCTACCAGACCTGTGCAGTTTTAAGAACTAGAGACCTAGGGGAATCTAAGATGGGGTGACTTGTAGGGCTCTCACCAGGTTCTGTTACCCAGAATCCTTTGCAAACCTCCAAATTTGGCTAAAAATCCACTTTTTCCTCACATTTCGGTGATAGAAAGTTCTGGAATCTGAGAGGAGCCACAAATTTTCTTCCACCCAGCATTCCTCCAAGTCTCACGATAAAAATGATACCTCACTTGTGTGGGTAGGCCTAGTGCCCACGACAGGGAATGCTCCAAAACACAACTTGGACACATCTAATTTTTCCACAGAAAACCAAGGTGTTTTTTGCAAAGTGCCTACCTGTGGGTTTGGCCTTTAGCTCAGCCGGCACTTAGGGTAACCTACCAAACCTGTGCATTTTTAAAAACTAGAGACCTAGGGGAATCCAAGATGGGGTGACTTATGGGGCTCTCACCAGGTTCGGTTACCCAGAATCCTTTGCAAACCTCAAAATGTAGCTAAAAAAAACCTTTTCCCCCACATTTCGGTGACAGAAAGTTCTGGAATCTGAGAGGAGCCACAAATTGCCTTCCACCCAGCGTTCCCCCAAGTCTTCCGATAAAAATGGTATGTCACTTGTGTGGGTGGGCCTTGTGCTTGCAACAGGAAATGCCCCAAAACTCTACCTGGACACATCAAAAGTATCAAAAACAAAATATTTTTGCTGGGGGGGGGGGTCACCTGCATTTTTGGTCCTGGGCTCAGCAGCCATCTAGGGAAACCTACCAAACCCAGACATTTCTGAAAACTAGACACTCAAGGGAGTCCAGGGAGATGTGACTTGCGTGGATCCCCTAATGTTTTCTTACCCAGAATCCTCAGCAAACCTCAAATTTAGCTAAAAAATAAAATTTTCCCACATTTCTGTGTGGGATCACTGCATCTGGACAAATTTCCTACCACCCAATGTTTCCCTCAGTCTCCCGGTACAAATTATACTTCACTTGTGTAGGTGGGTCAAGTGCTTGTAACAGGGAAGAGCCAAAAACATGTTGAAATTGAGGGGGAACCAAAGTGGGTACAAAAGGGCAGTTTGAAAAAAAACATTTTTAGGCTGACAAGTGCAGCAGAATTTTTATCGGTATAGATGAGACAATGCTGGGTGGTGGGAATTTTGTGGATTCCTGCAGATTCCGGAAGGTTCCATCAAAAAAATGAGGAAAAAATATGTGATTTCCAGCAAAGTTGGAGGTTTGCAGGGGCATTGTGGGTAAGAAAATGGTGCAGGCTGCATGTGAAACACAACACCTTGGACTCACCCAGATGTTTAGTTTTCAGATGTGTCTAGGTCTTGTGGATTTTTCTACATGGCAGCGTCCCAAAGTTCAAAAAGTGCAGCCCTCACCATTCCAAGTGGGACGATTTTGAGAGTTAGCCAAGCTCTCATGGCCCAAATGTAAAACCAAAACCCCAAATAATCAAATGTCTACTTGCTTGTCGTGGGATAAGATGTTTTAGTATGCGGGGGGAGCTGAAAGACTGTTACCCCCTTCAGTTGGGGTGGGGGCATAACCATGCCCTTACTGGTTGGTAGCCACCACCACACTATTTTTTTTTTATTCCATGGCATTTAGTAGACTTTCTGCCCCCGGGGTGTGGATCGGTGGGAATTGCCCCATCTGCCCACTGGTGGGCAGAACAACTTTGGCCCCATTTATTTGGGGTGGGGGTATGGCCATACCCCCACCCTCTTATTTTGAAAAAAAAACCTTCCAAAAATAGGCCGACCTGCCCCCAAGGGGGGCAGATATGGGCCACAGTAATGTGCCCCCTTGCGGAGCGACCCTTTCCCAAGGGGCTGTCCCCCCAAAGAAAAAACACACACATACACACACACACCAATCCCTGGTGCCTAAGTGGTTTCTGCCCCCGGGGCATATCGGCCTAATAGAAATAGGCCAATCTGCCCCCAAGGGGAGCACAAATGGCCTAAAGTAAATCCCCCCCCCAAGGGGAGCGACCCTTGCCTAAGGGGTTGCTCAACTTGCATGAAATTGAAGCAAAAAAAGAAATTCCCTGGTGCCTAGGGGGCGTGTTTAAGATGGCGGCCGCAGCAGTCGCTTAAAACAAAGCTCCGCTATGGATCCAATAAAATATCCTGTACGGCGCTCCAGAGGGGTCGTTGGCAGGAAACACCGACCTGCGAAATAGCCCTGGAGGCAGCCAGGGCGAGAGGAAGCAGCATGGAGCGTTTGCTGTGCTCCTGCGAGCCTCTGACGCATGAGGGGCCTTGCCCGACGGTGAAGCCCGGAGCTCGTGTGCTGGGGAGGCGTGGCTGGGCGGCATCCTGGACGGCACTGAAGCCGGATCTGCTGTGTTCTCCGGGCGCGGTGAGTAGCCGGGGGGTGCTGGCAAGTAAGACTGTTGATTTCTGGGAGGCCCCTTACCCCCGTGCTCCGCGCTGCTCTACGGACTGGAAGCACCGCGCTTCGTGAGGGGGGGAGATCCGAGGGATGAGGTGATATCAGCGAGAAAAGACACATGATTTAATTGCCTAAAAAGGAACCCCCCCATCTTCTTCCGACGTAAAAACATGCAGCCTGATGGGGTGAGAAGCACATTTACATGACACCCTGCATAATGGTTGAGTGCAGAATCCCACCACTCAAATAAACAGCTGCAAAAATGTTCGCACATGGAAGTGGCAGAAGGGTAAAAGCGGTTAACAGTGTTGTGCACTAAGGTGATCTGAGCAGCACAACAACATTGTGGTTGGCCTGTCTGGCTCAACAATCTCTCTGGTCCTGCGATTACTCGTTATTAACCTGCAAGGAGGCAGCTCCTGGTGCTCGCATTGACTTCCCTGAGGTGATTGCGGCTGCTCCAAATTCATTAACTTAACGCTGACTGGGCTCTGTGCTGATCGCTAGTAGCTGATTCCTGTTGCAACACGGATTGTAACACACGCGCCGGATAAATAATTCCACATATAGTGGTGCGGACCTGGGCGGAAACTATGGCGGGGAAATCTAAGGCATCCAGGACCCAAGACCGCCCTGTCCCTGTGTCCCTTCCTGCAGGACCTCTGGCGGCGCCTAGCTTGCAGTCCCTAGAAACTACGCTCCAATCCCATTCGGGCCAATTCGAAAAAATTCTACAGGTGATCATGGGCACTAAATCATCACTTGAGCAAAGAATAGACACGGTGTCTCAGGATCTCAATCTGCTCAGAGTGGATCATCGTAATCTGGTGGAGAGAGTCGGAACAGTGGAGACTGTGCTAGGTGCCATGGACCCCCTGGTCTCGGACAGCCAGAAGCAAATTCAGCGTTTGGACTCCAGGGTAAAAGCCCCCTGGAGACTCGCGGAGGACGCAGAGGGCAGGTCGTGCCGCAATAATGTCCGCTTCCTGGGATTTCCCGACAGGACGGAGGGGCAAAACGCGTGCTGTTCTTAGAGCAGTGGTTGATCAAAGAGGTACTGCATGGTGCCCCATCAAAGTTCTTTTCAGTGGAAAGAGCACATAGAGTTCCGAGGAGGCCACCGGCCCCGGGACTGCTGCACAAACCGATGATTGCCCGATTCCTCAATTACAGAGACCGCGACATAACACTCCAATACTTTCACAGTAAAGGCCCGGTTTGCTATGAGGGGTCTTCTATAACTGCCTACCCGGATTTTACTCAAGAAGTGCAGCGCCAACGCTACTCCTACATGAAAATTAAACAACGTCTCCATGATCACAACATTAAATATGCCTTGATGTTCCCCGCTAAACTTAGAGTGATTGCGGATGACCGCACTCATGTTTTCACCACACCGGCTGATGCCTGGACATGGTTGCACGCCAAGGGCATAGCACAGATGTGTCTTTTATTAATATGGATGGTAGTTAGAGAATTGCAACCAAGCCACTGTTTTGGGAGTTTAAAGGGGTGTTGGCCGGGTGGGTGGGACTATGGGCCACATGTAGCAAAGTCCGATATTGCGACTCGGAAATTGCGAGTCGGCGCGACTCGCAATTTCCGAGTCACAATATCGGATGCAGAACGGTGTCTCAGACACCGTCTGCGACTCGCTATGGGGTCGCAAAGATCCACTTCATGAATATTAATGAGGTGGGTCGCATTTTGCAACCCCATAGCGAGTCCCTGCACTCACAGGGATGGTGGCCTGCTGAAGTCAGCAGACCTCCATGTCCGTGACTGCTTTTTAAATAAATCATTTGGTTTCGTTTTTTCAGTGTAGGCAGTGGTCCATTGGACCACTGCTTGCTCTGAAAAAACCTTTTTGCCCACATTCACAAATGGGGACCCCTTCCCTTTTGCGAATGAGTTACCACCTGTGTGACACTGGTGGTAACTGCGAATTGCTTTGCGACCGCTTTCGCGGTCACAAAGCAATTCTGCATTGCGATGCGAGTCGCAAATATGAACGGAACACCTCTTCCTATTTGCGAGTCACATTCACAATTTGCAAGTCGGTAACCGACTCGCAAATTGTGAATGAGCATCCCGTAAGGCTGTTTGCATGGGGCAAACTGCGATTTTCGCAGTTTGCACCATGCAAACGGCTTCCTACATCTGGCCCTATGTTTATTATGTTTAACTGGATCGAGATGTATATCCTCACAGCTGCTGGTTAGTGGCTATCTTCAGAAATGAAGACACATAACTTTAAAAGGAGTGGTGGCCCGAAGTATATCAAACGTAAAAATATTGTACACTATGATATGGTTCACTGAGTATTTCAGATTATGCATGAGTATAACATAATTACATGGAATGTGCGAGGTATGGCCACGCAGGGTAAGAGACACCGAATACATCTCAAGGGAAACACACTTATTGGAAGCTGATCTACAGGCACTAAGGAAGCGTTGGAAGGGACAGATCTTAGGTACGTCATTCTCGGCTTATGCGAGAGGAGTCCTAGTGTGGATAGCACCAGGGGTGCCATATGTTCAACGCGCACACAAGATAGATGAGGGGGGCAGATATGAAGTGTCAGAGGGGCAGCTTAACGCCAAACGATTCATGATAATAGAGATTTATGCCCCTAATAGTGCGCTGTCTGAATTCCTTCGAAAAATGTCACCGGGGCTGCTGTTGGACCCCGCTGCACCTGCCGTTTGGGGTGGGGATTTTAATGGCATTCCAGACGTATCGCTGGATCGCTTGACACTGCCTCCACCGGGGGCAGCGTGTAGGAGCGGCTCTGGCTCACTGGCGACCTGGGCGGGGGACATAGGATTACACGATATATGGCGTGTCGGTCATCCGGCACACAAGGAGTACTTGTTTTACTCTGTACCTCACAAAGTGCACACTAGAATAGACATCCTGTGGGGGACCCCAGCTGTATATTCTCTAATTAAAGACTCTGGCTACTTGGCCAAGACACTTTCTGATCACTCCCTGTTACAGGTGACATTGCGGTGGGGAATGGGGCGCCCCGGGGTCCCTGTCTGGTGATTACAGGGGAAGGCACTACTGGATCAACTCTTGAAGGAAGAATTGAATACATTAATAAAGCAATACTGGGAATTGAATAAGGGTTCTACGGGATCGAGAGCGATGGAATGGGATGCGCACAAAGTTGTCGTGAAGGGTCACTGTCTATCGGCTTCTTGGGGAGTGCTTCGTACACTTCACGCTGAAGTCGTTAAGTTGGAGGGAGAATTGAGAATTTTGGAGGTGGCGGTAGCTCAAAACAAGGCATCATTTGCAACACTTCGGGCTCAGCGGATAATTTATGAAGAGGCGGACCAATGTCTCCATCGGCATGACTATAATTACCATCTTACGCAATTACAAACCGAAGGTGATAGATCGGGTTGATTGCTTGCATGGCTTCTTAGGGAGGACAGCCAGCAGACTCCTATAGGAGCTATATGCTCAGGCGACGGAACTATGGCTACCAAGCAGGAAGCGATCAATAAAGTGTTTAAAGAATATTATATATGATTGTACTGTGGGCAAACAACATGTGACACTCAGCAACTTGGGACCTTCCTCAGGGGGGCGTCTCTGGCACGTCTGTCCACACCACATAGGGTAGCTCTGGAGGCACCCCTTACAGAGGAGGAATTGGAAGTAGCCATGGTTCAAATATCCCGTAATAAGGCACCGGGAATGGATGGCTTACCTATAGAGTACTATATTACTTATGCACAACACTTGAAAAGCCATTTGCTAGCAGTGTTTGAAGAAGAATGGATTCGTAGATTGCTCCCACCATCGCAGAGAGAGGCTTTGATAGTGGTCCTTCCTAAGCAAGGCCGGGATCCCACGGACGGGAGGTCGTATCGGCCGCTCTCTTTACTTAATCTAGACTGCAAAATTTTGGGTAAAGTTTTGGCAAATAGACCCACCCCCATAGTACACACTCTAATCCACGAAGACCAGAATGGATTTATTACAAAATGTAACACGTTTCTGAATGTGTGCAGATTACTCAGTATTATCGGTGATAGTCCGTCTGAGGCACATGATAATGTGGCGATGTCATTAGACATCGAGAAGGCATTCGATACGCTGGGATGGGACTTTCTGTTTGTTACTATGCAGGGCATGGGGTTTGGCCTAGGCTTCATACGCTGGGTACAGACCCTATGGCCCTCATTCTGACCTTGGCGGTCGGCGGAGAGGCGGCGGTCGGACCGCGAACAGACCGGCGGTCAGAAAAATGGCATTCTGACCGCGGCGGTCAGCGCCGCGATCGACCGCCACTTCCCCACTCCGACCGCCACGGCGGTCATGACCGCCGGGCTGGAGTTTGCGCACTCCGGCCCGGCGGTCGTCCCAAGACCGCCAACGGTATCATGACCCTGCCTACCGCCGCGGTTTCTGGCGGTCGGGAACCGCCATGCGAACCATGGCGGTAAGCACTATCGGGGCCAGGGAATTCCTTCCCTGGCACTGATAGGGGTCTCCCCCACCCCCCACTACCCACCCGAGTCCTCCCCCCACACCCTCCACCCCCCTGCCACCCCCCAGAGGTGGTACGAACCCCCTCCCCACCCCCACCCCGACATGCACATACATGCACCCCGACATGCACACACCCCCAACATGCACATATACACACCCCCTACACACACATACACAACGGGGACACATACCCGCACACATACATGCAGACATGCGCACCTGCCGAACAGCACACATTACCCATAGACACAGCAGCACCCCCCGCCCGCATACACGCACTCACACACCCCCTCTACACACTCACACGCACACCCCCATGCACGCCCACATCACACAACACCCCCCCTCCCCCTCCCCTCATGGACGGTCAACTTACCTTGTGCGTTGGTCCTCCGGGAGGCGACGGGAGCCATGGGGAGGTGACCGCCAACAGAACACCGCCAACAGAAGACCGCCACACAGATATGTGGGTCGTAATTCTGTGGGCGGTGTTCTGCTGGCGCGGCGGTGGAGGTTGACCAGTCTCCACTTTTCCGCCGACCGCCAGTGTGGCTGCTGGCGGTTTCCCGGCGGAACGCTCCCAGCGGTCGGAATGCGCACAGCGGCATACCACCGCGGTCGGCGGTCTTCACCGCGGCGGTAACTCGCCGGTCTCGCGAAAAGACCGCCAAGGTCAGAACGAGGGCCTATGTGCTGAACCCATGGCCAGAGTGAAAACGGGAGGCGTCATATCGGATAGTTTCCCCATCGGCAGGGGAACCCGACAGGGCTGCCCCCTGTCACCCTTGCTGTTTGCCATAGCGATGGAGCCGCTGGTGACAAGGTTACATGCGTTGGAGAGGCAATGGGGGGTATGTAGAATGGGAACACATCACATTATTTCGCTTTATGCAGACGACGCGCTGATCTACTTGGAAAAGGGGGCAAGGCGTTGTCTCCGGTGATGTCCCTGCTAGATACTTATGGTGAGATATCGGGGCTGAGGGTCAACTTGGATAAATCTTGCTTGTTTCCTCCGACTGATCTGCCTATGAGTGTGAAGGAGAATATTCCTACGGGACATCTGAAGTGGTGCTTCAATACATTCAAATACCTGAAAGTCCACATATATCATAAACCCGAGGATCTGAGGGATAGAAATTTGGGTCGAACATTGAGATATATGAAGGGGTCTCTGCGTTTTAGGTGCTCACTCCCCTTGTCACTGCTGGGCAGGGTAGCGGTGGCGAATATGCTAGTGCCCTCATGATTTCTTTACTACTTCGCAGCTTTACCTATTGTAGTGCCCAAGAGCTTCTTTCGCGAATCGAATAAAGTACTGTTGGGACTTATATTGGGGAACGGCAGAGCGCGAGTCGCGCTGGCCACCCTCCAACGTCCATTAATTGAGGGAGGGCTGGGTGCACCTAATTTCGAACATTATTTTGCTGCTGCACAATTGCAATGGGTATTGAACTGGATACATAGGCCCGACTCGGCGGAGGCTTTGTTGGTTAACACACAGCTACATGGGGTACTGATGTACCCATGGCTGGCGAATGGTATGGTGAAGGGCCTCACTGGTAATCCCTTAATGACAGTTGCTCATTCCTGTTGGAGATGATATATCCAAAAAGGGTGCACAGGGTTCCCATATTCGCCCCCCATCCCTTTGGGGCAGATACCGGGGAGCGATAATCTGAACAGAGCGTATTCCGTGGCCGTATGGGCGGAGGCAGGAGTGCTAACTATGGGCGATTGTTTTGAAGACGGCGCTCTGATGTCATTTGAGGCCATAAAAGACCTCACGTCGGTGGGTCCAGGTCAATTTATATCATATTATTCTATATTCCACTTAATAAAGAAAGCATGGGCGATGGGTGACCGAGAACCGGATGTCTCCCCCACACTACACCACATGTTATCGTATGATGGTCATAAACCTTTATAAAGCCTTAAACAGAGCTCCTGAAAATGGATGGAGAATGCGAGAGGGCGGTGGAACGCCATTCTCCCGAGTCCGTTATCTCCTGAGGAGTGGTCCCTTGCCCTTTGCCAGGTCCGGCGAGTGTCGCGGAACCCCAGGTTTTGCTACACCCAATGAAATTTCATACATCAGACGTACATTTCGCCGTCCCGTTTACGGCGCATGTTCCCTGCATCTAATCCGTTATGTCCCGCTGTGGTTCTTTGACGGCCCAATTTTACCATATGGTATGGGAGTGTGGACCCCTGGGGGAGGCCTGGGGGGAGGTGGTAGCAGATATATCCGATATTACAGAACATATGTTCTTGCCAGAACCAAGATCTTGCTTCTTGGGTATTAGAATTAGAAACAAACAGCATATATACATTCACAGATTTGCAGATTTAGCACTCATAATCTATAAAAGATTGATTGCCATGAACTGGAAGGCCCCTAGGGCGCCAGGGATCAAGACGTGGCGTGCCGTGACGCTACGTTGGGCACAGACGGAGACTCGAGTATTACGCACATTACGAGATAAAGGTCAGACTCACACAGGGCATGACGCCTGGGAAGCATTTGTCACTAGATAAGAGGTTAAGAATGACGAGCGCCTGCGGTAAATCTAATAGAGTGGAGCACACATGTGGTATCGGGGACGCGTCTGCTGCGCCACTCGCCTCCACCTTCTGTAATTTTCTTTTCCCTCTTTGAACAGCGTACTGGATTAGGGGCTACATGGTGGAGGGGGGGCTGCTTACAGCTACTAGAGTGTAATGAGACAGCAACACATAATTTTTTCCAGAACATATATAAAGGAAGGCTGATGTTTAGGCAGATGAACTCACGGATTGAACGGCAGTGATGCGATAGAGGTCTACGTTACCATATATCACGATAGGGATATGTAATCACAATAAAGGGTGTGATGGACAGCAAGGTTACACTCACACATGGCACAAAAACAAATGCTTGGGTACATGATATATGTTAGTGTACTACAGTTTATTAATACATGAATGTAGGAGAAAGGGGCATACGGATTCACCTCAAGGAAAAGATTGTAAATGCACCAGCAGTTAATTTGTGTAGTTGATTATTGTAGGATGGAAATCCTAACATTCAGATCCAGATTTATTTATTTAGTTTGTTCTTTTGATATTAAGATATTATGCAATGGTTGTCATCCTATTGTTCTGTTGCTTGTGTTCACTGTTAAATGCTTGTGTCAAACAATAAAATAGATTAAAAAAAAAAATCCCTGGTGCCTAGATGTTTCTGCCAACCCCCCTGGGGGCAGATTGGCCTAATTACAATACGCCGATCTGCCCCCAAGGGGGGCAGAAATGGCCTAACACAAATTTGCCCCCCCAAGGGAGCGACCCCTGCCTAAGGGGTTGCTCCCCTCATGTGAAACTGACAAAAAAAAATCCCTGGTGTCTAGTGGTTTCTGCCTCACTTGGGGGCAGATTGGCCTAATAAAAATAGGCTGATCTGCCCCCAAGGGGGGCAGAAATGGCCTAAAGATACTTTTGCTCCCAGCGGAGCGACCCTTGCCTAAGGGGTCGCTCCCCACATATAAAAAAAAATCCCTGGTGCCTGGAGGTTTCTGCCCCCCCGGGGCAGATCGGCCTAATTACAATAGACCGATCCGCCCACAAGGGTGGCATAAATGGCCTAAAACAAATTTGCCCCCCAAGAGGAGCGATCCTTGCCTAAGGGGTCACTCCCCTCATGTGAAACTGACAAAAAAAAAGAATCCCTGGTGTCTAGTGGTTTCTGCCCCTCTTGGGGGCAGATTAGCCTAATAAAAATAGGCCGATCTGCCCCCAAGGGGGGCAGAAACGGCCTAGAATTAATTTTGCTCCCTGGGGAGTAACCCTTGCCTAAGGGGTCGCTCCCCACATATAAAAAAATAAAAACTGGTGTTTTGGGGGTTTCTGCCCCCCTGGGGGCAGATTGGCCTAATTATAATAGGCCAATCTGCCCCCAGGGGGGCAGAAATAGCCTAAAAATATATTGCCCCCCTGGGGAGTGGCCCTTGTCCAAGGGGCCGCTCCCCTTATGTCATAAACAAAACAACAACAAAAACTTCCCTGGTGTCTAGTGGTATTTCTGCTGCTCGATCGCATCGCGATCGAGCAGCAGAAAGGCTCAGAGAGACATGAAAGGAAAGGAAAGACCTTTCCTCCCCTTTCATGCCTCTCTGCCCTGCTGAGCTTCCAGTGCGGAGGGGAAGTCCTCTGATGAGATCAGCGCGCGATATTGCGCTGACGTCATCAGATGCCACAGGGGGGTCAAGGGGGTGGGGGTAGAAGTGGAAGCGATTGCCCTTCCATCTCTGCCCAGGGGAGGGGGTGCTTGGCCATCGGGGAGAGTGCTAGCGCTCCACAGGGGCCCATAGCCAGTCTAGCTGGTCTCGTCCTCTGCACCGGGCAACCAGCTCGTCCTGGGCACCCTAAGGGTTAATTGAGATCACATTGGACCTAGTGGGTGTTTTTGGCCTATTGCTAAGTGCAGCTACTCTTACCAATAATCCTGTTTAATATCACACTATAGTTTTAAGTGAAAGCAATTAAAACACCTCTTAATTGTCCTAGTGCAAACATTTTTTTTACATTTTTAATTTGGACCTATTTCAATTCTTAAATTTTTGTGATTTTCCTCAATTTCTGAATCCAATTTTTGCAAAGTTTTTTTGTGTGACAAAAAACATAAGGGTAACCATGGAGCTTGATCTGGCTAGCCTACCCACCCTTACAGTAGTCCAGCTTAGGAAGTTATGTGCTGAGAGGGGGTTGCTTGCAGCCACTAACCTCAGGAAGACTGTACTGATTAAATCTTGGCAGCCTCTGCTGAGGCCCAAGAGGAAGGCACAGAGGATGCTCCAGCAGAAGAGGAGGGGGAGGACACTAAGTCTAACCTCTCAGGGGAAGGAGGACAAACACACCTCAGTGGAAAGGAGAAGGAAGAAAGATCATCACTCCGCACAGTCACCAGGGCCATGCTCTGAGCTAGTTTGGGGAGGGGGTCCCTTCAGAAGAAGAGAACCTATTCCTCAGGGAGAGAGTGCTGGAAGCACAGCTGACCTATATAGCTTTGGGGGCAGAGATGTTGGCCCTGGAGAGGAAAAAGTGGGCTAGAGTACAACAAAGAGATGGTGGCAGGGAAGAAGAACTTGAGATGTCCAGGGGCGATGGGTTTTACCCCAGGTTATCCAAGGGGTGGTTCCTGTATGCCAAGAGGGGGGTGATATAAGTAAATGGCTAGCAGCCTTTGAAAAGGCTCTCAGAATGAGGAGAGTTCAGCCTCAGTACTGGGGTTCACTCCTATGGGAGCTGATTCCAGTATCTGGGAGGGATAGGCACCTGACCCTAAAGGAGGAGGAAAGAAACTCCTACCGCAACATCAAAAAGTGTTTCACCCAGAAGATTGGTCAGACCCCAGAGCAATATAGAATGAAGTTTAGGGATACCCAGAAGGTCACTACCTAATCCTGGGTTGACTTTGTGGACAGCTCATTGAAGGTACTGGAGGGCTGGATAGGGGGTAACAAGTCAATTACCTATGAGGTGCTATACAATTTTATGACGAAGAAGCACCTTCTAACTAGTTGTGTCCACGAAAGGTTACACCAGTATCTAGTTGACTCTAAGTTGACAAACCCCATATACCTGCAGGTAGCAGATGAGCATTTAAGAACCAGAGTAAGCCAAATACCCCCAGGCACTGATAAGAAAAAGAGAGGACGAGGCTCTTCTCAAGGGAAGGCCCAGGGGGAAGAAGATAAAAAGTCCAAGGAGTTCTCACAAGAGTTCCCAAAACCTGCACAGGGAGGGGGATCCCTGAGCCATGCCACTTCTAAAGGTAAGGGGTACCGGGAGAAAAATAATGATCCTGTTAAGGGAGAAAAGCTCCAAGAACTTGCCAAGGTTGGTAAGTGTTTTGAGTTTCATCAGCTTGGACACAAAAGAGGTAATACTGCCTGCTCCAAGAAGCCCCCAACTAGTGAGCAGTCCCAGTGGATTGCTAGTGTATGTGTGGGGGTGGATGATGGTCCAGAGTTGGGATCATGGTACACAGAGGTCACCTTAGTGTGCGTGGGTGGGGTGGATATTGCAGCCTTGGCCACCTTACTCCCCATCATGGAGAGGTATAGGCAGTGCTCTTAAGTCAATGGAACTGAGGTGGAGGCTCTGAGAGATACAGGAACCAGTGTGACTATGGTCACAGAAAAACTGGTTTCTCTAGAGCAGGTCTTATCTGGTGTATTCCACTAGGTGACATATGTAGACAATAGAACCAAGCTCCATCCCATGGCAACGGTGAGCTTAGAATCGGGAGGTGTGACTGGCCTTAAAAAGGTGGTTGTAGCTCCTGCCCTCCCAGTAGAGTGTCTGCTGGGAAATGATCTGGAAGCATCTGAATGGTCAGAGGTGGAAAAAAGGGTCAATGCACAGATGCTGGATCTCCCTGAATGGGTGTGTGATGTGACCAGGTCACAGGGAGCACAACAGGGAGGTTGTGGACACTTAGACCCTGGAGCAATGGGCCAAGCCTCCAAGAACAAGAGAAAGGGCACAGGGTCTGGCTTGCCAGTCCCAAAGAGTACAGAGGCGCAGGACAAATCCAATCTTGAGGGAGAGGATCTGACCTCTGAGACAGGGCCCCCTCCTCTTCAAGCTGTGCCTGATTTGGTAGAATTGCAAGGGGCAGGTGGGCATACCACAGAAGAGTTGTGGCAGGGGCAAAGAGAGTGGCCCACTCTTGAGTGCCTGAGGCAGACTGCCTCTAGGCAAGAACAAGGGGATACCAGTGGACCCCACAAGGTTTATTGGAAGGATGGAGTTCTCTATACTGAGGCAATGGACCCCAAACTAGGGGCAACCAGGAGAGCTGTGGTCCTCCAGAAGTATGGGGGATTCCTCCTGACCTTATACCATGATATTCCCTTAGCAGGACATTTGGGGCAGACCAACCCTGGGCCTGGCTGTTCAATCATTTTTATTGGCCCCATATGTCAGAAAAGATAAAGGAGTTTTTCAGCTCTTGTGTCACCTGTCAGGCCAGTGGCAAGACAAGGGGAAGCCAAAGGCTCCCTTAAAACTACTACCAGTGGTTGGGACTCCCTTTGAGAGGTTGGGGATTTACATTGTTTGTCCCCTAGGCCCACCCACTGCCTTAGGTAACAGATATGTTTTAGTGGTAGTGGACCATGCCACCAGTTATCAGGAGGCAATACCCCTCAGGACAGTCACTGCTCTCACAGTGGCTAGGGCCCTGCTTGGTGTGTCCACCAGAGTAGAATTGTCCAAGGATGTGATCTCAGATAGGGGCACAAACTTTATGTCTGCCTATCTGAAGGCAATGTGGGCTGAAAGCAGTGCTACTTACAAGTTCACCACCCCATAGAATCCCCAGACCAATGGTCCGGTGGAGAGATTTAACAAGACCCTGAAGGGCATTATCATGGGTTTGTCTGACAAACTCAGGAGGAGATGTTCTCCTCCCATGCCTGCTGTTTTCATACAGCGAGGTCCCCCAAAATAGAGTTGGATTCAACAAGACCAAAAAGAAGAAGGAACACATATTGGAGCAGTGTGCTGGACTGTTCTCCTTGACCCTTAGACTCAACATGACATGATACTGGTGACAGCTTACCTGTCAAAAATAAGCTGTACAGGTTGTCTGACCAGGACAAAACCAACATCAAAGCTGAGGTAGCTAAGATGTTGGAATTGAAGGTAATTGAGCCCTCTAATAGTCCTTGGGCCAATCCAGAGGTGCTGGTACCCAAACCTAATCTCCAAGGTGGGAAGAAAGAACTACGATTCTGTGTAGACTACAGAGGTTAAAATGCAGTCATTAAGACTGACCCTCACCCCATACCCAGAGCTGATGAGCTCATTGTTAGGTTGGGGGCTGCTAAGCTCCTGAGTACATTTGGTTTGACCTCAGGATACTGGCAGATTGCCTTACGTCCAGGAGCTAAGGAGAGATCAGCATGTTCCACCCCAGAGGGCCACTTTCAATTCATGTAGACCCTTTAGTCTGATAAAACCCCCTGCCACCTTCCAAAGGTTGGTGAACAGAGTCTTGTCTGAGTTGGAATCTTTCAGTGCAGCTTATCTGGATGATATAGATGTATTCAGTTCCACCTGAGTGGATCATCTGGTCCATCTGAGGGAAGGACATCAGGCCCTGCTCCAGGCAGGTCTGACTATCAAGGCAAGTAAATGCTAGATAGGGCAGAGTTCAGTGGTGTACCTGGGCCACCTTGTAGATGGAGGCCATATACTACCTCTCCATCCCGAATTCCAGACCATCCTCGATTGGGAGGCTCCTAAACCCCAGACTCAGGCCAGGGCCTTTCTTTGCCTGACTGGGTATTACATGAGGTTTATTCAGAATTATGGGACCATTGTGGTCCCTCTGACAGAACTCACCTCAAAGAAACAGCCTAAAAAGGTAATTTGGACTCCAGAGTATCAGAAAGCCTTCCTTTGACACTCTGAAGAAGGATATGTGTTCAGCACCAGTACTACTGGCCCCTGACTATAACAAGGTGGTTATAGTGCAAACAGATGCTTCAAGGATGTGGATTGGGGAGGTATTAGCACAAGTCAATGAAGATGGCAGAATCAGCCAGTTGCCTTCATCAGCAAGCAACTACTCCCCAGAGAGCAAATATGGAATCCCACTAAGAGGGAGGCCTTTGTTGTGGTCTGGTGCCTGAAAAAGTTGAGGCCACATCTGTTTGGCTCTCACTTCCATGTTCAAACTGACCACAAACTTCTCAGATGGCTCATGCAGATGAGGGGGAGAACCCAAAACTGTTAAGGTGGTCCATTTACATACAGGGGATGGACTTGACAGTGGAGCGTAGACCTGGGACTGCCCATGCCAATGCAGATGGCCTTTCCAGGGTTTTTTACTTAGCTGATGAGGACTACCAGGTGCAGGTTAGTACCCATAACCTTTTACCTGGGGAAGGGGCAGTGTCGTAAAGTCCTCTTTTTTTGCACTGGTCACCCCCAAACTCTTTGGACAGATACTTGTGGTTACTGATTCTTGGGTGTGCCATGGATACTGCTAATTAGTCCCAGGGCCAGTGCTCTGTGTAAAATAGAATATGCAAATTAGGTTAATTATAATTGCCTGGATCAACCTACCTATAAGCCCCTCTTGTATGGTAGGGGATATAGGTTTAGGGACACTAGCATAGGCAGTGCAGCCATAGGTTCACTGCTGAGGTGCTCATTGTAAAGTTGAAGGCAGGTCTGCCTTGCTGGCTGCTTTTAAGTTAAAGTTAACCCCAAATTCAACTTTGGAATTAAAAGTACTTCCAAAGTCTTAAACTACCTTATTGTTACATATATGTCACCTCTAAGGTGTGCCCTTTGTGCCCCCAGTGTTGGTTGCAGTGTAAGTATTAGCAGGGACCATATAAAATATGTTTTATAAGCCCTGGTGAAGGCAAGATAGCTACATTTATTTTACTTCTTTCTAGTGAATGGGCTTCATAGGCTAACATGAGGAGACCTTATTTTTAATTAATAAAGTCTCAGAAGGAACTAAATATTTCTAGTTTGGTATCGAACGTACTGTTATAATAAATCCAACAACTTGCCATTGTTGAATTTAATGTAACTAACCCAGAGTAAGCGTTTTAGAACTCTACCTGAAAGTTACCCATTTCAGCTCTGTAGCTCCCTTCTCTGATTTGCCAGCCTCTGCCAGAATGGCCAGGCCGCCTTGATGAAGTGAGAAGTTGCCTGGGCTGAAAACAAGGATGTACCTTGGGAGAACTGTCTTTGCAGACGGTGAAACAGGTTGAGGGGGGAGCTGCCAAACTGTACTTCCAAGGAGGGAAGGACATTTGGGCCAGCAAGTGGACCTCTCTCATTTCCAGCACAACCAGACATCCAGGTACCCCCTGATTAGATTAGGAGAGGGCTGGAAAGGGGTGTGCTAAGGGAACTTACCCACACCAATGGGTAGGCTCAACCACACCTAACCACTGAGATTGAATATCTGCCACTTTAGATTTTTGGAGAATGTTGCTCCCTGGGATTGATTTATTTCCCCAGGAAGTGATCACTCAAGAGGGTGGTGGTCTGCACGTGATTGGACTAAGGCCGCCCCTGCTTTCCACCCCCAGGAGCAAGGATAAATCTGGCAGAGCTGCACCCCACCTCAGATCCCTACAAGGAACAAAATGAAAAAGAAGGAACAGCTCCAGTGTACAGTTCATTGCCAGACCTCCATGGAAGAACATCTCAACATCAAACAATTCTATCAAAATGGGCAAACTGTTGTTGATTTATGTTGTCAGTTGAATCCAGATCTGATGCTTCAAAACACAATCCATCATGCATATCACCCATTTAAGACTCATGGCAGCATCACACATCCTGGTCACAGGGTCCTTCAAATATACAGTGGCCATATCTGGTGGTATATCCCAACCTATATTCAATGGTGTGTTAAGAGACGTGCTAGCAGTAATGATGAAACACATTGACATATCAGGTTTCCCAGGAGTGAGGATTTAGCCAATATGAAGGCTGACCTCTATGGATTTCATCGCCTCCCACATGTGGTGGGAGACACTGGTATCACACATATTGCCTTGGTGCCACTGCAGGCCAGTGAACAAGTCTATTACAACAGGAAGCACTTCCATTTTATCAACGTGCAAGAAGCACTTCGATTTTATCAACGTGCAAGTTGTCTGCTTGTCAGACCTCTCCTTCTCAAACATCTGTGCCCAGTTCCCAGGTTCAGCCCATGATTCCTTTGTAATGCGGAACAGTACCATACCCCAGCTGATGTCACAACTGCAAGCAGGGAGAGCCTGGCTGGTTGGTAAGTCACATCTGTCCTATTTTGTTTGTGCAATGTCGGGTGCTACAATCATGAAGTATGTGTCTCATTGTGGCACTTCTGTCTCTTTCCAAAACAGCCGCATCGGCATATCCAAGCTGTACTTGGTTGTTGAGACCATTGAGAAATCCAACTACGCCAGGGGAAGTCTGCTTCAATGAGGTCCATGGAAGAACACTTCGGCCAGTGGAGCAGGCTTTTGAGCTCCAGAAGGACAGATTTCACTGTTTGGACAAGACTGTAGGATCCTTCCTTTACTCACCCCGGAAGGTGTTTTCATATCTGCATGTCACATAGCATCACCATGGAGAGAAATATCTCTTACATCCCAGAGGAGGGGGAGCCTGGGTGAGAAATCTGAAATGTCAGATAAAGATGACAATGGTGAAGAGGAAGGAGCTGCATTGTGACAAGATCTCATTGACAGCTTCTTCTCATGAGTGTAAGTATGTCCTGAGATTTCATGACTTTGACTGTACAGTGAACCGTAGATGTGATAATGTGTGGAGTATGTTTTTGTGAATAGCTAGGGAGCTGATGCTCAGGAAAAATCTGTCCTAGTGTATTTGATGAGGAAGCTTTTGACACATACATTTTGATGATGTTGCTTTATTTGGGTCAGGTTATTCGAATGGACTTTGTTATCCAGACGTTTGCTATGTGACTTGTGTCATATGTATGGTTTCATAACTATACTCCTTGTTTTGTTCTTTGTTCAGGTACCTTCACAATGAGATCTTCATTTGGACAATTCAGAGTTGTGACATTGGCCTGTATATTGTGCTTATGTGACATATAAAGTGGAAATGGATTGTTCCTAGGAATGTATTTCACAGACATTAGGTGTAGATGACCTGTGTCAAGGCAGCTTGCACAGTGACAGGAAAGAAGTGTAGAAGACTCCATTGGACTTGTTCATTGTTGTGTGGTGGCCATGATGAATGATGTGTGTCATCATGTGGTCAGTAGAAATTTTGTTGTAGGCCAAAATCATGTTAGTTCCCTTTCACATTGGCTAAACTCTCTTTTGTCTGAACTGTTTGTAGCTGTTAACTTGTTTCATCATTGTAGACCAAAGTTCCTGTGGCACATCACTGACATGGTCACATGGACACAAGTCATACCATCAGATGCAGTAGCACTGGATTGTAATTACTCTGTGATCCGGAACTGTTGTACTGCCATCTGTCTGGGTGTTGCATTCTATGAGGTGGACTTCCTTTTGATAGTTAGGGGATATGGCTCCACCTGAAGACATCAACCATATCCAGTTTTGCCAATTCAACATGACATGCCAGATATGCCCATTCCTACAATGTTCGGGTGGTCTGTGTCAGTATATATGGGGCCTACACAGTGTGATATGGTCATGTCTGAATTTCTATGTTTCTGACATCTTGACAGCCTATATGGTGAACAATATAATAACACCGCTCCTGAAACAAGACACTTACATGTCTGTGGTGGTGTTTAATGGTTTTAATCCTGAGCTGGGCACTGTGTACATAAAACATACCTCTACTTACACAAGTAGCTTGTATCTTCATTGTATGGTTCACAGGGTCTGACATATCAACATAGTTAAACGTGAAATTTAAGACAGCAGACAATGCTTTTGTGACGGGTAAATTTATTACAATGCTAATGTAGAACATTTGGGCAAAAAGAAACAAAAACGTAAAGTGAAGGGGTCAGTCATGGTCAATGACATTTTTGGAGTACATGCTACACCATTGGAAGTCCAAAGTCCAGAGTACTCCGCCCATTGGAACTTGAATGTGGTTCAGGATTAGTCCGCAGAGTGTATCTGTGACACACAAAAGGAGGACATTAACAAAGAGGTTTCTTGCTGGCAGTGATGGGTGGCTTGCAACCTCCTAGATTCTTACAGGGACGTCACCGTTTGTGAGGGCAGGGGGGATCAGCTGCTTCAGAGGCAGGGATGTATGAGGGTGGTTGTGCCTCTGGCAGGGCCTCCTCTCCTGTGGTTGCCATAGATGTACTTAGGCTTGAGGTAGCTGGCCCACAGAATAGCTGCTTCTTTTCCCAGAGTTCAGTTAACACCTCGTCCATCACACCTTGGGACTCCTAATATACCTCCAAGACATGGCTGATGGTATCCTGGTTGACAGCAGCCCCAGTGGCATCACTTTACAGGCCCACAGCATCCCTCCAACTCACCCTAACCCTACGAGCATATGCCCTTGGCACAGGGTGCCCTCTCCAGCTGGGTCCTGCACTCTCAGTGTCAGGAGTGTTGGGTTGTACCTCAGGATTCAGGACTGGGGGGCACAAGATGGTTGAAACTGTGCTAGATACACAGGTGGGGTGGCGAGTTGTTGCCTGCCATGTTGATACAGCAGGGGCAGAGGGGCATCATTGTGGGCACAGTGAGCCCAGTCAAGCCTCTTCAGATCCCCGAGACCCTAGGCCATAGGACTTCAGAACATTTACTCACAGCATATTAAAAATTGGATTCTACACTTCGATCCTCAAACAGTATGGTACCTGTAAAGAAAGACAAGATTAACAGTTAAAAATGAGCCACAGTATTGTGCAGGGAATACAGACAACAAGGAAGGAATTTCTCCAAGCTTATTTTTTTTGTCTTTTTTGTTTGAATTGTAATTGTGCAAGTATAAATGCAAGGCACAAGAATATTCAAAGACAGAGACTTATCTTCAAATTCTGGTTGTTTCTTCATGTAAAGATTGAAAGACATTTTAATTATAAGAAGTAAAGTAACTTCATAGCGTACTAAAGGCTAAATCCAGGGAATTTCTCTTGTGGGTACATTTTATTTATTGTATTGTTCACACTTTATTAAGTTGAATACATTGTGCATGTATATTTAAACTATTGTTTTGGTGTCATCTCTAGGAATCGCTCCACCTACACAGCCCCCAGTGTAATTCTCCACGGCACACTATTATCCGGTGACCTTTTTTCGCAACTTCTCATAAGAAGACCTTCCGCAACACACAGGTGCAATTCAAGTCACCATAATAATAGGCCAGGGTATAGAATCAGGTTTGGGACAGTGGGAGTGAAATCTATTTCCTTAAGGTAGGCCCCTACTAATTAACACTCTTGTTATCTTCCAAGGTCGACTACTGAACCAAGAGAGAATGAATATCTTATTGGAAGGCCCCTCTCCCGGAATCTTACCTGTTACCCTGGACATATCAGCTTCCCACGCTGTAAGTAGGAAGTTAGGGGTGGGTCCCTATTGTCCCCGCAAAGCAACAAACAACTCTTCTTCAGGTAAGAGTATTCCTTGGAACTCGTACACCAGGTTCCCCAGATGTGCCAGAACTGTCATCCACAAGTCCAGGAGTGTTGTCATCACTGAGGGTGTCTACGGGGGTAGAATAGGAGTCTGGTCAGTGGACGAAGTCTGCCCAGGGGCTGTGCCAGCTTGACGAATTAAGAAAGAGAGTACATTGTTATTGGTTGAAGTGTGACATCTACCTCCAAAGGTTTTGTGTTACAGTAAGTAGAGACATTGGACATTCTTAAGTGGTAGGTTAGCCCATTGTGCCATGTTGCCATGGTATTGTAGTATTTGGCATGACATGTGTGAAGCTTGCCTAACCTATTAGACCCAAGCAACTCATTAGATGTGCTGATCATTTGCTCTTTAGATGACAGAATGAAAATGACATCTTCCAAACACTGAACCCAACACAGTGGAGAGGCAACATGTGTATTTGACCATTCGGAGACCATGTTGAGTGAGATACAGGCAAGCAGACAACTTTGTTGTAAATGTATTTGCAGTCATCATGTGTGCAGTGAGGAGTCAATGTGTTTGCTGTCACTACCAATCTGCTGATGTAGCTTCAGGCCTTAGGAATACTTGGCGTACACACTTGGTAAGGTGTCATTCTTGTCCTCAATGGTTTAATCTTGGGATACCAGGTCAAGATGGAGCTAGGTAGACAGACACATCTCTGAGTTGAGCATGATCTTTATATTGTTCACTCCCCTGTGAGTAACCTTAATTTAATACATAGCAAACAATTGTATTTGGCCAAGTGCACACTGGGCTAGTGGTTGGAGTTACAGAAACCGGGCCTCCTGGAATTTGCAGTCAGGTCACTCTCTACTGCCCAACACTTGACAAATGGTATTCTCCCAGGGGAGTACATGAGGTATAACAAACAGGTGTTTTGGGGCATGTGAACACAGGGCAGGTGGTTGGAGTTACAGAAACAGGTCCTCCTGGGATTTACAGTCAGGTCACTCCCTCTACTTCACACATTAGACAAATTGCATACTCCCAGGTGAGTGAAAAGCTTTTGAGAGATAACAAACAGGTGTATTTGGGCAAGTGAATACTGGTCTGGTGGTTGGAGTTACAGAAACAAGGCCTCCTGGGATTTACAGTCAGGTCACTCCCTCTCCTTCACACACTAGACAAATGGACTACTCCCAGGTAAGTGAACAGCATTTGAGAGATAACAAAGAGGTATATTTAGACATGTGAACATGGGGCTGGTGGTTGGAATTGCAGAAATAAGGTCTCCTAGGATTTGCAGTCAGGTCACTCCCTTTACTTCACACTCTAGACAGATGGCATGCTCCCAGGCTAGTGAACAGCATTTGAAAGATAACTAATAGGTGTATTTTGGCAAGTGAACACTGAGCTGGTGGTTAGAGGTACAGAAACAAGGCCTCCTAGGATTTGCAGTCAGGTCACGCCCTCTACTTCACACTCTAGACAAATGGTACACTCCCAGGTTAGAAAACAGCATTTGAGAGATAACAAACAGCTGTTTTTGGGCAAGTAAAAATTGGGCTGGTGGTTGGAGTTACAAAAACAGGGCCTCCCGGGATTTGCAGTCAGGTCACTCCATCTACTTCCCAACACTTGACAAATGTTGGGTATAACATATCTGTTGCCAGACTGCATTTAGGTTGGAGCTTATATTTACATGTTGAGACATACCATGAGTCCTGGGATGATCCTGTGATATTGAAACTCTTATAGGCACCTTTCTAACCTATGGCATGTGATGGGCCTTGGCAGCTGTGATGTTAGGTCGAACAATACACAATGACACACTTACATCTCAAATACTCTTGATATAAAATGTTGGTAAAGTCAACAAAAAACATAATGGCACAAGCTGAGCTGTGAGCATACAGGACATTGCAGTTTCTCAAAAGTTTTTATGTTGCAACTTACCAGACTGTGTTCCCCCAGGTATTCCTGTCAAGCCCTCAGGATGTGGGATGGTCAAGGCCTTCTCTCACCAGGGAAAGAGATCAGGGAATGCACCTTCCCCTTCAGGTTGTTCCACTCTTCCTAATTCCTCCTTTGTGCACAGGGTGGTGCCTAGAACATTCTGTGAACAATCCTTTGCCACATTTCCATTTTCCTACTGAGGGGAGTGTGCTGGACTTGGGCTCCAACAATTGTGGCTTTGCTCTTTATCATTTCATCCACTATGACTCTTAACTCATCCTCCAGGGATTTTTGGGATGTGAAATGGTGGGAAATTAAAGTGGGTGACAGGTAGTTACTTAAAAAAAGGAAAGTGATGTGAGGAGTAAATCAAAAAAAGTGTACGAAAGGGGTTTATTGGGATAGTGAAAAAAGGGTGCCTATCTCTCTGAATAAAATCAAATGTGGTCTCTTAGTTGCAGTGGAGATGTACAGGATCACGGTCTGTGAAGGGGTGTGTTTTGTAGTGTGATTTGCATGTGTGTCAACTGGGCCCATTATTGGCAGCTATGTTTTTTAATTCATCCAATGGGCACTTATCTGTTGCTTTACTGAATGTGTACCATGGTGGTTGACCGTCGGAGGCTACCCATCCCAAAGGGGACCGCCACATTGACTGTGTGTTTGTATTTGGCTTGGTGGTTGGGCGCGGCACTGATTGTGCCGGAGTTCAGACCACCAAGATAACAGACTGCTGTGGCACTGACAGTCAGCACTTTGGCTTGGTGGGCAGAGGTACTGCCTGAATACATCATAATCCGGCAGTCTGGGGACCGCTGCTGCAGCGGTCTGGTGGTCTGACCACCAAGCTCACAATTTGGCCCTTTGTTCTTTTTTCAAAATTTCCAAGAAATTGTCTGTGTTGGAGTGTGTTAGACCTGACAGCCTTAGGGTGGTCACCCCTAACTTTTTGCCTGCCTCCCTCCACTTTTTAGATACTGTTTTTGCTGGTTTTAAGACTCTGCACACTTTGCCACTGCTAACCAGTGCTAAAGTGCACATGCTCTCTCCCTTTAAACATGGTAACCTTGGATCATACCCAATTGGATTGTTTAATTTACTTATAAGTCCCTAGTAAAGTACACTACATGTGCCCAGGGCCTGTAAATTAAATGCTACTAGTGGGCCTGCAGCACTGGTTGTGCCACCCACTTAAGTAGCTCCTTAACCTTGTCTCAGGCCTGCCATTGCAAGGCCTGTGTGCGCAGTTTTACAGCCAAATTCGACTTGGCATTTAAAAGTACTTGCCAAGCCTAAAACTCCCCTTTTTCTATATATAAGTCACCCTTAAGGTATGCCCTAGGTAACACATAGGGCAGGGTGCTGTGTAGGCAAAATACAGGACATGTACCTGTGTAGTTTACATGTCCTGGTAGTGTAAAACTCCTAAATTTGTTTTACACTGCTGTGAGGCCTGATCCCTTTATAGGCTTACATTTGGGCTGCCCTCATATATTGATTGAGTGGTAGCTGCTGATCTAAGAGGAGTAGGAAGCTCATATTTAGTATGGCCAGAATGCTGATACAAAATCCTGCTGACTGGTGAAGTTGGATTTAATATTACTATTTTAGAAATGCCACTTTTAGAAAGTGAGCATTTCTTTGCACTTAAATCCTTCTTCTATGCCTTACAATCCACATCTGGCTGGGTTTAGTTGACAGCTCCCTTGTGCATTCACTCAGACACACCCCAAACACAGGATACTCAGCCTCACTTGCATACATCTGCATTTTTATTGGGTCTTCCTGCGCTGGGAGGGGGAGGGCCTGACACTTGCATTACAAAGGACAGTATCCTGCCCTCACACAAAGCACTGCCACACCCCCTACTGGGACCTTGGCAGACAGGATGGAACTGAAAGGGTACCTTGTACACTTCTAAGCCACTCTTTGAAGTCTCCCCCACTTCAAAGGCACATTTGGGTATTTAAACAGGGCCTCTGCCCCTACCAACTCAGATACTTCCTGGAGAAGAGAACCTGAACCAGAACCTGCATCCTGCCAAGAAGACCTGCCTGGCTGCTTTCTGTGAATGACTGCTGCCTTGCTGTTGCCCTGCTGCCTTGCTGCTCTCTGGCTGTGGTGAGCAATGCTCTCCAAGGGCTTGGATAGAGCTTGCCTCCTGTTCTCTGAAGTCTCAGGACCAAAAAGACTTTGGCCCTCATTACAACCCTGGTGGTCGGTGATAAAGCGGCGGTAATACCGCCAACAGGCCGGCGGTAATAAATATGAAATTATGACCATTGCGGAAACTGCGCAGATAGACAGCCGCTTTAACACACCGATCGCCAGGGCAAAACCAACAGACACCACGGCGGTAACCGCCGACAGCCAGGTGGAAGACAATGTACCACCAACAGTAATATGACACACCTATCCGCCACCTTTTCCAGGGGGGTACCAACGAAAACAAAAGCCTGGTGGAAAAACTGCACAGAAGGGGACCGTCTCACCTCTGGAGACTCAGAGAAGAACCACGCCGCCATGGAGCCGAGTTGCATGTGTTCCCCATGGTCTTCTACCTTCTGCTCAATTACGAACACCAATGCCGGCAAAGACGACCACGGTGAGTACTGCCGCCTAGCACACAGGGGAGGGGGGGAGGAAAAAGAGAGTAACACACACAAGCAACATGCAACACCCCCACCCCAACACCACACACACAACCAGATGCAGTAACTTAACATATACACCCCGTACCCCTCAGGAATTATGCAAGGACAACTGCTATGGTGTAAAAGGGCTATGATGAGATAAATATAGGTGAAATTTGTGCATCCAAATCAAAAAGTATGTAATTATTTACAATGCAAGGGGCACTGCCCAGTCCTCAATGTCAGTGGACCACAGGGCCACATCACAAAGTCCAAGGCCCAACCTCACTCCTGCAACAACACAGAGAAAACACTGCAGGGGCATCAGTTCGAAAATAGGCAGGCACCTCAAGGGGATGGGGAATGGGGAGGCACCTCAGCCGGAAGATTTTACAAAGCCACTGGTCCTGGAGGGGCCAGCATGCTCTGTGCTTGGTCCTGGGTAGTGGAAGGCCACAGTCTATTAAGTGGGTGATTTACCCACTGCTTGGTCCTGGGGAATGCAAGGCCACAGTCTCTCAAGTGGGTGACTTGTCCACTGCGTGGTCCTGGGGAGTGCAAGGCCACAGTCTCTCAAGTGGGTGACTTGCCTACTGCTTGGTCCTGGGGAGTGTAAGGCCACAGTCTCTTAAGTGGGTGACTTGCCCACTGGTTCCTCCTGGGGAGTATGGGGTGAGTGGATGGCTTCTCCACTGGTTCTGGAGGGGGCAACATGCCCTGTGATGCAGATCTTGGGGAGTGCAAGGTCACATTCTCTCACCTGGGTGTCAGACCCACAGGATTTGCTGGGGGTAGACCGCACAACAGCCCATGGACGCAGGACTACACATTGTCCGCTGGCGGTGACAGCTGCTCAGTGGTGGGGGTTAGTGGTGGGGGCTCCAACTGAGTCCCAGCACCAGGCCTCTTGTCCTTTTAGCCTGCTGGTGCAGGCCCTTTGCCCTTCCTGTCAGCAGCTGGGGATGGCTCCTTGTTCCTTTTGGCAACAGCTGGGGACTGCTCTTTCCCCTTCCTCTCAGCAACCAGAGATTGCTCCTTGCCCTTCATTTTACCAGCTGGGGTTGCCTCCTTTCCCTTCCTTTTTGCAGCAGGGGGTGCCTCCTTGCCCCTCCTTGCAGCACTTGGTGCAGGCACCATATCAGTGTGGCTGCTGGTGCCCAGGATCCTCTCCCACCTGGTGTAGCTGTGGACACTACTGTGCCCCTGGGGTGGGTGGCTGAGGTGCTTGGCTGGGTTTTGACCACCCTGGCCTGACGTGAGGGACGGAGGGCGGGAGGCCTCTGGAAGAGGTCAATGTTGGTGAGAAAAAGCTTCTTAGGGAAATTGGGGTGGAAAGAGGGAGATGGTTTGGGAGTGGAGGAAGAGGGAGTGGTTGTAGGAGGTGTCTGTCTGCTGTGTTTGGCTGCAGGTGCATGGGGTGGATGCTGTTGTGAGGTGGATGGCTGTTGGGTGTCTGAGTGCTTGCATTTGTGTACTTTGGGAGGAGGGGCCATAGACACAGTGGGAGAGGACACAGGTGCATGGAAGTGGGGGGTGGTGACTGCCAGTGAGGGGCGTGTGCTGATAGGTGTGCTGGTGATGGGGGTAGTGGATGAGGATGTTGTGCCTGCAGGTGTGAGTGTAGATGCAACTGGAGGGAGGTGGAGGACGAGGAGGAGGGGCAACAGTGGAGGCAGTGGATGTTAGTATGTTTGCATCTGGATGGTGTTTGTGTAAGTGCCTGGGGGATGAAGTGTGGTGCTTGTGTTTGCCTTGTCCACTCTTGTGTGTTGTCCTGGGTGCATGTTCATCTGACTGTGTGCTTGGGATAGGTTGTGGTTGAGGGGAATGGGATTGAGAAGAGGAAGATGGAGGGGGGAGGCTAGAAACAGGGACAATGGCTGCCATCAGAGAGGGGACAGAGCATGGATTGATCTATGATGGGCCGTTATGCCAGTGTGAATGACCTTCAGGAATGCATTTGTCTGTTGCATTTGGCTGACAGCCCCTGGATTGCATTCACAATGGTTGACTGTCCAACAAAGATGGATCGCAGGAGGTCAATAGCCTCCTCACTCAGGGCAGCAGGGCTCACTGGGGCAGGCCCTGAGGTGCCTGGGGCGAAGGAGATGCCCACCCTCCTGGGTAAGCGGGCATGGGAAACTCGCTGAGGGGCTGCTGGGAGGGTGGTGCTGGTACTGGGGGTGGCGGCTGTACCTGTAGCCGGGGTGGGCACAGAGGTGTCCGCCACCAACAGGGAGCTTCCATCAGAGGAGGAATCTGTGTTCGAACTGTCCTCTCCTGTCTCCGTCGTGGTGCTCCCCTCGCCCCCCACCCCACTGGTGCCCTCACCGTTGGTGGATTCGGCCTCCTGGGCCCTGTGGGATGCAGCTCCCTCCATCGCTGGTGCCTCATCTCCTCTGCCAGATGATGCTAATGCACATAAGGACAGGGTGACAAAACAAAAAGGGGGGGAAGAGACAAAAGATACACTTGGTCAGTGGTGCCACCGTTGGCGTACACAACACACAGGGAACAGCCCTACGCACTAAGCAATGCACTACCAGTTACAATGCTAGTCACCAGGCCATGAGTAGAGACGGATACCGCCAACTCCTGGGACCCACAAACCACTGCCCAGTAATGGATGCCTACTAGCAAGGTTGGAGGAATTTCACATCAGAACCCTGCCTAACATGGGACCTACTCTGCAATGTCAGGCCTGGCCTAGGGGCACCCACAGTCCCACATCCCCCACCTGGATACCACCCCACCAGGGGTAAGTAGTAATGAAGGTCACTGTACTCACCCCCTTGTTGCTTCTGTGTGCAGCTCCGGATAGGCCACCGCCAGTATGCGGGCCATCAGGGGGGTTAGGGTTCGACGTTGGAGGCCATCCCCAGCTGGGACTCCGCCGTCTTCTGTGCCCAGCGTCTCAGGTCCTCCTAACGTTTGTGACAGTGGGTGCTCCGCCTGCCGTAGACCCCCAGGGTCCGCACGTCCTTGCCGATGGCACACAATATACCCTTTTTCTGAAGGGTGCTGACCTGCAGGGAAATGGACACAGGGAAATATATTAGTCCGACCATCATGCCTGTTACACTAATGGCTCACCATGCCCCTTCCCATCCCCATTAGCACAGACATGGCCCACAATACATGCTGCACGCTGCCCAGGGCCCATCCACCACCCACCCCCTACATGAGGCCTTCACACCCAGCACACCATGCATTCAGGCGCATGCATCAAACCCACAGTGTACTCACCTGTTGGCCTGGGGGCCCATGCAGCAGTCAGTACTGGGGTAGGACCCCATCCACCAGTCTCTCCAACTCCGCCAAGGTGAAGGCAGGGGCCCTTTCCCCAATGACAGGACCCATGGTTAGTTCCAGACACAGGTCACAGCAGCACTTGCAGTGTAGGTACTAACCTGTTGAAGGTCAGGTAGCAAGTGAGTGAACAGATAGAAAATGGTGGTGACGTCCACGGCGGTGCATAACGTCACTGCGGGCGTACATCACCATTGGCCACTGTACCCAATAGTGCCCAATGTTAACCAATTAGGAGTTGCATGGCGGTTTTCGACTGCCTCCCGCAATGGCGCACAACATCAGCGGAATGACCTTATTTCCACCTGTCCCTCCAAACAGGACAGGCGGACATTATTTCGGGGGGACGGTGGGTCATGGCTCCTAACTGAGTCACTGTACACATATGCACCGTTTGGACCTCTCCAACAAAATACTGTTACAATCACAACATGCATTGAAGTGTAGTGGTTAGAAATAAGAGATACTGACCAGCTGCTCACCATTTTGCCCCATAGATTGCAACCGCTGTGGATGAATAGGAGATGTAGACATATCCCTGTGTACAGACCCCCTGGTGGCAACAATGGAGGAGCCTGACCTAAACTCTGCTATCCGTCACCCCACCGGGATCCCCCCTTTTCTGCAAGTGCTATCAGTGCTCCATTTCCTGGCAACTGGTTCCTTCCAAGTGACAGTGGTCTTGGCAGCAGGAATGTCTCAGCCAATGTTCTCAATAGTGCTGACCAGAGTGTTGTCTGTCCTGATTAAACACATGCGCAGCTACATCATTGTCCCCCAGGTGGAGGATTTGGCCCCAGTGATAGCTGATTTCTATGCAATGGGACATATCCCCAACATTATTGGAGCAATCAATGGTACACATATTGCATTTGACCCCCGCTGGCGAAATGTACAGGTGTTCAGAAATCGAAAGAGCTTTCACTCCATGAAGGTGCAGATGGTGTGCCTGGCGGACCAGTACATCTCCCACGTCAATGCAAAGTATCCTGGGTCTATGCATAATCCCGAGGAATAGCAGTATCCCATGTGTGAGGGCTCAACTCCAGAGGCACAAGGTGTGGCTAATAGGTGAGTCCTGGTTCCCACCCAGTAAATGTTGGTGTACGGGTATGGTGTGGGCCCTAAGGGTTGGTGTGTGGCTAACAGTTGTCCCTCGATATTTGCAGGTGACTCTGGTTACCCCAACCTCTTGTGGCTACTGACCCCTGTGAGGAATCCCAGGACAAGGGCAGAGGAACGTTACAATGAGGCACATGGGCGAACAAGAAGAATTATAGAGAGGACCTTTGGCCTCCTGAAGGGCAGGTTTCATTGCCTCCATCTAATAATAATTGACGTTGAATTACAAATGATGACATTTACCCAAAGAATTCCTCAACCAAAGATGTTTTTTGCATGTTTCTCCAATATGCCTGGGAAAAGTGAAAACAAACATGTGGGTGGGTCTCTGGGTAAATGTTATCATTTGTAATTCAAAGTCCATTATTATTTTCCTAGGACCTTTGAATTTTAAAACTGATTAAAAAAACAGTACATGTTGAGGAATGTTTATCAGGCAGTACGCTATAAATGAATGGGATGATTTTAATATTTGCACAAATAGTATACATTTGGGTGAATGGATGGAATGTTGATTGAAAGGTTTCATCTATCATCCAAATTTCACTATTCTCAAGTTTAACTGTATTATGGACTGCTGAAAATTAGTATGCATTAGGTTTTTGTTATCATACAGCATGAAAGGTTCATAGCTGTAGGTTTCAGCAAGTCTAGAAAGAATGTTAATGTCTGAGTAGGTTTTAGGGGTTACTCTCATGGGATTCCTCTCCAGTTTGTTTTGCTTTGTATCTTTCTTCTTAAGTTATGGATTGTGGACAAATTAGTCACAATATGCATGGAATGTTCAGGGATACTTCCCTCAAAAACAGAGCTGCAGAGTTCACTGGAGGTGGCAGCTAACGTTTTAGTGTGCCACACATTTTCTCTAACTTCAATTTCCATTACAGAGGCAAAGTGGTTATGTTTGGTGGTTTCTGTTAACCATATCACTAAGCATAACTGTGCAGCCTTTGCAACAGGATGAGAAATACTGATCACAGATCCAATGACTCTTGGGTTCAGTTAACATCTCTTTACAATAAAGGTGTGAGAGTGTGAATTTTCTAATATGTTTATTAATGATTTTGGTGTAACTAAATGAATGATGAATTAACATGTAAAGCGGGTGACTTTTGAAAATGGTTGCCACAGTTCATTTTCTGTTCCTAACTGAGTAAAACTCTAATTAAATGTTGTGGTTATTTTCCATAATTCAATACATACATAAAAATGCATTTGAAGCTTAGTAGATTTGTCCACAGCTACCCCTAGTGGCTTGCTGCATTATGTCTTACAAGGTCATGTTTTAACAGAGCATTGCATAAGTTGAATGTTCTATTGTTTGAGAATGTTACTAATATGTGATTTCTCCTCAAGGATGGAAGTAAAGTTGATACTGTAAAGGTTCTTCCTGAAGAGAGACATGTTTGGACGGCGATGGAACAATGGAGCTATAGACGAGACGGAAGAGGAAAATAAATAATTGAAGAAAATGTGCTAGTTAATGTATTATTGTCATATTTTAGGTTATCAATTTAGTTGTTGATTGGCTGAAGCGTAACCACCCTATGTACTGACCAATCATAAGCTTTTTAGAATTTACTATAACAACCTTGGTAGAGCTGGAGATAAGGGGAGATGAGAGCAGATGAGATGAGATGCAGATGACCAGAGTTCAGATGTCTAGAGTCAAGATTCCAGTGTTCCCGTAGCAGTGTGGGCTTAGCTGTTGTTAGGCCCAATTCTTCTGAAGACATAACTGATGGTGTCCCCTAACTGAAGTAGACTGCTTGTTGCTATTGATTATGGGGTAAAGTATGTCATTATAATGTTATATGTGTCCCTTTTGATTTCCAAGTACCAGCTGCAACTTATGATCTGATTGCTGCATGTAAATATTTTTACTAACCCGAGTTAAAGAGTTTTTTCTAAATTTATGTTACTAAATTCTTTTCACATGATGTCTAACATGTTGATGCTAATTTGTGGTTAGTGAGGAAATTGAAATGCTAATGACTTACATTGACATCTTTTGAGTGTTGTACTAATGTATACTTTGACATTATTACCAGTCTTGGTATTATTAATAAATGTAATTCCCTTGGAGATTATTTGTTTGCTTGTCTTAATTAAATTGAGATATATAAGACGTTCTAATCAACCGTTATTAATCCTATATGCTTACGATTTGTGTTTGAGATTTATTTTCGTAACATTAGCATTGTTTTTGTAGGAAAATACATTTTATAATTCTTCTTAATAAACTGGTGTGGTTTTTGACTGAGGTTTTATATAATTGATTATGTTGATTAATATCGATGCTCACATTACTCATTGATGACATCCCCTCAAAACCTATGTCGCTTCGATCCATCGTCCTCTAGCGCACAATCCACTATTCAGTGTAAATAATAGCTAGGATTCCGTGGCGCTGCAGCAGTTTTTGGTAGCAGATTCCAGTTACGTCATTGTTTTGATGTCATAGTGAGGTGAATGTGAAGTTTTTTCGGTGAGAATAAAATTGTTTGGTTTGATGGGTTTTCTTTTTCTAAAATGTTATACGGATTTACCAAGATGAGTTGATAGTTGCCTTAAGTGCCTTTCCCCGGTTCTTGGAGACCCCCTAGGTTGAAAGGTATGTTCCTAGCAGTGTTGAATTGAGTGGAGTGATTTTACCTTGCACAGCTTTAGCTTATTTGCAGATGGTTGAGTTTAGAGGAGTAGATATACTCAAGTAGGTTTAGATGGAGTGGGCGTACTCCTTTAGGCTTGAGGGTAGGGAAGCGGCGTTCTTCATTTGAGTGTGGCGCTTAATGCAGGAATAAACTATCCACATAGTTGTTGATGACAGATCTAAGGAGAGAGGTCTGGGACGCTGGAGTATATTGACAAGTGTAGAGAGACACTTGGTATATGTTGTAATTCGTTCATTTAATAGACCGATCTGACGTGGTTGGTAAGTCGACTTTGTGAGAAAGTGGTGTGATTGGAACTATACTGAAGACTTGGTGAGTACTAAATGCAATAGACCATAGTCCAAGAATCAGTGGAAAAGTGCAATTTGCAGATCGAGTTTTACTCACGATTGTAGGAACTGTGAAAAAGAGTAGGTGAAAGCTGAAGATTACTTTGGAAGGTTTTGAAGCGATTGTATTACCCTACCTGTAGTAAATGAGCTAATTTGTTTTCTTTTTTTTTGGGGGGTTTAAGTTAGCTCGCAAATTAATATTGCGTTGATTTTGTGTGTGGGTTGTGAAAGAAATTGGTACGATAGGCTTTGTCAGCGTCTCAGCGAGTGTGCTGAGGCGGGTGAATGTGTTAGTGTGACGTAAGTGATGCGGCGCTGGGATTTGTTGATAAATAAGAAGAGTTGCGCACGGATTCGTCAATCAGTCCGACAATAAAGTAATGCGATTCGAAGGAGAGGGGGTCAAAGAGAATTATGGGATTGTAGTCACTTTTCATGATTGGTTGTTCTTTCTTTACTTTTGTTTACTATTTGTGCTTGCTTCGATTAACTGAATTCATAAATATTTTTTGTTGTGGACACCAGCTTTAAATAAAATTCTTTTGAAAATGAAGTTTTTCAAAGCTTTGAGAAGCGCGCTGAGGGGTGAGGAGTATATTCTGACACTTGAAGGAGAGGTTTGTCCACCAGAAAATACTCTGGCATATATTGTGTTTGAGGAGAAAGGTGCAGGAGCATATCTTTGGTTGAAACATTGGGTCAGAATTACAAAGAAAGAAGGTTGTTTAGGTTTTTCCAGAACATGGTACATTCAATTTGAGAATTTTGGAAAATTTGAGGACAAAGATGTACAAATTAAAACCTTCATCGAGGCCAGCACAATACAAAGCTTTAGCGATGTGGGAGCTGGTAGCTAAACAGCAACAGGCATTAAAATTTTAAAAGAAAATGAGGAGAGTGGAAAAGATGTTAGCGGAAGCTATATGGGATGAGGGGCAGAAAAGGTGGGAAGTAGAAACATTACATGGCATTAGATTATTTCCTGCAAGGATGAAGGAGGATGAGACTGAAACAAAAGATGGAAAGAAAAAGAATAAGGGTTCAACAGAGACTAAAGAACAAAATTTGAAGGACTTGAAAAGAGTCATGTTCAATGATGATGATGAGATGGGTGAAGATGAGATAATTTCTCAGATTCTAGAGGCTTATCCTCCACCAAATGCGAATCAGAGGAATGATAATAGATCGAATGGGAGTGGAATTAGTAATACAATCCCTAATGCACCATCAACTTCAGAATTATCAAGAAGTATCCTGGACAATGAGCGAGTTCAGATGTGGAGTAGGTTCAATGATTAATTGAGCAACAGACAGCAGTTCGAAATGAACATTCCTGAGATACAGCCAGAGGCTTAAATGGTGAGGACAACTACTAATTTAGTGTTGTCACAAGGTCAGCAAGGGATGATCTTAAGAGAGCCTGTTCAAATACAGATTCCACAAATGCAGAGCATGGGTGCAGGACAGATGCAGAGGGTTGGATCCTTGACTAATCCAGATGCAATTACTGTACCTATTACGATGGGTCCGGTAACTCCATTATATGCAGGTGTAGATAATAGTGGAGTGAGTTCATTAATTAATGTGCAGGATAGACAAGGACCAAATTTGAATGAGACTAATTCTCTAATAGATTTGTCTCCTGTTGAGAATTCTGGAACAATATTCTGTAATAATCAGGGACAGAGAGCAACGGTTCCCAAACAATGTGCAAGTGCAGGACAAGAGCGAGGGGTAGGTGAACAAGCTAATGGAGTTTCATTGAAGGGTTTGACTGCATATGAAATAACAAAAAGTGATTGGAAGATTTAAGTAATTCAAAACCACAATAAAGAAAAGATAAAAAGGAAGAAACAATAAACAGAGTAAAATTGAACATGGAAGGAAATGAACTCTTAGAAGGGACCATGGGGGTGAACAGACTTGAGTCCTATACTGAAGCTCAGTTGAGAAATCTATGTAAAATAATTACAAGAGGAGCAGACAGGGTTTATCAGCAGTTTCAAGAAGTAGCAGACGATTATGACATTGATTTGTCAAAAACCAAAACTCTGAAAAGAAGTTACAGGTTAAACACGGAGGAGGAAGATTTTATACACATGAGATCTACAGGGATGAGAACACATCTCAGAGAATTACTGGAGAAAGTACAGATTTGTAGAGCATTAGACAAATGGGAAGGCAGATGGGTCAAGAAAAGAGAAAGACCAAAGAAAGGCAGAAGAGTCAGTGAAAATGATGCCAATGAGAGAAACACCAGGAGGGAATTTTATACATGTACCTTGGAATAGGAGTGATATTATAAGTTTTACAAATGATTACCCAAGGCTGAGAGAGAAACCGATCGAGTGGTATCAGAAAACAGATAGGTTTGTGAAACTTGCAAAGTGTCTATGGGAAGATCTGAGTACACTTTTTTATATTGTTGTTCCAGCAGATTTGTGGACTGAATGCAAGAGGAGTGTTGATTGGCCAACAAGTGAACCACAAAGAGATTTGAAAACAGGTGCGCCATCTCCTGAAGTAATGAAACATTACTATAAGGTTATTGAGTTTCTGAAAACGAGAATTTCACAGAAAAAAGTTGATTGGCAATGCATAGATAGAACATCACTGGAAGGAAAGGAATCAGTTCATGCATCTTATGAAAGGTTGTTGAAGGCCTTCAAGCAATTCATTGGTGTAGAAACAATTGAGAAAGAGAGCATGAATCATTTGGTGTTCAGATTTGTTGAAGGGTTGACACCAGAAGTAAGTCAAATGATTAAGAATCACTTAATTTGTAGGCAAGCAAAGCCGATGATTGATGAGGTGTTGCAGTATACTAAATACTGTAGTGATGAAAATGAGCTGAAGCAGAAAATGTTGAGGGAGAAAGCGATGGTGATGCAGATTAAGGCTGCACAGACAGGATTGCAGGGACATTTTCAACAGCTGCCCCAGGGAAATGGTTTGTTTCCAAGTCAAGGTTGAGGCAGAGGTCGAGGTGGAATGATGAATCTGGTAGTCAATAGAAATGTGGATTTGAGTTCAGTGGTGATGCAGGATGAGCAGCAAAGGCGGAAGGTGTTGCCTTGTCAAATTTACGGATTCATTGGACATTGGAAAAGACAGTGCCCGTTGTTAAATCAGGGAGGAATTGTACAACAAACAAATGGTGTCAATTCATATCAGAGCATGAGAGGACCTAGAATGGGAGGTCAAAGACGAAATTTCCAAAACAATGTGAACAATATGCAAGGTTTTCAGCCTTTACAGTCAGTGCAACAGATACAGAATGCACAACCTCAGGTACAACACGTACAAATGCCACAAATTAAACAAATGCAGCCACAGGTGCAGATGGTGCCTGTACAGCAGATGCACATGCTGAGACAGGTTCAAATGATACAGAGCCCTATAAAGCAGCAACAAGTAATGCTTTCACAAGTGGTCACAAATCAGAGTAAGAACAAAAGTGTAAAAACAGCTGAACAATTTCTTTTATACAGTGAGAATGAAATAAAAGCTGAATGGCCGTTAGATAGTTCAGATGAGGAGGAGTATATGATGGCCGCGTTATTAGAAGTGGATCAGAGGGGTCTTTATGTGAAGGGTGAAGTACATGGTCATGAGGTTAATGTTCTGGTTGACACAGGAGCAACACGCTCAACAGTGAGAATTATAGAAGTTCCTGATATACCAGTTTCAGAAAGGACAGTGCAAATAGTAGGAGTTGCAAATAAACATTTGGTCAACACTCTTACAGAACCAGTTCTTGTGAAAATTGTCAATTTTGGAGATTACCATAGCTTTGTTGTTTGTGATTCCAGTCCAGTGTCATTGTTGGGAAGAGACTTATTGTGCAAAATAAATTCTTCGATTTTGTGTTCAACGACAGGAATTAAAATTGAGACAAACAGTGATGAAGAAAAAGATTTGTCATTTGATGATGAGAAAAGAACAAACTTTTGTGAATTGGCTTTGTTGAATATCAATGATCAGACAAATGAAAATGAGCAGGCAAATGAAGATTAGAATTTAGAAGACTTAACTAATGTCTTTCCAGTTTTTAAAAGAAAGAACTGCCGATCGAGTTGCAGGAAAGAGTTAAATCAAAAGTTTGGGACTTCTCAGGTAAAGACATTGGTTTGATTAAAGTAATCAAAGGGGTCAAATTGGCAGTGAAAGAGAACGTAGTGTTTCCTCAGACTGCACAATATCCAATGACAAAGGAGGCAATTGAAGGGATAAGACCTTTAATAGAGCAGTTTTTGGAACAGGGAGTTTTGAAAGAAGTGATGAGCAGTCCGTGTAACTCACCAATAATGGGTTTCAAAAAGCCGAATGGGAGAATTTGACTTGTTCAGGACTTGAGGAAAATAAATGACATTGTGGTGAAATGTTGTCCAGTTGTGCCAAATCCAGCAGTGATAATGTTTCAGATTCCATGTGATGCAGAATGGTTCACAGTAATTGATTTGTGCCAAGCTTTCTTTTCAGTACCTCTACATGAGGACAGCAGATATCTCTTTTGTTTCAAGTTCTTGACCAGAGTCTATTGCTGGTGTAGAATTCCTCAAGGGTTTTCAGAATTACCATCAATTTTCAATCAGATTTTGAAAAAGAACCTGGAGTCATTAGTAATGCCTTACCAATCAACATTAGTACAGTATATTTGATGATTTGTTAATTGCATCGAAGACAAAGGAAGGTTGTAGAGAGGATACGATTGCATTGTTGAACGTTTAGGGAGGCAATGGTCATAAAGTATCTCCTACTAAACTGCAGTACTGTCAACAGGAGGTGAAATATTTGGGACATTTCATTGAGAAAATGTCAAGGAGAATTTCAAGAGAAAGAGTAGCGGCAATAATGAAAATGAAAAACCGAATTCGCAGAAAGAGTTGAGGATGTTTCTGGGGATGGTAGGATATTGTCACCAGTGGATTCCAAATTGTTCCGCTATTTCTAAACCACTACAGAGATTGACACATAAGGATGTTTCAGATCCCATAATGATGGATGAGGACTGCATGAGAGCATTTATTGAATTGAGAGAGAGTTTGAGTCAAGCTCCAGCCTTAGGTATGCCTGATTACACAAAACCTTTATTCTTGTTTTGTCCTGAGAGAGATGGATGTTCTTGACACAAACACATGGTGGTGTCAATTGTCCAGTAGCATATTTTTCAGCTACTTTGGATAATGTTGAAGCAGCCTTACCCTGATGTTTACGAGCAGTTGCAGCAGTTGAGCAGAGTATAACTCAAAGTGAAAACATTGTGATTGGTTATCCTCTGACAGTGATGGTACCTCATTCGATACAAATTCTATTGACTAGGTCAAAAACGTAATAAATGACAAATGCAAGATTGACACGATATGAGACAGTGATTCTTGGAGCACCAAATGTAACAATCAAAAGGTGCACAGTGCTTAACCTGTCAACATTGTTACCAAATGAGGGAGATGATCCAAATAAAATAGATGATATTGAACGTGATTGTTTGGAGGTGACAGAACTATGCACCAAACCAAGAGATGACATTAAAGACACTTGTTTGGAAGACAATGATCAAATTCTTTTTGTCGATGGTTCTTGCTTAAGAGACAACAGGGGTGCCTCAAAAGCAGAATATGCAGTGTGTACAGTCACTGGCATACTAGAAGCTTCATGGCTTAAATGAGTAATTTCTGCACAAGTCGCAGAATTGGTGGCTCTTACCAGAGCATGCCTATTGTCAGACCAGATGAAAGTAATGATCTACACTGATAGTTAGTATGGATTTGGTATTGTACACGATTTTGGTCGAATTTGGTCGCAAAGGGGGTTCCTGACATCTTCAGGTTCACCTGTGAGAAATGGAGAAAGAATACATGATTTATTACAAGCTATACAGAAGCCTGAGAAAATTGCTGTGGTCAAATGCAGTGCACACCAGAGAGGACAAGATCATGTAACATTGGGAAATGCTTATGCAGGCCTGGCCACAAAATTCTGTGCTCTGAATGGGAATTCATTCAAAGGAAATTGGGAATTGATTGCTGAAAATGATGAGGTATATAAACGCATCATCATCATATACTTTATTCGACCATAGGTCATAAAAGTTACATATTAAATTGTACAAAAAAGGTACGTTTTCTTCATTATACTTTTACACTGGCTGAAAATAGTAAGGTTTAGAATAGGAAAAGCTTCTATAGGCAATGGCCTACTATAATCCACCATTGATCCCGATACATAACTTAACATTTAGATACCAGGGTTTCTGAGACAATTGCTTCATAACGTTAAAATAGTACAAATATTTAAAACTCTTAAAACAATATGGGGTGATTTCAAAATACATATTTCCCAGATGGTATCATCATCAAGATAAATACAAACTATCCGACCCAAGATGTAAAAATTTAAAGTGCTGATTTGATGTTACATAATAATATAATTCCTTAATAATTTAGATGGCATACTTTAACAAAGAGAGCCTACTACCGGCATAATCATTTGGCAAATTTAAGCACTGTCAAGTCGTTAAGACACAAGCACAGTGTGATAAAAAGCTTATATATTAACTTAAAATGGTTATCGGATTCATGTTAAAATGGCACGAGTACCAGACAGATGCATAAAAAATAGCTCTTTATGGCTAAAACTAGTGTTAAAATGGCAGAAACACATAATGATTACCTACATAATGTCTGAAAAATCTATTCCAAGCCCTATCCAACCCACTTCATCCAGATCATCTTCATCATCAACTTAGTTCATCAATGACCATAAAAGCACATAAAACAGAATATAATAATTCTTAAGTAAATAAATAAATACATGTCTGTAAATAGGTGTAAAATATTAAAACAATAACTTGATTTGCACATATGGCTCTAAATCTTACCTATATAGAGATAAGACCTTAAATAACTTTTTGAAGATGGCAACGTATGCACCAAGCTGTTGCTAAATACTTACTTACTGAAAGAATTACGTCAGCTGAATTATGGCTTTTTAGAACCCGTAGAGCCAAGGAGCAATTCTTGAATCCCATGTCCCTGCAAATCTTGCGGATCCATTTTGTTCGCGGAATCGCATAGGCTGGGCAGAAGAACATAAAATGCTCAATGGTTTCAAAAATACTGCCACAGGCAGGGCATGTATCGGGAAGATTAATCGACCCCCACCTATGAATCAATGACATCAGGGGCAGTGAGCCAAAACGAAACCTTGCGTATAAGCTCTTGCCTTGCAAGTCCGGTATCACATCCAAATAGGATTCAAACTTTGGGGACCATTTAATATCAGTAAAGGAATTAGTTAAGCGACCATGGGATTTATGGATTATGTAGTTGTCCTTAACATAAGACCAATAGGTTAACTTTAAAACATTTTTGTGCCGTCTCTCTAGTTTGTGGGGATTTTCCCAATAGTCGCCCAAGCCCAAAAGCCTAAGCCAATGGGCCACATGGCGAATCCAGGGAAGAGTATTAGCATTTTGGCATTTCAGTAAATCGAGTAATGCGGTCTTATATATATCTAGTTCGGGGGTTGTCCATAATCTAATCCAATAAAGGAGAGGTCTTTGAGTAGCTAGATCTGCTACTCGGCTTAACCCCAGATCTAGAAATAATGGAAGCAAGGGTGTAGTGCGTGGACATGCAATTAAAGCCCTTGCAAAGTTGTTTTCCCCCACACTGATCTTATTGCAGTTAGCGTAACCCCATACCTCCGCTCCGTACAGGGCTGCACTTTGAGCCTTAGCCGTGTAAATTTTTATTGCTGGGGAAACAACCTTTGTAAAGGAGCTTTGATAAAAACGCAATATGGATGAGGCTCTATGTTGAAGGAGCCCTGCACTTTTCGTAATCTGCTCTTCCCATAGTAGTTTACTGGTTAACCTAACTCCCAAGTAATCTATAGAGCTTACTTCCTTCAGCGGTACTCCCTCAATGTGGATGGAACATCTTTTCCTAGGTCCCTTGGATAAGACCATCAATTTTGTTTTGTTAATGTTAACCTCCAGCCCATAATCGCTACAGAATTGGTTAAACCGGTCAACAAGGGTCTGCAACCCCATTGGTGTCTTAGAAATGAGGAGTGAATCATCGGCAAAGAGCAGGATAGGGATTTTTTGTGTATTCAGGGAAGGGGCATCATTCTGGCCTGTGGACACAGCCTTTACTACTTCGTTGATAAATATAGTAAACAGTAGGGGGGCTAACACGCAACCTTGGCGAACTCCTCTTCTGATTGGAATCCGTTCTGTCAGTTCGCCTTGTTCACCCCACCTCACTTGGGCATAAGTGTTCTCATGCAGTCGTTTTAACAGGAGTAATAGATCCTCTGGGATTCCCAATCTACCCAGCACTTCCCACAGTTTGGCTCTTGGGACCAAATCAAAAGCCGATCGCAGGTCTATAAATACCACATACAGGCATTGTTTGGCCACAAGTACATATTTCCAATGCAATATGGCCAATCGAAAAACCTGGTCTATCGTGCTTGTTTTTGCACGAAACCCTGCCTGTAGATGGGAAAGGATTTGGTACTCCTCAACCCAATTGATTAACCTCTGTAAAATTTGTTTTGCAAAGATCTTTTGTAGGTTGTCTATAAGGCTAATTGGCCTGTAGTTGGCTGGGAGATTAGCATTCCCTTTTTTATAAATGGGTATGATCTCTGCCCCCTTCCATGTACCTGGAATTTGCCCCCCTGCCGCTATACTATTTGAAATGGCATTTATATACCAGGACCAGATATGTGGTTCTGATCTATAAAGATCTCCAGGAAGCTTATCTGGTCCAGGTGCTTTGCCAGGTTTTAGGCTATTTATAGCCTCAAGGGTCTCTTCTATTTTAAAAATGAGGCAACGCTCAGGGACACACTGAGACTCCACTTGGGGGGCCATACGGGAATTTGGTTCCAACAATTCTGTTGGAGAGTGGACCACATTGGTGTCCATTGGGCCCTCTGGTAGGGCATAGAGAGTAGTAAAATGCTCTACCCAGCTTTCTGGTTGGATATGGTTGCTGGGACAACTCCTACCTCCATTTTCTCTTTTAGACAGAAGCTCCCAGAAACGCTTATTGTTCTTCTCTCTGGAAGCATCTAATAATTCCTGCCACAGGGAATCCTCCCACTGCTTTTTAGCATAAGACAAAGTTGCTTTGTATAGGGACCTGGCTTGTTTAATTTCCCCCTGGGAACCAGACATTACTGCAACTCTTAACCCAGACTTAGCCTTTGAGCACCTCTCATCAAACCATCCCTTGCTTGCCCCTTTCCCTTCATGTGTCTTTGACCGCCTTGTTTTATAAAAAAAAGACCGTAGTTGGGTATACATGTTGTCATGTATTTTGAGAATCGGAATATTCCCCACTGCCTGGTCTTCATACTCTGCCAAATTATTTTAAAAAATCTGATATATTGCTCTGATATGATGAGGGTTGGACACCACTTTTGGCCATGTAATCTTGGTGAATTTGTTATTCCAACAAGATGGCGGAATGATTGTGACATGGTTATTAAGTGTTCTCCTGAACGTTTCTCCAGAAAGAGTAAGGAGCAAGGGGAAATGGTCACTGTCACATCTTACTTCTATTTTCATATCTACCAATTGGGGCCACAACCTAACATCGACCAAGAAGTAATCAATAGTGCTTGTCGACATGCCCCTTTTAAAAGTAGGTGCGCTGTTCATATCAGATGGAGTTCTACCGTTACAGGCCCTAAGGCCATGATTTAAACATAATGTGGCTAATTGCATGGCCACCCGAGATTTTTTGCATGGCTGGGTAATAGATAGTTGTGGGATCCCCCACTGCTCATCTTCTTCATCAGTTAAACCACTTGTAAGAATAGAAGGCTCGAAGGTACAGTTAAAATCTCCAGCTATGATTAGAATAGTTGAGGGGTGGAGGCATATATAAACGCATGTTGTTGAGACATTAGATTAGTTGAAAGCGATACAGAACAATGTTCCAGAAGAAGAGCGTAAAGACTGGATAAGACATCTTTGCATTCAAAGGGAGGATGAAATGTGGGTGACAGTAGAGGGGAAAGTAGTCTTACCAAACAGTTTGTTAACACAAATGGCTAGATACTACCATGGTCAAACGCACATAGAGAGAGATGCAATGATCAGAAGTTTTAAACAGTATTGGCACAATCCAAAATTTAGACAGGTGGCGGAGCTGGTTTGCCATAGGTGTGCAGTTTGTCAGCAGATGAATGTCGGCAAAGGAACAATTGTCAACATCGGACACATAGGTATGGCGGAAGATCCATTCAGTAGAATGCAAATGGTTTCATTGAGATGCCTGCATGTGCTGGTTTGAAATACGTGTTGGTGACTGTGTGCATTTTCAATCACTGGATTGAGGCATATTCAACAAGGAGAAATGACAGTCTTACGTTAGCTAAATTGCGTTTGCAAGAACTAATTCCATGTTTTGGTTTTCCGGTTTCAATTGAATCAGAGAGGGCAACACACTTCAATAATGAGGTGATAAAATTGCTTTTTTCTGCATTAAGCATCCAGCAGAGACTACATTGTAGTTATCGCCCAGAGGCTTCAGGACTCGTACAGCAAATGAATGGAACATTAAAATCACGATTGGCAAAAATGTGTGCATCAACAAATTTAAAATGGCCAGATGTTTTACCACTAGTGCTAATGTCAATGAGAAGCACTCCTGATAAGAAGACTGGGTTGTCTCCACATGAGATTTTGATGGGGAGAGCAGTGAGATTGCCAGCAATACCTGCAAATGCACTTGGGAATATTACAGATGATATGGTGCTAGATTATTGCAAAAGCCTGGTTGATGTGGTTCGGTCTTTTTCTCATCAGGTGGAAGCAACAACAGTACAACAAATGCAAGGTCAAGGCCACAGCTTGAGAGCTGGAGACTGGGTGCTTATACGGAAGCACGTAAGAAAGTCTTGCCTAGAACTACGGTGGAAGGGTCCTTATCAGATCATGATCCCAACAACGACAGTTGTGAAATGTGCTGATTTGCCGAATTGGGTGCATGCGAGCCATACGAGGAAAGTGCATGATCCAACAGAAAGAGACGAGGAACTGTTGAGATTACCAACAGTTGAAAACACTGGGAACAAAGAGAAAGAAAGTGAGCAGAACATCGAAAATGACAGAGATGTGTCTACTCCTATAACTGATGAGAAAGAACAAAATACTGAAGAAGTTGAACAATCACTAAAAAGAGTAGAAGAGTCAGTCGAGGAGTGTGTCCTCGAATGAGAGTGGACAGAAATAATTGACAGAAGGAAGATCTGCTCAGAGGAGGGTGTCCTCAGAAGCAGGTGGTTTGACATACCAAACTGAAGAAAGAACAGACCCCATTGGGAAAGGAATTGAGGGTAGTCCCGCCCAAGTGGATTATACTCTTCCTGAACCAATTGTGGGAACGTCGTAGGAAAAAGGTTCAAAGGCAAGTGAAGACTCAATATTGAGAAGATTGTTGATTAAAAAGACAATGAAAGGAGACCATTGGCAAGAGAAAGCTTCAAAGAGTGTAAAGGGTAGTGTAGTTCCACCAATTCAAGAGTAAAAGGTATTGAATGACGGAGAACATACTAGTGGAGAAGAAGGTGAAAGTGGCAGAAGACCAAAAAGGAAAAGAGTTGCAAGCAAAAGATATGCAGGACCAGAATGGGCAGACTTAAATACAAATGATTGGCAGGAAGAATTTTTGAGCTATTGTTTTGACAGAGACATTGAAAATTTTTACTTTGGCACGTGAAGATTATAAGAAAAGACATTGGGAAAATCAGATGAAAAGTCGTGCTTAAAAGGTCGTACTTGAGACATACAATAATACTTACTGGAATAGACAAATGAATAACTGGATTTGACAAGCTGCTATACTGAAATTGAAAAAGAGACTGTCCGGAGTGAATGAATTTTTGAAAAAAAAGAAAAACTTTTAGGAGGGATTTTTGAGTGTTTGTTTTTGAATAAAAAAAAAAAAAAATGGAATATAGAAAGTATGAGTAACTCACATAACCAAGACAGTACAATTAGTTGTTGTAAGTGTTAAATATTGGATTGGCTATAGTGAGTGTGTTAATATGCTTATTGTTATTTATAGGAGTGTCTGTTTATGAGATGGAGGGAGCCAACCAGACTATGAAGATTGATAATTCTTTAGATCTGACTGATACGTCACTAATGAAAGACAAATTTACAATAGATGTCAAATACTTACATGAAGAGAAAGAGCTTTCTTCTAATGTTTTCTATCGCTTGCATGAGTATGTTGAGGTGATGGACGCAAAAGGTTGTTATGTATGTACACAGTTTCCGACCTCAGTGGAAGACGGAACTACTTATCATAGTCTGCCTGTAACTTACGCTGTAAGTTGTAGTCTTTTGCTAACACATTTCTATAATCAAGAATATATCCAGTATTTCTATTCAAACTATGACATGGTGTTGTCATTTGTACCTGGCATAGTTTATTGAAATAGAATAGCCAAAGAGAATAACATAGTTATTATGAGAGATTTCTTTGAGCCTACTTTAACCTTTGGAACTGCTTTTGCCCATAGAAATAACCTAAAGTGTTTACTAAACCCTGTAGAAAAGAAATTCTTAGATACACAGAAGATAGAAGAAGAGAAAGAAAGGCAAAGATAGATAAGGGAATAATAAGTAGAAAACCTGGAGTTGATTATGCTTATACTGACATTACTAAACAGGGAAAACTAACAATAGATGCTGAGCATCTAGGAAGACTTTGTATATATAGACCTTGGAGTAAGAATGATAGATTGTTTGTTGGAAAGAGTGAGCGTAGGCATGTTTTTATGTTCAGGAGTAAGTGGGATTTTATGATGAATGGACATGATCCATTCATCATAAAATGTATTATTATATTTATTATATTTATTATATTTGTGGGAGAAATGCATATTACTGTCTTCCTAGAGGATGGTATTGAACATGTTCTTTGGGAATAGTCTTTCTGAAAATCTATCAGTTGGAAGACTTAAGTAAGATTCCTGAAACTATTAAATTTCAAACGAAACACAAGCGAGAATCAATTTCTAGCATTGTGGGAGACATTTTTGGGGCTATAATTCCTTCAGTGGGAGTAGTCTTGAATTCAATCAAAATACAGAAGTTGTCTACAATAGTGGATAACATGTTGACAAGATATTCTGAAGCTATCATTCTTCTAGATATAGAATTGGCTGCTACAAGAGCTATGGCACTTCAGAACCTCCTTGTGTTAGACATTCTTTTGGCAAAAGAAGGCGGAGTTTGTAAACTACTTGATTCAAATTGTTGTTGTTCATTTATACCTGATAATTCAGGTAAAGTTAAAGAGCTTATTAAAAATGTAATTACTAATAAAGAAGATTTAAAAGAACTAACATAAACTACTGTTTGTGAAAAAGCTGGCAAAGGGATTAAAGCTGTGGGAAATTGGTTTAGCAATGTGGGAAGAAATGTTATTTTGACAATGGCAAAACGGGTGTCAATAATTGTATTTTGTCTAATTGGAATTTGGGGAATATATAAGATGATAAAATGTTTTAGGAGAAGAAAATTGGAAAGGAAATAGAAGAAATTTTGAGATTCAAAAATCAAAAGGAGAAAGAGAAATAATGCGAAAATAAGTGAGACTAAATTTTGAGATTGATGATAATAAATGACTTTCTTATAGATTGATATGATGACACAAATAGTCATCAGAGGAGGGATTGTGAGAGTGTGAATTTTCTAATAGGTTTATTAATGGTTTTGGTGTAACTAAATGAATGATGAATTTACATGTAATACGGGTGACTTTTGAAAATGGTTGCCACAGTTCAATTTCTGTTCCTAACTGAGTAAAACTCTAATTAAATGTTGTGGTTATTTTCCATAATTCAATGCTTACATAAAAGTGCATTAGAAGCTTAGTAGATGTGTCCACTGCTACCCCTAGTGGGTTGCTGCATTATGTCTTACAAGGTCATATTTGAACAGAGCATTGTATAAGTTGAATGTTCTATTGTTTGAGAATGTTACTAATACGTGATTTTTCCTCGAGGATGGAAGTAAAGTCGATATTGTAAAAGTTTTTTCCTGAAGAGAGACATGTTTGGACGGAGATGGAACAATGGAGCTACAGACGAGACGGAAGAGGAAAAGAAACAGTTGAAGAAAATGTTCTAGTTAATGCATTATTGTCATATTTTAGGTTATCAATTTAGTTGTCGATTGGCTGAAGCGTAACCACCCTATATACTGACCAATCATAAGCTTTTTAGAACTTAGTATTACAACCTAGGTAAAGTCAGAGGAAGGGGGAGATGAGAGCAGATGAGATGCAGATGACCAGAGTTCAGATGACTAGAGTCAAGATTCCAGTGTTCCCATAGCAGTGTGGGTTTAGCTGTTGTTAGGCCCAATTCTTCTGAAGACATAACTGATGGTGTCCCCTAGCTGAAGTTGCTATCGATTTTGGGGTAAAGTATGTCATTGTAATGTTATATGTGTCTCATTTGCTTTCCAGGTACCAGCTGGAACTTATGATCTGATCACTGCATATAAATATTTTTTATTAACCCGAGGTAAAGAGTTTTTTCTAAATTTATGTCACTAAATTCTTTTCACATGGCGTCCAACATGTTGTTGCTAATTTTTAGTTAGTGAGGGAATTAGCTTGAAATGCTCATGACTTACACTGACATCTTTTGAGTGTTGCAATAATGTATACTTTGACATTATTACCAGTCTTGGTATTATAAATAAGTGTAATTCCCTTGGAGATTATTTGTTTGCTTGTCTTAATTAAATTGAGATATATAAGAGGTTCTGATCAACCGCTATTAATCCAATATGCTTACCATTTGTGTTTGAGAGTTATTTTCGTAACATTAGCATTGTTAATCTAGGGAAATACATTTTATAATTATTCTTAATAAACAGGTGTGGTTATTGACTAAGGTTTAATATCATTGATTATGTTGATTAATATTGATACTCACATTACTCATTGATGACATCTCCTCAAAACCTATGTCGTTTTGATTCATCGTCCTCTAGCACAGAATCCACTATTCAGTGTAAATATTAGCTAGGATTCCGTGTCGCTGCAGCAAAGGCAACCATTGCATTTCAAAAGTCGGTTTCCTTGGTGTGGCAGTACATATACAGCTTGTCGATTTTTCATTTTCTGAAATAAAAGGACTTTTAGTAATAAAAAAAAAATTCCTACACCTATGGGTTTATAAAAAATAGTTTCTGTAGCCAGTTTGTTTCCTGAAAATAGAAGAGAGATTTATTTAATGTTGTTTATTCTGAATAGTAATTACCTGCTCTTTGATGAAGGCTTTTTTTACTCCTTTAGAAATATTTTTCTCACTTTATGAAGAGTTTTCATTTTTTTGTTGCTGAAATGGTACTTTGCGATTCTGTTTTCAGAGAAAGATGATTTTGTTTTTGAAAGAAAAAATGATTACTTAATTCTTTAGAATGCAGTATAAAAAATGTTTTCTACACAATTTGCTGAAAGAAATGTCTTTTGGTTAATTTGTTCCCGTTGAATTTAAAAAATAAATTGAGGTAGAGATTGTCTAAATAAGCAAATGTTTTTGCCTTTGTGAGTATTGTTTACAGTTGACTTAAGGTGGATGTTCACTGTTTTTTTCTTTGTACCAGTGGTTTACCACTAAATGAATAAAAAAATTAACTTGAATATGCTACAACATGTATATTATATATTTGCTGTTTCTGCTTTGATTTGTGTAGTAAACAGTTGAATGTAAATTTGCCCCCCAGTCACTATCCAGCACCTTCCCTGACGTAACACTTGCTGGAGTTAGATTAGTAAATCTGCCCTGCAGTCACTGTCCAGTACCTTCCCTGAGGTAACACTTGGTGGAGTTAGCATAATAAATCTGCCCCCAGCTAGTGCCCGACACCTTTCTTGAGGTACCACTTAGTGGAGTTAAAATAGTAAATCTGCACCCAGCACCTTCACCATGATAAGAGTTGGAGATAGAATTGTAAATGTGCCCCCAGCCACTGTCCTGCACCTTCCATGAGGTGACACTTGGAGGAGGTGGAATAGTAAATCTTCCCCCAGCCACTGTCCACCACTTTACCTATGGTAAAACTTTACAGTGTTGGAATAGTACATCTACTCCTTAGCCATTGTCCAGCATCTTTCCAGAGCTAACACTTGGAGGAGATGGAATAGCAAATCCTTACCCCAGCAACTTTCCATTACTTTCCCTGAAGTTACACTTGACGAAGTTGGAATAGTAAAGGTGCCCACCAGCCTCTGTCCAGCACCTTCCCAGATGTAACACTTGGCGGAGTTGCAATAGTAAATCTGCTCCCCATTCGTTGTCTGACATCTTCCCTGAGTACACAGAGATTTGAAACAACAATATAAAATCAGACTGTATTCATTAATCTGGAAATTTTCTGTTTTGTTATTGAGAAAGATATTTTACAATTTATTTTAAGTTATAGATTTCACAAGTTTGTACTGTTTGATAAATCCGATTAATCTTGGGATTGTAACATCTCACAGAAAATAATGACTGAAAATGTTATAAAAATTGATTGCAGTTTTTTAGCTGTGATATGTTACTCCATTTTAAAATGTATTAACATTTGTATGCATTCTTACTGTGACAGATATATGGCACTGTTTCGAACAGTGTCTCTGTAGTAGTCCTGCTCTCTCCCGTTCGTGTGGTCAATTCAGAAGGCAGTGTACCATGGATTACAAAATGGCGGACACCTGCTTTTAAATGTTTAGAAAGGGTTAACTATAATTTTTGGTAAAATAACGGCTGTAATCCGTGTTTTTATGTGATCAGATACATAACTAAAAGTCTAATTATTATGTCAGAATTTTTTTTAATGTATTTGATTTTCCTTAAAGACTTTAGGGCATATTTAAGAGCCCCTAGCACCATCTACCTACACATTATCGTCATTTTTTTTTACGCTAAGGTTTCGTTATATGGCCAAAATCCCTCTGCCATATTTACAAAGTGGCGTAATGCATGCATTGCGCCACTTTGTAACCCTTTGCGCTACTTTACGCCTGCGCCAGGCATAATATATGCAAAGAGGGCGTTCTTCCATTAGGGGGACCGAAAAAATGCCGTGAGGAAATAAAACAGATTTCCTTGCATCATGTTTTTTGGAATTTTTAATGTCTGCTCAGAGCAGGAGTTAGAAGGGGGCACACCATTGTTTACAATGGGCCCCTATGTACGCTGCTGGAGCAGTGACAACATTTTGGCACTATTCCTGCAGAGTACATCAATAGCATCATAACAAATTACGCTATTGCCCCCTACCCTGCACCACAGTGTGCAGTATTGTAAAGACGGCACGCACATGGTGACGGTAGGGGGCGGTAAAGGGTGCAAGAAAAGTGGCGCTGCACTGTGCGAAGCGCCACTTTTCTTAAATATGCCCTTTTGTCTGTCATCTTGGTTGGGGACAGAGTTACCTTGTGTGTAAAAATTGAAAAAACATTGCAATCATATCTGTGTTTTTTGTTTGGTGTAAAACATTTCCGTCCAATCACAATGTGTTTAGTTGTTTTGCATTGTGTTGTTTTCTGTTGCATACATATGCACAACACAACAGTACTTTTTATATTGGTACAAAATATGTTTTTGTATTTAAATATATTTGGAAGTTACTTTAATCTAGTAAAGATTACATTCATCTAATCCTAAATATGCTTGTGGTAAAAAGTTTCTTGGTAAAGGTATATGGATTGGTAAGAACGTTTAGTAAAGGTATGCCGAGTAAAGGCATGCGTTGTCCCGTTATACATCCGTTTTAGTATTTTAATTTTAAGTGCACGCTACAAAACAAATGCTCCCGTCCTAAAAAAGAGAACTAAATCATGTGAGCTGACATACCTCGGAGTCAACCAATATTCACGAATACTTTGATGTGGGATTTACTGAATGAAACAAATAACAGATGGATAGCAGGTGTAAAGGAGGCTGAAGTTTCCATCAGTGCAAAACTGGTAAAGCTCTGAAAATGTGCATCTTCCATTTACAAAATTACAGCTTCCCCAGATGGGAACATAGACATATTGCAGATACTTTGCCGTCTGTTTACCCAATAATGATTCACCAAGATCTGACACCTGCCTACGGAGTACAGAACACCTTGGACAATGCTTAGAATTTTTAAATAGAGTTCTGGCATTGCTCATTATGAAATGATGCAACGGGAAAAAATAAATGCGTCTTTTTTAACAAATGCTTCTACAGAGAATGTTTAATTTTCGAACGCGTTATTTACCGCTGCTTTTTAGCATTTATCTTCGAATCAAATGTGACTTTCTTTAGTTTTACTCCTTTGATACAAAATAGAAACCGTATAATTTCATGATTTTTTTAAAAAATGTAATGAATTTCAAAATAAAATGTGACAACAACCAAGAAAGCCTGTAAGTTTATATATTTTTTAACATCAAGTTAAAAATCACAGACATGGACATATTCAGCTCTGTAACATAAGCCACAATGTTATGCATTATGTTATGATCATTTTCCATCCGTAAAGATATGCTGTGCAATATTCACAGAGCACAGGTTCACCACTGGGAAGCTTCAAAGTAATGCAATAAGGCTATAGTGTGATAGCGTCAGAACCTTTTATTCAAGAACTGTGTGCAAGATTCATCAAACTTTATGGGCATATTAATGACTGGGCTTCCCCATTCTTTCACCATGCAAAGTAGTACATCATGGTGCAAACCGTTAAGCCATTTTTTTAAGCCAGGCAAAGCCACTATGCGTGGCTTTGAATGGCTTCAAAATATGGCGTAAAGTGACGCACCACATCGAGGCATTCTACAGGCGCTGCACAGGTGTTCCCTCGCACCTCCCATGGTTGTTGACATACTCCCCGATTTACCAACACTGTTAAACCTGGTAATGCGGCAAAAAATACGCATCCCCAAGAGAGGTGCAACGAGGAAAATGTCTTTATTTATCCCCATTTTTTCCTCTTTCCATGGTGCTGCACGAAGAGGAAAAAGCATCTCAGGATTGTTTTTGTGCAGGAATGTGCCCCTCCCTGCACAAAAAAAATCCTGCATGCAATGCATGGGGCAAGGGAGCCTGCATTGGTGCTTTGCAGCCAATTGGGCCCCAATGAATAGGGAAAGGGCAGGAATACGCCGTATTGGATAAATATAGTGCATTCCTGTCCTTTCCCTGTGACGCAGGGCAGCGCAGCAAGGTTACTTTATCATGCTTCCCTGCGCCAAAAAGCCTATAAATATGGGCCTTAGTGCAATGTCTTGAGTACGTCAGCAAGTCTTACTAACTGGTATCCAGTGGGGGAGTTCATATAGCAGGATGGCAATGGGCTCATTGAAGGAAGTGAACTAGCTGAGGATGTGCCACACCTTTATTCTATCAGAATATTATATTATTGTATTATTTATGATGTGTTACAAAAACATGATAGGCAAATATTGATTACAACAATGTCATGAAGTAAAGTATAGATTACACTTAAATATATCATCAAGGTACATAGATGTGGAGTGAAGAATATAAACATTATACTTACCTCTATATACTTCCCTTTTGCAATACTGTTGTAGTTGCCATTTTGGCTTCATTATTTTGTAGCTTGATATTTTCTACATTATGTTCTGACACGCAGCCTGCCATGTCCAATTTATAGGAGTGCAGGCAACCAGAGTCATTTTTCAACCTTGCTGGGCCTCGTCAATGAGATTCCAACAGCACAGTGAGTTTTGGTATCCTCTGTTAGTCGTGCGCTTGCATGTGCCACTGAGGAACTCTCACAGAAATAAAAGATGATGAACTGAAATGTTTTAATTAATTTTAACCAATGGCAAATGGTGTAGTATGTATTTCGTCCTTGTTTTGCATTGTTTGCCTGTATTGGAATAATGCCACTAGCGAGACAGTGCAGATGAGCAGATAATCACACATCACTGTGTTGTTACTCTCCTCCTTTTACTCCTGCTTTTACCCCCGCTTCCCTCTTCGCCCCGACCACTTGAGGGTGTAGTCCCTAGGACGTTATTATTGGATATAGTGGTTACGGCGACACTCGATACCGGGTAAGTTCTTTTTTATTACATAATGGTTTGGGTTGTTTTTGTCGTATGCTGTATATGGGAGGATTGGAAATTTAACTGCGCTCCTAGTTGCCTTGAGTTATGACTACAGTTTCGTATCGATTTAGCCCTGGACCAAACGCCTCACATTGAAACTGGAAATACATGCTTTAGATGTTTTATGCACTGTGACGTGTCCTAAGAATTGTGCTATGTTTCTTAAAACTGAGGCAGCCCATACGCACTACAATCCTCGCTCTGTGGAACTGAATGTATCTCTTAAAACTTGAAAATCAATAAAGTAAAAAAAAACACACAGTACAAGATATGGCGCATTCCTGCTCTCTCTCTCCACTGGTGCGCTGATTGTCAGACAGGATTGTTTTTGTGCAGGAAGGCACACCCTCTTAAACAAAACAATCTTCTGAGTCTTTTCTTTCTCTCAATGTGTGTTGCTGAATGCAGCACATGTAAAAAGAGGGAATAATTCAAAGAATTAAACATATTTCTACTTGTTCTGCCTCTGTTGGGATGGGATACCATTTTGATGAATTCCCATGTTTAGTACTCGGAGTAAATCTGAGACTGCTCCAAAATTATTTTGTAGCTGAGTGAGAACGCCAACACTCCACTCGTGGAAAGCCTTCCCAATCAGATTAACACAAGGTGTGCGCTTTGCGTGGCTTAATAAATTTGACTTAAGGTCTTGTGTTGCCTTGCGTCGCCTTGTGTGGCATAAGGGCAAAGCAAGCCGTTAGTGAATGTGGGTCTATATCCTTATAGGAGAGCAAGTTATGGATTCAAAATCTGGTCACATCTGTAGCACTTTGAGCACTGAGAACAAAAATAGTAGAAACGTATAATAAAATGACAACTGATCCTAGCTGGTCTGGGTAGCTGTCCATTTCATTATTTTGTGCTCGCTGAATCTTTACATGTTAATCAGACCTTTGAAAAGCCTTTTTAGCCTCCCCCAAAATAGCACTCCATTCCACGCTTCAATGCCTTGTCCCCTATAAAAAAGAAAGGCTAGCAACCCGGGGCCTTTTAGAGTTGTTGATCTTTATCAGTTAGTGTTGAGACACTATGGCACAGCATTGCACGTGATCACATCTCATGTGACTCAGACTCAAAAACAAAACATAACAATGCTCAATGTATTCTTAACAAATTATAATTATTTCAGGCAGTACTTCATTCCAGTGTTGTGCTTTTTAATTTTGTGAAGCTTATATTTAGAATATGGTCCAAATTCGGGCTCTCTAGAGCCCCTAGCAGCACAGACGAAGGGTCCGATTATAAGTATGGTGGTTGGACCACCAGACCGCTACTGTGGAGGTCCCAAGAAGACCGCTGCGCTGGTGGCCTCCCGCCAGGCCTTCTTACAGTGTATGCAGGTTGAACTGTGAACCATGTAGACATTTTGCTGCCTGCCAGCAGCGTGCCGGGTTGCAGTGTTGGCGGTGCATACTCTGTCACCGTCAAGGCCACGGCCAACCATCAAACCTATTACAAAAACACAGTTGAAATGGCACCCTCATTGCCGCTTGAAGCTGTCAGCCATCAGCTGTCGTGGTAATCTCACAGCAAAGACCCAGAAGAGTGGCCTTGGATGGATTCAAGAACAACACAGTTGACATCCATTGGCCAAGTGGAAACACCTGCAAATCACACTAAAACACACACCATATCCCAGACCGTGATCCTTTGCCTCTCCACTGCAGCACAGCAAGACAGAGACCACACTACTTAGTGTAATTTTTGTTACATAAGGCAGACCTTTTTTCTTATCCCATTTCACACCTTTCACACACCTCTTCTAATTTTTCATTTTTTGTCCCAAATATCATTTCTCTTGTTTGTTTAGTTTCTCACTGTCACCCACTTTAATTTCAGTCATGTTTTGCCCCATAAATCCATGTTTTTCATAGGGTGAGTTGAGAATCATGGTGGATTAAGTCATAAGAGCAGAGCCACAATTGTTTGGAGCCCAAGTTCAACATACTCCTCTCAGAAAGAAAATGGAAACGTGGCAAAGGATAGTTGACAGAATGATTGCTGTAGGCACCACCTTCTGCACAAACAAGGACATTAGGAAGAGGTGGAATGACCTGTGGGGGAAGGAGCACACTCTGGCCTCCAGGCAACACATGGAGTCCCTGATACTGGTGGTGGTCCGTCCAGTGTCCCATTACAACTATTTCCCTGGGATGAGAAGGTCTTGGCCACCCAGCACCCTGAGGGCTTGACAGGAATAGCTGGAGGAGTGGAGTCTGGTAATTCATACCACAAAACTGTCACAAAACGTCAATGTTCTAAATGCTCAAATTCTCTATTGTGTTGTTCATCTACTTTCATAAACTGCAATGCTCAAAGTATCACAGACGGAAGACTGTGAATGTGTATTGTCGTCCATAACAGCCCATACATCAGTCTCCATGACATGTCATATGTTGCAATGGGGTCTGTTAGTGTTTTAATATCAACATATCATCCTAAGTACCCATGGTATATGCCAAAATGTCAATGTATGGTCCAACCTAATTACAGTGTGGCAATAGGTTTGTCACACTAAACATTTTGTAAGTGTTGGGAAGTAGAGAGAGTGACATGACTATAACTACCAAAAGGCCCTCTTTCTGTAAGTCAAACTAAGAGGCCTTTGTGCACTTGCCCCAAGACACTTGTTAGCCATGTCACAACTGACGTTCACTCATCGTGGAGGTCACCATTTTTTTGTGTTGGGAGTCTGAAAGTGACATGACTACAACTACCATGAGGCCCTCTTTCTGTAACTGACAACAAGAGGAAATTGTGCACTTACTCAAAGACACCTTTTAGCCATTTCACAGCTGATGTTCACTCATCATGGACTGAGCAATCTACATATCATGCGTAACTCTGAGATGTGTATGCCTACCTACCTTGATGTTGTCCTTGTAACCCCAAATGACTCTATTCATGCCATGAATGACACCTTACCAACTGTGTACATCAAGCAGTTTTAAGGCATTAAGCTGCTTCAGCTGATTGGAAGTGGCAGGTAACCCATTGACTCTGCACTGCTCACATGATGTTAACTCCTTCATATACAACCAAGTTGTGTGTTCGTGTTCACCTGTATTTGATACAACTAGGCCTTGGAATGGTCAAATACACGTTACTTCTCCACTGTGGTGCCTTAACTGTTTGTTAGATGTCATGTTTATTCCTTAATCCAAAATGCAAGTTATCAGCACTTCTAATGAGCTGCTCAATCCAAATAGTTTTTCAACCTCCACAAATGTCTTGTCAACAACTTCAATATCATGTAAATAAATCACTATATTAAACTCTATCTATTAACCTTTTCCTTGGTCTCTGCTTACTGTGACAATAGACATTTGGATGTAGATTCCACACTTCTACCAATAACAATGTACTCTGTTTCTCAACTGGCCACTCTGTCACAGTACCTGGGCAGACATTGCCCACTGAACAGACTCCCACCCAGGGATGAAGCCCTCAGGGAGGACAACACTCCTCCATATGGGGATGTGGATGACGGACCTGCACATCTGATCAACCTGGTCAGATGGCAACAGTGAGTCTCACTGTACCCACATCAACTCCTCCCAACCCACCTGCTACAACTATGCCAGCAACATACCCCCAACAAGTGTACCTAGCATAGTCAGTACAACTAGGTCTTGGAATGGTCAAATACATGTTATGTCTCCACTGTGGTGCCTTAACTGTTTGTTAGATGTCATGTTTATTCCTTAATCCAAAATGCAAGTTATCAGCACTTCTAATGAGCTGCTCAATCCAAATAGTTTTTCTACCTCCACAAATGTCTTGTCAGCAACTTCAATATCATGTAAATAAATCACTATATTAAACTCTATCTATTAACCTTTTCCTTGGTCTCTGCTTACTGTGACAATAGACATTTGGATGTAGATTCCACACTTCTACCAATAACAATGTACTCTGTTTCTCAACTGGCCACTCTGTCACAGTACCTGGGCAGACATTGCCCACTGAACAGACTCCCACCCAGGGATGAAGCCCTCAGGGAGGACAACACTCCTCCACATGGGGATGTGGATGACGGACCTGCACATCTGATCAACCTGGTCAGATGGCAACAGTGAGTCTCACTGTACCCACATCAACTCCTCCCAACCCACCTGCTACAACTATGCCAGCAACATACCCCCCAACATGTGTACCTAGCACAGTCAGTACAATCTTGTGCCCCCCCAGTCCTGGATTTTTAAATGCAAATCACCACCCCTGGCACACAGGGACCAGGACACAGTTAAAGAGGGTGCCCTGGGCCAAGGGCACAGTCTTGTACAGGTAGAATCCATGAGAGGGATGCTATAGGCCAGCAGATTGAGGCCACTGGGGCCACTCAAAACCAGGACACCTTCTGCCAAGTCTTGGGGGTCTATCAGGAGTTCCAAGGCATGATGGGTCAGGCAGTAACTGAACACCAGGAAATCAAGCAGCTGCAGAGGGTCATGCTCCACCAGATGGATGCCCATAGCTCCAACATGGGCACCCTAACAGGGATGCAGATGGACATCAATACAATCCTGAGCAGGGCTTTTCAACCACCACCTAGCCCTATGTGTGGTGCAAGTACTTCAAGGCCTTCTACATCTGCGTCAGACACAGGAAGGGAGGCCCCTCCATAGGAAGAAACACTCTCAAACACCCCTGCCCCACATCTGCAGCAGCTAAAACCCCAACTCTCTCAAGCAGTGAAGTCCATGCAAATATCCAGAAGGTGCAAATGACAAGACAGCCACCACTGCCAGCAAGAAACATCAACCTTAATGTCCTCCTTTGTGTGTCACACATTCAATCTGTGGACTAATTCTGGACACTTTTCCATTCCTGATGGAAGGAGTAATTTGGACTTCGGAATTCAGATGATTTGACATCTACATCTATGGTTTCTTTCACCTTAACTGCCTCCTTCAGTTGTTATTTATGTTGTTTTTGCACAAAGTATATCTTCACCTTTAACACTGCAATACATTCACAAGTCAAACTCATTGTCTGCTATAGTAAATTTCACAATCAGCAATGTAGATATGTAAGGCCATGTGAACCATACAATGACAAAACAAGCTACTTTTGTAAGCATGGATATGTTGCTTGTATACAATGTTTAATTCAGGATCACAGCCTTGCCACACCAAAAAATACATAAAAGTGTCTTGTCTAAGAAGATTTTCATTAAAGTGTTCAAATCATAAGTCGGCAAGAGGTCAGATACATAGAAAATAAAACATGATTGAATCGTATTATATAAGTGATCAAATTACAAGTACAGACCCCCAGAACATGGGAGGAAGGGATATATCAGACATTGTCCTGTAAAATAGGCGAAAATGATTTGGTTGATATCATCAGGTGGAGCCATATCGTCCACCTCACAAAACGGAATCCAACATCACGTAACGCAACATTCAGACAGATGGCAGTACAATAGTTCCTGATAACAGTGTGACTACAATCCAGTGCTTCTGCATCTGGTGGTACAACACAAACAAATGCCATAGGTACTTTGGCCTACAATGACGAAACTCATCAACAGCTACATACAGTTTGAATAAAAAGAGTTTTTAGTCAATGAGGAGCAAAACTAACATGGATATGGCCTACATACACATAATTAAAATAGCAACAAGGACCAAGTTCAATGGAGTCTTCTTAGCTTCCATATTATCACTGTGCAAGCTGTCTTGGCACTGGTCTTATAAACCCAAAGTCTGTGAGATACATTCCCAGGAACAATACATGTCCACTTCATATATCTCAACAGCATCAAATACCTGCCAATGTCACAACTCTGAAAAGTGCAAATGAAGATGCCATGGTGAAGGTACCTAAACAAGCACAGAAACAAAGAGTATAGTTATGAAACCATACATATGTTACACTTCAAATTACAAATGTCTAGAGAACGCAGTCCATGACAAAAATCTCACATAAACAAAGCAACATTTACTAAATGTGAATGTGTCAAATGCTTCAGTCCCAAAGACACCTTGCCAGAGTTTTCCAGAGCTTAAGCCTCCTAACATACTCCTCACATCATCACAACAAGAGTTCATTGTACAGTTGAAGTCATGACATATCATGACATACTTACACTCATGAGAAGAAGCTGTTGATGATGTCTTGTCTCAAGTCAGCTCCTTTCTCTTCACCACTATCATCATCATTTGGCATTTCAGGATCCTCAGCCGGTGGCACCTCATGCTCCCTATCCTCTGCGATATAAGGTATGGTCCTTTCCAGGGTGATGTTATAGAGTATGCAGCAGACCACGGTGATCTGACATACCTTCCTAGGTAAGTAGAGGAGGGCTCCCCAGTCTTGTCCAGACTGCAAAATATGACCTTCAAGAGCCCAAAAACCTGCTCAACTGTCCACCATTTTCTTTCATAGGCCTCATTGATGTGGACCTCTCCTGGTATAGTTGGATTCCTCAGCGGTGTTAACAATCAAGGATGATTTTGATATGCTGAGTCTCCTCTTTTGTAATGAGATATAAGAGCTACAATGAGTCACACGCTTCCTATTATAGCACCGGACATTGCACACACAAAGTTAGGCCAGATGTTATTTACCCACAAGCCAGGCTCTTCTGGTTGATGTTGTGACATTGGCTGTGGCATGATGCTGTTCTGCCTTACTAAAGAATCATGGGCTGAACCTGAGCACCGGGCACAGATGCTTGAAATGTATAGATCTGGCAAACACACTACTTGAAAGTTGATAGAATGGAAGTGCTTCCTGTTTTGATTGACTTGTTCATTTGCATGCAGTGGCACTAATGCAATATTGTTGCCACCAATGGCTCCAACCACATGCGGGAGGTGACCAATTCCATAGAAGCCAGCATTCATATTGGCTAAATACTCAACCTGATGAAGCTGTCAATGTGTTTCATAATTGCTGATAGCATGTGTTTTGAAGCAACACTGAACATAGGTTGTGACATACCACCAGCTATGGCCACTGTCTGCTGAAAGGTTCCTTTGGCCAGAAAGTGTAATACTGCCATGATTCTCACAATGGGTGGTATACATGTTGGATTAGTGTTTTGAGGCATGAGATCTGGCTCCAACTGCTGACATAGATCTTGTATAGTGTGCCTATTCAGACAAAACTGTTTTGTTGCATCCCTTTCTTCCATGGTCTGAAGGTCTGGAAATGGATGGTACATTGGAGGTTGGCATCTCCTCTCTCTTACAGGGTATATATGTGTGGAATCAAATAAATAGGTGCATCAGTCACAGTATCCAGAGCTACATATATAATGATAAAGACAAAAGTGATGTGACAAAACATTACTGGCTGAAAAACCATTGCACACATTTCACATTCTATGTCTACTCCCCAAGTCCAGCTTTGATTCCCATTGTTGTCTACACATGTGTCAACAACATTAATGTGTACATCATACACCTATATGGTCCTCCTGTGCATCTTGTTATAGAAAATTATGTTTTCTCCTCCCAAAATACCATCACCGGCGGTATGTAGTGCACCCCGGTTACATGGCATTCATGTCCTGATGATTGTGTACTAGAGATTACACATCAATGGAGAATTATGTATGTGTGCATATTATAACACATTTTTAGTGTAGTGAGGGATTTACAAATTAGCAACACTGTATTTTCAACTGCTAAATTTGTGAATGCCTGATATTGCATATTGGACATTTTGGAAGCTTGTGCGGCTGGTGGAATCCAACTGCACGGGTAGGTAGGTTCATCCACTGTGGTTCCGGCCATAGGCTAACATTGTTGACTGTGACAGTTGTGGACTAATGGCTGTGCTCATCTAAGGTGATGACCATGTATGTGGCTTACATGTACATCGTGGTATGAGAATTAAGTTACTTTCCTCCTGACAATGTTGCCTTCACCACTTTAGCTGTTGTGTGCCTCCTCTGGGAGCATTCACGCCAGGCCAAGCAAGCCAAGCAGGTGAAAGGGCCCCTGTCTTCTTTCCAGAGGAGCTGGAGAAACTTGTCGGTGAGGTCCTTTTTTCCACTGTATGGTAAGCTCTATGGCTCACAAGAGGAACAGATAAATATCACACATACATTCTATGTTCAACACCATCCCTTCATTTACTACAGGTTACAACGTGCCTCTGAGTCCCAGATATTTTTTGGATGATTGTAGTTACATTTTTTGGTCCATACATAGGACATACGTATCATTGATTGTGGAGCACTGTACTTTGGGTATTCCAAATGCCCACTATCTTGTGTAATATGTGATAAGCCCTAGATCCTCCTTCTGGTGTATTCACATCTATGCAAGTAAACGTTTCAGGGTAACAATGATGTATATGATGGTCAGATGATGATAAATAAGAAAAATATATAGTTGCATTACAGCATGAGCTGTGCATACATACTGTTAGAAGTAGTTTAGGAGAATGTTAGCAATGTGTACAGTCCTACATATCACTCAGCCCAGATCAGGCCTTGGCAAACTGTTTTCTGAGAGATAGCTAAATCTCACTGACCCCTTTAAATTGCCACACAACCTTGAGTTCACATATAGAGTGGCCACAAGATGTACTGTTATGCATTGAAGTGATGGAAATGTGATGCTCATGTTGGTTCAATATGTTGAGCCTGCAGAGAGCAAGGCCTGTCTAAGGTTGTCCCAAGAGGGGCCATAGCCCAGGCTGGAGCACAGTTACTTTGGTAGTGCAACTGATGCAGATGGTAAACTCCCTATAGACCTGAAGATCCTTGGATGTTCCCAGAATGAGTCTTCAGAACTAATAGAAGGCCTGAATGCTTTTACACTGTATACATGTGGAATGGTGACTGAGGTAAGCCCCTGACCGTCTACATTTTTCCATTCACCTACTTTGTCAATGTGTGACATTTACTACCGAGAGGCCTCTTACTCCACAGGCCATTTTTCACATTTCCCTATGTCATGGTTGCATTGTACTGGTCTCTTGCACAAGTGACAAATATAAGGTGCAGATATTTGGTTAGTTAAGGAGGGGTCATTACATGTGAATCATTAGCTTTGTTACATTGAACCAATCAGATCAAACATACATTGTTATGTTGAATATTATCTCTGTAAGAGTGCCATATATGATAAAAGGTGTTTCCTTGGACACCAGTACATACCACACAAGCTGATAGTCCACATGTCCACACATCCAAAAGGAGGAAGCTCTCACTGACACCCATGCCAGACCTTTCATTGTGACCTAAGTCTTAGGGTATAGTCTTGACTATGATAGTAGCCTGTATGGAGCATATGCAACTGGTCAATGTGCCTGAATGTAAAAGTGTCTGTACAGTCATGCACAAGTAGTTTACCCTTCATTAGTTCACAATGCCATGTTGTGTTTCATAGTGGCTCACATCACAGTTCATGTTGGTTGGCCCTAGGCTACATGATGTTAGTGGGCTTGATAAGTCAATTTAGGTCATGACCAGGGTGGTGGATAGTCAGCAAATGAGTACAAAAATATGTTTGTATGTCCTTGTACTTATCAGCATGTTCAATATCCACATGTCATGTGTTAAAAAATCAGAAATGCTTGTTCTAAGTATCTGTAAAATGAGTGTTAATCTGGAAACAGTTGGAGGACCTGAGACTTGGGCCTAGAAGATCACAGAGGTCCTGCTGGGGGTTTCCTCCCAACGTGGACGTGGGGTGCACCCCTGATGCCCCTAATATCCCAATTACTGGTAGTGGCCTACCCTGAGGTTGATGACCGTTTGAGGGAATCACAGCAACTACAAGGGGGTGAGTCCTGGGCAGATTCATACATATTAAATTGTCAAATTCATGTGTTATAAGTAGCCCTCTCCACCTGAATATTGGAGGTGGCCCATATGCAATGCACAAGAAGAGGTGATGTTTTTGTAGGTCTGGTAGTAGGTGCATGCTGGTGGGTCTTGCCTATTGTCCAAATGACCAGGTACACAACAGAGGTTGGTTGGCCCTAGGCTACATGATGTTAGTGGGCTTGATAAGTCAATTTAGGTCATGACCAGGGTTGTGGATAGTCAGCAAATGAGTACACAATATCTTTGTATGTCCTTGTACTTATCAACATGTTCAATATCCACATGTCGTGTGTTAAAAAATCAGAAATGCTTGTTCTAAGTATCTGTAAAATGTGTGTTAATCTGGAAACGGTTGGAGGACCTGAGACTTGGGCCTAGAAGATCACAGAGGTCCAGCGGGGGGTGTCCTCCCAACGTGGACGTGGCGTGCACCCCTGATGCCCCTAATATCCCACTTACTGGTAGTGGCCTACCCTGAGGTTGATGACCGTTTGAGGGAATCTCCGCAACTACAAGGCGGTGAGTCCTGGGCAGATTGATACATATTAAATTGTCAAATTCATGTGTTATAAGCAGCCCTCTCCACCTGAATATTGGAGGTGGCCCATATGCAATGCACAAGAAGAGGTGATGTTTTTGTAGGTCTGGTAGTAGGTGCATGCTGGTGGGTCTTGCCTATTGTCCAAATGACCAGGTACACAACAGAGGTTGGTTGGCCCTAGGCTACATGATGTTAGTGGGCTTGATAAGTCAATTTAGGTAATGACCAGGGTTGTGGATAGTCAGAAAATGAGTACACAAATATGTTTGTATGTCCTTGTACTTATCAACATGTTCAATATCCACATGTCGTGTGTTAAAAAATCAGAAATGCTTGTTCTAAGTATCTGTAAAATGTGTGTTAATCTGGAAACGGTTGGAGGACCTGAGACTTGGGCCTAGAAGATTACAGAGGTCCCAACGTGGACGTGGCGTGCACCCCTGATGCCCCTAATATCCCACTTACTGGTAGTGGCCTACCCTGAGGTTGATGACCGTTTGAGGGAATCACAGCAACTACAAGGGGGTGAGTCCTGGGCAGATTCATACATATTAAATTGTCAAATTCATGTGTTATAGGCAGCCATCTCCACCTGAATATTTGAGGTGGTCCATGTGCAATGCACAAGAAGAAGTGATGTTTTTGTAGGTCTGGTAGTAGGTGCATGCTGGTGGGTCTTGCCTATTGTCCAAATGACCAGGTACACAACAGAGTCCAGTCTACTATCAATATGCTTTATTGTACAGACACATGGCTGAGTACAGTGATCAATCAGCTCATGTTGTTTGATGTTGTGGGTGACATTTGTATCCAACAGGCTACTTTTCTTCAGTGTGTTATGAGTGTTGATGCCCCACTCTCATGATGTCTCATGATGGCAGCCTCATTCATGTGGCATGGCATATAGGTCACTTTGGGTGCAGTCACTAAGCAATAATTTCCCTTGGTAAGTGGGGAATGTACAGTTTCATGGGTAAGCTAACATCACTGTTGCCCACAATATGTATGCCTACATGTTGGCAAGTGTTCCTTTCACTTTAGTAGTATCATATACACTACTGTTTCCCACATGATGAACCTGCCGCATGGGATGATGTCTGATTCCAACACACATGTATACATGCAAGAATTAATTAAAAAATAGTGGTATTGTAGGATATACACAAACAGGAGTCTGAGCAGGGTATACCCAGACAGGAATGTGGCAATATTGGTAGGAGGGTCAGGAATACCCTAATCCATTACTCAATGTCATTTGTCATGTACAATTGCTGAAGCAATGAAGGAAAAGACAGGGAGACCTAAAGTATTTATTCACGTACATGTACATGCAATTGATGTGGAATTATTAGGCTTAGTGGTTTGCACATGGGTATTGGTGAAGGATCATTACCTGACTGTTGACATGCATCAGGGAGTGACATGCAGAAATGTGTGAGTCATATGTAAGTGTGTACACTCAGTAATACAATGGAATTTGTGTTTGCATGAAAATACAGTACAGTGATGTGCCTTCCAATTGTGAAACAGATTGAATCACCTTGTTAGCTGATGGAGTTTCCCTGATCCTCAACAACATTAAATGGACTATAGTGTTTTAGTTATGCAATGTTAGAACAGAGTTCTCACCAGTGCCAATCAGAACTGGTGAATTGCCTAGTCATAGCTGATTCATTGTTGTTAGACATGGAATCCTTGGTGTGGTTTCCCTAACATTTTGCCTCTGCTTCCCAGGTTGTTGATGTGTGCTGGACTCTGTTTTTGCTCTTTTTGAGACTCTGGGCCCTTTACCACTGCTAACCAGGGCTAACGTGCAACGAGTAATTGGCTTATCCATGATTGGCATATTTGATTTACTAGTAAGCCCCTAGTACAGTGCACTAGAGGTGTCCACGGCCTGCAAATCAAATGCTACTAGAGGGCCTGCAGCACTGGCTGTGCCACCCACACGAGTAGCCCTGCAAACATGGCTCAGACCTGACACTGCAGTGTCTGTGTGTGCAGTTTTAAACTGCCAATTCGATTTTGCAAGTATACCCACTCGCCAGACCTAAACCTTCCCTTGTCATACATGTAAGGCCTCCCTAAGATAGGACCTAGGAAGCCCCATCGGCAGGGTGCAGTGTATGTGAAAGGTGGGATACGTACTGATGAGTGTTACATGTCCTAACAGTGAAATACTGCTAAATTCAGTCTTCACTGTTGCAAGGCCTATCTCTCTCACAGGTTAACGTGGGGGTTGCCTTTAAATAACGTTAAAGTGCAGATTCCCTTTGAGAGCCAATGGTAATATCAAGTTTGGGGTCTCTGAAATCACAATTTAAAAATACATCTTGTAGTGAAGTTGGTTTTTAGATTATTAGTTTGAAAATGCCACTTTTAGGAAGTAGGCGTTTTCTTGCTTAAACCATTCTGTGACTCCCCTTGTTTGTGGATTGCCCGTCTGGGTCAGTTTGACAGTTGGGCTGCTTCTAAATCCCCTCTAGACAGTGAGACAAATGGAGCTGGTGTGTAGCCTGCATATCCTGATGAGCCATCTGTGCTAGAGTGGAGGGAGGAGTGGCCACTTATACCTGAACAGGCTGTTCCTGACCTCTCACAATCCAGTCTCCAACCCCCTGCTGTGTGTCTGGGGCCAGGCCTGGGCAATGCAGGATCTTGTGAAGAACAGAGACTTTCCTTTGAAGTACGCCTACTTCAAAGGCAGAAAGGGGTATAAGTATTGGACCCAAAACCCCAGAGAATGTGATTACTTCTGCAACCAAGAGGACCCTCTGCCAAAGAGAAGAGCTGAAGAGCTGTGGAGAAGTGCTGCCTCTGCCTGTGACTGTGCTTTTTTGGGCTATCCTGCAGTTACTGCTTCTGCCTGTGAAAGGGGACAAAGCATGGACTTTGTGGTATATTCCTGCTTGTGAAGAATCTCCAAGGGCTTGAACTTGCCTCCTGTTTTGAAGTCTCGGGCCATCAATGACTTCCTGTGCTAACACATGGACTCTCTTCTGAGACTCCTGCACTGCCAAATGGTGTCCTATCCACTCCCTCGGCCCTTGAAAGGTGAAGTTGGCAGAACAAGAGCAGAAAATCCACGCACGCAACGCTGTGTGGGGAAATTTTTAACACACCATCTGCAACGCAGCAGATGAACGATGCGCCACCGGCTTCATGGCTAAAATCAATGCTCCACCTGCATTGCAGCTGGGATATCGATGCATTGTGGCTGGAGATAAAACGCACAACACTCACTTGTGGCTACTGATAACAACACAAACCCCATGAAGCGCAGCTTTGTAACACCGTGTGACATGATTCTCCACGCATCATTCCTGGGTGTCAAAGTCATACCGACTCGGCGCAGATCCGAGGTGCCCCATCCGGAAATCGATGCATCACTCTCTCGCAAGGGAGAAAAATGATGCATCGCCAACCCGACCGGAGAAGAAACGACCCACGGCCTCCCTTGTGAGGAAGGAATCAATGCATCGCTGCATCTTCCGACACACGCTCGCCTGTGCGGCTTTATTTTTTATGCTAACCAAGTACTTTGTGCAAAATCAATGTTTTAAGTGTTTTCTATGGAGTAAGACTCTTATTATTTTGAAAATTCATATCTTAACTTGTGTATGTTGGATTTCTGTCATTTCAGTCTTGTGTAATTTAGATAAGTATTGCCTATTTTTCTAAACTGGTGTGGTGTCCATTTTGTAGTGTTTTCAATGTATTACTGTGTGTGTTGATACAAATACTTTACACATTGCTTCTGGGTTAAGCCAGCCTGCTCATGCCAAGCTAACAAGAGGGTGACTGGGGGGTTAACCAAGTTTGCTTCTCCTTTGTCCTGACTAGAGTGAGGGCCTTGCTTGGACAGGGGTATCCCGACTGTCAACCAAAGACCCCATTTTTACCAGTTGTACTGTGGATATTTATAGGCAAATCTCCCAGACATTTTGAGCATTTCAACATCACACCAGACAAGTGGAGGAGACAGGGCTGACATCAGTGGGGAAGCAGCTGACCACAGTACCTCCATTCAGGACACCACAGACACAGACTGTCCCAGTGGCCCTAGTGAAACCCGAGAGTGAGGGGAGTAACACAGTGGACACCATCTCAGGCACAACACTGGCTGCCCCTGTTCCCTCTGCTACCCTGAGTGAGGAGGGCATTGACCTCCTGAAAAACATCTCTATGTGTCAGACGGCACTGCTGAATTCCTTCCAGGTGCAGGACAGCCATCTGCAACAGAAGGTCACCTTCCTGGAAGGCATCCACAGTTCCATGCCTGCCCTACAGAGATCTTTTCAGGCTCCGGCCTCCTTCCTCAGGGCAGCTGTCCACCTATACCACACTTCCACCCCAGCACTTGAATTCTTCCCATCCAGTTTCCCTATTCCCATACCTGTCCCAAGCACACTATCACATAAGGACATGCACACCTCAACAACACCAAGCAGCACAAGAAAGCAAAAATACTAAAAAACATGCAAACACGCAACCACTCACCAGACACTCACCCCACTCACAACTACCACCTCTACCATACCCCCTACATTACACTACAGCAACACCCACAGACTCACACACCACCCACACCATTCCCCCAGACACAACACCCACGTCAACAGACACATCCACTCCCACAATACTCCCAGACACCACTCCTATCCCAGCAGACCCAGGCACCACTCCCACCATAATCCTAGACATCAGATCCATACCAACAGACGGATCCGCCACTTTCACCATATCCCAAAACACCACACCAACCGACACATCACCCACTCCCACCATAACCAGCATATCCATTTCGCCCACCACAAAGAAACACAAACTCCCACACTCACCCACACAACAGACACCTGAAAAACACAAATATCATACCCCAGACACACAGACAGCAGCATCAACAACACTCACACACCTGACACTTCCACTTCCTCAACCTCCCAAACCCTGATCCCTCCTGGACACCCTACCCATTTCCCTAAAGAAAGTCTAATGTTTGCTCTTGTCCTTGCTCCTGTAAAAACACCCTTCCATCCAAAGACAAAGAGGCTGGACCCCAACACATCCCTGCCATATCCAAGTCCTCCCTTGTGACACAAGTTTTTTTCTCACTGAACTCAGCCATACCCCTACCCCTCCTCAAAAAAGGACCCCATTCCCAAACCAAAGCCCACACCTCCCAAAACTGACCCCCACCAAAGTACAACATTGACTTACCTGGACTGCCCACTTCCTGGGGAGGTTCCCATGGCACTGTCAAGAGTGGCACATTTAGCGGCACAACAGTGTGCTGGACCTCATATTGTTTCTTGGACTGGTCATTAGCCTTTAATTTACTTCAGTAATTTTTTGTTTTAAATAAAACAAAATTGCTAGTTTTCTTATACATTAGTGCTGCCATTACTGTTCTACCATTGTGATGTTCATGGATACTTTGGGATGAATGATTACAGTTGTATTGGTTTCACCCTGATTGATGATCCATTTGATATGATTAGTATGACCTGACCCTGGAACCAGTGTGTTAACCAACCAGGACAAGGGGAAGTGTTCAATGGATGGATATGTGGGATCTAATCCAACTAGGGCTGACATTGCATTGATGATATTTCATATAGTAATTATTTCATCTTGGCTTGGCCAATGTCAACATCTATTAGGTTACATTTCTCCCTATGAAGTAGGTTGGACATTTGTTTCATGTGTGCAAGCTAGAGATGTGTTTGTTCACTCAAGGAGGGTGTTCAATTGTCATACCTTTGTATACATTTGAATGAACATGTGATCATTTTCATGTGTGTACTTTACACATATTTTAACTAAATCTGAGTCCCATGCTCTTGCTGCTGTATTTGCTTTCATGAATTGCACTTACACGTTTCTCACAGATGCCTGGCACTCGGTTAGACTATTGGTTGTCTTTGATATATACCAAGGTATAGTTCTTGTGCAGAAAGTGGCTTTGAGGGTTCCGCAAAGTGCTATGTGGCCCAGGGCATCACTCTTCCAGGGGTCCCCCTGGTAGTGGTATTCCTATTCTGCAGGGATTATTTACACTGTGACCTTTGAATGCTTCTCACACTGCTAATTTTGCATCTCATTTACCTTGCATTATCTCGAAATGTGGGTGATATGTGGAAGTCCATAACAGAGGTTTAGAAGAGAAGGTGGGATTCAGTTTCATGACACATCCATACAAATCTGTCTTATACCATGACAGGACATGGCATGTGAACAATGTGAGGGTGTCACTTAGATTTGTACGTGGGATATTGTGTGACAGAATGTTATGGACACTTCACTTTCCCAGAATATTGGTTGTGCACACATTTACAATTTAAAAGAGTGTGCCTGTGCAGTGTTAGTGACGTGGCCAAAGAGGGCATCAAAGGGCTGTAATTTGGGTCATATGCTGAGTACAACTCCAAACAGGGGCACACAAAATATGTTTGGCCCACGGACCACATACCCCAAGCCAGGACCATGGCGGGGCATCAATTTGCTGTGGAGTTGTTTGGGCAGGGTAAGTATTTGGCTTACTGTTGGTTCCGTCTATGATAGTTTTGGGCTTCATCTAGCAGCACAAGCAGTGAAACTGCATGGAGGATCGACTCCATGGCAGCACAGGATGTGTGAAGCTGAATACAGGTGAGTTTCAGTCCTATATGCCTCCCTATCCCCTGCCTTAGATGTGGTGGTTGGACCGCCACAGTCTTGTCAGCGGAACGCATAATTGTGATTGGACCGGAGGTTGCACTGGCGGTCCGCTTTTCAGCAGGCACATTGGCCTATCTCTCCAATGCCACGGTCTTGATTTGCTGGTGGTGTGGGCAGGATCATGGAGTTCTTTCATCTATGTGACACCATGCATTGTAATATGGCGGTCGGACCACCAAAACTGGGGTGAGGTGACCATCCAACACACCCACCATGGTGGTCCCAGGACTGCCAAAGTCATAATAAGGCTCTTAGTCAACATATCAGCATGCGAACCTGCAACTGTAACCTGTAACCATGAAGCTGTAATCCATGTAACCTGTAACCATGTAACCTTGAACCTGTAACCTACCTGATCATTACTTTAGGATGGTGTATTCTGGGTAGCGATCAGTCCTACGAAACTCACAGGAATGTTTGTTGTTAGTAGGGTCCAGTCTCCTTTCACTAGTAGACCAACTCTGCATTAATAATTTATATTTATGACTTTTAATAAAATCAAAATCTAATTGTAGTACAACGTGTATATTTGCGATTATAAAGCAAAATGAACAATAGCAGCTAAGAAAAAAAATATTAGAAACATTTCTATCTTATATCTATATTTTGGAGTTTTTCTGCAGTGTTTCTCCAACCCTTTTCTTCATTCCTCTAACTAAACTAATTTAGCACTAAATGGAGAATGCACAAGTTTGTTTTTAGTTGGCTTTGTCTTTCATTTGCATGCATTGAAGGAACAATGGATGCACAGTTCTGTATGCTGGTAAAACCTGTTTGACAGGCCATGGGACCTGCTTGACAGGCCATGGGACCTGCTTGACAGGCCATGGGACCTGCTTGTGGCCTTCACGAAGATGTTTACAGATACTGTATGTGCATGCCCAATCTCTTAGCTGTCTGGAAGTGTGAAGATTTATTTTCCCAAAACCATTTTACATTTCGCTTAAATACAGATTCTTTTGAAAACAACATGTGTTTATATGAATATGTCAAAAACATACAATGTGTATAAACCTTTATGTGTATGCTTCCCTGAACATTGGTTTTTTTTACATTGAATTTCAAACATCGAACAACATGAAACAATACCTGTGTGCTAACAGTACTAAATACAATATACATTTATAATTGAAAAGTGTGCATTTAATAAATGAGTATTTGAAAATTGGGTCCACACAAGCAGGAAAAATGAGAAGATCCCACTGTTTTGCACCGAGAAAGATGGCTCAGTTAAAACTGCTGCTCTTTATCTTGTATGAATGGGTGCACAAACAACTGAGACCTTTTTAGATCTCATCATGGATGACTATCTTATGTCTCCACTGCACAGCTGGAGCCATAGGTAGTTCTGCCAAGCCATTTCGGGTGTTTCAATAAAAAAGACACCATTATCAATGGAGGGTAATTTGAGTCTCAATGATATATCAAGCGATGTGATGATAACTGAGGCCATGCATATCATTTACAAAGAATAACATTAAAAACAAAAAGTGATACTTAGATATGTATTGATTAACCTTAACTATTGTTCAATACCTAGGGTAGCACTGTGATCCATAATTCATTTTCTCTCTGTGCCCCGCATAGAGAGAACAAACATAAACAAGTCAAGCTTGGCCTCAGCTCAATATGGTCAACCAGCCAAACCTGTGTCTCTCTGAAATGAACACAACCAACCAAGTACATGGATCTACCTTTTTGGATCTTTTCAGTAATCTGTAGCTTTTCTCCCGGGTACACAGTAAGTCACTGGGCCTATCTCTTGTCATAATAGCCAGTGGGCATATCCCTTGTCATACTGGTATAATTTAATGTATAAACTGAATGGATTCAGATCAATTGATCTTAATGTCTGACAATTATTCTTATAATTATTCCATACCATCTAGTTATTTACTCAATAGGCCATTCGAGACATGGTTCAACTCTATGTAAATCATTCTTAGCCATCTCCACAAAGGATGATACAGCACAACTGTCAGGCCACACGTCCCACTGAAACATGAAAACAAGCAAATTAAGACATAATTCAGCCTTATAGGACATCAATGAGGTGCAGTTTTAATGCTTATGGAAGATAAGCTATACAGACCACACATGGGGATAACAAAGTTAATGGAGTGAAAAAACGTGGATTAAAAAGAGCCACTTATATTGGTTTAGGATAGCAACATGTACAATGTGTCCTTCTTTATGTCGTTGTACACATACACCAATGTGGAAATCAGTTTTGACAGATTCATAGGGGCAAGACCAGGCTGAAAGTGTTATGTCATGTTTCATCTGAACAATAAAACAAGTTTAGGCATGCAAGCACAATGTATGATGATTCACCAAGAAAAACAAAATGGGATAGATGGAAACTTTTGAATTATTCTTAACCACTTGTAATAATAGAAGCATTATAATACATCATGTTCTTCAGACTAGTGCTAATACAGAGAGATTCCAAGCACATGCAAGTGAGTGTTTTTAACTAAAGTGTGGAGTTTGCCAGGGAGTAAGGGTAAAACAACACAAATTGTGCATTCCATTCAAATAACACCACACTCAACTCTCCCAGGTGTCTAGTTTTCAGAAATGTTTTTTTTTTTTAGTCATTTCCCTGGGTGGGGCCTAAAATTCACAGCTATCCACATTTAAAAAAAGGGTTGGTTTTGAGTGGAAATTCTGATCTGTCCATGGTACGTTTTGGGCACTCTCCTGTCACAGGCATTATGTCCAGGGACACAAGTGGGGTACTGTTTTTATTGGGAGATATTTAGAAAACTTTGGGGGTAGGAAATGTATGAATCTTTGCAGATTACATAACACAGTGCTTTGGGCAATGTTTGAGGTCTGCAAGGGCTTCTGGGTAAAATAAATCACAGGCTCAACACAAATCACACTCTCCTAAAGTCCTAATAGTGTCTAGATTTCATAGATGTCAGGGATTAATACACATCCTTGTGTGGCGGCTGAGCTAGGACCCAAATTCCTCTGCTACTCACATCGTTAAAAAAGTGAAATGTGAGGTCTCATGGATGCATTTGGGGTTTTTTGTGTGGTAGGTGCCAAGTCCAACCACATAAGTAGGGTGCAGTTTTCATTAAGAGATGGGTGAGAGCACAGCATAGCAAAACATTTGTTAATAACAAAATGATGTTTCTGCTTTTGTGGTTTCCAAATGCAAGCCAGTGTGCAAGATGCCCTTTGTATTACATGGTAACATTTATATTCTACCTTTCCAAATGTGTGCAAAGAACCACTTCACTAAGTCGGTATCTTATATACAATTCAGAAATACACAGGTTTTAGTCATACCATATTTAATTCCTTATATTTTACCATATGAACTTCTGTATAATTAGTACACAATGAAACAAAATTGTAATGTGTAGTCAGTTGTTAGCTCTAGGTACTGGGTGTTTTGTAGAACCTACAAACAATCTTTATGTCCAACATGACCAGAAGGATTTATCAGACGGAACTGCTTTTGAAAATCAGTCACTGTGGCCAAAAAAAAACAGATTACTAAGTTATCACAAATAGATTTTCCTTTGCATTTTCATAATACTTTCATTTCAACAGTTAGTTTTTGTATATGGAGAAAACCTTGCGAAATCCACACATAAGGCCATTTGCTGAATTCAGAACTGTATTTACTTTTCAGAAGGGTATAGCATTCCATGATCTCCCATAGTTTTCACATCTGTTTCTGTCCCAAACTGCAAGTAGGCTGAAACTACAAAAATAAGGAAAAATTGACTACCTCTTAGAAAAATGCAACAACAGTGGTAAGAAAAAGAGTTTTTTTTATACAACTCATCTTCTTCCTGAAATCTGATAATATGGTGATTCTAGCACAGCAAGCCGTTTGCTGATGCCATTTATAGAAAAAATAAGTTTTCTTACACACCTTTTTCCCGCTTGACCCACGAAAACAAAATGTAGCTACCTTTTATCTATTTACTTGGCTCCCACCAGAGGGACCTACAATCCACCGGATGATGGAAAAAAAATCTCAAATTTGGAAATAGACACCTTTTGTGGAGACAAAGTTATAAAAGCTTTAGGGTGAGTCAGCCCAAAATTCTCAAAAAGGTCTCAGCACCAGGAGGGAAGGTTTAGCAGCCAAGAGATTAAGGTAGTGATATGCTGAGTTTCAGAAATCAGTTGGAGTTTAAAGTGCATTGTGCGGTTTTTCGCAATACCACTGTGAATTGGTGAAAGAATGTAATCCAGAAGAAGCAGGGAGATTCTGCAGCAAGTGTAGTGTTCCTATTAATTGCATGGCTAAATTCACGATGTACACTGTGGAAGAGTGTGGGCTAGCATTGGAATTTACACATTTCTCTCAAAGGTTTCCCGGGGGTGCCCATGTTGGACGTTAACAAAACATTTCCAGATGGACAGATGAGGTATCAATTCCACTGTTGTAATAGTCTGTGAGGTGGTTCGCAATTACGCATGCAAATTAAAAGCTGTGTGCATCTTGAAGAAAGGAAACCTGGCCCTTCTTTGTCTGTAGTTAAAACATTATCTCATCTCATGTCCATTATATTTTGGGGTCTTTGCCTCTACTTTACTGAGTTGTTATGAATTTGCAGAAAGCTCACTGTCTCATTCTTGAGTCATTCGATCAGATGCTCATGTCATGGGTGCTGCAACTGATTGAGAGAAGTGTCAGAATGCCTAGGGACGAAAGGGATAGAGGTACACTTTCAAATTCTAGGTGGATTTGAGCTGTTTATGAGCACAGGGGAAATACAGATCAATACCAAACATTATTTTGCAAGTCCAAATTTGACCAATGAAAAAGGGAAGGTGGTTATTACAACATCACTCTATGGCTCCACTCAGGTCCCTTAGACTTACACAGGAAGACCGTGGGACTCTTCCTGCTGGATTGCATAGCAACAGAGAGGTATCTGATTGCTGTCAAAGTCCTCATTCTGACAAAAATTCATGTCGCTCATAGTCCATATCAGTTAGAAAGGGACAATGTACTCGTGTCCTAAAAAAGTGTGTATTTGCCCTAGTGAAACAAGGAGTCTCCGGGTGTGGGATTCCAGTAGGGAGGAATTATACAATGATGTTTTCTCCATCTTCACCGTCTTTTTTCGGAAGGTGTGAAGCTGTTTGATTTGTTTACAATCCATTGTCACACATGCTTTATTTTGATGTATCCTGAAAATTCTGACAATATGCTTTCTACATATTATTTTAGATGGTTTTCTCAAAAAACAACATTCTTATTTTTAATAAATGGACAGAATATGACTTCATATCGGGGATTGGTATGAAACACGTATTAGGAAAAATGTGCAGAGATCTGTTTTGGTGCTTGGTTTACCACCTTTATACTCTTCCTATTTGATGGAGTAGCTCACTAGTCCTAAGGAGCAGCAGAATACTTCAAAGAGAACACCTTATTAATTGCAAGGGAAGACATCTGAAGCATGAGCTGCTTGCGTAAATAACACTGACAAATCTAGTTGAAATTATATTGCAAAATCAATGATTTGTTAGGAACATCTGATGTACACTTTTTATTTCACACTCCATATATATAACGCAAGATTTTAACAAGTTACTTATTTGATTTGGGTGTAGTGCAGTCTACTCAAGTCTGTGTTAATGGCATGACAATCTGCAAAAATGTTTTTACAAAAGTATTAACATACGTATATACTTTTTATTAGAGTTGGGTGAAATTAAAATAATGTCTGCAAAGTATAAAATCACTTCCTCACGAGCAACTATGACTGAGCAACATAGTTTTGCTGGCCAGCTGTGTGCAGTGCTTTGGAGTCATGACTTCGAACACCTTATGTTCTTTTTTTCCTTTGTATCTCTCCAGCTCTTTCTTTAACAAATAAGATTTCTCCGTTTCCCCTTTCTTTTTACTGCTCTTAGTGACCATTACCTGCCTTGTTCATGTCTATCACATATTCCTCTTTTCCTACATAATCATCTTCCTTTCTTTGTCGTGATCTCCATTTCCAAGCCTTTGATAATTCGTACATCTATCTCACTTATTCTGCCTCACGTTAAATGTTTTTTATCTTGTCAACTACATTTGAACGCCTGTACCTTATTTCACACTTTAAAGCTACTTTGGATTTATATCACCTCCGTCATCATTCTCTCTGTGTCTCAAACCATCATAGCCTTGTGCTGTTGGATGACATGCTGATGTGGTGATGCCCAACGATTCCGACGGATTCCAACTCCAATGAATGGAGCAAGCAGCAGCTTGCAGAGTTCTCATCATGCCCTCTCCGACCAGCTTTCCCACCGCCCCCCAACCCATGGGCAGCATGGCCCCCAACCCCCCATTGAGCCCACATGTGTGGAGTGATGCCGGCAGCTGACCAACCGGGGTCAGCAGCATGGGCAGTTGGAGCTGCATGCCTCAGTGTGGCTGAGGGGGGCGGACTCTCAGGACCACAGGTACCAGCATGCCACAAATAATGCAAGCGATGCACAGGCAAACAATGCAAGCACGTCAGCAGTAGCTGGCTGCTGCTGAGTGTGTGCCCTGGTTCCCCACAGAAGCGGCCCAGCCAGGACTGGGTGCAGCTTGTGGGGCATCCGGTGAGACTCGCTCGCCACCGGTATCTTGGTTAGTGCACATTACCACCACGCCACAAGAAGAATGCAGGTCTAAGCCACTAGGGCCCCAGAGCACCTTTTGCTTAAGAAAAAAGCCGACTTGCCTATTTGGCATTATTTAGCCTATCAGGTCACTGGGCATGAGATATGCCACATCCAGTGGCTCGGTAAAGGAAGGAATTAACCTTAGGAAACCGCTGTACCATAAAAGGGATGCAAAAGGGATGTAGAGCTGCCCAACTCCACAGTACTGCGTGGCAACATGGATAGAAATCACTGCCACATACACTCATTATATATAAGGAACCGCTTTTCAACAATAAGCTGTCCTTTGGACAGTGGAAAGAACGCACTGAAGTACCAACATGTGGTCCTCAGGCAGGGTTGCTTAGTGCTTTGATTTACCCGAGGAATGAAACAATGGAGACACTGATAGCAACTGGCAGTCCACAGAGCAGCCAGGAGGGGCCACGCATTCAAGACCTTGCCACTCTCGTTACCACAGTGCCACAAGCAAAGTGAGTGAAGAAGCTGTAGCTGGCAGCTACTGAGAGTGTGCCCTGGACCCCAACAGAAGCTTGTGGGGCATCCGGTGAGACCCACTCTCATCTGTGTCACACACACACTGTGATAATACTTCTAAAGCCTCAACAAATGAGAAACCGCAGCTCCCTTCTGACAGAGCACAACATATGCTTTAAAAAAAGAAATTTGCACCAAAAGTATCAGTCACCATGAAGCTGAGGAATCAGAAGAAGAGAAAGCCATCTCCAGTAAACCCTTCAGCAGTGTCCAGCAAAAAGGCCTGCCCAAACAAACCCAAACATAAAAAGGCACAAGCGACAGTTAAACCAAAACCAAGCCAGCTAAAAGTGGCAAAAACTATACAGGAATACTTCTGTTCAGTGAGCCCCAAACCAAAGGAGCAAAAAGCAAGAGTAAAGAGTCAGGCGATCTCATGTGGCGATCACTACACCACAAGATCGTTAAGCGACTGTGCTATCACGCATTACTCGGACATAGAAAACCGCCACCAGGTGCCCTGGCTACCAGGATCAATACCGGACCTAGAAGAGGTTCATGCCACCATTGGTTGGCCACACACAACTGCTGCCACCCCCATGCCCTCACCATCCGGGGGGCCCCCATTATCCTCAGTGATTAGAGTAATAAATCTGCAACTTGCAGAGGACCAAACAAGGCATCAAACAGCTACAACCGTCCATTGGACCCACACAAAACAAGTCACCCATGACCACCACCAAGAGCTTGCAACGCAACAGCCATGGGAGGAGGAAATCGGCAGCGGATCTGTCTGGAGCTGAAGCTAGCCTCCCCAAAAGCGTTCCTTATCACAGAGCCCTACACTGAGGAGCACAGAAGAAATGCAAGAGGCGTTTAACCCCAAGTCTGAGACCCAGGGCGGCGAAGGGCCGAGGGAACACCTTATACAATGTCCAAGATGCAATTACTTCAGCCACTACAATGAACACTGACAACTTAGATATTCAGATAGTGATCATGCAAATGATGGCTTCATACATAATGGCAATCAACACTAAAATGGAAAAGTTGAACTGCTTGCTATCAAGAGCACAGTCATATGCAGCAGAAACATATAAACATTATGGCCACAGCCCGGTCATAGAAGAATTATTACCCAGGGTCATGAACAACATGATTATTGACAGAAAAAACACAACTCTGCCACAAAACAAATCACTTACACACAAACCGGATGGTCTGTCTCTTCAGACTGATGCCAGCAAAGGTGGCTGACAGCCTCAGTTTTGCCTAGAATCACCAAACTCACTACTCCAGGAAGCTGCGTGGACATCGGCCTCTGAACTATCAGCCCAGAAAGCTGACGAGAGCCAAATGGCATACAACACCCGACAAGAGCTAACAGCGCCTCCAAGTTTAATAGGATCAGAAACCAAGAACTCCCTTTCGAACCAGTTCTCTCCAGGAAAAACAAAAAGAGATTGAAAAAAAACTCAAAAAGAGAAACTCAAGACAACCAGAAACTAAGCAACTGAAAAGCTGTGAAGGCCGGCCAGTATCCTCTTTATTTAAACAAGCGCAAGCACCTGAGAAGGGTCGGATCAGCAGAAGATGACGGCACCCAGAAGCACACAGAATAATAAGGCCCAGCTTAATCAGGTCGCAAACGACAGGGAGCAACAAAGGAGGAGGCACACTCAGGGCAACATCAAGGACACTAAAAACACGACAACCTCAGCTAGCACAGGCACTGAGGATCCCTGGAATGATACCCCAACCTTAATGTCAGCACCAGATCTTTCTCCAATCCATGCAGAGCAACCGCGCGAAGAGCGTCCAGAGAAGGATCCAGAAGAATAACCACCAGGAGACAGAGGTATCTCAGAATGGTAGATCTAAGGCCCACTTGCGCTTTCACTGTTAGGGGCTCACTTTGCAGGGATCAGGCACCATAAACACACAATCAGCACTCAAACGGTGACACCAGGCAGCACATCCTGCCTGGAAGCACTCCAGGACAGGTTACCTGACCCAACCTCACAGGTAAACAAATACCCCCGGCAGGTGCACAGTTTCCCCACATATTGTTTCAGGAGGCTTCCCATGCAGGACAGAACCACAATACTCAACTCACTAACAAAAGGCTACATGCAGGGGAAGTGGCCCATCTCTGCCCCACTGCAACTGTGGACATCCGTGGCTCAGCAACAACAGCCAACCCTCCTCAATCTGATACAGACAGGACATTTACCTTGGTACAAAAACCTTAATTAGCACACAGCTGCTCAGGCACACGTTACCTACAAGACGACAGGAAGCTGAACATTGAGAAAGAACTATCAGCAGCCTCCAAAGCCACATTAATCTTTCCAGGGGTCTCTGGGAAATTTTGAACATAGCAAATATTCTCAAACTCTGTGCATCTCTTCCAGGTCTTGATAAAATAAACAGTTCAGACCTGGATCAAGTATTCTTCCTAACCCTTGGCCCCGGGAAATCCAGGGAATCCTCTGAAATGCGTCTTAGCGACACAAACATTAAGGATCACATCCTGCGACACAGATCTCTGCTGGAGGAATGGGGAATTCAAGTGAGTTCGCCAGAAAAAAGTTCCTCACTTTCTAGTGCACCAGCTAAAGAACAGACCAGCTATCACAAAAACGTATTCATTACTGGCAGGCTCAAAAGTGCCACCAAGAAAAGCAATAAACATACAACAAAACTTCAATGTAACTATTCCTGCTGGACTAGAAACCCAATCCTTAGCACACTCACCTTCTGGGAACACATGCACCAACTGGCCAGCAACCACCCTTCAGGGTTGTCCCTAGCACTAAACTGTCAAAGGGAAATATAGGCCTAGGCCACAAAGACAAGCTCACCTTAATTTCATAGAACATGGCAGACAAACAAAATCATTCTGGACCCAATACTTGAAACGTACTTAAGCTTGCACAACATCATATGCCTCCGAGAGATGTGGAGCCTTGGCAAAGTCCCCATCCAGGGCTATGTGCATTCTACAAACCCACCAACAAAAAACAGAGGCAAAAGCTGGACAATAGGGGGCATGAGTACATATGTGTCCCTTAACAAAAATATAATCGCAGAAGACCTGGAGCTGGATTCTCCACTTATACAAGCAACATCCATTAAAAATTGGAAAGTAGAGGCAAACGAGATCTGTGCATTGATAGTAAACATTTATTTGAACCCCAAAGATGCTTGCAGATCAAAGTCCATCGAGGTAGTAGAGCTAACTCTGCAGGAACTCAGCAGCTGTTACTCATGCGCACAGCGGATAGTGACTGGAAACGCAACTTAAATTTAGCCAATCACCTGGGGAACGATGCAGAGGCCCGTGCCCTGGACGCCGACTGGCATATATCGGACTAGTGTCAGAATATGCAAAAAAACAACAGAGCCAATCACCAATTGTTGACAATTTTAGAAGCAATGGGCCTCATGGCTCTAAATGGAAGGTTCATCACAGACCAGCCAATAGCAGCGACCAGCAGAACTAAAGTAGCAGATTCAATGATAGACTACCTCCTAATATTTCTATAGCTTTTCCACAGCGTTACAGCCTTTGAAGCGGAGGAATGAAGGGAAAGCAACCGCCTACCCTTCTAGGCAGAGATAACAAATGAAAATGAGGAGGCCACGTAAAGGCATAACAAAGGACTTCAAGTCCTGGGTTCAGAATGGCATGGATAGAAGCCTACGAAGCAAAATATACAACTTGAAAAAGCCTTATTCCAGTAGAAAGCTACAAACTTCAAAATCCAGTGGCTGACTGGGAAAACGTTTCTGACAGGACTAAAGAAGGCACCAGGAACAAACAAGTGGTAATAGCTGCTTCGACAACACCAGGCACTAAACAAATGAATTAACAGCTCTCTCAAACTGCAGGAGCATGCCCTAGAAACCACTAAATTCACACACAATCAGCATGCACCAGGTGCCTCTGCTTTGGCTTTCACATAAATCAGGAAGCACTATAAGAAATACATCTGAAAAGTAAAAAGTGCGAGGAAGAAACAACAATGAATTGAAATTTTACATGCCTGCAAAGCAAAACATTGCAAACCACTATGGCCCCTGATAAACCAATTAGAGCTTGGCCTGGCCCGTTGCACAGGCAGCTATGTCCTCAACACGCTTGGCTGAGGTATATTGGGTCACTATATAGCTGCAAAAAATGTACACCCCCACCTCCAAATCTGAAAACGACAACACTGGTTCTGTTTATGTCTCAAATCATCATGGTCGAACAAAAAAAGGCAATAAGAGACTCCAGGGCGCCAGGTCCAAATGGCATTCCTTCCTCAATATTCAAGCAAGATTTAGGGTTCTGCAGTAGCCTACTTGGCCAATTATTCAATTTCTCCTTAAGCAAGAACAACATACCAGAGTCTTGGCGAGGGACAATCCTGCATCCGATTTACAAAAAAGTCTCCTAGTCGGCACCGGATGGCTACAGTCTAATAGGCCTACTAGATGTTGAGTCAGAGGTCTTCACAGGAATCCTTCAGGAACTGGAGAAATGGACGGAGGAGAAAGGATGTTTTGCAAGCAACCAAACCGGCTTTCGGCCTAACTCAAGCACAACGTACAATCCAGTGGCACTCAGTATACTTGTATCAAAACAGAGGCAGAAAAAGCAATGCGTCTACACGTTTTATTGATTTTTCAAAAGCATATAATCATGTGGACAGGAACTTGCTATGGTGAAACTAATAGCACAGAATATCCCAGGCAACCGCCGTTGGGCAATTCAGATACTGTACTCAGAAACATGGCAAGCCAAGGCACAAACAAAGGCCTTTCTACAGCAATTACCATAGGGCAAGGCCCAAAGCAAGGGTGTGTCCTCCCCCCAACGCCATTCAACCTGTTCATTTCAGACCTAGGATGAGCACTGGACAAAGTACTCGCTCACCTATCCGAGCTGGGACAGTACCTCATGATGTCTTTACAATATGCAGCTGATATTGTAATCATGAATTTAACGCCCATTGGTCTGCAAAATGTGCACCACACCTTGGCCTCCTACTGTGCTACAAACCAGATGACATTTAACCTAGAAAAAACTAAAATAATAATTTTTGGGAAAGGGCATAGAAAGGAATGAAAATGGTACCTGTGGAGAAATACAGTAGAAAGAAGCCCCAGCTACAAATATCTGGGGGTTTGGCTACAAGAGAGGCATTCGCCCACGCTGCGCCTGAACGCCCTGAAACCGCACCTGGCATCGTTGATCACAGCCTTTCAAAAACTGCATAGTAAATTTTTAATGCCAACCTGGAAACCCACTTTTACAGTACTTAAATCACAACTGATTCCAAAGGTTTCCTATGGATCAGTGACCTTCCCGGGGCAGCTAATTTGTTTTCTTAACAACGCCCAGAGTAAAACTCATCAACTAGTATTCACCCTTGCACAACATACTTCACCTGCACAAATCAGATTAGACTTTGTGCTTCTCAATCAAGAACTAACGCAACACGTGGCACACCTAGAATATCTGTCTTCTGCCCGACTCAGTCCATCGAATACTCTGAAGTTGCTCATCTGGAGGGGAATCCAGGAATACAGCCACTGAAATCATTGGGCTAAAGTGTGTGGCGAAGACATGAAAACACTGTCTGCGCAGCACCTGTGTGATCTGTCAGTATCCCACCCGGCTTTCAGAATAGCAATAGACAAACAAGTAAAGTTTGTGCCTTGGAAGCAGGACAAGGAACACTTTTGCAAACGCAGTCACGCATGGCTGTGTATGAACTCCTACAAAAAATGTAACCCCACAGAACTATCTGCTGGAAGCCATGAATGGCTATTACAAGACGAAATTTTTAGCATGCGATTTGGGCTGTTTCTGCAATACCACCACGTGCTCTAAAGCCAGCTACCCTGGCATGCAGGCTAAGTCACGGGCTGCGGTATTCCTTCATGCATTTAATATGCATTAGCCCTGCAATGATAACCGCACGCAGAAAACTCCTACGGAAAGTGTTTAACGTAACTGGAGCCAGAACGTCCTGCCAATCTATGTTATTCTGTTTGCAGGGACAAAAACCCCAAGTAACAGCATGCCTGACAAAGTTTGTCATCTTTGCTGAACAACAGTACAAGGCAGCTGCACTCTCAATGGGAGGGAGCGCATTTTAAAACTACATATCCTCATGTACTGGCACAGGCACTTAACAGCACCAAGGGAACCTACATGAAAAAACCTTCCAGTGGAACTGCACTATTTGCAAATCTTGCACCCCGTTCTTTGCTAAATTAGCTTGTTTAGCTGTACAGTCAAATCAGTTAAAATATTTTAAGCATTTGTATCATTAGTATTAATGTTTGTCACTTTTAAAATTGACTTTTGTTTTATCACATCTTGTAAGGGTTTAAGTAACTATAACATAATTTATAAAATTACCTTGTGGTACCTTACCTGGAATCCTTGCCTTATTACTTCCTCTTAGCATCTGGCACGGTCCTTCACAAAGAGGAATAAATCAAAAGATTCGAAAAATATCCGGTTACTGCTCCGGTTCTACGTCTATTCGCTTTCTCTCGGCAGCTCTGAGCTGTTCTCAGCGAGAATATTGACATCATCCCGTCACTGAGCTCTCAACTCATGCTTGGTGACTTTCGTATGTAATTAATATATTTATCTCTTCTCAAGCTCTTGGCTCTGCTTCTTTCACGCTAAGCCTTTGCCATTGCAACATTATTGTCCTCTAGAATGTATAATCCTTTGACTTCTTTTATTAAGACTTAGATAGTTTCTTCAGTTTCAATTTAGTTGTCTGGCTCTGTCTTGTCCTCTCCAGTAATCTGATCTCTCCTTTATTTCCACTGCTAAAACTAGTGCTACTCTTAATGGTCGTCTTCCTACTTTACTCATTCCTTCCATGCTCCTTCTTCTCTAGTCAGCTGCCCTTTTCAACTTTTTCTTTCTTTTCCATTAAATGTTTCCTCATTCTTTCAAAGAGGCTTTTCTCCTTTCTGCATTTATTAAGCCTTGCACAACCTTCACCTGTGCCACTTTGCAGCCTAACTTCCTTCTTCCAAGTCCTTTTTTAGGCTGTGTAGTTTCGAATCAACCGTTCTCTTTACAGAATTACAAATCTATTCTGACATTTTGAGTCTTTTTTGACTTCACATTTTAAATAAAGCACACTTCTATCTAATCACTCAGTTTCTTTTGTTTTCCTTTAACTTAAACACGTACTGCTTCATCTTTGTTTGTTGGACACTGGTGATGTGGTTGATCATCCGTCATTTTCTCTTTGCTTTTGTTAGTTTGCGCAGTAGTTACCTCAAAATGCTCAATTGCTTTGTGGCTAGCTTTGCTCCATATAAATCCCCACACATTTAACTAGCTTGTGTTTATATATGAGTACATAAAACTGAATATTACTGAAACCCTGTTTTCAAAAAGTTGGCGACTTTTTAAAGTCACTGCTCTGTTATCCTAGATTCCCTCATCGGTCCCTTCTCTGAAAGAATGAATGAATGAAAAATGCATTGCACGATTAATTCAAAACATTACATAAGTAAAGAGAACAAATAGTTGCGTTTAGAGTCTAATTCGATTTTATAAATAAACAACGTGTATTTAAGAAAACGAACAGTTAGTTGTGCGTTCTTTTCTTTTAAGCATGCTATGACCTCATCCTAACATCTTATTATCTTTCATTTTCTGAAGACTGGTCTAAGCCAGATTTTTCTTAAAGTGATCATGCTCTCACAAGTTCAGACTGTGGGCCTGATTTAAGAAAAGTGGTGTTGCACCCAATGCAGCGCCACTTTTCTTGCACCCCTTAGAGCCGCCCTAACGCCACCATTCATGCGTCGTATCTAAGATAGGACTCACCATTGCAGTAGTTAGGGAACTAGCGTCAGAATTTTTTACCCTAGTTTGGTGCTTTGCAAAATGTTGACACTATTACTGCAAAGCTTATTGAGGCCCATTGTGAACAAAGTGCACCTCTTTTTAAAAAAAGTGCTGAAAAAAATTACGCAAAGAAATCTGTTACATTTCTTTGCACCATTTTTTAGGCCCCCCTAATGGGGGATTTCCCTCATTGGCTACATTATGCCTGGCACAGGCATAATGTAGCGTAAAGGGTTACAAGGTGGCACAAAGCATGCATTGCGCCACTCCACTTTGTAAATTTGGTGCAGAGATTTTGGCCTCATTGGGCCACATTAGAGAAAAAACAATTTACGCTAATGTGTGCAAGGAGGCACTAGGTGCTCTTAAATCTGCCCCTATATGTATTAGTGATTCATGAACAATGCACAAAATTAAAATGGCAGTTAGAGTAGAACTCTTCATTGAGTCTACCATAGCAGTGGCCTCCTAGTGGAATTAAGCATCCTAAAAGTCGTATTATAGACCTTTTTTTACTGTATGTATAACGGTAAGTCCAGATAGGTTTGTGTTTTCTGGAATGTATAGGATGGTTCCATCATCTATCTGTGAGTCTTTGTATTAACACATATTTTGTCCTTGTGATTAGTTAGTTACTTTGCTTATTTTATTTCCAATTTTGCTTTCTGGGAATTAGGAACCCGTTGTTCTATGTCTCTTCAAATTGCAGGCTGTTCAAACGTTTATTCTGATAAGTGTTCAAGGGGTTTATTTGGCTGGGTATGGATAGCCACAATGTTGCTTTCAAGTAAGTTGGTATGACAGTTCTAATTTTTGCACACTAGGACACAACTGCAGCTGGTAGCGCCTGTCCCTGATTAAATTCCAGTCAGCCTGTGAAGAAGGATGACCACTAAGGTGGGGCAGTATGCGAACACTGGGGGCAATATATGTATCTACTTAGAGAGCGCCTGTACTGTGAATTGCAGGGGGTTGTGTGCTTCCTCCTGTACTGTTCTGTAGTGTTTTATTCATGTAAACTGCAATAGATTTAACCAAAAACAAACAGAACTCTAGTTGCATGTGAACCTGCCTTAGTCTATTGAGCAGCTGGTATGTAGGCTCGACATTGCGTTGAATCCAGCAATTTAAAAAGCTTCCTAACTAGAGATATCCGTCCATAGGTAAGCGTGGGCAATAATTTACTAGCCACAACTTGCTCCTGTATTCAGCTCAGTCATCTCACTGAATAAATAGATAAAGTTGTTGTTAATACCCAGCGGGGTACACTTTAGGGGCATGTGATGGTCAGATAAACGGCCCGCTCTCTGAACCAGAGTCCTAAATATTAGTAGGCATTAGCTATTGCCTGAGTCGTTCTCTCCAGACTCCAGGACCCATTTTTGATTTTATAATGACTGTTAATCACTATCTTATTTTTATTTTAAATTTCCTCGGCTTGTTTCCCTGGCTATACTGGTTCAGTGCTGGTAAAGACCTCTGTAATTCTGCAGGGGTCTTATCTATGATGAGAGTGTTGTCTGCATATTACAGGAGGTTTAACGTGGGGTCCCTCAATTGGAAATGAAAGGGCTTTGCAGAGGTGAGCACCAAGAGTAAATCAGAGATATTTAAGGTGAAAAGTAGTGGCAGTAGAATGCAACTTTGATTTAGGTATTTTTTAGAGAATAACACAATTAGATGTGGAGGCAGCCTTCCTTTTACTCGTGTCGATGTGAAAACTCATAATAGGTCATATGAGGGAAGCAGGTTTGGGTGTACATAGTAGTGATGGGTGGCAGGGTACTATATATACATATATATATATATTTATATATATATATATATATATATATATAGTTATATATATATATTGTTTAAGTATAGCTGTGGGAAGGGGGCTGAGGGAGGTGAACCCATGTTGTGCATGGCTTCCCCAACCCTGTGCAGGTGGGAATAGCATCAGCTGAACAGGCTAATATGTGACATTTGTCACATGGAAATTCCAAGTAACATGAAAGCTAACTTCTCTTTTATCTGAATGGTGCTATTTGAACCTATTAGTGGAAACCGACCTCATTATTGAGGGTTACCCATCAATAACCCTATAAATTAGGCACAAGGTAGTCTGTCCTCAGAGTGAAGACCATCATTAAAGAGTTAGAGCTTTCGAAGACAGACAAAATGGAAACTGTATCATGTGTTTTCCAGATGTTACTGACCATACAATGCTCATAATCTTATCATCCTTTGAATTATAATTGCGGATTATAAAGCTTCTACTTGGGTATGCATTCTACTTACTAAAGACAGGTGCAATCACCATGGCTACACTATTAAAATTATCTTTTTGTAGATGCTTCAGGGATAAACTTAATTAGATAAATATATCTATCTTCAAATTTATCAGATCCATTAATAAATATTTCAGGGGGCATGGCTTGGTGCCAGATGAAGATGGCCGCCTTCCTCGGAGCTCCGTGACCATGGTGGGAGTTGGGAGAGCTGGCTCATATTCTCAGGCATAGTTTGAGAATACTGCAGTGAGAAAAAATAGGGGAATATGCATGAGATGACTGACTTGCATGGTGCTCATTTGAGGAATCAATTGCAACAGCCATTTTGTTTTTGTTTTCACCTCACAATTTCTTTTTCTACTTTATAAATCGCTGCCTGAGAGATTCTTTTTGCACTTTTTGGCCTGAAAGTGTATGTTTACGCTCTCTGCTCTTTGTATCTTGCTTTTTGAAAGAGTTTGTCCAGTTTACTTTGTATTTTGGTCTACTCTCTTTTCTGAGGTGAGCCTTACTTCATAAAATATATTTTTTTACTACATATTGGGCAGAATTGTGTATTTTTGCTTATGGGCAGATCTAGGATCCTTCAATTGACTAATAACAAAGTGCACAGCAATAAAGTTCCGATAATATTCCTTTATCAAACTCATTGGCTCCTTTGTCAAATATGGAGAGTACAGGGGGTACTACTCTTCATGCTACACCATCAACACCTGTTTCTCCCTCTACTGTTGTTGATAAAGTATCGTCCAAGCTTCCAGTAATGGTATCGACATCCACGAATAAGAGAGCTAAAAAGGATCCTCCATCTCCTATTAAAGTTGAAAATAACATATCTATAGAGTTACTTCTTGATGAAATAAGGGCTCTTAAACCATATATGGAAGATACAAATAAACAATTACAAATATTAGATGACAAATGGTCTCTTGTGGAGAACAGAGGCACTGATTCTGACCCCGGCGGTCTGAGACCGCCGGGGCCAGGGTCGGCGGGAGCACCGCCGACAGGCCGGCGGTGCCCCGCAGGGCATTCTGACCACGGCGGTTTGGCCACGGTCAGATTTGGAAAACCGGCGGTCTCCCGCTGGTTTTCCGATGCCCTTGAGAATCCTCCATGGCGGCGGAGTGCGCTCCGCCGCCATGGGGATTCTGACACCCCCTACCGCCATCCTGTTCCTGGCGGGTCTCCCGCCAGGAACAGGATGGCGGTAGGGGGTGCCGCGGGGCCCCTGGGGGCCCCTGCAGTGCCCATGCCAATGGCATGGGCACTGCAGGGGCCCCCGTAAGAGGGCCCCACTCTGTATTTCAGTGTCTGCTTTGCAGACACTGAAATACGCGACGGGTGCCACAGCACCCGTCGCACCTTCCCACTCCGCCGGCTCAATTCTGAGCCGGCGTCCTCGTGGGAAGGTTGATTTGCCCTGGGCTGGCGGGCGGCCTTTTGGCGGTCGCCCGCCAGCCCAGGGCAAATCCCAAAATACCCTCAGCGGTCTTTCGACCGCGGAGCGGTATTTTGGTGGGGGAAGTCAGACTTAGAATGACCCCCAGAGTCTCTTATGTGGAACGAAGAGTGGAAGTGCTTGAAAACTCAATTATGTCTATTAAGTCTCTACAATCTGAATTTGCTATTTTGAAGAAACATGCAGAGGATATAGAAAATCAGAATCAAAGAAATAATCTACGTATTTATGGTCTGTCTGAAGAAATTGAAGGTTCAGACTTATTATTTTTCTTTTGTTCATTTCTGCCCAAAGTTCTGGATCTGCCTACTTCTCCTGTTTTAAATATACAAAGAGCACATGGACTTGGTCATCCTTCACATTTGGCTTTGATGTCAAAGAAACCAAGAGGAATAATAGTTTATTTTCTGGAGTAGGAGTACGTAGACCTACTAAAGGTTCTCAGAGCAGCAAGCGCTAAAGTCAGATCACATGGTCAGGTTCCAATCTTTTCTTTGCTTAGGGTTATGTGGTGGACAAACTAAAGACATTTCTGGATATGTGTCCAACAGTAAAGTTGCTTAATGCTCGATATGGTTTCTTCCATCCATGTTTGTTCAAGGTGACTTACAATAATAAGACAACAACATATGAAGATCCAGTATTACTTCAGCAATTTATTGATTCTTGTAGAGCTAAAACAATGGATACTTCCAAAATATCAGAATTGACTATTCTATTGATTTTTGCTTTTCTTTTTGTTCTTATTTAATGGATATGCCCATTACTGGTTCATGTAATCTTAATAGTTCCAATTCATCTAAGGCATTTGAATGTTTCATATTTTCCTCACTTTTTAGATCTTCATTCATTAATGTACCCGTCTGTTGTGGTAGCAATTTGTGTGGCTGGGCCTCTCTTCCCTTCCGTATCTGCAGTCGTAGGGTGAAGGTTGCGTCATCTTCCCTTTGTGGTTTCCCCACCTCACATTGTTTTTGTATTACAGGTATGTTTTTATTACTTGTTCTATGTTTTTTCTCTAGTTCTGTTTCCTTCTATATTATACTCTGTTCTTTTTCTTCATCTCCTCTTCTTTTACTATTATTTCCTCCTTCCCTCTTCTTATTTCTTTTTTTCTCATGTTCATAGTTCTATTCTTCTCTTTCTGTATGTCAAAATATTTCTCTTGGTTCAATTTCTCCATAATAATAATTGGTTTACATGCATTATTTCATGGTTATAATACTTATTCTTTATTTTAAATGACAATTAGATTTCTTTCATGAAATGGTAAAGGTTTGGGACCCTCAATAAAACGTCAAAGAGTTTTAACACATCTTTTAAAATTGAGAGCTGATATTGCCCTGCGGCAGGAGACTCATGTAACAGGAGATGAGGTAGCCAAACTTAAAATACACTGGGTAGGTCATGTTTTTGCGTCTCCAGGTACGGAGAAGAGAAATGGGGCTATTATACTGTATCTAAAGCCTTGAACATTTCTGATATTTCTCAAGAATTTGATGAGATGGGTAAATGGGTTATAGTTTCAATGACTATTAATTAAGTACCGTTAACTATATTTAATGTTTATGCTCCAACTCAACCTGATAAATCTTTTTGGAATGAAATATTAGCTGAGTTAATGACTCTTTCGGATAAATACTTCATTTTTTAAGGAGATTGTCATATGGTTATGGACCCTTTTATTGATCATAAATCCAATTCTAGATTTGTACCTTCCACCATATTTTCACAATTTACACTCTATGAATAAACAAAAAGCATTAACGGATGTTTGGAGATTGTGTACCCACACATTACAGGAATTTTCCTTTTTTTCCCTGTACATTCTTCCCAATCAAGAATTGATTATTTATTTGCCTCACAGCATCTCGTACAACATGTTTTGAGTTGGGAAATTGGCTCCATATTAATTTCGGATCATGCTCTAGTGAGTATGGATCTTGATCTTATAGCATATAATCAACCAAGTACTAGATGGAGATTTAATAATTCATTACTTCTTGATACTAAATTTACTCATCAATTATGAGAAGTTTGCCACACAATTCTTTGTAGAAAACAATACCCCTCAGCTATCTATTCAGATCATTTGCGATGCTTTCAAAGCAGCCTTTGGGATTTTATTATTTCTTACGTTGACAATTAAAAGAAAATAGCTAATACAAAATTGCTTAATTTATTAGATTGTATCAAACTATTAGAAAACCTATATTACTCTTCCAAGTCTACAAGTTGTCTTAATGAATTACTTCAAGGTAAATTTACTTTCAATAAAAACTCAACTGATATTGCTAATTCTTATCTTCTTAGATCCAGTGCTAAGTATTAGGGGGCCAAAATAAATCAGGAAAACTTCTAGCAAATTATCTTAAAATTAAAGAAAACAGAGAACTAAGATATAATCTATTTATAATTCTTCACATTTTTTATTAAATAAGAATGAAGAAAGTTTGGATGAATTTGTTCATTTCTTCACACAGTTATATACTCCTGAATCTGTTCACACACAGGATCGTATTGATCAATACTTGTCTACCATTAATCCACCTGTACTTCCCTCTTCTAAATTTTCTGCTCTTGATAATGATATTTCCATTAAAGACATTCGTAATGCAGTAAATCTTATTAAAAAAGGTAAAGCTTCAGGCCCAGAAGGCTTTACTATTGAATTCTATTTACATTTTTCTAAATTATTAGTTCCAAGATTATTTAAACTTTTTACCTATTTAGTTAATGCAAAATCCTCTGGAGGATCTTTTCAAGAGGTTTTAATAGTTCTTATACCAAAAGATAACAAAGATCTAAAGTTTTGTAAGGATTATAGACCTATATCTCTATTAAATTTGGACTATAACATTTTTGCTAAAATTATTGCTATTCGTTTGGAATCAATTCTCCCTAAATTAATTGGTAAAGAGCAGTCTGGTTTTATAAAAGGACGCCCTATTATCTGACAACACACAATTATTTTTTAATATTTTAAGTACATCTGTGACGTATAGGGACTCTTTATCTGCAATTGCTCTAGATGCTGAAAAAGCTTTTGATCGTGCTAATTGAGTCTTTGTTTTTTCAGCACTTTTATGGTTTGGCTTTGGAACTAAATTCATAAATCTTATCTTATTATTATATTCTTCTCCTTAGGCTGCTATTTTTCTAAATGGTCTCATCTCTCCCTCGTTCTCACTCCACAGAGGAGTTCATCAGTGATGTCCATTGTCACTGCTTTTATTTATTCTTGCCTTGGAACTCTTTTTATTGAAACTTAGAGCTAATCTAAATTTACATGGTTTCCAGTATGGGGAAAGACAGATACAATTTTCGGCTTATGATGATGCTATCTTACTTTTTATATCAAATCCGAAATCTTCACTTCCCTCTTTTCTATTCGAAGTACAGAATTTTGCTTCTATTTCATGGTATAAGTTAAATAAAGATAAGTATGAAATTCTCCCTTTAAATAAATTCTGCCTTTCTGAAGATTTTAAATCTTCAAATTTTCATTGGAACAATGATAAAATTAAATACATAGGTCTTTGGTTTAAACCTTCTTTTAAAGATTCAATTTCTGGTAATTGTTTGCAATTATTTTGTATTCTTAATTCTGTTATATCTAAATGGAATCCTTTATTTTTATTTTGGTGGGGTATATTAGATTCTCTTAAGATGATGTTACTTCCTGTAATTCTCTTTTATTTATCAAACATTCCAATTAATATCCCAAATATTTACTTTAAGAGGCTTATTCTAATCAAATTCCTATGGAATATTAAGAGACCCAGAATGTCCCTCCAAAAATTGATGAGACCTAAAATCTGCAGAGGAGTTAATTTTCTGAATCTTCACTCTTATCATATTGCTTTTTCTCTTAAGCAAGCTTCTTGTTTATTGAATGAAGATGATTCTGTTTTTTTACCATTATGGGTTGAAGTTGAAAAGTTATTTGTTGTCCCCTTTACATTTCCGGAGGTATTAACTTTGTCAATTAAACCAACATCTATCTCCCACACAATTTTGAAAAATTCATGCAGATTTCTGCAGCCTATTTTTGTTTCATACAAAGGAGACAGAGTACAATTTCTAAATTTGTCAATTTGGTACAATAAGCACACCAAGTTGAATAATAGAACCATCTACTGGAAATCGTCTCATTTGAAGGGCTTAAGATGGGTGCATCAACTATTTGAAAATGATTCCCCTCTTTCTTTTGTACAGGCACAACTTCTTTTTTCATTTCCATCCTCTTTTCGTAGAAAATATGATGCTCCCATACATGTTGTAAATAGTTCATATCAATCTTTTGTAGCTCAGCAAACACCTTCTGTCCATCCTTCTCCAATTAAGAATCTGCTATTTCTGTCTGCATCAGCTTCTAGTATTTATCAAGCAAATGCAGCTCTTCTTGATGATAGACCTAAATCAGCAATAGAAACACAATGGGAGAAAGATTTGGATATTTCATTTTCACCTTCCTTATGGAGTAAATTGTGGATTAAAATATGAAAATCCTCAAGAGCAGCTAACACAATTCAAACTTTATGTTTCATATATAATAGGTTATTATTTACACCTTCATCTTTACACATAATGAATTCTAACCTTTTGTCCTGTTGTTGGTCCTGTAATAAGCCGGTCTCAGATCTTGAACATATGCTTTTTGAACGTCCATATACACTTCAATTTTGGGTTAAAGCATGGAGTCAAATTAATACTATTTTTAAAACTCAAGTTATCTTGAGCTTTACAAATATATTTTTAGGCAGCCTTGCAGATCGACTATTCTCGTCTTCCAAAAAGTTCTATCTTTATCTTAGATTTATTATTGGCTGTTGCTTTTCAACAAATTACAAAAACTTGGAAGGATTCTTCTATATTATCTTTTCAAGCTTGGTGGCATGGTATATGTTTTGATCATAGGCTGGATTGAGCTTATGTTTCCCCCATGTCCCTTGCTATTAAAATAGACATGTTATGGTTACCTATTACAAATTACCTAAACTCTTTGGCTTATTCTTCGTGTAATCATTCTCCTAGAAATGAGCATGAATTGTTTTTCTTTACCTTTTATTGTACTTACTTACATTGTTTATAACTTCCTCTCCTAATATATTTAATATATGAATATATACTTATGTTTTAAAGTATTAATATATCTATTGTGTTCCTCAATAAGCGTTTTTCATTAAATTGAACTGTTATTGTATCATTTCACTCCTGTCATCAAATGTATTTATATCATTTAAATATTGTATTAATTATCAATAAACTCTCTCTTACATTAAAAAAAAATACTTCACTCATTTTTAATTGGCACAAGCACATAATGAAAAACCACTAGCGAAACTAAGTTGCAAAAAGTACAGCTTTATGAAATATATGATGTATGTGCCAAGTATAACATTTGTTTATCATAAACAAAAACTGTATTATAGTGATAAGTGCCATAACTAAGAAAGTGCAGAATGATTTGCATGACAGCATCACATTTTTTAGTCATTACTTCTAAAATCCAACTATGCTAGTAAAAAAATTGGCCCGCTCTTAGAATGGGTATATGTCTATTTGTAACAGAACGAGTAGAGGTGATGCATCACACCACACACAAATAATGGTCAACCGCAAGATCAACAAGCATTTGTAATGCAATAGGTCTCGCATTTGGCTGAGTTAGAGCTATTGGGGTTGTAAATTTATAACTCAACTTTTCTAGCCACGTAAATTGGTCAACCCTTCCTCATAATGTTGTCACGTCCTGCCACACAATTCCAATGGCCCTGCACATAACTAGGGGCCAGATGTAGCAAAGTTGGGAATTGCGACTTGCAATTTGCGAGTCGGAGCGACTCGCAAATTGCAAGTCGCAATTTCCAATGCAGAACGGTGTCTCAGACACCGTCTGCGATTCGCTATGGGGTCGCAATGACCCACCTCATTAATATTCATGAGGTGGGTCGCAAATTGCGGCCCCATAGCGAGTCTAGGCACTCGCAAACATGGAGGCCTGCTGTAGTCAGCAGACCTCCATGTTCGTGACTGCTTTTAAATAAAGCAGTTTTATTTTTTTAAGTGTAGCCCGTTTTCCTTGAAGGAAAACGAGCTGCACTTAAAAAAAAATCCGAAACCTTTAGTTTCGTATTTTTTTCAGGGCAGGTAGTGGTCCCTTGGACCACTACCTGCCCTGAAAAAATATTTGTGGGTCCATTCACAAAGTGGAAGGGGTCCCATGGGGACCCCTTCCAATGTGCGAGTGGGTTACCATCCACTTGAAGTGGATGGTAACTGCGACACCATTTGCGACCGCATATGCGGTCGCAAATGGCATTGGATACCACTCCGAATCGCAAATAGGAAGGGAACACCCCTTCCTATTTGCGATTCTGAAATGCATATTGCGAGTCGGTACCGACTCGCAATATGCATTTCTGCATAGGGTCAACGCGATTAGCGAGTGGCAAACGGCAATTTTGGCCGTTTGCAAGTCTCTATCCGTTTCCTGCATCTGGCCCTAAATCACTTCCATTTATCTTCTTCCTCTATCTACAGCCAAAAATGAAAATGTTGCCATTTAGCATCCTAATTTAAATCTGCCATGCTAATTACAGTAGAATACGACTTTCACCACCCCATCATCAAGTAATTAAGTAAACAAGTGATCCTCCATTGCTGTGTTCACCAGATCTCCGGCAGGCATACTCCAATGAAAGGCGGAGCCAGGCAGCTGAGAGAGGGAGCAGACAGCCCAAAAAGTCCAAATGTGCCCAAGATAACAGCCTGATTTATAGCCATGTTTACAGCTAAGCTCAGAGCAAGAATGCTCTGCAAATGAAAAGGGCAGCTTCCCTGGACATGAGCAGGAAACAAAGTAAAACAGTCCCTTACAGACCGGATAAACAGGACAAGGTATAACTTTAGATGAGTTGGTCCCTGCTCCCACACAGAAGCAGGAGGGGCAAAGAGGCAAGACAGACCACTAGCAAGCAAGGATTTTTAAATGACACTTAAACTGACAAATGAAATAGCCTTAAGCCCACTGTAAGTATAATAAAAGCATACAAAAGGTTGAACGCTTACGCTCGACCTAAAAACAAAGTTTATTACAATTTATATACCATCTTACCATATCCTACACAAATTAATCACTCTCCACAGGTTTAAAAACCTCAAAATAGGACCATAATGCCTTCAGTAAGTTCTTTCTGGTGAAATGAGCATTGCAGAGTTGAAATTCTAATGATCTTTGATCGTGAAAGGAGTTCTGTAAAACATTGTAATATTTAGATCTAGATATAGGGGGATGTACTAAAGCACACACTTTTCTTTGTAATTGTTTTATATTGATATGGCTGCTGTCAATTTTCCTTCGAAGCTCCACGCAAAAGATTTGTTTTCTGATGTTATGCCTGATGTGATAAGTGTAGACAGTTTTATATTGCTGCAGCCTGTGATTTACTACTACTGCTAGCCTACATTTTTAATTCACTTAGGTAATACTGTTATGGGAAGCAAAAACATATCTGCCCTGTGACATTGTAATTGCACATTGTGAGAAAGTTGATTATTGGTTGGGTGAATGGTAATCCACTGCCAATGTTAAAGGCACCATCCTTATTAAGTCCAGTAAAGATTTCAGTAATTTAAACCTGAGCTCAACCCCTGTTAGCTGTGGCACAGAGAAGAAAAGCTGGACTTAAGGAAATCGGTAAAGTACTAAGAAGTACCAAACCAGTTAAAAAGTAAAAAATACAACACAATAAAAATCACACACAAATTTACAAACATAGAGAATATTTTAATGTGCAAAAATGAAACCAACATTAATAAATCCTGTAAGGGGAACAAGATAAATTAATTTTTAAATGCTTAAATAAAAATAGCTCGAAAGCCAACAAGCACCCACCATGGCCATCTGGTTGCACTTGACTGGCACCTATGCACAAGTGAAGGCCGACCACAATGGATTGCAGGTCAGATACAGAGACTAGATTCAGCCTAGTCAGACATTTTATATTGTGACTTTGTTTCTGCAAAGGAAGATCAAATCTCCCAGTATGGCAAGGAAGCAGGCTATGGTTGATAAGGCTTCCACAAGGAAACCTAGCCCATGAACATAGTCTTGTTGAAGCCATGGCTTTTGACAGAAAAGGTTTGAGCAGAAAAAGTTCAAAATTCATGCTCAATGAAGGTTACTCATAGGCCATATTTTGTGATGCTGTTCCCCTGGAAAATATTTCTACATTTGGACTCAGCCACTTTTTTGGAGCTCAGATTCCTCTAGTGGGGCAAGGCTTTAAGCTATTGCCAAACAAGGCTCCATGAGACTGGATACCTTCTCTGCGACATCCAACTGAAAAAGGTTTGCTGCTTCAGAATAGGTCATTGGGGGAGGAACCTGATTCTTAGGACCATAGGCAATGCACATTTGTCTGACTGACTTGGCAGGCTTGTCCCAATCTTCTATCAATTATCCAGGCAAAAAGTCTTGAAGATGTTTTCAAGTCCCAGATTCTAGTGGTAGGCAGGAGGAGTACATTCTGACACCAGCTAAGGGTTCTAGGACCTCAAGCAAAGGGCTTTGGGTTCAGAACCCACCCCACAGATGCCACCAGCAGTGTCAGGGCATGTCCAGTTGAAACTGGTCAGATGAGGCCGTTAAGGGATGTGGGCTTCTTGCAGTTTTTGTGACCCAGTAGCTAGCAGGAGGTCTGTCAACTGACCCTTGGAGTCCACTTCTTAGTCTTGGTGACAATGGGGAGTAGGTCCAGTCCTTAGGGCTCTCCTCACAGGGCACAACAGGCGCAGTCCCTCTTCTGTGTTCTCCAGTTACACAGCAGTTCTTAAGAGGATGCCCAGGGGTTCCACATTCATGCATGGCACTAGCCAGTTGGTGGGGGTGACTCCTGGCTCCTCCATAACCTAAATGGAAAAAAGTTCTTAGGAGTAACCCTACTCCACTTTAGCAGCAATTCCTGTGTGTCCTTGTTACAAATGGATTCCCCCCATCTAGAATGCCTAATTTCTTGTTTTTTAACCACCTGATGTTGCACCTTTATTGTGGCAGAGTCTCACTAGCTAGCTCACTAACAGTATTTGCATGGTGAATTTGACTGCCACATCTGCTTTGTAAGTAAAGGCTGCTGCGACCCAGCTATGTAAAGGAGTTCTGGACTGGTTACATGTGAATGTATGTGCACACACATGTGCACATAGGTGCAGGTTGCACATGAGAGACTACAGCCCTGAGCAGCCTGGTAGCTGCACACAGGTAACCTGCCTGTTACAATTTTGAATGTCAAATTTGACAAATCAATATACATTTGACATTTTGAAATGTCTAAACCTTCCTATTAAAGATTAATAAGTCACCCATATATAGGTCCTAATGTCCATAAAGGCAAGGTGCAGATATTTAAAAGTAGGGCATTTAGAAATAATTGCTGAACATGTCCCTACAGTGAAATATCGCTGAAAACAAAGTTCACTGTAGCAAAGCCGGCTGCTGCTATAGGTAATCTTTTGGCTGTATGGGTACATTTATTAAATGCTAATTTAGGAGTGGTAGCAGCTACAAAAATAATTCTTCCACTCTTAAGAACTGTAATTTAAAGTTGTCTTCAATGGTATAGTTGGATTTTACATCCATATTTTAGAAATGCTTTTATTAGAAAGTTAACGTTTTTCTGTGTAATGTTTATAATTACACTTCAAAGAGTCTTTCCTCAGCATATACAAAGAGATCTGACATCAGCTGGTATTTGTCACCAGCCGGACTGGAGCCAAGGTAGGAAAGGTGGGAGGTTAGACAAAGGGAGAGTCTCCCACTTACAAGGTGGATTGGTCATAAAAGTTGTATCCCGGATTGTGACAGTGGCAACACCACGGACACCTCGAAGTTCAAGCCCCAATCGACTGTCTGCAGCTGACTCCAGAACTACTGGACCTCTTCAAGGACTAGTGCTGCTGCCCCCTGTAAATCCCCCTGAGGACCATTTGGGGAACACTTGAGCCACCAGATGACTGGAAGATGGCAAGAGGGCCATGGGGTGTGTAGAGGGCACAGCAGAGGAGAAGGCTGGCTCAGGAAGCTAGCAAAACCAACACCTCACAGGGTGTGCCCCTTTACAGGCCAGTACACTTGCTCTAAATGCTCCTGACGGCTAGAGGTTATCCCCAGAAGAAATAGCATTGGACCCCCCTATCAGAAATGGAGTGCATTGGGCTGTTTTAAGGAGAGAGCATGTATGGCCCCATCCCCCAGTCCAGCCTAAACTTTAAAGGTGGCCAGGAACCCTGTCCCCAGGCCCTGAAGAGAAAAAGAGGGGCCCAGGATGCCGTCCCTAGGCCACAAAGGCATACCCCAATCCATTCAGATGAAGACAGGAAAATATAGCCCACCAAGAAGGATAAAGGTTGGAGAATCCGACTGCCAGCTCCCATGCTGGCATTGGGTCCCGTTGACTGGTCAGGTTGATCAGTCAGGGAGTCAGATGAGAAGTGTGGGAGTGGGTTCCCCACAACACCCCATTTGGGCAAAAGCCTTGGGGGGTGGCGGGTGGAACCGGGAACCACTGTTTTAAAATAAAGAGAAGTGAGGGGAGCAGTGCAAGGCTGTGCACCAGAGAACAACTGCAGCAGAAGCCCTTCATCAAAAACACATTTAAGGCTGGAACGTTTGTGTTACAACCACAAGTGGTTTGTTCTAAAGTTGCATATTTTGTGGCCTAAATGTTTAAAGAAAGATACATACATGTTGCGTTGGTTTTCAATGCTGATTTTTGATAAACATTGCAATGCTTTGTTGACAATAATTATTATTTGAAAAATGGCTATTATGGTGATGCAATGGTGGTTTTTGACACGTGGTTATTAGTCTTTTTTCTTTGGTGACCCCCTGACAAAAGCAAATAGGTTTGCTATATATATTGTTGTGGTGACCTCTTGACAAATCCATTCGGCATGTCCTATTTAAAGGGATACTCTCATTATATTCTGAAGTTCTAGCTGGTATAGGTGGGAGTCTTGATCCGTTGTGGGTCAAATGCAATGTCAGAATGTCACCTAACGTATTTCTATCTACCTGATGTAAGTATTTGTAAATTAATGCATTATATTTATTAGCATGCATGTAATTTTTTTCTAAAGAAAAAGCACTGACTGGACAATCAGTTATTAAGTGTTAATATTGTTTGCCAGTAAATGGTGATTACAAGCCCACATCACTTCCTCTGAATGGACTGTTCTTTCCACTACGCTAAGAGAGCCAACTGCTGCAATAGGGTGAGTTGTTCCCAGTCAGGGAAAATTGTCTAATTATTACATGTATATGCCTCACATCCTGAGCTAATAACCCAATTTCCTACAGCCCTACTGCAAGCAAACCCACAGTGCCCCTCTCTCCCTTAATTCAACAGAACAAAACTTTCCTCACTTGTGCATATTTACTGCGCCCACCCTAGAGGAGTGGCCAAGAAGTGAGCAAACTCTCTCCTGTAGCCACTCAGAACCCATCCTGGGGCAGATACACTGCCACATGGATTGGTGCCTGGCTGACTAGGAGGACAAGAGAGGGAGCAGGCCTAGGGAAGAACTATCTGTGAACATAATTCACATAATTGAACATAATTAAGCTCCTGTGCACTGCTCAGATGATCATCCTGTCAGAGGAACTTGTTACCTCCTCTCGACCATGCCCTTTGTTACAGCGCTGGGAGCAAAATCATACCTAACCAAGGAATTGTTCTGTCCCTGGTAACAGTTGGAATCTCAGACAAAAGGGTTTCTAGAGGCTTTCAGCAGACTAAAGATACATTTTTAAAAGCACTCTTTGTAAAGTATCTGTTAGAAAACAACTTTACAGCTGAATTCAATTTGTAATAAATATTTAAAAAGTCTAAGAACTAGCATTTTATCTCAATTCCAGGTGGAAATAATTGTATTAACTTTAATAAATGCTATACTTTGAGCCTTAGGATGGTATTCCCCTAAATGTTTTGCCTTCACCTTCCTTTTTTTCTGAATTTGTTTTTTTTCTGGCCTTATGAATCTGTGGACTTTACCACTGCTAACCAATGTTAAATTGCTTGTGCTCACTCCGTGAAACATGGTGAAATTGGCTTATACCTGGTTGACATATTTAATTTACTTATACATCCACAGAAAGGTGGTATAGTGTAAGTTGAATGCTACTAGTTGGCCTATGGCACTTAGTGCACCGCTCACTTAAGTAGCCTTTTAAAATATGTTGCAGGCCTGCCAGTGCAGCCTGCCAGAAGTTCTAAACTTCCAATTGAAAATGGCAATGTAACCCGCTTGTCAAGTCTAAAACTCCCTTTTTATTACAAATAGGTTGCCCCTAGGGCAGGCCCTAAGCATCCCGCAGGGTGCATTGTAATTAAAAAGTTAGATCTGTAAAAATTTTGATCTGTACATAGAAGTTTTACATGACCTGGAGGTGAAAAGTCCAGAAATGTGTTTTTCACTACAGTGAGGCTTAGCTCTCCATAGGATAACTTTAGGTTACCTTACTTTTGATTGGTAGCATGTGAGAAAAGTCCAGTTTGGTGTCTTGTCTGAGAAATTGCAATTTAAAATCCTCTTTAATGGTACAGATGTAATTTAAGTCAAGTACTTAAATGCCACTTTTAGAAAGTTGGCATTTTCTTGTCCTAACCATTTGGTGCTGACAGCCTCTTCCTGGGTCACATGTCTAGGTATACTTGGCAGTCAAATTTTGTGTACTCCTCTAAGACAGCATTGGGTGTTGCAAGGAAGGGTCATCTCTGACTTGATTGGAGGGGAGGGAAGTTGTCACCTACACATTTGCACTTCATAGGCACTGGCTCAGCTCACACACAAGGGACTTGACACTAGCCTATTGTACCTACAGGCAGAATGGGACTCGGGCAGGGAAGCAGAAATTCCAGACACCTCTGAAGGAGGATATTCCAGAAGCTTCTCCCGCTTCAAAGCTGGCACTAGCTATAAATATTGGACTCTCAGGCTTAACTCTTCAGATCATTTTTGGACTTGTGAAAGACTCATGGAAGTACTGCACTGCTGCAAGAAGGACTGTGTAACGGTGCACAACAGCTAGCACAGAATGGGCCAATGTTTGAGTCCCCCAGGGGGACTCCGACAAGAAGAACTGCAAAATGGCCAGAGGCGTGAGAGGATGTTACAGAGAGGAGGTGGTTCCTGGGAAACCCCAAAAAGAAGGAGAGAGGGAGAAGAGGTGGCTCAGGTGAAAACATAGATGCAGGAGTAAACAAGAATGTAGATGGAGAAGAAGCAGAACGAGTCGAGGGAAACCAGAGGAAGGAGATGAATGTGGATCCATGAGACGTGGGACAAGGCTGGGACAAAGCTGGACCTGAGCAGCTAAGGTGAGGAGCAGTGGTGAGGAGTGGGGAATACAGACAAGCCAGCCACGTCCCTGGAGGGACGTGGCTATATTAGGTACATGATTGTTTATGCAGTCAACTCACCTAACTGCTAGGGGAAGGTCGGGATGGCCCGGGGAGGCATAAGGGGAGGGGAACTGTGCATAACCTGGATACACAAAATGATGACAACCCCCTCCGTTCCCACACTGGGCAATAACCAAGAAGGATGCTCTGAGCATGTTCCCTTGTTTTAGGGGAAGCACAGTAGCAACCACAGTAATCCAACGCCTCATATTTACCTTTCTTCTGGCACATTGGGCACCACTAATTTGGTGTAAGCCGCTATAGCTTACCATGGTATTCCCTCATTACCTCATCCCTAATGGCACGGCAATAACCGTAAACACTATAATTAAAACAGTACTCAGTTTAATGACTTATCTGAGAATGGCTTGTTGTTGTTCTTATCTCTCTCCTTCTCTCGCTGGCTAACGGGTGCTACATGACCGAGGAATCCTGACAACCTAGGAAAGAAACCAAAGAAAAGAAACTGTTATTGCAAGAAAAAAGAGGACTGTACTTACAGACTAATAGGACAAACGCAGTTAACTGAGTCAGAATCTCTTTGGAATCCAAAATAAAACAAATCAATTTGAATAGACTTACTTATTTTGACAAAAAAAAAATAACATTTGTTTTTTGGGGAAATCTAAGCCCAAACAACCTCCTTTGATTCAAACCATAGGACAGACTGCTTTGCTGCCCTACTGTTCTGCTGCCCTGTTGCCTGATTAAAAAGGACCCAACTTGCCCCTAGAACCTGGGACCACCAGATGGACTCCAAGGGTTAGTTGGCTGGCTTCCTGATCTGCGCCTCAGGGACAGAACATGCTCAAACCATCTTGAACCCTGCACCTGGACTCTGCCTGCTCTTAGTTCTCAGTCCTGAAGTGGTGTATGTTCAGTCCTGAACTCTTGGAAGTTAGAATAAATGTACACTGCCAGCCCAGCTGTGGTCCCTATCAGAACGAACACAGCACAACACAACACTTCACAGCCCTGACAATTCCTCATCAGAACTGACACATTGTGGTGCAACTCACATCGCAGCCCTCACAGCTCCTTATCAGAATGGATGCAGTATGATGCAGCTCGACGCAGTACCCTGCATCGCTTCTCTGACTCATCAAACATCAAGAGCGTAAGGTACAATTCTCAATGGGCCTAATCTGGTACCTGTATCCACCCCAGGCTTCATTGTGGTTGGCCTGAATTTGTCCTTTAATCACTATCTTTACCACAATCTTCAAAATTGCATATCTCCGCTTATACTGATTGGATGCTTACTGCTTGGTGTGAAATAATTTGATACCTATTACTATGCAATTCTAAATTGGTATAGAATTTTTCTTGTTTTGTGTTTACACGTTACTGCTGTTTGTGTGCTGCATAAATACTTTACACCTTGCGTTTAAGTTAAGCCTGACTGCTTTTGTACCATGCCATCAGAGAGTGAAGCACAGGTTAATTTAGTGACTAATTTAGAGACTTTAGTTTTTCACCCTGGCAGGGATTGCAGCAGTTGCTTAAGAAGGGTTCTCACCCTCCTCAACCAACAACACAATTTCTCACAATGAAGCATTCCAGCAATTTTCTATGGAACAGTTAACTCTGCTAGTAGAGAAAATAGTTGTTTTTAGGGTATTGTCACTGTAAGGACATGTTTAATGTTAACTATGTATGTGTTCTGCTTTTCATTACAATGCACCCTGCCTTCTGTACATTTAAAGAAGAGTAAGAAATTGGGTTACTTGTTGAAGGGTGAAACTCTTCTAAAGCAGCAATAAAAACAATTCTCAAGGTGAACTCACAAGCAAGACCTAAATTAACTGGTGATCATTCCTAGGGTAGCTTGGCACATGCAGTCAGACTTAACTCAGAGACAATTTGTAAAGTATTTGTGCAACAAAATGAACCCACGGCAGATTTAGAAAAAAGAGTAATTATTAATAAATAATACAAGTCCAAGATGACAAAAATCTAATTAGTTGAACTGGAGATATTCCATTTTAAATATTTTAGTAAAAATACCACCTAAAAGGAGTAACATGCAAACTGTGGAAATTCGGTCGTGCTGGACAAAAACCAAATTACAAGTTCAGGTTGACTACACTGGAGTGCAGGCCAGCTACAGGGACCCAGTTAGGCCTGCTATAGAGAGTACCATAAGTCATGGGTTGCAGACCATTGCAAAGATTTGCGTCGAAGATGCGTCACACAGCCAAAGCGATACATTAGTTCCCAGGTGCAGCAGGGCTGTGTAGCGAGGTCCTGCTGTGTCGTCATTGAATATCCTGTCAACTAGGGCTTATGATGCAAAGTCTGGAGTTCTGGGTGCATGACACAGTAAGGCCAATACCTAGGTTCTGAGGAGCTGTGAAACTGCGATACAGAGTCCGGCATCATCTGCAATGCAGCTGTTGGTGAGGGATGGAGGGCCTGTCCCAAGGATGCATCATGCAACAGTGGTTTTGAACAAGCAGAGGGCTGTGATGTCATGTGGGTCTTTGAGGTGATTCCGGTCTGTGCATCAGCAGCTATCAGTTCTGTTTGGGGTTGTACCACACAGCAGAGGAGATGCTTTGGTTCTTCTTGATACACAGTGGCTGGTAGAGCATTAGGCCCACTTCCAAGGGCCCAAGACTGGGGTGTTACCATTTGACTGGGTAGACTCACAAATGGCAGAGTCCAGGTGCAGGAGCCTGCTGTCCTTGAGGCTCAAGTCAGGAGTCTAGCCAAATAGCTCTTGGAGTCACTCTGTGGTTCTGGGTTCAAGAGACGTAGGTCCAGTCCACCTCACATAGTAAAGAGGGGAGCAAGCAGCAGATCAGTACAGCAAGACTGCAGTTTAGTAAGACAGTAGTCCAGTAGGGTTGCAGTCTGCAGAGTTGTAGACCTTTCAGCAGTATAGCTCTCCTCCTTCAGAGTATCCACAGAAGTGGACCGAAGAATTGGTGTCTGAGGTCCGGTATAGATATTCAGTTATGCCTTTGAGGTGGGGGTGAAGCTTCGGGAGGTTTCCTATTGACATCCCCAGGCATCCTGCCATCCGTGTCCTGACTCTAGACTCACTATGTAGCCTTTTGTGGGGAGGCAGGACACAGCCTCCCCACAAAACTGTAAGTAGGGCTGGTCCAGCTCTGCCTTCCCATCCTGCCAGTTTGGGATAGGCACACCTAATCTTTATATTGTGTGCGTCTGTATAGGAACACTACACAAAGTCCAATTGTCAGCTACACTCAGTCATTTGCACAGAGGTAGGCTGTAGGTCCTAAATGGCTAAGGCAGGAAAATGGCAACTTTCTCAAAGTGGCATTTTTAAAAATGTACTTTGAAATCTGACTCCACCAAACCGTAGGAATTTTCATTACAATTCCAAATACTCCAAACAGGAACATGTTTCCAGCTCTCATTTGGAAATTATAGCTTAATAAATGCAATAAGGTAAATCTAAATTTAACCTATGGGAGAGGTAGACCTTGTAGTAGTGAGAAATGCATTTAAGGGTTTTTACCTATAAGGACATATAAAACTCAGCATTGCATGTCCTCATGTTTAAATACACTGCACCCTGTCCTCTGGGATGTCCCGGGGCTACCCTAGGGGGGTCTTCTATGTATTAAAAAGGAAGGTTTTAGTCTGGCAAAAAGGTGTATTTTGCCAGGTCTAAATGGCAGTGAAAACGGCACAGACAGGCTGCAATGGCAGGGCTGAGACATGTTTAGAGGGCTCCTCAAGTGGGTGGCACAATCAGTGCTGCAGGCCTACTACCAGCACTTAATCTGAAGGTACTGGGTACATGTAGTGCCATTCTACTATGGACTTACAAATACATTAAATATGCTAATAGGGGATTAGCCAGTGCTACCAATTTTTAAGACGTGAGCACATGCACTTCAGCACTGCTTGTCACGGTTTTCACTGGGCTTACCGTCGAAGTTGATGAGGGTTGGGGGACGATCCCGGTTCCGGCAGGTTCTGCTCTGGCCGAGGTAGGGGCGACCCCTTCCGGTAGCCACGGTGCTGTTTGACAATAGCAAGCCACTAGAGTCTGTGCCCTCCAGAAGGAGTCCCAGAGGAAAAACCCCAATAGGGTAAAAAAACCTCCAACAGGAACTCCCTGAAACAGAAGGAGGACACCAAGGCGTTAGAGCTGAAGATCCGAGGGTACAGGAAGACTGGAGATGAAGACAGGTCAGGAAAAACTGGATTCACAAGAAGAAACCAGCCGGAGCGTGACTACCACCAAAGGAGTGTTGCAACGCAATGAACAAGCAGCTGAATTCCCCTTATATGCCCCTAGACAGGAAGTAGGAAACAGGAAGTAGAAACACCACCATCTTGGATTGGGGAAAAGAGTATAACATTGAATAAAGAACATGCGTCCAACAAAAAGAAACAATGCATGCTGGGAAGAGAGGAAGTGGGCAGCATGCTGGGAAAGGGAAAAGGCATGCATAAAAACACCACCATGTGCAGGTATCCGGCTTTTGCCTGTGCATACTGGTAAGTGCAAAAGTACCTAAATCCCCAAATGTAAAGCGCACTAAATGCGCTATGTGCGGCAGGTCTGAAACCCACTCGGGGTCTCAAGTCCTGCCGCGTCTGCCCATGCGGCAGGAACAAAAAAAGGGGGCGCGGCAAGTGCCGCGACCCCTGACCAGGCTCGCGGCTTCTCCCGCGGCCTGTGTGCAAGCCGCGGCCTCTCCCGTGGCCTGTGTGCAAGCCGCGGCTTCTCCCGCGGCCCGCACACAGGCCGCGGTATTAAACAAATGCCGTGCCGCGGCGACCCGAGCCTGCAGCCGTGGCCGCAGCGGGAGTCGCGGCGTGACAGTAGGTCCCCCCCCTGAGGCCCCAGGTTTGTGAGGGAAGAGTAAAAAAAGCGACGGACCAAAAGAGGGGCATGAACTGAAGGGGCATCCTCCTAGGAACACTCACTCATAGGGTAGCCTTTCCAATGAATAAGATATTGGAGGCGCCCATGGAAAAACCGAGAGTCACAGATTTCCTGGACCTCGTACTCGGGCACATTATCAACCAACAGAGGGGGAGGACAGGAAAATTGTCTGTGAAAAGGATCAGGAAGGTAAGGTTTAAGTTGAGAGACATGGAATACAGGGTGAATCTTCCACGTCCGTGGCAGGCGAAGACGCACAGACACTGGGTTAATCTTTTTGAGAATTAGGAAGGGACCATAAAAACGGGGTTTGAATTTGTTCTGAGTGAGTCTGAGAGGTAGGAATCTAGAGGAGAGCCAAACTTTATCATGGACCTGATAATGAGGAGCCGCACAACGTCTCCTATCTGCTATCCTTTTCATGCGGGACTTAGTGGCCACAAGGTTGGAATGGATAACACGTTGGACACCCCGTAACTGTCAAACATAGGAGGATATGGCAGGAAGATTAGAAGTATCTTTCAGGGGAGTTGGAAAGACCTTGGGATGGAAACCGTAGGACCCATAGAAAGGGGAGACCTTCGAGGCGCTGTGAATGGAGTAGTTATAGGAGAATTCTGCAAGCGGTAAATAGGTAGCCCAATTACTCTGCGTAGCATTGCAGAAGCTACGTAAATATTGTTTGAGGCCTTGATTGAGTCGTTCCGTCTGTCCGTTAGTTTGAGGATGGAACCCTGATGATAAGGCCACTTTGATTCCCAAGGTCTTACAGAATTGATTCCAGAATCGGGAGATATATTGAGGACCCCTATCCGATATAATGACCTGAGGTAATCCATGAAGTCGAAAGATTTCCTGTGTAAAGATCTGACCTAAATCCTTTGCCGTTGGCAACTTTCTTAAGGCCGTGAAGTGAGCCATTTTAGTGAAGGAGTCCACGGTTACCATTATTACGTGATTTCCCATTGAAGAGGGTAATGAGCACATGAAATCTGTGGAGATGGTGTGCCATGGACCTGGGGGAACTGGTAGTGGGTGAAGTAACCCTACTTGTTTAGTACGGGGTGTCTTGGCTTGAGCACATATAGGACACGATGAAACATATTCTTCCGTATCTGTCTTGAGAGTTGGCCACCAGAAGGAGCGAAGCAGAAGTACTTGCGTAGCTTTCATTCCTTGATGACCTGCGATGGGGGAATCATGGCACATACGTAAGGCTTCAGTCTGTACTCGTTTAGTGGGTAAGAACAGGGCCTTATCATGATAGTAATACCCTTGCTCTACATGAAGTTGCGGCCGCAACTTATTCAATTCTGTGTCTTCTAGACGGGCATATTCGGACCTGACTTGGTCTAAAAAAGTCTGTACTAACCCAATGATTTTATTATTGTCAAATAGGTTCTGAACAGGAGAATCACTGCACTCAGGGTAACGTTGGGACAAGGCATCCGCCAGGATGTTCTGAGAACCCGGGATGTATGTGATATAAAAGTCATATTGGCTAAAAAAGAAAGCCCATCGAGCCTGCCGGCTATTCTGACACTGAAAGTTTCTTAGGCACTGTAGATTTCTGTGGTCTGTCCGGGCTTCAAAGGGTTCTTTCGAGCCCATCAGAAAGTGTCTCCATTCTGTGCATGTGGTCTTTAAGGCGAGTAATTCACGTTCTAGCACGGAATCATTCCGTTCTGAGTCGGATAGGATATGGGAAAGGTAGAATACCGGGTGCTCTAAATCATCATCGTCTTGTCTTTGCAGTAAGGCAGCCCCAATGGCTCTTTCGGATGCGTCTGCGACCACTATGAATTGTTTGCTGGTGTCTGGGTGTCGTAGAATAGGGGCTTGAATAAAGGCTTTCTTTAAGTCTTGAAAGGCTAACTCTGCATCTTGTGTCCAACAAAAGCCCTTTCTTAGATGGTCTTTTTTGAGGGTTTGAGTAATATAGCTGGTTCTCTGTGCAAAGTCTGCTATAAATTGTCGATAAAAATTGGCTAATCCCAAAAAACATTGAGTCTCCTTGATGGAAGAAGGAGATGGCCAATTTAATATAGCTTGCACCTTGTCTGAATCCATGGCGACTCCGGTTTGGTTAATGCAATACCCCAAGTATTTTACTTCCGTCTGATCAAACTCGCACTTTTCCGGTTTGCTGAATAGATGGTGTTGTCGGAGTCGCTCTAGAACTTGGCGAACATGCATAGAGTGTTCCTCTGGGTGAACAGAAAAAATTAAAATATCGTCGAGATAAACCACTACTGTTTGTTGCAAAAGATCGGAAAAGATAGAATCCATAAACCTTTGAAAAGTGGAAGGAGCATTGGTGAGTCCGAATGGCATTACTCGATATTCGGAGTGACCAAAAGGTGTTCTAAAAGCAGTCTTCCACTCATCACCTTCTTTAATTCTTAAAAGATGGTAGGCTCCTCTGAGATCCAGTTTGGTGAATCTTTTTGCCCCTCTGACTGCTTCTAGGATGTCCTTAATGAGGGGTAACGGGTACCGATCCTTAATAGTGATTCTGTTTAATCCTCTAAAATCAATACAGGGACGGAAATCTTTAGTCTTCTTAGGAACAAACAAGAGAGGGGCCTCTGCAGATGAAGAGGAGGGAACAATCAACCCGCTCTGTAGATTCTCATCAAGGTATTCCTTAAGAATCTGCTTCTCAGGTTCTGTGAGAGAGTACATTCGCCCAAAAGGAACCACTGTATTTGGTTCTAAAGGAATGGCGCAATCGTATTCTCTATGGGGTGGCAGTTCAGGTTTTTCTGGCTTCTGGAATACGTCGGCATATTCCTGGTATTGCCTGGGAACTCCCTGTAGGACGTTAATAGAGCATCCCACCTTAGGGGGTGCGATTAGAAGACCTTTTGGGGGCCAATAATCTCCTGCTAGGTAGCAGTGGTGCTGGCAAAAGTGAGAGGATAAAGAAATAGTTCTTGTTTCCCAGTTGATGTAAGGGTTGTGTTGTGTGAGCCATGGAATTCCCAGGATCATGACGTGGTGTGGTGATGAAAATAAATCAAACAAAATGTTTTCTTGGTGTTTCCCAAACTGTAGGCAGAAAGTAGGGGTGGTATATTGTACGGGCCCTGAGGCCAAGAGTGACCCATCCACTGTGTGTACTTGTTCTGGTACTTCCTTAGGTAGTTGTGCTGTCTGGCGTTCTTTGGCCCATGCTTCATCTAAATAGATGCCACTGGCTCCGCAGTCTAATAAAGCCAGGGTTCTTTCTTCTCGGCCATCAGTCAAGTGAAGGATAACTGGTAAAAAAAAAGAGCAGTTCCTTCCTCCTTGGAAGAACAAATGGAAGGTATTTCACGATATCCCGTCCTCACCCTTCTCACTGAGGACGGGAGTTGGCGTTTCCCAAAGGCTTGGTCGGACGAATGGGACAGGTGCGAATTAGGTGACCAGCTGCACCACAATATAGGCAAAGTCCCTTTCTTCGTCTGTTTTCTCTTTCACTAGCTGATAAAGGTCCTCGAGCCGTATCAATTTGCATTGGCTCTTCTTCGGTGGCGCCCTTGGGTTCAGGACGGACTTCCTCGGTACGATGAGAGAAGGTTCGAGATGTCACTGAATATGATGGCAAACGACTCTTCCTTTTCTCCATTCTTCGTTCATTCAAGCGAAATTCTATAGTCAGAGTCTGATCCATCAATCCTTTAAGGTTCTCTATCCTAGCAGAGTGCACCAGTTCGTCCTTAATGTCCTCTCTGAGACCTCTGTGGAACAGTGTCACCAAGGTACGTTCCACCCAGGATGTTTCTGCTGCTAATTGCCTGAAGCGGGTGATGTATTGTAATACATCTTGATTCCCTTGTTGGATATCGCAAAGAGCTTCTTCTGCGGAAGCCTCGAGTCCAGGGCGCTCAAACATCTGTTTAAAGGTAGTGACAAAGGTGGAATAATTAGACAGGCAGGGATCATTTCTTGTCACTAAAGGAGTGGCCCAAGCCAAGGCTGGCCCTGATAAGGCGCTAATCAAATACCCCACCTTGGTCTTGTCTTGCACAAATTGCAAGGGGTGAAAGGCAAAGTAAACCGTCAAGGCATCCAGGAATTCTCTCAATTTGTTAGGCTCCCCAGAGAAACAAGGTGTAGTGGCAGATACTGAGGGGACGTCAGTGGTCCTGGATGCAAAGGCTTGTCGATAGACGGTATTTTCAGTACGTAGCTGTTGGAGTTCTTGAGCCTGTTGTTGTATCGTCATGAGCAGGGTCTGACTGGTGGGTTCCGTATTTGCCACTGGATTATCCATGGTTCTGGACTGCAACTGGATCTTTTTAGCGTTGCAATCTGTCACGGTTTTCACTGGGCTTACCGTCGAAGTTGATGAGGGTTGGGGAATGACCCCGGTTCCGGCAGGTTCTGCTCTGGCCGAGGTAGGGGCGACCCCTTCCGGTAGCCACGGTGCTGTTTGGCAATAGCAAGCCACTAAAGTCCGTGCCCTCCAGAAGGAGTCCCAGAGGAAAAACCCCAATAGGAACTCCCTGAAACAGAAGGAGGACACCAAGGTGTTAGAGCTGAAGATCCGAGGGTACAGGAAGACTGGAGACGAAGACAGGTCAGGAAAAACTGGATTCACAAGAAGAAACCAGCCGGAGCGTGACTACCACCAAAGGAGTGTTGCAAAGCAATGAACAAGCAGCTGAATTCCCCTTAAATACCCCTAGACAGGAAGTAGGAAACAGGAAGTAGAAACACCACCATCTTGGATTGGGGAAAAGAGTATAACATTGAATAAAGAACATGCGTCCAACAAAAAGAAACAATGCATGCTGGGAAGAGAGGAAGTGGGCAGCATGCTGGGAAAGGGAAAAGGCATGCATAAAAACACCACCATGTGCAGGTATCCGGCTTTTGCCTGTGCATACTGGTAAGTGCAAAAGTACCTAAATGCCCAAATGTAAAGCGCACTAAATGCGCTATGTGCGGCAGGTCTGAAACCCACTCGGGGTCTCAAGTCCTGCCACGTCTGCCCATGCGGCAGGAACGAAAAAAGGGGGCGCAGCGAGTGCCGCGACCCCTGACCAGGCTCGTGGCTTCTCCCGCGGCCTGTGTGCAAGCCGCGGCCTCTCCCGCGGCCTGTGTGCAAGCCGCGGCTTCTCCCGAGGCCCGCACACAGGCCGCGGTATTAAACAGATGCCGCGCCGCGGCGACCCGAGCCTGCGCCCGTGGCCGCAGCAGGAGTCACGGCGTGACACTGCTCAGGTGTGGTAAAGTGTGCAGAGTTCTATGGCCAGCCAAAACCAGATCACCACAAAATAGAGGAGGAAGGTGAACAATCTGGAGAGAGACCACCCTTAAGTTGACATATCTAACAAACAGGGTTTAGACCTGTCATTATGGGTTATTTTAGCAAGTATATATTTTAGTTTAAACCTACACTGTGAAGTTACTGCTAGCAGTCCTGCAGTTATGTTTTACATTTTCACTTCAATAGTGGTACAATATGTGCTGCGGTTCACTACTTACATTTGACTTAGAGACCCTGGGTGCACTTTGTACCATATACTAGGGATGTATTGGTAAGGTAAATATGTCAATTAAGTGTATAACAATTTGACATGTGTTATGGGTCAGAGCATATACAATAGGCACTGGATGGCTGTGTCCCAGTATTCAAGTAAAAAAAAAACTAGCAACACAATCTAGCACAAAAGGGGTACCAATCAAAAAAGGACATTTTCCTACAAATACTAGGTCTATTATGCATGTTTGTCAATCAGGCATATCATTTCCAATATTGACTTAGTATGGGCTTTGTGTTGTACCCTTTGCTCATGAGTTAATGTTGTTCTTCCCTATCTCATTTCCTGTTAATCTGATTTGATGGATTTCCTCTTCTTTCTTGTGCATTTCTACCCAAAGAGTATTTCAGTTTCACTTTGTTTTGAGCTTATGAGTTGAGTCCCTCCACCACTGTCATAGCGTTGCACTGCAGTACATAAGGGATTATTTATTCTCTCTCTCTCGCTGGTTATCCTTCCTCATTCAACCTCTTTCAAGTCTCCCACTCCCTTCAAAATGTATTAGCCCCTGTGACACTTAGCCTCCCTAAAGTCCACACAATCTCACCTATGCGTGTCACTATAACTACAGACAACATCTTTAAATGGATAGTTATCAGTTCTCAATAACCAACATTGGATGCTCAAGTGATTGCAAGCAGGTTTGCGATCTTGGGATTTTTTTTCCCAAAAATAAAACAAAAAGCAATCCAATCAGTCCGTCACCTTTTTTTTTTGTTAGTAATAAGAAAATGCATTACAAGTTAGCCATTGCGTAGGCACACATATTCTGGGAAATGAAGCTGATAGCTGTCATAGGTGAGACTGGTATGGCTTATTACCTTTTCCAATGCTTGTTTCTTAAATAAAAAAATCCATTCCTATCTTTGTGCATACAAACCTTAATGCCAGTCAAATGTGCTTGTGACATGTAACATTGCAATTGATGAAAGATCGCATACGTAGAATAGAAATATTATATATGGTTCTTTTCAGAATTGTTTTAAATATTGTCAAAGAGACAAAGCCACAGTAACCAATGCCACTAGACTTCTGACACAGTACAATACAGAAGGAGATAATGAAATAGAAATTGCAGAGGTTAACACAATAGATAACATTTTTGATATATTATGTGAATAAATATAATTGGTTTAATAGGTCTCATATAATAAAACAAAAGCATGTATCAGTAGTCATACACATTAGCACCGGAAAGTAAAACAGAGAGAAGAAAGAAAAATAATAGACATCCCCAATAAAAATGGAGGAAAGAAAGAGAAAAGAAAGGCAAGATGACAATGAATGCATGAATGAAAGTAGTGTGGACAATACACCTTGTAGGTGAGTGTCATAGGATGTATTGAAAAACAATATTAAAATAGTAAACACACCTCATAATCAAAGAACCCTAGAACAGAAGGAGTGTCTATGTGGGTTTACTTTTCTGTAAACAATCATCAAAAGCATCCCAAAGGTGAGTGGAACTAGAGGAACCATGTGGTTTAGCATATAGAATGTTGTCTGTCCCACTAATGGAGCACAATAGGTTTCACCATTTATCAAAAGAGCTGATAGAAGTTAATTTCCAATCTGAGCGTATAATTTTAATGACTAGACAATAAGATCCACTGTTAGAAGTGGTGACTCTAGTTGGCAGTCAGTGTACAGCCTGTCCACGTGGGGACCCTCACTCTAGTCAGGGTAAGGGAGTCACACACCTAAAATAATCCCTGCTCATTCCCTTGGTAGTTTGGCACAAGCAGTCAGGTTTATCCCAGAGGCAATGTGTAAAGTATTTGTACACACACACACACACAAACACACACAGAAACACAGTAGAAACACTAAAAAAGTACTCAACACCAGTTTAGAAAATAGACAAACACGTAAAAAAGGGCCAAAACAATAAAAATCCAACATACACAAATTAAATTATCACTTAAAGGTTTAAAAGAGTCCTAGGCGGTCATTCCAACCGCGGCGGGCGGCGGTAGCCGCCCGCCATGCGGTTACCGCCGAATGACCGCACCGCGGTCAAAAGACCGCGGCGGCCATTCTGGCTTTCCCGCTGGGCCGGCGGGCGACCGCCAAAAGGCCACCCGCCGGCCCAGCGGGAAAGGCCCAGCAACGATGAAGCCGGCTCCGAATGGAGCCGGCGGAGTTGCTGGTGTGCGACGGGTACAGTGGCACCCGTCGTGATTTTCAGTGTCTGCTTTGCAGACACTGAAAATCATTATGGGGCCCTGTGAGGGGGCCCCTGCACTGCCCATGCCAGTGGCATGGGCAGTGCAGGGGCCCCCAGGGGCCCCACGACACCGGTTCCCGCCATCCTGTTCCTGGTGGTATTTACCGCCAGGACCAGGATGGCGGGAAGGGGGTCGGAATCCCCATGGCGGTGCTGCAAGCAGCGCCGCCATGGCGGATTCCTTGGGCCAGGGGTAAACCGGCGGGAAACCGGCGGTTGCCCTTTTCTGACCGCGGCTTTACCGCCACGGTCAGAATGGCCCAGGAAGCACCGCCAGCCTGTTGGCGGTGCTTCCGCGGTCCCCGGCCCTGGCGGTCCTTAATCCCTAAAAGTCAGTGGTTGTATTCTTATAAAGCACAGTAACTTGGATGCGTGAAAATAAAGATGATGCGGAACGCAAAGGAGTAGATGTGTCAGAAGGCAAGCAATGTGTCAATTAATTTCACACTGGACAGGCGAGGCATGGATTCGTTTGTGCCTCGCTGATGGTGTGTGGACTCTTTTCCCACTCAGGTGGCAATGCAAGGATTCTTTTACCGCTGGACTAGCGATTTGTCGATTCCTGATTCCGGAGTAACATTGATGAAAAAATGACACCCATGGAAGATGCATGGAAAAACCAGATGCATAGCAACAATGGATCCATGCGGAAACAGCCGATGCATTGATTTTGCAGCCGTGAGACAGGTGCTGCATTAATTTTTCTGCTGCAACAGCCCCGGTGTGTGGATTTTCACTCAGGTTACCAGCTTCCACTTCTAAGGGCCTAGGGACTGGATTGGTACCACTTAGCAAGTTGGGACTCTCAACTAAATATCCCAGGCACTGGCAGATTATGTTTTTTATGTCCCTGAGACTTCACAACAGGAGGCAAGCTCAGTTCAAACCCTTGAAGAACCTTGGAAAAGCTGAATGTAGAAAGCAAGGTCCAGTCCTTTCACTCCGAGGATAGAAACAGCAAGCAGCAGGCCAGCACAGGAAGGCAACAGACAGACTGGCAGTTCCTTCTATAGCATTCAGCTCTTCTTCCTGGTAGAATGTCCTCAGTCCACAAGTGTGCTAAGGTTGTGGGGTCAGCAGTCAAATACATTTCTGCCATTGAACAAGGCATACTTCAAAGGATAGTCTATCCCTTTCCTGGCCTCAGACACACTTTAGGTGGTTGGAGACAGCTTTGTGTAAGGGCAGGCACAGGCCTATTCAAGTGCAAGTGTCAGCTGTTCCCTCTACTTTAGGCTACAAAGACTCATCAGGATATGCAGGACACACCTCAGCTTCATTTGTGTGACTGCCTAGAGTGAATTCACAAGCAGCCTAACTGTCTCTCCGACCCAGACATCTATACAGCAGCCAGTCCGGTAGTTGCCGGTGGGTAAGTGCAGTTATGTGGGATTGGTAAATAATACTGTTAAAATTGACTAGAAGGAACAATAACAATGGGAGAATTTATTAGGAGAGTGTGTCTCTGTCAAGATTAAAAAACAATAGGTAAGGGGAAAATCAGAATAATGTCTATTTTCCCCTATTTAATATGAGTGTCTGGTGGCTTCAAACATTATAAACTCGGGATTTGATAAGGGCAGGATTGGAACTCTCTATACTGCCGAAATGAAAATGGTCAACATGTTTCTTGCTCAAATAATCAACAAAGAAAGGAGGGCGATTTGTCAGGACCTAAAAAATTACCTAACCCTCACTTGTGTAGTTCATTAAATAGAACATATATATCAGGAACTCTCCTCATATTAAAGGATGGGCCCCATAGGGATGGCATAGGGCTTACGTGGTCCAATCAATATGAACATTTTTCAAGAAGTTCGACTGGTCCAGCATACCTACCCCACCTTTATGCTCCCTGACCTTTTAAATACACCACACCTTGCTCATGGGGCTACCTTGAGCCTACCTTAGGGGTGACTTACATGTAGTAAAAGGGAAGATTTGTGCCTGGCAAGAGGGCACACTTGCCAGGTTAAACTGGCAGTACAAAACTGTACACACAGACACTGCAGTGTGAGGACTGAGACTCGTGGTTGGCACAATTAGTGCTGCATGCCTACTATTAGCATTTGATTTACAGACCCGGGACACACATAGTGCACTTTACTAGGGACTTACCAGTAAATCAAATTTGCCAATCATGGATAAACCAATCAACAATCCAATTTAGACAGGGAGCCCTTGCATTTCAGCACAGGTTGGCATTGGTAAAGTGTCCAGAAACCAGCAAAAACAGATCAGAAAAAATAAGAGGAAGAAGGCAAAAGGTTTGGGGATAACCCAGCTAACAAGCACATTTCCAGCATCCACCCGTGTCTAAACCTGGTCAAGAAGATCCATCATGAGCTGATTTGCATGGATAGCCAAGGCGACAGTTAGAAGAATTATTTGAATGGATTCACCAGTCATGTCATAAGTCAGTTATTGTATATTAGTCCACAGTGGACATACTGTCTTACATGTAAGAAACATGTGTTATAAGTCTCCCATCTCCTACTCATATCTCCAACACACATTAGATGAAAGTAAACCTATTTTGTAGAGTCTTGACGGGGTCCAGTAAGTTTTATGAATAGACTGGAACTGGGGTTGTGCTATCTTTGGAGTAATTTGTGCACAAAATAGGGATTAGCAAATATTTTTCCACGGATCATCTGATAGGGACATAATATGCAGTGGTTGTGAGTAGTTTTCCTATTTCCTGGTAACTGATTTTAAAATATATTTCTGGGGCAACAAAAGGAGTTTATGTATTTGAGATGCAGCATGATCTTGTTTTTTAAAAGTACCCAACAGGCTAGGTAGTTCAGGAGAATAGGGAGGCTCCAATCTTCCAACCACACATTTCAGCTTCAGAAAGTTAAAAAAAATCCATGTCTGTAAGATTAAACGTATGACGTAGGGTACAAAATGGAATGGGTTGTGATTGTGTACCTAGGTCTCTTGTTAAGTTAACACCTTTCATCGCCTAAGATTCCCAAAATATTGTTTTCACATCTAATTTTATTTCATGATTATGCCATAGAGAGGCCATAGTGGATCCTGACATTTGGTGATCAACATATTTATCAAGTCACAGATGTGCCGAAATCGTATCCATTACGTTGGGTTTTGAATGTTTCTAAGGAAGCCTGGCCAGGTTCTGTAGCAAAAGAGTGGCACTAAGGGGTAAGAGATCTAGCAAATGATTCTCGATAGAAAGCCAGAAGGAAGATTTTGTATTACATATCTGAAACCACCACGATCCATGGGCAACAAGAAATGCTGATTGATAACACTGTTAGTTCAGGAGCTACTACCTCCAGAGGATTTATTCATCTTTATTTTAATTATTGCAATTCTTGTTGTGTTACCCTTCGAAAAGAATTCTGATGTAGAATTATCAACGGATTTGAAAAAGATGTGTGAAATATAAACCGGAAGCATACTGGTAATGAAGTTAACCAGTGGAGCTATATCATTTTCGGTGCATCCACCCAGCCCCACCAGATAATGTGTTATTTTATCTTTGAGATTATTTTCTGTTCATTGACAGAGGTAGATTAAGTGATGTCTTTAACAAACTATATCCCCAATTATTTAATGGGGTCTGTTTGCCACTTTAAACCCAAAGTACCAATCACCTCCAATGTGCAATGTATGTTCCTAGGAGAAAAACATGATTTTATCTCTATTTAGAGAATAGCCCACTACTAGAAATTATCTCTCAATTTCTTCCAAAATAATGGGTAGGACCCTAGGTGTGCCCTTTGTGAATAATAAGACAACATCAGCATATGCCAACACAACCTGATTTGAAATTAAGGCCGGTTAAATCGGCGTTATCTCTAAAAAAGGAAACTAGTGGTTCAAAAAACAATAGAAAGAGAAGGGGTGAAATATGGCATCGTTGGTGGATACTTTGAGATAAAGTAAGAGAATTAGACAAATGACCATTAACCCTGACTTTTGCTGTGAATAAGAATAAAGATCAATGATCATACGTATAAACTCACCTTCGAAGTGATACTTGTGCAAAACTACTCATAAGAATGGCCACAAGACTTTCTTGAAAGCCTTCTCCACATCAATCGCAAGTGCAGATGTTGTGGAATGTACAAATGTGGCTTTTTCCAAAACATGACAAAACAATTAGATATTGTCTGCAGCAGGTCTACTTTAAAAAAAACCTTTATGGGGCGATGAAATTTAGCATTACTGATAGTAGTTTATGAGCTACAGTCAATATTAAGAAGGGAAATCAATCTATAATTCTTAACCTTCAAACAATCCTTCTCATCCTTTGGGATCACCAAGATTGTGGACTCCATAACAGAAACATCTTTTGAGCCTGATAGGGCATTATGAAGCAAAAGGGCATGTAGTGGTGCCGTCACATTCGCAGAGTCACTGTTAGACAGTGCAGATCATGGATGCCATAGTGGGACCCTGTAGGAGTAATTAGGACATCACTGACCTTACATGCACTGTGCTACGGGACACATTTGCTAAGTAGCTGAACTCCATCCCATAGCCTGCACTGTGCATGTGTGGACAGTGATGTTGATCATCCTGAAACAATGGGATACATACCCTTGGACACCTGATGGCTGGCACACACATCAGCTGCCACTTAATATCACTAAGGGGCCTATGTAAGAGCCACAAGTGCCATTGTCATTGCCTGCACTGTATGAACAAATGTCCGGATGACCACTCTTCTGTGACTTGAAGCCAAATTGGAAATCGGCCACCCTCTCACTCAGAAGGAGCTTGCAACGTGTGTAGCTGCAGGTCTGTCATCACAGGATACATAGTATGATGATGCTGACACAGATGTAGGTGTCACCTAAAACCTTAGGCAATGCTAACATCAAACACCACCCGAAGGGTTCCTGTTAAAAGGTTGCAATAATGAAATAGACTGTGATTGCCCCCCATATGAATGTGCCACCTATGCATGCTGCAGGCTGCTGCACACACAGAAAGAGCCAATTGGCCATCAGAAATGTATATGTATAGGAAGGTGTCCCTTCCTGCATAGTTACATCCACCTCCACAGGGCAGCTAGCCAAGCACCCTGGTGCAAGTTCGGTAGTCTTGGTGCATGGCTGCATATTAGGCGCTGGCTCAGGGGACAACAAAGGGTTGCTTAGTAACATGTCACATATAGGGGGTTATTCCTACCCTGGCGGTCTATGACCGCCAGGGTAGGTGACGGAGGAAGCACCGCCAACAGGCTGGCGGTGCTTCCGGGGGCAATCTGACCGTGGCGGTAAAGCCGCGGTCAGAAAAGGGAAGCCGGCGGTTTCCCGCCGGCTTCCCGCTGCCCCAGGCAATCCTCCACGGCGGCGCTGCAAGCAGCGCCGCCATGGGGATTCCGACCCCCTTCCCGCCAGCCTGGTTCTGGCGGTTTTCACCGCAAGAACCTGGCTGGCGGGAACGGGTGTCGTGGGGCCCCTGGGGGCCCCTGCAGTGCCCATGCCACTGGCATGGGCACTGCAGGGGCCTCCTAACAGGGCCCCACATAGATTTTCAGTGTCTGCGTGGCAGACACTGAAAATCGCGACGGGTGCAACTGCACCCGTCGCACCCCTTCCACTCCGCCGGCTCCATTCGGAGCCGGCATCCTCGTGGAAGGGGGTTTCCCGCTGGGCGGGCGGGTGGCCTTCTGGCGGTCGCCCGCCAGCCCAGCGGGAAACTCAGAATGACCGCCGCGGTCTTTTGACCGCGGTACGGTCTTCTGGCAGTTCCCGCTTGGCGGGCGGCGACCGCCGCCCGCCAATCTAGGAATCAGCCCCATAGTGTATTCCTGCATAGTCAAAATGTTGCACAACATATGTGTGTGGATGAATGTTCCGATGTATGACCAGGTATATGAGCTGCCTGAGGAGGAGGAGGAGGATGGTGGTAATTATATGAAGGGGGACCTGCACAACACAGCTTCTGGGGTACGCCAGAGACTCCACATAGTTGACAACTTTTACTCTTAAGAGACACTCAATTCAGCTTGTCAATTTTGCAAATAACCCTTTACTAATACAACCAAGACTCCTTTGGTCTTTTCAATCTCCACTACACATGGCATAGGAATGTGAGTCAAAGGTCAGGGATCATGTTACAAATAGGAATCTGACAATTACTGTTGCAACATCATATGTGATGTGTAAGATTGTACTGCCACCATCACACACATCACTATCAGCCTTGTCACTGGAATGTGACAACTGAAGGACACAATCTTTGGACCACTACATATTTTGTACATCCACTTTGCCAACTTGTTAGTCAATATGTCATCAGACACAACTACATCATGTCCAAATAGGATGTATAAAAGGGGCCCACATATGAGGTAGTGGATGTCAAAAAATAGAAATTAAGCCATATTGGAACTGAACACTGTCACAACTCACTGTGAGAGTTGCAATGGCTCTATGGAACATGTGTGACAAGGAGGGCACATCATTAGTAGCTATGGGCATCATGATTTGCCCACATATAACAACCAATGCTAGAAGTTGTGCCTGCACAGAATGTCCATGGTAATCTGTCCTGCCACTTCCATGGGGCACAATCCTGACACAGAGTACACATGACCTTACACATTGCACGGACACGTCTGTTGAATGTCCATGGATGAGACCAAATGCAGCTAGGGCTGCAGGTCCACCACACAAAACCGACAACCATTAGTAATTGCAATGAGTTAGACAAATATGCAGGCTTCACACAAGTCTCCATAAACTCAAAATATACATACAAAGACAGTTGTTTGGTAGTAATTCCTAGGTAGCAATGGTTCATCCATCATCAACAATGCTTGACCTGTGTATGTAGCTTTAAATGTAATGCTCTGTATGACAACTTCACACATCACAGACAAAAACACAATCACAAATCAGAACTATTGCATTGTACTGAATGCCAAACATATAGGGATACACTGTTGTCATACATGCATATATATGCACGACGTGCAACAATTTCCATGCTGTTCAGTCTGTAACACAGACATTGGTGGAACAAACCAATCACAACCCTGTCACATTGTTGCATGGACTGCCACATGTGGTCATACCCAAAATACAACATTGCAGCACAGCAGATGTCATATGTATGTTGATTCAGGGTGCATCTAAAGACAATGCAAAAAAACACGCAATCAGTAATTGAGTAAAAAAAATATGACGCAAATGCATCTAAAAAATCCACAAACGCAAAGTAAAGGACATATGGACCCTTAGCCTGAATTCCACCTTCGCACTCCTCTCAATGCTGCCTTCAGTAAAATCGACGCATGACCAACATGCGCCTATATAAACGACGCACGTGCATTATGCACCTAAAAAAAATGACACAAATGTCAAATGCGTCAAATAAATACACGCATAACTGAAAAACGTGGCGCACAGGCACAGGAAGTGATGCAATAGGAAATCCTGTCTACAAGTATGGTACAATCGGTGTATTTTCACTTTTTCTTTGCAGTCTGTGCCTTTCTGACTGTGTGGCTGTGTTGTGGAGCTGGTGGTTGTGTCTTGGTTGTGTATTGAAGCTTGTGGTGTCCCTCCTGTCATTGCCTGTCATATATTTTATGCATTTTGTCCCAGTAATTGTGATTTTGCCTATATTTGTATTTATACTGTGAGGTGTCTGTCCTGGGTAGTTAAGCATTTGGGATAGTAGGGATTAGTTAGTGTGGTTAAGTTTCCATTTAGTTTATTTTTTTCTTGGTATTTGGGGGTCAACCTTGACCATTTACAACATGTCTGGTAGGGGAGGCTGATGAGGATGTCAGAGGATGAGTTAGGTGACTTTGTGTGGCTGGTATGCCACTACCTACCTATGATGCTAGAGATGGGTGGCTGGGTCTTCCAGGGATACCGGACCAAGGCCAGGTGGCTGCGGTGGGGCATGGTGCTCCACCACCTGAAGAGAGTGTACAGGAGTGGCAGGAATGAGCACCCCCTCAAGCATCGCTGGGCAAATCTTTTGGCAAGGGAGCATGATCTGCTTGATCACCTTGGTATTAAGATCAGTGGACCTGTTGGTGAGTCTCCCATTGGCATACTATTTACTGTTCACTGCTCTTGAATGACAGTAGCAGATGAGTTAGAGTGCTGCATGCAAAGCTTTGAGACAGGTTGTATGCAACCAGAATGAAGAGTATCTGCGCCAGTCTAGGCCTGGAGTTCACATGTCCAACCATCATACCAATGCAGGTCAGATGCCTGTTGAGTCCTGCACACTATCACTTAGGCACACATTTTAGAGGCCATGGTGACACCTGTGCCCCAGCATAATGTCATGTATGAAACACCAAAGTACCGGCAGCCAACATATTGTCCCTGGATTGTGTCAATAAAGCTGGGCAATGCATGTATAGCGCAACTTTGTCATCATTGTCATCATTTAACTCGCATGACCTGTGCCATTATGTTAGCAAAGGGGGCTTAATCACCTTAGGGGGCAATGTATATGGGGCATTTGATACCATTAGACAACTTTGGATTAATCAACGCATGATCATTGCAGACTTAAAATTGAGCGTTATGTCTATCACAAAGCACCTCAGGGTGCCTTACAGGACAAGCTTGAGGACCTGAGTCATATGTCTTGCAAAGCACCTGAGTAGTGTGATTTTTTTTACACAACTACCCCTTACACCATTTTGTTTCGTCTTCTCTAGATAGCCCACATATGGATGTTGCAGGGTGTAGCACTACATAAGTCTCTGGACCAGTGTTAGTGTTCAGATGTGTGGCTCTTATTCACCTGAGTGTCTGTGTCATTGTGCGGTCGTAGTGGTTTGTCTGTTGCACTGCTTTCCTCTAGGATAACTAGCTCACTCCTCTCAACTAGGTCACACTGAAATTTGTTGTTCACTCACAGGGACTGTGATATGACACTACGCATGGTTTTCCATTCATGTCTTACTGGTGGACCTGTCCCCTACACAATCGGTGAAGTGGAGCTATTTCAGGACCCAAATGTATCCAGTGTCATGAGTGTAAGACATCACAGTTATACCAAATCTTTTAGATATCAAGGTGAGGGCCCCATTATTTTTCAGTGGGGCTGTGGAAATACCAATATCTGCAATCTACTGAGTATAAAAGGACACATCATTTATGGATTTTAAGTGTGTTTCCTGAGGAAAGACAATGTCCCCTTTCCGTTTGATACAGTGCTCGGTAATTTTCCTCCTCTTAGCCATGTGGCTTAGGCCTTTTGTATTGAGAGAAAGCATTTTAAGGGGAGGAGACATGGAATGGATAGAAGGTGTCATAAAGAACAAAAAAGACCTCTCCGGTAAGTACAAATAAGGTGACATCCCAGCCATAAATGTAAATAACCTTATACCTAAATGGGCCAGTATTAAAAAATGTAGAGTATATGTCCTTATCTAGTGTGATAATATAGCTTCTACTAAGATATGGAGAGACATAACATAGAAAACCTGTCAAGCAGTCAAAGTGGATAAACAGAGCAAAGAAAAAAGACAAGAATGAAACACGAAAAAAAAAGATTGTAAACCCAGTAAAGATACAACAGGCATAGAAGTAACCCCCTTAACCCTATCCATCCTCCACCCTTCTCGTGAAATGCATTTAAGATGTACTATCCCTACCCCATACCTAATAGGGATCCAAGAAGCAAGAAGCTGTTCCAGATCCTGCATTTCCACAGCCCTTATCTAATAGGGATGCAACAAGCCAGAAGCTGGCCCAGTACCAGCCAACCTATGGTCCTCTCAACCCTCACAAGTAGATAATAATTTTGAAAATGCACAACAATAATGTTTTATCAGTGTAAAGAAGACAAACAAAATTGAATAATTTGAGTAATGTCACAAGCTGCAAAATATTTCAATTAGACATATCTAGATGAGGGCACATGTAGCATTATTCAAATGGTAAGCTGGTCGTCAAACAAAAAAACAAATTTGGACCTCAGTAAGAACAAAATTTCCTAATTTCTGATACCAAACAATGTAACTACTACCACACATATAATGAAATATGATCAAATATATAAACACCTCTACCAACAATATCAGTATATCTGTATGCTGCAACATCCTGCAAAAGGTCACTGGTAGAAATACACACATAATTAACTAAAATCAGTCACATTGAGAAGTGGTGTGAATACACATCTTGATACTCATATCCCTAGCTCACGAAAGCAGAGAGAGAAACACAAAAGAAATAGAAAAACAAAAGAAATAAGAAAATAAGAAAAATGTAAATAGCAATAGCTACCACTATATTTAAGAACACTGTCCCTTCATACTTCCATATCTAAAGGAATGGAAAAGTCTACATAACCCTGAAGCTCAGTGGGGTCCGAGAAGATCATTGACCTCTCTTTAACTACAATGTAGAATTTAGCTGAACCCCCAAAACCAAAAGGGATAGCATGATCTCTAAACATTTGATGAGCACCATCTCTTGGAAATAGTCTTGAGCAATATTTTATTTTGGAACCCTTCCATTGAATACTCTGAACCTTTCTCATGTGAGCAAGGATTGCATCTGTCTGACAAAATCTTAGAGGAAGAAACAACATGGCTCTTGGATTCAGATTACTAGAGGAAAAGAGAAGTCGAAGTTGTACATAGACACTCTGGCCCTCATTACAACCCTAGCGGTTGGGGTTAAAGTGGCCGTAACACCTCTAACAGGGCGGCGGTAATTACTGGCAAATTGTGACCATGGCGGTGTTATCTCCGATAGACAGCCAATGCACCACACGGGCCGCCAGGGCGGAAACAACAGCCACAACGGCGGTAGCCACCTACAGCCAAGGGGAAGTCAATGTTCCGCCCACCATATTAAGACACAGGATTCCGCCACTTTTTCTGTGTCTGTACCAACGACATCAAAAGCCTGGTGGAAACACTGCACAGAAGTGAAAGGACTCACTATGGAGACACAGTGAACAATCACGCCACCATGGAGCCCGAGCTGCATGTGTTCCCCATGATTTTCTACGTGCTGCTCCACCACAAACACCAATGCCAGTGAAGACGACAATGGTGAGTACAGACACCTAGCACACAAGGGAGGGAGGGAGGGAGGAAAAAGAGAGTGAAACACACATGCACAACACACACACCCCTCAACACCATACACACGTTCAGCAGCATTACCAAAACATTTGTACCCTGTATCTCGGATGAATAATGCAAGGACAAAACGATTTTGAGAAAGTGAATGTAATGAGATCAACACATCAAGATAAATAAGTGAGGCAAGAAAAGAGATATACACATATGTGCACAAAAAGGGACACAGCCCAGTCCACAATGTATGTAGTCCACATGGCCACAGGCCAAAGTCCAAGGCCAAACATGGCACCTGCCTCAACACGGAGAGAAGAGTGCAGGGCCATCTGTTGGTAAATAGGCAGGTACCTCAGGGGGATGGGGGCACCTCAGCCTGGAGGTGGAACAGCACCACTGGTTCTGGAGGGGGCAACTTTCCCTGTGCTTGGTCCTAGGGAGTGCAAGGCCACAGTCTCTCAAGTGGGTGACTTGCCCACTTGCTTTAGAGGGGGCAACATGCCCTGTGCTTGGTCCAGGGGAGTGCAAGGCCACAGTCTCTGAAGTGGGTGACTTGCCCACTTTCTCTGGAGGGGACAACATGCCCTGTGCTTGGTCCTGGGGAAAGTAAGGCCAAAGTCTCTCGAGTGGGTGACATGCCCACTGGTTCTGGAGGGGGCATCGTGCCCTGTGCTCTTGATCCTGGTGAGTGTTGGGTAGGTGAGTGTCTTACCCACTGGTTCTGAAGGGAGCATTGTGCCCTGTGCTCTTGATCCTGGTGAGTCTGGGGTAAGTGGATGTCTTATCCACTGGTTCTGGAGGGGGCATCGTGCCCTGTGTTCTTGATCCTGATGAGATAATGGTAGGTGGGTGTCTTACCCACTGGTTTTGGAGGGGCATCGTGCCCTGTGCTTTTGATCCTGGGTAGTGCAAGGTCACAGTCTCTCAGATGGGTGTCATACCAACTGGATTTGCAGGTGGCAGGCTGCACAGCAGCCCATGGAGGCAGGATTACACACCATCTCCCGGCGGTGACGGTAGCTCCCTGGAGGTGGTGGTGGTGGTGCTAATGGTGGGGGAGGCTCCTGCCCATCCCCTGCAACCTCGGATGGCTGCTCACTGGACGTGGTGGTGGTGGTGGTGCTGCTGCTGGTGGGGGGAGAATCCTGCCCATCCCCTGCAACCTTGGACGGCTGCACAACCATGGTTGGTGGTGGGGGCTCCATCACAGTTCCTGCCCCAGGCCCCTTGCTCTTCCTGTCTGCTGGTGCAGGCTCCTTTCCCTTCTTGGCAGCAGCTTGGGCAGGCTCCTTTCCCTTCTTGGCAGGAGTTTCGGCAGGCTCCTTTCCCTTCTTGGCAGCAGCTTGGGCAGGCTCCTTCACTCCCAGGACATGTGCCCTGGATCGTTTTCCACCACTAGTGGGTGCGGTGATGACTGGGCCCGTGGACTGGGTGGCTCAGGTGCTTGGCTGGGTTCTTCCCACCCTGGCCAGACATGCAGGAGGGGGGAGGGGTTGGGAAGAGGTAAATAGTGGATAGAAACAGTTTTTTTGTGACAGTGGGGCGAGAAGAGGGAGAAGGTTTGGGAGTGGAGGAAGAGTAGTTGTTGGAGGTGCTGTCTGCTGAATTTGGGTGCAGGTGCATGGGCTGGATGCTGTTGTGAGGTGGATGGCTGTTGGTTGTCTGAGTGCTTGCATTTGTGTACCTTAGGAGGTGGGGGGACATAGACAGTGGGAGAGGACACAGGGGTCGTGTGCATGGCTGTTGTGGTGGTGTCTGCCAATGAGGTGTGTGTTCTGCTTGGTGTGGTGGTGATGCTGGTAGTGGATGATGATGTAGTGCATGCAGGTGTGAGTGCGGACGGAACTGGGAGGGAGGTGGAGGAGGAGGCAGAGTGGGAGATAGTGGAAATAGTGGATGTTGGTAGGTCTTTATCTGGATGGTATTTGTGTGAGTGCCTGTGGGATGAAGTGTGGTGCTTGTGTTTGCCTGTACCACTCTTGTGTGTTGTCTTGTGTGCATGCTCGTCTGCCTGTGTGCTTGGGATGGGTTGGGATTGGGGAGAGTGGGACTGGGAAGTGGAAGTTGGAGGGGGGAGGTTAGAAACAGGGACAATTGCTGCCATTAGAGAGGAGGCCAGAGCCTCGATCTATCTCTGTTGGGCAACAATCCAGTGTCAATGCCCTCCAGGAATGGATTAGTCTGTTGCATCTGGGCTGCCAGCCCCAGGATGGCATTCACAATGGTTGACAGCCCTACAGAGATGGATCTCAGGAGGTCAATAGCCTCCTCACTCAGGGCAGCAGGGATCTCTGGGGCAGGGCCTGAGGTGCCTGGGGCAAAGGAGATACCCACCCTCCTGGGTGAGCGGGAACGGGAAACTCGATGAGGGGCTGCTGGGAGGTCGGTGCTGGTACGGGCATGGCGGGCTGTACCTGTAGCTGGGGTGGTCACAGAGGTGTCAGCCACCACCAGGGAGCTTCCATCAGAGGAGGTATCTGTGTCTGAACTGTCACCTTCAGTCTCCACTGTGGTGCTCCCCTCGCCCTCCATCCCACTGGTGCACTAAGTGTTGGTGGCTATGCCTCCTGGGTCCTGTGGGATGCAGTTCCTTCCATCACCGGTGCCTCTGTTCCGCCGCCAGATGATGCTAATTCACATAAGGACAAAACAATAAGGGGGGAAAAGACAAAGGATACACTTGGTCAGTGGCTGCACCAACACCACCGTTGGCGTACACAGGATCCTGACACACAGAACAGGCCTACGAAATGTATGCCATAGCACTACCAGAGAAAAAGTTAGCACCCAAGGCATGGGGAGGGGCACACACCGCAAAGGCAGCACACCTGGGACCCACGCAGCACTGACCAGTAGTGGATGCTTACAATCTAGGTAGCTGTATTATCCCCTCAGAACCCTAGCCACCAGGGGACCTATGCTGCAATGTCAGGCCTGACCTAGGAGTACCCACTGACACACATCCCCCACCCAGATACCACCCTACCATGCGTAAATGCAATGATGGGCACTGTACTCACCCCCTCGTCGCTGCTGTGATGCTTGCTGGTGGCCTATTTGTCCTGTGGCAGGCCTCCTGACCACTAGCAGCAGCGTAGGTGGAAAGCTGTTCAGTTATCTGGCTAGTGGCAGGGGCCCGCTGGTGTGACACTGCCTCCCTCATACTGTTGGCCATGTCTTCCAGCATCCCTGCTATGGACATCAGGGTGTTGTTAATGGCCTGCAAGCACTCACTGATCCCCTGGTACTGTCCCTCCTGCAGCCACCTGTTCTCTTGCACATTGTCCAGGATCTGGCCATCATGTCCTGGGAATGTTGATATACTCCCAGGATCTCTGCAAGTGCCTCCTGGAGGGCTAGTTCCCTGGGCCTGTCCTCCCCCTGGCGCACAGCAGACCTCCCAGTTTCCCTGTTGGCCTGTGCCTCTGGCCCCTGAACTGTGTGCCCACTGCCACTGACCCCAGGTCCCTGATTGTCTTGGGTATGAGGTGTTCCCCGGGGTCCCTGTAGCGGTGGGCACACTGCTGATTGACGTGTCCTGGGGACAGAGGTGTGGGCACGCTGGGTGGGTGCTGTGGTGGTGTTTCCTGATAGGGGAGGCTCTGTGGTGGTGTGTGACTAGGCCTGGGTAACCGGCTGTCCAGAGGTCCCTGATGGGCCAGGTTAGTCATCCAGATCCAGAAGACCAGAGTTGATGTCATCACTGTGGGCCTCTTCTGTTGGGGACTGGATATTGCTGGCACCTCCTCTCCACTGACATTTTCTTGGGTACCTGTTGGGATGTAAATGCTGTGTTATTGTTTCTGTGTCTGACATATTGTGCATCCGTGCCTTGCCGTCTTTGGTTTCATTTGCCCTGGCAGCTTTCACTTTTTGTAAGTTGGTATTTGGTGGGTTAGCTGATTCTCTTTTGTGTGCTTGCTTTAGTGATAAGTGTCCATGCAGGGCTGTGAGTGGTGTCCATGCATTGGTATGGCATGCAGGGCTTGGCATTGGGATAAGTGAGATGTGATGGGGGGGTGGGAAGTGGTGGAGTGATGGGAGTGAGGGTGAGGGTGGGGGTATGTGATGGCATGCAGGTAGGGGGTTAGTAGTAGTATTGTTGGAAAATGGGTTATTGATAGGGCAGGTAGGTACCTACACCTAGCAACAAGCCACAAACCTCCACAAAAGTACAGTTAGGTCTCAGTAAATTAATCCCAGCTCTACCCTTGGTAGCTTAGCATCGAGCGTCAAGGCTTAACTTAGGAGACAAAGTGTAAAGCATTCAAATATCACAAAACAGTAATTAAATAAAACACAGGAAACAGTTTAAAAATCCAAAACCAATTTATAAAAATAGCTTATATTTTTATCTTTAAAATGACACAAAAACGATTAAAATCGGTTCAGGGGAACCGGAGATATGAATTTTTAAAGTATTATTATTTTCTAGCGCTTAGAAACAAAAAGCGCCAATCGGGTCATCTGGTTGCACCAGGACCGGGGCAAAGTCAAATTTCAGGCCGACCGCGATGGAGCCCTGCTCGGCTACAAGTCGCGAGAGGCCTCGGTTAAAAAGTTACCTTCTGACTTAGTCTCTTTTTTGATGTTTTTCTTCACCGGGACGAACCTGCCAGTTGGATCCGACCTCCTGGAGCCCTTGTCCGGATACGCGAAGTCGGTTTCCTCGGTGGTGATTTCTACCTTCGGACTTAGTCGTTTTTTCGAGATGAAAATCCTTCGACCGGGGTAAACCTGGATCTTGATCCGACGTCCGTGGAGCCCTTCTCGGATACGATGGCTGGAAGGTCCCGGTCAACTTTTTACGTTCGGACTTAGTCTTTTTTTCGGATGTTTTTCTTGACCGGGACGAACCACGAAGTCAGGCCGGGTCGCGGTTGAGGCAAGCCGGCTAGAATTTCCGCGTCGAGTCGGTCACTTTATGGAGCTTTTTTCTAAAATTTCTCCAATCTTTTCCAAACTTCTGGGGCTTCACCCAGATGTTCTTTTAAGGTTCTTTTGGGGTCCACAGCTCACCCCAAGGGTCCAGAAGTTCTGTGATGGTCCTTGGGAAGTGCGGACTTCAACTCCCAGAGTGCACCTGGCGCAAACTCCTTTTTGGCCACTGGGCAGTGGTCAGCTGGTCACTTTTTCAGGAGTTGGTGCAGGGGACTCTGGTTAGCAATTTTTCACCTGTAGCAAACAGGGAGTCCCTCCTTGAACCAGTGGAAGCCAGGCAAAGTCCTTCTTGTGGTGAAGCCCAAGTGTGCAGCTGGTGCAGTCTTTCTGAGTGCAGGGTCCAGGTGCAGGCCAGGGGTCCAGCAGGGCAGTCCTTCTTCTCCTTGTAGTTCTTTCTTCTTGAAATTTGGTGGGGATCTGAGGCGTGGGTGCAGGTCTGCCAGTTTTATCCTTGCTCCTGGGTGAAAAGCAGGGGGGCCCTGGTCCTCCAATCAGGGACAGGGTCGTCCCCCTGTGATGACCACTTCCTGGGAAGTGTGGCAAAAATCCATCCCAGAAGGCAACAGTCTCTAAAAATCCAAAATGGATGAATCTGATTTTTAGAGGAGAGATCTGGCTGAGCCCACCCACTGGTGTGGCTAAAAATCATAAACACACCCCTCTCCTGCCCTCTCCTAATCTAATCAAGGGGGCACCTAGCTGTCTGGGGTTGCAGGATGTGGGGGTGTTGCTGGGTGCTCCAGATGTCCTTCTCTGCCTTTGAAGACCAGTTTGGCAGCCCTCCCCCTTCCTGCTTCCCCATCTGCTGAGGGGAGATTCTCTCCCCCAAGCACATTCCTTTGTGTAAAGTCAGGCCACTTCACACCTCATTAAAGTAGCCTGGCAGAAGCTGCTGCAGGCTGGCCAATCAGAGCACAGGAGCAAAAACAATGCAGAGCTGAAATTGGCAACTTTTTAGGTAAAGTCTAAACTTTTTACCTGCACTAGTTATATTAAATCCAACAACTGGAAGTTGTGGGATTTATTATAACAATCAATTTGATACCAAATTCTTGGTATGTAACATTTAAGGAGACTTTAAAATTTTAAATAAAGTCTGCCCATTCTAGCCTATGAAGGCCATTTACTTCCATGAGGGAAAAACGAATTTGGCTGTTTTTACCTCACCAGGGCTTATAAATCTATTTTTATAAAGTCCCTGCTTATAGTTACATGGCACCCAGCCCTAGGGGCACATAGGGCACACCTTAGGGGTGACTTATATGTAAAAATAAGGTAGTTTAAGACTTTGGAAGTACCTTTAATTCCAAAGTCGAATTTGCATATAACTTTAATTTAAAAGCAGCCAGCAAGGCAGGCTTGCTTTTAAAATGACACTGGGCACCTCAGCAATGCACCTAGGTGTGCACCACCTATGCTGTGGTCCCTAAACCTACATGCCCTACCATATACTAGGGACTTATAGGTAGGTTAACTTAGCCAATTATAATTAGCCTAATTTGCATATCCATTTTACACAGAGCACAGGCCCTGGGACTGGTTAGCAGTACCCAGGGCACCATCAGAGTCAGGAAAACACCAGCATAAAGTGGAAAATGGGGGCAAAAAGTTATGGGGCCTCTGCAATCAGCCCCAGTTTCTCACACAACCCCCCCCCAGCCCACACGCCCAGGAGACTCAGCCCAACCCTGGGAGAGTCTTCCTGGCTTGTTAGGCGAGGAAGACAGTGAAGAAAACTGGCTGTCCCTTTGCAGGGCCTACTCTGCCTTACATCCTCCTGTCAGGGTCTCTCCCTCTGGGTAGTGAACCCACCCCAACAATGAAAGGACCCATTTCAAACTGAAACTTCCCTATAGGGGGGTCTTCCTCCTCTCTCTCTGCCAACTTGGGTAGTGAGGTGCCCACCTCCCCTACTCCTAACTTTGCTAGGGCAAGACCTAGCTTACCCAAAGAGGTCACCCAACACTTGAGCAACCCCACCATGACCAACAGGGTCAGGGGGCCTACTTTGCTATTGGCCCTGGGGTCTGCCTCCCAGGCCAAGTACAGTGCTGCCAGGAAGGCTAGCACCCAGCAGAGGCTACTGACAGCTGTCAGTACCCAGAACCACACCCTAAGCTCTCCACTGACAGGTGGCTGAGCTGCTTTAGGGGCATCTTTGGGGTCCTGGCACCCCTCTTGCTGTCTAGAGTGGGGGGCTACCACCTCCTGTGGCAGACACCCTTCTTCCACTCTCCCTTCTGTCAGTGCAGGGGCAACACCTTGCATCTGGACAGCTGCCTGACTATTCAGGACTTCCTTGGGGTCAGGTGAGGCCTCACCAGTGCCAACTCTGGGCTCCCCCCCTACTGGGGCAGAAGGCCTTTGGCTCCCTGGAACTCTCTTTAAGAGTGGCCTACCCTTCCTTTTCTTCTTTCCTTTTCTTGGGGACCCCTGTCTTCTAACTGTAGGGACTGACTCCCCAGGACTTTGGGTTGGGGGGGCGCCCTGGGCGACCACCCCATCTGTGACCAGACTCACCTCTGGGAGGTCATTGCCCAGGATACAATCTAGGGGAAGGTCAGCACTGACTACCACCCTAATCCAGTCAAGGATACCCTCCCTCTCTAGGGGCACTATGGCTACAGGTTTGGAGGTGACCTCCCCTGTGGCTATCCTGATTTCTTTGTCTTTCCTGGGACATACATGTCTGGGGTCACTAACCGGTCACTCACTACAGTGTGACTGGCACAGGTGTCTCTCAGGCCAGTGGTAGGGATCCCATTCACTTGAATGTGGTGGAAGTGCCTACTCCCACCCTCAGGGATCACCAGCTTACCATCTGGTCCTGTCTCCCAGCACAATGCTAGGAGGACTTCATCATCTGAGGAATCCTCCTCTATGGCTACACTGGACAGCCCAGTGCTAACCACCTTCTTTGGACAGGCTGCATCTCCTCTGAAGTGACCTGTCTGCTGACAGTCAAAGCAAGCCCTACTGTCCAAGAGTTTTTTTAACCCTGGGTCTCCCTGTCTCTGCATGTCAGAGTGGGAGTGGGATTTACTCTCCTCCTTCTTAGGGTTCTGGGGTACAGAGGGAGTCTCTGTGGTGGGCTTACCACCTCCCTCTTTAGGTTTTTGGGGACCTGTCCCCCCCTTCTTGGAGTCTCCCCCCTGGGACTTGACAACCACCCTGGTTCTCAACCACTCATCAGCTGCCTCCCCTAGCTCTCTAGGGTTGGTCAGCTTAGAGTCCACTAGATGCTGGCGTAACCTTTCTTGGATACAATTGGTCAAGATGTGCTCTCTCATGATTAGATTGTATAACCCCTCATAAGTATTTACTTTGTTGCCAATAATCCAGCCCTCCAGTGCTTTTAGTGAGGTGTCCACAAAGTCAACCCAAGACTGGGTACTGACCTTCTGGGTGTCCCTGAACTTCATTCTATATTGCTCTGGGGTCAGACCAAACTTCTTGGCTAAGCACCTTTTCATACTAGGGTATGAATCTGCCTCCTCCCCCCTTAAGGTCAGAAGCCTATCCCTCCCTGAGTTGGGGACCAACTCCCACAAAAGGGAACCCCAGTATTGAGGCCTAACCCTTCTCATTTGGAGTGCCCTCTCAAAGGCCTCCAGCCACTTATCTATGTCATCCCCCTCTACATAAGCAGGGACCACCCCCTTGGGTAATCTGGGGCAAACTCCCCCACCCATGGACACCTCAGCTTCTTTATCGCTGCTTCCATCTCTTTTTTCTTTGTATGCCCACTTTTTCTTTTCTAGGGCCAGCTTCTCTGCTTCCAAAGCTATGTAGGCTAGCTGGGCTTCCAGCTCTCTCTCCCTGATGGATGGGTTCTCTCCTCCTGAAAGGACCCTCTTCCTACCACTAGCTTTGGGTCTGCCCCTAGTGACTGTGTCCAGTGAGGACCGTTCCTCCTCTTCCTCACTTGGGGTCTGATGCCTTTCCTCCCCTGAATGGTTAGAGTTAGCATCATCTTCTTTTGGTTCCTCCTCTGGAGCTTCCTCTGTCTCTACCTCTTGGGCCTCAGCCCATGCTGTCAGGGATTTAATCAGGATTTCCTTCCTGAGATTAGTGGTTGCAGGCAACCCCCTCTCAATACACAACCCCCTAAGCTGGACTACTGTCAGTGTGGGTAGGCTAGCCAGATCAAGCTCATTGGTTCCCTAGTTTTGTGTCAACAAAAGCTTTTTGCAAAAATTGGAAACAAGAATTTAGAAAAATTACAAAAATTCAATATTTGGAATTAATCCAAATTAAAAATGAAAAACAATTTTTGCACTAGGACAATTTAAAGGATTTTTAATTTTTTTACCTAAAACTGTAACGTGATATTGAACACAAGTACAGGATCCCGTCGCTGCTTCCAATTATGTTGGAAAATGGGTTATTGATAGGGCAGGTAGGTACCTACACCTAGCAACAAGCCACAAACCTCCACAAAAGTACAGTTAGGTCTCAGTAAATTAATCCCAGCTCTACCCTTGGTAGCTTAGCATCGAGCGTCAAGGCTTAACTTAGGAGACAAAGTGTAAAGCATTCAAATATCACAAAACAGTAATTAAATAAAACACAGGAAACAGTTTAAAAATCCAAAACCAATTTATAAAAATAGCTTATATATTTATCTTTAAAATGACACAAAAACGATTAAAATCGGTTCAGGGGAACCGGAGATATGAATTTTTAAAGTATTATTATTTTCTAGCGCTTAGAAACAAAAAGCGCCAATCGGGTCATCTGGTTGCACCAGGACCGGGGCAAAGTCAAATTTCAGGCCGACCGCGATGGAGCCCTGCTCGGCTACAAGTCGCGGGAGGCCTCGGTTAAAAAGTTACCTTCTGACTTAGTCTCTTTTTTGATGTTTTTCTTCACCGGGACGAACCTGCCAGTTGGATCCGACCTCCTGGAGCCCTTGTCCGGATACGCGAAGTCGGTTTCCTCGGTGGTGATTTCTACCTTCGGACTTAGTCGTTTTTTCGAGATGAAAATCCTTCGACCGGGGTAAACCTGGATCTTGATCCGACGTCCGTGGAGCCCTTCTCGGATACGATGGCTGGAAGGTCCCGGTCAACTTTTTACGTTCGGACTTAGTCTTTTTTTCGGATGTTTTTCTTGACCGGGACGAACCACGAAGTCAGGCCGGGTCGCGGTTGAGGCAAGCCGGCTAGAATTTCCGCGTCGAGTCGGTCACTTTATGGAGCTTTTTTCTAAAATTTCTCCAATCTTTTCCAAACTTCTGGGGCTTCACCCAGATGTTCTTTTAAGGTTCTTTTGGGGTCCACAGCTCACCCCAAGGGTCCAGAAGTTCTGTGATGGTCCTTGGGAAGTGCGGACTTCAACTCCCAGAGTGCACCTGGCGCAAACTCCTTTTTGGCCACTGGGCAGTGGTCAGCTGGTCACTTTTTCAGGAGTTGGTGCAGGGGACTCTGGTTAGCAATTTTTCACCTGTAGCAAACAGGGAGTCCCTCCTTGAACCAGTGGAAGCCAGGCAAAGTCCTTCTTGTGGTGAAGCCCAAGTGTGCAGCTGGTGCAGTCTTTCTGAGTGCAGGGTCCAGGTGCAGGCCAGGGGTCCAGCAGGGCAGTCCTTCTTCTCCTTGTAGTTCTTTCTTCTTGAAATTTGGTGGGGATCTGAGGCGTGGGTGCAGGTCTGCCAGTTTTATCCTTGCTCCTGGGTGAAAAGCAGGGGGGCCCTGGTCCTCCAATCAGGGACAGGGTCGTCCCCCTGTGATGACCACTTCCTGGGAAGTGTGGCAAAAATCCATCCCAGAAGGCAACAGTCTCTAAAAATCCAAAATGGATGAATCTGATTTTTAGAGGAGAGATCTGGCTGAGCCCACCCACTGGTGTGGCTAAAAATCATAAACACACCCCTCTCCTGCCCTCTCCTAATCTAATCAAGGGGGCACCTAGCTGTCTGGGGTTGCAGGATGTGGGGGTGTTGCTGGGTGCTCCAGATGTCCTTCTCTGCCTTTGAAGACCAGTTTGGCAGCCCTCCCCCTTCCTGCTTCCCCATCTGCTGAGGGGAGATTCTCTCCCCCAAGCACATTCCTTTGTGTAAAGTCAGGCCACTTCACACCTCATTAAAGTAGCCTGGCAGAAGCTGCTGCAGGCTGGCCAATCAGAGCACAGGAGCAAAAACAATGCAGAGCTGAAATTGGCAACTTTTTAGGTAAAGTCTAAACTTTTTACCTGCACTAGTTATATTAAATCCAACAACTGGAAGTTGTGGGATTTATTATAACAATCAATTTGATACCAAATTCTTGGTATGTAACATTTAAGGAGACTTTAAAATTTTAAATAAAGTCTGCCCATTCTAGCCTATGAAGGCCATTTACTTCCATGAGGGAAAAACGAATTTGGCTGTTTTTACCTCACCAGGGCTTATAAATCTATTTTTATAAAGTCCCTGCTTATAGTTACATGGCACCCAGCCCTAGGGGCACATAGGGCACACCTTAGGGGTGACTTATATGTAAAAATAAGGTAGTTTAAGACTTTGGAAGTACCTTTAATTCCAAAGTCGAATTTGCATATAACTTTAATTTAAAAGCAGCCAGCAAGGCAGGCTTGCTTTTAAAATGACACTGGGCACCTCAGCAATGCACCTAGGTGTGCACCACCTATGCTGTGGTCCCTAAACCTACATGCCCTACCATATACTAGGGACTTATAGGTAGGTTAACTTAGCCAATTATAATTAGCCTAATTTGCATATCCATTTTACACAGAGCACAGGCCCTGGGACTGGTTAGCAGTACCCAGGGCACCATCAGAGTCAGGAAAACACCAGCATAAAGTGGAAAATGGGGGCAAAAAGTTATGGGGCCTCTGCAATCAGCCCCAGTTTCTCACAAGTATAGAGTTGACTTACCAGAGTCCAGTCTTCCTCCTACTCCATCCAGGCCCCCAGGATGCAGTATTGCCGAGACTTGCTCCCCCCATGCTGTGAGTTGTGGGGGAGGAGGTGGGGGTCCACTGTCAGTCCTCTGTACAGCGAGTTGGTGTCTTGCTGCAATGGAACATACCTTCCCCTGTAGGTCGATCCACCTCTTACTGATGTCATCCCTAGTTCTTGGGTGCTGTCCCACGGCCTGACCCTGTCCATGATTCTCCGCCATAGCTCCATCTTCTTAGCTATCGATATCTGTTGCACCTGTGCTCCAGACAGCTGTGGCTCTACCCTGATGATTTCCTCCACCATGACCCTTAGCTCCTCCTCTGTGAATTGGGGGTGTATTTGTGATGCCATGGTTGTTGTGTGAGGTGTGTAGGTGAGGGTGTGTAGGGTGATGTGCTGGGGTGTGTGATGGGGGGTGTGTGAGTGGTATATAGGTGTAAGTAGTGTGTGGCTCTGGTTTTGTCTGTGGTCTTGGTGTCTGTCTCATGCGAATGGTTTGTAGTCATAAAGGTTTGTGGGTAATGTGGGTGCGTGTTATATAGTGGTGTGGGTGTGGTGTGTGTAAGTGTGTCAGATGTGTGTTATTTAAATTTACCAATGTAGTGTTGTTTTCTATGTGTGTGTGTATTTTGAGCGCTGCGGTATGTACCACCAATGGTTTAACGCCATTGAATGTCCGCCATGGTGATTCGTGGGTCATAATGTGGTGGGCGCTGTTCTGTTGGCATAGCGGTGTGGGTTTTGATACCACCAGTTTATCACTGACCTTTGGTGTGGCAGATTTGTGTCTGTGGCTGAATAGTGACGGACTGGCGTATGTGTGTCATACGATGGTGAACGGATATCTGCTGTGGTGGCAGTTAGTTGGCGGCAGTCAGTGTGGCGGTAAGTGGGATTTAACGGCAATGTCATAATGAGGGCCTCTATGAGCTCTTTCACTTTCAAAATCCTTGATGAACAAGATTCCCTAAGTTTGCGATATCTATGCCTGAAGAAATTCAACATCAGATATTGCATCTCCCTCCACATTTTCTGGAAGCCCAAAAATACTCATGTTGCCTCTACTGTTGAGATCTTCAAGTTCAGACATTTCTCTAGTAAGTACCTTGACTTTGTTAATAGTGGTATCAGTCCATTTTCTCTCTGAAATGGAGGAGTCTTCAGGACAAAAATTCAATGCATGACATCAGCAATAGTTTTGGTATCTTGGGCTAGGTCACACAGTGCCCTAAGTCTTTGTAAAATATTACTTAAGTCGCATTGGTTTTACCAATGAGTCCAGTAGAGGTGGCTCAGCGTTAGCTATTAACAGGGACTTTTTACTTTGATCTTTAGATTCTTTGGCCCAGATTTATACTTGCTTTGTGCTGAATTAGCATCATTTTCCTTTACTCTAATTCAGTGCAAACTTATCTCCATATTTATATTTTTACGGCTAGACCCATTCAGTGTTAAAAATTGGAGTCAACGTCATTTTGTGGGTGTGTGATACCACCTTGAGTCAATGAGATGCAAGGTAGGCGTTCCTGTCCAAAAAATGACTCTAAGCCCCTAGCGCCAGATTTATCCACCTGTGCAAAAATGTTGCACGGGTGGGAGGCAGACCCAAAACATGACGTTAATTCCGCTTTGCGTCACATTTTAATGCCTGGGTCAGATTAGGCATTAAAATGAGGCCCACATATCACAACTAAAGGAAAACACACAGAATCAACATTACCAACCCACTGAACAACATGGAAGTGCTACTGCTCCAGCTTGCGAGACGACGCAGAGGACAGCAACAACAACTGAAACCACCACCACAACAACGGGGCATAAAGGCAACGCAGAAGGCAGGAGAGGATATTCAGAAACAGGACAACCCTCCTTGGCCTCAGGGAATAAGACATTATAAGGACATACAGACTCAACCGGCAAGCCATACTATACCTGCTGTACTACATTGGGCCACGGATCACAGCCAGCCTGCAGACCCCATATAATATACCAGATTTGACAAAGCTGCTAGCTGTCCTGCACATGCTGGCAAGTGGCTCATTTGAAACAACGGGTGCCCTGGATGCTGGTGTGTCACAGCCATCATTCTCGATGTTCCTGCCAAAGGTGTTAGATGCAATTATCTCTCTGACACCATTCCACATCTGCTTCCCCAACACCCAGGGAATGCAGCAGGAGATAAAACAGGGGTTCTACCACTTTGATTGATTCCCGGATGTGCTCGGTGCAATTGACTGCACGCATGTCCAACTTGTTTCACCTGTAGCAACAGAGCATTTATACTGGAATCGCAAACACAAGCATTCCATAAATGTACAGGCCATAGTGGACCACTGGGGACTATTCACAAACATTTTGGCCAAGTATTCTGGGGGTGTCCATGACGCCTACATATTCAGGCACAACAGGGTCAATGAGCACTTCCAGGATGGACAATATGGAAATGGCCTATGTGTGGGTAAGTCAACAAACCTAGTAATTTCCACACAACACATCAACCGTGTAGGACAAACATGACATACACCACTCCAAAAACACATGGCCAGGGTAACACAGATGTGCAGGTAACAACACATATGCCCCATGCTGCAGTACAGTACAATCAGTGCACACCACAAACACATACACCCACATGTACGTAACACACCCACAACTTGACAGGCACACCACGTGAAGGACAGGTGCAGATATGTACCCTTCGCAAACAGAAGATGTGCACAAACCACTACAAGTGCCCACAGGTTGCCTACTATGTACACTTCACACACACAGTACACCAAACAAAGAATAGCACAGCAATGACAATGGCATACAGCATGCTCATGTAACGTAAGTCACAGATAGGCACAGATCACTCAAATCATGCTGTGCAAGTCTCTGCCAGAACAAACATCAAATTCCAGACAACTGATGCCAATACCAACTACATCTCATCAACCCATACCTGACTTACCTGTAGTGTGCATATACATCTGCCTGATGCATTGGGTCACACACATAGGAATACAACATCAATGGCCATCACATACCATGTGCCAGATTTGTGAGAAGTGGCACCATACCTACTGTAGTGCCACCTTACATGCACCACTTACTGACCCACAACACCATTATGTCTGTACCATATACAATAAGGGCCTCATTACGACTCGGGCAGCTGGCGGTAAACTGTCGGTAACACCGCCAACAGGCTGGCGGTGTTCTGCCAGCTATTATGACCATGGTGCAATAGCCATGGCCATACCGCCCGCCCTCCACTATACCGCAATGCTTCTGCCTGGCGGTCATAATCCCCAGGGCAGCGTGCAAGCACCGCTGCCCTGGGGATTATGAGTCCCCAATCGCCAGCATGGCCACGACAGTAAACACCGTCATGGAAAGGCTGGCACTAAGGGGGACTTGGGGTGCCCCTGGGGGCCCCTGCACTGCCCATGCACTTGGCATGGGCAGTGCAGGAGCCCCCAGGCATAGCCCCATCACGCATTTCACTGTCTGAATTTCGGGCAGTGAAATGTGGGTGCTACTGCACCTGCTGCACATCAGTTTTGCCGCCAGCTCTATTACGAACCGGCAGCACTGTTGATGTGACTTTTCTGCTGGGCCAGCGGACGGTAACACTGTTACCGTCCGCTGGCCCAGCAGAAAAGTCAAAATACGGAGCCAAAAATACCACCAGAACAGGTTGTAATGAGGGCCTATATGTCCCAACATGGGGCAGAGTCACTGTTAGATAGTGCAGATCATGGATGACATAGTGGGACCCTGTAGGAGTAATCAGGACATCACTGACCTTACATGCACTGTGCTAAGGGACACATTTGCTAAGTAGCTGAGCTTCATCCCATAGCCTGCACTGTGCATGTGTGGACAGTATATATGCTGATTCATGTTTTGGAAGATAGAAGAGACAGTGGCAGTGATGTTGATCATCCTGAAACAATGTGAGACATACCTTTGGACGCCTGATGGCTGGCACAAACATCAGCTGCCACTCAGTATCACTAAGGTGCCTATGTAAGAGCCACTAGTGCCATTGTCATGGCCTGCACTGTATGAAAAAGTTTTTCCGATGACCACCCTTCTGTGACTTGAAACCAAATTGGAAATCGGCCACCCTCCCATGCAGCACTTAGCGTGGAAGGGGCTTGCAATGTGTGTAGCTGCAGGTCTGTCACCAAAAGATACATGGTATTATGATGCTGACACAGATGTAGGTGTCGCCGAAGACCTGAGGCAGTGCTGACATCAAACACCACCCCAGGGGTGCTGTCTGCAGGTTGCAATAATGAAATAGACCATGATTTGACCCCCATATGAATGTGCCACCTATTCATGCTGCAGACTGCTGCACACACAGAAAAAGCCAATTGGCCATCAAAAATGTATATATATAGGAAGGTGTCCCTTCCTGCATAGATACATCCATCTACACAGGGCAGCTAGCCATGCACCCTGGTGCAAGGTTGGTAGTCTTGGTGCACAGCCGCATATTAGGCGCTGGCTCAGGGTACAACAAAGGTTTGCTTAGTAACATTTCACATATGATGAATTCCTGCATAGTCAAAATGTTGCAGCACAGTACTGGCAATGTTGGAGTTGTGTTGTTCACTGTCACTTACTCATTAAAATGGGCCTAAGTGATGTACTTCAGCTGTAATAACACATGTCAAAATGGCTGGGATGTCCAGGCTCTATAGGGCTACCATGTTGTTACCACATCTGACCGCACTGTGCTGTGAGGATATGTCATATCCCCTCTAGTGATAGCACTCTGATAAATATGGGCACTACACAACACATGGCACATACATACTGAGCATCAGTTAGGATTCCAAAATATATGTCCCAGATCCTTACGCCATTACCCTAGATTGTCATGTTCAACAACACAGTGCTAAGAAAACTTTGCACAAGGCCAGGAACTCACACCATACCACAAACATGTATGAGTCACAACCAAATCAAAATGACAAATGCCATGCTACATGGAAACCTGTTGCAAGCCTCAACAACAACTTACACCTTTTATCTTTTGCAGAGGATCAGGGTTATGGCATACAGCCATGGATGATGACCCCATTTGCAAACCCAGGCACAGCAGCAGTGCGTGCATACAATGAGGGACACCGTAAGGCACACAATATCGTGGAAAGGACATTTGGCATACTGAAAACAAGATTCAGGTGCCTGGACCTCACAGGAGGCAGCCTTCTACATGTCCCACACATTGTGTGTAAAATTATCCTGACATGTGCTATCCTGCACAACATATGTGTAGGGATGAACGTTCCAATATATGACCAGGTAGATCAGCTGCCTAAGGAGGAGGAGGAGGAGGAGGAGGATTGTGGTGCTGATATGGAGGGGGAACAGCACAACACAGCTGCTGGGGTACGCCAGAGACAGCACATAGTTGACAACTTTTACTCTTAGCAGCCACTCAAATCACCTTGTCAATTTTGTAAATAAACACTTCACTAATACAACCAAGACTGCTTTGGTCTTTTCATTCTCCAATACACATGGCATAGGAATGTGAGTCAAAGGTCAGGGATCATGTTACAAATAGGAATCTGACAATTACTGTTGCGACATCATATGTGATGTGTAAGATTGTACTGCCACTGACTAACGGCCTCATCACAGGTATGTGACAACTGAAGGACACAATCTTTGGACCACTACACATTTTGTACATCCACGTTGCCAACTTGTTAGTCAATGGGTCATCAGACACTACATCATGTCCAAATAGGATGTATAAAAGAGGCCCACACATGAGCTAGTGGATGTCAGAAAATAGAAATTGAGTCATGTTGGAACTGAACACTGTCACAACTCAGTGTGAGAGTTGCAATGACTGCATGGAACATGTGTGACAATGAGGGGGACATCATTGGTAACTATGGTCATTGTTGGAAATGTGGTCTTTGGTTGGCAGTCAGGTTACCCCCTGTCCAAGCAAGGACCTTCACTGTAGTCAGGATAAAGGAGAATAGCCCTCAGCTAACCCCCGCTCATCCCCTTGGTAGCTTAGCACAAGCAGGCAGGCTGAACTTCAGAGTCTAGGTGTAAAGTATTTGTACCAACACACACAGTAACCCAATGAAAACACTACAAAATGCCACAACATAGGTTTAGAACAATAGGAAATATTTATCTAAACAAAACAAGATCAAAATGACAAAAATCCAACATACACAAGTCAAGTTATTAATTTTAAAAGCAAAAGAGTGTTAAATGCTTTTATAAACAGTAAAAACACTGTTAGCATTGAAAAGTACCTGGGTAGTGTCAAAATAACACACACGGGCGAGTGTGCATCGAAAAAGGTTAGCAATGCGTCGATTTCTCACCCGCAAGCAAGACCGTGCATCGTTTCTCCTTCTCCGGTCGGGTCGGTGTGTGTCGTTTTTCCTCTCGGCAGGAGAGTGATGCGTTGATCTGGGCAAGCACTCTGGTCCGGACAGGAATGTTTGCATTGGAAATCCTACCGCAAAGTATCAGTGAAACCGCGCTGTGTGGGTTGCGATGTTACCAGCCTCCGTTAGCGGTGTGGCGCGTTGTTTGTCCAGCCATGTGCATCGATCTCCCAGCCGCACTGCAGGCAGAGCATTGATTTCAGCCGTGAAGTCGGCGGCGCGTTGTTTCTTCAGCTACATCTCTGAGGTTGAGTCGGAAATTTCCCCGTGTGGTGGTCTGTGCATGGATTTTCAATCTTGGTCTGCCAGCTTCACCTGTCAAGGCCCCAGGAACTGGACAGGGCACCACTTGGCAGGGCAGGAGTCTCAGCAGAGAGTCCAGGTGCTGGCAGGAGAAGTCTTTGATGGCCCTGAGACTTCAACAACAGGAAGCAAGCTCAGGACAAGCCATTGGAGATTTCTTCACAAGCAGGAATGCACAACAAAGTCCAGTCTTTGTCCCCTTGCACAGGCAGAAGCAGCAACAGCAGGACAGCTCCACAAAGCACAGTCACCGGCAGGGCAGCACTTCCCCTCAGCTCTTCAGCTCATCTTGAGGCAGAGGTTCCTCTTGATGTCCAGAAGTGATCTAAAGTCTGTGGTTTTGGGTGCCCTTCTTATACCCATTTTGGTCTTTAAAGTAGGCTTACTTCAAAGGAAAGTCTCTCATGTTTGTGAAATCCTGCCTTGCCCAGGCCAGGCCCCAGACACACACCAGGAGGTTGGAGACTGTATTGTGTGAGTGCAGGCACAGCCCTTTCAGGTGTGAGTGACCACTCTTTCCCACCCTCCTAGCACAGATGGCTCATCGGGAAATGCAGGCTACACCCCAGCTCCCTTTGTGTTACTGTCTAGAGAGAGGTGCAAACAGCCCAAGTGTCAAACTGACCCAGACAGGGAATCCACAAACAGGCAGAGTCACAGAATGGTTTAAGCAAGAAAATGCTCACTTTCTAAAAGTGGCATTTTCAAACACACAATCTTAAAATCGACTTTACTAAAAGATGTATTTTTAAATTGTGAGCTCAGAGACCCCAAACTCCATGTCTATCCGCTCCCAAAAGGAATCTATGCTTTAATCATATTCAAAGGCTGCCCCCATGTAAAGCCTGAGAGGGATAGGTCTTGCAACAGTGAAAAACGAATTTGGTAGTATTTCACTGTTAGGACATTTAAAACACGTTAGCATATGTCCTACCTTAAACATACACTGCACCCTGCCCACGGGACTACCTAGGGCCTACCTTAGGGGTGTCATACATGTAAGAAAAGGGAAGATTTAGGCCTGGCAGGAGGGTACACTTGCCAAGTCGAAATGGCAGTTTAAAACTGCACACACAGACACTGCAGTGGCAGGTCTGAGACATGATTAGAGATTTACTAATGTGGGTGACTCAACTAGTGCTGCAGGCCCACCAGTAGGCCGTGGGCACCTCTAGTGCACTTTCCTAAGGACTCACTAGTAAACCAAATATGCCAAGAGAGCATATGCACTTTAGCACTGGTTAGCAGTGGTAAAGTGCTGAGTTCTAAAGCGAACAAAAACAGGTCAGAAAAAAATAGGAGGCAAGAGGCAAAAAGATTGGGGAGGAGCCTGCATAAGGGAAAAAGTCCAACAGTGATCATGATTTGCCCAATTATAACAACCAATGGTAGAAGTTGGGCCTGCGCAAAATATCCCTGGTAATCTGTCCTGCCACTGCCATAGGGCACATTCCTGACACAGGGTACACATGACCTTAAACATTGCACGGACACGTCTGTGGAATACCCATCACCATGGATGAGACCAAATGCAGCTAGGGCTGCAGGTCCACCACACAAAACCAACAACCATTGGTAATTGCAATGAGTTTAATCAAACTGTTATGATCAAAACATTTTCTCGGTGGAATGTAGGCAGAGTGTGTCATACACACTGTGTACCAAAGGTGTATACGTCAGACAAATATGCAGGCTTCACACAAGTTTCCATAATCTCAAAATATACATACAGAGGCAGTTGATTGGTAGTAATTCCTAGGTAGCAATGGTTCACCCATTATCAACAATGCTTGAACTGTGTATGTAGCTTTAAATATTGTGCTCTGTATGACAACATCATATATCACAGACAAAAACACAATACATAATCACAAATCAGAATTATTGCATTGTACTGAATGCCAAACATATGTGGATACACTGTTGTCACAAATGCATATATATGCACGACGTGCAACAATTTGCATGCTGTTCAGTCTGTAACACACACATTAGTGAAACAGACCAGTCACACCCTTGTCACATTTTTGCATGCACTACCACATGTGGACCATACCCAAAATGCAACATTGCAGCACAGCACATGTCATATGTATGTTGATTCAGGGTGCATCTAAGGACAATGCAAAAAACCACACAATCAGGAATTGAGTCAAAACATTTGATGCAAATTTATCTAAAACATCTGCAAACGCAAAGTAAATGACACATGGGTCCGTAGCATGAATTCTACCTTCGCACTCCTCTCAATGCTGCCTTCAGTGAAATCAAAGCATAACCTCCATGCTTCTATATAAATGACCCACGTGCGTTATGCATCTCAACAAAATGACTCAAATGTGTCAAATAAATAGACGCATAACTTAAAAACGTGGCGCTCAGGCACAGGAACTGATTTAATAGGAAATCCTGTCTACAAGCATGGTACAGAGGGTGTAGTTTCACTTTCTCTTTATAGTCTGTGCCTTTCTGACTGTGCAGTTGTGTTTTGGAGCTTGTGGTTTTGTCTTGGTTGTGTATTGAAGTTTGTGCTGTCCCTCCAGTACAACAGAAGGATTTCATCACAGATCTATATAATGCACACATGCAAATAGCACCTCAGGATTGGTTAAAGGATTCCCATAACACAATACAACGAGGTTTATTGTATCACGACAACATGCTGTTAGTGCCCACCTCTGAATTACAAACACAGGTGATAATTTGGCATCACGCCTCACCGTTGGCAGGTCATCCTGGTTGGGTAAAAACCCTGGAAAATGTGCAAAAACACTTTTGGTGGGACACTATAAGAAAGGACATTAAGCAATTTGTCACTACCTGTCCAATTTGTGCAAGACATAAATCTTCTCATAAGGCTCCTGACGGCTTGTTAATACCAATGCCAACTCCCAAACAACCTTGGCACACTGTGAGCGTAGACTTTATTGTAGGTTTACCACCTGTAAAATCCTTCACAACAGTGTTGGTTATAGTGGATTTTTTATCTAAAATGGCACATTTTGTACCATTACGGAAATTTCCCACGGCGGCAGAATTTGCCGATATTTTAATAAGGGAAATTGTGCGTTTACATGGTTTGCCAAGCAAAGTGGTGTCAGACCGAGGGAGCCAGTTCAACTCCAGATTTTGGAAAAAATTATGTGAAAAACTGAAAATAGATGTGGCCTTATCCACTGCTTTCCACCCAGAGACAGATGGACAGACTGAACGACTGAACCAAACCTTACTTCAAACACTACGTTGTTTATTGGTTGATTATTCTAGTGAATGGTTGGAAGCTCTCCCTGTTGTTTATAATAATACTGAGCATTCAGCTCTACTTTGCTCACCATTCTATTTCTTGCAGGGGTATCATCCAAGAGCTATACCCATTTTGTTAGAAGATTCCCTGTTGCCTACAGTAACGGATAGACTAACGAGGTTAGGTGACATACAAGACAAAGCCAGGAAACATTTATTAAAGTACAAGGAAAGCATGAAAAGACAAGCAGACAAACACAGGTCTGAGGCCCCAATGTCTAAAATTGGTGACAAGGTATGGCTCTCCACAAAGAACCTAAACATAGAGGGATCCCGAAAGCTGCAACCACGTTTCATTGGACCCTTTAGTATAACTGCCATAGTAAACCCGGTAACAGTAAAATTAGATTTACCAAAAGAATATCCAGTACATACTACATTCCATGTGTCCTTGCTTAAGCCGTACAACTCAAAAACCCGACCTGAACCACCACCTCCACCCATACCAATTAAGGGAAATCTGGAATATGAAGTGAAAAGCATAAAAGACTCAAAAAGAATTAGTGGACGTCTGTTTTATTTCGTAGAATGGAAAGGATATGATGAATCTGAGAATTCATGGGAACCAGCATCATATGTACATGCCCCACAGCTGATTAGACGGTTTTATTTAAAAAATCCAGGAAAAACCCGTCCTGTAGGAGGGCCTTTGAGGGGGGCAACTGTTAGGGTTTGTACACAGCAAAGAGCATGTCCCCTCTCACTGCACTAGTGGGTTCTGTAATAGCTCCCTTTTAAACTTACTATTGAAAGCCTTTCTTGTTATCTCACCTTCCCCCCCCCCTAGGCTTCTGTGTATGTTGTTTAATGTGCTGTTTTGTTTACACATTGGGCCTTGCTTTTACCAAGGCTTCTTTAAAATACTCCTCCCTAGGCCAAGTGTTAATCCAACTCCTTTGTATAATAACTGAAACTCTGCCTTTCAAGAACATGTGCAGCATGTGAGGACCACACCCAGCTCTTCAAACCACACCCAGCTCTGCACACCTTCCAAGAACATGTGCAGCATGTGAGGACCACACCCAGCCCTTCAAACCACACCCAGCCCTGCCTATAAAAGGCATCCCCCGAGCCTCACCCAGTGCTTGTGCTCGTCTACCTCCCGCTTACCTGAGAACAGATCCCTCGGCGCTGGCACTCCTGCTCTTTACATACTTTCATTGACTTCAATGGGCGCAGCTTCTGGCTCTTCCTTCTTCCGGTTTCCGGTTCCTCCTTGCTTCAACCTCTCTCCTATGAGTAACCTGCAAAAGAGAAAGAAGACAAGGTTAGACTGATCAGTATCTCTTGCCAGCAACAAGTAAGTGCAAAACCTTTTATTACCTGAAAGAACTTTGACAACAATTTCTGGATTCGTGTATAGACAATTTGAAACGAAATACCTTCCACGAACATTGTGATTCAAACTCTTTGTTACAAGAATATTTTGCAGAACTTTGTGAAGCAAACATTGTTTTTTCTCATGGAACTTTTAAGAATCGAACAGTGGAAACCATTAACAGCAAGGCAAACAGTAAATCAAGGACTTGCACAAATTACATGCTGTATTTTGATGTAAAAGTACAGTATTTGTTTTATAAAAGATTCTGGAAATATGGGAAAAGTGAGTCTGCTATTGGGAATTTAGGCTTTAGTTATATTATGATGAATGTCTGATATTGGTAATTCTGATAACGGTATTTGTTTAATGTTTTAGAAGCTTTACAGTAATAGAAAACACATCCCAGAGCAGTAACACATTCCAAACCTGGAAACTAGAGACCAGGATCCAAGAGGTACTTTTAGAAGAGAATTTCTAATAAATAAAGGGATAGTCAGGAACCCATTTAGGAATAGGTTGCACTTATCTGTTCTTTGTTTATGTTTCATTAGGCACCAGTTTCTACAGAAGTCAGAAAGGGCCGCAGATTTGTGCAGCACTTCAACAGTGGAAACGCAAGAACGGTGTTGTCTCTCTTTTTTATTTTATCCACTTCCCCCTTTCCCTTGAGCTTCTGTTCTTAGTGCACTGTTTTAAAAACTAGTGTGCTGGAACAAGCAGTTTCAGGGTGGGGTCGGATTGTCTTCAACCTCATCAGAACTGAGCAAGAACTCAGGTGAGCTGGGCTTTGACACTAGGCGAGTGCAGTGTACAGTTCTGCGGCTCACTAGAAGGACTATTTAACCCGTGATGCCTCACCTCCACTAGATACCATATGTGCGGCACAAGTTGTAGAAATCGTTAAGGTAATATTGTCCCGTTCTAGTCCTGATGAGGCCCAGAATAGAAGGGGCTGAAACGCGTCTACACCTTTTTTGATTGTGGCGAGGATTGGTTATAAGCGAAGTAGATTTCTTTGAAGCATATTACACAGTGCAAGGAACCCTCAGAAGAAATTATATAGGGTCTAGCATACGTGGAGCTTGCTAGCCATAACCATCGCCTCCGAGTGGAGTACAAGTTGAAGTTATCTTGGTACCACTACCTCCAATGAAGGAAATCTTACGGGGACAATTTCCAGACAATATATCGCTGTTATGTTTGTCACTAATGTATATGTAAATATTTGTTGTATGTTTCGTTGATAATTCATAAGCATCTTCCCGGCATGATGGAACAGCCGGGTAGGGACAGTATGCCCGTGAGAGTTTGTTTTTCTATGTCCTGCATGAACTAATGTAAATAAATAATGTAAAGAAATGATTTCTTGAAGAGAGTATTTATGACTCTTCTTTGCAGTAAATAGAGCTATTTATCCTGGCCTGTCAACCAATATTGTGTCACTTATTGTTCTTTACCCAGGTCAGGAAGGGTTTGGTGGGTAAACCTCTTGTGGATCATACGCATGCAATGCTTGTGGGCAGGTTGTGTGCAACCAGAATGAAGGGTATCTGCACCAGTGTAGACCTGGAGTTCCCATGTCTAACCATTATACCAATGCAGGTCAGATGTCTGGTGAGTCCTGCACAACATCACGTAGGCACACATTTCAGAGGCAGCATAGTGTCATGTATGAAATACCAAAGCACCGCCAGCCTCCATATTTTCCCTGGATTGTGTCAATAAAGCTGGGCAATGCATGTATAGCGCAACTTTGTCATCATTTAAAGCACATGGCCCCTGCCATTGTGCTAGCAAAGGGGGCTTACTTGCCTTAGGGCACAATGTATAGGGGGCATTTGATAATATTAGACAACTTTGCCACATCAGTCATGGATTAATCAATGAATGATCATTGCAGACTTAAAATTGAGCGGCATGTCTATCACAAAGCACCTGTGGGTGCCTTGCAGGACAAGCTTGAGTACCTGAGTCATATGTCTTGCAAAGCACCAGGGTAGTGTCATTGTTTTTACACAACTCTGCTTTATACCATGTTGTTCCATCTTCTATAGATGACCGCATATATTTGTTGCAGGGTGTAGCACTACATGAGTCTCTGGCCCAGTGTTAGTTTTCAGATGTGTGGTCGTAGTGGTGTGTCTGTTGCACTGCTTTCCTCTAGGATAACTAGCTCACTTCTCTCAACTAGTTCACACTGAAATTTCTTGTCCACTCACAGTGACTGATATTTCCATTCATGTTTTACTGATGGACCTGTCCCCTACAAAATCGGCTGAGTGTCGTGATTTGAGGACCCAGATGTATCCAGTAAGTGTGATAATGTGTACAGACTCCACACAGTACTGACACTGTTGTTTGCTTGTCTCCATTTCATATGCCAACATGAGCAATGATGAGCTACGCGCTTTTCAAAAGAGGGCAGTGAGGTGCCTCCATATCCTGGCAGTGGAATTTGGCTTCTGTAAAATGGCTCACTTCTACTGTTGATGAGAGGGTAACGGGGAATGGCGGGCATTCCCACAAGGGGGTCCCCACAGTGGCAGAGAAGGCACCGCAAATACATAGCTCCTCAGCAGTGCAGGGGTGCACATCTGGCACCACTCCCACAACCTCGGCTGCAACTACTCCAACAACAACAGTGCAACAGCCCACACCACATCCTGCCATGGACATGCAATTGCTGCAGGATCTGAAGAGGGACGTTTCCCTGGTCCTGACATGTTTGGACAGTTTGGAGAAGGAGGTGGCTTCCAACACCAAGAGGCAGAAGTTCATTAAAAAAACTGAAGGGTTACATCTGAACTGCCACCTCCAAGTTCTGACCCCTCCCTTCTACTTTTAAGTAATGTTTTATTGTGGATTTTAGGGGGATGGTGTTAGGTTTGTGTAGGTATGTAGTTTGGTTAGGATAAGTGGATTTGGAGGGTGGGTTATTTACTTATTACGTGTTCATTGGTTTCATGTTGGGATATCAATGTGTTAAAAAATAAATAAATTTAAAAAATACAAAAAATAGTTTAGTTAGTATATGTGTAGTATTAGTATATGTTGTCCTGCATGTGTCCTGTAACTTAAGGGGGGTTGGGGAATCCAATGTTTAGAGTGTGGTGTTAAATGTGTTAGTTGAGTTTAGCATAGGGTAGTTAGCTTTAGTTGTTGATTAAGTATAGTTAGAATGGGTTCGTTTGGGATTGGGTAGGTTTTATTATTTTTTTTAGTTGAGTTTAATACCTTAATAAATATTTTTGCATACATTTTGTGTTATATGATAGTGTCTCAGGGTCTTCCCATGAGTGTGCAGTGCAAATTGTAGGTATGTTAATTCAGCTGTCAGTGTTGTGGTCCTGTGTAGGAATGTTGGGGACTTTGGCACATCTGACAACAGCCTACATTTGAACTCTATCCTGACCAATGGCAAGCACTAATGAGGTTAGGTACCTCTGTTTCACACCAATGTGTTCTACTGGTACTCCCAGATGACGATATTGCCCAAGAACTGTTTCACAGCCATTCCTGCTGTATGAAGTGAGTGAATCAGACATGCGTACTTCATTTTTGACATACTCCATGAATTGCTTGTAGGGGATGAGACCAGCATTGACATTTATCATGTTGGAATCTTCTGTGTAGGTATGTGCCCCCATATTCCTGCACTCTTGTACTGACACTGTGACTAATGACATGGTTACACACATCACAATTCCTAAGCGTAGTAGATGTGTCACAATACACAAAGACATGCTGTTTGTGTAGGAGGTGTTTATTTACAAGTGTTGTAGTGGAATATTTACAATGTCCAGGGCAGTGACCCCATTTGTGAAATCCATACAATTGTGACACAACACAAGTCCAGAGTTGAGGGACATGTCATAGGACATGCTTGGGCGATGTGTTGTTAAGTGCAGAGGAACGTGATTTGCCAATTGGTAAGTGAGAGACAATGATAGACCATAGCAGACAGGTCAACAGTGTGTTAGTGAAGAGTTCACATATCTAACTGTGCTAACACTGGCATGATCTCAAGCACAGGACAAAGGAAAACACTGCCCATGTGGCATCGGCTATGTTGCCGGGAACTCTTATGAGTGAAGATGATCTGTTCCACATCTTCATCCTTCAATGTGTGTGGTGTCTCCTCTGCCCTTGATGCTGGTGACAGGGTGGTAGAGGGGATGACACACACTTCAGTGGCTCGAGATGTGGAGTCCCAATTCCTGGCAGCTGCCATCTGTGGAACAACATAGGGCATCACTACAGCAAGGAGGAACTGCTGATTTTTGAGGATAGAAGCAACATCCAGTGGTAGGCAGCCATGTTTGCCCTGAGGGAGGCCAGTTACTGGTGCATGGAGTCCATCTTGTTCTCGCACACGCTGCTGCCAGTTTGGGAGGGCAGTTGTTGTGGCCTTTCCCTTATAGCAGCAGCTATGTCCATCAGACACTGCTGGACTCCATGCAGTGGGGAGTGTGTGCCTCATTTGGCTGCAGTATGTTCATTGGCTGTAATGAGGAAGGTGCACATACCCTCTAGGCTGGCTGCCACAGTCTCCATCCCCACCCCCAACTCCTCGGCCAGCTCCCACTGGGCTCCTACCACTGTCCTCTCCAAGCTGGGCCCTCGGTCCCCGGGGTCCTCAGCTGTGTTGGTGCTGGCAGGTCGCTCTATTGGGGTGTTGGGTTGGGCATTTGGGATGTCTGCTACATTATTTGTCCTCCTTGCGACTGGAGGTTGTGTCAGGCGGGATACCAGGACTTCTTGAATGGTCTCTTGGCTGATGTTTGTCAGCTGGTCATCCAGGTCATTGGAGCACTCAAGGGCAGGCAGATCAGCAGGAGAGCCATCATCCTCTGCATGAGATGGTGTAAAATCAATCTTTCTGTGTTGTGGCAGTTGACATGTCAAGACACTGACTTGTTATTGGAGGCTCATTGTTATCTTACTTCCAAAACATTGTTCCTGGACATCATGGTTGCAGTCTATGAGCCCTTTGCCCCACCATGTCACTTGAGGGGAAGCTCAGGTGGTGCAATTAGCTGTGTCATATCTACTAGGTGTGATGTATATCCTTTTTGTGGCCTGACACCATCTTGTTATTGTAAACCCTCCCTATGCATCCATTTGCATGGTAGGGCCTTGCAATGGGTGTTGCAGTAGTCAAGCTACAGCACCACACATGGCAATATGCCCCTGCCCCAGTCTTACATGTTTCACATACACCTGTGCGGTACTGAAACCTTGCACCACCCCAGGGATGGCATTGATAGCTCCTCATGTTGATGTATGTGTATGTGTGCTACCATACACAGCACACATGGGCTTCGCAGATTTCCATTTCAGATTCTGTCTGATCTGGAAGGTGCGCCTTCCTACACAACTATGCTCCCTCACTCAATGCAGCCATCCTTGTACTATGATGCAAGAGATGCAGCATAGTAGCAGTGCAGCTAAATTGACACAGACAAAGTAGTGGACCCAGGGATGACCAGCATGGGTATAATTTTTTGCTGCCTACATCATTTTGTATATGACAGTGCCTGATGGTAACTTAGTTCATGGACATTGCCAGTTAACTGAAGTTGAACTTAGGTCAGGGCCTTGAGCTAGTTTGATGGTGATTCTGCGGGTAGTCATGCCAGTCGCTCATTACAAGTGTGTCAGTCCTTTGACCACCTGACTGCCATTGTCTATATGACCACCCCCAACAGCGCAGGTGGTAGCAGTACGTGTTGTCAATGGGAATGCCCCATGGGCCAATGGTTGCCAGCAGCTTACAGAGTGGCAATGCCACCTGTCATGTGAAACCAGGCCAGTTTCACGATCAACGCTGCCCTCCAGGTATGTTCCCACTTTCCCACCAGCCTTTGCATGGCGGTGAAACCCGCATGCAAAGGTTGGTGGTGATGTGGTGTGGTGTGCCCCTGAGTGCCCCTACACAGCCCATGCTCCTTTCATGGGCAGAGCAGGGGGGTCCACTGCCCTGCCCCTTTTCCCTTCCACTGCCTGATCTGCAGGACTAAGAGCAGCGTGTCCTGTCACACCCAATGCATCCCAATACTGACAGTGACTCTATTTGATCCATCAACAATATTGTGCCAATTGCCCCACAGAGCTACCATGAGCAACCAGATTTTCACCCGCCGTCCCAACGTGTGACTCGTATTGCCAAACGCAAAGGGTACACTGCACTGGCAGTGTTACCAACACCAGACTTGCCCATGCACCATCCTCCCCGTCAATGTGGAATTATACACCATTATGTTCACACTCATACACCATGTGTTGTATGTGTGTGATTATTTCCCCATTCCTATGTGTCTCACATGGTTGTGTCAGAGCAGTTGTGGGCTCATCCTGTATCGGCTGTGACCTACAGTTTGCTATCTGTGGTACATATTTGATGTAGTGGCACATTTCTGATCAGCATGTGTGGTTTCACACTACACCAGTTTCGTTGCTCTGATAAGTGGCATGTTTCCAGTGATACAGGGCCACCCTGCTATTCCCCCAGCGCCTACTCTGCATCCTCAATGCATGATGGAGTGGTGGCTGCCTTATGTGAATGTGTTGTTAAAGTGTGTGGGGGTGGTGGTGCTGCCAGCACATGTCAGTGTACTTTTGGGACTGTTGCAATGAATTGTTTGCTGTGAGATGTAGCACACGTGTTTGGGCAATGAGGCAAGACAGTTGGAAGGTGTTACTGTAAGGGACACCATCATGATGTAACCCCAGGAATAGTATTGACTGCCTACCTAGTCTCTATGTCTTGGTTTTGTTGGTAGGGTTAATTTGACTATATGCGAGGGCTGTTGGGTTGACACAACCAGAGGCACAGTCATTAGACATGCCATCCATCCCATGTGCTGCATATGTACATGCAGGTATTTAGCCATGGTGATTGACATATGTCCAGGTTGTGTATGTGTTGTGGTACATGGCACTACCAAGGCGTAGATACATGTGTAGCTTACATCAGCATGGTGCAGCTTGCTTCATGTGCAATATGTGCCTCTGCGCTCCTTTGACATGTATTGCGTGTGTCCTATGTGCCTCCCCCTTCTTGCACTTGACAATTTAGCATTAGTTTCCCCCATGCAACTTGCTCTGCATTTGTGGTCTTTCTTGTAAGTCTGCGCTGTTCTGTCCTGTCCTGCGATTCCAGTAACCAGTTCCTCCAGGATAACTGCTGCAACTATCTCCTCCATCTCAACCATGTCCTCTTGCAGTGCTGCCTTCCTGTTCCTTGCCATTTTTTCCTTTGTCCTTTGCTTGCAATCATGCCAGCGTTTGTTGCATTCAGTTATGGTTCTCCTCACCTCTGCCACACTGTTAATCTGCTGCCAAATTGCCTCTCTCCTGCTAAATGGCAATTTGGAGGTGACGAAGAGTTGATGTTGATGCTCCGTCACCTCTCACCAGTATTTCATGCTTATCTGCACAGAAACAACACTTTCCCTTTTTATTCTCCCTTCCCTAGGTCTTGTGTGTGTCCTCCTGGCTGGTTCATGGTTGATTGGGGTCACCCTGGGGTCTCTTCTGGCTCCATTTTGCTTCTCCTTTGCACTGTTTTCTCCATTAGTGTCTGTATTTGACGCTAATGCGGGTAAAAATGGTGCATTTCCATTTTGTGACATGTTTACGTGTCGTAAAACAGGATAGAGTCATTTTTCTGTTCTTAACGTAATTTTGCCTTGCGACAAGGTGCAAGGGTTTTTAATCTGTTTTTATCACCACTCTGCATTACAGTATAAATATGATGCCCGGGTGGCGTTACAAGATGGCGCTACCTATGTTTGCAAAAGTTTTGCATCAAAAAGTAGAAATCTGTCCCTTTGTGTTTTTGATCTGCCATCATTAATAAATACAAAAGTGGAAGCGCATAGAAATAGATGAAATGACACAAGATCTATCCTCAGAAGAGGTGAGGGTATATCTATACAAGTCAGAAGGAGGGCACATACAATTGAAAGAGCAAATTAACAGGTGACTGAAAAATTAGCTATTTTACCAATATTTGAAAAAAATAATATCATAAGCCCTTTATAAGTCACATACTGCATAACCATATGGGGAAAATGCGAGACCACACAAGCCCTCACTGGAAACTGCAAGTTAAGATTCCTTGGTACAGGATAAGCAATCAGATATGAAAGTGAAATATGCACTAAAGAAACATTGTTTCATGCTCTGCATGATGCTTCTCACCTTTGATGGAAGGGTTTGAAAGAGCACCCGGTCTTCTGCTGGTTCTGGATAGACCAAGATAGGGGTGAACCATTCTAGTAGCCACGATGCTGCTTGATAGAGAAACGCCAAGGCAGACCCTACCCTCCAGAAGGAGTCCCAGAGGACAAAAGCCCCAAAAATTGGAAAAACGTCTAAAACAGGGACTCCTGAAACAGAGGAAAAAGCAGGAATGAATGCAGGAAAAATTTGCAATCAAAGGAGCAGGAACTGAAAAACAAACGATGAACAGAGCAAAGATCACCACCAAGAGGAAGTGTTTGCAACGCAAAGCAGATCAGGACTGAGTGGCGAAAATAGGAAGTGACAACAAGGGAAAAGGAAAAAACACCATCTTGGATTGAGAAAAGGCCCATAGAAAAGAATGGTAAAAAAGTAGTAATATAAGAGAAAAAGGCATGCTGGGAAAAAGGAACAGGACAAGACAACATGGATCCCTGCAAGAAGACAGCCTGGAGACCAAAAAGAAGAAAAAGACAAGAGACATCCCTCCTCTTTCCACCGATAAAAGGAGCCTAGCATCTGTGCAGGAGGGAAGGCAGGGTTAAGGTGAATAGGAGTGTAGGGCGAGGGGAAGGAAGCCCATCCTGCCACCCGAGTAACAGAGTTCCAAACCTTAAGGGTCATTCGGGTGGTTATGGCTAGGTTTGTGCTAGGTGCTCAATCATATTTCAGTTTCCATAAGATGTGCCACACATAGCAACCAACCACTGCTCTAGCCATATGGAGTAGATGCCCAATTCCATCAGCACCCACTCAGATACTACTCTCGATTTCACTGCCTTATAATTTAGGAGAAAATAAAACAATGTCAGGCCACCAGCTTACTTCGGCAGCCTCAATTGTTTATAGGGGAGACAGACTCCACAGTCCTGCCATATGAAGTGTATCACTCGGGAGCAGGGTTCTGGAAAAAAGATCTGGTGTACCTTGATTAGGAGGCCTTGGAATCGGTATAGAATCTGCATCAAAACCATAATTTTAATTGCATTGATACACCCTATCCATGATAATTACATAGGTGCCCATCGTTCAAGGTCTGCTTTGAGTTGGTGGATAAGTGGAGAGTTGTCACTGTAACGGTACGAGATTTTAGGGATGATTTTAATCCCCAAATAGGTGATATCTTTCTGTGCCCACTGACAGGGGGTTGTGCAAATCTGGCATGGGAAGGTGCAGATTTAGGAGGAAAGATTTGTGGAGGTTAATGCAGTAGCCTGCCACAAATTCATAGCAGGATAATTCCTGTTGAAGGGCTACCATGATGTGGAAGGGAAGGTAAGAAAAAATAACATATCATCCATGAAAAGTGGGATTTTGTGGTCTACAGAGCTGAAGGGGGTGAGGTGGATCACAGGTGTGTCTCTTATTTTGGCAGCAAGGGTTTGTATACTGAGTGCAAATAAAAGTGGTGAGAGTGGTCACCCTTGAGGCATGCCACATCCTAGTTTAAAGAAATTTGAGCCCATTCCATTAATCAAAACTCACAAATGTGAATTTGCATAGTTTACCTGGACCATGGCTATGAAGCATTCACTAATGCTGAATTTGCAAAGAGTGCAGAAAAGAAAGGACTAGTCCACCCAGTTGAAGGCTTTTTCAGCATCTAGTTCCAGAAAGTTGCTGGGATCTGCTTTTTGGTAGCCTCTTCGACCAAATGGACCACTATTCTTAGGAGGTTATCATGTGTTTGTCTCCCCTGAATAAAGACCGACTGGTATGGATGGATCATGTCCGGCATAAAATCTTTCAGTCTAGTGGCCAGGATCTTAGTGTAAATCTTTTCATCCAGATTTAGCAGGGCTGTGGGTCTATAGAAAGCACAGTAATTAGTGTCCTTCCCTGGTTTAGGGATGACCGAGAGCAGCGCCTCACACATTGAGGGAGTAACCATTCTAGTGGATGCCATGTGGTTAAATCGTAGTCTGAGATGAGATATTAGATCAAAGGTGAAGGTTACAAAATAGGGCTGTGAACCCATCGGGTTCTGGAGATTTGTGTACTTTAAGAGCATTTATAGCTATTCATCCTTCTTCCTCATTGATTCAATTACCCAGCTCTTCATTTTGATCAGCTGACACTTGGAGTAATTCAACCCCCTCCAGATATTAAAGCTATGCCTCCTCTTTTGGCACCTCAGACAACTGGGTTTTGTAAAAATCATGGAAGGCATCTGCCTGAACATGCTCGGATGTGGCCACCTCCCCCACCTCTCTGTTGCCATGGCTGATGTAGTTTTTCTCATGATTGACCCATACCTGTTGTGCTAAGTGAGTGCCCGCCTTGTTCCCCCTATCAAAAGTAATCTGTTTAAGGCGTAGTAAGGTAAATTCTGCTCTATTTGTGTTTATTGCATTTCATTCCCATTCAAAGCCATGACCTTTGAAGCTCATGAACGGTCACTCCAAGTGTCCTTTGTAGTGTTCTGGTTAAAGAGATCATCACTGCGAACAAAGCTGCTGATTCCTGGAGGTCAGTAAAGTGATGAACTTTGTTCTTATAGTAGAAAACTAGGCCAGAATGGTGATGCTCTTGTGATATACTTTGTTGGTAACTGGCCTGAGCTGTAGTTGTCGGGCTAAGATTGCTGGATCGATGTCTTGGAATGCTGAGCATGATAAGGCCTTGAAAGGACACCTCCTCCACTTTCATTGCCACCTGCAACATTGCATCTTTTACTTTGAAAGAGTGTAACTTCACCAAGACATCTCTGGGTTGCTTCCCCTTCCCATAGATAAGTGGAACAACCCAGTGGATCTGGTCCAGCTTGACTTTGGGGGCCATTCTCCCCCAAGAGGTCTGAGAACAGACCCACCATGACCGCCTCCAATTCCAGACCCTCTGCTCCCTCCTCCTGGTTTCGCAGCCTAATATTGTCTCGTCTTGAGTAGTTCTCCAGGTCCCCACATTTCATTAATGTAGCTTGAAGGTGCCATTTAACGCGGCCTGAGGAGCTCTCCAGGTAGCCCACTCTCTGTTCTAGGATATGACATGTAGTACTGAGGTAAAGTGTCCATGCTCCAATGGAGTCTATGTCCTGTTGTAGAGTAGTGAGTTTGGAGGTGAGGTCCATTCAGAGAGCCTCCATAGAGGTAGTGAGGTCTGCCTTAAGCTTTTACCACCTTCTGTGGTTGCAGGTGAGTGTGAGTCTAATGCTTCAGTTGGTTAAAAGTAGCTAAACACTCTGTTAATTTGTGTTTTTTTCAGAGGCATGTAGAAAATGGCTGTTGACACAAGGGAAAGATTGGTGAGTAAGCACTCCCAAGGGCACTTAAAAGTCTGTCATGGGGAGCCAAGCGACGGTTCACTGTCTCCTTAGTTATCTCAGTGCTTTCCTCTTAGTTGTCAGGGTGGGTCAATTCATCTACAGTGTGGCATGCATGTCTCACTGGAGAGGTCTTATAAGGCTGAGGGCTCAGAGTGCACTGCCTTATCAGAGGGTGCAAATCATTTACTCCAGGCATGGAAGTAGGCTCCACCACCACAGAAGGGTTAGTAGTTGGTGGGTCAGCACAGACTTGTCTGTGATCTCCGTAGCACTCTCACTATTCTGGGCAAGTTTTACTAGTGCCGGACTGAAAGTACACACTAGATGTAGGTGAAATTGGCAATAGCGCTGCAGGTCTGTTGTTTATTTTAACATTTGTCAAAAGATCTGGAAAGGGGACCATAGATGCACACCCCTCACCTCATACTTTGCTTTTTGCCTCTCACCTCATACTTTGCTTTTTGCCTTGCCTATAAGTGTGGGATCAGGGCCCCATAGACCCCATGAGAGGAATGAAGCCCTGATTCTCTAGTGCAGCTGGAGATGCAGAGTTACAGGGCCACCAGTCGCAAAAGAAGCATCTGCCTTTTGGAACATAGAGCACTTTGATTAGTGAACGTGTGCTAACATTACCTCAAATTTCACTACCTGAACAGGCTTTTACTTACAGCGGGTGTAACGCCGTTGTGAAGAGTATGTCCCTGGGGCATCAGTGCAATAATGGTGTTTAGCATCACAGCGGCGGAGCATCGCATGGTGTATCTGGCATTTTGAAAGCAGGCAGCATGGTGTCCCTGGACCCACAAAGCCTCCACTGTGTGTCCCCTCAGTGGCCCAAGAGCTTGTGTTCTTGTGCCCTCTGTTCGCTGGGTTGGAGCAGGTGAGGGACTGTGATCCCATGAGGCCCCCATAGCCTCATAAAGGGCCCAAAGAAAGGATGTGGAAAGGGGCTCTCAGCCCCATAGCACTGTGCCAAAGTAAAGTTGGGTGCTCAGTGGGAGGTGTGGTGTTTAATGGTTCCCAACTCATCCCACTTGAGTTGAATAGTGCCTGACGTACCTGGTACACTTAGCAGGAGGCCCCATGGCAATTAGCATCCCTGGCATAGATGGGGCCCAATACCTTGATTTTTTTAGCAAATGCAGTACAGCCCATACGGATCATGTCTGTGCAATCATGATGGTTGGCCACGCCCCCCTAAACTAAACATTCTAATACATTGTTATATTCAATGCAAAGTATGCAAGTGAGAAGGGTGAAACATAACACTTCTTTTATCTATTCCTGTGTCTCAAATCACATTTACGTCATTGGAGGTTTTTATTTTGAATTCCTAATCTCAGTCACTGTAAAAGAGTTAAGGAAAAATGCATTAGTTAGTAACTTCAGCTAAATACATGTGACTATGGAAGCTTTCTGTAAACATCTGAATTTAAATGTGGCTTCTTGTGTTAAGGTCTCGTTACAAATCAATTACAATAATTTTATTTCATCAAAATTATTTCACACTTTTGGATGTGTGCCATACAGTACAGCAATCATGTAGTGTTGAAAAAGTAAGGACATATAAAAATATTTCTCCTTTTCAACACCTTCCTCAATGAGGCTTTTTTGTTTGGCACAAAGCCCTGTCTTTCATTGTTAGTATTAAATACAAAAGAGGGACAGGGAGATTACTGGTCCAGTGTACAGTCTCCCAAAACACCTGTTATATAGAAAAGTACACTGTTGCAAAAGACAACAACAATATTTACTGTATAGGAAAACAGGGGCGAAGAGAGTCAGGGATATAATTAATATCAGGAGAGCCCTCAAGCACGGCGCGCGGCGTGGGGCAGGTTTCCTTCTGGACTGAAGAGACGGTATAATAATCCCTCCTTGGTTGAGGCTAGCGCGGTCCTAGGAAACTCAATCTCAAATATGGAATGGGCGACTGATTGACCAACTGACACTGACTATTTGTCTTCAGTTTGTAAGTGACATTCCAGCACTTCATTAAAAAAAAAATGTGAATAGGAGAAGTAGTTTTCTGGGTCCTGACGAAGCGTCACATGATCATTTGTTGACCAAAAAAAGATGCGAAACATGTTGACCACAGATTGACACGATTAAGCATACTACCCTTCCTTCTTTATAGAGTATAGCGGGACATTATTCCCGCTAAGACTCTGAATGATTTTAATCTTGGCCTGAACCTTCCTCTGATTCATTAAAGTGATGTTTGAGGCTCAGAGCTAATTTTATCTTGCTTACACTCTCCTTCACTTTTACACCCTCGTCTATCCTCTTAGTCAGTTTTCGTTTCAGACCTCCACCTGGCAAATTGCCTTCGGTTGAGTACCATTCCAATTTTTGGGGTGGTCCGGCAGACATTGCAGCACCGGTCTGACGAGGAGATAGCCCAGTGATGAAACCTGTCACCCTATTGGGTGCTTGAGGGATCTCCTGATATTAATTATATCCCTGACTCTCTTCGCCCGTTTTCCTATATCGTAAATAGTGTTGTTTTCACTGTTAGTAGACAGGGCTTTGAGTCAAAACCCATGGGTGGTTGCATGGGAACACAAAGTAGTTATTTGGGTTACTTTTTGATAACTTTTCAACTTAAAAGTCAATCGCTTATCAAGACTCTGGGGGTCATTCTGACCTCGGCGGTAAAAGGCTCTTACCGCAAGTCAGAAGTCCGCCATTCTACCGCCGCGGTAAACCGCCACGGTCATTCTGACCCACAACTGCCAAACCGCCAAAAACCCGACATCCACGGAAGGCCGCCTCATCAGCGGTCAGCGATAAACTGGAGATGGCCAAACCTCCACCGTCACGCCAACACAAACACGCCCATGCCATTACGACCCACGAATCCACGCGGCGGTCTTTCAACTGCGGTATTCCATTGGCGGTACACACTGCTGCGCTCAAAATACACACACCTTTACAAAACACAGCCACATTGGACAATTCGAAATACACACACCTGATACACATACACACACCACACCCACACATCCAATCAACTATAAAACACACACCCACATCACCCACAAACCCCCACTACTAGAAATTCGGAGAGAAGGTGAGAGAGAGAGAGAGAGAGCACAGCTATCGAAAACCCCAACACACACAGGAACACAACATCATCACCCACACTACATCCACGCACAAAACACCACACACCACCACACACACCACACTCATCACCACAAACACCACCCCACACCACCCCATGGCACCCCAAAGACACCCCAGGTTCTCGGACCAAAAACTCAGGGTCATGGTGGAGGAAATAATAAGGGTAGAGCCCCAGCTATTCGGCACACAGGTGCAGCACAGCACAATAGCCAGGAAGGCGGAGCTATGGCAAAGGATCGGCGACAGGGTCAACGCTGTGGGACAGCATCCCAGAAAACGGGAAGACATCCGAAAGCGCTGGAACGACCTACGGGGGAAGGTGCGTCGATGGTGTCAAGACACAACATCGCTGTGCAGAAGACTGGCGGCGGACCCCCACCCACTCCACCCGAATTCACAGCATGGGAGCAAGAGGTCTTGAACATCCTGCATCCTGAGGGCCTCGCTGGAGTAGGCGGAGGAATGGACTCTGGTAAGTCTAATCTCAACTACCTTACCCCCCCCAAACACCAGCATGCCAACCCACACCCCCGCCCTCACCCCCAACCCCCCAGCACACATCCTCCCTGCCAATGTCTCACCAGCACATCCCACCCAACACAACCCCAACCCCTGAATGCCAACACAAACCATGGACACCCATCACCTAAGCATGACCACTGCACATACCCATCCCCCCTCACAAACCACCCTCACAACTCCTCCCACAAGGGAATGCCAGCACTGGGGGACAAGGGCACCCACAAATCGCACGCCATGGCACACACAGAAGCAATAACCATACTCTTTTACCCCTGCAGGGCCCGAACGCCAACACACCGGCCAGGAGGGTCCAGATTTGTCCATCCCGCCCCCAGAACAGGCCCCCAGTGATGACAGCAGCTCTGTCGACCTAGAACCTGATGACCAGCCCGGACCATCTGGGACCTCTGGACAGTCGGTTCCCCACACACAGACACAGGCCACAGCAGACCCAACCCCCTCTGGGAATACCAGCACAGCTCCCACCCAGCGGGCCCATGCCTCTGTCTCCAGGACACGTCAATCAGCGGTGTGTCTGCCACTACAGGACACCCAGGCTGACCCACCACCTCAACAACAGGGACCTGGGGGCAGTGGTAGTGGGCACACCGTCCAGGGGACAGAGGCCCGGGGAAACAGGGCAACTGGGAGGGCTGCTGTGCGAGAGGGGGCTGACCGGCCCAGGGAACCCACTCTCCAAGAGGCCCTCACCACCATCATGGGAGCATACCACCACTCCCAGGAGACGATGGCGACGGTACTGGCCAGGTTCCAGGAGATCCAGGCACAGCAGGAGGAACGGTACATGGGGTTCAGAGACGAACTCAGGAACATCGGTACCGCAATGGGGACCATCGTCCTGGCCCTCAACCAGATAGTCACCACATTGCGGGACCATGTGGCACTCCAAAGTGCCCCTGTCACCAGCCCGGACGACGAACAGCCTACCACCTCCGCCGGCGCTAGTGGACAGGAGGCCCCCATACCACGACAGGCCAGCAGAACCCCACCTCCTGCTGAAGATCAACCACCCCGCAAGCGGAATCTGAGATCACACAAGAAGACAGAGTAGGATGCCAAGACCCCCACCAGCAAACGATACCCCCTGATGTCATCCCACTGTCCCACATTTTCACCCTGTCCAACCTTGAACTGCCCCTGCTCCATCCTTCCACAGGCATATGGGCAATGCACCTGTGCTACTGAGAACTGGACTCTGCCATGGACATTACTCCACCCCCACCCATCACCGTTTTACTATCATGGACCTATACGCAGCACTTTAAATAAATCACCAATTGCACTTCAAATGTCAGGAGTCTGCTTGTATTCTTTAAAAATGTATTACACATAACGGTGCAATAATGTTCATTTACATTGTGATGACAACATACCAGTGTCAATAAGCATTAGTCCATGGGCAAACAAAGCAGAAGTCAAGCTGTGGGTCATACAGCTCTAAAAAGGGAAGGGAAAGTCAAAAATCAGTGAAAAGGAACTGGGGGGAAACACAGAAAGTAGAGATGCAGGAGGCCAGAAGTAAATGTAAAATGGCGTGGGTGATTCTTACCTGTGTGCTACTGAAAATACTGTTGTATAACTGTGTCCCTGTTGTCCGTGTCGTCCCCGTCGTCTTCCTCCTCTTCACTCTCCACAAGCTCCACAGCTGCTACAACACCACCATCTGGACCATCCTCCTGCAGGAAAGGCACCTGGCGTCGCAATGCAAGATTGTGAAGCATACAGCAGGCCACGATGATATGACACACCTTCTTTGGTGAGTACATGAGGGATCCCCCTGTCATATGCAGGCACCTAAACCTGGCCTTCAGGACCCCGAAGGTCCGTTCTATAATCCTCCTAGTTCGCCCATGTGCCTCATTGTACCGTTCCTCTGCCCTGGTCCGGGGATTCCTCACTGTGGTCAATAGCCAAGGCAGGTTGGGGTAACCAGAGTCACCTATTAGCCACACACGGTGTCTCTGTAGCTGTTCCATCACATAAGGGATGCTGCTATTTCGCATGACATACGCGTCATGCACTGACCCCGGGAACTTGGCATTTAGATGGGAGATGTACTGGTCAGCCAAACAGACCACCTGGACATTCATCGAATGGTAATTTTTTCTATTTCTGTACACCTGCTCATTGTCTTTTGGGGGTACTAAAGCCACATGGGTCCCATCAATGGCACCAATAATGTTGGGGATATGTCCAAGGGCATAGAAATCACCCTTCACAGTGGCCAAATCACCCTCCTCAGGGAAAACAATGTATCTCCGCATGTATTTCATCAGGGCAGAGAACACTCTGGACAAAACCTTAGAAAACATAGGCTGAGACATCCCTGATGACATGGCCACTGTTGTCTGAAAAGACCCACTTGCCAAAAAATTGAGTACTGACAGAACCTGCACCAGAGGGGGAATCCCTGTGGGTTGGCGGATGGGGGACATCAGGTCTGGCTCCAGCTGGGCACACAGTTCATGTATAGTGGCTCGGTCAAGTCGGTATCGAAGTATAATATGTCGTTCTTCCATTGTCGACAGGTCCACCAGCGGTCGGTACACGGGAGGATTCATCCTTCTCCTCGCAAGTCCCAGCGGACGGTGCCTAGGAAGGACAACATGGAGCACAGAGTCAAGCAACCCACAGGTTTGTTCACACAGCTTGCACAGTACACGAATCGCTATGCATTGAAAGGCTTGTATGAGTGGCAATGCAAGGCCTAGGCCTGTGTGACGCAGTAGAAATCATGCCATGTGGGCCCTTGAAATGGCGGCTGCCTGACCTGTGAAGTGTGACAGTGGGATGTGAGGTCACTGCGCTGGCGTAGCACACCGTGGCGGTAGGCGGTCGAAGGACGCGGCGCAAAGCAGCATTGGTTAACATTGAACCCTATGGGTCTCAGGAGCCAATGACGATGTGCGCCGGCGGTCGCGGTACGCACCGCCGCGGTACGCACCGCCGCGGTACGCACCGCCGCGGGCGTGACCGCCATTTTCTATCTGCTTAATCACTCGAGACCTGATCATCCACAGGAGAGGACCTATACTGCAAGTGCTGCTGTGACCTCGGTCTGGAAGAGACAATGGCTGCTGCGACTGGGGAAAGGGCCCCTGCCTTCACTTCAGAAGAGTTGGGGAAACTTGTGGATGGGGTCCTGCCCCAGTATGCGCTACTCTACGGTCCTCCAGACCAACAGGTAAGTACACTGGGTGCACGTTGAATGGGCTATGCCTGGGTTGTGTATGGTGGATGTAAGATGGTGGGGTGGGGAGCGAATGAGGAGTGCAAGGCACGACAGATGAGAGCATGTGCCACATGGCAGGGTTGGGGAGGGGGGGGCAATCACATCTAACATGCAGAAAATGTTGAAATTTCCTTTCCCACCCTGTACATGTCAAATAGGTCAGCGCCCATCAGAAAGTCGACATTTGGCGTGCCATCGCCAAGGAAGTCCGGGACCTGGGGGTCCACAACAGACGGGGCACCCACTGCCGAAAGAGGTGGGAGGACATCCGCCGCGGGACCAGGAAGACCGCCGAGTCACTGCTGGGGATGGCCTCCCAACGTAGGAGGGGTGCCAGTCGTACCTTGACCCCCCTGATGTCCGGGATCCTGGCGGTGGCCTACCCCGATTTGGATGGGCGCGTGAGGACATCACAGCAGACACAAGGGGGTGAGTACCAGCACATTCTGCTATCTTTACACGCAGTGGAGGCGTCTGGGTGGGGGAGGAGGGCTGTGGGTGACATTAGGACAAGGCGCTTTCTGTAGTGTAGTCCCCTCCTTTAGGCATGGCCCTGTGCCCCCGCCCCCCCACCTCTGTAGGGTGCCAAGTACAGCAATCCATGGTCCAGCATCACCCATGTGCGCATTTGTTGTCCAAAGACCTGTTGGCCTAGTCACAAGTACTGAGTACTGTACCCCGATTGCGCGGCGTAGTGCATGAGGCTCCTGTGTCTGTCCTCTCCGCCAACGGTGTTGGCAATGCATGCACTCAACCTGTTTTTATTTCTCCCCCCACCTTTTTTCTTTATCTTCTTGTGCATGTGTGCATTAGCATCATCAGGCGGAGGAGAATTGGCATCGGAGCACGAGGGAGCTGCAACTCACAAGGCCCCGGTGGGCCATGGTACAGACACCGAGGTCACCAGTGATACGGAGGGCGAGGGGAGCACCACAACGGGGACCCGTGGTGACACCAGCGACACCGACACGTCCTCGGAAGGGAGCTCCCTAGCGGTGGCGGCAACATCCGGGCCCCCCGCCTCTACAGGTACAGCCGCCACCCAGCGCACCAGCTCCGCCCTCCCAGCAGCCCCTCAGCCTTCGCTCCGTGCCCGCTCGCCCAAGAAGGCGGGCATCTCCTTCGCCCCAGGCACCTCAGGCCCTGCCCATGTTAGCCCTGCTGCCCTCAGTGAGGAGGTCATTGACCTCCTACAGACCATCATTGTTGGGCAGTCTACCCTTTTGAATGCCATCCAGGGGGTAGAGAGGGAGGTGCATCGGAGCAATGCATACCTGGAGGGCATTCATTCGGGTCAGGCTGCCCATCAACGATCGTTCAATGCTCTGGCCTCAGCACTGACGGCAGCCATTGTCCCTGTTTCCAGCCTCCCTCTTCTAACTGCCTCCACCCTGTCTCTGTCTCCTGTTCCTCAGCCTATCCCATCCACACCATCAGACCAGCCTGCACACACCTCAACGCCCAAGGGCAGCTCATCCAGACATAAGCACCACAGATCACATAAGCATTCACCCAAGCAACACCCAGATGCAGACATGCCAACAGTCACTACCACCCCTGTGTCCCCCTCCTCCTCGTCTCCCTCCTCCCTCCCTGTGACGTCTCCACTCACACCTGCATGCACACCACCATCAGCCAGTACTTCCATCACCACCACACCCTCCAGTACCGTCCGCACACGTGCAGTCACCAACCCCACTGCCATTTACACGTCCCCTGTGTCCTCTCCCACTGTGTCTGTCACCCCCTCTTCCAAGACACACAAACGCAGGCAGCCACCCACCCAACAGCCATCCACCTCACGACAGCCTCCGTCACAAGCACCTGCACCCAAAGACAGCACACCTGACTCTCCTACAACCACATCTTCTTCCTCCACTCCCATACCCACTACACCTACCCTTTACATTGGTCCTAAAAAACTTTACCTCTCCAAACTTAAACTCTTTGCCCCACCTGACCCACCCCCTCCATCTGCTAAGAGTCCCAAGAGCACCTCAGCCACCACCAGCCCTGCTTCAAGTGTCACCATTGTGCACGGGTTTTGGAGTCCACCCTTTCCCAGCACTGATACATCGGCCAGCAGCAAGGGGACAGCCAGCCCCCCCCCCTGGAAAGAGGACCCGTAAAATCAAGGGCCGCCGCGAGAAGACTGACACGGGTGCCCCCAAGGAGCAAAGGCCTGGGCCGTCACCTGCCACAACATCTAGGGGAGGCAAGGGCCAGAGAGCCTCATCGAAGGAGGGCAAGGGCAGCAGGGCGGAGAAGTCAGCCAGCAGGGGCGCGGACCAGGAGGGCCCCACAAGCCCCATCCCGGGTGTGAGGGGGGACACCCACGGGCCCAGGACTCCGTCACAGAAGGGTCCAGCAACTGCACGGTCGGAGGGCGACTAAGCAGGGAGTCCTGGCCAGGTCTGGCTCCCTTGATTGACTGGACAAGCACCGCTGAAGAGGGCCCCGCCGTGCAGAAAGGCACCGCTGAAGAGGGCCCCGCCGTGCAGAAAGGCACCGCTGAAGAGGGCCCCGCCGTGCAGAAAGGCACCGCTGAAGAGGGCCCAGCCGTGCAGAAAGGCACCGCTGAAGAGGGCCCCGCCGTGCAGAAAGGCACCGCTGAAGAGGGCCCCGCAGGGCAGAAAGGCACCGCTGAAGAGGGCCCCGCCGTACAGAAAGGCACCGCTGAAGAGGGCCCCGCCGGGCAGAAAGGCACCGCTGAAGAGGGCCCCGCCGTGCAGAAAGGCACCGCTGAAGAGGGCCCCACCGTGCAGAAAGGCACCGCTGAAGAGGGCCCCGCCGTGCAAAAAGGCACCGCTGAAGAGGGCCCCGCCGGGCAGAAAGGCACCGCTGAAGAGGGCCCCGCCGTGCAGAAAGGCACCGCTGAAGAGGGCCCCGCCGTGCAGAAAGGCACCGCTGAAGAGGGCCCCGCCTGGCAGAAAGGCACCGCTCCGCTGGGCCCCGCCGTCTCAAGCACCGCTCCGCTGGGCCCTTACTGTCAAGCACCGCTCCGCTGGGCCCTTCCTGTCAAGCACCGCTCCGCTGGACCCCGCCGTCTCAAGCACCGCTCCGCTGGGCCCTTCCTGTCAAGCACCGCTCCGCTGGGCCCTTCCTGTCAAGCACCGCTCCGCTGGGCCCCGCCGTCTCAAGCACCGCTCCGCTGGGCCCTTCCTGTCAAGGACCGCTCCGCTGGGCCCTTCCTGTCAAGCACCGCTCCGCTGGGCCCTTCCTGTCAAGCACCGCTCCGCTGCGCCCCGCTGTCTCAAGCACCGCTCCGCTGGGCCCCGCCGTCTCAAGCACCGCTCCGCTGGGCCCTGCCGTCTCAAGCACCGCTTCGCTGGGCCCCGCCGTCTCAAGCACCGCTCCGCTGGGCCCTTCCTGTCAAGCACCGCTGGCCCATTGATAGTGCCGGTTCTGTGTCGAGCTAGTGTTCACGCTGCACTCGGGGCACCCTGCCTCCTCCATTACCTGTGGAGTCTGTAATCCACCTGATGGCCTGTGTCTCTGCACTCCCCAGGATGGCGCAGTGGGCAGACCACCCACTGTAGAGACTTGTGAGACTGTGGCTTTGCACTCCCCAGGATGGCACAGTGGGCAGACCACCCACTGTAGAGACTTGTGAGACTGTGGCTTTGCACTCCCCAGGATGGCACAGTGGGCATGGTGGACCCTTTGTGGATCTGGCGTCGTGGACTCATGTGGCTGAGGTGCCCCCCCTTCCCTTCCCCCTGAGGTGCCTGTAGTTTTGTCATCTGATGCCCCAGCAGTGTTCTCTCCAACGGACTCAGGTCTCCTGTGTGGGCTTTGCCCATGTGTTGATACACTTTGGCCCACGGACAGTGGAAATTTAAGTGACTGTGCAGGACTTACTGCCTATGTTTATCGGTTTCGCAAGGTTCTTACTTGTTTTTTTAGAATTCATATTGCTATTTTACCATGACTTCAATTAACCTCTTTTATACATAAATTTTGATTCTCACTTTAATTATGTCTTTGGATTATTCCGGGGGGTTTGGGTGGTGTCACTGTGACTTGGTGCTCTGCATTGGTGTGTAGATAGTTTGGGGGGGGGTCGCATATGTGTGTGCCCGTAAGCTTTCCTCCTCCCCCCTCCCCTGTGTCGTAGGTGCAGTACTCACCGTTGTCGTCTGCGCTGGCGTTCGTACTCGTGGTAGATGAGCAGGTAGACAATAGCTGGTAGGATGTTTAATTCGGGTTCCATGCTGTTCTCCGTCCTCGTGGAGTGTGTATAGGTGAGCGTTTTCCCGTTCGTAGTCTGTTTCCGCCGTGTTTTTATCGACGGGGCTCCCGCCCCGGAAAAGGTGGCGGATTGGTGAGTTGTGATAGTGTGGGCGGTACATTGTCTGCCGCCTGCCTGTTGGCGGTGACCGCCGCGCTGTTTGTCTGTCCCACCGTGGCGGTCGGAGTGTTAAAGTGGCGGCCTGTGTTGGCGGTTCCCGCCAGGGTCAGAATTCCATTCTTTTGACCGCCTGCCTGTTGGCGGGTTGGCCGCCGCTTTATCACCGACCGCCAGGGTCAGAATGACCCCCTCTGTGTTAGTTTGCATCACTTTATATAACTTTGCAACCATACAAATCCTTCATAAATATGTACCAAATAATGGAGAATGTGGAAGTCTCAATCACTCTGCTAGCCTCTCCTGTTCAATATTTATCTTCACCCAACACAGATTGATTTGTGAGGGTGGCTGACCTTCAAGTCAACCAGTTGTGCCAATCAGAGCTCTAGTCATTTTAGAGTAACTTTTTCTCTTCCAACAATGGCACACCAAGTATCCATTAAAGGACTGATGGGAAATCCAGGAGAAGATGAGCTTTCTACTTGAGCTGGCAAGCAGGAACGTTCCAGCTTGATTTGCGTTCAGGTGTGAACATATGCCAAATCTGTCTGCTGAAACACTTAAAATAAATCCTTTGATTGAAGTCCCTGGAATGTGTGTGAGGCCTTGGGCCACTCTAATCAGGAAAGCTAGAGACAATTTTGCCAAGCAAATACATGGGCTGTTTAAAGCAGATCTTTTTTTAAATTCCCTGAAGCCCTGGGTTGAGTGGCTCGTTCTGATTACCAGAATAAAGTGAGGAGACCTCCTTGATAGCAATTGCCATTGGCATTAGATACCCCCAGTTTATAATTTGGAAACATTACTTACAATGGCTTATTTAGTACTGAACTAGGACCTCTGCAGTATGAAGCACTAACTGGGACAATACACTGCTCCTATCCCAGGGTTAAATATTCATCTGTGAGTACTGTACAGGATGACTTTGTGCAATCTGGCAGGGAACACAGAACACAATTGTCGCAGCCCTTCCACATAGACAAAGGGTGCGCAGCTACCAAAACAAAATTAGCAAAAGCCACCCGGGGTAGAAAAAATAGTAATTAAATATTTTTCTTCCTCTCGCTTAATGAATATTCATGTATTTTGACTGTTCGATTTGCGTAGAAAATGTATTAATATAGAGAAAAATAAGGCATGCATTTAAAGGTGTGCCTACCAGAGTGGACGCCAATGTTCCCGAAGTGTTCTTATTAATGGCTTATTGATATGAAATATTGATCGTAAGTTTGATTAATGTAGTAATATGTCATATTAAGGTCTATGCATTATGTATTAGCTTTATTAATTGTAGGCCTTAACTTAGCGAGGTCTTGGCCTAGTTGCACGGCCTCATGTCAAGCTGCATTTCTTAGGCTTTTCGTAAAATGGATGATTAGAGAATTAAACTGTGATTTTCCACTGTTCTGACCATGTGCTCACAGCTGAAGTTCTTTCTCATGAGAAACTGCTTGCTAGAAGATGATGTATTCGGTATTGAAACAATGTTTAATGTAATGTGTGTATGACTGACCTTCCCAGGAGAAAACAATGGATGTACTGACTGGAGTATAAGCTGCAACAACATTGATATCTGACAAGCTGAATGACAAGAGCGGGAGAAAGGGAGCCAATCATTGAAATGTGAACCATGTAGTAGTAAAATTGTAGATTTGAGGGTTCAGTTTGATTGGACTAAGTGTGAACATGCGATCCCCTGACTAATTAGGATGTGGGAAGTAGTTTTAGGAAATCTAACTTAGCCGTACTGAACTGAGAGGAGAGAGGCCATTCTGCGATATTCTTCTTAACTGTCTTGAGGGGTTTAGCTATATTCTTTTGAACCTGCTTCGAGAGACTTTGCTTTTTCTGAACTTTGACGCTGAATCCTCATGTACTGCTGACCGAACTTATGTCCTGTTGACGAAGACTTTCACAGCTTGCTGAGCCATATTGAGGACAGGTATACAATAACTTTACTGATAGATATGTCTATTTGCTTTTGTTTCTAGGTGCAAACTGCTATTTTGATAGAAACATAGATGTTTTTCCAAATTTGTGTGACTAAATTGTTTTGCATGAAACCCAAACATGGTATTCTAATCTGGGGTTAGAGTTCTCACTGATGAAGTTCGCTACATGTAATAACAGTTGATGTCTTTTCTTTGCTGAATCTAAATGTTTGTAATATCATTCACACAGTTATTCTTGCCTGGCACAAGCTCAGATTAAAATATTTTTTTTTTTGGCTTTGTGCAGCCAGTGTTGTTTTTATATGTTGATCAGTCGATTTTGAGGTCAAGTTACATGACATTAGCATTATTATTATAGGAAATAAATGTTCTAACTTTTACATAAAAGGTGGTTATTCATGGCGGCAAGGTCATGGTGAATAGAAATTACTGACATGCAATGATTATTGGTGTTATTGATTGTTGATGTTATTAATTTGTATTAGTACAGGATACATGGTGGGAAAACCTCGAAGTTAGTCAAAAGGTCCATCGGCCTATACGCGTCTCCAGTGTAAGTTTACTTAATAAAGTCTGTCGCGCTAACACCCTGAATGTGCGCATATATGTGGAGGCCACCTTTAAATATATTTTGCATTATTTAACCAAATCCCATTCACAATTGGCTGAAGCAGGTGCACGATCATCCCAAGAGAACATTGTTGAACAGGGTTTTATAAAATATTGACAATTTCTTTCAAGGATGGCTGATATAGATACTTACACATCCTTAACGGCCATCTTTGAATGCATTATGTAATATTTAACCAAATCCTAATCAGATATTGCTTCCGTGGATGTGCCATTTACTTAAGTTAAAGCTATTGGTGGTGTAATACATTACTGGACTTTTCTTGGCACCTAAATTGGTCAACTCTGCTGCAGAATTTGGTCCTCTCTGCCACATAATTCCACTGGTCCTGCATTTACGTAAAATAAAATAAAAACATAATTACCTCGAAAGGAGCCAGTTCTGCATTTGCTTATATTGTAATTAAAGGTTTCCTCGATCTGCGGTTGGCTGAGAAAAGTGCGTATCTGACATTAAAAAATTATGGATTTGTATTCCAAGTACAAACCGAAACTAAGCCTACTCTAATAATGAAGAAATCCATTTCTAGGTATTTAAATATGGATCTGGGTTGTGTGTATAGATGTGTTGTTTGCAAGGAGAGAAGGTTAACACTCAACTTGACAAGGACGGAAGAGGTCCCAGTAAACTCATTCTTTGTTGTTGCTCCTAGAGACCCGATGAGACACTATGGCAATCTGACATTGGCCCATCTCAAGCTTTCGTCTTGCTTAGTCCTTCTTCTTTGTCTGTTGTAGTCGCCATGACACCTTTGTGCTACTCTAAGCATCTTCTACAGTCATAGGTAAGAACATAAAAATAATCCTTCCTCAAATTATCAGACGTCTCTGGGGTAACGCAGAGACAAGGTGAGGATAGCTTACACACATGCAAAAAAATGCACAAAACAAACCCTTTATTTCCTCAAATGGAGCCAATTCTGCATTTGCTCGTATTCTAATAGGGTGTTTCCTGGAACGGCGATTGGCTAAGACAGGTGCATACATTATAATGCAAGCTGGAAGAAAAATGCCTAGTAGACATTGGAACGGAGACACTAATTTTTGCAAACGTCACATTAGCAGAATGAAATCACAAAATGATGGATTTCTATTCCAAGTCTGAACCAGAACTAAGCCTACCCTGATAATGAAGAAATCAAACTCTAGGTGCTTAAATATAGATCTGGGTTGTGTGTATAATTATGTTTGAAAGGAGAGAAGGTTAGCACTCCTCTGAACCAGGATGAAAGAAGTAGGAACAACATAATGCCATGCGGTGAGGTAAAAGGAAACACATTTTATGACAAGAATGGAGGCTCTTATGCTTATATTTCCTTGTTAATTTTAATAGAATCGCAGTCAAGAACCTACAAATCCCAAAAGATGAACAAATAGCAGCCAATTGGAAATGAAACATAGTCTGCAGTGCCCCACCAATCACCAACCAGCCAACCCTCCACTATTTATCTTGTACTTAACAGCCCTCTTTTCTTGCTGCTCGAGGTAAAAATAAGTACTTTTTCATAACGTTACCAAAAAATATGTATTTATTGTCAGTATAAATATTGTGGTTTAAACATTTCTGAGCATAACGTTGCGTTCCCTGACATGCGCTCTCCTTTACAGTCGTCTTGTAGCCGCATGCTCGTATTTTCCTGCTGTTCGCACGCGTTGACATTTCTGAGTACGTCGTTCTCCTCAGCTTGCAGTTGCCATTCTAGACGACGGTTGAAGTAGACATTGTGTTTCCTCACCTGCTCCTGCTGCTTTCTGGCCTGCAACAATGTTTTTATCTCTCCTGATGTCATTATCTCTCGTCTTGGTCACGTAAGGGGTCCTCCTTCTTCGTTGTAATTCTTGACTTCCTGGCTCTAGTAGTCACTCCCCTATCTCCGCCAATAGACGGAGTTGAGCTTTTCTGTGCTCATAGCTCAAAATTAACCCCTTGTTTCCTGGTTTTTCATCCCCAGACAGTTTTCCAACAGTGTTTCACTATGGATATTGACCGTTCTTCTATTTCTCACAATTTGGATGAGGAGGAAGAATCCAATAAGGACAATTTGAGTGACTTTATTCAAGTCTCGGTAGAACAGCCAGTTTCTGCCTTTATGGACAAGTTATCTAAACATTTTGAAAAATCACTGTTTAACTTGGTATCCAAGAGGATTTTGTCCCAGTCTGCAGGGGATAGCAGAAAGCCCCCTTTTCCCCCCAAAAAGTCCCAAACATGGCGCTGTTGGTTGGTGAGAATTTCTCACATCAGGCAGATGACATGGTTCCTCACAGGCCTCCCTTAAGGGAGGGGATTGAAACAATAAATTGTCTCTCAATTATACTGCAAAGTCTAAACATATACCATCCCCTATAACTATTTAAAGGATACTAGACACTGATGAAGACATGGGTGATGCAGTCTCGGACGCTGGTAAGTCCGATGATGACAATGGAGAACTATTTGTTTGCCCTCCTCCAAAGAAATCCAAACTCTCGTCTTCAGAAGTTTTTTAAACTGTCACAGTCTCTGACACGGAAAGGGTCCTTAAGTTTGACCCGAATTAAATCCATCACCCTCACTCAATGGAATGGTTTCCGGCAGACCATGTTGAAGAATGTGTTGCCTCACGTCTGTGCACTCCTCTGGACAAACAGACTATGGCAAAATTATGATCCAAATATCCTTGGCCATCTCTTCAGTCCACAATTATTGTAACTCCTACTATTGACCCCTCCTTCCTTACCTTATTCACAAACTTTAACAAAGATTCACACAAAGGGGTGAATGAGGCATGGTCCACATGCCAAGACAAGCTCTTAGATGTGGTGGGGCTATTAACACGCATCTTTGATTTGACTGAGTCGGCCAGGTTGGAACATACCTCTATTAACCCAGATCAGTTATCATTGTGGGTCCAACATGTTGTCTGTCTGCTGGGTAATGCTAGTGCTGCGATAACGCATGAGCGCAGAAAGGGGGTCCTGCGCAAGCTAGATCCTAAATTGGTTAACCTGGCAGTTTTGGATCCAGGTATTAGGACAGAAGGCCTTCTGTTTTGAGACTCCTTTTTCAAGGAGCTTAGCAAATATGTTGTGACTTTTGCTTCACTGTAAAAGGCACAGCAAACTTTGAAAAAGATGTTCTCTAGTTGGATTTTCTCCAGCGGCGGCCACTTGTATAACATCCAAGGTTCCCTTGGCACATCCCAATCCTCAGTCCAGGAGTACATACCTCAGTTTTACCCTCAAAGAAGTCATGGATTTTGATGCAGAGATAATAGAGGTTCCAGATACACCTGTGTTAGGAATGGGCTCTCTTGTTCGCAAAGGTATACACCCTTGTCCAAATAGGGATCACAATCCTAGTCAGGGTAAGTCAAACACAATCCGATTATCCTGTGTCCACCCTCTGGTAGCTTGGCACTGAGCAATCAGGCTTAACTTAGAAGACAATATGTAAAGTATTTGTGCAATAAATCATGCAATAACACAGTGAGAACACCACAAAAAGACACCACACAGGTTTAGAAAAATATAGGATATTAATCTGATTAAATTAAGGTCAAAATGATCAAGGTTTGACGTTAGCGCTGCATTGATCGCCACTCGGGGAAGCCTGGCTACATCATTCCGGTTCAACGATATAGTGATTTTCTCACCGTTGGACTGGCTGTGTGTCGATTCCGGCAGGCTGTGCATCGATTTTTGCCACACAAGGAGTTTCTTGGCAGAGATGAAGTCTTTTTGGCCCTGAGATTTCAGGAACAGGAGGCAAACTCAATCCAAGACCTTGGAGAGCAGTTCTCAGCAGAGGACAGAAAGGCAGCATGGCAACAGCAAGGCAGCAGTCCTTCACAGCAAAGCAGTACAGGTGAGTCCTATGGCAGCCAGGAAGCTTCTCTTGGCAGATTGCAGATTCTGGTGCAGGCTGTTTTTCCCAAGAAGTGTCTGAATTAGAAGGGTCAGAGACCCAGTTTATATACCCAAAAGTGCCTTTGAAGTGGGGGAGACTTCAAAGAGTGGTTTTGAAGTGCACAAGGTCCCCTTTCAGTACAACCCTGTCTGCCAGGGTCCCAGTAGGGGGTTTGGCAGCCCATTGTGTGAGGGCAGGCCATTGTCCTTTGAAATATAGGTGTCAGGCCCTCCACCCTTCCAGTCCAAGAAGACCCATGCAGTATGCAGATGTGTGCAGGTGTGACTGAGCATCCTGTGTTTGTGGTTGTCTGAGTGAAATGCACAAGGGAACTGTCAACCAGCCCAGCCGAGACGTGGATTGGAGCCAGGCTGTAAGGCACAGAAGGATTTAAGTGCAGAGAAATGCTCACCTTCTAAAAGTAGCATTTCTAAAATAGTAAGATAAAATCCAACCTCACCAGTCAGCAGAATTGTGTATTACCCTTCTGGCCACACTAAATATGACCTGTTTACCCCTTTCTAATCAGAGTCCTCTACTTAAAGTTTATGAGGGTAGCGTTAATTTTACAGTATGAAAGGAGCAGGCCTCACAGTGGTGGAAAATGAATTTAGGAGTTGTCCACTACTTGGGCATATAAAACACACATATACATGTTCTGCTTTTTACCCACACAGCACCCTGCCCTCTGTGTTACCTAGGGCTTAACTTAGGGGTGATTTATATGTAGAAAAATGGGAGCTTAAGGCTTGGCAAGAACTTTTAAATGGCAAGTCAAAGTGGCAGTGAAACAGCACACACTAGCCTTGCAATGGCAGGCCTGAGGCATGGTTAAGGGGCTACCTATGTGGGTGGCACAATCAGTGCTGCAGGCCCACTAGTAGTATTTAATTTACATGCCCTGGGCACATGCAGTGCACTTTACTAGGGACTTACAAATAATTTAAATATGCCAATTAAGCATTAGCCAATGTCACCATGTTTTAAGGGAGAGAGCATCTGCACTTTAGCACTGGTTAGTAGTGGTAAAGTGTGCAGAGTCCTAAAACAAGCAAAAACAGTGTCAAAAAGTAGAGGGAGGCAGGCAAAAAGTTGGGGGTGACCACCATAAGGTTGCCCTGTCTAACAGTCTCTCAATCAGGTGAGTCACCCTTCTGGTCTTCCTACTATAGGAGGGCGACTTTTAAATTTTCTTCCAAAATGGCAGTCGATTACTGCGGATCCATGGGTATTGAACACTGTTCAGGGTTATGTGATCGAACTCTATACAGAATCTTTTCAAGCAATGCTTCCTCATCCTCACCAGTTTTCTTCGAGGATGACAAAGCTAATTTCGTTGGAGGTCCAAGCTCTTCTTCTAAAACAGGCAATTGTCCGTTGTCATCTGGATTCTTCAGGTTTCCTCAGTTCTGTATTCTTGGTTCAAAAGAAGAACAAAAAGATGCGTCCAGTTATCAATTTAAAATAGTTCAATCTTTGTCGTTTATTGCCATTTCAAAATGGAGACTATCTTACACCTCAGGGATTCTCTCTTACAAGGAGATTGGATGGTTTGTTTAGATCTTCAGGATGCGTATCTCACTGTCCCCATACATCCGCAATCCAGGAAAATCTTACAATTCCAACGGCTAAACCAGACTTTTAATTTTTCCTCTCTTCCCTTCGGCCTCTCTTCTGCTCTATGGTGTTTCACAAAACTCATGAAACCGGTAGTAGCTTTTCTCAGATCTCAAGGAGTCAGACTGATCATTTACTTGGACGACATTCTGAGTATGAATCAAAATCTTCCTTTCCTTCAATCCCAAGTCCAGTTAACTTGTTCTCTTCTGTTTTATCATCAATCACGAAAAGCCTTCTTTAATTACAGTGCAGCAATAGAATTTCTAGGCTTTCTCGTAGACTGTGCCTCCGCTACTCTGCAGTTGCCCACAGAAAAAGTAAAGTCCATAAAATCCCAAATCCTTCATCTTTTACGCAATGCTCAGTTTTCTCTCAGAGCTTTGGCAAGGACAGTAGGTCTTCTGTGTTCTTTGATTCAAGCCATTTTTCCAGACCTATTCCGCTATCGGGTTCTTCAAAGACTGAGGATTATACATCATTAAAAAGGTCTTGCTTATTCAGACATTATTTCCCTAGATCAAGAATCTCGAATAGAGTTACAAAGGTAGATAGACCATTTGGATGCTTGAAGCTGCAGAACCATTTTTGCATCAGCCCCGGATTTCGTGTTGGAATAGGACACAAGCTGTTTGGGTTGGGACACCCGCCGTAGCCCAATTTCAACTGGCGGTACATGGTCACTAGAGGAGTCCAAATTGCATATCAATTGTATAGAGATGCTTGCGGGGGAAGGTGCGTTCCACAACAGCAAGACACCAGCTCGCTGTACAGAGAAATGCCAGTGGACCCCCACCTCCTACCCCACAACTAACAACATGGGAGGAGCAAGTCTTGGCAATCATGCATCCTGAGGGCCTGGCAGGAGTAGCAGGAGGACTGGACTCTGGTAAGTGAAATCCATATTACTATCACCCCCCCACCTGCATGCCATCACCTACCCTCACCCTCGATCCCCTCACTCCACCACCTCAAACACACCCCACCATCATAACCCACCCCTCCCAATACCAAGCCCTGCATATAACACCAATGCACGGACCCTCATCACAGACCTGCATGGACAGCCATCCCTAAAGCATGCATACTAGAGAGAATCACCTAGCCCACCAAATAGCTATGCACACAAGGCAAAGCTGCCAGGGGAATAACAACCATAGAGGGCAACACACCCATGCACAAGATTTCACATGCAGAAACAATAACACTTAATTGACATCCTCACAGGCCACCCCCACGTCACTGGAGAGGAGGTGCCAGCAACATTCAGCCCCCCCACCCCTAGATAGGCCCACAGTGATGACAGCAGCTGTGGACACCTGGGTCTGGATAACCAACCTGGCCCATCAGGGACCTCCGGACAGTCAGTTACCCAGGCATAGTCCCATACCACCACATAGCCTCCCCCCTCAGAAAACACCACCACAGTACCCACCCAGCGGGCCCATACCTCTGTCCCCAGGACACATCAATCAGCAGTGTGTCCACCACTACAGGGACCCCAGGCAACCCCACAAACACAGGGCGATCAGGGACCTGGGGTCAGTAGCAGTGGGCACACGGTTCAGGGGACAGAGGCACAGGACAACAGGGAAGCTGGGAGGAATGCTGTGCGACAGAGGAAGGACAGTCCCAGGGAATCGACTCTCCAGGAGGCACTCACCAAGATTCTGGGCGCATACCACCATTCCCAGGAGGTGATGGGCCAGATACTGGACAAGTTGCAGGAGACCCAGTGGCTGCAGGAGGGACAGTACCTGGGGATCAGGGAGGACTTGAAGGACAGAAACACCACCCTGGTCACCATTGCAGGGGTGCTGGCTGACATGAACAACACCATGAGGGAGGCAGCGGCACACCAGCGGCCCCTGACACTAGCCAAACCACTGACCAACCTTCCATCTCCGCTGCCGCTAGTGGACAGGAGACCCTGCCACAGGACCAACAGGCCAGCATCACCCCTCCCCATGCAGAAGGAGAACCACCCCCGAAACAGTCCCAGCGATCCAAGCAGAAGACAGAGACTATTGCCAAGACCCCCACCAGGAAATAAGGCTCTCTTGATTGTCACCCTTGTGTCCCACTCTGTCACCCTGTCCACCTTGAACTCCCATTGCTCAACTTCCAATGCCCCCTTAGACAATGCACTAGTGATCCGCATAGACTGGACTTTATCCTGGACATTCCTCCACCATCACCCCAGCCTATTGCAAATCCCCCTCTACTTATTGGCACTTAAATAAACACCATTTGAATAAATATGACTATGGAGTCTGTTAAATGATTGAACTATGTGTTCTTTAACAAGCTTTAAACACTGCAATATAACTGCACAGTAATGTATACATAGGAATGGCCTGTAGCTGGCTGCAGGCCACACACCTGGAGCGTAGTGGGGCACAAATATCTGAAAACAGAGATGCCAAAGGGTAATATAAGTGGCCTTAGAAGTGGGAAAATCAGCCTGCCAGTGACGATGTCAAACACAAAACTTTCAATGAAAAGTGAAGTTACAGTGTCTTACCTGTGTGTCATTGGAAGTATTGTCATATTATTGCACTTCTGTTGTCCTCATCCTCATCCTCTGCCTCCTTATCTTCACTGTCCACAGGGTCCACTGCTGCCACAAGCCCATCTCCAGACTCATCCTCCTGCAGAAAAGACACCCGCCAACGTAAGGCAAGGTTGTGCAACGTACAGCATGCCACGATGATCTGGCAGACCTTCTTGTGTGAGTAGTGCAGGGATCCACCTGTTAGATGGAGGCAACGAAACCTGGCCTTTAGGAGGCCGAATGTCCTCTCTATTATTCTACTTGATCGCCCATGTGCCTCATCGTAACGTTCCTCTGCCCTTGTCCTGGGATTCCTCACAGGGGTCAGTAGCCATGAAAGGTTGGGGTAACCAGAGTCACCTGAAAATATTGAGGGACAATTGCTAGCCACACACTACCCCTTAGGGCCCACACCATACCCATGCACCAACACCAACTGGGAGGGAACCAGGGCTCACGTATTAGCCACACCCTGTGCCTCTGGAGTTAAGCAATCACATATGGGATGCTGCTATTCCTCAGGATAAAGGCATCATGCACAGATCCAGGATACTTTGCATTGACATGGGACATGTACTGGTCCACCAGGCACACTATCTGTGCATTCATGTAGTGAAAGCTCTTTCGATTTCTGAACACCTGTTAATTTCTCTGGGGGGGGGAACAAATGCATTACGTATACCATCAATAGCCCCAATAATGTTGAGGATATGTCCCATTGCATAAAAATCAGCTTTCACTGTGGCCAAATCCTCCGCCTGGGGGAAACAGATGTAGCTGCGCATGTGTTTAATCAGGGCAGACAACACTCTGGTCAGCACTATTGAGAACATTGGCTGAGACATTCCTCCTGCCAAGCCCACTGTCACTTGGAATTAGCCAGTTGCCAGGAAATGGAGCACAGATAGGACTTGCACAAGAGGGCGGATCCCGGTGGGCTGATGGGTAGCAGATATTAGGTCAGGCTCCAATTGGGCACACACCTCTGTGATTGTGGCCTTGTCCAGTCTATAGGTGAGGATAATGTGCCTGTCCTCCATTGTTGCCAAGTCCACCAGGGGCCTGTACACGGGGGGATGTCTCCATCTCCTATACATCCGCAGCGGTTGCAATCAAGGGGGCAAAATGGTGAGCAGCTGGTCAGTATTCCATACTTACAAACACTACACTGCATTGCCTGTTGTGACTGTACCAGTATATTGTTAGATAGTCCCAAATGGTGCCTATGTGTACTGTGATGCAGTTAGGTGACATGGCCCCTGAAATGGCATCCGCCTGTCCTGTATGGAGGGACATGTGGAAATGAGGTAATTCTGCTGACATTGTGCGCCGTTGCGGGAGGCGATCGAGAACCACTGTGCAACTCCTCATTGGATACCATTGGGCCCTATGGGTTACAGTGGCCAATGGTGATGTACGCCAGCGGTGACAGTAGGCACCGCTGTGGATGTGACTGCCATTTTCTATATGTTTACTCACTTGCTACCTGACCTTCAACAGGAGAAGACCTACACTGCAAGTGCTGCTGTTACCTGTGTCTGGAACCGACCATGGCTCGTGTCACTGGGGAAAGGGCCCCTGCCTTCACCACTGCGGAGTTGAAGAGACTGGTGGATGGGGTCCTACCTGAGTATCAAATGCTGTATGGGCCTCCAGACCAACAGGTAAGTACACTGTGAGCACGATGAATAGGGCATGAATGCATGGAGTTGTGTGGGAGAGCCTTGTGTAAGGGGGGGTTGGTGGAAGGGCCCTGGGCAGCGTGCTGCATGTATGGTGGGCAATGTCTGTGCATAAGGGGATGTGAGGGCTGTGGTGGGCCATGAATTTAACAGGCAGGACGGTCTGACTGATTCCTTTTCCTATGTGTTTTTCTATGCAGGTCAGTGCCAATTAAAAAAGGGTAAAGGGTATATGGCGTGCCATCCCCAAGGAAGTGCGGACCCTGGGGGTCTACAGCAGGTGGAGCACCCACTGTCGCAAACGGTGGGAGGACCTGAGATGCTGGGCACGGAAGATGGCAGAGGCCCAGCTGGGGATGGCCTCCCAACGAGGAAGGGGTGCCCATCGAACCATGACCCTCTTGATAGCCCGCATACTGGCAGTAGCCTATCTGGAGCTGGATGGGTGCTTGGGGGCATCACAGCAGCCACACGGGGGTGAGTACAGTGCCCCAATAAACTACTCGCGCGTGGTGGGGTGGCTTCCGGGGTGGGGGATGTGGGCCTGTGGGTACCCCTAGGCCAGGCTGGACATTGCAGGGTAGGTCCCATGCTTGGCAGGGTCTGATGTAAACCTCCTCCAACCAAGGTAGTAGGCATCCACTACTGGGCAGGGGTCTTTGGGTCTCAGGTATGCTGCAATTGGCTTTAGGTATTCCTGTCCATGGGTTGGTGACTAGCATTGTGACTGTTAGTGCATTGCCTAGTGCACAGGGCTGTTCCCTTTGTGTGTGTGTCGTGTATGCCAACGGTGGTGTTGTTGCGGCCATTGACCAAGGGTATCCTTTGTCTCTCCCCTCCCTTTTTGTTTTGTCACCCTGTCCTAATGTGCATCAGCATCATCTGGCACCGGTGACGGGGAGAGCTGCATCCCACAGGGCCCAGGAGGCCAAATCCACCGAGGGTGATGGCGCCAGTGGGACGGGGGGCGAGGGGAGCACCACGGTGGAGACTGGAGGGGACAGTTCTGACAGTGATGCCTCCTCCGATAGAAGCTCCCGGGTGGTGGCGGACACCCCTGTGCCCACCCCAACTACAGGTACAGCTGCCACCCCCATATCAGCACCGCCCTCCCTGCAGCCCCTCGGCGTGGTTCCCATACCCCCTCACCCAGGAGGTTGGACATCTCCTTTACCCCAGGAACCTCAGGCCCCGCCACAGTTAGCCCTGCTGCCCTGAGTGAGGAGGCTATTGACCTCCTGTGATCCATCTCTGTTGGGCAGTCAATCATTGTGAATGCCATCAAGGGGCTGGCAGCCCATTTGCAACAAACAAATGCATTCCTGGAAGGCATTCACTCTGGCATGGCGGTCCAACAGAGATCAATCCAGGCTCTGGCCTCCTCCCTGATGGCAGCCATTGTCCATGTTCCTAGCCTCCCCCTCCAAGTTCCTCTACCCATTCCTATTCCCCTCAACCCCAACCTATCCTAAGCACACAGGCAGACCAGCATGTACACAAGACAACAAACAGGAGTGGTTCAGGCAAACACAAGCACCACACATCATCCCACAGGCACTCACAGAAACACCATCCAGATGCAGACATACCAACATCCACTGCCTCCATTGTGTCCCCCTCCTCCTCATCGTCCACCTCCCTCCCAGTTGCGTCTACACTCACACCTGCATGCACTACATCCTCATCCACTCCCACCATCACCATCACACCTATCACTACACACCCCTCACTCGCAGTCAACCCCCTTCATCCATTCACATATCCCCTGTGTCCTCTCCCACTGTGTCTATGCCCCCTCCTCCCAAAGTACACAAACACAAGCACTCAGACACCCAACAGCCATCCACCTCACAACAGCATCCAGCCCATGCACCTGCACTCGAAAATCAGCAGACAGACACCTCCTACAACCATTTCCTCTTCCTCCACTCCCAAACCTTCACCCTCTTCCAGCCCCAATGTCCCTAAGAAGCTTTTCCTCTCCACCGTTGATCTCTTCCCTACCACTCCCTCCCCCGTCCTTCATGTCACACCAGGGTGGTCAGAACCCAGGCAAGCCCCTCTGCCACCCAGTCCACGGCCACAGTAGTGTCGACAGCTATTGCAGGTGGGAGAGGATCCAGGCAGCAACACTGAAAGGGTGCCTCCACCAGCAGTGTCTAGGAAGGGCAAGGAGGCACCACCAGCTGCGACAGGGAAGGGCAAGGAGGCACTACCAGCTGCGACAGAGAAGGGCAAGGAAGCACCACCACCAGCGTATAGGAAGGGCAAGGAGGCACCACCAGCTGCAACAGGGAAGGGCAAGGAGAAATCCCCGGCTGCTGACAGGAAGGGCAAGAGGCCTGCACCAGCATGCAGGAAGGACAGGAGGCCTGGTGCTGGGAATCATTTGGAGCCCCCACCACTAACCATAGTGGTTCAGCTGCCCGAGGCTGCAGGGGAAGGGCTGGAGACTCCCTCCCACCACTGCCAGCACCGCCACCAGCAGAAGCAGCCCCAGTGGGCGGCAGTCCGAGGCTGCTGGGAATGGGCTGGAGCCTCCTACACCACTGCCAGCACCGCCATCAGCACCGCCACCTGCACCGCCACCTGCACCACCACCAGCACCGCCACCAGCAGCAGCAGCCCTAGTGGGCAGCCGTCCGAGGCTGCAGGGAATGGGCTGGAGCCTCCCCCCCACCACTGCCAGGACCGCCACCAGCACCGCCACCAAACCCGCCGCCAGCACCATTGCCAGCAGCAGCAGCCCCAGTGGGCAGCCAACCGAGGCTGCAGGGGATGTGCTGGAGCCTCCCCCCATGACTGCCAGCACCGCCACCAGCACTGTCGCCCCAGGACAGTGCACAGGGCATGTTGCCCCCTCCAAGACCAGTGGTGTTGTACGATCCTCCGGCTGAGGTGCCCCCCCATTCGCTGTACCCCTGAGGTGCCTGTGTATTTTAGACCTGATGCCCCTGCAGTGTTGTCTCAGTGTTGTTGCAGGAGTGAGGTGGGGCCTTGGCCTATGTGTTGTGGCCCTGTGGTCCACGGACATTGAGGACTGGGTAGTGTCCCTCCATTTGTAAATATGTATATACGTTTGTATTTTGTTGCACTTATTCATGTTATTTTATGGTATTGCACTCACTTTCTTCAAATATTTTTGTCCTTGCATTGTTCCTGAGGGTCACGGGGGATAATGTAATGTTACTGCATCTGGTTGTGTGTACGGTGTTGGGGATGCGGGTGTTGCGTGTTGCATGTGTGTGTCACTCTCTTTTTCCTCCCCCCTCCCTTGTGTGCTAGGCGGCAGTACTCACCGTGGTCGTCTTCACCGGCATTGCTGCTCATAATGCAGCAGAAGGTAGACGAGCATCAGAAATATGTGCAACTCGGGCTCCATGGCGTCGTGGATGTTCCCTGAGTCTCCACAGGTGAGTCCTTTGACTTCTAAGCTCTGTTTCTGCCATGCTTTTGATGTCGTTGGTACTGCCCTGAAAAGGTGGCGGATTGGTCTGTCATAATAGAGTGGGTGGTACATTGTCTTCCGCCTGGCTCTTGGCGGTTACCGCTGTGGTGCTTGTTGATTCCGCCCTGGCGGTCAGTGTGTTATAGTGGCTGTCTGTCTGAGCGGTTTCCGCCGTGGTCATAATTCCACTTTGGTTACCACTGGCCTGGTGGCAGTATTACCGCCTTTTTATCACCGACCGCCAGGGTTGTAATGATGGCCAGAGTCTGTTCTACTATCCTTCTCAGGATGGACAACATTTCGGCAGTCCGTTGCATCAAACATTTGGGAGGCGCAAAATCCAAACATTTAGCGGAACTGGTGAAAAGTTTCTGGGAGTTTTAATCTCGGTACATGCAGAGTATTTACCCGGTGATCTAAACTCAGTGGGGGATTGGCACTCTCTCCATTTCAAGACTAAAGCGATTGGAACTCCAGCCCGACATACTCAACTCTATTTATCGCAAATGAGGCCCTTTCCAGATAGATCTTTTTGCTTGTCGTCTCAATGCCCAACTTCCTCAATTCTTCAGTTGCCGCCCAGATCCCTTACCATTGGCATCCAATGCTTTTTCTCAGGAATGGTCAACTTCATGATCAACAGATTACTAGCCCAGGTAAGATGCCAAGGAGCAGTACTGGTTCTCGTAGCCCCCCTCTGGCAATCTCAGGTGTAGTTCCCTACTCTTCTAGAACTCTCAATAGAATCCCCGTTCCTTCTTCCTGAATTCCTGTATCTACTTTTGAATCCTCAAGGTCTTCTCCACAGCTTAATCATAGAAAATCTTCTCACTCTCTCAGCTTGGAAAATCTTGGGGATTCCTATTCACTCCTGCTTATTCAACAGAAGCTTCAAACATCATTGACCAATCATGGGCTGCAGGAACAAAGAAGGCATACAGATCAGCATGGTCCTTATGGGATAGCTGGTGCATGGGAAAACGTATTGATTCCCTTTCAGCGGATGTAACCTCTGTAGTTAATTTCCTTGCCGCAGAAGCTACTAAAGGTAAAATCTATCGTACCATCAACTTATATAGGTCAGCCATCTCCTCCTCCCATCCTTACATCAAAGGTAAACCAGTGGGAGAACACCCTTTAGTCTGCCGCCTATTAAAGGGAGTAACATTTTGTAATCCTCCTTCACCAAAGTATAATTCTGTATGGGATGTTAACATCGAAAATGTTGTCCGCTAAACTTACCATGTTGTTATATCTTGTTTCTATCAAAAGACTTTCAGGTGTTAAAGTGCTTGACGTTACCACTCACCATTTTACTCCATCAGGTGTTTTGTTTACAGTTCATAGACATACCACAACTAATTTAACTACAGTATTTTATCCCTATTTCCCTGACCTCCCTACATTATGCATAGGACAATGCTTAAAGATTTATGAAAAAAAGACAGTTGATTTGAAATCATCCTCAGCATTCCAATTCCTCATTTCCTTCAGAAAACCTTTCAAGCCTGTATCATCTCCTACCCTTGCTCGATGGGTTATTGGGGTAAGTCCTTATTGGGTATTGATACTTCCACTTTTGGAGCTCAGTCATCCAGGGGAGCTATGGCTTCTAAGGCGTTTTGGGCTGGTTCTCGGCTGGAGGATATTCTCAGATAGGCTGACTGGTCAAATGATAATGTTTTTAAAGCATTTTATTGTAAGCCTGTACAACATGCTTCTTTAACGGTGATTAATTTGCTTTAAATAAGAGCCTACGTTCTTCTCATAAAATGTAGATTTTCCTAGAAAGTAATGAAGGAAAATATAAATTTTTATTAAAGACACGGAGGTGAGTATTATCCCACCTCATTGTTTCTTACTTTATGTTTTTCTCTTTCCCTAACAGCACCATCGGCTCCTTCACAAACTTCATGTCAAGGATAACATCCCTCTTTGATTTCAGAAACGGATCTCTACATCCTCTATTGATTATTTCCACAGCACTGTTCTAGAGACTTTTGGCTCCTTGCAAAGTCTGCATAAATTTGTGAATTTTCTCCAGGAACTTTTTTCTGTTCTAATGGCATGTTGCATCATATTTTCTATTGTTCCTATGTTGTTTACCTTTTGATCCCTCGCACAAGAAAAGAGGGCTGTTCACGGACAAGATAACTACTGGAGGGTTGACTGGTTGGTGATTGGTGGGTTACTATGGACTATGTTTTGTTTACCATTTTGCTGCCGTTTGTTCGCCTTTTGGGATTTGTAGTATCTTGACTGTGCTGCTATTGAATTAGCAAGGAAATATAAGCATAATATTCGCCTTTGTGTCTTTAATACAGGTAAGACTTTCCTTCATAACTTACAATCTACATTAGAGCTATTAGTGTTGTAAATTCCTAACTGGACTTTTCTTGCCACAGAAGTTGAAAATGAAAAGTAAAAGAGTTTACATAAGTGAGTGGATTCAAAGAGCCATGAGCGTGCATGCGAAGGAGACACACAAAAGGAAAAAGAAGTTTGTTCGCAGTCAAACATATCGGAAAACATGCAATTAACCATGTAACAGTGTCGGTCCCCAAGGCGGTAACAAAACCGCCCCAAGGAGGGACAAACATAAAGCATTTACCAATCATAACAAAGGATTTTTGAGAGGCAAGCCCAAGAATGTGTGAAAGTGATGGGCGTGAGGTAGGCGTGGTCAAAAGCCCACATGGATACACATACGTTCGATAAGCAGCGCTTGCGCACTGCTATGCTTGACCTAAAAAGGATTGCCAAAGCAATAGTTTTCATGGCAGAGACCTTTTTGGCTTAGCTATTGTTTTTTAACATTGGTTTTGAAGATGCCCGGAAACTGCACACTCCTACAGAGCCTCTTACTTCTCTATTTATCCTTTGCTCCTATACCACTTCCCTTCCTGATTCCTGCTCCATTTTTGTTATTTTTAAATTGTTTTGAGAGGGCCCAACAGCTTAATGTTGCTACCCGGCCATTCACTTCACCACATGCTTATTTTTCACCTGACCCTCCCAAGTCTGTTTTATTGTTTTATAAGCCCAGGTGTCTTGGATTTTTTCAAAGTATAATTAATCATTAAACAATTGCTGTTCGCTTCTGCTCATGCCTGTGCATGGTTGGGCAGTCATCTTACATTATTTTGTAATACTTGAAGAAAATAAATCAGTGTAGCAACCCTTGCATTTGCCATCTTGTGCATACATGGTCAGCGATGTTTGAATGCTTTTGGCCATGAAGTATTCCAAATCAAACAATCATGGGCAAAGCCACAATCATTTGAAAAGTGAGAGCGAGGAGATTGCCAGTGCTTGCTTTGTGTGTGGATATAGGTTTCCTAGTGACCATTTAGTATCATTATTCCTGTTTTCCCACTTTTGAGGAATAACATATGTTTATCTATGCACTTTAGGAGGAACCATGTTGAGCTGTTCTTGTATGTTGGAATATTAAAGATTGCTATTGCCCTAGCCACAACTGTATTTCATCATTTTTAAATTTTAAAACGGATTATTGTTTAGTGCCTTATTAGTACAATGTCATTTCCCTTGTTTTTAGGATAAAGGACAGTTAACATTCATGCTGACTTAGGTGTTTCCCAAAGTAATTTATCTTATATAGCAACATTTCTACAATGTTAATTGGCTTGTGTCATGTATCATTGTTAGTACAGCCCCATGATTTCACTTCACACCATGTCCAGTGCGTAGTAGTTCACTTTTTTGAAACTATAAAATGAACTCTTTCTGGGATGTGTACTAGAAATGTTGTTTGTTTCTACAGAAGGAGTCTCTGCGCTTTTCAATCAAGCAGTCTCCAAACCATTCTGTCTGGGGAGTTATCTCTTTTATTGGAGATAGCCTACTTGTCGGTCCTCTAGATGATTACTCTCCTTTGACCTATACACAGAGTAGATTTATGCTAGCTCATTACTAAACTACAATTGATTATATTATGAGCTCTTGCAATTGTTTTTATTTTTATGCATTATTGATGCTGATTTGAAATCTGACTAACTACTTATTTCCTTCTGTAATGATCCCTAATTTTGAATACAATTTTATGGTTTTGACTTTCAATATTGTCCTGCAAATTGTTCTTCTTTATTTGTTCATTGGCTGCCGTCCTTTGGGTCTCATACAGTCCCAATTCCAAAAATCAGCTCTCTTAACTTATTAGTACAAAGCGCCAACAGAAATTTGCCCAGGGAATGCAGGCAATGGTAAAACAAGTAGTACAACAATTGGACAATTAAATTAATAGAATAAAAATATGAATTTTGGTGTAAATAGGTAGGTGCAAATTGTGGTGGAAACTTTAATTTCAAGTTTGCATCACAAGAATTGTCAGGAGATAGGAAATACTGCATTCATGTCGATTAAAGCTAGTGTACTTGTTGATGGTGTCAGGAGTTGCATTACGTGAGTATCACTATGGCTTTTGGTGAAATAAGGTATCTTCCATGTTGAGCTGTTTTATGAGAATCATGATTGTGTTGTCTGATGCTGTGTAACTTGGAATGAATTATTTGTTTTCTGCAAACTTCATAGCCTATTTCATCAATAGTGCTTTGTGTTTTTCGTTTTGCACGTGTTAAAAACTGCGTTGCATTGTATTGTTTTGTGCAAATTGCTGAACAGTTGAAGCTGTTCTAATTGTGCTCTTGATGTTGTGATTTTAGGCAAATCTTTGTACAAATGTTTTTGGATTAGCATAAACGTTTTATGGATTTAAGGAAATCCAAGATCTTGAGATAACATTCTAAGATTGCCTTCTGGAAAGCCACCAGGTTATAGGTTACGTCCTACAGTTTAAAGACCTATGAAACTCTTAACTGTCTAGATTTCTATGAACTAATCTGGTAATGTTGTTTACTCTTTTGTGCATGCAAACAAATATATGAATCTAGGGCAGGTTACCACTGGTCGAGAGCCTATCTTGGTATGATTTGAACCACTTGTCTGGTAGGCAGACAAAGGTGTATTCGTTTTGGTTTTACTATTCCATTTATAATCTTGTTTTGATATCACATTATGATGGATTGTATTGGTAACGCATGTATTGTCGACTAGGCTGAGATTACAGTGTGTGTACTTTTGAATGAATCTGCACAGCGTGTTATCGTAGGAGATACTGCAACCTCAATTGATAGCACCGCCCAATAAATGCTGTTGGACCATGTCTTACTTCAACGTTTGTGTTTAAAACACAATTAATATTACTGCTGACAATAAAATGTTACAAGTTCCAGTGCATTGTACATTTTAATTGAAAAAGACTGAGAATTTGAGGTGTGCCATGCTTGAGATCAAGCTGCAGCCTAAACGTCTACTTTTCAAAGCCTTCAAAAAGTGAAACTATATGACAAATAAGACAGCACATAATTCGATTCGTACTGCCTGAGTCTATGTTGCTGCAGATGGAAAAATACATTCATGAGCCTACACGTTCAAGACGTGATGGTTTGTTGTCAGTCTTTCCGAAATATTGGTTTAATCCACATTTCAGGAGAAATGCAGAGACAGTATGTCAGAGACGTGTCTCCTACAAATAGATTAACATCAGTACGAGACAAATGTATCCATGACTCACAAAGACAAGTCATAAGGCCCTTTCACAAGACCACAAATGGATTTTAAAGAGATTCCCTTTTGTAATATTCTAAAATAAATTTTAGTAAAAAAATGTCTAAGTGGATTGAGGCTCACCCAACCTGAATGTGTGATTCGCTAAGTGTAGCCAAGCTTTTATTGAAGGACTTGATCTTTTGATTCAGTTTGCCAATTTCCTTAGAGTCAGATAGAAAAACTCGCTTTAAAAATTAGGTCATGGCAGTCTTTTGCATTGCAGGTATATTTAAAGGATTTATTGCCACCAAAAAAATAAATAATTAAAAGTCATACCGAAATAAAAATGTATTATCAATTTATGCAAATACAGAATATTTTTACCTGTAAAATGACACCAAAAGAACAAAATCCAAAAATCCAAAGTAGGAAGTCAAAGGTATGTTTTTTTAAAAAATTGAATAAGAAATTGTGCATTCTAGCACCCAAAAGCTTAAAGCACCACTAGCGGCTATCTGCTTGGGCTGGATAGGAACAAAGTCAAAGTTTTAGGCTGGGAACAGGACCAAGTTAGGCCCACTGATTATGGTGCCTTAAGGGCTGAATTTAAGAAAAGTAGCACTGCAGCCAATGAAGCACCACTTTTCTTGCGCCCCCCTTACGCCACCATGTGTGCGTCATATTTAAGATACAGAACACCATGGCAGTATTAGGAACAATAGCGTCAACATTTTTGATGCTATTGTGGCACTTCGCTCCACAATCATAAAAAATTCTGACGCTAGTGGAGCAAAGTGCAAGGAGGCCCATTGACTACAATGGGTGCGTCCTTCTAAAGCCTGCTTCTAGCATGCGTTAAAAAGGATGCCAAAAATGGCGCACTAAAATCTTGTAGATTTAATTGCACCATTTTTGCAGGCCTCCTCGTGCCGGAATGCTCCCTTTGCATACACTATGCATGGCACATGCATAATGTGGTGCAGAGGGTCACAAAATGTCACAATGCATGCATAGCCCCACTTTATAGATATGGCTCTGCATTTATGACAATCTAACGACACATTAGCATCAGAAAAATGATGCTAATGTGGCGTTAGATGGTGCAAGGCCGTTCTTAAACTTGGGCATATGTCTTTGGTGCATGGTCTCCGCACATTGATTTGCAAGACTTCCCATTGTTTGAACCGGTGAGCTGTGAGGGCTGCAATGTATGTTCCTACGTCATGTCATGTCACACTGTGTCTGTTCCAATGAAGTTGCGTGCCAACTTGCATTGGCTCAGTTGAAGCTGTGCAGCGATGCTTTAAAAGGTTTTGTGTTATCTCGCTTAGGTACTGTTAAAGCAGGCAGCTTCATGAGCAGAAAGGCTTCATGTTGTGCAGTGCCTGTTCGCATTGGTTCTGATGAGGCTGCAAGCTGATTCTTGGTTGAGTGTCCGCCAGCACTGGCCAAGGGTTCAGAGACTCTGGATTGCCATGGGGGGCTAGGACTCAATCTCCCACAATTCACTTGCGCAGTCCAGGACATGTCCAGTTCCACTGGTCCGCTTGGATGTCTTGTTTTTGGTTTTGCAGGTGACCCCTTCAGCTCTTGTGAACCTATTGCTGATCAGGGACACTTCTTTCCTTTTAGGAAGTCACAGTCCTCTCTTTGTGGAACCTTGTGTGTGCAGCAGGTTCTGTCTTTCAAAGTACAGTCTTCTCTTCGGTGCAGTCCAGAGGTCCAGCAGGGCAGTCCTTCTTCTCTTTTTCTTTTCCAGGCAGCCTTCTGAGGAGCTCCTGCAGCTCTCCCATATTTATCATCCATTTGGGCTGGCAAGATAAGGGACACTGGACCCAAAAGGGGTAAAACTACCTCCCTCTGCTATGACCACTTCATGTGAAGTGTGGCATACTTGTGACCCAGAACACACTGTTTTGACAAAAATCTAAATTAGGAAATTCTCTCCTGGATTTGTGTATCGGCATAACCCAACACAGTGGTGTGGCTAATATGTGACTTGTCTCTATGGGGACTCCCTGTCCCACAAGCCCTTTAGCACCAGGGGGGCAGAGCAGCACATCGCAGGCGCATTTAAGCACCAAAGGTATCCCGCAGTGTGGGTAAAGACTTGTCTCTACGGGGACTCCCTGTCCCACAACTCCTTCAGCACTAGGGGGGTGAAGCAGCACATCACGGGCGCATTTATGCTCTAAAGGTATCCCGTAGCGCAGATAAAGACTTGTCTCTACGGGGACTCCCTGTCCCACAAGCCATTCAGCGTCAGGGGGGCGGTGCAGCATATCGAGGGCGCATTTAAGCACCAAAGGTATCCTGCAGCGCAGGTAAAGGCTTGTCTCTACTGGGACTCCCTGTCCCACAAACCGTTCAGCACCAGGGGGGCAGAGTGGCACATTGCGTGCGCTTTTAAGCGACAAAGGTATCCCGCAGCGTAGGTTAAGACTTGTCTCTACTGGGACTCCCTGTCCCACAAGCCCTTCAGCGCCAGGGGGAAGGAGCAGCACATCTTGGGCGCTTTTAAGCGACAAAGGTATCTCGCACCGCGGGTAAAGACTTCTCTCTATGGGGAATCCCTGTCCCACAAGCCCTTCAGCGCCAGGGGGGCGGAGCAGCTCATCATGGGCGCTTTTAAGCGCCCAAAGGTATCCCGCAGCGTAGGTTAAGACTTGTCTCTACGGGGACTCCCTGTCCCACAAGCCCTTCAGCGTCAGGGGGGCGGTTCATTTAAGGGCTGAAGGTATCCTGCAGCGCGGGTAAAGACTTGTTTCTATGGGGACTCCCTGTCCCACAAGCTCTTTAGCGCCAGGGGGGCGGTGCAGTACATTGCGGGCGCTTTTAAGAGACAAAGGTATCCCGCAGCGTGGGTAAAGACTTGTCTCTACAGGGACTCCCTGTCCCACAAGCCCTTCAGCGCCAGGGGGAAGGAGCAGCACATCGCGGGTGCTTTTAAGCGCCCCAGGTATCTCGCAGCGTGGGTAAAGACTTGTCTCTATGGGGACTCCCTGTCCCACAAGGCCTTCAGCACCAGGGGGGCGGAGCAGCCCATCATGGGCGCTTTTAAGCTCCAAAGGTATCCAACAGTGTAGGTTAAGACTTGTCTCTACGGGGACTCCCTGTCCGACAAGCCCTTCAGCGCCAGGGGGGCGGTGCAGCACATCGCATGCGCATTTAAGCACCAAAGGTATCCTGCAGTGCGGGTAAAGACTTGTTTCTATGGGGACTCCCTGTCGCACAAGCCCTTCAGTGCCGGGGGGGGGTGGAGCAGCCCATCACAAGTGCTTTTAAGCACCCAAGGTATCCCACAGCACGGGTAAAGACTGGTCTCTATGGGGACTCCCTGTCCACAAGCTCTTCAGCGCCAAGAGGGCGGTGCAGTACATTGCGGGCGCATTTAAGCGCCGAATGTATCTCGCAGCGTGGGTAAAGGCTTGTCTCTACAGGGACTCCCTGTCACACAAGCCCTTCAGTGCCAGGGGGGGCGGAGCAGCCTATCACAAGTGCTTTTAAGCGCCGAAGGTATCCCGCAGTGTGGGTAAAGACTTGTCTCTACAGGGACTCCTTGTCCCACAAGCCCTTCAGCACCAGGGGGGCGTAGCAGCACATCGTGGACACATTTAAGCACCGAAGGTATCCCGCAGCGCGGGTAAAGACTTGTCTCTCCAGGGACCCCTGCCCCACAAGCCCTTTAGCACCAGGGAGGCGGAGCAGCACATCGTGGGTGCATTTCAGCACCAAAGTTATCCCACGGCGCGGGTAAAGACTTGTCTCTACGGGGATTCCCTGTCCCACAAGCCCTTCAGTACTAGGGGGGCGGAGCAGCACATCGCGGACACATTTAAGCACCGAGGGTATCCCTCAGCACGGTTAAAGACTTTTCTCTCCAGGGATCCCTGCCCCACAAGCCCTTGAGCACCAGGGAGGCGGAGCAGCACATCGTGGGTGCATTTAAGTGCCAAAGGTATCCCGTGGCGCGGGTAAAGACTTGTCTCTACGGGGACTCCCTGTCCCACAAGCCCTTCAGCGCTAGGGGGGCGGAGCAGCACATCGCAGGGGCATCTAAGCGCCGAAGGGGTCCCACAGCGCGGGATGAGCCCGGGCAGGCCCGTCCTTTGCCCATCAGTGACCGGATGAGGCCAGGCCTGGCCACCCCTCTGAGCTCCCGGTAAGAAGAGGTACACAAGGCTAGTTCGTTGGAGAAGATCAGGAACCAGATTATGCAGTCCCCCCTAGAGAAGTGGTTATTTTTGTTGCGCAGCCATTTGTCGACTTTTTAAGGCTTGCAAATTAGTGGCTATAATGTGGAAAACGAAAATTAGCACACATAAGGGGAGGATGGATCAGATCCTCTAGTTCATCCATCTATTAGCTGCTATCTATCTTCTGTTATAGGGGCTATTGAATCCGAACTTGTACAAGTAGAGGAAAAGATTGGGACCTTTCAGAAATCAACCACCTCTGAAGCCTAAAGTTTCTATAAAATTGATGCAAGGGACTCAGACCCATCTCTGATACCTCACCTTCTGGAATATGTGCCACACCCATGCAAGCTTTAACAGAATGTGAGGCCCTAAACACAGACTCCTCGCTGGCGGATTCCCCACTTCTGAAAAAGAGGAAAATGGGAGGAAAGGCCAAAAATACAAAGCGAGTTTCAGGGAATAAAAGGAAAAGGTATTCCCATTTGGGGAAACCTGTAACTGTTTGGTAGCTCCTGATACGACAAGTGAGTGCAGAGAGAAGGGATTTCTTTTGAATGATCCTACCCATATAATTGATTCTATACTTAAACCTTTCTGTCTAGCTTTGGAAGAGAAGCTCATTAATATGATAACTAAGAGATTGGATCCTCTTCATACTAATAAGTCAAGTATGATATTACAAACTATTAAAGGATCACCCAATTTTGTGATGCTGCATAAATAAGATGTGGTTCACAGTAATGGAAGTCTATCACCTAATTTTCCACCAAATTTAAATGGTTTATCCAAGGTCCAACCTTCAGATGGCCCTGATTCTGTATACATGGAGCCTAAGCCACACTCAGAAAATTATAATGGAGAACATTCTGGGCGTCGAATCCCGCTTTCCACCTACTCTAATAAATCTTGTGAAGAGCCATTGCAATAACCTCCTGAATGTGCACCGTACGTTTTGGTTCTAGTAAATGTTCCCCCTCTGGACGCCTGTCATAATGAAGATACCCAAGCCCTCTGGCTGAGGATTAAATCATGTTATCATGGGGACTTAGATAATGACATCCTCATGGCATGTAGAGTGACTTGGGTTGGTTCATCAAAGAAAGCATATGAGGGTGATTGTGTTGTGATTAATTTTGCTAATCCTTACTTAGTCAACCACCTGTTGGGTGACTTGGTTCACCTTGTCCGGACCAAAGAGGGGATCCAAACCTACCCATTACGTCACTTCTATGTTTTCACATCAGTGTAGTGTGAATTTACTTCAGGGCCATTTTTGCCACAAGCTCGGACCAGTGCTCCTATCACTCATTGTTGTCAGGCCTTAAACCCTTTAGACGAGAATGACTGACTTATAGGCACTGATAGATTTACGTGGGTTGTTTTCACGGGTGAAATGGAAGGAGTTTGGCATGATACTTTTTAACTAGAGGATGGCTGACGAGATCGGTATTTCCCTTGGTGTTTCTGCACCCACTACCACTAGGAAAGATCAGGTGGGTGGGACTAGGTCGTAAATCTTTGACTTTAATAAGTTGGAATGTTGCAGGGCTTTGGTCTAAGACTCAAAAAACAGATTGGTTGAATTTTATATCTATATATGATATAATTTGTTTGCAGGAGACTTGGTCAAAGGACCCCCTTTTATTGGATAGTTATGTATCCTTATATCAACCAGCAATTACCTCTACAGAGGGAAGGGCAAGTGGGGGACTTTTGGTTCTCGTCTCACTACAAGTACCAAAAATGGAGGCAACTTTAATCTGGTTCTCATCTTAGTTTATGATTGTTTTATTGCTGATTGAGGGGAGTAAAGGTATCTTGTTAATAATGTTTTATAATAGCATACCACGTGGCCTCCTGAAGGGAAGCCTTGAGGAGGTAACAGACTTTCTGGACCCCTTCACTCGGCTTCAGGATAAAGAACTAACCTTGATATTGCTAGGAAACTTCAATATGCCCCTATGTCATCAGGAAGCCTCACATAAATGTAGCACCCCTATGGAGGGTAGAGAGGTGACAACCCACTTCATTTATTCAAATCAAGGTTAAGACCTAAATTCTTTAATGTATAAGTACGATCTTGTATATTCAAGGGAGAAGGGCCCTGTAAATGTTCAAAAAATCCCCACGTTTACAGGGAATCCTAGAGGGAGTATTGCTATACAAAAAAGGGCTTTATGACTTCCTAGTAAAAAATGGGAAGGATTTTCCTAAGATGGGATCCAACAGCTCCCAGTATTACTGTATGCTGATGACGCAGTTATAACCGTGCGCACAGCAAACGGTCTTAAAGGTATGTTGGACCTTTTTTTAACTTTCATGCAGGATCTTGATTTGAAAGTTAATTACACAAAGACATATGTTATGACTTGTGGCCCTTGAAATACAAGGTCAAAACAATTTACTATGGGAGGAAACATCACTAACAAAGTTAGAGACTTCTGTTACCTAGGTATGCATGTAAGTTCCTCTATGCTATGGGACACCCATCATAGAATTAAGAAACAGCGAATGGTGAGAAACGTTGAAGCAGTTTTCCGCTTTGGCCGTAAACTGGGTCATAGACCAGCATACCAGCACTCTAGGCTTTATAACTCTAAATGTGTTTCAGCAGCCACACATGGGGTGGGTTTATGGAGTTGAACTGAACACTCTGCATGTTAGACTATGTCAATCCTCTTGTTGATTACTCTCCTTTGACATACAAACTGAGTAGATTTATACCAGTTCATTACTGAACTTTATCTGGTTATGGCTATTTCCCTTATGTTATGAACTCTTGCAATTGGCTTTATTTTTAACCATTATTATTGCTGCCTTGAAAGCTAACTACTTTTTGCCTTTAATAATGATTCTTAATTTGAATATTTTACTATTGTCCTGCAGAGGTTTTGCTTCTTTCTTTGTTGGCCCTTTGAATTTATTAGTGCAAAGTGCCAACATAAGCCTAAGATGCATTAACCCAAAACAAATAGTACATCTAGGAGGGAGGTCGTTATGTCAGCACCTTCAAATGCAATGTGCATCTCTCTGTTTGTACCACAGGCTCATTGTGCTGTCTGATCCCAGAAGCGATTATTCCTATTGGTATAATGTGTATTTCGTGCTGTTATTGTTTATAATTTGAGACTTCATAGCTAACTGAAAGTTGTGTATTATTCCTCATGGAAGGCTAAATTGAAAGACTAGTCCTGTGACTTACTGCCATCTGTGCTAATAATGTGTTGAAATGTGGAATGTATTCTAAGCCATTAACTGTCTCCTTGGTATTTTGCTTGTATGTCAGTGTAAATGCTTCCTGTGTAATCAAAATACTTTTTATTAGCATTATGGGATTACTTTAACTAATTGCACTTCTCTGTCTCACCGTTAATTTACCTCAGCTTCTATATTGCCAGAAAAATCCACAAGAAAAATAAAAGGACAGGCTGTCCCTTTTTGCTTCCTTTCCCAATCAATATACTAACCTGCTTAAATCAGAGCTAGAGAAAGAGTTGGAAGGTACAAGAACTTGGCGACTGGTGGCTGCAGCCCATCATCATTCTCCTTAAAGTTCTTGCTTGTAGGAACACTGAAAACGTGAATGACAGCAACAGGTTTTATGTTTGCACTGATCTTGACTACTAACTGTCAAACCAATCCTCTGATTTGACACTTGGTAAAAGGATAGCAGAGGCGTCATGTTTTCTGCAATCGACTGAGATAACATCAACCTGAATTCTTTGGAAAATCCAAATAGTTTCAACTGTGTTAAATGTGCTGCTACAATATTCTAAAGATTTACCATTTTTGTTGAATTCATATAGCACTGTGTCACAGCTTTGCCAAATCTGAAAAATCTACATCTGGTGCCACATTTGGTTGTCTACACTGCATGTTATTAGCTATAAGTCTGAAGGTCAAATACATTAGACCTAAACTATAAGGTGTGCAAAACATGCATATAAACAATTCATCACTCTGAATTTGTGATTAGCATTACTTTGTTTATTCAACTATTAACCAAGCAATTGATGGACTGGGGGTCTCTCTCATACCTTAGGGCCTCATTTACAGTTTGGCAGATTGGCTACTCTGTAAAAGAAAAATGACACATATCCTGTCTACTGTATTACAAGTGCCATGGACAATAACACACTTGTAACACAGCTGATGGGACATCTGCTCTGTTTGTGATGGAGTATCCTGAACTCCAAGCTCTAAATAAGGTTTTTAGTTCAACAAAGGCTGTGGTTAACTTATAAAATATAAATGGCTATAGGAGCTTATTTGTACTTCATCTTATATACATATTACCTGTTACACACTGTGGCCTCCAGGCCTTCGCCCTTTCTGGTAATATAAACTTTATCAATACTGATGACTCACTTTCAGCGTGTGTTCCTTTGTGCAACAGCATGCAAAAAGATATCTGTGACACATCTGATAAACATCATGTGTTATAGAAATCCTGCAAGGTATAATCCCTATTGGACAAGCAATGTAATACCACATGGGAAGGTACATACCTGAGTAACGCTGATGCAATCAGTGAATCAGCATAACCTCTTTCTGTGATAATTACCTTTATGTCAGTACTGCAATCATTACCCTCACATCGGTTACGGTATAACCTTAAGGTTCATGGAAGAGTGAGTCATCATGGTGCCAAGGTGCAGGCCCTGGAACTTTGAATGGCAAATAACTGTGTTTTGAGGGTTTTTGCTTTTTAGTCCAATACATGCAGCGTTGATTTAGAGGATATAGGTGTATTTTCTTTTTCAACTCTGTTATGACAGGGCAAAATGCCCCCATTTGGTGTACCCTTCAATATATTAAGTGTCTTTCATATGTTTGTTATTTAAGAAACACAAGTCATCTCTTGTAAATGCTACTGTACATACACATTTTCTTGCAGTGCTGACATCAGGTATGTTTTATATTGTTCGTCAATCGTTCTCTGTATCCTGTGATTGCCAAATCTAGAAAGAAATCTGCAAAGGAAAGCAGTGGGTTTATGTTTTGAAACTTTCAGATAGCATTTTCAGCACAAATGTGTCAGTTGGCTAAATGAATTCCATAATTATCTGCCAACATTTCTAAGAAGACTACTGCAAAACAAATAATTTTAGTTATGACTTTTTATTGTGCAGGCTGGACCATTTGTACATAAAATAATATCATCCTCATATAATGCTATTTTTCTGGGTGAACCTGAAGATTTAAAGGGAATTATGCTTTGGTCACTTCTATTTAAATGGGCAAATGGCTCGTTCTACAGATTGAATAATAGTTCTGATAGAGGGCATCTGTGCCTTGTCCTGTAGAGATATTTAATATATTGAATACAAACAAAGAAGGGCTAATATGTCGGGAGTGTTTAGACAAAAGTTGGTTCTGTGTACGGTACTCCCATCATAATACCAAAAAAACAAAAGTACACAGTTCCAGCCAATAGAGTAGTACAAATGTATACAGTAAGTAATAGAGTCTATGAGTCTGCTCTTATTAGAACAAGAGCCCTCACTCACCAAATGGTGACATGCTTCATCATCAGGCTTTTGCTCCTCGTCAGGCCAGCACTGCAATGCCTGATGGGCCCCTCGTGGGGGCTCTTTGTTGGAGATCTTTTGAGTGTAAAAAATGCCGGTAGCTGAGTGCTAGTATGTGGGATTGGTATATGGGTATGTGAAAATAAAAATGGCTAGAGGTCTGGAAATATCGTATTTAGTCAACCCAGACCCCTATCATGATTAAAAACAGAGTGTGGGTAAGGACTAGAAGTAATGTCTAGCCACCCTCAGAAACAAAAAAACTGTCAGTCCCTGAATTGGGGGAATGTGGAGAGTTAGAGTACAGAACTAACTATACTTCTATCATCAGGGTCAACATGTTTCTCGCACAAAATGTCTGTTAAGATCGGTGCGATTCGTCAGGACCAAAAAACTTACCTAATCCACATGTTATAACCCAATACGGGATTTCTTCACACCACAAAAACCTAGAAAGAGTAAAAAAACAGACTCAAAATACAAATATACCATGTGCACAGTGATCTCATTCTTGTGAGAAACCCTAATGTGCAGTTTCACACGGTGAAATATAAATCAAACAGACTCCTCTCAATTCAGAGGATGAATCCCTACCCTCCTTGTATTAAAGGATGGGCCCCATCGGGATAGCGATAAGCATCAGTGGTCCAGGCTTGTATAGTCAACTAAGTATAGATATAGATGACATGTCATACATAACAAGTATAAATATCTCAAGGATTATAAATCCATTCAAACTATTCAGGACAAACTTAAATCATGGCTCAAACATGTCCAATAACAGAAAGTCCTACGTATGAGGACACAGGTAATCACCATTACTATGTGGAATATTGTTAGTCAATTCAAATTGTCAAAATAATCTTAAATCACGAGTCAAACATGTCCAAAAAATGTGTATAGTGTAGACAATCACCAGTCCAATAATGTACACCAATAGTATTAGTAATAAGGACACAGGGTCATAGTAGTGTCCAATGTTTAATGACAGCTCCCACCAAGGATCAAGAAGGGGCAAAGAAAGTGGTCTGCAATATAGATAGTTACTCTTATGCTCCTTAAAGAAAGGTAACATAGGACTTACCCCGCTCGTGTGGCCACCGGGTGGATAACCTACCCCAGCTACGCGTCCCAGAAAAAGTGAGACATAGCCGGAGAGGGGTTTATAAATGGTGGTGGGGCATCAAGCTAGAAAGAGGCCTGGAGAAAAGCGGCAGCCATCTTGAAGGAATTCCCTAACAGTAAAAGGGTGGCGGCCATTTTGTAATGGGGTTAGGAATAGGAAATAATGGCGGCCATCTTGAAGGAATTCCCTAACAGTAAAAGAGTGGCGGCATTTTGTAATGGGGTTAGGAATAAGAAATTGTGGCGGCCATATTATAGAGATATTTTTGGAACAAAAAAATGACAGCCATACTGTAGTGGAATACCAATACAGAGGGGGACCTGTGGTCAAACAAGGGTGGCAACCAATAGCTGTACCCCCAAAATGGTAATCCCAAAGGACTGTCTGTAGAAAGATAATAGAAAATAGAAAATATCCCAATCTTACTGAAATGAAAGTTGCCATCAAGGGGGCATAAACAGTGTAGGAGGATGCACTATGCAGCCATTGACGACAGAGGGAGTCATAATAGAATTAGTTGTGGTAACACAATCATACAATTATGTCGAACCTCAGAAATGGTTGTATATTCGTAGATCCAAGCATAAGGGCAGAGATACTGACAGAAGAATTCAGAAAGATTTTATGCTATGAAATCAATAAGTAGAAAACAGACATGATGATATGGGATAAGCAAAAACAAAAAAGAGAGCTAAAATATATGGGGTTTTAATTACTCAAACTTAGGGTAAACTGCAAGCGTAAAACCAAGAGAAATATATACATTATAGTGGAAATGGGATAATCTAACTTTGAAGATATTTGGGAGGGTGAATTGCATTAAAATGACAATCCTCTCTAAAATGTCCTCCCTATTCATTTCTATTCCCCTACCTTTCCAAAAGCTAATATTATAAAATCTCAGGGCTAAATTTGTAGTTTTATAAAGTCTTGGAAAGGTGTAAAGGTTACAAAGAAAAAGCTAAGAAAGAAGCTAGGAAAGCGGGCCTGGGTTTCCCAGATATTCACTACCATGCATTCCAATTTAAAGATAGCAGAATGGTAATGACCCACCTTGATAAGTCATTGAGAGGAAGAATATATATCCGGCGTATTGAGAGACCCAGGCCGAGAAAGGTGTTGTATATATGGAGGTCCAATTTAAAAAAAACAATTTGGAAGATTTAAAGGCCAACATGAAAACATGGGTAAAAACAAGGAAAATATTACGAAAATATTATTATTCACATTTTGCTCCAATATGAAATTCTCCAGAAACACCAATACGCTTGATAGGTAAACTCCACTTTCCATTAAAAAAGGCAGAAACTAAAACCTCGAGAGATTTACAAGGTGGAATTGATCTGGGTAATTAGGATACGATTCTGGAAACAACAGCAGGAAATCTTTCCTATTTCAACTATCTTCAGCTCCAGTCTTGTTGAAGCTCACATAAATGGCCTGAATCTGATAATAGCAAGTATGAAGAACTAATCCATGAAGATTAGATGTAAAACAAGGAAGTCTAAATTTGGTATTGGGAGCTAGTGAAACCCGACAATGCTAAGCAAATGGAGACATGTGGCATATGGGAAGGGCATATGCTGATGCTGGAGTTAGGAGACTTGTGGCAAGTATTGTTGAGTTTGTCTTATAGTAGTGCCAAATCTGCTGCCTGAAGGAAAAATCACTTTTTCAGCCTCTACAGAATCTACTGGACACAACAAAGGTTGGCCAAATTCTCAAAATAATTCTCAAAATGTAAGAGATTCAATTTACAATGTGCCAATGATGAGCATGTTTGTTATTTGTCTGTAGTTAAAACAATTTTGGAAAGAAGTGATAAAAGTTTTATTGGTGATTTTTGAGGAAGAAATTAAGGTAAATAAGAATGTAATATTTTTGGGAATACTCTTTTAGAAAAATAATTTCCTTCAACCATCACCAACCAACACTCCTAGCAGGAAGGGAGATATAAAAACCGTGGGTACTTACAAAGTCTCGAACTGTGCTGGACTGACTCAAGTCAATAAGCTATGTTAGCAAAAGTGATATGGTATGCGATCCAAAAAGCAGAGCAAGGATCTGGGGAGAATTTTTCATTTATGGCAGAATGGTATATAAGCTAGAAGACCAATGTTTACAGCAAATTAATTGCAGACATTTTTCTTTTCCCCCTAAACAAGTCAGCAAAACATATAGCAGTCAGACATAAGTAGACTTACTAATAATGAGAAAGCTGTTGGAGCGTGCGGTGATGTTGGAAAAAATAAAAAGTATTTGGTTCAAACCATGAAATGTTGAAATACCATCTGTTATAAAATATTAGTTTAATGTCAAATTTCTAAGTGGATTTATAGACTACTGTGATAAGATTAAATGCAACAGATTCTCAAAAAAATAGCCTTGGTTTTACGTGTGATGAAATTGTGAGCTAATTTAATAGACGCAAAGAGTGATTGCATCTCCTTCTTATATTAGAGTAATGCAAGTGTTGTGCAATGCTATTCTAATTTTAGTAAATCATTGACTTTGGGATATTACCAGATGATGATTTCTGATTCAGGTCATTACATGTACTTCTGCTTTTCTCGAAAAAGATGTAACACCAACTTCTCACAACATACTATGAACTGTTGCAGATATACCAACTAAATGTATGTGTTTTTATTGCTGCTGTAACTAATAAACCACTATATATAGCATATAATTGACTGAAAGAATGCCACCCAACCTTCATACTTGGTGGGGTGAGCTGTGTCCACGTTTTAAATTAGAATTGCTATTTACCAAGTACTAGGCCTGATATATGTGGTGGGGTATTCCCCTAAATTTGTTGCCTTCACTTCCTGAACTTGCTGAACATGTTTTTGTTGACATTACAACTCTATGCAGTTTACCACTTCTAACTAGTGCAGAAAATGCTTGTGCTCTTCACTTTAACATGGAAAATTTGCCTTTACCTAATTGCCACATTTATTTTACTTATAAATTGCTTGCAAATGGTATTGCCTTTAAACTAAATGCTACTAATCAGCAGCAGCACTCACTGTACCATAAACTAAAGTATCACTGGACAACATGTTTCAGGCTTGCCACCGCAGTTTTAAGCTACTATTTCAATGTGGGAAATTAAACCTTTTGCAGGCCTAAACCTTCTAATAAGACACATAGATTTAAGTTTTACATGTTCTGTCCGTGAAAACCTTCTAAAGTGATTTTTCACTGCTGTAAATAACACAAACACATAGTCTATCACTGGTTTTCCTAATTGCACTTAATATGTGCTAACTTGGAAACAGCTAGAGAAATTATGTTTACACTCAAATGAATTGTACATTAAAACCATCTTTACTGGCAAAGTTGTATTTTAAATCTGAAAATACCACTTTTAGAAAGTTGTCATCTTCCTGCTCAAACCAACTGTGCCTTGTGCAGCTGAAGTAGAATGTGACTGTGCCACATTCAACTGGAGCCTCCAATAGATTGTGTTCTAATAGGAATATGATGTTTTAACAGATAACTGGAGCCTGGCTGATGGGGATGGCTGGGATGTTTCTCCTGGACCTCCAATCTTAATAAACAACATTTACTTCTACCAAATGGACTTGGAGGTAATTCAACAACTACTGCCTTGATGCATGCACATGTTTTGAAGTAATTAAAATGGTTTGTTGTATTCCAACCCTGCTGCACTGCCCTCTGTTATCAGCCAATTAACTTTTCCAATCAATACCAGACTTGGCTTGAAATAAAGGATGTATAAGTTGCCATCTCTTCTATTTAACTTTCTTTTGCAGTATGTGCTGCACGTGTGCCAATAATCTGACTCTCCCGACAGTGACAGAGATTATCCCTTAAAATCATGGCAGCTTCTTTTCAATTGTGGCCATTATAAAAGCTGATGACTGATATATATAGTACTATTGAAATACTGAAGTGATGCTTATCAAAAGCAAGTTAACTTCCAAATCATTCAGATATATTTCTACAAGTTAATTTACCATAAAATGATATCATACAAAAAAGTGAATGAAAGCACTAACAATAATGTATCATCACACTACAGCACTAAAACAGCAACAAACAGGGAACCCTCCCTCTGGAAAAGCAATCTACAGACTGCTACACAATAAACTGAGAGGGTACGAAGCACATTTTAAGTAAGTAATTATATGAATCCGGATCTTTCAATGAACCAACAATCATAATTAGCAAGGACCTAGCTAGCCAACTAATTTGTATAATAACCTGGATATCTGATTACATATACCATTCTGTATTCCCACAAATATCTGAGTCAACTATTAATTAGGGGGATCTAATTATGATGTACAGGGTAGATTAACTTGGCAAAGAATGGAACAGGGATGTTTGGTGGTCCAGACAAAAGCACAAATATTTTTCTGCTAGTGCACTTTCCATCCACAAAAAAAGCTTTTTTTTTTGCTGTTGCTATGAATTTTGGTGCCACTTAGTAGATGTCTTAGGCAAGAACTCTACTACAACTTTACTAAGACTTGTGGATGCACTCACTGTGAACCTGACATCTTAATACATTAGAAATTCCAATATTATTACCTTGTATTTCACCCGGACACCTGATTTTTGGACCTGGCACAACCAAAACATGTGGCCCTACTTACATTCTGACTGGCCAGTTGCCTGGGGCCCTCTGTGATTGAATGCTATGCATCCACGACCCAGTAGCACCGATAACATTCCAGACCTGACAGGCACAGCCTGTTTGGCTGTTCTCTGGCTCCTCAATGTGCTGGTGCCCATTGCTTGGCGGTGACCAGGGCTTACAGTACTTTGAAAGTGAGGTTCACAGCTGGTGGGCACTACCTCAGTGACTATTCAATAAAGTTGTGCTGGTTGCCTGGGGTGCTTTCCATCCTCTCCAGCTACGTCATTTTTCCACATGGGGAAACCTGATTCCAGACAAAGGATGTTCACATTTGAGCATAAGAAGACCTCCATGTCATGATCCAGACCTGGCACCCTGCAGAGTTGCATGATGCCGTTGGGTTACTGGACCAACCTGATTATGACTTCTGAACTATCAAGCTGGACATGAAAGCTAGCCTGAGGGCTACTGACTCCATAACTGAATACTTGACAGCGGGCATGGTTTTTATCAAAGATTATCTAAAAAAGAACGGGGATCAACTGGATGCAGCAAAATGGGGTATTTCTACCTTTAGGACAGAGCCACAGATCATCACAGCAAGATACAAAAGATGGAGATACCAGTGGCCAAGATAGCCCCAAAAAATGAGGAGCTGAGTCGCAATCCTGTTGGAATAATTATGAATAAATGGCGTCCCAGAATCGATCAACCTGGGTAAACCTGAGATGTTTGCTGAACAACTCATTGTGGACTTACTTGGTTTGACTTCTCGGACTAGCTAGTGGTTGAAAGGACCCATGGATTGCTCGCTCCCAGGCCCGAGCACCACCAAGGTCCTCGACAGCCAGACTTTTGAACTGTCTGGATTGCAACACTGTACTTTGTTGGGTCAGAGAAAATGACCCACTTCTTTATCAAAAAATTGCTGAGGTCTCATAACATCAAATATGCTACGTTGTGCCTGCCCAACTCCGAGTACAACATGAAGACCAAGCCCAGACATTCAACGACCCTAATGATGCGATGAAGTTAAACAAAGGTTGCAACTTTAGATATTAAGACCAGAGATCGCAGGGGCTCTGTAGACGATAGTGACTCGAATGGACATTGAGATCGTCTAGCAACTGAGGTCTTATGGTCTTGAGAGGGATTGGGCTGAGCTACCTCTTGGGCCTGCTCAGTGCACAGGGAGTGACACTGTCATCAAGGGATAGTAAACCAAGATCAGAGAGACGGATGATAAGAGACTGAGATGGGGGACATACCTGCGTCTGCAAAACTACTCGGGCTAGCTATATTTTCTGTATTTTGCCATCTATGCGGTTGGGCATGACTTGCAGTCACAACATGGTTTTCCAGAATTAATTGTTTTAAGACCTTGGCTATGGTTGGAGACGGCTTCTCACCCACCTCTGTGCAAGGAGCAGGATCATAAAATGGTTGTTAATTTCAGTGTGTTAGGGGGGTGGTTGGGAAACATGTGACTGTAGTAATGTTGTCAATCCACATGTATTATGGCTGCATCAGGGGACTATGTAAATCATGACCAGTGTGGCACTCTAAGCCAGTAAGACAGAAGTTGTCCTAATAGGTTACCAAGCTCCTAACCTGGAATATGCGGTGGCTGTACAATCCTAATAAGCACAGATTAATATTGGCATACCTTCAAAAGCACGGCACTGAGATAGCTTTTGCTACAGAAGCCTTTAATAGGTCAGGAGGACAACGGATCCATTGCAGGTGGATAGGGACAGCACAGATACTTTGCATCACAAGAGGAGTTGCAGTATTGATTAGGAGAACAAAATTATTTCAGTTGTTACACCTTCATAATGATCACTTCAACTAGAAATGAAGAGGTTTCTCATTTTAATGAGCATCATGTATGACTTACCAATAACAATTTATCAATGTATATCTGCCCAATATAGGGGGTCATTCTGACCCTGGCGGCCGGTGGCCGCCAGGGCCACCGACCACGGGAGCACCGCCAACAGGCTGGCGGTGCTCCCACGAGCATTCTGACCACGGCGGTTCAGCCGCGGTCAGAAGCGGAAAGTCGGCAGTCCCCCGCCGACTTTCCACTGCTCGGGGGAATCCTCCATGGCGGCGGAGCGCGCTCCGCCGCCATGGGGATTCTGACACCCCCTACCGCCATCCTGTTCATGGCGGGAAACCCGCCATGAACAGGATGGCGGTAGGGGGAGCCGCGGGGCCCCTGGGGGCCCCTGCAGTGCCCATGCCGATGGCATGGGCACTGCAGGGGCCCCCGTAAGAGGGCCCCGCAAAGTATTTCAGTGTCTGCTTTGCAGACACTGAAATACGCGACGGGTGCAACTGCACCCGTCGCACCCCTGCAACTACGCCGGCTCAATTCTGAGCCTGCGTCCTCGTTGCAGGGGCATTTCCTCTGGGCCGGCGGGCGCTCTTTTGGAGAGCGCCCGCCGGCCCAGAGGAAATGTCTGAATGGCCGCCGCGGTCTTCTGACCGCGGTGCGGTCATTTGGCGGCGGTACCTTGGCGGACGGCCTCCGCCGTCCGCCAAGGTCAGAATCAGGGCCATAGACTCTTCTGAGTTCCTTATTGACCTAATAGATTTATGGAGACAGGTCAGTGCACCCAATATCCTCTGGGGATTGGTGATTTGAATGTGATTCTTCAAACTCATACAGATAATAAAAGCCCTACTAAAGGACATCACCTACACACTGCCAAAGTGCTCATCATTTACTCAACATGGATGGGCTGTGGGATGTCTGGAGGACAAGGAGTGAACTCGATAGAGTCTATTCCTATTATTCCACAGTCCATTAGACTAATCAATTTTGTCTTGCTTCTGTGGAACTTTTGCTACGGTTAACTGATATATTACACATGCCATACACCCTGTCTGTTCACTCCCTAGTCTAACAGCAGATGGCCTTCCTAATGCACAGGGGATGAAGTGTCTGTGGCACCTCCCCTCTAACAACCTAATTGATGCTGTCTTCCATGCCAACCTTCAGATTTCCAATACAGATTCTTTTTATATATACCCCAGTTTGGTTGACAATTTGTCAGTTGTCTGGGAGACCTTTAAAGTATACATATAAGGGTATGTCCTGTGAAGGCTGCAATCTATTTGCACCTTGATAGCCACTGCTGAAAGTGAACTGAGGGACCTAGAGGAGAGATACGAGAAATAATCAGGGCACCTACCTAATATAATTGAGTCCCTTCTTGCCTTTAGGGAGCTGGCACATAGTGTGTACCGCTTCCTGAGCAGAGATGCCAGCTGAAAGTGAACACCCCAGTAAAACCCTGTCCTGGCTGTTGGAGAAGACCCATCAGAATGTGGTCATTCCATCTATTAGACATTACATTGACAAGCTGATGGGATGGAGTGTCGCTATATTGTGAGAGTTCAGTTCCTAATGTGAAAAGCTTCATAGGTCGAAGCTAGCGAAGAGGTAATCTTACATTGCTTTCTATTTTGATGACATGGAGCTTGCACGGATAGAGGAAGATGCTAGAACCTTCTTACAGGCACCCATACAAACACAAGAGATTATAATTGCCATATATGGGCTACCTAGAGGCAAGATCAATGGTTTTGGTGGGGGACCATGGAATTTTACAAGGCATACAAGGCTCTCCTGGTGCCATTGCTCGCTGATTTATACAGGAGTCTCTGGAGTCAGAGATGCTTCCTCCCAGTGTGCAGGAAGCATTAATCACTTCACTACTAAAACAAGGGAAGGACCCTCAGAACAGCAGCTTTGATTGGCTGATAACTCTCATTAATTTGGACAAAAAAATATTAGCTCAAATCGCTGCAAACCAACTGAACCTGCTGATGTGCAGATTAGCCTTTTCGGAGCAATCTGAGTTTGTCTCAGGTGGAGCTATTTCCAAAAAATTAAGACCATCGTTTGCCCTTCTCCACAGGATCTGGCTTGAGATCAACGCCATCTCAGTGTTCCTAGATATTGGGAAGGGATTCAAGTCTATAGAATGGCTCTATATGTTCAAAGTCATGTTCAGGCTGGGTGTCAGCCATATTCTTATTGGTCTCACACCAACCCCACTGCCAGGATTGAAATGAATGGGTGCACTTCACAGTCCACTTCAACTTATAAAGGCACTAAATAGAGCTATGCCCGTCTCCTCTGTGTTTGCTCTTGCTCTGCAGCCCTAGGCTACATGGCAATGGTCATACCACTTGCACCACAGCATTGAATTCACGGAGAAGCAGGTTCTACTATCATTGTATAAAGGTGATATTCTGCTATTTTCAGGGGCGGCTGCTGTCAGGGCAAAGTGGTGGAGTGGGGGCACAAAACAAAAAGACAAGAGAAATAGAAATAAAAAACGTACCTGACGCCCGCTGCATCACTGCTGCGTGCTGGTCTTCTGGCCCCACTCACTGCAAGCACAGGCTCCCAGTCTGCCCTGTGGCCAATCCTAATGCTGCTTTCATGCTGCTGGCAGCATGAGAGCAGCTTCAGGACTGGCCTGAGTGCCTTGGCTTTGTGCTCCCTGGCAGACTGGAAGCCTCTGCCTGCTGTCTCCAACCCGGCAACAGAGCTTGAGTTGGAGAGAGCTCAGTGCGCATGTGGGTTTGGCTGTCCTACGTTGGCCGGCAAACCCACATGCAAACTGTGGAGAGAGCACACCACTCCCTCTCCCTGACTGTCATTCCCCATGGCCCCACCCCCTTGAATAATAAAACAATAATAAACCTAGTTTATTATTGTTTAATTTTTAAAGTTTTGCAGATGTTGCTGCTGGCAAGGAGGCATCACTCCTCTGCATTAGTGAAGGAGCCGCTGCTGGCTCTTTCTAAAAAATCCAGAGATTAACCTCCCTCCCCTTATTGCAGGAATAATGTGCTTTCGAAAAATAACAAGTATTTGTTTTAACTGGAGGATATTTGAAATGTTTCCATTTACAGATTCCTTGGTTCAGCCACAGCTAGCTGACCCCTTCTGCTGGCGAGAGATATTAGTTTGCTCTTTGGGCATTTTTATTAATTGGAGCAAAGACAGATGCCACAGGACAACTACATCCCACTGCTAGACAGACTCAGCAATCAGGAGAAGTGTTGGATCTCGCTGCTGCTGATGTCAAAGGGGGTCTTACTAAAATGATAATGCAGCCTATGTTTTGGTACTTTTATAATAACATCTTGATGCCTCTAAGCCACTCCTTTTTTGGCACGGTTCAATCACTTCTCATTAGATTGATGGGGGATGGAGTCCCAGGCTGGCTTGGAAAGCTCTTACCAAGCTGTATGGCAGGGGCAGATTTGAGGTCCCTGCCCTAGAGAGATACTACCACACAGCCTAGTCCCATTATGCAGTGTACTGGTTTAACCCACAGAGCACGGAACCCCACCTGTCTATAGTAAAAGTCCAAATAACAATTGGAATCCTATGCATTAGTGTTATGTAACAAATGTCCAGACCAACACAACTAGTCCCACAGTTCACTGCACTTATTTGATGATATGGACCATGGCCGAAAGCAGACAGTGAAGTACCAATTTGTTCTCCTGATTTCCCCGTTTAGAAAGTCCTCATATACTTCCTACTACAGATAAAAGAGGTAAAAACTAGGCTTATGGAAGCAGGCCTGCAGAAAGTTGACCAATTCTTTGTGGCTGATAGGTTTCGTACCTTCAAACTGTATGGGGAGGGGCAGAAACTCAATATCATGAATAGATTTGATCACCTTAGAATCACACATGCTGTTAGTTCTTTCCCTGATGAACTGGATGAGTTCAACCCTCTCACACAGATGATCAGAGATCCTGGTGTGGAAGGGGGAGTTTAGATGTTGTATTGGCCATATGTCTCTGGACAGCACCTGATACGTAACTGAGCATTAGAGAAGTGGGAAACAGACATGGGGGAGAGGATTCAACTGTGGGTCTGGAAATATGTTACACACAAACAAAAGACATGTCCCTCAATTACCCGCATAAGCACTTCTTTAAGTTCTTACACATATTGTACTACTCCACTGACATGCTCTACAGGATAGACCCACATGGACCCTCCTATTATACAGGATACTGAGTTTATCCTGCAGGCTTTTACCAACTAGTGTGGGAATGCCCACTGATAACGACGTACTGGACTGAGATGCTGCACATAATTGGTGAAATTGTGTGCTTTATAGTTAGTTGCAACCCCTAAATATTTCTCCTGGGTTATGGTAAAGATTTTCTTAGATCAGAGCATAAATTAGTGACTGTCCAGCTTTTGTTTGCGAAGATCCAGCTCCTGAAAATGTGAATGAAATGCCTGACCCCAAAGATTATGGACCTGCTCAAGGACACTGCATACGGGGGGAGAAATGGGCAAAGGCTTTGCTAATATGCACATCCTACAAGTTACGGCCAAGGACTTACGGGCACCGCTCAGACAATACCTCAAACAACAAGGCCTATTAGACCAATAGGACTTCACCTGCCGCAATGCTGGAATGGGCAGTAAATGACAGATAGATGGATCACACTTCTTTAGACCTGAACCACCCAGTGTGACCCCTAAGGAACATCACGCTGCACTATTGACACATTGCTTACTTGAAATGTGCCACTGCAGCACCTGCTATACCTGTTGTCATTCCCTCTTTTATGGAATTTATGACACTTGTTTGTTATACATGAATAGGAGATGTACCAGAGATGTCTTTGGATGCTAGTTTATTAAAAAATGTACTGTAGTGCTATGAAAACCCTAATAAAACTTATTTAAAAAAGAAAGTTTACAAAGAAGATCCTGCAAAGTCCCATCATGTGCCAGAATGGATACACCCGATGCTTGCCTTTTTTAGTTAATTACTGTTAGAAATGGGGTCTTTGGTTGGTAGTCAGGTTACCCCCTGTCCAAGCAAGGACCCTCACCCTAGTCAGGGTAAAGGAGAATCACACTCAGTTAACCCCTGCTCACCCCTTTGGTAGCTTGGTACGAGCAGGCAGGCTTAACTTCAGAGATAATGTGTTAAATATTTGTACAGACGCACACATTAATACAGTGAACGACTACCAAACGACACTACACAGGTTTAGAAAAATATTTATTATTTTATGTAAATAAACAAGACCAAATAGGATAAAAATCAACAATATACAGTTAAAAATACGAATTTAACACTTAAAAGCATGAGAACAGTGTCTTGAGGCACAAATACTGCAAGTTTGTATTATGCAGTGTCATGTCGGAGTCATTTGCTACAATTCAACACCAATGGCGCCATTTACAGAGTCGTTCGACCTCCAGGTACAGTACCTTAGTAAACAAGTGGGAAACAGGCCGGTGCACGGAGTCGGGGAGCGAGGCCTCGGTGGCTCCGATGAGGAGTCTGTTCACGTACCATGGGACAGAAGGGAAGATGTATCATGCAGCGTGTCTGGTCCTTACTGCAGGGCGGTGGAGGTGAAGCGGTGCCAGATGTGAAGTCAGTCCCTTGGTTCCGGCAGATACGAAGTCCGTCGAAGTCACAATGCTGCACGGAGTCATGATGATGTCACAGGGCTGCAGGCACTGCACAGGTGTCGGTTCATCACTGACATTGGACTTACGACACTCGAGTGTCAATGAAGTCGGCAGGATCAAAGCCCGCAGTGACGTGAGGCCTACAGGGTCGTCAGACTTCTATGAGGTCCACTTCCTCGGGGCAGGCTGCTTTGTGGTTCCGGGGTAGCGGTGTCAGCCTGCAGGGTTGTTGGATAAGTTGCCCTCAGCGAGGTCCACGTTCTAGGGGCAGGCAGCGTTGCCGTTCCAAGCAGCGGCATCCTTTTCAAAGTCGCGCTGCAGCGTCCGGCATCGTTAGACTGTTTATTCTCCAGGAATTCACTTCCAGGGGCCAAGGAACTGGAATGACAACCTCTGGCAAGCAAGAGTCCACTGCAAGTAGACTCAGGTCTGGTTGGTGAAGACTTTGCTAACCCTGAGGCTTCAAAAGGGGAGGCAAGCTCTACTCCAAGCCCTTGGAGATTCTTCTCAAGCAGGGATGCAAAACAAAGTCAAGTCTCTGTCCCCTTGCACAGGCAGAAGCAGCAACTGCAGGATATCCAAACATAGCACAGTCACAGGACAGGGCAACACTTCTCCTCAGCTCTTCAGCTCCTCTCCAGGCAGAGGTTCCTCTTGAATTCTTGAAGTAATCTAAAGTCTTGGGTTTTGTGTCCAATACTTTTACCCCTTTCTGCCTTTGAAGTTGGCAAACTGCAAAGTAAAGTGTTTGTAAGATCCTTTCTTGTCCAGGCCAGGCCCCAGACACACACCAGGGGGTTGGAGACTGCATTGTGTGAGGGCAGGCACAGCCCTTTCAGGTGTGAGTGACCACTCCTCCCCTCCCTCCTAGCACTGATGGCTCATCAGGATATGTAGGCTACACCCCACCCCACCCCCCTTTCTGTGACTGTCTAGAGAGGTTCAAACAGCTAAACTGTCAAACTGTCCCAGACAGGGACTCCACAAACAGGCAGAGTCAGAGAATGGTTTAAGCAAGAAAATGCGTACTTTCTAAAAGTGGCATTTTCAAACAACAATTTAAAAACCAATTTCACTAACAGATGTATGTCTGAATTGTGAGCTCAGAGACCCTAAACTCCATATTTCTATCTGTTCTATCTGTTCCTAAAGGGAATCTGCACTTTAATAACATTTAAAGGCAGCCCCCATGTTAGCCTCACATAGGCCTTGCAACAGTGAAAAACAAATTTGGCAGTATTTCACTGTCAGGACATGTAAAAGACATAAGGACATGTTCCACCTTTAACATACACTGCACCCTGCCCATGGGGCTACCTAGGGCCTACCCTAGGGGTGCCTTACATTTATAAAAAGGGAAGGTTTAGCTCTGGCAAGTGGGTACATTTGCTGAGTCAAATTGGCAGTTTAAAACTTCACATACAGCCACTGCAGTGGCAGGTATAAGCCATGTTTACTGAGCTACTCATGCGGGTGGCACAACCAGGGCTGCATGCCCTCTAGTAGCATTTGATTTATAGGTCATGGGCACCTCTAGTGCACTGCATTAGGGACTTACTAGTAAATCAAATATGCCAGCCATGGAAAGCCAATTACACGCATACATTTGACATAGGAGCACTTGTACTTTAGCACTGGATACCAATGCTAAAGTGCCCAGAGTATCAAAAACAGAGTCCAGCACACATCAACAACCTGGGAAACAGAGGCAAAAAGTTAGGGAAGAACATGCCAAGGATGCCAAGTCTAAGAATTACTTTCATTTTTAGCATTGCAAAAATGACAAGCAATTTCTAGTATGCAAAGTGCTTTTAGTTAAAAATAATTAGGGTTGGCTGAAAGTGGCACTTATAAAGTGTGACCAGTTGGCAAGTAATATTGAGAACTGTAAACGGTTATATTGTGTGTGTAGTTTCTGAACTAGAACAATGGTTGCTGGGCCTAAACCAAAGTAGGTTGGATCTTCAAAATCCATATAAAGCTTTCATGTGCATGTTGTCATTTGAGAACATCTAGGAGGAACATTTAGAAAATAAAATAAGGAAGGTTTTTAGTCACCTTTAACTTGAGTTGGAATTGTAGATGACTAAGAGGGAGAAAGCTAAAATAAAGTAATTTTAAAATTAAAGAATGGGTAGTCTCCTACATAAATTATGAGTGTTGCCATGTATGAAGCAATCTCTAAACTCAGCACCAGAGAAACAAATAAAAAAAATGAATTTTCAGAATATGACCAATAGATGTAAAGGAGTGAACACACATCACAGACCTGGAGGATTGGATGTGCTAGGCATATCAAATTTGAATCCCCTGTCCTTGCCTTTTAAAAGGCCTGTGTCACACTCACTTAGCTGTAACCTAAGCATCACTAGTTTCTCCCCAGAGAGGTTAAAAAAAAAAAAAACTGGAATTCAGTCATATCTGTATAGCTCACAGAAACAGTAATTAAACCATCAGCTATTTTTCAGACACATCCAACTGGCCCATCAAAATGCCTTGGAATTAACATTCTAGAAGACATTTGAAGATCCCTCAGCCAGACCCCATGTCTTTCTTTAGATATCCCTAGACAATTCTCAAATATCTCTGGCATGCCTGAGACTCTGCAGACCAGATTCTCAGTATGCCCTCAGTAGGTTTTGCAGACTTTTTGCTGATGTACATTTCGTCATCTGCACTGCAGTGACTAATTAAACAGTGCTGCAGTTGGGGTTAGTAAAATGATCGTGGGCATAATAGGAAGAGGAGCAGGATAGGGAAGGAACCCTCGCTTAAAAAAACAGAAAACAGCAATCACTGTGAGGCAACCACCAGTGTTGGGAGAGTGTCACCGTTTGCCCTGAAGTGAGATGTCTGCAAATCCTCTCATTGACCATACGGCTCAGCTGGCCTTCAAACACCCCATATGTATGCCAATTGTTGCTTTATGGTAAATTACATAATGGTACTTGGTACATGGTTTTTACATCTGACACCTTTTACTTCATGTGTTATCTAACTACCACGCCACCACAGACTGATACATCACATTACTTTTGTAACTGCATGCATGTCAAGAAATAGATTTTAAGTTAGAAAATATCTTGCTACACGTTTTAATCTTTTGACACTCAATAGTAGTATTTGAAATGGGGAATGTACAATACCAGAGCAAAATGGCTTGAAAACAAACATGTGCACATAGGTAATGCTAATGCATTTTTCTCAAACTTTGCAGGATTCGAAAGCGCTTCCCCTAGGCCGATGGGATCTTTTGCTTCAGTGAGGAGTTTGGTAACGATAAACAATCAATTCACACCCAAACAACAAATTTAAACACCATGACCCATTTGGCCATGAAAGAAAACTCCAATCAATAAAAAAGTTTCAAAGCTTTATTTTATAACCACAAAGTCAAAGTCATGAAAATAGTGCACAAAATCAAATTGTAAAGGTAAATAAACACCATAGGCTGACCAAATCTACAGAACAAGTTTAATCTACTAAACATCAACACTATTAGATATTCAAGAATAATAATGCATATTAATAAAGCAGTCACTTGTGAGACAGAAACATGCGTTAATTCAGACTGCGAATACATCAGTCAGATCAGGTTACAAAAATTCAGAAAGATTTTGGATAGATTCTCCCTACTTCTAGCCAAATTAGGACAAGCATGTGTGGGAACGGACTAACACATGCGGGCAAAGGTCAAAAAGAAAAAAGAAAAATATATTATTTGGAAAATCATCTATCTCGGGCTAAGTTAACCTAGGTAAGAAAAATGAAAGCCAAGTGCCAGCATTCTAATTTTTCCTCAGAAAAATAGGCCAGGGTAAAATAATTCAATTTGCATTAGAATATACCTCTCCTAAATTGAGCATTCAATTCAGTTTCATCAGAAAGCATGTAGATCATCAGCAAAGTCTGTTAGAAGCACCGTCATGGGAAATGCAGAACACTGGCTGCACATGAAAATTCAGGAAACATCCGAAGGGTGAGTTAACAGAACAAGATTCAGAAAGGGACTGCCTGAAACTTAGTAAGTCCATCCCTAATTGGGAATACTCAAAACCGCTTGATTGGCCAATTCAATAGGTCCAAATTATGCAAAAGGGGCCATATCCATTTGAGTTATTAGCAGAAATCAAGTTTGCAACATCCACAAACTCTCCCAGGCTTTGTGAGAAGTTGTCTTTCCTTTCGTGTGACACCAATAGTTGGACAATTTGTACATCACTTGTTGCAATCCGCATTCTGTCCTATGACACAAGATGATTTCCACAGTTCTTGTGAGAAATGGGCTGTTAAACAATGGTACTACTTTATGTTCAGTCCTTGGGTCCTCATGTAACAAAATCAAGGACACTGTGAAATAAACTTACACATAATGCAGTAGGACTCCACTATTCATGAGAAACAACCAAACGAAAAAATTAATGTTAGAGAAAAATAGATGATGCAACACTTTTACGTTGCTGCAATATGAAGACTTCAGGCCTAGTTAAGCTAATATAAGAAATATAATGCATTATTATCGGCTTTAATAAAACACACATAGGCCCTCATTCTGACCTTGGCGGTCGGCGGAGAGGCGGCGGTCGGACCGCGAACAGACCGGCGGTATTAAAAATGGCATTCTGACCGCGGCGGTCACCGCCACGACCGACCGCCACTTCCCCACTCCGACAGCCACGGCGGTCATGACCGAGGGGCTGGAGTCTGCGCACTCCGGTCCGGCGGTCGACCCAAGACCGCCAACGGTATCATGACCCTGCTTACCGCCGCGGTTTCTGGCGTTCGGGAACCGCCATGCGAACCATGGCGGTAGGCACTATCGGGGCCAGGGAATTCCTTCCCTGGCACTGATAGGGGTCTCCCCCACCCCCCACTGCCCCACCGAGTCCTCCCCCCACACCCTCCACCCCCCTGCCACCCCCCAGAGGTGGTACGAACCCCCTCCCCACCCCACCCCGACATGCACATACACGCACCCCGACATGCACACACCCCCAACATGCACATATACACACCCCCTACACACACACATACACAACGGGGACACATACCCGCACACATACATGCCGACATGCGCACCCGCCGAACTACACACATTGCCCATAGGCACAGCAGCACTCCCCGCCCGCATGCACGCACTCACACACCCCCTCTACACACTCACACGCACACCCCCATGCACGCACACATCACACAACACCCCCCCACCCCCTCCCCTCACGGACGATCAACTTACCTTGTGCGTTGGTCCTCCGGGAGGTGACAGGAGCCATGGGGAGGTGACCGCCAACAGAAGACCGCCAACAGAAGACCGCCACACAGAAATGTGGGTCGTAATTCTGTGGGCGGTGTTCTGCTGGCGTGGCGGTGGAGGTTGACCAGTCTCCACTTTCCCGCCGACCGCCAGTGTGGCTGCTGGCGGTTTTCCGGCGGAACGCTCCCAGCGGTCAGAATGCGCACAGCGGCATACCGCCGCGGTCGGCGGTCTTCACCGCGGCGGTAACTCGGCGGTCTCGCGAAAAGACCGCCAAGGTCAGAATGAGGGCCATAATATGCAAAGTTAGGAATTCAGCATTTATAAAATATCAGAATATGACAAAACATTTCATTAATAATTGCAATCTTTGTCAAAGCATCACATTAATTATGACAGAGCTGTGCATTTATTTTTCTGCACACGTCATTTTATACTGATAAATCATGACAAACAACATAAATCAAACTAATTTCTACTAATTATAGTTATTCTAATGATTAAAATGTTTTTCAACATTGCTTTAAATCATGTTAGCACATTGCTCGTTATGGTACGTCCATCGTAAATGTAAAATGTGAGCACTTCATATCAGTGCAGCTTTTTCTCTATGTAGGCTTTTTAACGTGAATATAAATGTTGTCAAATGCTGAGTTCTAGTGCACTAAAAACATTATTGAGATATTCCAAAAGTAACAAGACATTAAAAATATGTCTCTGTCTTCAGTTTGTCCAGAGAATTAAGCAGATGTCATTAAACATTTCTGAATAAAGTACAGGATGCTGTTCTGATGAATGCAGGTACACACCGGGTTGTAATGCACTTATTGTATGCTTGGGACAGTCTTTCATATATAAATATTTTAATGAATGGTTTTTAACTCATTTTTTGTATCTTTTACGACAATTATTACAGAATAAGATTTTCCTGACTTAAATAAAATGTGCTGAAACCCACTGGAAACTAGTGCTTATTTTGGTTTTTTTAAACGTGCTGGTGCCGAAAGCTCTCCTTTGAAACTCGCAGCTGCTGAAATTAAATGTGCTAGCAAAGATTACTGAGACAGCGTAATCCTCACACCATCTCGGGCCTCTTTAATTAATTTAAGACCCTTTAGCTCACTCTTGCAGCTTTCTGCTTTCTCCTTTTGTGGCACTTTTTCGTTTTTCTTGACCTCCATTTTTCCCATATATGTCATTTGCTCGCAGTAAATGCCTGAGGCAGAAAAATAAGTGCTGGCCCTCAAAAATAAGTGCTGTGTCCCCAACAGAAACTACAGGCTCAAACTAAGCACTGCTGGAAACCATAAAAATATGTGACCATCATTTTCTAGTTTCTCATCTGGAGACCACCCAGGTGATAACACAGTAGGGAATGAGCTGCTACTACCTGCTACATAGTGACATTTATCTTTCAAAATAGCCAAAAACAAATTTAAAAATCAAAAATACATTGTCATTGCATGAGGCTCTTTTTTCATGTTTTCTCCCACATGCTCCCCACCCAGTGATCCACTTTCCCCCTGCCACCACCCCACCCCCAACCCTTTCCTTGGAGAACCCCCCCTTCATGATGGACTGATGTTGGTACAGTTCTGAAGCACTTTGGGTCTTCCTCTGCAGGCGAAACACTCTCGACCTCTAGCTTATCTCAACACCCTTGCTTTTGATGAGCTCCAATAACTCATCCATTGTTTTAATCTCCCTTATGTTATACATTTTATTATTGTACATAACTCTAAGAGCAGCTGGGAATTTAAGCTGCACCGATGCACAATACTTTTTAAATTCATCCGTCTGTCTCCCCAGCTCTCACTATTTGTTTATAGTTGCCCTAGATAAATCTGACCTGATCTCAAATAAAAAGTCTTCTCCTTCTAGTATTTTCTGCCTGAGAGCTGTAGTCAGAATCTTTTCCTTCAACTAATATGTTTGGAAGTTTATCAAAATCTTCCTGGGCTTTTTGTTATTTGGATTTCTTTTAAAAGAAACTCTGTGAATCCTCTGGATACCAGTCGCTATTTCTTCCAAGCTTTCCTCCAGCGAGCGCGAAGCGTTTAAAAGAGCACTCAGACACATTTTGAGATTTTCTCCTTCCACTCCTTCCGGAACATTTAGAACTCTCAAAATATTCCTCCTGGAGCTATTTTCTAACTGCTCCAACTTGTTTTGTAAGTCTTGGTCGCTTTCCTTTAATGATTTTATTTCTTCCTTATGTGCCCTCGTTTCCTCCTTCATTACTTCCACTGACTCTTTTAATACCTGAGTTCTTAACATTAGGAGATCCAGTTTTTTCCCAAAGCTCCACATGTCTCCCTTATCTTTCCTTGGTTTGATTCAGAAATCGCAAGGCCCCTTTTAATATCCTTTGACCGGGCAGAGAACACCTTCTCAATTGAGGAGTCTGATATGTTTGCAGCCGAAACTGAGCAGGGTAGGGATCGAAGACAGGGGTGTAGGATTGTGCGAGATAGCTAATTCCTCACTTGACTCTGCCATTGGTGCAAGTACTAAAAGAGCCGAAGTATCTGGTGGTTCAAATCTAGTTCCTGAATCCAGACAGTCCACCCTATGTCCTGGTTGCGAGAGATCCAAGTTCTCTATGCTCTCCCTGCTACCTTGGGGAGGCCAAATGTTGGCTAGGATGCTGCCAAAGGCAATTGCAGCTGACCCTGCGAATGGTTCTCTGTGTGATGGTCCCCTGCACCCTCAATACTAAAGGTCCCTGATAAGCTACAACCCACTGCTCCTAGTTCACTAAAGAGCTTTGTTGAGGATCTTACCTTAAGGTAGGACTTTAACGAAGGAGTATTTTTTACCCTGGATTTAACAGCAAGAGTTTTATTTCCTCACTTTGGGATTTTTAAAACTGCAGTTCTCATTCCCTTTTGAACGTTTCAGTTTTTGTTTTAGTGATAGTCAGGGTTTGCCCTTTCTTGTTCTCTGCTTCACCTCAGAAAACCAGCTTTGCTCCGGTCAGTTCCCTCCTGTTTCCTCCACCAGACAGCTCCTACCTTTTCATGCCGATCAGCTCCTTCCCTGAGAGGGGGCCACACCACGACCCCTTCCTCTCGGTGCCTTCGTGCTTCCTCCTCCTCTGCTGCTGTCCTCAGCATCTCCAAGTTCTCCTCGACAGACTGTAGCCCATCAGTGCTGGTGCCTCGTCAAGAGTGTCTAAGCTCCCAACCAGCCTGCTTCCAGCTGGTTAACACAAGAGGCCTGTCGGGACCTCGAAAGGTAGCCCCCCAGTCTAGGGGGCCTACACACATCAGGACTGGTGCGGGCGGTGTCATCTCACAACCTCAAAGCTCGTAGTGAGGAGGACCTAGGTAAGTGCTTCAGTGCCCTGCAGTCCCTGCAGCCACCATATTCTCCCTCTTCGAAAGGCTCTAGAGCCTGGATCAGAAAGGCTTTATTAGAGGCAGATATCTATATGAACTTACTTTTAACGTGATTGGGGCAATAGACTTGGCAACTACCTACAAAACCCCTGTAGGTATCATAACTCTGGATGCTATGAAGGCTTTTGATTGGGTCAATTGGGAATGCTTAACTTTGATCTTGAGGTGTTTTAATTTAGGTGACAAATTCTGCAGGTCCATTAGACAGATTTATGATGCCCCTCTGCAAGAATTTGTGTAAATGGGAAACCAACAAAGTCCCTTGGGATATCCAGAGGTACTAAGCAAAGTTGCCCTTTCTCCCTCTGTTGTTTGACTTATATATAGAACCCTATGCCAGGAAAATAAGGCAGGATCCTGTAATAGCTCCCTTCAATTGGAAGCACTGGGAGAGAAAGGTAGCAATGTATGCGGATGACTTAATGGTGAATACTACAGATTTGTCAACTGCATTTCCAGCACTGCTGAGACTAGCTGAGGATTTTGGTACAGTCTCTAGATATCATGTAGGCCCAGAGAAGATGGAAATAATGTCCTGGAATCAGGAGGGGGACACATGGCAAGGGAAGGCAGAAATGAGGTATCTATGCCTAGTGATAACCCAGGACATTGAACAACTTGCAGTAAGGAATCATAAGAGCTCCTGGAGGATTGCCGTAAATGAATGAGGGGATGGGCTCATCTCCCATTGACGATAATGGAGAGAGTTAACCCAGTCAAGATGACAATTTTGCCCAGGATAAATGTTATCCATAATTCTATCCCACTCCAAATGAATGGAAGATATCTCGACAAGATCCAACAAGCCATAGGTTCTTTCATTTGGGCCTCCAGGGGTGCCAGGATTGCATGGAAAAAGCTATGAAGAAGGTGAGAGAAGGGAGGATTATCATTGACCGGCTTACAACTCTATGCATGGGCATTTCAACTGAGGAACTGAAGGGTGTTGTTTGCCTCACAGGATACTACACCAATTGGTGCTATGTTCGGGCCATGACAGAAACCATGCCGGAGCAGCCAATCATTTCCTTTAAAAATTTCGTGACCCAAAGTTCTTCAAGAAAGTAAAACTTAAGATCTTGAAAGATGTGGCAAAAAGTTGGTATCAAGTAAAAACAACAAATAAAATAGCCGACTACAGCCAGAATGCACCAAACTGGGACTCCCCAGGCACACCAGAAAGCTTAAAAGACACGCTAGCCAAATCAATTAGGGATGCAGGTTTTGAGTTCTGGGGCGACCTCCTTAGGGAAGGAGCAGTACTCCCCTGGGAAGAGTTAAGGGACAAGACCGGGGGCACTTTGTCAAGATTTAAATACATTCAGCTGAAAGATTGGACACAGAACATTCAAATGAGTCTGTGTGGGGGAACCCTCTAGCAGAGAATTTGCTGAGTGGCTCCCCTCGCATTAATAAGGCGTCAGTCTCATATTGGGAAATGTTTGAGTTAATTGACGGCAAATATAAATTGCCTGAGTATCTTTGAGAAGACACTATGCTTCGGGAACAGATACAGATGGAGTGGCAAGAAACAATTAAAATCTTGTTTGATGTAGTAGAACCTGCCACTTTGAGGAAAAATCATCTGTAATCAATACATAGAGTCTATATCTCCCCAGTAAAGCTTACCAAAATAAAGAAAGGGGGAGTGGTGAACTGTGCAAAATGTGGGGCTCCAAATGAAATAGATATCCACATGTTTATGGAGTGTCTGGCTATTAACTCCTTCTGGGTTGAGGTGTTGGGAACGCTCTCAGAGATATTGGGGAGGAAGATTTCAGTGAGTCTCCCCCTTATCATTTTCAGGAAGCCACACGATTTGAAGGGTTGGACTAAAGAAAAGAGGAGCTTGCTGTTTTATTCCATTCTTTTGGCAAGAATGGAGATCTGTTTAAAGTGGGTAGCAGTGTTTTTGTTCACCTTTCAGTCACACAGGACGCTCCTAGAAAAGGCTGAGTGGGTGAGATCGGTTTCCTCTGGCTTAGGTCACCTCCATTTCCTTTTGGAAAGTGAGAAGGTTGCGGTGTGGAGGTACGACAGACGTTTTGAGGTTTATTTTCATATGGTGGGGTCCAAACTGGGGTGGCAAGGTGAGCAAAAGAACCATGGATTAAACCCAGATCTGTGACTGGAGTCAGTGTTTGAAAAGCTTCAGCATTCTGTTCATCATTCCTTTTCGTTGCTCCAAGTAAAACTTAATGTCTCTTTGAGGGAAAAGCAACTTTAAGAATTTTACCACTTAGTTGCACAGTTTTTCCGGTGGCCATCAGACAGCCTTCTGCTCTCCCAAGTACAGGAACAAAAGAGGACTGCCAAAGAGGGAGGAGTTAGCTCCTCCTTGCAGGCATATACACAGGGTATTGGCCCAATAGGTGGAATTCAAAAGAGAAGACGCTTTTTACAGGCAAATGGCAATCACACTCGAAGAGAAGCTATCCCTTTGTTCAGGTAGACAGACTGGTGGTGGAAACAGAGATCCGGAACTAGGTATCAACTTGTTTTTTTTCTGTGGGCGCGCAGCCCACAGTTAGTCACACCTCTAATGTGGGCTACCAAGCTCCCCACACCGAGATTGTGGCTCAGACATCTTGGGAGTGGGCAAAATAATTCACTCAGGGATCACTAAGTTGGCACATGTAGCCAGGAGTCATCATAATGCAGGAGGGACCCCGACTGCCTACTGGCTTCTAACCACTTCATCCCCCCAGGGCACTTTCTGGGGATAAATATGACACTCTGAACCTCATCACATTTAGACTGGAGAGATGACTGAAGAAGTACTGCCTTGCTGACCCTTAGAACTGGCAGGAGAGGCTGCACCAACCGCTGGACTGCACCTGCTGCTCCTTGGGATAGTAAAGAGAGGTCTTTGCTTGTAGTGCCTGATTCATGAAAAGTTGTTCCAGAGTCCCGACAGGAAAGGTGAACTCAGAGAGTCAGTCTGCTGGCTCCCTATGTCAGCATGAGGGCCATAAAAACTGAAGTAGCCCGTTCTAGCTAGTTAGTAGTCACTTTCATCTAATTACCGCTAACTTCCAACATGGAAACAGGATGCCCACTCCTTGGTGCTCAAAAGTTGCAACCTACTGTCCCAATCAGAGTGCAGATTGGTCAATCAAGATGAACAGTAGCCCTCACCAAAGTTAACTACTGGATGTTGGCTCAAAGATGACTTTGAAGGAACCCAACCCCTGTGGCCAGAGTCACCCCACCTCAACTGTGGACCCGGAAATAACTCCAGGAAGGTCCCAGTTGACAACACAGCACCCTCAGGGTCTTTCAGCATCCTCAAAATCCTGCATCCGGACCACTAAATTAAAGTCTATGTGGTCCTTATGTAAATTGTTGAATTAAAGTTGAGACTACTTTGATGACAAGGTAACTGTTCAAGTATTCCTTATTGGTCCCCCTGACTTTCTCTTTTTCAGAACTGGTCACCCAGGCCAACTGTTTAAACATTTTTAAAAGCTTCAAAACTTTAAGGTTACCAATGCTTGTTAGCGTTTTCAACTAAGAAGCTGAGATTTATGTTTAACTTAAAAATCTACATCCATGGAACCATCTGGGGGGTTTGTTCATTTTGGTATTGAAAAAATCATAAAAATATGATCTATTTTTTTTAAATTGGTGTTCAATTTATTTTGTGTTCTGTGACTTTCTAATTCTATTGTTTGGTGCATCTAAGTGCTTTACTTTGGTTGCTTTGTTTAAGTCTTGTTGTTCAGTCACAGCTAACAAGGGTTGAGCAAGAGGTTTTACAAAGTAGCCTAACTGGACCCAAGATGGTTTCACGAGTATATGAGATGGTGAGATCACACAACCATTGTGAGAAAACAGGGCTGATTGCAGAGGCTCCCTAACTTTTTGCCCCCATTTTCCACTTTTTGCTGGTGTTTTCGTGACTCTGATGGTGCCCTGGGTACTGCTAACCAGTCCCAGGGCCTGTGCTCTGTGTAAAATGGATATTCAAATTAAGCTAATTATAATTGGCTAAGTTAACCTACCTATAAGTCCCTAGTATATGGTAGGGCATGTAGGTTTAGGGACCACAGCATAGGTAGTGCACCCATAGGTGCACTGCTGAGGTGCCCAGTGTCATTTTGAAGGCAGGCCTGCCTTGCTGGCTGATTTTAAATTAAAGTTATATGCAAATTCGACTTTGGAATTAAAAGTAGTTCCAAAGTCTTAAACTACCTTATTTTTACATATAAGTCACCCCTAAGGTGTGCCCTATGTGCCCCTAGGGCTGGGTGCCATGTAACTATAAGCAGGGACTTTATGAAAATAGTTTTATAAGCCCTGGTGAGGTAAAAAAAGCCAAATTTGTTTTTCCCTCATTGTAGTAAATGGCCTTCATAGGCTAGAATGGGGAGACTTTATTTTAATTTTTAAAGTCTCCTTAAATAATGCATACCAAGAGTTTGGTATCAAATTAATTGTTGTAATCAATCCCACAACTTCCAGTTGTTGGATTTAATATAACTTGTTCAGGTAAAGAGTTTTAAACTTTACCTGAAAAGTTGCCAATTTCAGCCCTGCATTGTTTTTGCTGCTGTGCTCTGATTGGCCAGCCTGTAGCAGCTTGGCCAAGCTGCCTTGATGAGGTGTGAAGTGGCCTGGCTTCACACAAAGGAATGTGCCTGTGGGAGGGAATCTTCCCTCACCAGATGGTGAGGCAGGAAGGGGGAGGGCTGCCAAACTGGTCTTCAAAGGCAGAGAAGGACGTTTGGAGCAACCAGCAACACCCCCACAGCCTGCAACCCCAGACAACTAGGTGCCCCCTTGATTAGAAGAGGGCAGGAGAGGGGTGTGTTTATGATTTTTAGCCACACCAGTGGGTGGGCTCAGCCAGATGTAACCTCCAAAAATCAGATTCAGCCATGATGGATTTTTAGAGAATGGTGCCTCCTGGGATTGATTTTTGCCACACTTCCCAGGAAGTGGTCATCACAGGGGGAACGACCCTGCACCTGATTGGAGAACCAGGACCCCCCTGCTTTTCACCCAAGAGCAAGGATAAAACTGGCAGACCTGCACCCACACCTCGGTTCCCTACCACATCCAACAAGGAAGAACAACAGAAGAAGAAGGACTGCCCTGCTGGACCCCTGGCCTGCACCTAGAACCTGAACTCAGAAGGACTGCACCAGCTGCACACTTGGGCTTCACCAAAAGAAGGACTTTGCCTGGCTTCAACTGGTTCAAGGAGGGACTCCCTGTTTGCTACAGGTGAAAAATTGCTAACCAGAGTCCCCTGCACCAACTCCTGAAGAAAGTGACCAGCTAACCACTGTCCAGTGGCCAAAGAGGAGTTTGCGCAGGTGCATTCTGGGATTTGTAGTCCGCACCCCCCCAAGGACCATCTCAGAACTTCTGGACCCTTGGGGTGAGCTGTGGACCTCAAAAGAACCTTAAAAGGACATCTGGGACTAGCCCAAGAAGTTTGGAGAAGTTTGGACAACTTTTGAAAAAAAGCTCCATAGAGGGACCGACCCACCGCGGCAACTCTAGCCAGCTTGCCTCAACCGCGACCGGCCTGATTTGCTGGTTCGTCCCGGTAAAGAAAAATCTCCGGAAAAGAGACTAAGTCGGAAGGTAAAAAGTTGACCGGGATCTCCCAGCCAGCGTCTCCGAGGAGGGCTCCATGGACGTCGGATCAAGATCCAGGTTTACCCCGGTCGAAGGATTTTCACCTCGAAAAAACGACTAAGTCCGAAGGTAAAAATCTCCACCGATGATTCCAGCATTGCGTATCCGGAGAAGGGCTCCAGGAGGTCGGATTGGACTGGCAGGTTCGTCCCGCTGAAGAAAATCTTCGAAAAAAAAGACTAAGGCGGTCATTCTGACCGCGGCGGTCGCTGCCCGCCAAGCGGTTCCCGCCGAAAGACCGCGGCGGGCATTCTGGCTTTCCGGCGGGGCCGGTGGGCGACCGCCAGAAGACCGCCGGTCGGCCCAGCGGGAAAGCCCCTTCAACAATGAAGCCGGCTCGGAATGGAGCCGGCGGAGTTGCAGGGGTGCGACGGGTGCAGTGCAGACAGTGAAAATCTTTGTGGGGCCCTGTTAGGGGGCCCCTGCACTGCCCATGCCAGTGGCATGGGCAGTGCAGGGGCCCCCAGGGGCCCCACGGCACCTGTTCCCACCATCCTGGTTCTGGCGGTGGACACCGCCAGAAACAGGCTGGCGGGAAGGCAGTCGGAATCCCCATGGCGGTGCTGCAAGCAGCGCCGCCATGGCGGATACCCTGGGCCAGCGGGAAACCGCCGGCTCCCCTTTTCTGACCGCGGTCAGAATCGCCCAGGAAGCACCGCCAGCCTGTTGGCGTTGCTTCCGCCGCCCTCCGCCATGGCCGTTATGGACCGCCAGGGTCAGAATGACCCCCTAAGTGTGAAGGTAAACTTTTAACCGAGGCCTCCCGCGGCCTGTAGCCGAGCAGGGCTCCATCGTGGTCGGCCTTAAACTTTGACTTTGCCTCGGTCGAGGTGCAACCAGATGACCCGATTGGCGCTTTTTGTTTCTAGGCGCTAAAAAATTATAATTGTTTAAAAATTCATATCTCCGGTTCCCCTTATCCGATTTTATTCGTTTTGGTGTCGTTTTAAAGATAAACATATAATCTATTTTTATAAATTGGTTTTGGATTTTTAAACTGTTTCCTGTCTTTTATTTAATTACTGTTTTGTGATATTTGAATGTGTTGGAAAATGGGTTATTGGTAAGGGCAGGTAGGTACCTACACCTAGCAACAAGCCACCAACCTCCACTTAGGTACAGTTAGGTCTCAGTAAATTAATCCCAGCTCAACCCTTGGTAGCTTGGCAACGAGCGTCAAGGCTTAACTTAGGAGACAGTGTGTAAAGCATTCAAATATCACAAAACAGTAATTAAATAAAACACAGGAAACAGTTTAAAAATCCAAAACCAATTTATAAAAATAGTTTATATTTTTATCTTTAAAATGACACAAAAACGAATAAAATCGGATAAAGGGAACCGGAGATATGAATTTTTAAAGAATTATTATTTTTCTAGCGCTTAGAAACAAAAAGCGCCAATCGGGTCATCTGGTTGCACCAGGACCGGGGCAAAGTCAAAGTTTCAGGCCGACCGCGATGGAGCCCTGCTCGGCTACAAGTCGCGGGAGGCCTCGGTTAAAAAGTTACCTTCTGACTTAGTCTTTATTTTGAAGTTTTTCTTCACCGGGACGAACCTGCCAGTTGAATCTGACCTCATGGAGCCCTTGTCCGGATACGCGATGTGGGTTTACTCGGTGGAGACTTTTACCTTCGGACTTAGTCGTTTTTTCGAGATGAAAATCCTTCGAACGGGGTAAACCTGGATCTTGATCCGACGTCCGTGGAGCCCTTCTCGGATACGATGGCTGGGAGGTCCCGGTCAACTTTTTACCTTCGGACTTAGTCTCTTTTTCGGAAGAGGGCCCCAAAAAGTATTTCAGTGTCTGCCCAGCAGACACTGAAATACGCGACGGGTGCAACTGCACCCGTCGCACCTTCCCACTCCGCCGGCTCAATTTTGAGCCGGCATCCTAGTGGGAAGGTTGATTTGCCCTGGGCTGGCGGGCGGTCTTTTGGCGGCCGCCCGCCAGCCCAGGGCAAATGTCAGAATCACCGCCGCGGTCTTTCGACCGCGGTGCGGTGTTCTGACGGCGGTACCTTGGCGGACGGCCTCCGCCGTCCGCCAAGGTCAGAATGACCCCCTTAGTCTCTTTTTCTGAGATTTTTCTTTACCGGGACGAACCACCAAATCAGGCCGGGTCACGGTTGAGGCAAGCCGGCTAGAATTTCCGCGGCGGGTCGGTCCCTCTCTGGAGCTTTTTTTCAAAAATTCTCAAATCTTCTCCAAACTTCTGGGGCTTCACCCAGATGTTCTTTTAAGGTTCTTTTGGGGTCCACAGCTCACCCCAAGGGTCCAGAAGTTCTGTGATGGTCCTTGGGGGGTGCGGACTTCAACTCCCAGAATGCACCTGGCGCAAACTCCTTTTTGGCCACTGGACAGTGGTCAGCTGGTCACTTTTCAGGAGTTGGTGCAGGGGGACTCTGGATAGCAATTTTTCACCTGTAGCAAACAGGGAGTCCCTCCTTGAACCAGTTGAAGCCAGGCAAAGTCCTTCTTGTGGTGAAGCCCAAGTGTGCAGCTGGTGCAGTCCTTCTGAGTGCAGGTTCCAGGTGCAGGCCAGGGGTCCAGCAGGGCAGTCCTTCTTCTCCTTTAGTTCTTTTCTTCTTGAAATCTGGCAGGGATCTGAGGTGTGGGGGCAGGTCTGCCAGTTTTATCCTTGCTCCTGGGTGAAAAGCAGGGGGGTCCTGGTTCTCCAATCAGGTACAGGGTCGTCCCCCTGTGATGACTACTTCCTGGGAAGCGTGGCAAAAATCCATCCTAAAAGGCAACATTCTCTAAAAATCCAACATGGCTGAATCTGATTTTTGGAGGTTACATCTGGCTGAGCCCACCCTCTGGTGTGGCTAAAAATCATAAACACACCCCTCTCCTGCCCTCTCCTAATCTAATCAAGGGGGCACCTAGTTGTCTGGGGTTGCAGGATGTGGGGGTGTTGCTGGGTGCTCCAGATGTCCTTCTCTGCCTTTGAAGACCAGTTTGGCAGCCCTCCCCCTTCCTGTCTCACCATCTGCTGAGGGGAGTTTCTCTCCCCCAAGCACATTCCTTTGTGTGAAGCCAGGCCACTTCACACCTCATCAAGGCAGCTTTGACTAAGCTGCTGCAGACTGGCCAATCAGAGCACTGCAGCATAAACAATGCAGGGCTGAAATTGGCAACTTTTTAGGTAAAGTCTATAACTCTTTACCTGAACAAGTTATATTAAATCCCACAACTGGAAGTTGTGGGATTTATTACAACAATTAATTTGATACCAAATTCTTGGTATGCAACATTTAAGGAGACTTTAAAATTTAAAACAAAGTCTCCCCATTGTAGCCTATGAAGGCCATTTACTTCAATGAGGGAAAAACAAATTTGGCTGTTTTTACCTCACCAGGGTTTATAAATCTATTTTTATAAAGTCCCTGCTTATAGTTACATGGCACCCAGCCCCAGGGGCACATAGGGCACACCTTAGGGGTGACTTATATGTAAAAATAAGGTAGTTTAAGACTTTGGAAGTACTTTTAATTCCAAAGTCGAATTTGCATATAACATTAATTTAAAAGCAGCCAGCAAGGCAGGCCTGCCTTTAAAATGACACTGGGCACCTCAGCAGTGCACCTAGGTGTGCACCACCTATGCTGTGGTCCCTAAACCTACATGCCCTACCATATACTAGGGACTTATAGGTAGGTTAACTTAGCCAATTATAATTAGCCTAATTTGCATATTGATTTTACACAGAGCACAGGCCCTGGGACTGGTTAGCAGTACCCAGGGCACCATCAGAGTCAGGAAAACACCAGCATAAAGTGGAAAATGGGGGCAAAAAGTTAGGGGGCCTCTGCAATCAGCCCTGTTTTCTCACACAAGCCCCCCCCAGCCCACACGCCCAGGAGACTCAGCCCAACCCTGGGAGAGTCTTCCTGGCTTGTTAGGCGAGGAAGACAGTGAAGAAAACTGGCTGTCCCTTTGCAGGGCCTACTCTGCCTTACATCCTCCTGTCATGGTCACTCCCTCTGGGTAGTGAAGCCATCCCAACAGTGAAAGGACCCATCTCAAACTGAAACTTCCCTCTAGGGGGGTCTTCCTCCTCTCTCTCTGCCAACTTGGGTAGTGAGGTGCCCACCTCCCCTACTCCTAACTTTGCTAGGGCAACACCTAGCTTACCCAAAGAGGTCACCCAACACTTGAGCAACCCCACCATGACCAACAGGGTCAGGGGGCCTACTTTGCTATTGGCCCTGGGGTCTGCCTCCCAGGCCAAGTACAGTGCTGCCAGGAAGGCTAGCACCCAGCAGAGGCTACTGACAGCTGTCAGTACCCAGAACCACACCCTAAGCTCTCCACTGACAGGTGGCTGAGCTGCTTTAGGGGCAACTTTGGGGTCCTGGCACCCCTTTTGCTGTCTAGAGTGGGGGGCTACCACCTCCTGTGGCAGACACCCTCCTTCCACTCTCCCTTCTGTCAGTGCAGGGGCAACACCCTGCATCTGGACAGCTGCCTGACTACTCAGGACTTCCTTGGGGTCAGGGGAGGCCTCACCAGTGCCAACTCTGGGCTCCCCCTCTACTGGGGCAGAAGGCCTTTGGCTCCCTGGAACTCTCTTTAAGAGTGGCCTACCCTTCTTTTTCTTCTTTCCTTTTCCTGGGGACCCCTGTCTCCTAACTGTAGGGACTGACTCCCCAGGACTTTGGTTTGGGGGGGCGCCCTGGGCGACCGCCCCATCTGGGACCAGACCCACCTCTGGGAGGTCATTGCCCAGGATACAATTTAGGGGGAGGTCAGCACTGACTACCACCCTAAACCAGTCAAGGATACCCTCCCTCTCTAGGGGCACTATGGCTACAGGTTTGGTGGTGACCTCCCCTGTGGCTATCCTGACTTTCCTTGTCTCTCCTGGGACATACATGTCTGGGGTCACTAACCGGTCACTCACTATAGTGTGACTGGCACAGGTGTCTCTCAGGCCAGTGGTAGGGATCCCATTCACCTGAATGGGGTGGAAGTGCCTACTTCCACCCTCAGGGATCACCAGCTTACCATCTGGTCCTGTCTCCCAGCTCAATGCTAGGAGGACTTCATCATCTGAGGAGTCCTCCTCTATGGCTACACTGGACAGCCCAGTGCTAACCACCTTCTTTGGACAGGCTGCATCTCCTCTGAAGTGACCTGTCTACTGACAGTCAAAGCAAGCCCTACTGTCCAAGAGCTTTTTTAACCCTGGGTCTCCCTGTCTCTGCTTGTCAGAGTGGGAGTGGGATTTACTCTCCTCCTTCTTAGGGTTCTGGGGTACAGAGGGAGTCTCTGTGGTGGGCTTACCACCTCCCTCCTTAGGTTTTTGGGGACCTGCCCCCCCTTCTTGGAGTCTCCCCCCTGGGACTTGACAACCACCCTGGTTCTCAACCACTCATCAGCTGCCTCCCCTAGCTCTCTAGGGTTGGTCTGCTTAGAGTCCACTAGATGCTGGCGTAACCTTTCTTGGGTACAATTGGTCAAGATGTGCTCTCTCATGATCAGATTGTATAACCCCTCATAAGTATTTACTTTGTTACCAATAATCCAGCCCTCTAGTGCCTTAAGTGAGGTGTCTACAAAGTCCACCCAGGACTGGGTGCTTGTCTTTTGGGTGTCCCTAAACTTGAGCCTATACTGCTCTGGGGTCAGACCAAACTTTTTAGTCAAGCAACTCTTCATACTGGGGTATGAGTCTGCATCCTCCCCACTCATGGTTAGGAGCCTATCCCTCCCAGAGTTGGGAACTAACTCCCAAAGAAGTGAACCTCAGTACTGAGGCTTGACTCTCCTCATCTGGAGGGCCCCCTCAAAGGCCCCCAGCCACTTATCTATGTCATCCCCCTCTACATAGGCAGGAACCACCCCCTTGGGTAATCTGGGGCAAACTCCCCCACCCATGGACACCTCAACTTCTCTGTCGCTGCCACCATCTCTTTTCTCTTTCTTTGCCCACTTTTTCTTTTCTAGGGCCAGCTTCTCTGCTTCCAAAGCTATGTATGCTAGCTGGGCCTCCAGCTCTCTTTCTCTGATGGATGGGTTCTCTCCTCCTGAAGGGACCCCCTTCCCACCACTAGCTTTGGATCTGCCCCTGGTGACTGTATTTACTGAGGACCGTTCTTCCTCATCCTCACTTAGGCTCAGATGCCTTCCCTCCCCTGAGTGGTTAGAGCTAGCATCCTCCCCTTTTTCTCCCTCCTCTGGAGCTTCCTCTGACTCTACCTCTTGGGCCTCAGCCCATGCTGTCAGGGATTTGATCAGGATTTGCTTCCTGAGATCAGTGGTTGCAGGCAACCCTCTTTCAATACACAACCCCCTAAGCTGGACTACTGTCAGTGTGGGTAGGCTAGCCAGATCAAGCTCCATGGTTCCCTGGTTTTGTGTCAACAAAAACTTTTTGCAAAAATTGGAAACAATAATTTAGAAAAATTACAAAAATTCAATAATTGAAATTAATCCAAATTAATAAAAAAAATAAAAAAAAATGAAAAAAACATTTTTTTGCACTAGGACAATTTAAAGGATTTTTAATTCGTTTTACTTAAAACTGTAACGTGATACTGAACACAAGTACAGGATCCCACCGCTGCCACCAAAAATGTTGGAAAATGGGTTATTGGTAAGGGCAGGTAGGTATCTACACCTAGCAACAAGCCACCAACCTCCACTTAGGTACAGTTAGGTCTCAGTAAATTAATCCCAGCTCAACCCTTGGTAGCTTGGCAACGAGCGTCAAGGCTTAACTTAGGAGACAGTGTGTAAAGCATTCAAATATCACAAAACAGTAATTAAATAAAACACAGGAAACAGTTTAAAAATCCAAAATCAATTTATAAAAATAGTTTATATTTTTATCTTTAAAATGACACAAAAACGAATAAAATCAGATAAAGGGAACCGGAGATATGAATTTTTAAAGAATTATTATTTTTCTAGCGCTTAGAAACAAAAAGCGCCAATCGGGTCATCTGGTTGCACCAGGACCGGGGCAAAGTCAAAGTTTCAGGCCGACCGCGATGGAGCCCTGCTCGGCTACAAGTCGCGGGAGGCCTCGGTTAAAAAGTTACCTTCTGACTTAGTCTTTATTTTGAAGTTTTTCTTCACCGGGACGAACCTGCCAGTTGAATCCGACCTCCTGGAGCCCTTGTCCGGATATGCGATGTGGGTTTCCTCGGTGGAGACTTTTACCTTCGGACTTAGTCGTTTTTTCGAGATGAAAATCCTTCGACCGGGGTAAACCTGGATCTTGATCCGACGTCCGTGGAGCCCTTCTCGGATACGATGGCTGGGAGGTTCCGGTCAACTTTTTACCTTCGGACTTAGGGGGTCATTCTGACCATGGCGGTAATTACCGCCATGGCGGAGGGCGGCGGTAGCACCGCCATCAGGCTGGCGGTGCACCGCTGGGCATTCTGACCGCGGCGGTTCAGCCGCTGCCAGAAACGGAAAGTCGGCGGTGTACCGCCGACTTTCCGCTGCGCCATGGGGATTCTGACACCCCCTACCGCTATCCTGTTCATGGCGGCTCTCCCGCCATGAACAGGATGGCGGTAGGGGGTGCCGCGGGGCCCCTGGGGGCCCCTGCCGTGCCCATGCAAATGGCATGGGCACGGCAGGGGCCCCCGTAAGAGGGCCCCAAAAAGTATTTCAGTGTCTGCCCAGCAGACACTGAAATACGCGACGGGTGCAACTGCACCCGTCGCACCTTCCCACTCCGCCGGCTCAATTCTGAGCCGGCATCCTAGTGGGAAGGTTGATTTGCCCTGGGCTGGCGGGCGGTCTTTTGGCGGCCGCCCGCCAGCCCAGGGCAAATGTCAGAATCACCGCCGCGGTCTTTCGACCGCGGTGCGGTGTTCTGACGGCGGTACCTTGGCGGACGGCCTCCGCCGTCCGCCAAGGTCAGAATGACCCCCTTAGTCTCTTTTTCTGAGATTTTTCTTTACCGGGACAAACCACCAAATCAGGCCGGGTCACGGTTGAGGCAAGCCGGCTAGAATTTCCGCGGCGGGTCGGTCCCTCTCTGGAGCTTTTTTTCAAAAATTCTCAAATCTTCTCCAAACTTCTGGGGCTTCACCCAGATGTTCTTTTAAGGTTCTTTTGGGGTCCACAGCTCACCCCAAGGGTCCAGAAGTTCTGTGATGGTCCTTGGGGGGTGCGGACTTCAACTCCCAGAATGCACCTGGCGCAAACTCCTTTTTGGCCACTGGACAGCGGTCAGCTGGTCACTTTTCAGGAGTTGGTGCAGGGGGACTCTGGATAGCAATTTTTCACCTGTAGCAAACAGGGAGTCCCTCCTTGAACCAGTTGAAGCCAGGCAAAGTCCTTCTTGTGGTGAAGCCCAAGTGTGCAGCTGGTGCAGTCCTTCTGAGTGCAGGTTCCAGGTGCAGGCCAGGGGTCCAGCAGGGCAGTCCTTCTTCTCCTTTAGTTCTTTTCTTCTTGAAATCTGGCAGGGATCTGAGGTGTGGGGGCAGGTCTGCCAGTTTTATCCTTGCTCCTGGGTGAAAAGCAGGGGGGTCCTGGTTCTCCAATCAGGTACAGGGTCGTCCCCCTGTGATGACTACTTCCTGGGAAGTGTGGCAAAAATCCATCCCAAAAGGCAACATTCTCTAAAAATCCAACATGGCTGAATCTGATTTTTGGAGGTTACATCTGGCTGAGCCCACCCACTGGTGTGGCTAAAAATCATAAACACACCCCTCTCCTGCCCTCTCCTAATCTAATCAAGGGGGCACCTAGTTGTCTGGGGTTGCAGGATGTGGGGGTGTTGCTGGGTGCTCCAGATGTCCTTCTCTGCCTTTGAAGACCAGTTTGGCAGCCCTCCCCCTTCCTGCCTCACCATCTGCTGAGGGGAGATTCTCTCCCCCAAGCACATTCCTTTGTGTGAAGCCAGACCACTTCAAACCTCATCAAGGCAGCTTTGACTAAGCTGCTGCAGGCTGGCCAATCAGAGCACAGCAGCATAAACAATGCAGGGCTGAAATTGGCAACTTTTTAGGTAAAGTCTATAACTCTTTACCTGAACAAGGTATATTAAATCCAACAACTGGAAGTTGTGGGATTTATTACAACAATTAATTTGATACCAAATTCTTGGTATGCAACATTTAAGGAGACTTTAAAATTTAAAACAAAGTCTCCCCATTCTAGCCTATGAAGGCCATTTACTTCAATGAGGGAAAAAAGAATTTGGCTGTTTTTACCTCACCAGGGTTTATAAATCTATTTTTATAAAGTCCCTGCTTATAGTTACATGGCACCCAGCCCTAGGGGCACATAGGGCACACCTTAGGGGTGACTTATATGTAAAAATAAGGTAGTTTAAGACTTTGGAAGTACTTTTAATTCCAAAGTCGAATTTGCATATAACTTTAATTTAAAAGCAGCCAGCAAGGCAGGCCTGCCTTTAAAATGACACTGGGCACCTCAGCAGTGCACCTAGGTGTGCACCACCTATGCTGTGGTCCCTAAACCTACATGCCCTACCATATACTAGGGACTTATAGGTAGGTTAACTTAGCCAATTATAATTAGCCTAATTTGCATATTGATTTTACACAGAGCACAGGCCCTGGGACTGGTTAGCAGTACCCAGGGCACCATCAGAGTCATTAAAACACCAGCATAAAGTGGAAAATGGGGGCAAAAAGTTAGGGGGCCTCTGCAATCAGCCCTGTTTTCTCACAGAATGCTTTACACTCTGTCTCCTAAGTTAAGCCTTGACGCTCGTTGCCAAGCTACAAAGGGTTGAGCTGGGTTTAATTTCCTGAGACCTAACTGGACCTAAGTGGAGGTTAGTGGCCTATTGCTAAGTGTAGGCACCTACCTGCCCTTACCAATAACCCATTTTCCAACAACCATTCCATATAATATACCACAATCCTCACATAAATGTAAAACTCCTCACTAGGCAAAGGTGCCAAATGTATCCAGTCAACATGGAACCTTTCTTGGGCATTAATTTTTAATTTCTCCCGCTCATAAGTTTCCTGTCAAACGTTACTGGCTTTATAGGGACCTTGTTTAATGGCTATCTGGCCTTGTGAAGCTCTTCTGGGCCATAGGCTGCTGACTTGCCTCTCTGATGATTTTGGATCTCCATTTCAGAGACTAATGTGATCATTCTAAGTTTGGCGGTAACCGGACCGCCACACCGGCAGCAGTGTTATGACCGCCGCTAGGGTGGCAGTGCAGACTGCCATATAACAAGTAAGGCGGTGAACCCAACACAACACAGACAACTCAACACCAGCACCGCCACTGCTGACTAGCAGCATCCGGCAGCAGAACCCAACTTCAGACTGGCAGAATCCAATGTCCTTCCCACCATATTCCGAGTAACGACACTGCCAAGATATCCGGGGCAGGTTGGCCGCTACGAAAAACCTGGAGGAAACAGAAATTACAAAAGGAGACATCCACCTCCAGGCACAGAGACGTGTCCACATCCACCATGGCAAACAAACTGCTAGTCTTCCCAGCGTTGTATCTCTCCATACACCTTCAGGGCCAACAACATCGATGAAGACGACAACCATAAGTATGCCTAGCACAGAAGGGAGGAAATGGCAGGGATACACTCCCACACATAACACACATTCCTCGCACAGACAGCGAAGGCCATGCACAGGTACACACAATAAACGTCAATGCCAAGTACCCAATACACACATAAAGCCAAGCAGATACGTGCCAAACATACAGCGCAATGCACACCAACACCGCCAACACCACCAACCCACCCCATAAACACACAATGACAACTAGACTACATACACCTCAACACAGGCATAAACAGGCATGTTGTGCGACACCATACATACACACACACCATGAACTCTATGTAGCAATGACACACAATCAATAACAGTGAACACACATTCAAACAATGATACAGGTGACACATCACATACAACCAACAATCAAGGAAATCCACACAAGCAGCACCATACACACAGACGCACATAACACCCTATACAATCCCACAAGCAAGCAGTCAGACACATTACAACATGTCCATGGCACAACCCATCTACCCAGCGCATGCAACAACACAGACACAACCCATACATAGACCTCACACACCATTGCACACAGCTGTCACACCACCAAGTAGAAGAAAACTAGGACAAGCATCTCATCTTGCCAACCACAGCAATGTAGGCAGATGTAATTTGAAGCATAAAAAATAATAATAAATATATTAAAAATCAGCCAAATGGCAAGTCTAATCTGCATTAATGCAGAAACGCATGAAGTCCATATATATCAAGGCCCCAACTTGACTCTTGACAGCAAATAGGCCTCCACGTCATAGGGGCATCAATGGGACAGGAAGGCACCTCAGGGATGTGGGGGAGGTAGGGGAGGCTTGGATGTGGAAGGGGCACATTTTGGTTTGAGCTTAGGAGGGGTGACTTTGTGACTGGGAGGGGTGGATTTCTTGCTGGGTGGAGGAGCAGGGGAAACACCGACTGGGCCACCCGAGGAATGGTGAGGTGGAAAGGCCTGAGAGGGGCAGGGGGTCATGGTGTTTATGGGAAACACGAGTGGGAGAGTAAAAGGGAAGAGGTCAAGGGTGGCAAGGAAAACCTTCTTAGATAAAAAGGGGCAGTCATATGATTGACGGTTGGAAATGGAGGTAGAGGGAGTGCTCTTCTGACGTGTTGGTGTGCTGTACGTGGATGCTGGTGTGTGCAATGTGTGCATGTGTGTGGTGGGTGAATGTTGGTGGGTGAGTGGGGGGGTGAGTGGGTGCATATGCATTCATTGGGAGGAGGGGGTAGAGATGCAGTGAGAGGGAATGAGAGATGTGTGAGTGAATGTTGTGGTGGTGTGTGCAAGTGAGGTGGATGTGCTGCAGGTGGCAGAGACGGTAGTCGTAGTGTGGTGTGTGGGGTGTGTGTCTGTGAGTCTGCTGTTGTGGTGTTTGAGAGTATGACAGGAATGATAGCAGGACCAGTGTGTGAAGCTGCAGTGCTGGCAGGTGTGACTGGAGATGTGACTGTAAGGGAGGAGGTGGAGGGGGAAGTGTCTGTTGTTGTGTATGCAGATGTGTGTTGTGTGTGTGAATGCCTGTGGGAACATGTGTGATGCCTATGTCTGTCTTTACGCACCTTGTCTGTTGTAGTGAGTGTATGCTGGTCTGTAGGTGTGCTTCGGATGGATTTAGGAAGAGGGGTTGTGGATTTGGTACAGGTAGCTGGAGGGGGGACGGAAGATGAAGGGACACTGGCTGCCGTCAATGAGGAGGCCAGAGCCTGAAACGATCTTTGTAGTCCAGACAAGGCACTGTGAATGCCTTCCAGAAAAGCATTGGACTGCTGCATCTGGGATGCCAGTCCCTGGATGACATTCACGATGGTTGTCTGCCCCAAAGAGATGGACCTCAGGAGGTCAATAGCCTCCTCATTGAGGGTAGCAGGGCTGACTGGGCAGGGGCAGAGGTGTCTGCAGAGAAGGAGATGCCCACCCTCCTGGGTGAACGGGCACGGGCAACTGGGTGGGGTGCTACATGGAGGGTGGTGCTGGTAAGGGGGATGCCGAACAAGGATGGTTTAGGGGTGATCCCAGATGGGTCCACCACCACCAGGGAGCCACCATCAGAAGAGGAATCTGTATCAGATGTGTTGCTAGCTCCAGTCTCCTCGGTGGTGCTCTCCTCACCCTCCGTCCCACTGGTCACCTCAGCATCAATGGTGCCAGCCTCCTGGATCCTATGGACTGCTGCAGCCCCACTCACAGGTGCCCTTCCTCCTTTGAGAAGGATGGTGGGAGAAACAGAAAGGGCAGAAATGATGATAACCAACACATCTACTTCATATGCAAACAATACATATTACAGCCCCTGCAGGGCAAACAAGAGACCATTTAGCAATCATTTACTGTTGATTCATGCAAGCGATACCCAACCTCATCAGAGATCATCTCAACCCTGCAGCCTAAACACCTGAATGAAGACCACTACATCCCTATCAACTGCCTAAATGACTTATCCAACAAACCAGCCCAGGAACACACCCAACCACGTGTCATCCATTACGAGATTATATCAATCTGAGCACAGAGGGACTGAGCACACTAACTAACTGACAGAAATGTGTGGAATACATGTGGTACAGAGGTCCTTTGATGTAGCAAGTGAAGCAATTTCAATGTCCACGTAACATGCCTGTCATTACCCATATACAGTGCCAATATGACCACCTTGTACTACTACAGTACACGTGGAGATGGAGGATGCAGCCAGTGACATGATAGCATACTTGAGTGACCCATATGTACAGGTGAACGTGTGTCACAGTATCACCTCTTCCTTTCCTGCATGGCTCAACATAGCTAACGTGACACACTCCTACATGACTGGTGTGACAACCCGGACTGTACATTCCCTAAATCTCATCTGGCCACGTAAATTCTAAGTCCAGTGAGGTCACAGTACACAGCCATGCAGAAGTCACCTGACAGTCAACACTTGCCCCCTTGTGGCTGCTGTACTGCCTTCAAACACCCATCCAAACTCTGGGTAGGCCACTGCCAGTATGCAGGCCATTGGGGGGGTCAGGGTCCGATTGGCACCCCTCCCATGTTGGGAGGCTGTCCCCAGCTGGGCCTCTGCGGTCATCCAGGCCCAGCATCTCAGATCCTCCCACCACTTCCTGCAGTGGGTGATCCGCTGGCTATGGACCCTCAGGGTCCGCACTTCCTTGGCGATGGCGATAACCCTTTTTTCTGGTGGATGCTGACCTGCATGGGAAACATTCCGAAAATGGGGGACATGATGTAAATCATAGCAATTTAGCTGTAACCTTTCGCGACACACAACAAACATGGACCATGCACTCTGCCAACATCCCACACATATTATGTGCATGCAAAATACCAGATCAGTTATGACATGTCAATGTGCACACTCATACATCGTCAAACACCATCTGAGGTGTGGTACAAAGGACGTTGTACTGACCTGTTGCCCTGGAGCACCGTACAACTGCTCATACAGGGGTGGGACCCCTTCCACCAGGTTCTCAAGTTCGTCCATAGTGAAGGCTGGGGCCCTATCCCCTGCAGTCCATACCATCGTTGCTTCGAGATACAGGACACAGAAGCACACAAAGTGGAGGTCTGTCTTGCCCGAATGACAGCAGTCAAGTGAGCTGACCCATACAAAATGGCAGTTTCGACCGCAATGGTCATGACTGTCACAGCAGGTGTTGATCGTCATTGGTCCCAGTCTCCCATAGATGTCAATGTTAACCAATGAGGAGTTGCATGGTGGTTCAGACTGACTTCCGCCATGAGGACTTCTTCTGGCAGAACAAGGTCACTTCCAGCTGCCCAATGCATGCCGGACAGGCAGATGCCATGTTAGTCTGTAACATGACTGCCCTGGGTTCACACTGCATAATTACCTACATTTCATCACAAATAGAAACATTAGGTCACACATTGTGGATAATGACACATGTAGTGAGTGTCTGGTGACTTCACCACACTTGTCACTACAGTTGTCAGTTTATATGATCCGTATAGTGGAACACATGGAAGGTGTACGTGTACATGTCCTGCATACATCCATTGCCACAGGGATTATGTGCCATCATCTGGTTAGGAATGGAGTGTGGAGTAATGTGTCTTCCCACAACATGACAGTCAACTTGTATCAACAAAACTTTGTGACTGTTGTATGTCATACGTGGTGCCCTACATTGTAAGAGGTTTCCAGATTGTTGTTTGTTTCCCCGCACAGATATCACCACAATGGAGTGATGAGGAATGCACCAGTTTACTGGCCACTCGTAGGTGTTGATAACATAGAAGAGCGCCATATCATCCTGACCTATCGACTGAACTGTTTGTGCATCAGAGAACTGGTCACTCAGTTAAAGCCAGACCTCCTGCTGGGTTTGAGACATCCCCATGCCATTCCTCCAGCAGTCCAGGTGTTGTCAGTCCTGCATTTTCTTGCGAGTGGCTCTTTTCAAGGTTACAATGGGACTGGCTGCAGGGTTTTCACAGCCCCAGTTTAGTAAGGTGTTGCAGGATGTGCTGGATGCCCTACTCAAGCATGTGCACAGGTACATTAGGTTCCCACAACGTCCTGAATTGCCCACTGTAAAAGCAGTCTTCTACAACATATCAAATGTCCCACCTGTAATTGGGGCCATTGATGGAACTCACATCGCCTTGGTGCCTCTGAGGACCAATGAACAGGTCTACAGAAACCGGAAGAGTACATATTCACTCAATGTACAAGTGGTATGTCTTTCAGACAAATATATAACCCATGTGAATGCTAAATTCCCCGGATCAGTACATGATTCATACATCCTGAGGAACAACAGTGTCCCTGCAATGAGGTCACAGCGAAAGGGAGAAAGGGTGTGGCTCATAGGTATGTGTACTGCTCTCCATGTCAGATGTTTGTAGCCCGCCAAACACAGTCAACACTCTGCCGAGGATTGTTACCTACAGTCATGTTCCCTTTTCCACACAGGTGATCCCACACCTTTACTGTTTTGATGACTCCGGATACCCAAACCTGCCCTGGTTCCTGACACCTGTGAGACATCCAAATACAGGAGGGGAGAACAGGTACAATGAGGCACATGGGTGGACAAGGCAAGTGATTGAGCGGACTTTCAGTCTCTTGAAAGCTAGATTTTGTTGCCTACATGCGTCCGGTGCTGCTCTACAGTACCAAAAAGGGAAAGTCTCCAAGATCATCGTTGCATGCTGCATGCTCCATAATCTGGCCCTCAGAAGGGACATACCACTGTTGTAGGAGGGGGACATTGATGCTTGAGCAGTGTTTGGGGCCCGTGACTCTGATGCTGAGGGGGAGGCAGATGAGGATGAGGCACATGACAACAGGACTAACATGATTTGTCACTACTTTCAATGATGTACAGGTATGTGTGAATTGTATGTCATCTGCACATGGAATATGTATTGCTGAAGCCAGTCTTTAGCCAGTATTTGCATGCATCAAGGTGTGTGTGGGGACTATAGCATTCCATCTTGCTTTCCGACCCTGAAAGGTAGGTGACTTACCATGAGGGGTAATGGAAATGCACTGCTGTTAAGGACATATGTGGAATGATGGTGCCATTGCGGTACAGCCTTATAGTTGTTCCATAGGTTTAGGGTCCTCAGTCTGCCTGTTTGGGGAAATGTTAGGGGGACTTATCAGTCTTGTCCTATTGTGTAGGCATGTCATACTGTATCGTCAGCTGCTATGCGGCAAGTACCTATTCCTGACTACTCAGGGAGGTGAACAATAGAGGATGTTACCTATGCAACATCTTTCCTGTCCCACATGTGTCTGATTGCCCATGCAGGCCCTTACATACGTGGTATCGTAGTTGCTGGGCCACTGATCCCATGTATGTATTCAAATGATGTGGATGTATGACTTAATTCACATGCCTTACAACATTGTGCCTGTTCCATTTCATTTTCCCTCTTCATGTCACGTCTCTGTCTGCAAGCTGATTACAGTATTGTCTGTTGCCATCGTTGACAATGGATATCATTAAAATTTGGTTGCACTTACACACCTGCTGGGGTGTCCGACTACATCTGCTACTTCAACATTGTTGTGGTGCCGACATGTGTATATATTTGCTGCTTGGAAACAGGATTGCCACCACATACAATGAAGAGACGTGCACCATGACTTGTGTGAATTTGTGTTTATTAACTGTATGACATCACAGTCCAGAGGAGTGGGGTAATGGTATGGGTGCTGATCAGAGTGGGTGGTACAGCTGCCTGTCTCATAGGTCCTGTATCCATTTGCCCGGTATGATATGAAATTGGTTTTGGACAGCCAACAGGGTGTAACAGGGGCACACAAGGGTGACAGTTCAGAAGAGGGATCACTTCCTGGTGGGGGATTGGTCTTGGCCTCAGGTCCTGCAGGATGTCTGGATGGGTGACCTCTTTGACGGGGGCATCTGCAGGGGTAGGTGGCCTGTAGGTCCTCCTGGTGGGCCTCCATTCCAGTAGCAGATGCTGATGTTGTTGGCAGTGGTGGCCTGGCTACTGGGTGGGGACTTCTATTTGGTGGAGGATGTCTTCAGAATATTGTTCAATTCCTTGAACTCCCCTAATATGGAGACCATGGTGGCATTGAGTGCCTGCCACTGCAGCATGGCCTCCTGGTGGTATTTCCCCTGCAGCCTTTGGGTGTCCTGCAAGGTGGTGGGTATCTGGCCCATCTTCACCTGTGTTTGCTGGCAGGCTCCCAGGACTCTGGAGATGCCCTCCTGACCAGTTGTGTCCTGTACCTGCCTCGTTCCTTGGCCCACAGTTGCCCTGCCACTGGCCCTTGCCCCCTCTGCCTGTGCCCCTAGTGCATTGTGCCCACTGACACCAGGACCGTCATTGTCTTTGGTTCGCACTGTTGACTCCTGCCCCTGTCCTGTGGGGCACACTGATGTGACTTTGGGACACTGGTATGGGTAGGTGGGCTCTGCTGTGCATTGGCTGACACAGGAGAGGTTTCAGTTGTGGGCAGGGTGAGGCTGGTGGTGGTGGACTGACCACTCATGCCTTATGGGCCATGTTCTTCGTCCATAATAAGACTTCCAGGGGAGACCTCCCCCATTGGACCTGCTTCCAGGCCTGGGCTTTCTGTCACTGGGCTCCTCTGCTGTGCGGCAGTACTTGGGAGACCTGTGTAATGAGAGGTGTTGTGTCAGATGATGGTATTGTAGCATTGACACACATGGTTGTATGCCATCATTGACTGGATTTGCAGTGCAGTAATGGCATTAACAGTTTCTAGTCCACTGTTTGTGTTACTACAAGTGGAATGTTGCAATGTGCCTATTTTGGAGAATAGTTTATGTTTATCTTGCTACTGTCTTTGCCATGTACTTATGTGCATTCCTTATACTTATTGGTGATGGGGAGTGACATGGTTCAACGTGCAGCTGCAGAGATGTGATGTGGATGTAGCAGTCATTCAAGGGTAGAGTGTGTTGCATTGCGGTAGTTGCGATACGTGCTGCAGTATGTGGTATCCATGCACTAGGTGGGCCTGTGAGGGAATGGTGTCAGTAGGGTGCTGTGGCATGCAAGGGTGGGTATTGGGTCCATGGTGGGCTTATGCATGCTATAGTGGTGTGAGGGGGTGAAAGGGTTGAGGGGGTACATGCTGTGCACAGGGACATGTTGGCCGGAAAGTACAGTTGGCTTACCAGTGTCCAGTCCACTAGGTATTCCCATCAGCCCTTCTGGATGTAGAATGGCCAGGACCTTCTCCTCCCACGGTGACATTTCTGAGGGAGCCGGTGGGGGCCCACCACCAGTCCTCATGACGGCGATTTGGTGCCTGGAAGCCATGGCCCGTACCTTCCCCCATAGGTCATTCTACCTCCTCCTAATGTCCTCCCTTTTGCGTGGATGGTTCCCTACTGCATTCACCATGATGACTATCCTGTGCCATAAGTTGTTCTTCCGGGCTGTTGATGTCTGCTGGACCTGTGCTCCAAACAGTCACGGCTCCACTCTGACGATTTCATCAACCATTACCTCAGCTCCTCATCTGTGAATCATGTTTTTTTTTGTGGTGCCATGGTGGTTGTGTTGTGAGTGGGGGTGTATGTTGTGAAGGGATTCTGGATTTGCTGTTTGTTGGTGTGAGTTTGGGTAGTGGTAAGTGCGTGTGTTCTGTGGTGTTTGTGTGCAGTGGTGTGTTGTGTGATGTGTGTTCAGTGTGATGGTGCCTGTGGTATCTAGGTGCAGTGCCTCCTTTCAGTGTTCTCTTGCCTCACCCTGTCAGAGTTTCTGGTTGCAAAGGATTCTGGGTATGTGTGGGGCAGTGTTTTGTAGTGCTGTGGACAAGTGTATATATGTGTCTCAGGTGTTGGGTGATGGTATTGTCCAATCTGGTGCAGAGTTCTGGTGGTGGTGCCTTTCTTTCCCCTGGTAGTTTGGACCGGAAATGGATTGCCGCCCTTTTGGGACTGGGGTGCTGATTTGTGAATCGTTATTTGGGGGGCAGGATGTTCTCGGCGTCGTTTTTTGGGTGTATTTTGGGCAGTGTTGTGTGGGTAACTCGTAATGCGGCGCTCTTCACACCGCCATCACTGGCGGTCTTTCGGAGGCCATTTGCACAGCGGTATTCAGTAATGACCACCAAACTCGAAATGACCAATAAGTCAGAATGTAAAACGTCCAATGGGTTGAACCTGTTTTCTGCATCTGCATTGTGATCAGCCTTAAATCATGCTTAGGTCCCAGTGAAGCTCATTCAGATGACAGCACTGGGTTTCTAACAACTTGTGGTGCTATTTTCATTTAAAACTTTAAAAACTCTTTTTTCCTGGTTGGCTTTATGATTTTTTGTCACTTTGGTGTCATTCTGTTAATTAAGTTAGTCCCTATTTTTGTAAACTGAAGTGCAATTTTTATTTTGTTGTGTTTTCAACTGTTAAATGTGTTAGTACCTCCTAATGCTTTACACATTTTCTTCAGGTAAGCCTTTCTGCTCTGCGCCATGGCAAGCATGGGTTGGTCTTGAGTTTAAATGACTGAAACCTCTACTAGACCTAACAGAATTAGGGGCATTATTACTTGTGGTATACTAAAATCCACTCCAATGACAGAGCTTGCTTTTAAAAAATAACTGCATTAGCTTCTCTTCCACCTAACAAGAAGATGATTTCTATACAGCAATTAGGCAATAAGAATATATTTAAGCAAAGACAATTTGGCACATTTGCTAAATTATTTTGGGGAACCATGGTTTGGCCACCTCAAAAGGATGGATCACAGAAAGGTTTCAAGGTTCTGTATGACTTATTAGTAGAACTGCTACTGTACCTGCTTAGAGGGAAGAACAAAAAACTAATAATGTCACTGAGGGTTGACATTTTTTTCATTCTCTATAGGAAAAGCTCATCTTACTTTCTATCATTTCCTTGAAATATTGAAAAAGGCGCTTGGTTTCCAGGATATGTGACAAGCACATTCTTGTTTAGGGAATTTGAAAACCAGAGTAAGTAAACACTGAAAGAAATGGATGAACATCTTCTTTCTAAGGTTCAACAGCTTTGGGTTGTTGGACAGTACAGAAAACTTGGAAAATATTGTATTTATGGTACACTAATAGCAATTCACTAACTTTCTGCTTGTTCACCTGCCTTGCCATTCCAACCAACCAAGGGGCTGAAACAATTCTCTTTCCACTCCTACTTCTGAGCATAAAACAAAAGACACATTATGCATTATATTTGTTTTTAAATGTCCTACCTTGCCCAGTCTTCAGAGGCCTTTATTTGCTCCTAAGGTACCTCAGTAAGCACTTTGTCCATCTTTAGATACACAGGCTAGTCATTAGCTTCTACCAGATGTCTCTAGGAGACCCACTGACTGCCTTCAGACATTCAATGCAAATCTTTAAGACACCCCCAGACCCCTCTCGGAAATCCCTAACTTTCCATCCTCCAACAGAAGGCAGCCTGACCCTCATACATCTTCACCTTACCTTTAGATATGTTCAGCTCTCCCTCTGTCTGCATTGATGCATCATCATGTGGTCTTAAAGTAACCCAGATGTACTCTCTGACATCTCCAGCATGCTCTTGAAATCAATGAGAGCGCTCTCAGATATCCTCAGACTGTCATTACCTTCAGCTAGTCTTTAAACACTCCAAATCAACCATCAGTGATACTGGCAACCTTTCGGGAGATTATGAGCACAAAACTGTTTTTCTCAAAGAATTCATTAGCCATCCATTTGAGATGCTCAGTTATTTCAATCTCCTCCATCAGGCCCTTAAAATACGCTGATTTCGCCCTTAGAGCTCTCCAGTCGGATTTCGTGGGGACCTTCAGACAAAGCTGTGAAGTATAGTAAACTTCTACTTACCTATAGATACTTCTTTCACAGTACTTTGGTAATTAATATCTTGGGCACAAAATGCTTATGGGATGATATTTTGTGCATTGGAATCCAGTTGTATACTGACGAGAGGGTTTTTTTCTGAGAGAGGAGCAGGAAAGGGTCTATTGTCAGAATAATTCAAACTCACTTGACATCCAAATGAACTGGGGACAGGCAGTACATCCACGCCTGTTCAATACCTGCCCGGTGCACAATTTGTGCCTGTTGTTTCCAGTGCTGGGCACCGGCACTTATTTTTGAGGGCCGGGACTTATTTATCTGCCTCAAGCATTTTCTGCGAGCAAAAGACACATATGGGAAAGACGGAGGAAGAGAAAAATGAAAAAAGTGTCACAAAGGGAGAAAGCAGACAGCTGAAAGAGTGAGCTGAAGGGTCAGGAAGTGGTTTTAAATGGATTGAAGAGGCCCGAGATGGCTTCAGAACTACGCTGCCTCAGTATTTCATTTTCGCACATTTAGTTGCAGCAGCCGAGTGTTTAACAAGAGGGCTTTGATCCCCGGTACATTTTTATTTACAAATTAAGCACTGTACCTGCCAGAGATTACTGGATGCTGTCGGTTCCATAACTGGCAAAGCACCATGAGCTATGAAGAATACCAGCGTTTTCTACTGCACTACTATGAATCCTGGGGATTATTTCGGACGTGGGGTTCTTAAGGCACTATGGTAATCCTTATAATTACCTTCTCTGGAGAAGACAAGCATCACCAGATCAAAAAAAAAAAACTTTTGTTTTTAATTTATGGGACAATAGATAAATCCTATTTAAATCACAATGTGAGGGTAATGGGTTTATAGCAGTAATGATATTCATGACTTTTACAAAAAAGTGTGAAATACACATGATAAAAGGGAGATTAGGTACTCGAAGCAGCCACTCTTGTCACACGCTTCTCTTCATTAGGTGACAGTAACAGCAGATGTGTCCCACACAGTCAACTCAGCAATCAAATCTGTGTGGGAGTCAAAAAATATATGTTAAAGATCCTGGTATTCAGTGCTGTTTAAAGTGTGAGCGATTCCTGCTCCTATTTCCATTTATGATGATTTCTTCAAAAATTGAACGATGTAGTACACTCATGTATTTTTACTTTCCCTGCCTTCCCACACACCAGCTTTCAAATGTAAATAGATGACTGCCCACACGCTCTCAGCACAAAATCATTGGCTTTAAATAAACAAATAAATAACTTGGTTGCTTAACTCCATTTCTTAACATTGTTTTCTTTAAATTGATGTGTATCAAAAACATGTTCTTACCATTAATCAACATTTTTAATAGTACACTAAAAAACGTACTTCCCTTGCCAAAGTAAAGAGGCTCATTCAGTCCATCTACTTTATTAAGAACAAGGGAGATAATATATTGGATGCAGTTGATTTATATGTTGCTGACAAACTGTATAAGATTAGGTCAAAGTCTTGCACATATTACACAGACACAATCCCATGCAATATTATGGTTAGAAACTCTTATTCTGCTAAATAAAAGTCCACGTTTAATTGCGCAAGCTGGTGCAGTTGGATAAAAGTCCTGTTTCTTGCCACAATGGTCCACACTGAGGCACATAGAATATATTTTCGGGGGATAAATTATTTTAAGATTGTAAAAACTGGCACAAGTAAATGTATTTATTATTTCAGCTGTCAGCTTTACAATAACGAAAAACTTTATTTTAGGAACAATTAAAAAAAAAAATCTACTTTCTAACAACACATAACGTAATAGCATTTAGACACTATAGGCCTCATTTACAAGGCTCGTGGTGCAGGACGGCTCAGCAAATGGCTTGCTGCGCCACACTGCGCCACTGGGCAAGGGCAGAAATGCACTGTATCTACAAGATATGGTGCATTTCTGTCCTCTCCTCCTGTGCTGCGGCACAATGGGCTGCCATGCCGGAATTCAGGCACCCCTGCACCATGGTCAAGGGTGCCTGCATTGCGGGAATGACTGTTTTTGTTCAGAAAGGGATACCTTCCTGCACAAAAACAATCACAAGATGTGTTATCCTCAATCTAGGGGTGCTGCATTCTGCAGTACACATAGAAAGAGGAAAAACGGGAAGAAATAAATATATTTCTCCCCTTTGCGTAATTTTACGTCACCCTGAGGCGGTGCAGGAATGTGATGCATTCCCAAACTTGTAAATCTGGGAATGTGTCAGATTCCTTCAGGTTCCATGGGTGTTGCGTGGGAACACCTCAGACAGCACTCATGGAACGCCCCTTTCAGTGTTATGCATTAAAGAGGTCCAGATATACAAGGCCATGAAAAGCCACTCAAGGTGGCTTTGCGTGGACTTGTAAATATGGGCTGGCACACTGCACCACTGGTCAAAAAAAGATGCTTCAGTGGTGCAGTGGGCTGCTAGGGCCTCGGAATTGAGGCCCTATATTCCATACCATTCTGGAAGAAACAGTTCCTGGAGACTATCTAGGTACTATGGGCCAAATGTATGAAAGCATTTTGCATTCGCAAATGGTGCGAATGCCCATTTGCGAATGCAAAATGCCATTTCAGAATGTATGAAATACATTCTGAACGCAATTTTAAGGAATCGCTAAAATAGCGATTCCTTAAAATTGCGACCCTGCTCAGAGAGTCGCAAATTGCGACTCTCTAAATTAGAAATCGTAAATAAGGATTCCTTATTTGCGATTCCTTAGCACATGTATGAAGCAATTCCTAAATGCGATTTTGGCATTTAAGAATTGCTAATTACCACCAAGTTGAACTTGGTGGTAACCATGTGCAAAATGTAAAAATGCATTTAAAATGCATTTTTAAATTGCACATTTAAAGCGCACATGCCCTTTTGGCATATGTGCACCTTACATGTCCCCAAAACAAAATTTGGGGTGCAGCAGAGAGGGCCTTAGGCCCCCAGCACCCTGTGGTTTTTCATTTCCAAAATTGCGATTTCTGGTTCAGAAATCACAATTTTGGAAATGCAAAAAATTTGCAGATATGGGCCAACAGGCCCATAGGTGCGAATGGGGCCGGTATCGCAATTTGCGAATCGGTATTAGCATTTGCGATTTTTAAGAAATCGCTATTAACGATTCGCAAATGTGATACATGGCACTTTGTGAGTCGGAAATAGCGATTTCTTAAAAATCGTTATTTCCGAATCGCAAATGGCCTTGATGATACAAATATGAGCAATTCAACAAATTCTAAACATGAAAAAATGCAGATGCAAGAAAGCTTTAAAACATATATAATTCAGTATTAAAAGGCATAGATATGACCATTAGTTAGGTGGCATAACAACATCTGGGCACTAAATTCCTTTCCAGTAAAAGATAATCAGTTACATCACCAAATATGTCAGGACAGGATACAAGGAAACATTATAGAAGCATGCAGTAAGAACAGCAGCAATTACACAGTGCATTATAGAATATGTTTAAGTTCCCATTAGTTGTCTGCATGAACTGATACCTAGCTAAGTGGCCAGCTCTCTCAAGCTTAGGTTATCAAAGGCTGTCTAGGTCAGGTCGGAATGAATAGTGTTGTGTTACATTGGTGTCTTTTTAAGGACCTGTCTTTAGTGGACCCAAGGCCCTTATAGCCTAAATGTAGCTTTGATATCGTCTCAAGACCTGGCAATAATGGCAGGTATCATAATCACGCAATATTGAAATTAATAGGTATATTCACAAAAGCTAGTTTGGAGCGTGTAAAACATACAGCAAAATTCAAGTCAACATGTAAAATATTCAGCTAAATTCAATTCACAAACCTATGTTAGGAGATTTCTGCATTCATCTCTCCTGTCATTTACATATCGAGATCTCTGTCCGGGTAACCACAATTATCGGTACACAATTCAGTAGTAAATGTAGAAGGGGCAAGCAGGAGTGGTTGGAAAATGAGAAAATATGCTACATACACGGTGGGGTACAGGAAATTGAAAGTGCTTCACGAGGGGCAGGTTTATACCAAACACATACAATATCAATTTTCAAAAGGCACAATTTAATATAGTACAGTTGTGCTACTGACAAAACTAGCTAAATTTACTCTGTCCTAGCCTCGGAGCAGGTGAACCACTGCACATGGTCAACCAGTGGTACTGCACCACAATCACACAGAAATCAGTGGAGGCAGGCATTAACACCAACATATAGGGAACTATATAAAATATTTAAAATTAAATAACATTTTAAATAAAACCTTATTTTTTTAAGTTGGTTATTAAATATTTTAGAAAATTACATTTGTGTTCATTTTTCATATATGTAACATTTTAATAAAATATGCAAATTATTAACAAGACTTAAAACAGTTGAATAGTTGAAAACACAACATAATAATAATCAAACTCACATTTTTAAAATGGAGAACAATAATGAAAAAATTAACATGAAATGAACATATCAATGAACAAAATGTTACCAAAATGACAAAAATCCAATGAGGAGAACCAAAAACGTAAATTTTTAAAATCTTAAAAATAACGGCAAACAGCACAAATCACCAACTGCACGCAGCTGGTTGTCCTACACTGGGGCAAAGTCAAGAGTTATGGCCAACCATGGTCCGTTGCTGGTTGGACACAAGGACTGGGTTCATCTTAGTCAAAGGCTTATCTTCTTTTTGTAGAAACAGTTCTAGATGTGGACAGGTCGTCGATTGATGTTTTTGCAACAAAGATAACAGGCTAAAGACCAAAGCAGGGCTCAATAGCAACGGATTCCAGGAGTATGGGGTCCCAATGCACTCATCGTTGAAGGAAGGGAGGCTCTGAGCAGGAGCTCTCAATTTGCACCATGAGTGGCCTCCATATTGATTGTGTGCCGATCAGCATCAGTTCCAGTGAAGTCATCGGCAGTTGGACTTCGGCGCTTATCTGTAGCTCGGAATCCCCTCAGTAGAGTAAGACTGCAGGCTGGAGCTGGCAAAATGTCAACATCATCAGATGCTGCTTCACCATCAGTCCTAGTGAAGAATGTAATGGGAGCTGTGTATAGTCCAATCCCACCGATAATGAACCCTCGATGGTCAGCTGGCAGGTAGGTTCCACCCCCAAGTCAGTTCTCTAGAAGAGAAGTTTCTAGGTCACCACTCTTAGGGTTAGGCAGGAGGAGTAAGCTCTGATACCAGCCAAGGGTTCCTGAACCTCAGGAATGGTACTTGGAGGTCAGGATTTACTGCACAGAACCCACCAGCAGGATCCAGGACAGGCCAGTTGGAACTGTTCAACTAGGCTCTTCCAAAAGGATGGAGATAATGTAGTTTGTGTGCTCCTGTAGCTTCACAGGCGGTCAGACAAATGACACTTGGAGTCAACTTCTTTGTCCTGGGAACTAGTGGGAGCAGGTCTAGCCCTTAGGGATCTCTTTACAGGTCTCAATAATAGGTGCAGTCTTCTCTCCTCCACAGGACCAGTAGTGTTCTGCCAAAGGTGTGCAGGTGTGACACATTCAAGCCTGGCACTACCATGTGATGGGTATGACTCCTAGTCCCTAAATAATGAGAAAAAAAATCAAAGGGGCAACTCTGCCCACTTTTGTGCTATTCCTTGTTTGCCTGTCAGCACATAATCCCACACTGTACCTCTCTACCCATAACCAACATGACACAGCCTTTCTCCCCTTGTGCAGATCTCCCTATGCCCACCCAGAGGTGTGACTATGGAGATGGACAAGCCCTACCCCAGGACATTCTAAAGCAGTTCTGTGTCAGCTCCCCTTACCATTGGTTTTGGAGCCAGCCTGTCTAGCAAGACAAAAGGGAGTCAGTTTCATCTGCCAGTGACAGGATGGGCATCCGTTGAGCTCAGGAAGAGTCTGGGAACAGCCCCCAGGCCATCCTGCTCAATGATGAAAGACATCTTCCCACACCCGTAGCCCTTTGTCCAATGTCTGAAAGAGACATTCTTATGGTCTGGTCTACTGACTGGCACCCACTCTAGTCAAAACAATATTGATGTTTACTCACTTTTTCATTTTGAAAAGATTTGTTTTCTTAAGCTAACCTAACATTACAAATCAATACACACGTATGCACACTCACATGCCTTGGATCTGCTAGTAGAACCATTTCCTCTCTTACAGTCCGAGATATATTGACAAGAAATTGAGGCATAAGTCAGCTCTTCATTGCCAAACTGTATAAATGGCAACAAAAAACAGATGTGGTACTCTATGCCTGCATTTACATGTAAGCAAGAACACTCCTTCCTTGACCTTCTGACATAATTGCACACCATGTCTCTCAGCAGCAACTGACCTACCTTAAACCGTGTGTAGTAAGTGCTGCCCAGTTTGGTGCAATACCATTTGAATATGACTAAAGCCCTTGCTGACTTTTCACCTCTACACACTCCATAGCCATGAGCTTCTCACTCACAGATCGATTTTCAAGAAAGTTGTTTGAGACCATTTTATAGTGGCTACATTAATCTTGACGGTCCTCTGAGCAAACAATGGAATAAGCTGGGTTAGATGTTTTGCTAGAGTCACTACCACTTCTCCTCAAAGCGTTATTCCAAGAAATCTTTTCAGTTGTCATCAGGTCTCTCACCTTGTATCCAGTGGAAAAACATTTTGCTTGTATGATGTTAAGTATTCATTTTATTGAAGGTCCAGTTAGATTGTTCAATTTTCGAATTAAGGTAGATATTTGGGTTATTGTCCTTGTTTCTATAACTTCCAATTATGATTAATGATTGCCCTGGTCTTCAATCTAGATATCTGGGCATTTATAGAATAAGGCTAAATCAATTTTAGCATCTTGTACTATCCAATAAAAAGGTTTCCTTCGAGCCCATCCAAAAACGAGCACTTTGCATTTTAGATGTTTCATAACCAAATTGTTTTCTGAAAAATAATGGCCTTTAGCAGCAATGATGTTTAGTGTAATGGGGTAGCACTGTATCATCAGCATATTGCATGATGACAGTAGGTATCTCCCTAGGTTTTGGGAGAAAGCTTAATGTGACTTTAGATTAAGTCCTGTATTTGCAACGTAGAGGTTAAACAGGGGTGCTGATATTTTGGGACAGAGTTTATTTGTGACAATGTTATCGAAAGTTGTTGTAGAATCAACGAAGCATCCTTATGACCATATTAAAAGTGCAATAATGTTAACAAATGATCTGCTAAAAGAATAGAACCCTGCCTAAAACCAAATGAGCAATTTATGTTCTTCACTCCAGTTTTGCTATTCATCTCATAAGATGGAGGCATAAAATTGTTGCCTCGACTTCTTGGAGCGCTGCTGACGCTTTAGCTGTCCAGAGTACCTTTACTACAACACTTGTAAATAGGGTTACGAACATACCCTCTCCAGGGTTTGAGAACGTAAGTAGAGAAATAACATTCATTAAACAAGATTGCATGCCAATAGCCCACAATACTGTGTTAGATGTCTGTAGTGTTCATGGGATTCCATAAGGGCCTCGGGCGCCCGCCCGTTGCCCTCCCTAGTTTAATTGAATTTGCTACCTGGGCCGACTCAACATTTTTTAGTCCTATTCCCTAATACAAATTGGTCTCTTGAATGATGTTGTTTATGTGCAGTTTCAAAAACTGCACTATATACACATTAATTGTTTAGCATGTCCTTCCTGATTAATTGATTGTATCCTTTCTAACAGATTGATCTTGCTTTTTTATGTAGTTCCTAGAGGTCTACTGCCTACAGTGGTCAACCACTAGTAGCCACTGTATTTCATGATATTTACAACGTGCAGCCTAGATGGTCTTGTTATCCTGAAAGTAGAGTAGATTTAAACCTTAAAAATATCCATAGTTTCTCGGGAACGCCACGTTTGTGGTAAGCTTGTAGTGCTTATGCCTTCTGTGAGGCTTAAGCCCCTTGTTGACATCCAACTAACCAGAAAGCTTTTGCTTTTTAACTTATCATAAGGCTTTCAAAATCCTTACAATAATGTTCACAAAAATACTTAAGAAGAAAAGGTGCATTTGTTTGCTTCCATGGACTTAATTCAGTTCTGGTGTTTAAAGAGCATCTTAACCTTTTTCTTTGTTGAGTTACCACGTAAGCCAATTCTATTGTAACTCTCCATGAGTAATTCCAACACAAGCCGCATTTGATGCACCGCATGGTGTGTCTTCAAATCAGCACAGCTAGGTAAGCCTGAAAGAGGCACACAGAAGTAATCTAGCACCACTTTACAGAATATAGGGGCATATTTACAAGAAAGCGGTGATAGATGATGCACCACTTTTCTTGTTCCCCCACTTCTGGCATCTAACAACACCATGGCAGTGATGTATTTACAATACGGTGCATCATGGCGGTTGTCACAATAGTGTCAACATTTTTGATGCTTTTGTGGAGCTTTGCTACACCATCATCAAAAATGTTGACCCTAGTGCAGCACAGGGAGGCTCCTGCTAGAGGGAGAGATTGGAGTTTTGTCCTGTGGCAATTTTGACTCACTATAGAGTAGCGCAGAGGGTTAATAAGCCTGCTGCAAAGAACAAATCTGTATTTTGGCCTCCATGCTCTCCTTCAAAGAGCATGCATGCACATTACACTAAAATAACAGATAATTCTCCAAATTGTTAGACCTACCCGTTTAGTATTGCATTTGTTTTTTTCGAAATAAGACTCAGAATTTCACCGATAGACTTAGAGCAGCTCACCAGATGAACATCCAGCTCTACGAACGTGAAATAGGCTTTGACTTGGACACCCATGTGCATAACACATGCAGGAGGATTAACACCATGAAATGTGAATTAAGACAGCAGCCCAGAGGGCCAGACAACGGAAGGAGAGCTAAGAGGAAGAAAGACACTAATTGACTGGCTATTTTTTCTAACTTTTGCACATCCTCAACCCTAGTTCTGTAGTCACCAAACACCAGACCTGAACACCCACCTCTTCTGCTTCACAGTTCTACCTCTGAGATATTACATGGTGATATGAGGGCAAGGGAAGGTCAGTGTCAGAAGGTTAGGATCTGCATAATCATTGAACTGTCATCGCATTACCTTAGTCCTGTCATAGGCACAATTATGATTTGCACATATTTACTGTCAAAGAAGGTGAACTCAAGTTCTTACACTGAAAATGGGGCACCAGAGAATACCATCACTTACAGTTCAATATCCAAATGAGTTTGGCCCACAGTAGAGGATCCCGTCAGGTTGATCTCCCTCAATGGACTGCCCATTACTCAATATATTGATGTTACCAGTTTTGTTTATTGTTCGTAGTATTGTGAACACAGTGGTAGTTTCAGGTTCTCAAAAGAAAGAGAATGGAATACACTCTAGTCAACGCATATTAGCAGGCAGGAAATGCACTATGATGACAATAACAAATGATATGTCAGAACAGTTGCATGTCTCCACACAAATGTACCACAAAAACTTCACGAATTGACCAATGATGACCTCACATATTACATCACTCATGACATGTTCAATGACCTAATTGATAACATGAATGCAACATCTGAAATTACATTATTAATTACAACAATGTGCACAGCAGGGGTGTGAGTTACTTTAGGGCAAGAATTATAATTACTTAAGATAACTATACATGGTGAATTTCAGTGGTTTTGTTAGTTTAAAATTATATATTTTAACTGACAATATTTATAGCCTAATAATCAGCATTGTTTTAAACAAATTCACTTTTTAGAGGTTCTGACCACAGGAACAGGGGACAGGGGGGGTCTCTGTTAATGTCTAAGTTCCGATGGGGGTGTTCTTGTAGAAAGTAAAGATATATAACTTTGATGTGATTGATTATACACAGGTAAGCAGATAGCGTGCTGGGTTTATTGTCCCACAAGAGGACACAGAGGTTTTAGGTATATGACTTTAACTTGGAGTTTTTTCTTATATGTTTAGTCTGATATTATGGTTGTTTGGACTGCCTGAACCTATATAAAATACCCCGAGTGTTGACCATGAGCTCATGGTTTGCACATCCCTGGCCCTACACTTGGGGTATTTAGTGAAAGTCTGAAGGGTTACTGGACTAGTTTTGACTATTGCTTCCTGTGCAAAAAAATAGTGTTAACTTGGACTATAGGTGTGAAGTACTATACAAAATGTCACAGGATTTGATAATTGTATATCTGATTTTTGGCAAATGTATTAGTTATTTTAATGCTACGTCCACTTCCTTCATGTATAATACATTTTGTAACATTTATGTTTGTTTTTGGACAATTGGCCCTTGCAATTTCTGTCTTAGACACTTGTTATGAATTTTAAACTTGAAGATTCAAAATATTATGTTTTAAGTTCTGAAGAGGGTGGTTCAAGCATTCTAATATACTAAAATGCATTCAGGAGCATAAAGGCTAATTTCTTGCAACGTTTATTGTTCGAAACATAATGAGAAAAATACACATTGAACACCATATGAATTGTAATTGAATAAGCCAGTGTTTTTACTTATGTGTTTTTATAATAAATGTTGCTCTTCTCTGTTTATATTTGGTATTGTTTATCTTTATTCACTTATTAGTTATTTGTGATACTATTTAGATAAATTATATAGTTTTGTACGACTGTGGTCTTTTTGTATAGAAAACATTATTTTATATAGTTTGCATATGCTATTCAGGGTTGCTACATGGATGAGATTATTATATCTCAAAAATGTAAACTCACTAGCTCCAGCCACAGTGTGGGGTGTGTGGACCTACCTAACCCTAAGTGCCGAAGTCAGTGTGGAACACTGGCTGAATAAAGAAAATTAATAGGTCCTTCAGATGCCATGCCAAATTGGCTACGGACACATTGCACACATGTTGGAAAGTGGATTATTAGTAAGGGCAGATAGGTACCTAAACTTAGTAATAGGACACAATGTCACATAAGGGCCAGTCAAGGTCTCAATAAATGAATCCTTGCTTGGCCCGTGAGCATTTAGGCTTAACTTTGGAGGCAGTTGTGTAAAGCATTTAATATCAACAAAACAGTGAATAATTAAAACACAACAGGCAGTAAAAATCTAACACCATTTTAGAAAAATAGGAAATATTTTTAGATTTAAAATCACACCAAAGCAACAAGAATCCAATGTAGGGAACCAGTGGTAAGAATCTTTAAAGATCAAATGTAAAAATGTGCTTTCTAGTGCCTAAAAGCAAAAAGTTTTAACCACTGACATCTGGTTGTGCTGGACCGGAGCAAAGTCAAAGTTTGAGGCTGACCACAATTGAGCCCAAGTCAGATACACTGAGCTCAAAATTTTACCCTCAGACTTAGAGCCTGATTTAGGTTTGGTGGAGGGATTACTCTGTCACAACGGTGATGAAAATCCCATCCACCGAAATCGAAATCCCATAAGAAACAATGGGATTTAGATTTCGGCAGATGGGATATCCATCACCATTGTGACAGAGTAACGCCCCTGCTGAAATCTAAATCAGGCCCTTAGTCTTTTTTCTGTAGTTTTTTCTCCTGTCGTGGAGCCAGGGTCCTCTCCAGGTTGGCTTACCCAGTCAACCCCTGGAAGTCTTGTCTAATTTTTTTTTTTATTTCATTTTTTGGCTTTTGTCAGAAAGGAAATAACAAGCAAGTGTCAGCATGACAGTGTGCATAGGAGGTCGACTAAAAGGCAGATGTATGCACAAGTATCAGTCAAAAGGCAAATAATCTGATGCAGATAAGTACAAATGACAGCTCAATTAACACCAATAGTTTGATTATCCACTACATAATTGTGGATAAGAGCTGACAACGCTCCCTCCTTCTTGCTAAATGTACAATCATGTTGTTGTCTTATTATATAACTTGCCGGGAAGATCCTGTCAAATATGCAGGGGAGAGGGAAGAAAAACTAGTGGGGCAAATAATATTTAAATGTGTATATGTTGGCATAACGTTAAAGAGGTAAATCACCAACTTATCACCTGTGTCTAGGGGGCATCGATTTTGAGGCCAAGAAGTGGTGGTAGGTATCTGGAGTGCGCTCTATTGCATGGCCAGGGATACAGGGGCCCTATCAACCGCTTTCTCACAGTCTCAGTTGTGTAGAGAGGAAATGTTGCAAAGATCTCAGTGGAGTAGGAGTGGTGTTTAGATTGGAGCCAGTACCTCAACCACCAGGGATGGGTTATTGGTTCCTGCATCACTGGAAGTGCAGGAGGCCAGTTTATCTGTCAACTTTAACAAATAGGTGGCCCAGAGCGTGGCTACCCCATTCCCTCCCTGTGATCTGCAGACTTGTGCCAATGCACTATCCTGCATGAGGTTACTCGTAACCAGTTATCAATCGTGAGGGGCTAGGCTGCCTTCCAGGACATGGCAATGAGTGGTTCGAACAATATTTACACAAGGTCCATGAATTTTAAGTAGTGTTTGGTCTGCTTGGATCTCCTTGTGACCTCTAGGAGACAAAGGAGTAGGTCTGAGGCGAGCGGTTTATCTATTATCTCTGAAACATACTGTAGTACCAGGGACCAAATGGGAGCACCCGGAAATATGCTGTGGGGGCAATGGGGCGTTAGGCATGTTTGGTGAGTGTAGTTGAACTGCAAGTATTTTTGCCTGGTGTTGCGTGAGACATATTTCACCCATTCCAGTGCCATCAACCACTTCTTGTCTGTTAAGTTAAAGCTGAGGCAGTTATCCCATCTAGCTTTGCTGTGCATGTGCGGGGTACTATAGACCTCCTGCAGCACCATCTACAGGATTCAGATCGCTTTCCGGCTGAGGCCGTGAGTAAGTATGCAGTGTAGCCCCCAGTGGGGTAAGGTTTAGACTAGCCAGATATTCCCGATCACTGTTCTCATGGCAGTGTGAGAGAGAAACTGTCCCGGGCCCAGACCATGTGGGTCAGGAAAGAGCACAACAAGCCATCGCCATAGAGATCACCTAGGAGAGTGAGATCCCTCTGCCTCCATGGGGAATAACTGTGAATCCAATGGAGGCTTCCCAACTAGGGCACACTCCACAAATGGAGCTGTAGGGAGAATGGCATCAGAGTCCGTTTAGGTTGGATATAGCAGTTCCAAACCAGTTTTGTGGGTCGCATGAGCAGCATAGGGGTGGCATGGTGCAAGCCCGAAGTGAGAAGCCTCTCAAGCATCCCCACTTCACCCAACGCAGTTTGAACCATGTCATCTTCTGTTGTGTGATCCCCAGCTATCCAGCGCATTGGACCTTGCAGCTGGGCTGCCGTAAAGTAGCGTTCCATTTCAGGCACTGCCATGCCACCCTCCATCAAGGGGTGTTGAAGTGCAGTGAGGAACACCCTCTTGCGTCCCAGTCCCCGTATGAGCGCTCTTAGCCAGCCACATAAAGTTCAAAACAAGGGTTTCTCAGGAGACATGGGCGAAGGCACAAAGAAATACAGGAGCCTAAGAAGGACCAGCATCATGGCTATGGATGCCATGCCCATAGGTGAAAGGGGCAGGTGTGTCCAGAAGGGTGGGGATTGCCGAATAGAAGTGAGGGCCTTGCCATGATTACCCTCTAAAGTCAGCCTCTGTGTGGTAAATATTGCCCCCAGATATCAGAAGGTCCCAATAGCCTACTGGAGACGCCCCGCACCTGGTTTTAACTGATTTGGAGTGTTTGTTGTCTGCAATGGAAAGATACAGGACCTCTCCGCATTTACCTTAAGGCCAGCTGCTTCACCGAACTGGTCCAACAGGCCAAAAAGGTCCGGGAGAGTGCCTGCCACATCTTGCACGTAAACCAAGACATCATCCACATATAATGATGTTATGTGCCAGTGCATTCCCATTTGGACTTCCCAGTCAGGTCCCTTGCTTCACAGCCATGTTGCCAGGGGTTCTATAGATAGAAAGAAAGCAACCTTGGCTCGTCCCCCTCTGTATAGGAAATGAGCTGGAGACCTGGGTATCGGTGCGAACCTGCGCTTGTGGGGCGGTGTATAGCAATTTCACCCAGTGCAAAAAATTAGAACCAATCCTGAATCGCTCCAGGACCTGCATCTGTTAGGGTGTCAAATGCTTTTTCAAGGTCCAGGGAGACAGGCACTGGGTGGCCCATCTCCCTATAGACTACGTCTTTGATATGGCACGGTCGTCTACTGTTATGGTGTGTGGCTCTGCGTGGCACAAATCTACATTTGTCTGGATGTATGAGATGGCAGATCAACGGTAGCAGTCAGTTCGCCAGGATTTTGTTCAAGATCTTAGAAACAATGTTCAACATTGTCAGCGGGCGGTATGAGTTCAACTCAAGTGGACCCTGCCAGGTTTAGGTAGCACCACTATAAGTGCCTCGCGTAACGGGTAGCTCTATACATATCCAGCAGGCGAATACCCTTGAAAGTAGCATAATACTCAACTGGGAACTCATCGGTTCCTGGTGTTTTCTCTCGAACCATCTGTTGGATTGCCATATGTATGTCATCTATGTTGAAGCTGCATTAGTCTGGGCAGAGTGAGATCCTGCAGCAAATATTAAATGCAGGAAGGGTAGGGAATGGCCATTGAAGAGAACAGTTGCTCTTAGTAAAGGGCAATGGTGTAATTAATCGCTTCCTGGGTGTTCAGCACCTAGCCCCTGTGCTCTCGGATTGCCCGAGGACCTTTTGAGGAGTTTCTGAGTGCAGTAACCACACTAACGTGCGTCCCTCTTTTGCTCCATCCATGTGCTGTCGGACTTGGTATGTCTTATAATCGATATTATAGAGGCAATGTAGCTTCTCCCTGTACTGGTGCCATTTGGCAGTTAGGAGAGTACGCGCAGTAGGGGCATGGATCGCCTCCTTCTCAAGTGTGGAGATATTGATTTCAAGTTCTATCACACTGCGTGTGAGAGAGCATTTCACCCCCCAGGATGTGGCTATGCAGTGACCTCTCATAACCACTTTCATTGCGTCCCATTCCACCCTCAGGTCATCCACAGAACCCGAGTTATCAGTAAAGTATGTGAAAATATGAGAGCTTATTGTTTCCCTATATGCCGTGTCATGCAGGGCCTCTGCTCTCAGTCTCCACGATGGGATGGGCGGTCTAACCCTACCCCACTGGAATGTAATTTAAGGGGATTGTGATCAGATAAGGTCCTGCCCAGATATTCAGAAACTCGTATGACGGGCCAACAATCCAAGTGACAAAAAAGCAGTTAAGTCACATATGTATTTGGTGTCCCATTGTGAAGTAGGCATATTCCCTGTCCCCAGGGTGAATTATGCGCCATATATCATACAGGTCCAGGGAGGAAGACCAATGTTGAAAGAGCTTTGTGGCCTTTAGTCCAGGGATGTTCTGAAGGGGGGAGACGTAGCGGTCCAGTGTTGTGTCATGTATGCAGTTGAAGTCCTCTCCCCAAAGCCTGGGTGCTCGAGGATCTTGTAATAAGGCCGGCGGAAACGTATTTAAGAAGGCACCTTGAGCTGTGTTAGGGGCATATATTGATGCAATCATTATAGACCGCACATCTAAGTTGCCTTCTAGGAAAACATATTGTCCTTCCCTGTGAACGTGAACCTTGTGTTTAACAAAGAGCACCTCCGGGGCAACCCAAATAAGAGCTCTTCTAACATAAGCAGAGTATCCTGTGCCATATATCTGCCCACTCCACCTCCGATTAGGATTGATCAGTTCCCCATGTGTTAAGTGTGTCTCCTGAAGACATGCAAATTATATTTGTCTACTAGACATAGGTAGTGATATACCCTGTGTCTTTGAGCAGGTGTGTATCCCTGATATTGCAGGTTAGAGTGTCGCGTAGGCTCTCATTATTCTAATGAGACTACTGGATTTTGAGTGGCAGAATCGCCCGCGGTGTGAGAGACTAAGGCCATCATTGCAACCCTGGTGGTAAATCCCACTTTTCGCCGTGCTGAAGACCACCAACATACCGTTGTGGCGGTGGAATTCCGCCACAGGTATTACGGCCCACATTTTGGAATCCGCCACAATATAGACACCCACACAAGCCTGCCACACCAAAGGTCAATGATAAACTGGTGATACCAAAACCTACACCGCCACGCCAACAAGAATACGCCCACACTATCACGACCCATGAATCAACGCTGCGGTCTTTCAACTGTGGTAATCCATTGGCGGTACACACCGCCGCGCTAAAAATACACACACACTTACAAAACAAAACCACATTGGACAAATCGAAATACACATACCTGATACATATACACACAACACACCCACACACCCACAACACTATAAAACACACACCCACATTACCCACAAACCCTTACAATGAACAAATTTGGAAGACGCCCAGAGAGAGAAATTAGCAAACACACCAGCATCCACAGACACACAACACCATCACCCATACAACATCCACGCATCTCAAACAACACATCCCCCCACATATCACAACAGACAGCACCTCACACATCACCCACACCACATCAGGGCACCTCAAAGACACCCCAGGTTTTCAGGGGAGGAGCTCAGGGTCATGGTGGAGGAAATCATCCGGGTAGAGCCACAGCTTTTCGGATCACAGGTACAGCACACCTCCATTGCGAGGAAGATGGAGCTATGGCGGAGAATCGTCGATAAGGTCAACGCAGTGGGACAGCATCCAAGAACACGGGATGACATCAGGAAGAGGTGGAACGACCTACGGGGAAGGTGCGTTCCGTGGTATCAAAACACCAGATTGCTGTACAGAGGACTGGCAGTGGACACCCACCTCCTACCCCACAACTAATAACATGGGAGGTGCAAGTCTTGGCAATACTGCATCCTGAGGACCTCGCAGGAGTAGCAGGAGGACTGGACTCTGGTAAGTCATATCTTTATTACCATACCTCCCTACCCCACCTGCAAGTCATCACATACCCCCACCATTACCCTCACTCCCATCACTCCATCATCTCACATATGTGCCACTATCACAACCCACACATCTCAATACCAAAGCAATGCATGCAACACCTATGCATGGACCACCGTCACCAAAGCATGTCCAGTACATATACCCACACAGACCCCAAACCAACTATCACAAAAGGGCAAACACAATGATGCAAGCACAGGAGTAGAGGGTACCTCACCCAATGCACAAGATGGCACACACAGATACTAAAAATATGTATTTACACCCCAACAGGACCCCTACCCAAAGTCACCGGACAGGAGGTGCCAGACAGATCCAGTCCCCCCACAGAAGAGGCCCACAGTGATGACAGCAGCTCTGCACGCCTGGATCAAGATGACCAGCCCGGCCCATTAGGGACCTCCGGACAGTCGGCTCCCCTGCCACTGTCACAAGCCACCACAGACCCTCCCCCCTCAGGAACCACCAGCACAGCACCCACCCAGCGGGCCCATCCCTCTGCCCCCAGGACACGTCAATCAGCAGTGTGTCTACCACTACAGGGAACCCAGGCAAACCCACCAACCCAAGAAAATCAGGGACCTGGGGATCAGTGGCAGTGGGCACATGGTTCAGGGGACAGAGGCACAGGATAACAGGGAAGCTGGGAGGACTGCTGTGCGACAGAGGGAGGACAGGCCCAGTGAACCGACACTCCATGAGACACTCTCCAACATCATGGGAGCATTGCACCATTACCAGGAGACCATGGGCACGGTACTGGCCAAGTTGCAGGAGACCCAGCTGCTGCAGGAGGAACACTACCTGGCGATCAGGGAGGACTTGAAGTACATTAACACCACCCTGGTCACCATTGCAGGGGTGTTGGCAGACCTTGTCAACACCATGAGGGACACAGTGGCACACAAACGGGCCCCTGACACTAGCCTGGACGATGAACAGTCCTTCACTTCCGCCGGCGCTAGTGGACAGGAGGCACCGCCACAGGACCAACAGGCCACCAGCACCCTACCCTCTGCAGACGGAGAACCACCCCGCAAACGGTCCCTGAGATCCAGGAACAAGACAGAGAACATTTCCAAGACCCCGCCAGGAAATAAGACCCTCCTGAATGTCACCCTTCTGTCCCACTTTGTCACCCTGTCCACCTTAAACTGCCATTGCTCCCCTTCCTATGCCCCATTGGACAATGTACCTGTGAGACCAAGAGACTGGACTCTGCCATGGACATTCCTCCACCATCACCCCAGCCCATTGCACACCTCCTACTCTTATTAGCACAGAAATAAACACCCTTGAATCATTAAACAATCTGGAGTCATTCTGTGCTTTCACAAATGTGTAATTGCAACATCTCTGAATTTATAGCAATATCAATGTACTTGTTCACATACCAATGTTACACAGCTGTAGGCCAGCAGTAAACATAGGAGAGGGCACAAAGTGGGACCCAGATCTGTGAAATGGAAAGCCAACGTGATAACTCAGGGTCCATACACAGAGGTAAAAAGGCAGATTTATGCTAGCTCCTACAATAGTATGAGATGTGGGAAGCAGTGCCATCCTCTTACCTGTGTCTTACTGGAAGTATTGCATGATGATGTTGTTTCAGTTGTCTACATCTTCTTCTTCTGCCTCCTCTTCTTCACTGTCCACAGGCTCCACAGCTGCCACAAGACCAGCATCAGGCCCATCCTCCTGCAGAAAAGGCACCTGGGGTCGCAAAGCCAGGTTGTGCAACATACAGCAGGCCACGATGATCTGGCTCACCTTCTTCGGTGAATAGTATAGGGATCCACCTGTCAGATGGAGGCACCAGAATCTGGCCTTCAGGAGGCCGAAGGTGCGCTCTATTATCCTCCTAGTTCACCCATGTGCCTCATTGTAGCGTTCCTCTGCCCTTGTTCTGGGATTCCTCACTGGGGTTAATAGCCATGACAGGTTGGGGTAACCAGAGTCACCTGCAAATATCGAGGGACAACTGTTAGACATCTTCCAAACATTAGGGAATCTCCCATACCCAAACACCTAATTAAACTGTGTGGGGACCTTGGCCTCACCTATTAGCCACACCTGGTGCCTCTGGAGTTGCTCCATCACATAAGGGATGCTGCTATTACTCAAAATGTAAGCATCATGCACAGAGACAGGATACTTGGCATTCACATGGGAGATGTACTGGTCTGCCAAACACACCATTTGCACATTCATTGAAAGGTAGCTTTTCCGGTTTCTGTACACCTGTTCATTCCTGCGGAGGGGGGAACAAATGCCACATGTGTACCATCAATGGCTCCAATGATGATGGGGATATGTCCGAGGGCATAAAAGTCACCTTTCACTGTGGGCAGATCCTCCACCTGAGGGAAAACGATGTAGCTGCCCATGTGTTTGAGCAGTGCAGATAACACTTTGGACAACACGTTAGAGAACATTGACTGTGACATCCCTGATGCCATGGCTACTGTTGTTTGAAAAGACCCACTTGCTAGGAAATGGAACACTGACACGACCTGCACTAAAGGGGATATTCCTGTGGGATGGCGGATAGCTGACATCAGGTCTGATTCAACTGGGCACACAGTTCCTGGATTGTTGCATGATCAAGTCTGTAAGTGATAATTATGTGTCTGTCTTCCATTGTCGACAGGTCCACCAGGGGTCTGTACACCGGAGGATGCCGCCATCTCATCACCTGCCCCATCGGACGTGCCCTATGGAGGAGAGCGTTGAGCAGAGGGTCATACAACACATAGGTTTCACAAGGCTGTTTAGCACAATAGTGAACTATTCTTTGACTGCCTTCGTCTGTCCTTATTCATGGACTAAATAGGTGTGACGCAGTTAGTTGGCCTGCCATGTGGCCCCCTGAAATGGTGGCTGCCTGACCTGTAAGGTGGGACAAGGGGAAATGAGGTAACTGCGCTGGCGTTGTACATCGTTGCGGTAGGCAGTCGAAGACCGCAGCACAATTCAGCATTTGTTATCATTGGGCCCTATGGGTTCCAGGAGCCAATGACAATGTACGCCAGCAGTGACGGTACGCACTGCCGCGGACGTAACCGCCATTTTCTACCAGTTCTCTCACTTGATACCTGACCTTCAACAGGAGAGGACCTACACTGCAAGTGCTGCTGGAAGAGACAATGGCTACAGTGTCTGGGGAAAGGGCCCCTGCCTTCAATGTGGAGGAGTTGCAGAAACTGGTGGATGGGGTGCTCCCCCAGTACACGCAACTGTACGGTCCTCCAGAAAAACAGGTGAGTAAACTTTGTGCATGGTGGATGGGACATGATAGTATGGAGTGTGGTGGATGGAAGAGACGGGGGGGACAGGCCAGCATGTGAGGATGGTGTGTGTATGTTTTTCTGGGCCAGGGTGGGAGGTTTGTGGCCAATGAGTGAGAAGAACTGTACGGGAGAGTAACATTCATTTTTACTTCACTTTTCCTATAGGTCAGTGACCACCAGAAGAATGGGATTTGGCGTGCCATTGCCAAGGCAGTGTGGACCCTGGGGGTCTACCATAGACGGAGCACCCACTGCCGGAAAAGATGGGAGGACCTGCGCCGCTGGACCAAGAAGACGGCGGAGGCCCAGCTGGGGATGGCCTCCCAACGCGGAGTGGGTGCCCGTCGCACCATGACCCCCCTGATTTACCGGATCGTGGCGATGGCATATCCGGAGCTGGATGGGTGCTTGAGGGCATCACAGCAGCCACAAGGGGGTGAGTACACTCTCATTCAGCTGACTCTGCGTGCATTACGAGGTGTCTGGGTGGGGGAGGTGGGCTGTGGGTTCCCCAAGGCCAGGGCAGACGCGCAAAGGTAGATCCATTGATTTGCAGCCTCATTCCCTGTCCAACCCCAAAGGTGGTATTTGCCCTCTACACCTAGACAGGCTCCTATGGCTTCCAGCTGTGCATAATATGGTTCTCGACAGAGTCCCCTATGGGCATGTGCTTTTCCCCTGCCCTGTCAGTGCATGGCTTAGTGCACAGGGCTGCTCCCTGTGTGTTGTGTCCGCCAACGGTAGTGGTGTTGCATGCATTGACCATGTGTCTCTTCTGTCTCCCCCCCTCTTTTTGTTTTGTCACCCTGTCCTTGCGTGCATTACCATCATCTGGCGGAGGAGCAGTGGCACCGGAGCAGGAAGGAGCTGCATCCCACATGGCCCTGGAGGGTGAAGTAACGGAGTCCGAAGGCACCAATGGGACGGAGGGCAAGGGGAGCTCCACGACGGGGACAGGAGCATACACCAGCGACTCCTCCTCTGATGGGAGCTCCTTTGTGGTGGTGGGCACCTCTGTGCCCACTGTATCAACAGGTACAGCCGCCACCCCCCCTACCAGCACCGCCCTCCCAGCAGCCCCTGATCGAGTTTCCTGTGCCCGCTCACCCAGGAGGGTGGGCATCTCCTTCGCCCCAGCCACCTCAGCCCCTGCCCCAGTCAGCCCTGCTGCCCTCAGTGAGGAGGCTATTGACCTCCTGAGATTCCTCACTGTTGGGCAATCTACCATTTTGAATGCCATTCAGGGTGTTGAGAGGCATTTGCAGCAAACAAATGCATACCTGGAGGGCATTCATTCTGGCCAGGTGGCCCAACAGAGAGCATTTCAGGCTCTGGCCTCAGCACTGATGGAAGCCATTGTCCCTGTGTCCAGCCTCCCCATCCAACTGCCTCCACCCAGACCCAATCCCCTGTACCTCAGCCTATCCCAAGCACACCATCAGACTAGCATGCACACTCATCAACACACAAGAGTGGACATGGCAAACATAAGCACCACACATCCCACCGGCACACACACAAGCACCATCCCTATGCAGACACACCAACATCCACTGCCTCCACTGTGTCCCCCTCCTCCACGTCCTCCTCCTCCCTCCCTGTCTCGTCTACACTCACACCTGCATGCACTACATCTTCATCCACTACCTCCATCCCCAGCACGCCCATCACCGCACACCGCTCACGTGCAATCGCCACCCCCACTACCATTCACTCATCCCCTGTGTCCTTTCCCAGTGTGTCTGTGAGCCCTCCTCCCAAAGTACACAAACGCAGGCACACACCCACCCAACAGCCATCCACCTCACAAAAGCCTCCGGTCCATGCATCTCCACAAAATTCAGCAAACGTACACCTCCTAAAATCACTACTTCTTCTTCCACTCCCAAATCCCCTCCATCTTCCCGTCCCAGTGTGCCTAAGAAACTCTAGCTGGCTAACATTGACCTCTTCCCTACACCTCCCCCCGTCCTTCCCCTAGGGCCAGGCTGTCCAGGCCCCAGCCCAGTACCTCAGCCACCAAATCCTCCAGCACAGTGGTCTCACCAAGTCTGGTCACATCGCGAGTGCCACCCATCAGGGCTGCCAGTGTGCCACCTAGCGAGGCCAAGGAGCAGGCCATTCCGCCACCTGCCAAGGTGAAGAAGGTGCCCACATGCCGGAGAGAGAAGCCGCACCTACCAGCCAGCAAGGGCTCCTCCAAGCCAAAAGGGGACAGTGGCAAGTCACCAGCAGCGACATCAAAGGTGGGGAAGGGACAGAAGCCGAAGAGCAGGTCCGGACAGGGCACGGAGGCTCCGGCTGAGGGACTAGAGTCACCCCTTCTGTCAACCACAACATCAACCAGTACGGCAGTAGACACCGCCACCTGCACCGCCACCTGCACCGCCACCAGCACCGCCACCTGTATGTCTGCTGCCTCGGCAACAGTCCCCAGCTTCAGCCCCAGTGGGCAGCCATCTGAGGCTGCAGGAGACATCCTGCTGTGTCCCTCAACAGGTGCAGACACATGCACCACTGCCAGCACCTCCGCCACAGACACTGCCGCAACCACCACCACCAGCCCCACGACGTGCTCAGACAGTGCCACCACAGCTGACATGGCAATCATCCCCAGTGGCCAGCTGTCCGAGGCTGCAGGAGACATCCTGGACCTTGCCCAGCGTACATGAGGCATGACTCCCAGCACGGTTTGTTCCATCAGGTGCCAGACGAAGTCGTAGCAGGGTGGAGTATCGTGCTACCTGTTCCCAGGCAATCCACTACCACAGTCCTTGGCAGGATGAAGCACTCTGGAAACCAAGCCCCCTCCAGAACCAGTGGAGACTGTTATCCACTTGAGAGACTGTGGCTTTGCACTCCCCAGGATTAAGCAGTGGGCAAACCACCCACTGGAGAGACTTGAGAGACTGTGGCTTTGCACTTCCTAGAACCAATCAGTCAGCATGGAGCCCCCTCGTGGAGGACTGGCGTCGTACGTTCATCCGGCTGAGGTGCCCCCCCTCCACCTCCCCCTGAGGTGCCTGTTTATTTTCCATCTGATGCCCCTCCATTTCGAGTCAGGTGTCTTGTGTGGGCTTCGCCCATGCATTTTGGGACACCGATCCAAAGACAATGATTTCATTAATATCCGGACTTGTGTAGATGGTGTACATATTTGTATATACTGATTTTTGATTTTGGCCATCTGATTTTTATTGATTACACTAGTTACAATCATTTCCTTTTCTTCTTGCGTTCTTCCAGGGGGTGACGGGGTGTATATGTAATGTTGCTGCATGTATATGTGTTAATGGTGTTTTGGGTGAGGGTGGGGGTGGGGGTGTTGCGTGTGTGTGTGTGTGTCACTCTCTTTCCCCTCCCCCGTCCCCTGTGTGCTAGGTGCAGTACTCACTGTGGTCGTCGCCGGCATCTTTGCTCCTCCTAATACAGGAGGAGGTAGACCAGCATGGGCAGGACCTGTAGTTCGGCCTCCATGGCGTCCTGGTTGTTCGGAAAGTGTCGAAAGGTGAGTGGTTTCTGTTCCAAATCCTGTTTCCGCTGTGCTTTTGATGGCGTTGGTACCGCCCCGGATAAGGTGGCGGATAGGCGTGTTGTAATACAGTGGGGGGAACCTTGTGTTCCGCCTGTCTGTTGGTAGTTACCGCCGCGGTGTTTGTTTCTACCGCCGTGGCGGTCGGAGTGTGAAAGTGTCTGTCTATGTTGGCGGTTTCCGCCATGGTCATGATTCCCTTTTTTTCTCCGCCGGCCTTTTGGCGGTATTACCGCTGCTTTAACACCGACCGCCAGGGTTGTAATGAGGGCCTAAGTCTGATCCACTGCGGGGGACCTCTGTCACTCCAATCCGGGTTTTGCCCAGGCTAACTAGCAGTGTCTCATCTCTACCCAAGGATAGTGATGACTGGGCAGCAGAGCGCATGACATACTTGGCTTCTCAGGGAAGTTGTGGTCACTCAGGTGTCATCGGTTCTCTCATTTACAATACAGTTGCATGTATAAATGACAAACAGAAGCAGAATATGTTTCAATAATGAGTTTAATAGAATGACTGCATCTTAGATAGCGAAGCGTGAGCTGAAATAACCTGGACAAGGAAGTGTTTTTATAACAACACAACTGATGTTCTGAAAAAATGTCCCTACGTAAGGATGTGTATTTTCTACGAATGTTGGAGACTAAACTTCTACCACGTTCATTGGCAATGTACTGTGCTGTAGCCTTGGAAGGAGCACAGATTGATCAAGTATGTCTTGTTTGAGAACAGAGTGCTGGCCTAGGCAAAAACAGTTAGATAAATGGAAAATAAAACAAGACCGTAAAAATGGTTATTGTAACGATAATAAGATGAAGCTGAATAAAATATATCTAGGTTAAAGTGCACAGCGGCCTAGTCTGTTAAAATACCGTGCATCGAGCTATAACTAAAATGGCTAGACAACACCCTCCCCTTTTCGGTTGAAAGTGGTTCAAAGCCAAAGATATATAAAATTACTGCTAAAAAGCTCAACCTAAAATATATATATATATATATATATAGAAGCAATGTCAATGATGACAAGTCGAAGTGACGCATTAGCATCTAACGTGACAATTTAAAATATGAGCATGTGGTATTATACCGAATTTCAAATTGCAAAGTCAATTTTGAAAAGTTCCAATTGATTCCGGGACCATAGAGGACAGGAGATCTTCCACTTCTGCCGATGTTAAAGTTGGAAAGTCATCGCCAAGAAGCATCAAGGAGCAGTTGTGTTCCATAGCCTCAGCCTCAGCCAAGGCGGCATTCTGTGGTGTGCCCAGTGATGATTCGTGAGCTACATTCTCCAAGAAGGGTAACTCATAAGTAGCTTCTTATAGCAAACACAACCTCAATGTCCGGTAATGAACCCTCAGCGAGAACATCAACAGATCAGCATCCAATGCAGGCAAGCGCTGCGTCGAAAGACAAACTTCCAGTGCATTTTCGAAAGAGCACCAGAGGCACCGAAACACAGGCTGCACACAATGCAAGACCAGTCTAAATGACAAAGACCAGCCACACTCCAATTGCTCCAGGATTGTTGCTCCAAAATACTGCATCTTGTGTTCACGACACAGCTGCGCTGAAGGGAGCGCTTTCACTCCTCCTTGTTGTGGCGGGACAGCCATTGCGCATAAAAAATAGCAGCAGCAAAACACCAGCTAATAAAGCCAAAGTTATCGGAAATCCCCCAAAAATACTAGAAAAGATTGAGTGGATTAAATATTCATCCCACGAGTTTACCAAAGTGTCTCGGAAAGTTTGTATTTAAAAGGGAGTATTTCTGCTGATGACCTTGCCACCTGAAGTGCGAAGGTCTTGCGTGCAGATGTAAGGGCCAAATGTTTCTGAAACAATAAAGCCTTGAGTGTGCTCAACTTGTCAAAATTCACATTTGAAGTAGCGATGTGAGGCCAAATGTCAGCTACCTCTTTAATTTTAGTGGAGGGAAAGAGTGCGTTCCTGCAGCATATAACGACCTTAGAGACTGAAACAACGCAAACTATTCCGGCTCGCATGCCACAACAGTCTTCACCATTGAGGAGGATGTAGCTGCCGTTTGAAAGCACCTGGAATGTAGGTCTAATCAAGCGGACTGGAACTCCCTTCAGATAACAAGCTAAGTTTGCTGCAGAAGCGTTACACGCCCCATGCAAGGACAGCTATTTACAAACCATCGAATGGCTGAATGAAGTATCGTATTCACTAATGCTAAGAAAGACTTCTTTCATGCTACTGAGACATTTGTACGAGAGGGGAAGCTCCCACACCTCATGGATGTAACTATCCCCCAGCCATTCATATCTGCCTACCGGAATGTGTTTTTTAAGCAGGAGGTGAATTGAAGTGTAGAAATAGGCAGATTAATGACCCTGTGTATTAGCCACTCAGCAGATGGCATTTCGGCCACAGTAAAAGGCAACTTTTCTAATTTCTCAATCTTAAGCATAACGTAACTTGCTTCCTTCTTAGCCATTAGTTGTTGTTGTCGCGTTAACTTAAAGGAAGAAAATATGACATGCTGCCAGGGAACGCAACCCACCTTCAATGTTTGAAGTGTCCAACCCAACTGCATAATGGACCTTCGCTGACTCTGCCCATGGTGTAAAGAAGACATTTCTCTTTGTATAATGTCTACAGCAGAGGAAACAATGTTATATCAAGCTTACATCCGGTCGGACAAGGTGTTAATTCCGTTATCCACAACAGCTAATGCCTTTTTCAAATTTTCCAGATCTATTTGCCTCAACTGGACAGCTGCTTCTTGTTGGGAGACTGAGGTGTTCTCTAACCGCATTTAGTGAGTAAGTTCTTAACCACTGCTGACATAGTTTCCCTACACTATATGTCGTGACTATACCCGCATGTTCAGATGATATATAGCTAGGTCTGGCCTACTAGTTCTAAAACCCCCAGAGGAGTTTATAAAACGCTGGTGAAACCCATTGGTATCTACTGGCCACAATAACCACCCGCCAGGACGTGTTAGTGAAACATTAAATGTACCATTCTGGACCCATTCATCGAGCTGATCTTCAGTTGCATTTGTATATTTGTGCCATTTATAGAACTTTGCAGGGGCAGGTATACTGGGCATGTTTAAGGGCATATTTATACTCTATTTGAGCCTAATTTGTGTCAAACTTTTTGACAGACTTTGGCGCAAACCTAACATCATATTTATACTTTGAGGCCCGACCCTGTGAACGTCAAAATTCAGCAGTGTGCGTCATTTTCTGGATGCGTGAAACCTCCTTGCGTTAATGACGTGCAAGTTAGGTGTTCCCGTCCAAAAAATGACTTTAAGGCATGTGCGCCTTATTTATACTCCTGTGTCATTTTGACACACAGGAGTGGGCAGGCCTTAAAAAATGACGCACAGCCTGATTTGTGCCGTTTTTTAACGCCTGGGTGAGAGCAGGCGTTAAGAGACCTGTGGGCTCATTTCCATGGTCTTTGATCATGGAAGCAATCCAAAGGTGCTCTTCCCTGCCCCCAGGGACACCCCCTTCCATCGTCGCCCACCCCTGGAGGACACCCATGGATGGGGGGACCCATCCCAGGTAAGTTCAGGTAAGTAGAGGTAAGTAATTTTCTTTTTAAAGTGGCATGGGGGGCCTAACTTGGGCCCCCCTACATGCCACTGTGCCCAATGACCATGCCCAGGGAACAGAAGTCCCCTGGGCATGGCCATTGGGTAGGGGGCATGACTCTTGTCTTCCCTAAGACAGGAGTCATTTCAATGGGAGTTGTGTGTCAAAAAATGGCGCGAGTCCGGTTAGAGCCATGATTTTTTACTCTAACCTGACTTGTACCATTTTTTGACGCACCACCCCATTATTCCCTACGCCTGCGCTGCCCGGTTAGAGTCATTTTTTTTCACTCCAACCAGCCCGCAGCGCTGGCTAACGTCAATTCATAAATAAGGCGCCAGCCTTGTGCGTTGGAATGGCGTTAGCTGGCAGTAAAGTTTTTTTACGCAAACCAGCGCCGGCGTTGGTTTGTGTCAAAAAGTATAAATATGGGCCTTAATTCCTTAATTTTAGCTAAGCCTAAACAACTTGTTTGTTGTACTGTTTCATTTAAGAATATCATTTGTACAGGTATAAGGCATGCTCTAAATAACGCTTAATTTCCCCTAATTTGGCAATGTCTAGTTCCTCAAACACTCTTCAAATAAATCGATTGCAAACAATATTCATAGCCTTCAATAGGCAACCGGGAAACAAAGGATTTCGAATAGATACATTTGGTATTCGTCAATACTATATGTATATCTTTAGCAGGTGGTACTTTAAAATAGTAAGACTCAGCATTTTTCACATTATGCCCAGAAAAATATGTAAACTTCGCAGAATATGTTTGAGAACTCCCTAATGGTGGAGCCGGACAATGTTCCCATTGTGTATAGTTAAAAACAGTTTTGGGGCTGCTCGCTCTATGTATGAAATGGTGCTCATAATAATTAAAGCAAAACATATCACCATAATTCTCTTTAGATTGACAAACGTCTTCGTTTTCAAACACAGTGGAACACTGCAATTCAGCCATCATAGAATCAACTGTTTTCACATCCCAATCATCAGAAATAATGCCTGGTATAATAATATAATTTATTGACATTTTAAACACATGTGGTATTTGAATAACTTCTGTGGGACCGTATATATCAAATATTACTTTGTCCTAAACAATCCCATCAGGAATTGGTACTTCGGAAATGTTGACAAATGATAAGTCTCTTCGGACCTTGTGTGATGAAAAATGTGGTTTTAAGACCTCCTCCACCAATCCAACTGTTGATTATTCAGGAAGAAAATGACCATTTATTAACAAAAAGAAAGTGATAACAAAACCAATCCAAAGTAGAACAGTCAAAGAGAGCCATAGATAGTTCCATGGAAAAATAAAATATGTTGTTTTAAGCCAGTTCATTAGCTTACGTGTTTTTGATAATTCAAATATCGAAGAGGCGAATGAATCTGAGACGTCATCAGTGAAGTCGGCAAAATATCCAGAAGCAGTACTTGCAAATACTGGAGCTGTGGTCATTGGTGGAGTTGGTGTTTCCCGCAGTGGCACACAATAGATACTACCATCTGTTTGTGTTGGCATTGAGTCAACTTGGTCAACTATTTCTGTATTGTTCAATGTTAGTGGAAACAATGGAAGATCATCTTCGGCCCTGCCCAAGCTCGGAGAGCTGTCAGTGTTGGTAGAAATGACTTGTTGAGAAACTTCTTGACCAGTAGTGAGAGGGATTTGGGAACTACTAGATTTTCCTCTTGGTCAGCTGTGCAGGATCGGCCACATAGTGTAATTCGACATTGTCGATACAGACAAAATGATTTTCTTTGGCACCTGCCAACGGTGGTACCGTGTATTCCCAATAATGGGACTGGTGCTCAATAGCAAGGGCCAAATTCCTTTTTCATAGCGACTTTTTCACGTGCAAGATCCCCAACTCTGGGAATCCAGCCGGTAGGTGTTGCAGGTACATCCTTAATTCCTGTGGAGGAAGCATTGATAGAAGAATTATTGTCACGGAACTGTTGTAGTTCCTGCAAAACAGTGACACGTTCATTTATGTCAAAAGGTGTTTCTGCTGCCTCTACTACAGTACTATCAAGAACAGGAACATACATTTGGGTTCCGAATAGGCACGCATATGAATTACGACCCCCCCAGGGACCTTTTAGGCAGATTATTAAGTGCTCTCTGAACTCCATATAGGTGGTTAAGCCAACTACGACCCGTACCTAAGACTCTGGCTATTAAGGATTGCTTTAAATCACGGTTCAATCACTCCACAACACTATTTCCCTCGGGATGAAATGGAGACGAGTACTGGAGTTGGAAAGCCACAACCTCATATGTACAGATAAAGACTTGCAAATCTTTAATAACAGTCCGAGCGTCAGCCGAGTGTTGTCGCCACATCCATAAAAATCTGGAGCATGAATCAACAGCGACTAAAATATACTTGCATGCACTATCAGGTGTCAGAGGACTGCAGTGGTCCACGTACACACTTTATAATGCTTTGTTAGAAATCAAGAGGGGTGTCTGCGGCGGGCGTTTGGTAGTAGACACTTTGATTTGTTGGCCGATGTCACAACAAAGGACATACTGCTTAGTCTCTTTATAGAGGCCTGGCTACCAATAACGGGCTTGTAAAATTGAAATTGTAGCTGCCACACCAGCATGAGCAGATGCCAGCCCTTCATGCGCTGCTTTAATCAACCCTGGTCTCATATCTTTATTGGGAATATCTCTCACACCTAAACCTGGTATTCTAACATCAGTGTTCAGGCGATCCCACATTCGGTAGGAATATTTAGCCAGAAATGTTTTAGGATAGGTCGTACCATCAGACGTAGGTTTCCCGCAAGCCCATATGCCTGCGTCTGGGTTCGTACTTGAACGTGTTCCTGCAGCTACAGCGGCCACAGCCACTGCTGACTTTGTGGCTTCATCAGCCAATGTGTTTCCAGCAACGTGTATCCCAACGCGCTGGTGGCCAAATGTATGTACTACATGGTAGCGTCTCTTTCAGATATGCTACTTTCCCCCACAGAAGTCTGTGTATAATGGTGTTGCCTTTGGAATCTCTGAACCCATTCTGGTGCCAATAATGAAGATATTCATTAAAGGTCTAGACACAATAATATGAATCACAAACAATCAGCGTAGGCTGTGCAGGAACCGTGTGTTCCAGTGCCATCACCAGAGCCTTAAGCTTTGACCTATGGTATGCATAAATGTATTTAGAGGACAAAATTTGTTGCCCTCCATGTAGCCACTTATCACAGCGCAAGCAGCAGAATATTGGTGTTTTGTGCCTATTGCAGGTTGTGCTGAGCCATTGGTGTACATGACTGTATGATATTGCTCAATAGGCAATGTACTTGCTGGAACTGGGTATTCTCTTTCATACTGCAAAAATTCTTGAGTTTGTAACTTTGGGTAAAAAATGTGGTGTACATCAGTGGCTGTCAAAGACGTAGCCCATTGTATCCAACGTGGGTGTAATGCTTTTACATTTGGAATGCTGGCTTTTGTAACAGCCTCTAGGGCTGGGATCGGAGAAACTACACTAATGCGTTTTCCTTGGGCAAAAGGTCGTTCTTTAATGACAGCCATCTGTACAGCAGTGATTATTTTCTCAGTGGGAGCAAAGCGTTGTTCTGCCACTGAATATAAGTGTGATTTGTATACAATTGGAACTGTCTCACCTTCATTAAATGTCACATGGGTGAAACCGATGGCACCAGCTATTACTCTGATGACCAAATGCGTTTTATTGTCCCTTGTGTATAAGTGTTGTTCTGCAAGCATGTCTGTTTGCAAATCTCGAAGAATGTGTGTATGTTCAATTGTCCACAATTTACTTGAGAAATCGGGATGTATCAGATCATATAAAGGTTTTATGCGTGTAGCATAATCTGGAATGTAAATTCTGCCAAAATTTAGGAACCCAATAGAAATTGGAGTTGGTGATTGTAACTGTGCGCATTTCTCTAAGAATTATGGCGCTAGGCTCTTCCCTTCACTTGATAGCTCATATCCCAAAAACAGGACACTGAGGAAGGCAATTTTTGTTTTTTTTAAATTGAATTTATAGCCAAATTCGGCAAATCCTACAACAATGCGGGCTACCCATCTTAAATGTTGCAGCAATTCATCATCCGTAAGATAGATATCATCTACATAGGACAATGCTTCAGGATCAATCTCATGCAAAATTGCTGTCATACGAGCCGCGAACAGTCCCGGACTGTTCTTATGCCCCTGAGGAAAACAATAGAATTTTTTCTGGGAGCCTAGTGTGCTGAAACTTGTTAAGTCTCTACTCTCAGGCGCTATATTCTGGCAGAAAAAAACATTGGAAATGTCCAGTGTTGTATTTCTTACGCACTATATTGTTCATTAGTGCTGTGCTATGTGAATTTTGTATAGCATAAGTGCGTGTATGACTGTTGAAGTGTCTGTAGTCTAAGACTATTCTACATGAATGGTCTGGTTTGGCTACTGGGAAGAATGGATTATTCATTGGGGAGACACAGGGTTCAATTACGCCCTGGTACTCTAATTGTGTGAGTAGCTCTCTCACAGGTGGTTTTGCTTCATGTTTTATTGAATACTGCGGTTGAGGTTGAGGTTCACTTTTGATAGGAATTACATGGTAGGGGGATTCTCTATCCCATCCTACATGATTTCGGTATAATGCAGGTGCCTGTGCCAAAGCCCAATCAGTGGCATAGGATCCAGCGAGTTCCTCTGGAACAAGGGGCGAGAAAGAAGGCTTAATCATGTCTTCCCCATATGGGCAGCTACACCCCATCAGGTGTGGAGACACGCATGTCCACAGTTTCTACTTGTAGATAGTCGTCAGTTGCTTTCACCTCCAGATGCTGTAGAAGACTCTGGCGAACTATTGTGACCTCTGCTGCGCTGTCTAGCAGTGCTGGAGCCCACTTCTTGTTCTTCAAGAGGGCCCTCTTCCTGAGTGGCATGTCTGACTGCAACTGCTGCCACTTTTTTCTTTTTGAATTGGGGTTTCTGTTGGGCGGGTTTCTCTTCCTTTTTTACAGAAACCTCCGAAGAGCGTTGTGATTCCTGTCTCAGTTTCACGTACTCTGTTCTTCGCTCTGATCGCCCACCTCTTTCATCTCTTTTTTCTGATGAGTCCTGAAGGGAACGAGATTGACGTGTATCAATATATTGATATCTATCAGGCGTTTTTATATTATCTCGATTTCTGAGATTATATCTATTCTGCCAAGTCTCCGTATGCGGAGATTCCCCGTCTCTTTTTTAGCAGTTTGTTGTTTTTATCCCAGCATTTCTTATTGCCCTCAGGTGCTTGCTTGGGAAAATCTTTATTAGATTTGCCCTGAAATTGTGGTTTAGATGGTCTGGCCCCTAAACTGACTCGTCCTATGCTAAAATAAGTTTCTGCGATTATTTTAGGCAGCTCGCATTCCTGATCCTGTTGCGAAACGTCACAGAGCCGCATGCGCACTGCAAGTGCGACCACTTCCCCTTTAAGGTTACTGAAAATGATTGAGGATACTGTGGCAAAATTGCCCATCAATTGCATCCCCAAATCTAGGGCTGGGGCAGCCCCATGTTCATCTTGAATTTGTTTTAACACCTCCGGTAAATTGGCAAGTTTTGTTGTACCGTGTGCGGTTGTATACAGCGGTGGCAAATACAAGTATTACAGTTATTTCCTGTAGGGACCATCCCAAAAGGCAAGCACATCATTAATATTCTATGTTTATCCTGAGGTCCTGTATGGGGAAATACTGCCTCCAGCGCATTCATTTTTTGTGCTAACCAAAACAGAGTTTTCTCCCGTTTGGCGGGTACTTTACCCATGATCGAATGTACAGTCGCAGGGTTTATACCTGGTGTTCCTGCATGTGGATGTGCTGGAGCAGCACGTGCTGGGTTTGCATTTAATGTTTGCATTATGAATTGTACTAATCGTTTATATATCGCTGTTAGTTTTGTATGTAAACGACGAACCTCAGCCACCGCAAAATTTACAACTGCAGGATGTGGTGTATAGGTGGCCAATAAAGGCCAGGTAGGACCATCGTTACTTAGAGGACCTAACTTTACTGGTAAAATTGTGTGGGTTAGGGTGCCATCAAGCCAATTATTATGTTCTTGATAAGATAAAGTTATTTCTAAATATGCGTATTCTCTGTATTGTCCAGGTGCATTTACAAGTGTATAATGATGAAATGTATTTGTGTTCCCATCAACTGCTGGAAATGTGACCCAAGAATAAAAAAGTTCTGTTCTATAAGCTGCATCGGCATCCACCACGAATGTGACTGGACCCCCCTGGGGCGTTAGGCCATTTGCTAATAAATGTGGAGTTAGAGGTTGTCTCATATTAACTGCTACTTGTACCTGCTGTGGATTTGCCATTATAGACAGACTATAAGTTCAGAGTAGGCACACAAATAGGGTTTTCCTTTTGCAGTTCAAGCTTGAACAACCTCCAGCTGTAAATAGGATAGCCTACGTAGCTGGGGTGGAAATCCTCAGTACCACGGACGTCTCTGTATACGGTATTGAGGCGTCATTATACATAATGAGACAGAGATACTCCGGAGGACCCAAAAATTAGAGCCTGACCAAACATTGGTGGTGCCATGTCGCCTAGGATCTCATTATTGTAATGAGACTACTGGATTTTGATCGGCAGAATCACCTGTGGTGTGGGAGACTAAGGGGGTCATTCCAAGCTTGGCTGGCGGCGGGAGCCGCCCGCCAAGCGGGAACCGCCAGAAGACCGAACCGCGGTCAAAAGACCACGGCGGTCATTCTGGGTTTCCCACTGGGCTGGCGGGCGACCGCCAAAAGGCCGCCCGCCAGCCCAGCGGGAAACACCCTTCCACGAGGAAGCCGGCTCCGAATGGAGCCGGCGGAGTGGAAGGGGTGCGACGGGTGCAGTAGCACCCGTCGCGAATTTCAGTGTCTGCTAAGCAGACACTGAAATTCTAAGTGGGGCCCTCTTACGGGGGCCCCTGCAGTGCCCATGCCATTGGCATGGGCACTGCAGGGGCCCCCAGGGGCCCCACGACATCCCATACCGCCATCCTGTTCCTGGCGGCCGAAACCGCCAGGAACAGGATGGCGGTCGGAATCCCCATGGCGGCGCAGCAAGCTGCGCCGCCATGGAGGATTCCCCAGGGCAGCGGAAAGCCAGCGGTACACCGCCGACTTTCCGTTTCTGGCTGCGACTGTACCGCCACGGTCAGAATGCCCAAAGGAGCACCGCCAGCCTGTTGGCGGTGCTCCCGCGGACCACGGCCCTGGCGGTTTTTACCGCCAGGGTCAGAATGACCGCCTAAGTCTGACCCATTGCAGGGGACCTCTGTCGCTCCAATCTGGGTTTTTCTCCAGCTAACTAGCAGTGCCTCATCTCTACCCAAGGATATTGATGACTGGGCAGCCGACCGCATGACATATTTGGGAGGTCGTGATCACTCAGGTGTCATCCGGTTCTCTCATTTACAATTCAGTCTCATATATAAATGGCAAACAGAAGCAGTATATGTTTCAATAATGAGTTTAATAAAACGACTGCATCTTAGATGGCAAAGCGTGAGCTGAAATAACCTGGACCCAACATGACAGGATTAAAATTGTGACGAGAAGAGTGAAGCATAAAAACAACGCTATCATATACTGTAGTCACTATAATCAATGGACTAATCCCTACCTAGGTTATGATCGAGCACAGCACGTTAAGCTCTAAATCTGCCCTTCAGGTTCCCCTGGAAAGACATCAACCCTCATACCTGAGCAAAGGCCTGCAGTCTGCGTTAGCATCTGTCGCGAAGCATTCAGAAATCAGCATACAGTCGTGGTTCCCTGGCTGGAATCTCCCTCTAATGTGTAAGGGACAAGGAAGTGTTTGTATAACAAACACAACTGATGTTCTGAGAAGATGTCCCTACGTAAGGATGTGTATTTTCTACGAATGTTGGAGACTAAACTTCTACCACATTCACTGGCAATGTACCATGCTGTAGCCTTGGAAGGAGCACAGAGTGATCAAGAATGTCTTGTTTGAGAACAGAGTGCTGGCCTAGGCAAAAATAGTTAGATAAACAGAAAATAAAACAAGACCGTAAAAGTAGTCATTACAATGATAGTAAAACAAAGCTGAATAAAATATATCTATTTTAAAGTGCACAGCGGCCTAGTGTGTTAAAATAACGTGCATCGAGCTATAACTAAAATGGCAACACAACAAGAGCAGCATAACCAGCATCCATAGCAAAGGTATTTGTTTCCAACTTTGACCCCTAACCCCCAGACATCTCTCCTCATCATTTCCTCCAAGCATTGGGCATCCCCATTGCCAGCTAGACACGTTAGAACAAAAGAAACATTTGTAACAGCTCCCCTAACCTAGGCTTGAACATCAACAAATGTCATGCCACAACTCCCCAAACATTTAACCATATTGCAAAAGCGTTTATCGTTCACTCAAGCCCATACAGGGAAGGCAGGAAGCCTCTCTTGGGAGGCGGTAAGGAGGCCTTCTATGTAAGAGGTCTGTATCGTGGGACCTCAGGGAAGAGGCAGGTTTTGAACCAGAGCTTACAGGGAGAACCCGTGCAGCCCGAGATCAGCCCAATAATGGTGCAAACTTCCCACATCTGGATGAGCCCACAGGGCCCGGAAAGGTCAGGAAGGTGTCCATGTTCTCATAAATCATCAGCTGTCTGCGGAGTGAGTGCCGGGCCTCCCCACCTGCAAGATCTGGAAGGACACCGGAGCCTCTGTATCCGAGCCTGGGTCAGTGAGTGGATGGTCTCAAAGGGTGGAGAAAGGGTTAAAAGTCAGTTGTGAAGTTTCCAACACTGCCTTCACCCGCTACCTAGCTGCCTGACCCTAAGATGGCCCAGCCCTAGACAGTCTACGTGTGTGCCGGGGAGATCAGCCAGGTCATCTCATCTCGAACCTCCTGTGGGGAATGTATTGAACCTTTGGCATACAGCCAAGCCCACAATCTGCCAGGGTGGTAAACATCTGAGTCGCCTCACCCTCGATCACTCTAACATTTGCCGGGAACAGAAGCTCATATTTAAAGTTCAGTTCTCTAAAACAATGCTTCACCTTGCCATACAGGCTGTGTTGCTTCTTCATCTCAGGGGTGAAATCAGGGTAAGCTGTAATCTCTGCGTCTTCATGATGCCATGGGCCTTTCATACGGGACAGTTGAAGAATCAAATCCCGAACTTGGAAATTGAGTATGTGAGCCACGATGGGTCGAGGCGAAGCACCAGGCCTGGGCAGCCTCCCAGGTACCCTGTTGCCACTCTCCACTGAGAAAAACTTTGAAGGATTACCTTCCAGCACATTATCGATCAGCCATTTTTCAAAGAAAAGCTCCATATTAGGGCCCCCCACTTGCTCGGGAAAGCCCAGCAGTCCAATATTATTGCACCAAGATCTCCCTACAGCATCTTCCGCTCACCGGTGAAGGGAAGCCACTTCCATCTGGAGTTGTGCCATCTGGGTCTGCAGTTCCTGAACCATAGGGCGAAGGAAGGTGAGCGAAGACTCTGCCCTTTCAACCTGCCATGCCTGGTTATGGCGAACTACCCTGAGCAAATTTACCTTTATAGATATTGCATCAATCCTGGAATCCAGGGAGGTCTTTGTGTCCAGGATAGCTTGGAGGACCTTATAGAACTCGGCGGAGTGCGCCTACAGAGTTGTTTCCAGTTTCAATTCAATTTCAGCTTCATTTCGACAAAAAATGCCCTAAAAGCATATTTAGCAAGACTTCTTCCATATAAAACACTTAAGAAAAATCATTACAATTCACATAAATCTCAGTAAATCTCAGGTCCAAGCTCGTCCAAAGCCATGTGATACAAATGTGCAAAATATCAATGCTATAAATAGTCAAAAATGCAAAAAATACACATTGGCATAAAAGTATTAATACAGGTCTTTGTGCAAAAAGCAATAAGGGCCTTTCGATTTACACAATATCTAACGTGCATTATATCGTTCACACAATAACAAAATAAGATTAATCGTAAATGAATTACATCTAGCTCATATATTATCCTATTCAGAAAAACTACATATATCCAAAAGTAATAACTATAATTAAAAGTAAAATTTATGCTTTAATGGTTAAGAATTTGCTTCTAGTATGCCAAATTGCCTCTAAAAACCTTTCCAGCGCGCATACCACAGTCACACATAGACTTGTTTTGCAGATGCAAAGGGCCAAATGGTAATCCCTAATAATGGTCTAATCCAGCAAGTCCTCTGTTTCTAATACGACTGGCAAAAAAAAAAACATGTGCAATACTCTCTTGTGTCATACATCTTATTGGGCAAAGATCTGTTGGGTTTTCTGTTTGTTTCCATCTGGAAGTAAGATCCCACAATGGTAGGGATCCAGCTCTAAATCTAATATAAAGTGTACGTGCTGGAGGTGATGTTATTATATCTAAGTAATGCTCAAACTCGTAGTGGCACTTGGTTAAAAAATTGTCAGTCAGGCTAAGGGGCGGAACTGATGTCAGTTCAACTAATTGTAAGTTCATCCAATAGGCATCCTTCAAGATCTGATTAGCATTCTTTGAAAGATGCATAGGATCTAACCAATACTGAGCTATGCAAATTTAAAAAAAGTCTTTTTTCACATATTTACAGCATGGAATTTTCTCTATTTGTGGGGCTGCTTACACCACTCCAAGCCATACTCTATACGGGTCTAGAGTATCTGTGGACCATAATCTAATCCAATTTTGAAGTGGCCTTAGGGCAGCTATCTTTACAATGGAATGTAGATTTAAGTCCATTCGAATGGGCAGTGTGGGAGAACTCAAAAGGACTTTTAGCAATGCTTTTAGGTACAAATTTCCCTCTCTCTCTAAATCTTGCAAATTGCTATGCCCCCATATCTCTGCGCCGTATATGACTCATCCTCTGGCTTGGCTTTTGTAAATTCCCATTGCTGGCGTAATGGAGTATCTAGATGATCTATCAGCAAATCTCAATATGCATCCTGCTTTTTGTATCAGTGACAAAGTACACTTTAGCAGGTGAGCTGGCCATTTTTGCGAATCCTCCATCCTGACTCCCAAATAATCAAAGTCCAGTACTCTTTCTAAAATTTTACCATCAAGCATTATCGTTTTCCTCACTCTACAATTTGTGTCACCAAACACCATATATTTAGTCTTTGTGGCATTAATTTGGAGTACATAGTCCCTCCAAAAACCCCAGAATTGCTCAAGGAGCCTAGCTAATACTGAAACAGTTTGCATCAATAGGCATGGCATCTTAACCCCACCCAGTTTTGGGGCTCCTTTTTCACAGTCGTATAAGTAGGGGATACAAGCATTTATAAAAAGTAGAAAGAGTGAGGGGGCCAGCAGAGAGCCCGGTTTCACACGTTTCTGCAATGGAAGTGTGTTTCCCCATAAGTTCACCATCTGTTCCCCACCTTATTCTATCATAGCTTCCAGAGTATAAGTCTTGGATCAGTTTTAGCAAGGGTCCTGGAACTCCGACAAAGCCCATGATCTCCCATAATTTATCTCCGGGGACCAAGTCAAAAGCGGACTTAAGGTCCACCTAGGCAACAAAATGTCTACCTGCCTCCAAATTGACAATTTTCCATTTTATTGTTAAAAAGCGAAAAACTTGATCTATTGTACTAGTTTTCTGCCTAAACCTTGCCTGTAAATGGCTTAATGGCTCATTGTCTTCAATCCATTACTTAAGCCTGCACAGGACCTGGTAGGAAAAAAATCTTCTGTAGATTGTCTAAGAGGCTTATTGGTCTACAGTTGCCTGAAATTGGCCTGTCCCTTTTCTTATGGATTCGGACAATTATCGCACTTCTCCATGATCGGGGAAGTTGACACCCTGCCAAAATTTCATCGGACATGCCATTGATATAAGGTCCCCAGAATTTAAGATCAGATTTGAACACATCGGAAGGGATTCCATCTGGGCCTGGCACCTTCCACGATTTTTGGGCTTAGATTGCTGTCTCTGTTTCCTTTAAGGTAAATGGTCTGAGCACACCTGTGCCAAAAGTATTTGTCGCTGATATACTCTCATTGTCCACAGACGGAACTATCTCCTGTATGTAGAACTCCAAAAAGTATTGCGTCCAATTTTCAGCAGACATATGACATTTGGGTCTGGGATTTTCATTACGCCCTCTTTTAGCAATCAAAGACCAGTACCATTTGGAATTACTTTATTTTGCTGCTTGTAACAGATCTTGCCAGGTCATCTCTTCCCAGTTAGCCTTACTAATCTTTATTATATGGTCATACTCACGTCTTGCTGTAATTATCTTTTCTCTATTATTCAACCCAACTGTTTCCAAAAGTCTGCTCTTGGCTTCCCAGCACTCTTTGTTAAACCATCCACAATTACTCCCTCTGCGCTGTTTGTTCCCCTTGGAGACTCTGGAGAATAAATCCTTCATAGAGGAAAAAAACACTGCATGTGTAGCCATAAACTGAGAAGGTGAACATATAGAAGGAGCAACCGCTGTTTGGTACTTGAAAACTAAGTCATGCATTTTGGCCATTGACCCGTTGGAATTTGCGGAGGTCTCCCATTTTATGGAGCATTTGTTATTTGTCACCGTAATAGGGAGCATGCCCTCACATTCGCATTGAGTGTTAGCCTTGGTGGAAAACCACCTGTCACACTGTACTAAAATAGGTGAGTGATCACTACTGCATTGTTCTCCCACCCTAAGATCTTTAAATTCATGCCAGATCCTTACGTCAATGAGCACAAAATCAATGGAGCTGCTATAACTCCCTCTAAAAAACGTCGAATTAGCTGGCATATCAGAGGGGAACTGCCCATTTCCAGGTTGGAGACCATACCTTATCATAAAATCAATAACCTGTAAAGCCCTAGTGCTACATTTAGGCTATTTTCTTGTTGGCAAAAAGGAGGGGATTCCCAATGAAGAGTCCTTTGACTGTGTTAATTCAGAAAAGAGGGAGTTAGGCTTAGGGGCACATTCAAATCTCCAGCTACAAGGAGAAAGTGAGAGGGAAGGAATTCTGAGACCACTGTACTCAGCAAACTAATGGTGGTAGTAGTTTTGCTCAGGAGGGCCTGGTCTATTATATATGTTAACACACAAAAGCCTAGGACCATGAATTAGCTTGTTTGAAATTGCCAATATATCACATGAGTCAAGATATATTTCTTTCATTTCACCCACTTGAGAAATATTAATCCAAGTAATAAGGAGACCACCAGCAGTATGAGATAAACCCCTGTCTACGGATGTTTGAAGTATACCAAGTTTCCTAACAAAGACAAACATTGAAGCTGTCAATAAACTGCTTCCACTCAGCATCAATGGTCTTATTATAAATGCCAGCTACATTCCATGAAATTAAAACAGGGTCAAAGGGGCCAGGTTCCACAAAGTTGCTCCTTGGAAACTCATGAGTGGAGAATGTATTTAACTGATTGTCAGTGTCTGCCATATCCACGGTCTCTGCTTTGGCTGCACTCCCAGATGTTACCAGTTCCAAATGTGATGGGGATCCTATCCCAGTCTGACCTTTATCAAGGAATGAATAGGTGGTTGAGGGGGGAGGTAATGGGCACAGTCAATCAATGTCAGAGAGGTCATCAGATTGCAATGGGGCCTGGGTCCTAGATGAATTTATGCCCTCGGATCCACACACTTTTGTGTGCACCTTCAGATGTAGAAATGGGATCCCCAGCTATTAAGGCCCATCCTCTCAGTATATGGACTACCCTTACTCTGTGGCTCGCGCAGTTCTCTTAGTGTGCTCAATATACCAAATGAGTTGAAGCACTCTCCAGGGATCGTGGGTTGCTCCTTCCCAAGTGCCACTGGAGACGAGTGACCCGTGGTATCCAGCACATTGTTTGTGATGGTAAAACCCCACAAGCCACCTGTGCATCGCTCTGGGCGAGAAGATCTAAAAACGATGTTCGAACCATTCCTGAGGGGATTAATAGTTCTAAAGGTAGCAACCCTTCCACCAATTTGGGGCAAGCGAGTGTTATCTCTATGGTATCCCAGCACCATGGCTTCTCTATATGGCGCTTAACAGAAATGATATCAGAATATATAATGGATCCACACTTTCTAACATGCCTTATCCAACAGATTACTTTATTCTTTAATTACAAGCTGTTTTCATGTGTAGTGGAGAGTACTGGCGGTACTTTGAATATATACATTTGATGGCCCTTATCGTGGTTTTTGAAAGGGGTGATACAGGAAATGAGTCACGTGGCCTACTCACACATGGACAGAACACTGGCATAGGTCTCTTCTGGCCATTGGGTCCATAGATAAGTATGGTGGCCAAAGATGCTCTCATTCCAGCATCCAACTTTAAAGAGCCTTCACTCGTTGTGGCCCTCTGCGTTTCAAAAAAGGGCAACATAACATCCGTACCTTCTTTTGGATTGCCTTGATTGGTCTTATTCCTATCAGGTTGTCGTAGGAGTTTAAGCACTTCTTTCATCATTTGTTTAAGCTCTTTGACTTTTTCTTTGAGGCATAAGATGACGTTGTCCATTTCATCCTGAGGGTCACTAAATTCAACTTACCAGAATCTGGTAGTTGATCAGGAGCCCCTAAGGGGATATCGTAAACAATTGCGCTACATAATGAAATATCCCCCCCCCCCAGGTTTCTGTGCAAAGAATTAGTATTCATAATTTCTGTATTGGGTTTGTCACAATCACCCGGGGTTAGCACCACTGTCACGGTTATTTCTTTAAAACCAGCTTCTCCCTTGTTGAGTGATTTAAGTTTAAAAAAGGAAGAGAGTGAGCCACTTTTCTGCCCCTTAGGGATTCACTGATCTTTCCCCTTCAGCATAAGAAATGTCTTCAATCAATTAATCAATCTGATTAGTGACACAATTTTGGTGGTTACGAGAAATTGTGTGAAGTTTGGGAATTTTAGTTGAGGCTGCATCCGCTACAGGGCTCCCTTTAGCCTTACTCTTGCCCATGCTCTGACTTGTTATTAGGAGTATGAAATCGTCTGGTTGTGCTGGGACAGTCAAGGTAATAAACATCCTGTTTTTACCTCAGATCTAGAACGGGTGGCCCAACCTCGCCTCCTTCGGTCTCAGACGGGCGCAGACAGGCCCGCCCTTGGCCCGGGCTTTTCCCTGGCCATCCCATGCTGCAGGGCAGCCGATGCACTTTGAGTGCTGCTGTTTCTGGCACCGCCCCCCTCAGACAGACGGCTTCCTGGGACACAGAGTCCCCCTTTAACAAGGTCTCCTGTCTGTTTTCCAACTGAATAAAGGCCTCCGCCATGGGGCCATGGGGATTTTATACACTTTCGGCTTTCCCATCATGGCAATACAATGGACGACAGCCTGCGCACCATATCAGACAAGTTTTGTCTCCCTGCAGCGCCAACCACCACCCAACACAGGAAAAAGGATAGCCATGTCAGTGGAAGAAGATCAAATATTGCGAAGAAGGGGGGCACCAGCTGATTTGGCTGTCCCTCCGTGGCCGGTAGAGATCTGTCCGTGGCCCCCAAACGCCACCAGAGGGGAAACCCAGTCGTCCTGACTCACAAGAGATTTCACTCTGGAAACTCTCCCGCCGCTAGGCCCAGCTACTCTCTGGGGGGGGGGGGCAGAGCCTCAGTGAAAGCAGTCACCCAGCAAGTCACAGCCAGTCCCAAAGCGAGTACCCCAGCGGGTGCAGGGCCCTCACTCCAGGCAGTGAAGTGGTGTAGTCCAATATCAATAGCACAGGTCTTCAGCCCTATCAGGTATTAAAGCGAATCACTGTGCACGGCGTCCGCTGGGTAATAAGCGGGTCGGAGAGCTTCCCTTGCTTTGGCAGCGCTACCACGGATTGCAGTCAGGGTAGGAGACAACTGCAACCACCTCTCCGCTGCGGTGTCCCCAGCTCCACCAGACACCCCGGCCAGGTCCTAAGGGCCCTCAGCCACAACCAGGCTGAGCGCCCCATTAACGTCATTGCTCCATTGCAGTAGCAGTTCCAAGTTCTGCCATGGAGGCCAGTGGGAAAACAGGTGTTCACCCCGCTCCCAGCTAAGCCACAGCAAAGCCACGGACAGCAGGTAGATCCAGTTCAGAGCCCACATGAGCGGCTAGCAGGTTTCAACAGCATAGGGCAGGAGGGGGACAGGAGATCTGTGCTGGGGTCCTCTGGTCTCTGCCTCACCCTCTAGTAATTAGCGCCCTCATTGTAGATGGCATTGGAGCACTCTCGGTGAGCATGTCCCCCTCACCCATCAGTGGGGAAGGGCAGCCCCCTCTCGCCCCCCTCGCCGCCATGGCGAAATCTGCCTGTGTTACGTCCACCTCACCCTCAGATGCGCAGGCACCCCACCAGACCTGCTGCTTGCCTGTGGCCCCAGATGGTGGTCCCGTCCCCCCAGCACCCAGGCCAATGCACCGGAGTCACAGAGTATTAACCTCCTGTCAGGCCTTCAGCAATCTCCTGAGGCCCAGGGGGCTTGTAGGGCCTCCTCATGCCTCCCCCTGGCAGTCCCTCTACTTCTCACCCTCAGTCTGCTTGTTCTCCCGGTCGGGGAAGCTCCAGGAGAGAGCCTTTCTCCATTGCCTCTCCGGAGCTCCCTCCAGCCCTGGCACACGGCCACACAATCGTGCATCCTCTGCTGGCCGCTCTGCCTTTAAGCTGCACTGCAATAGCCTCGGGGAGCGATCAGGACACCTCAATCTCTGGGCTTGTGTGCCCCTCGCTTGGGCTGTCAGTATGTAGCATAATATGCTCCGGTTCACGGATTACATCAGGAAGAAACCCCAGGCCCACAAGGAGCTCCTTCTCATGCGACTGTGCTGGTCGCCATCTTGACTCTGCCCCAAGTCTTGTCTCATTGACAGAGAAAAGCTCCAGTGTTTCAGCAGGATGAACCTGAAATTAAGTGTGAGGTTCGACGTCACCGGCTTGACTCATGTTGACGGGTCGGCCAACTAATGGAGCTTTTTTTCACATTGCTCCAAATTTCTCCAATCTTCTTGACCTTCATCCAGAAGTACTCTCTGGGGTTTTGCAGTATCCCCAAACTTCGTCTAAGTTTCCAAAAGCTCTGTGTTGCTTCGTGGGAAATGGGGCTAAAATCACCAGAATGCACCCAGTCAGAATCCTGAAAAGTCCACTGAACGCTGGTCAGCTGGGTTCTTCTTCCAGGTCTTGATGCAGGGGACTCTTGGTAGCTCCTTTGTACCTGTTGCTTACAGGGAGTCCACTCCTGGGTCTTTAGAATAAAGGCAAAGTCCTTTTTGTGGTGAAGCCCATAGTGTGTTAGCTGCTGCAGTCCTTTGTGGGTGCAGTCCTTCAGGTAAAGACCATGGATTCAGCAAGGAATTCCTTCTTCTTATTATTATTTTCTTCCAGCAGGGATCTGAGTTGTTGGACAGCTCTTTATTCATGCTAGTGGGTTGGATAACATGGGTCACCGTTGACCAATGGGGTACAGGGTGCCACCCTTTGAGGTGACCACTTCCTACAAAGTGTGGCAAATTTAAATCCCAGAAAGCATTGTCACTTAAAAATCCAAGATGGAGAAAACCTCTTCTGGAGTTACAGGTCTGGCTAGGCCTACCCACCATTGGGGTAATCTTTCCCTAACACACACCTTCCAGTCCCTCTCCTTATCTAATTACTGTGGCTCCCATTAGGTTCAAAGTGCAGGAAAAGGGGGAGGTCTGATTTATGTCCCAAGTGATTTTCCCTCATTTGAAGACAAGTTTGGCCGCCCTACCCCCTTCCTGCACTACCATCTGCTGTTGCACATCTACTCCCACCAGATTCGTCCTTTGTTCCAGCCCAGGTCCCTCAACACCTCATTAAGGTAGCTTGGCTCAGACTGCCAGAGGTTGACCAATCAGAAGAGGCTATTAAAAGGCTGATTTAGGCCTGTAATAGTTATAATGACTCTAACATTGGCAAGTTGTTGGATTTATTCTAACTATTAATTTGATATCTTGAATGAAATATTTAGCTCATTTTTATTAAAAATAAGACTTTATTAATTTAAAAGAAAGCTTTCTAATGTTAGCCCATGGATCTAATGCACTACAACAGGGAAAATAAAATTGGCATTTTTCCCTCAACAAGCCTTATAAAGCATGTTTTATAATATGCCTGCTTATAATTACAATGCACCCTACCCTTGGGGCATCAAAGGCAGACTTAAGGGTTGACTTATATGTAAAAACAAGATAGTTTAAGATTTTGGCAGTTCTTTTTCCAAAGTTAAATTTTGGCTTAATTTTATTTTTAAAGCAGCTAGCAAGGCAGACCTGCCCTTAAAATGACACCAGACACCACAGCAGTGCACCCACGGCTGCCCTAACTCCACTGGGTTCCCTAAACCTACATGCCCTACCATATACTAGGGACTTACAGGGGGTGGTCAAAGCAAATTATAATCACACCTCATTTTCCTACACCTTTTAAACAGAGTACTGGCCCTGGGCCTGCTCAGCAGAGTCCAGGGCACAGTCAGACTCAGTAACTACCAGTATCAGACAAAAACTGGGGGCGATCAGGGCCAAAAGGATGACTTTCTCACAACATGCTATGTAGTATCACCTCACTACAAAATAAAGAATGGCTGGACAAAGTTTCACACGTTTATCCACTAAGGAAAACCTTATTTTTCCCACTCACACATTTGTAATTAAAAGGTAAAATCCAAGACTCATGAACAAAACTATCCATCATAGCTTCAGATCTGCCTACTTGGAAAGGTTTCAGACAAGAAGTGAACTGAAAGGTAGATATTGGCAATGATATAAAGCCATGAATCAGCCACGCAGCAGATGGTGTTTCAGATCATTTTTCAAAATGGTCAGTGTTCAACATGCTATAAGTTGCATCTTTTTTCAGCATTAGTTCCTGTATGCGTGTTAAATAATATGTGTAGGAAAGTCCTCCTTTTTGCCTTGGCCACCCCCAAACGTTTTGGACAGATACTAGTGGTTACTGACTCTTGGCTATGCCCTGGGTACTGCTTACCAATGCTCTGTGTAAAGTGGATATGCAAATTAGGCTAATTATAATTAGCAGTATCAACCTACCTATAAGTCCGTACTATATGGTAGGGCATTTAGGTTTAGGGACACCAGCATAGGTAGTACACCCATATGTGCACTGCTGAGGTGCCCAGTGTCTTTTTAAAGTTTTAAAGGCAGGCCTGCCTTGCTGGCTGTTTTTAAACTAAAGTTATGTGCAAATTCAACTTTGGAATTAAAAGTACTTCTAAAGTCTCAAACTACCTAAGGTGTGTCCTATGTGTCCCTGGGGTTGGGTACCATGTAACTATAAGCAGGGACCTTATAAAAATTGTTTTATAAGTCCTGGTGAGGTTGTTTTTCCCCCACTGTCGTGAATGGCCTCCCTAGCTAAAATGGGTAGACATTATTTGAAATAAAAAAGTCCCCATAAGTGCCAGATACCTTAAGTTTGATATCAAATTAATTGGTAAAATAAAGCCCACAACTTACAATTGTTGGATTTCATATAACTAGTTCAGGAAAAGAGTTTTAAAACTCTACCTGAAAGTTGCCAACTTCAGCTCTGTAGTGCCCTCCTCTGATTGGCCAGCTTTTAACAGCCTGCCCAGGCTGACTTGATGAGGTGTGAGGTAGCCTGGGCTGAACACAAAGGATGTACCTGGGAGAGGAGATCTGCCTCAGTAGATGCTGAAATAGGATGGGAGAGAGTAGCCAAACTGATCTTCAAATGCAGGGAAGGACATTTGGAGCAGCTCAGGACCTCCCCCACTTCCTGCAACCCCAGACAATTAGATGCCATCTTGATTAGATTAGGAGAGGGCAGGAGAGGGGTGTGTTTAGGATTTTTCACCACACCAGTGGGTGGGCTCAGCCAGATCTAACCTACAAAAATCACTTTCAACCATGTTGTATTTTTGTAGAATGTTGCTACCTGTGTTTGATTTTTGCCACACTTCCCAGGAAGTGGTTGTCAAAGGGGGGAGGAGCTTGCCTGTGATTGGACAACCAGGGCCCCCTTGCTTTGCGCCAGGGAGCAAGTATAAATATGGCAGAGCTACACCCACAACTCAGATCCCTAGAAGGAAAAGATGAAGAAGGACTGCCCTGTTGGATCCCTGATCTGTACCTGGACACTGCACTCTGAAGGACTGCACCAGCTGCACACTTCGGCTTTACGACTAAAAGGACTTTGCATGTCTTCTACTGCTTTAAGAAGGGGCTCCCTGTTTGATACAGGTAGAAAGGAGCTGACCAGAGTCCCCTGCATCGATTTCTTCAAGCAGAACCCAGCTGACTATTGTCCAGTGGCCATTTGAGGATTCTGAAAAGGTGCATTGTAGTCCCAACTCCCACTGTGCAACTCAGAGCTTCTGGAACGTTGGATCAAGTTGTGGAAACTTCAAGGACCCAAAAAGGACCCCTGGAAGAAGATCCAGAAGTTTGGAGCAGCTCCATAAGTTGAAGGGGTGCATTGTGGGAGTTGTAGCCCCAGACCCCAAGAAACACACCAGAGCCTCTGAACCCTTGGCTGGTGCTGTGGACCACTTTTCTGAATTAAGAAACACTTCTGAAAGTAAGCGTAACAGTGTCACCTCATGGGTGGCCAGAACTCTGGACTTTTTCCCTTTGAGCGCTAGTTGCTTCTATACACTTGAAAACAGTCATTCTTTAAAAAATCATATCTTCTGCTCCCCTTATCCGATTTTAATCATTTTGGTGTCATTATAAGGATAAAAACATAATCTATTGTTTATACATTTGTGTTGGATTTTTATCATGTTTTGTGTTTTACTTATTTACTATTTTGTGACTTTTAAATGCTTTACACACTTGTCTCCTAAGTTAAGCCTTGACGCTTGTTGCCAAGCTACCAAGGGTTGAACTGGATTTAATTTATCGAGGCCTAACTGGACCTAAGTGGGGGTTAGTGGCCTATTGCTAGGTGAAGATACTTACCTGCCCTTACTCATAATCCACTTTCCAGAAATTTGGCAGGAACAACTGCATTCAGATATTTCCATGGCACACAGCTTGATTTTAAAACCTTCAATGTGCAACGCAGTTCCGTAATCAATCTCAACTGACTTTGCCCCTGCTGTAAGAGAAACGTCATTCTGTATGATATTGAATGCAGATGATATAATTTTATTCAAAGAATAAATGCAGGTAGCAATGTAGTCAGCCATTATCTACAGCATCCAATGTTTTTTCAAATGTTTCCCAGTCAATTTGCCTCAAGCGTTCAGCAGTGTCTTGCAGACAAATTTCTTAACTTTCATTTAAAATGGCATACAGGAAGCATTTTGAACATGGTAATCTCAGACCAAAGAAGAAATCTTGTGAATCATGTCATCAGAGAAAAGAGATAATTGTTCCTTAACTTACATATCTTCCCTGCACTTGTGAGTGCAAGTAACAGGGGAGTGGTCTGCTTGCTTTAATAACCATGGAGGAGTTAAAAAAACATGTGTGACACACATAAGTGTTGATTTGCTATACAAACCACCCATCTACACCTAAAATGGAAGAATTGTATATGCTGTTCTTAATCATGTTGTTTAGTTGTCCTACTGTAAGGTTTGCAAAATATTGCCAATTGTCAAAATGTGCAATGGAGGGAATGTGAATTTATTTTATTTCAGCCAGACCCATGCAAGTTGTTTGTTTTACCATTTTGTTTAGGTGGGTCATTTGTCTAAGAATGAAACAGGCTCTAAACAAAGCATCAATGCCCTGAATTTGCCACTGGCTTGTTTTCCAAATTGACTTTAGGTCAACGTTTTCTTTCCAATAGTCATACCCCCATTGGGTCAACTGGGTGATAAATGAATCAGAATAAATAAATTTACTTGCCAGCATATTTTTCTTCACCGTTGAATGAGTAAGCTTTTAACAATAAGAACCTGGGTCTAGAGGACTGTAACCAGATTTCTTAAATATGTTTTGAACTACCCATTGGTGGTGTCAGAAAATGTTCCCATTGTGTATAGTTACAGAAGACACCGGGAGAATTAGCATTGTGTAAATAATGGTGAGTATGGTGGGGATAGTAAAACATTTCACCAAAGTTAGCAGAATTCAAATACAAACAATTTTCAAGTACAGTGTAACTTTCCAATTCAGAAAGCATCCATCTTACAGTATCCATATCCCATTCGTCTGGAATGGCACCAGTAGTAATTATGTCATCCATAGCAATTTTACACACATAAAGAATTTGTAGTGTTTCTTTAACACTAATAGTATCAAATGGGACTTTATCCCAAACAATTCCATTATAGACTGGAAATGTAGAAATGCTCACAAGAGGCAGGTGTCTTTTGCACCCTATGTGAAGAGGAGTGAAACTTCAATGCTTCAGCTACCAGTTCAGGAACATTGTGTTCTGGAAGCTAATGTCCATTCAGAATCAAGAAGAAAATGGTAACAAATCCAGTCCAAATGAAGAGGAAACACAATCCAAATATAAGGCCATGGAGGAATCAGATAATTCTGTTTCAGCCAAAGAAGAAATGCACTTACAATGAAACATGTGAAGATTCAAAAGAAAAATCATCAATGGTGACAAAGGAACCGGAGGCAATCTGTACAAAAACGGAAACCTCACATGGTAAAGGAGAACTGGTAGAGTCTTTCAAAAGTAGTTGGTATTAAAGAACTGCATTGTTGGAAGCAGCAGTTAAAAACTGTAGTCTCACATCTGGGGTTTGTCCTGTATTTGCAGAGGCAGCATGGACTAGTGGAAATGCAGCATCTGAAGTCCCCAGTTGGGGAGAAGCAATACTTGCATTACCTAATGCTGGTAGAAGGATTTCCTGCCGTGAGAAGAGGCAGGGAACTACCCAGGAATGCTCATGGCCTACTGTGTAGGACTGACCACATGGTTAGATCAATTAAAACAAATCCTTTGTTTCTACAGCCAGCACATGGTGGCAAAATCACAGTTCTGGTAACTTGAGTGTCAAGGACTGGCACTGCTCTGTATGATGGTCCGAACTCATTCTTAACAGTAATCTTCTCTCTCACTAGATCCCTAACCATAGGAATCCAGCTGGAAGATGTTAGTTGCTCCTTCACTTCCTCAGTGGCAGAACATTAGGAAGTTTAATTTTAACACTCATCTTGGAATTCTTGTAATTCCTGTAAGATAGCGAAACATTCATTAATTTCGAAATATGTATCTGCCACCATTGTGCCAGGGTTTTCGAGATCTGGAATGTACATCTGGACCCCAAAGAGGAATTGTCTAGGCAGATTATTTAAAGCTCTCTGGACTTCATACAGATGATGGATCCAACTACAACCTGAACCTCATACTCTAGCTGTTAAGGACTGTTTCAAGTTCTTCCTTTCCACTATTGAATTTCCCTCAGGATGGTAGGGAGAGAAATAATTCACAGCAATACATAGGGTTTCCATGTTATCCCCGTGAGCCTTAGAGGCAAACACAGGTCCCTGATCTCAGTGGAATGCTGCTACTGCATATGTTCCTGTGAAGACTTGCAAGTCTTTAATAACAGTCCGAGCATCAGCCGCTTGCACTGGCCACACCCATAGAAGATAGAACATGAATCTATGGCCAGTAGATTATTAAATTTGAATGCACCATCCAAATTCAGAGGTCCGCAATGATCCAAAAATACACATTGGAGAGGTTTGTTGTAAATAAGAGGGGTGGAACATTTAATTTGCTGACCAATGTCACAACTGAGGACATAGGCCCTCATTATGACATTGGCGGTAAATCCCACTTACTGCCATGCCGACTACCACCAACATACCGCCACTGCGGCGGATATCCTCTAACCATATTATGACACACACATACCAATCCGTCACAATACAGCCACATACACGAGTCAGCCAGCTCAAAGGTCAGTGATAAACTGGCGGTATCAAAACCCACACCGTTACGTCAACAGAACAACGCCCACAACATTATGACCCACAAATCACCACAGTGGACATTCAATGGCGGTAAACCATTGGTGGTACATACCGCCACGCTCAAAATACACACACACTAACAAAACAGCACCACATTGGTAAATTCAAACTACACAAACCCGACACCCATACACACACCACACCCACACCACTATAAAGTACACACCCACATTACCCACAACCCTTTACAAATAAAAACCATTGGCAAGAGACAGACACCACAACCACAGACAAGACCAGAGCCACACACCACCTACACCTATACACTACCCATGCACCCTACATCACACACCCCAACACATCACCCTACACACCTTCACCCACACCACACTCATGGCACCACAATGACACCCCACGTTCTCTGAGGAGGAGGAGCTAAGGGTCATGGTGGAGGAAATCATCCGGGGAGAGCCACAGCTATTTGGATCACAGGTGCAGCAGATATCCATTGCTAGGAAGATGGAGCTATGGCAGAGAATAGTGGACAGGGTCAACACCATGGCACAGCACCCAGAACAAGGGATGACATCGGCAAGAGGTGGAATGACCTATGGGGGAAGGTGCATTCCATAGCAGCAAGACACCAACTTGCTGCACAGAGGACAGGCGGTGGTCCCCACCTCCTCCCCCACAACTAACAACATGGGAAGAGCAAGTCTTGGCAATCATGCATCCAGAGGGCCTGGTAGGAGTAGGAGGAGAACTGGCCTCTGGTAAGTCAATTCTCTATTACTATCACCCCCTACCTGCATGACATCACATACCCCCACCCTTACCCTCACTCCCATCACTCCACCACCTCTCACATACCCCACCATCACAACCCACTTATCCCAATGCCAAGCCCTGCATGAAACACCAATGAATGGACACCCCTCACAGACCTGCATGGACACTTATTACTACAGCATGCAAACTAGAGAGAATCACCTAGCCCATTAAATAACAACTCACACAAGACAAAGCTACGAGGGCAATAACAACCATAGAGGGCAACACACCCAATATGTCACACGCAGAAACAATAACACTGCATTTACATCCCCACAGGTAACCCAGCAAATGTCACTGGCGAAGAGGTGCCAGCAACACCCAGTCCCCCCAGGTAGAGGCCCACAGTGATGACAGCAGCTCTGGTCGCCTGGATCTGGATGACCAACCTGGCCCATCTGGGACCTCTGGACAGTTGGTTACTCAGGCACACTCTCACACCACCACAGAGCCTCCCCCTCAGGAAACACCACCACAGCACACACCCAGCGGGCCCATACCTCTGTCCCCAGGACACGTCAATTAGCAGTGTGTTCACCACTACAGGGACCCAAGGCCACCCCACAAACACAGGACAATCAGGGACCTGGGGTCAGTGGCAGAGGGCACACGGTTCAGGTAACAGAGGCACAGGACAACAGGGAAGCTGGGAGGACTGCTGCGCCACAGGGGGAGGACAGGCCCAGGGAACCAACCCTCCAGGATGCACTCACTGAGATTCTGGAAGAATATCAACATTGCCTGGATACGCTGGGCCAGATAATGGACAAGATGCAGGAGAACATACGGCTGCAGGAGGGACAGTACCTGCGGACCATTAACACCACCCTGGTCTCCATTGCAGGCGTGCTGGCAGACATGGCCAACAGTATGAAGGAGGCAGTGGCACACCAGCAGCCCTCTGACACCAGCCAGACTACTGAACAGCCCTCCACCTCTGCTGCCACTAGTAGACAGGAGGCCCTGCCACAGGACCAACAGGCCACCAGCACCCCTCCCCCTGCAGAAGGAGAACCACTTTGCAAATGTTCTCTGCGATCCAGGTCGAAGCCAGAGACTATTGCCAAGACTCCTGCCAGGAAATAAGACTCTCCTGAATGTCACCCTTGTGTCCTACTCTGTCACCCTGTCCATCTTGAACTGCCATTGCTCCCCTTCCTATGCCCCCTTGGACACTGCACCTGTAATATAAATAGACTGGACTTTAACCTGGAATTTCCTCCATCATTATCCCAGCCCATTGAACTACCCCCTATTCTTCAGAGCACTGCAATAAGCACACTTTGATAAAATATAAGTATGGTGTATATCAATTGATTTCATAATGTATTCGTTTAACCAGGTTCAAACATTGCAATTCCACTTAAAGTAATGTTTACATAGGAAAGACCTGTAGTTGGCTGCACTGAACACATGAGGAGCAATAGTGGGGCACCCACATCTGCAAAAAGAGATGCTAAAGGGTACAGTGAGTGGGCCTAGAAGTAGGAATTCACAGCCTGCCAGTGACAATGTCACACATCAAACTGTCAATTATATGTGCAATAACACTGTCTTACCTGTGTCTCATTGGAAGAATTGACGAATAACTGCACTTCTGTTGTCCTCATCCTCTGCCTCTTCATCTTCACTGTCCTCAGGGTCCACTGCTGCCACACAACCATCTCCAGCCTCCTCCTCATGCAGAAAAGGCACATGGTGGGGCAAGGCAAGGTTGTGCAACATACAGCATGCCACGATGATCTGGCAGACCTTCTTGGGTGAGTAGCACATGGATCCACCTGTTAGATGGAGGCACAGAAACCTGGCCTTCAGGAGGCCGAATGTCCTTTCCATAATCCTTCTTGTTCGCCCATGTGCCTCATTGTAACGTTCCTCTGCCTTTGTCCTGGCACTCCTCACAGGGATCAGTAGCCATGAGAGGTTGTGGTAACTAGAGTCACCTGCAAATATCGAGGGACAACTGTTAGCCGCACACTCACCTTTAGGGCCCACATACCCATACACCAACATCCACTGGGTGGGAACCAGGGCTCACCTATTAGCCACAACCTGTGCCTCTGGAGTTGGGCCATCACATTTGGGATGCTGCTATTCCTCAGGATAAAGGCATCATGCACAGACCCAGGATACTTTGCATTGATGTGGGAGATGTTCTTGTCCGCCAGGCACACCATCTGGACATTCATGGAGTGAAAACTCTTTCTATTTCTCAACACATGTTCATTTCACCGAGGGGGGACAAATGCAATATGTGTTCCATCTATTGCTCCAATGATGTTGGGAATATGTCCCACTGCATAGGAGTCAGCTTTCACTGGGGGAAAACGATGTAGCTGCACATGTGTTTAATCAGGGCAGGCAACACTCTGGTCAGCCCTATTAAGAACATTGGCTGTGACATTAATGCTGCCAAGCCCACTATCACTTGGAAATGACCATTTGCCAGGAAATGGAGCACTGGTAGGACTTGCACAAGAGGGGGGATCCTGGTGGGATGACGGTTAGCAGATATTAGGTCAGGCTCCAATTGGGCACACAGCTCAGTGATTGTGGCCCTGTCAAGTCTATAGGTGAGGATAATGTGCCTGTCCTCCAGTGTTGCCAAGTCCACCAGGAGTCTGTACATGGGGGGATGTCTCCATCTCCTATTCATCCACAAAGGTTGCAATCTATGGGGCAAAATAGTGAGCCGCTGGTCATTATCTGTACATTCTAACCACTTCAGTTCAATGCATATTGTGATTGTAACATTATTCTTGGTGGGATATGTCCAAAATGTGAATTTGTGTACTGTGACGCAGTTAGGATCCATAGTCTGCACCCCCCTAAAATGGCGTCTGCCTGTCCTGCATGGAGGGACAGGTGAAAGTGAGGTAAATTCGATGACGTTGTGCGCCGTTGTGCGCCATTGCGGAAGGCGGTCGCAAACCACTGTGCAACCCCTCATTGGTTATCATTGGGCCCTATGGGGTGCAGTGGCCAATGGTGATGTACGCCGTCAGTGACAGTACGCACCGCCACGGACGTGACCGCTATTTTCTATCTGTTCACTCACTTACTACCTGACCTTCAACAGGAGACGACCTACACTTCATGTGCTGCTTTGACCTGTGTCTGGAACCGACCATGGCTCGTGTTACTGGGGAAACGGCCCCTGCCTTCACCTCTGCGGAGTTGGAGCGACTGGTGGATAGGGTCCTACCCCAGTACCGACTGCTGTATGGGCCTCCAGACCAATAGGTGAATACACTGTGAGTACAATGCATGGGGCGTGAATGCATGGAGTGCTGTGTGTGAAGGCCTCATGTAGGGGAGGAGTTGGTGGATGGGCCCATGTCAGTCTGCAGCATGTGTGCTGGGCCCTCTCTGTGCTAATGGGGGTGGGAAGGGGCATGGTGGGCCATGAGTGTAACAGGCAGGAAGGGCGGACTAATATCTTTCCCTGTGTGTATTTCCCTGCAGGTCAGCACCCATCAAAAGAAGGGTACATGGCGTGCCATCGTCAAGGATGTTCGGACCATGGGGGTTACGGCAGGTAGAGCACCCACTGTCGGAAATGGTGGGAGGACCTGATTCGCTGGGCATGGAAGACGGTGAAGGCCCAGCTGGGGATGGCCTCCCATCGAGGAAGGGGTGCCCGTCGAACCCTGACCCCCCTGTGGGCCCGTGTACTGGCGGTGGCTTATCCGGAGCTAGATGGGCACTTGGGGGCATCACAGAAGCAAAAAGGGGGTGAGTGCAGTGCCCTACATTACAACTTACACCTGGTAGGGTGGTATCCGGGTGGGGGGAGTGGGTCCTGTGGGTGCCCCTATGCCAGGCCTGCCATTGCAGAGTAGGTCCCATGTTGGGAAGGGTTCTGATGTGAAAGTCCTCCTACCAAGCTAGTAGGCATCCACTACTGGGCAGGGGTCTGTGAGTCTCAGGTATGCTGCAACTTGCGTTAGGTGTCCCTATCCATGGGATGGTGACTAGCATTGTGCGAGAATGTAGCCTCTTTCTAGCATGGCTACCCCCACTTTTGGCCTGTTTGTGAGCGTGTGTCAGTGTGTTTTTACTGTGTCACTGGGATCCTGCTAGCCAGGACCCCAGTGCTCATAGATAAAAACCTATATGTCAGTGTGTTTTGCCTGTCTCACTGGGATCCTGCCAGCCAGGACCCCAGTGCTCATAGTTTGTGGCCTAATGTGTATGCCTGTGTAGTGCCTAACTGTGTCACTGAGGCTCTGCTAACCAGAAACTCAGTGTTTATGCTCTCCCCTGCTTTTAAATTTGTCACTGTAGGCCAGTGACTTCATTTACCAATTTCAATTGGCATACTGGACCCCCCTTATATGTCCCTAGTATATGGTACCTTGGTAGCCAGGGCATTGGGGTCCCAGGATATCCATATGGGCTGCAGCATTTCTTTTGCCACCCATAGGGAGCTCATATAAACCCTTACACAGGACTGCCATTGCAGGCTGCGTGAAATAGTGCACACACTATTTCACAGCCATTTTCACTGCACTTAAGTAACTTATAAGTCACCTATATGTCTAACCTTCACTTGCTGAAGGTTAGGTGCAAAGTTACTAAGTGTGAGGGCACCATTGCACTAGCAAAGGAACCCTACATAGTTCAGGGCCATTTCCCCGGACTTTGTGAGTGCGGGGATGCCATTACACATGTGCACTACATATAGGTCAGTACCTATATGTAGCTTCACAATGGTAACTCTGAATATGGCCATGTAGCATGTCTAAAATCATAGAATTGTCCCCCCATTCCAAATCTGGTTTTGGAGAGCCAATTCCATGCATCCTGAAGCTCCACCATGGACCCCCAGTACTGCCAAACCAGCTCTCTGAGGCTTGGACTGCAGCTACAGCTGCTGCCACCTCACAGACAGGGTTCTGCCCACCTGGGGTCTGGGCAGCCCAGTCCCAGGAAGGCGGAACAAAGCATTTCCTCTAAGAGCAGGGTGGTACACCCTCTCCCTTTGGAAATAGGTGTATCAGGCTGGGGAGGGGTAGCCTCCCCCAGCCTCTGGAAATGCTTTGAAGGGCACAGATGGTGCCCTCCTTGCATAAACCAGTCTACACCGGTTCAGGGACCCCTTCTATCCTGCTCTGGCGGGAAACTGCACAAAGGAAAGGGGAGTGACCACTCCCCTGTCCATCATCACCCCAGGGGTGGTGCCCAGAGCTCCTCCAGTGTGTCCCAGACTTCATCTATCTTGCTTTGCAAGGTGTGGGGGCACTCTAGAGGGCTCTGAGTGACCAATGCGAGCAGGTGACGTCAGAGACCCCACCTGATTGGTCCATACCTGATAAGGAAGCCAATCCCCCTATCAGGGCTATATAGGCTCTCTCTTCAGATTCTGCTTGCAAGTTTCCTTCACAAATCCTCTGCAACAACTTCAGCATCCTCTGACCTCAGATCAACCGCAGCCTGCTCCAAGAAATGCTGTAACTGCAACAAAGTGTCCACAATAGACACTTTTCTTTAGCAACCTCAGCTCCAAGTCACCAACTGCAACAGTTTCCATGGTGTGCATGCTCTGGGGACTCCCTGTCTTCATCCTGCACCAGAAGGACCGAAGAAATCTCCCGTGGAGTGACGGAGTCACTCTCCTGCTCCAAGCAGGCACCTTCCAAGGTGACAACCGGTACCCTGGGACGGCAATGAGCATGCGCCTAAGGACACAGAGGGTGGACATAATCGACATAGACTGTCCTGAGGTCCTGCTGAAGCATTTTGGAGGAGGCAAGTCCATGCCTTCCCCAAGAACAACAGTACCCCTGTGTTTTGTGTCTTCTTCACCTCCTGAGGCCTCTGTGAACTCTTTGTAAAATTCCTTCATGCATAGCCTGGCCCAGGTCCCCAGCACTCTACCCTGTGACGCTCAACTTGCTGAGTTGTTCTCTGGTGGCATGGGACCTTCTTTTGTTGTGCTGCATCAACCACATTTTGCACCTCCTTTGAACCTGGATCCTGTGGCTTCTGGGGGTGCTGGCTGGCATCCTGAGGGCTCTCTAAAGTGCTGAGAGCCTCCTATGCCTCCTCACACAGAGTTGAGGCCCCCAGGTCTCCCCTGGGTCCATACAGTGCCATTTTGATGAAAAACACACTTTTGACGTAGCCAAGGCTTGTTGGCACCCTCCAATACAAAATCTTGTCTGCAACGATCTTCACGCTGTGAGACATCTTTTGCATCATGCTGGAACCTGCTGGAATCTTCCTAGGGTGCATTTCTGCAGTCCTTCATCTAACCGGGGAATCTTTTTTGCACCCTCTTCTGGGTTGGCAGGGGCTCCTGTCCTTCCTGGAACTTCTTTTGACTTCTGGACTTTTCCGGGCTCTGGGGTGGGGTAATTTACTTACCTTTACCGTATTCTTACTCTCCCAGTGATTCTGCACACACTACACTTGTCTAGGGGGGAATTTGTGATTCACATTCCACTTTTTTAGTATATGGTTTGTGTTGCCCCTAGTTGCTATTTTCTCCCATTGCATTCTATAGGATTTCCTACTGTTTGCATTGTTCTAGTGTATATATTGTGCATAATACTTACTTCTAGAAGAAGTATTGTCTCTAAGATATTGTTGGTACTGTGTCACCCAAATAAATACCTTTATTTTTGGTAACACTGAGTATTGTCTTTACTTGTGAATAAGTACTGTGTAACTATAAGTGGTATTGCATGAGCTTTGCATGTCTCCTAGTCCAGCCTAAGCTGCTCTGCTATAGCTACCTCTATCAGCCTAAGCTGCTAGAACACTACTACATTCACTAACAAGGGATAACTGGACCTGGGATAAGATGTATGTACCCAAGGTACCCACTACAAACCAGGCCAGCCTCCTACACATTGTGACTGGCAGTGCTTTTCCTAATGCGTAGGGCTGTTCCCTGTGTGTGAGTGTGTTGTGTACACCAACGGTGGTGTTGGTGCCGCCATTGACCAAGTGCATCCTTTGTCTTTCCCTCCTCTTTTTGCTTTGCCACCCTGTCCTTATGTGCATTAGCATCATCTCGCGGATGAACCAGTGAGGGTGGCCGTTGCATCCCACAGGACCCAGGAGGCCGAGCCCACCGATGGTGAGGGCACCAGTGGGACGGAGGGAGAGGGGAGCACCACAGCAGAGACTGGTGGGGACAGTTCAGACACAGATACCTCCTCCGATGGAAGCTCCCTGGTGGTGGCGGGCACCTCTGTGCCCACCCCAGCTACAGGTAGACCCTCCACCCCCCTACCAGCACCTCCCCTCCCAGCAGCCCCTCAGCGAGCTTCCCGTGCCTGCTAACCCAGGAGGGTGGGCATCTCCTTCGCCCCAGGCACCTCAGGCCCTGCCCCAGTTAGCCTTGCTGCCCTGAATGAGGAGGCTATTGACCTCCTGCGATCCATCTCTGTTGGGCAGTCAACCATTGTGAATGCCATCCTGGGGCTGGCAGCCCAAATGCAACATACAAATGCATTTCTGGAGGGCATTCACACTGTCTTGGCACAAAAGAGATCCATCCAAGCTCTGGCCTCCTCTCTGATGGCAGCTATTGTCCCTGTTTCCTCCCTCCCCCCTCCAACTTCTTCTTCCCGATCCCATTCCCTTCAATCCAAACCTATCCCAAGCACACAGTCAGATGAGCAGGCACCCAGGACAATACACAAGAGTGGACATAGCAAACATAAGCACCACACTTCATCCCACAGGCACTCACACAAACACCATTCAGAAGCAGACATACCAACATCCACTGCCTCCACTGTGGCCCCCTCCTCCTCATCATTCACCTCTCTCCCAGTATCGTCTCCACTCACACCTGCATGCTCTACATCCTCATCCACTACCACCATCACCAGCACAGCTTTCAGTGCACACCCCTCGCTGGCAGTCACCACCCCCACATCCGTGCACACGTCCCCTGTGTCGTCTCCCACTGTGTCTGTGCCCCCTCCTCCCAAAGCATCTAGCCCATGCACCTGCACCCAAACACAGCAGACTGACACCTCGTACCACCACTACTTCTTCCTCCACTTCCAAACCATCTCCCTCTTCCCGCCTCAATGTCCCTAAGAAGCTTTTCCTGACCACCATTGACCTCTTCCCAAACCCTCCCCAGGTCCCTCATGTCAGGCCAGGGTGTTCAAAACCCAGGCAAGCACCTCAGCCACCCAGTCCACGGGCACAGTAGTGTCCCAACCAACTCCAGGTGGGAAAGGATCCCCGCCACCAGCCAGCCAGACGGAAAGGGTACCTGCCCCAAGTGCTTCAAGGAAGGGCAAGGAGACAGCCCCAGCTGCAGGAAGGAAGGGTAAGGAACCAGCCCCAGCTGCAATAAGGAAGGGCAAGGAGCCAGCCCCAGCTGCAGGATGGAAGGGCAAGGAGCCAGCCCCAGCTGTAAGAAGGAAGGGCAAGGGGCATGCAATAGCAGGCAGTTGAGACAAGGAGGCTGGTGCTGGCACTCAGTCTGAGCCACCACCACCACCAACCATGGAGTTGCAGCCGTCCGAGGCTGCATGGGATGGGCTGGAGCCCCCCACCACTACCAGCTCCACCAGCAGCGCCGCCAACAGCAGCAGCAGCCCCAGTGGGCAGCCGTCTGAAGCTGTAGGGGATGGGCTGGAACCTCCCCCCACCACTACCAGCAGCAGCACCACCACTGCCACCACTAAACAGCCATCAACGCCAGCGGACAGTGTGTAGTCCTGCGTCCATGGGCTGTTGTGCGGCCTGGCCCCTACAAATCCTGTGAGTATGACACCCAGCTGAGAGACTGTGACCTTGCACTCCCCAAGATCTGCATCACACGGCACAATGCCTCACCCAGAACCAGTGGAGAAGCCATCCACTCACCCCATCCTCCCCAGGATGAAGCTCAGTGGGCATGATGCCCCCTCCAGAACCAGGGGAGAAGCCATCCACTCACTCCATCCTCCCAGGATGAAGATCACTGGGCATGATGCCCCCTCCAGAACCAGTTGGAAAGTCACCCACTTGAGAGACTGTGGCCTTACACTCCCCTGGACAGCGCACAGGGCTTGTTGCCCCCACCAGAACATATGGGCAAGTCACTCACTTGAGAGACTGCGGCCTTGCACTTCCCAGGACAGCACACAGGGCATGTTGTCCCCTCCAGAGCATGTGGGCAAGTCACCCACTTGAGATACTGTGGCGTTGCACTCCCCAGGATCGAGCACAGGGCAAGATGCCCTCTTCAGGACCAGTGGTGTTGTACCATGTTCCGGCTGAGGTGCCCCCCCCCACCCCGTTTCCCGTCCCCCTGAGGTGCCTTTCTATTTTTGACCTGATTTCCCTGCAATGTTTTCTCTGTGTTGTTGCAGGAGTGAGGTGGGGTCTTGGACTTTGTGATGTGGCCCTGTGGCTCACGAACATTGTGGACTAGGCAGTGTCCCTTGATTTGTAAATATGTACACTTTTTGATTTTGATGCATGTTTTACTAATATGTTTATCTTATTACACTCTTTTTACTCTATTGCAGTTGTCCTTGCAATATTCCTGAGGGGTATGGGGTGAATATGTTGTTACTACATTTGCTTGGGTGTACGGTGACGGGGTGGGGGTGTTGCGTGTGTGTGTCACTCTCTTTGTCCTCCCCCCTCCCCTGTGTGCTAGGCAGCAGTACTCACCATGGTCTTTTTCCCCGTCGCTGGAGTTCGTAGTGGAACAGCACGTAGAAGAACATTGGGAAGGCATAACCACGGACTCCATGGTGGCGTGGTTGTTCACTGAGTCTCCACAGGTGAGTGGTTTCCCTCCTGTGCAATGTTTCCACTAGGCTTTTGATGTCATTTGTAACGCCCCGGAAAAGGTGCTGGTTTCCTGTCTCATAATACAGTAGGCAGGACATTGTCTTCCGCTTGGCTGTAGGCGGTTACTGCTGTGGTGCCTGTTGATTCCGCCCTGGCTGTCGGTGTGTTAAAGTGTCTGTCTGTCTCAGATGTTTCCGCCGTGGTCATAATTTTGCGGTTATTACTGCCAGCCTGTTGGCGGTATTACCGCCACTTTATCACCGACTGCCAGGGTTGTAATAAGGGCCATACCGTTTTGCTTGTTTGTACAGACTATGCCACCAATATTGGTTCTGTAGTAAGGAAACTGTAGCCACCACACCACTCATGAGCAGCAATAATCAATTCAAGCCTGCGGTCCTGGTTGGGTATCACTCGAACACCTAACCCGTGAATGCGAGCGAAAGGATAATTTTTGGCACTCAACAGATAAGAATATTTTGCTGCATATTGTTTAGATAATGGAGCGCCACTGAATGAAGCTGTGGCAGCAGCCATGATGTCATCATCCACCCTCGTGTGAGAATGAGAAATCACAGCCACTACAGCTGTCTGGACTGCTCTTTTTGCAGTTTCATAAGCCAGTGAATTCCCTGCAGCGTGTATTTCAACACATTGGTGACTCAATGTATGAATTACACAAGCCAGTGGCAAGCAATCCTCAAGATGTAATCATACTGATCAAGAGGCAAAATATCACTGGGCACAGGGTGTTTTTGTACATTCTAGAGGAACTCTTTTGTTTACAAAGTGGGGTCAAAAACATAGGTGGACATTATGACATTGGTGGTCTTTTCCAGTGGCCGTGGTGACAACTGTCAACAGACCACCACGCAGTTGGAAATCCGCCACGCAGATTATGACACAAAAACACAAAACCTACAGAAACCAGCCCCAACAACAATTTCACCAGACCCAATGGAAGCAAAAAACTGTCGGACTCACCACCCTCCCTGCTATGCCAGCAATACACCGCCCTCCAAATTATGGACCACGAATCTCCAAAGCGGACACTCAACAGCAGTCAGCCATTGGCCGTGCACACTGCGTGGTAGAATTGGGCACCCAACACCAACAAACGCCAACATTGGCCCGATTGAAAAACCCAGAGCTGACACATATACACACAGCATACTCAACCACCAACAGCACTATCAAACACCCCCCCACACAACCCACAATCCTTTGCAAACATGAAAAACTAACTACACCATGCCAGCAAAAGATAATACAAGAACTGCACACACAAACCACAACCACAAATTCACCTTTCACGCATCACATACCACACATCATACCCTGACACTTATCACAATCTCCACAACACACACACTACATCTACCACACAATAGGCATGTCCCCACAGAATAAGCCACATTTCACAGAGGAGGAGTTGTGGGTGATGGTGAAGGAAATCGTCAGTGTAGAGCCACAGCTGTTCGGTGCACAGGTCCAGCAGATATCCATTGCCAGGAAGATGGAGCTATGGTGGAGGGTTGTGGACAGGTTAAACTCCATGGGAACATCTCCATGCATAAGGGAGGACATTTGCAACAAGGTAAAGTGTGTGCAGTGGCCTCCAGGCACCAAGTTGCAATCATGAAGACTGGCAGTGGACCCCCACCTCCTTCCCCACAGTTGACAACATGGGAGGAGAAAGTCTTGGCAATCCTGCATCCTGAGGGCCTCACTGAAGTCACTGGAGGCTTGAACACTGGTAAGTCACCATTACTACCCTACCACCCCCGATACCTGCATGGCATGTCACCCTATCATCCTGACTTCCTTCACCCCACTCCATCCGATACAGTGAACCACCCCCATAACAACCCTAAATTGCATATCACTGCATGCCCTACCCACTCCAAACACACCCCTCCTAGCTCTGCATGCAGCATGTAGTACTACCAATACCCCAATCCACCAGCATACACTAACCAAAGGTGGGAGGACAACACCCATCTCATAAGGAAAGCCAGGAATGGTGAATATGTGACAGACAATGACTGTAACAAAACTTTCGCATGTCCACAGATACCCTAGCCAATGTCAGTGGTGAGCATGTGCCACAGCAACCCAGTCCCCCACCAGAAGATGCCCTGAGTGATGACCGCAACTCTGGATGTCCAGATCTGGATGATTTTCCTGGCCCATCTGGCACCACTGGTCAGTCGGCTTCCACATCCCACACCTAGCACACCACATGGTCCCCTAATCCGACTCCAACACAAAAGCAGCCACCCAACATCCCCAAACCTCTGTCCCCAGGACACGTCAATCACTTGTGTGCCTACCTGTACAGGGACCCGAGTCGACACCACACAGGCAAGACAATGCCTGGTGGTGTCAGTGGGAGAGGGAACACCGTTCAGGGGACACAGGCGGCCAGGCCCAGTGGGAAGTTAGATGTGCACTAGGGGGAGGCCCATCCCAGGGAACCGACTGCCCAGGAGGCACTCACACATGTCCTGGGGGCCCACCAACAATCCCAGGACAGGATGGGTCAGGTGATTACCGTCTTGAAGGAGAACCAGTGGCTGCACGAGGTACACCACCAGGAGGTCATGCAGCAGTTTCAGGGCTTAAATGTTAACATGGCCACCATTGCAAGGGTGGTGGGTGACACGGCAGACTCGATGCCTGAGTACACAGCACACCAGCAGGCCCTTTGCACTAGCCAGTTAACTCCCCAGCCAACAACATCTGCTGCAGCTAGTCGACAGGAGGACCTGCCACATCACTCACAGGCCACCAGCACCCCTCGCCCTGCAGAAGGTGAACCACCCCGCAACAGTCCCTTGAGACCCACACAGATACCAGAGACTGTTGGCAAGACCCAAACCACCAGCAGGAAATGAGCCCCTCCTGAATGTCTCCCTTGTGTGCCAATGACACACCTTGTTCACCGTGGACTGCCATTGCTCTATTTCCTAGGGCCCCATGGATACTGGACCAGTGCAACAAACCAACTGGGTCACTACACTGAAGTTTACGTCCACCATCACCCCACTCTATTGCACTATCCCATCCTTTTTGTCACTTCAATAAACACCCTTGAACACAACTGAAGTTTCTGTGCTTTATCATACAACACTATGCAACACCTTAAACTGCATTATCCTGTGTAAATGTCCTATAATGTGTGAATCCCTTCAACAAATGTGTGTAAACAGTCTGTAGTCATCAGATCAGTACACAGTTGTGACCACACCTACATCTGCAAAAAGGGAAAGCATAAGTGACAGGGGAATGTATTATGCCCCGTACAGTAATAGTTCTCTTTCTAGCTCGCACCGTGGGCTCCATTCAGAGTCAGAGTCTGACTGAAGCTGTCCCCCAGCGTTTGGCACGAGGTAAACGGACCGCGGCTCAGCCCGCCTCAGCTGGACCCGTCGCCTAGCCGAGGTCTGGCCTCGGGAACTCCCGAGGCACAGGCAGAGCCATCTGCTTTCATAACTTGCGGTATTTCCAAACTGGCATTTGTATGTGCACTTTAACCCTCGCAAGAAACCGCCCCTACCACCACCGCGTTACCTGAACGACGACGCGGCTGTGCTCCTCGTGGACTCGCTTCTTCGGGTGCGCCGCCATCCCGGCGGCAGGTGACGGAGGGGCCCACTGGGAGCGCCACTCGGACTCTTCTCAACAGAGCGTTCACTCTCTGGGGCCTGTGCACAGCCTGCCCGGCCTAACCTGAGGGGACCTTCCGGGGCCCGGCGAACGTCGCCGCCATCTTGAAAGGGAGTCAGAGCCCGTCCATACATAGAGAAACTTGCGTCACTACGACTTTTATTTTGAACATTTTGCAAGGTTGATGGATGTTTTTACTGCTGTTTTTTTACTGCAAGCTAGGCACAATTTGTCTACTGACAAAAGGTTAAATTCATCAATAGCAGACAGCAGCTGCACGGATGCAACACTGTCCACTGGCTTCGCGCTCAGAGGAAGACACTACAGCTCTTCCTCGTGGTTGGCGAGGACCAGACACTTTCGAACACATTTCCTCGGTTGAAGGCTATAGAGGTGATCCCTGAAAGTATAGTCGTGAGGCACTCTGCGAGCTAACTCTGTGGTCGCTACCTTAGCCCTGGTGGAGTGGGCTCTCAGTCATAATAGAGGCTGGACTCTCCTCTACTTCGCGGGTCCCGCTGTGGCGCGAGAGCCATTTGTGCAAAACCTCTGAGCTCCACTCCTCTGGGATACCGTCGGACATGCTGTTTGCTGCTGGTTTGCCTTTGAACTCTCCTCTTCGCGGGTCCCGCCGCGGAGTGAGAGCCGCTTGTGCAAAACCTACGGACAGTTCCAGTGAGGGACTGGGTGAGTGCAGGGGCTGCGAGCGTCGGGACAGGACTACGTTTCCCAGTAGTCCGTTAGCCCGCGCCTCCTGTCATCTGGCCGCTCTCCCTGAAAGCCCCGCCCCATTCATAGCTTAACTTTTCTCTTATAAATTCAATCAGCTACTTCCGCGTCGCGGGAGCCCGGGAGCCCGGGACAAGGGCGGGTCCGTCTGTGGCCGTCAGGGCACGCAGGAGGCTGGGCTGGGCCCACTCTCTTTCACCTGCATTTCCTTGATCCTACTTGGTATATGAAAAAGGTTCTGGGTATGCCATCATCAGCCCTAGGTGGAACAGCAGCGAAGGAGGGGGGAGCCAACATTGGGACTCTGGACAATTACTTTAAATCGGCAAAGGGTGATGGGGGAATCGAAACCTCTTTGGAGATGCGTAGGACAGAGCGTCGTCGCTCGATTGAACACATGAAAAATAGGCCCCTCAGTGACATAACTCCCTATCCTATCTCCCAAGAGGAAGGTTCCCTCAATGGCAGCCCGGATCTTTCATCCCAAGAAGACGTTCCCCTATTACTCCGGGATAGTTCTCCCATTTCTGGCCCACCTCCTAAACAAACTACGGACATCACTCCACTATTAGTTGCCAGTAGTTCGGCAGTTGACTTATTCACCCAAACACACACCAGACCCAAAATCAAGATTAATAAGCTAAAGCAAACTGTGGTGGCAGAGGTGTATGACCTACCACCAAATAAACGCAGAAGGAAGATGAGGGGTGGTCAGGGGAAGAAAAAGATCCCCCACTCTGATTTTGGAAAGTCACTCAAGTCCGTACCTATGTTAGACAGGCCTTTAGTTAATGTGCAGAGGGCTACTCCCCTCAAGGGTACTAATATTATTACCACTGCTTCCATTAGCGACAAAGGGAAGAGTCCACTCAACACATTACTTCCCGGTAGCTTTTTGGGGAGCATTGAATCTTTAATTAGATCACTCTTGTTGCCCATTAGCGAGAGCTTGCAGAAAATAGAATTCAGGCTGACCACTCTGGAGGCAACTTTAACCACCCTGAAAATTTTGGACAACAAACAGAGTAGAACCACTGAGTCCAATCTACCAATAGGAACCTTCCCCAATATACAAAACCCACTGATCCACACGGGGCCTCCCTTGGGCACTACTGCCGCCCCTCTTTTACAGCCACTTATGGCTATCCCAGTTCCAATTTTACCTACTAACTCTAACATCCTACCATCAGAAACAGATGGCCCAGCACTCCAACGTACACTCCCTGGTAAGCCTGCCCCTAGACCACGAGGACCCGACCTACCACCAGAGGCTAACAGCCTCATGGTGGTGTTGGCTGGTGTTCCCTCTCTAGAATTGGGTGAAAATGAGAACTATCACTCACTCAAGAGGAAAACCATTAAATGGTTGAATTGGAACAGACCTCTTCCAGCTCACCTCAACAATGAGATCATTATGGTAAGAAGGGTACCATGGTTGGGGAAGTCGGGGAAATCAATAGCAGGGGACTGTATCATTGTGTCTTTTCGAGACCCTGGAACAGTACTATACATTTGTGCTGGGTCAAATAGATCACTGGATTCTACCATACAGACTTTGCCAGTTTCTTTCTTTTTCCCTCCCTTTTGCTTGCACCATGACTTGTCACAAGGTAACTGGACAAGGGTGGAACGAAGATCTAGATACAGGGGATATGCTCCACGTCCAGTTTATCGACCTTCGGAGACTTCCTTTTCAGACTACAATCGTTTTAACTGTCTGAATGGTCTGGATGGTGTGGACTGACTGCCCCCAAACCCGAACCTAAATCCTGTGACCTTGGATAATGGTCCCAGTAAACTGCCTGATCTGGCTGAATCCACTTCTGAAAATGACCCTGTTAGAGTAATTGGTGTAGTTTCTGGCTCTTCCCCCCACTCCATCCCTGCAATCTGTTCTGTGGCTTCTCCAGCGCACATGAGACTAATTTGGTGGAATGTGGCTGGTTTAGCCAGCAAACTGGGCACCCAAGATTGGATAACTTACATTGAGTCCGGGGATGTTTGCATGTTCCAAGAGACTTGGGCAAGGGAAGATTATAACCATCAAGGTTACGAGTCATTTTCCATCTCGGCTAGGTGGGAGGGTAAGGGCCGCCCCTCTGGTGGACTCACAACTTGGGTGGCTTCCCACTTAGGATGTCAGGCTTCACGCCTACCGGTGCCATCAGATGATATCCTAGTGGTTTTATTAGCCTGGCCGAACCTAGCGAAACTTGCCTTGATAAATATTTACTCCAGGCCAGTGGGAGCTTCGCGTGAATCCCCCACTATAGAGGAGCTTGCAGTATATTTAGCGGAAATGCCAAGAGATATCCCTTACATAGTGGGAGGGGATTTAAATTCCCATTTCGAGCCGTTGGTCGGTCTCGTAGAGGGATTTCCCATGGAAGAAGAGTTCAGGTGGTCAGTACCCTCTGTTGTAGCACCTTCACCAAAGGCATGGACGCCTGTGGCTTTGCAGATTACTGCTCTCACCCTAAAGCATGGAATTAGAGCCTGCAATGGACGTATTAAGTCTGATGTACCAAGCAAAACCACGTACAACAGAGTGGGAAGAGAGTCCCGCTTGGACTATGTTCTTGTACAGATAGTGAACTGGTCTTCTATCCTGGACTTTAGGGTGGTGGAGAGACTGGATAGTGACCATAACGCCCTTGAACTCGATCTTAGCCATCCTGGGCCAAAGGCCTCCATAACAACCATGGGGAAGTCCAAACCTGAACTACTACTAGACAATAACAGGAGAAGAATCAGGTGGGATAAACTAGCTATGAGCCAAGTGAAACTTTCGAAGCTCTACGCAGGTTTAATCCCCATTTTGGAAAAAGTGGGAGAGCTAGCCAACGATGTGAGCAATATAGTCCACCATGAGAAATTATATCAGGCCCATGAGGACCTTATAAAGGGAGCGGCCTCTGAGCTTTTTACCAGGGTCCAGAATCAGAAGAGGATCCAACAACATAACTCCTTATGGTACAATGCAGTCTGTATGAAGGCAAAGGGAGAACTCTTCAGATGCATCAAGGAGGGAACAGATAGAGAGAAGCTGCGAGAAAGTAGACGGGCTTATAAAAAACTGGTCATCCATGCTAAAACCGAATGGGAGGAGAACCAGTGGGAGGAGCTTACCTCTTCCCTCGCAACAAGAGACCACCAAATGTTTTGGAGAGTAGTAAACGGGGGGTCGGGGAACCTCCATTCGGCAATAGAACCAAATATTGCAGCAGGGGTGTGGCAGGCACACTTCCAGTCTCTCTACAGTTCCGAGCAGGGAGAAACTAAGATTGATTTCGGTACTGGACTGGTAGAGTATGGCGGGGATTTGATAACAGTGGGGGAGGTGAAGGTAGCACTAATGGGACTTAAAGCTGGAAAGGCGCCAGGATTGGACGGCCTGCCCGGGGACCTGTTCAAGCAGGAGCCCGGTGTTTGGGCCCCCTATCTGGCTGCAGTGTTTAATGGAGTTCTGTGTGGCATGGAAATTCCGAGTACTTGGCTGGGGGCAGAGGTGGTTCCTATATTTAAAAGGGGCTCGCCCCTGCTCCCTGCCAACTACAGACCAATCAGTCTAATTGACGTGTCACAGAAGCTGTTTGGCAGGATACTGCTGAATCGGCTTCAGGACTGGGTGGAAGAAACGGGTGCCCTCAGTCCGTATCAGGCGGGATTTAGAAAGGGAGTTTCTGCAGTGGACCAGGTTTTTCGTCTGAACGTTATTTATTGGAGGGCAGCAATATTGGAAGGGGGTAGTTTATACACTATATTTGTGGACCTGAGGGCTGCGTTCGACCTCGTGCCCAGAGGGAAACTCTGGAATGTTCTGGCTGAGATGGGGGTCCCCCCAGACATCCTGATAATTTTAAAGAGATTGCACCATAATAACTATGCTCGGGTCAGGTGCGGGAAATACGGGGAATTAACGGACAGATTCCCCGTTGACAGGGGGGTTAGACAGGGCTGTGTATTGGCACCGACCCTGTTCTGCCTCTTCGTCAACGGGGTAATCGCCCATCTCAATGGAACTGAATACACAGATGCCCCAAAATTGAATGGCAGCAGGGTGCCTGCAATCATGTTCGCAGATGACACCCTGCTGCTGTCCAAAACCCCCATGGGGATACAGAGGCTCCTTGATTCTTTTGTGGCTTTTTGCACAGATAGGGGGTTAGAAATTAATGCTAACAAAACCAAGTTTATGGTTATGAACCCAACCCCAAGATCACGCCCGAACCCCTTACTGGGAGCTTCACGTTTAGAGACAGTCTCCACCTTTGAATATCTAGGTGTAACGTTGAATGAAACCATGTCCTGGGGAACTCACCAGACTAGGGTTAATCTTAAATTAGTGCAGACCACTGGCGGCATTGCTCGGTTGATGAGAAGCTCCACATATCGACCGCTGGGGCCGCTTATCCAGATATACAAGGCACAGGCTAGAGGAGCTCTGATGTACGGGGCGGAACTGTGGGGTCACACAGCTTCCTGCAGTTTGTCTATAACTGAGAACAACTTCATTAGACAGATAGTAGCACTCCCGTCCAGTACTCCGCTCCTCCCCCTGAGGATGGATCTGGGTCTGAGACCAATAGCAGATGAATTAGGTCTCAGACCCATAGTCTTCTGGCGAAGGCTATGGAGCACCGAAGAACTCTCTTCTTATAGGGCGGAACTGAGGGAGTTTTTAACCCACCCTAAAGCTCTACAGATCCCGTGGATAAAATATATAAAAAAGTCCTGTATGGGATTGGGCCTCCCTGACCTGTGGTCGGATCCAGCTAACGCCTCACTAAGGATCCCACGAAGAGCTTTGGTCAGTGCTTACCACGAGCAGAAATTAGTTATGGCCCTAGTCTGCAAGAATGAGGGGTCATTAACATCTGTATTCGCGCAAAGCAAGGACTCATATCGCCTGGAGAGGGTTCTGGATGCTCTGTCTCCTGTGCTGGCCAGGAAGCTATTTCTCCAATGGAGATATGGCACATTGCCTCTGCGATCTTACACCTGCTCCTGGTCAACACTGCCATCTACCAAGCTATGTCCGACATGTGTGGGAGCAGAGGAAAGCGATCTGCATGTGGTCTTGTTTTGTCCAACTTACAAGGCCGCCAGGAAATATTGGCTCCTACCACTTATTAGAAACCTTGGTTTTAGGGAGTACCTCCCGGTGTACAGAATTTTAAAAACTGATGTTTCAGGTCCAATTGTGTTTGCACTAGCCAAATTCCTTACCAATGTCTGGCATATTCGTACCCGTATTTCAAAGTTGCAGGCTCCTATCTAACTTTAAGTTTTTATTTTAATTGTATGGTCTTTTATCTGATGTGTTTCCTGTTTACTCTTCCTTGATGGTTTTACATGTTCATATGTGTGTTTTGTGTGTACATCTTTTATGGCCAAATTGGCCGAAATAAAGATTAATTGATTTGATAAGTGACAGTCGATTGAGAAGTAAGGGTAGTGCTTGGCACAACACAACAGCCACATAGCACTTAGCTTTAATGGAGGTATGAACAGAAGTACAGTCTTACCTGAGTGCCAGTGGAAGAACTGCTGTATCATATGTGTCCAGTAGTCCACATCCTCCTCCTCCTCACTGTCTTCAGTGTCCTCTGCTTCCACAGGTACCTTGTCTCCCTCCTCTTCCTGCAGGTAGGGCACATGGCATCTGAGTGCCAAATTGTGCAGTATGCAGCAAGACACCACTATCTGGCAGACCTCCTTAGGGGCGTAGAATAGGGATTCATTAGTTACATTAAGGCACCGGAACCTGGCTTTCAGTAACCGAAATGTATGTTCAATAACCCTCCTGGTATATCCATGTGCTTCATTGTACCGATTTTCTGCCCCTGTCCTTGGATTCCGCTCTGGTGTCAACAACCAGGACAGGTTTGGGTAGCCAGGGTTAACTGGAAGTAGTGAGGGACACACATTACTCATGTACAATGGCATGGAGTACAACTTCAGATAACATACAGTATAATACCTTGGTTGAAGACTCAAGCTCACCTATGAGTCACACTCTCTGCCTCTGTAGTCAAGCCATCACCTGTGGGAGGCTGCCATTCCTCAACACATAGGCATCATGCACAGATCGAGGAAGATGTATTGATCATCAAGGCACACCATCTGGACATTTATAGAGTGGTAACTTTTCCTATTCCTGTAGACATCTCATTTGTCCTGTGAGGGACCAAGGCAAAATGGGTCCCGTCAATGGTCCCAAGCACATGTGGTATATGTGAATGGCATAGAATCCAGCCTTCACAGTGGGCAAATCTTTACTCTGGGGGAATGAGACGTAGCTGCTCATGTGTTTTAGCAAGGCAGCCAAAACTCTTCTAAGTTCATTCAAAAACATTGACTGTGATATTCCTGTAGCCAAGCCCACAGTCACGTGGAAGGAATCACAGGCCAGGAAGTGGAGCACTGACAGTACCTGTACTGCAGGGGGTATTGCTGTAGTGCTATGGATAGCAGGAATCAGACCTGGCTTCAACTGTTGACAGAAGTTATTGTGGCTCTGTCCAGACAATAGGTGATAATGATGTGCCGTTCCTCCAGTGTAGCCAAGTCCACTAGGGGTCTGTACACGGGTGCTTGCCTCCTCCTCCGCAGTGGTAGGTATCTAAGTAAACCAAACATGGGATATGTGTGACTACAGGAAGAATGGATATACAATATCACAGTACACTGAACATGTATGTATGTAGCAAACTGGAATTGTCTTGGTAAGTACCATCAGTACCTATGACGCACATTAAATGGTCCGCCATGAGTACCAGCATTAGGAATTGACAACCGCCTGTCCTGTATGCAGGGACAGGTGGGAGTGACCTCATTCCATCTGCGTTTGGCATCATGGTGGAAGGCGGTCTGCACTGCCATGCAACTCCTCATTGGTTAACATGGAGGTCTATGGAGCACAGGAATCAATGATGATGAAGGTGGTGATGGTGTTCACCGCTGCGGACGTCATTTTCTCTGTCTCACTTCACTTGATTATTGACTCTCTACGAATCAACACCTCCAGTGTGTGTGCTGCTGTGTCATGATGTCTGGAACCTGTGATGGCCAGTGCTAAAGGGGAAAGGGCTCCAGCCTTCACATCAGAGGAGTTAGAGAAACTTGTGGATGTGGTCCTACCCTTGTATGGGCAGTTGTATGGGCCTCCAGACCAACAGAGGAGTTAATCATGGGTACGTTGTATGTGACATAGCTGTATGAAGATGTATGTGTGTGCTGGCAGTGTGTCATTTGGTGGTCTGTTGTTTTTTGCTGCATATGGTGTGTATGCAGAGGTACAAGTCATGTGTGGGCTTGATGTGGGATCTATGCAGTATGTAAGCCATTTCTGTTACAGAATGAAGTGTTGAGTTCATAGTGTCCATTTGTCTGTGTTTCCTATGCAGGTCAGTGCCATCTCCAAGGACTTGCGGACCGTGGTGGTCCATAACCGGTTGAGCACTCACTGCAGGAGATCGTAGGAGGACCTGAGACGCTGGGCCCGAAAGACCACCAAGGTCCAGCTGAGGACGACCTCCCAATGAGGGAGGGGTGCCTGTTGGACCCTGACCCCCCCTAATGGCCCACATACTGGCGGTGGCCAATCCTGAGTTGGATTGGGTGCTTGAGGGCAGCACAACAGCCAAAAGGGGGTGAGTACACACTGTGTGGTATTCTTTTTTGTTGCCTGCCATGGTGTTTGGGTGCAAGATTCTAGTAAGTGGATGCCCCAATATGCCGGCTTAGCTAATCTTGTGGAGTTCTGCTTAGCAATGTAGGGTGGTATTTATGTTTGAGTTTAGCAAGTAGTTGGCATACAATGGCAGACATGGCTTAGCGAGTCCCAGTAGGTGTGCGAATGGTAGTGTTTGGATTCATTTCTGCTGTTGTTCCCAGGTAATGGTTTGGCATTGTGGTTCATAGTGCAGAGTATTAGCCCAATGAGCTGTTGCTGTGATTGACCCTGTGCTCCCTTTCTTTCTCTCCCACTCTCTATCCTTGTTTCATCCTGTCCTTGTGTGCATTAGCATCATCTGGTGAAAGAGCATGGGTACTGGTGAGGGGGGGGGCTGCAGCCCACAGGACCCAGGAGGCAGAGTCCACCAATGCTGAGGAGACCAGTGGGTTGGAGGGTGAGGGGAGCACCACGGGGGAGACAGAAGTTACAACATCTGACTCAGATTCCTCCTCCATTGGCAGCTCCCTGGCGGTGGTGGACCCCTCTGGGCCCACACCAGCTACAACATTTTCCGCCACCCCTGAACCAGCACTGCCCTCCCAGTAGCCCCCCACCCAGTTGCCCATGCCCGCTCACCCAGGAGGGTGGGCATCTCCTTCACCCCAGGCACCTCAGGCCATGCCCCAGTCAGCCCTGCTGACCTCACTGAGGATGCTTTTGACCTCCTGAGATCCATCTCTGTAGAGCAGTCAACCATAGTGAATGCATTCAGGGGCTGGCATCCCAGAAGCAACAATGCAATGCCTACCTGGAGAGCATTCAAGGTTGCTTGGCTGCCCTACAGAGATCGTTTCAGGCTCTGGCCTCCTCTTTGATGGCAGCCAGTGTTCCTGGTTCTTCTGTGCCCCCTCCAAATACCTTTTCCCAGTCCCAAAGCCTCTCCCCACCCATCCCACGCACACAATCATAACAGCATTCACCCAAGACAACAGACAGGACTCACACTGCCAAGCACAGGCACCACACTTTACTTCATAAGTACACACACAGCCAACACACAGAAGCACATACAACAATAGCCACTGCCTCCACTGTCTCCCCCTTCTCCTCCTCCCTCACAGTCACACCGCCAAGCACTGCTTCTTCATTCCCAGATCCTGCCACCTGTACAGCCATGTCCACAGTCACCATAACAGCAGACATGCAGACTGGCACCCCATTCACCACATGCACAGCCACCACCATCACAACCTCATGCAGCACACCCACCTCACTTGCAGACACCACCACAACATACATGCTCGTCCTGTTTGTCCTCTCCTACCCTGTCTGCCCCTCTTCCAAAGACACATAAACGCTCCCACTCAGACACTCAACAACCATCCACCTCACACATGCACACTGTACACTCACCTGCAACCTAGTCCAGAACACCTACTCCTCCTATAACCACTCCCTCTACCTCCACTCCGAAACCTCCTCCCACAACCCGCCCCATTGGACTTAGGAAACTTTTCCTTCCCACCTTGACCTCTTCCCTCCTCCTCCCCCATCCTGCCCCTAAGAGAAAGCTCCCTCTCCCCAAGCCCAGCTCCCAGTCCAATCATGTCCCTACCCCTGCAGCTATGCCTGCCACCAAGGGGCACAAAAGTGGCACTGAGGCACCCCGCTGCAAGCCAACTCTGTCCCCTAAGCAACGAAGCAAGGACCTGCCCCCTCCCAAACTCAAGTTCAAAGAGCCTCCTCCCAAGAACCCCCTGTAGGAAAGTACCATCTTCTTGGCATGTTACCCCCAATTTCTGCCTGTTTGTCAGTGTGTTTTGCCTGTCTCACTGGGATCCTGCTAGCCAGGACCCCAGGGCTCATTGTTTGTGGCCTATGTGTGTTGTCAATATGCTTGACCGTGTCACTGAAGTTCTGCTAACCAGGACTCCAGTGCTTATGCTCTCTCTACTTACCAAATTGTCACTATGGCTTAGTGACTCCATATTCCAATTCTGATTGGCACACTGGACCCCCCCTTATAAGTCCCTAGTATATGGTACTTACGTACCCAGGGCACTGGAGTTCCAGGATATCCTTAAGGGCTGCAGCATTTCTTTTGCCACCCATAAGGAGCTCATACACACTTTTCTTCAGGACTGACACTGCAGCCTGAGTAAATTAGTGCACACACTATTTCACAGCCATTTTCCACTGCACTAAGTAACTTATAAGTCACCTATATGTCTAACCTTAATTTACTGAAGGCTAGGTGCAAAGTTACTGTGTGTGAGGGCACCCTTGTACTACCAAAGTTGCCCCTACGTCCAGTGCCAAATCCCCAGACTTCGTGAGTACGGGGACACATTATAAGTGTGCACTACATATATGTCAATACATAAATGTAGCTTCACAATGGTAACTCTGAATATGGATACATGAGGTGTCTAAGATCATGGAACTCACCCCCAAACCAATTCTTGTATTGGGGGTCCAATCCCATGCACCCTGAGGGCTCCACCATGGACCCCCAGTACTGCCAAACCAGCTCTCTGAGGTTTGCACTGCAGCCCCAGCTGCTGCCACCTCACAGACAGGTTTCTGCCCTCCTGGGGATTGAGCAGCTCAATCCCAGGAAGGTAGGACAATGCATGTCCTTTAGGAGAGGGATGTTACACCCTCTCTCATTGAAATAGGTGTTACAGGCATGGGAGGGGTAGCCTCCCAGAGCCTCTGGAAATGCTTTGAAGGGCACAAACAGTGCTCTCCTTGCATAATCCAGTCTACACAGGTTCAGGGCCCCCAAGTCCCTGCTCTGGCGTGAAACTTGTTAGAAATGGGGTTTTTGGTTGGCAGTCAGGTTACCCCATGTCCAAGCAAAAGCCCTCACTCTAGTCAGGGTAAGTCACACACAATCCAAGATTATCCTGTGCCCACCCTATGGTAGCTTGGCACGAGCAGTCAGGCTTAACTTAGAAGGCAATGTGTAAAGTATTTGTGCAATAAATTATACAATACCACTATATAGCACCACAAAAATACACCACACAGTGTTTAGAAAAATATATAATATTTATCAGGATAATTGTAGGTCAAAACGAAATAAAGTTGCAATGTGAATTTGTAGAGATATCACTGGAAAGTGATATAAAGGGGGTGATTCTAACCCTGGCGGTCGGTGATAAAGCGGCGGCCAACCCGCCAACAGGCCGGCGGTCCAAAAAATGGAATTCTGACCCTGGCGGGAACCGCCAACACAGGCCGCCACATTAACACTCCGCCCGCCACGGCGGGACCGACAAACAGCGCGGCGGTCACCGCCAACAGACAGGCGGCAGACAATGTACCGCCCACACTATCATGATCGCCCAATCCGCCACCTTTTCCGGGGCGGGAGCACCGCCGATAAAAACATGGCGGAAACAGACTACGAACGGGAAAACACGCACCTCTACGCACTCCACGAGGAAGGAGGACAGCATGGAACCCGAATTAAACATCCTACCTGCTCTCGTCTACCTGCTCATCTACCACGAGTACGAACGCCGGCGCAGACGACAACGGTGAGTACTGCACCTACGACACAGGGGAGGGGGGAGGACGAAAGGTTACGTGCACACACATACGAGATACACCCACCCCCCAAACCATGTACACACCAATGCAGAGCAACAAGTCACAGTGAAACCACCCAAACCCCCGTAAAAAAAACAAGGACATAATTAAATTGTGACTCGAAATTTATGGGAAATAAAAACCACTGATAAGTCACGGTCAAATAGCAATAACAATTCAAAAATACCAATTCAATATCCAGTGCATACGATAAACCGAGGCAATAAGTCCTGCACATCAACCGAGATTCCAAGTGTCCGTGGGCCAAAGTGTAGCAACACAAAGGCAAAGCCCACACAGGAGACCTGAGTCCTTTGGAGAGAACACTGCAGGGGCATCTGATGAAAAAAACACAGGCACCTCAGGGGGAAGGGAAGGGGGGGGCACCACAGCCACATGATTCCACGACGCCAGATCCACGAAGGGGCCACCATGCCCACTGTGCCATCCTGGGGAGTGCAAAGCCACAGTCTCTCAAGTCTCTACAGTGGGTGGCTTGCCCACTCGGCCATCCTGGGGAGTGCAAAGCCACAGTCTCTCAAGTCTCTACAGTGGGTGGCTTGGCCCCTCGGCCATCCTGGGGAGTGCAAAGCCACAGTCTCTCAAGTCTCTACAGTGGGTGGCTTGGCCACTCGGCCATCCTGGGGAGTGCAAAGCCACAGTCTCTCAAGTCTCTACAGTGGGTGGCTTGCCCACTCGGCCATCCTAGGGATTGCAAAGCCACAGTCCATCAGGTGGATAACAGTCTCCACCGGTCAAGGAGGAGGCATGGTGGGCACTGTGAACCGTGAACAGTAGCTCGAGACAGATCCGGCACTGTCATTGTGCCAGTGGTGCTTGAGACGGCGGGGCCCAGCGGAGCAGTGCTTGAGACGGCGGGGCCCAGCGGAGCGGTGCTTGAGACGGCGGGGCCCAGCGGCGCGGTGCTTGAGATGAAGGGCCCAGCGGAGCGGTGCTTGAGATGGCGGGGCCCAGCGGAGTGGTGCTTGAGACGGCGGGGCCCAGCGGAGCGGTGCTTGAGACGGCGGGGCCCAGCGGAGCGGTGCTTGAGACGGTGGGGGCCAGCGGAGCGGTACTTGAGATGAAGGGCCCAGCGGAGCGGTGCTTGAGACGGCGGGGCCCAGCGGAGCGGTGCTTGAGATGAAGGGCCCAGCGGAGCAGTGCTTGAGACAGCGGGGCCCAGCGGGGCCCAGCGGAGCGGTGCTTGAGACGGCCGGGCCCAGCGGAGCGATGCTTGAGACGGCAGGGCCCAGCGGAGCAGTGCTTGAGACGGCGGGGCCCAGCGGAGCGGTGCTTGAGACGGCGGGGCCCTGTTCAGCGGTGCTCTTCTGCACGGCGGGGCCCTGTTCAGCGGTGCTCCTCTCCACGGCGGGGCTCTGTTCAGCGGTGCTCCTCTCCACGGCGGGGCCCTGCTCAGCGGTGCTCTTCTGCACGGCGGGCCCTGTTCAGCGGTGCTCTTCTGCACGGCGGGGCCCTGTTCAGCGGTGCTCTTCTGCACGGCGGGGCCCTGTTCAGCGGTGCTCCTCTCCACGGCGGGGCCCTGTTCAGCGGTGCTCTTCTGCACGGCGGGGCCCTGTTCAGCGGTGCTCTTCTGCACAGCGGGGCCCTGTTCAGCGGTGCTCGTCCAGTAGGTCAAGGGAGCCAGACCTGGCCTGGACTCCCTGCTCAGTCGCCCTCCGACCGTGCTGTTTCTGGACCCTTCGGTGACGGAGTCCTGGGCCCTTTGGTGTCCTTCCTAACACCCGGGATGGGGCTTGTGGGCCCCTCCTGCTCCGCGCTCCTGCTGGCTGACTTTTCCGCCCTGCTGCCCTTTCGCTCCTTAGATGGGGCTCTCGGGCCCTTGCCTCCCCTAGATGTTGTGGCTGGTGAAGTGGGCGAACTTTGCTACTTGGGGGCAGCCGTGTCAGTCCTCTCACGGCGGCCCTTTAGCTTCCTGGTCTTCTTGCCTGGTGGGGGGCTGGCTGTCCCCTTGCTGCTGATTGAAGTGTCACTGCTGGCAAAGGGTGGGCCCCAGAACCCATGCACCACAGTGACACTCGAAGCTGGGCTGGTGGTGGCTGAGGTGCTCCTGGGACCTTTGCAGATGGAGGGGGTGGGTCAGTGGAGGGAAAGAGGTCAAGATTAGCAAGGAAAACTTTCTTAGGACCAAGGTAAAAGGTAGGAGAAGTGGTGATGGAAGTGGAGGAAGAGGATGTGGTTGTAGGAGAGTCAGGTGTGCTGTCTTTGGGTGCAGGTGCTTGTGCTGGAGGCTGTTGTGAGGTGGATGGCTGTTGGGTGGGTGTATGCCTGCGTTTGTGTGTCTTGGAAGAGGGGGTGACAGACACAGTGGGAGAGGACACAGGGGACGTGTAAATGGTAGTGGGGGTGGTGACTGCACGTGTGCGGACTGGACTGGAGGGTGTGCTGGTGATGGAAGCACTGGCTGATGGTGGTGTGCATGCAGGTGTGAGTGTAGACGTCACAGGGAGGGAGGAGGGAGACGAGGAGGAGGGGGACACAGAGGTGGTAGTGACTGTTGGAATGTCTGCATCTGGGTGTTGCTTGCGTGAATGTTTGTGGGTTCTGTGGTGCTTGTGTCTGGATGAGCTGCCCTTGGGTGTTGAGGTGTGTGCAGGCTGGTCTGGTCTGATGGTGTGGATGGGATAGGCTGAGGAACAGGAGACAGAGACAGGCTGGAGGCAGTCAGAAGAGGGAGGCAGGAAACAGGGACAATGGCTGCCGTCAGTGCTGAGGCCAGAGCATTGAACGATCGTTGATGGGCAGCCTGACCCGAATGAATGCCCTCCAGGTAGGCATTGCTCTGATGCACCTCCCTTTCTACCCCCTGGATGGCATTCAAAAGGGTAGTCTGCCCAACAATGATGGTCCGCAGGAGGTCAATGACCTCCTCACTGAGGGTAGCAGGGGTAACAGGGGCAGGGGCTGAGGTGCCTGGGGCGAAGGAGACGCCCGCCTTCCTGGGCGAGCGGGCACGGAGCGTAGGCTGAGGGGCTGCTGGGAGGGTGGGGCTGGTGCGCTGGGTGGCGGCTGTACCTGTAGAGGCGAGGGGCCCGGATGTTGCCGCCACCGCTAGGGTGCTCCCATCTGAGGACGTGTCGCTGTCGCTGGTGTCACCACCGGTCCCCGGTGTGGTGCTCCCCTCGCCCTCCGGATCACTGGTGCCCTCGGTGTCTGTTCCTGGTCCCACCGGGGCCTTGTGACTTGCAGCTCCCTCGTGCTCCGATGCCAATTCTCCTCCGCCTGATGATGCTAATGCACAGATGCACAAGAAGACGAAGAAGAAGGGTGGGGGGAGAAAAACGAAGACCAGGTTGAGTGCATGCAATGTCAACACCGTTGGCGGAGAGGACAGACACAGGAGCCTCATGCACTAAGCCGCGCATTCGGGGTACACTACTCAGTACTTCTGACTAGGACAACAGGTCTAGAGACGACAAAGGCGCACATGTGTGATGCTGGACCATCGATAGCTGTACTTGTCACCCTACAGAGGTGGGGGCCGGGAGCACAGGGCCATGCCTAAAGGAGAGGACTACACTACAGAAAGCGCCCTGGCCTAATGTCACCCCCAACCCTCCTCCCCCACCCAGACGCCTCCACTGCGCAGAGAGATAGCAGAATGTGCTGATACTCACCCCCTTTTGTCTGCTGTGATGTCCTCAAGCGCCCATCCAAATCAGGGTAGGCCACCGCCAGGATCCGGGACATCAGGGGGGTCAGGGTACGACTGGCACCCCTCCTAGGTTAGGAGGCCATCCCCAGCAGTGACTCTGCGGTCTTCCTGGTCCCGCGGCGGATGTCCTCCCACCTCTTGCGGCAGTGGGTGCCCCGTCTGACGTGGACCCCCAGGGCCCGGACTTCCTTGGCGATGGCACGCCAAATGTCGACTTTCTGATGGGCGCTGACCTATTTGACATGTACAGGGTTGGAAGGAAAAATCATCATTTTTCTGCATGTTAGATGCGAGTGGCCCCCCCTCCCCAACCTTGCCATATGGCACATGCTCTCATCTGTCGTGCGTTGCACTCCTCATTCGCCCCCCACCCCACCAACTTAGCATCCACCCCACTCCACACAGGCATAGCCCATTCAATGTCCACCCAGTGTACTTACCTGTTGGTCTGGAGGACCGTAGAGTAACGCATACTGGGGGAGGACCCCATCCACAAGTCTGTCCAACTCCTCACACGTGTAGGCAGGGGCCCTTTCCCCAGTCGCAGCAGCCATTGTCACTTCCAGACCGAGGTCACAGCAGCACTTGCAGTATAGGTCCTCTCCTGTGGATGATCAGGTCTCGAGTGATTAAGCAGATAGAAAATGGCGGTCACGCCCGCGGCGGTGCGTACCGCGACCGCCGTCGCACCTCGTCATTTGCTCCTGAAACCCATAGGCCTCAATGTTAGCCAATGCGGCTTCGTATAGCGGTCTTCGACCGCCTACCGCCACGGTGTGCCACGCCAGCGCATTGACCTCACATCCCATTGTCCCACTTCACAGGTCATGCAGCTGCCATTTCAAGGGCCCACATGGCATTATTTGTACTGCGTCACACAGGCCTAGGCCTTGCATTGCCACACATACACGCCTTTCAATACATAGATAATCGTGTGCTATGCATGCAGTGGTGAACGTACCTGTGATTTGCTTGACTCTGCGCCATGTTGTCCTTCCTAGGCACCGTCCGCTGGGACTTGCGAGGAGAAGGATGAATCCTCGCGTGTACCGACCGCTGGTGGACCTGTCGACAATGGAAGAACGCCACATCATACTACGATACCGACTTGACCGAGCCACTATACATGAACTGTGTGCCCAGCTGGAGCCAGCCCTGATGTCCCCCATCCGCCAACCCACAGGAATTCCCCCTCTAGTGCAGGTTCTGTCAGTCCTCCATTTTTTGGCAAGTGGCTCATTCCAGACAACAGTGGCCATGTCATCTGGAATGTCTCAGCCTATGTTTTCAAAAATCTTGTCTAGAGTGTTGTCTGCCCTGACGAAACACATGCGGCGCTACATTGTATTCCCTGAGGAGGTTGATTTGGCCACTGTGAAGGGTGATTTTTATGCCCTTGGACATATCCCCAACATAATTGGTGCCATTGATGGGACCCATGTGGCTTTAGTACCCCCAAAAGACGATGAGCAGGTGTACAGAAACAGGAAAAGTTACCATTCGATGAACCTCCAGGTGGTTTGTTTGGCTGACCAGTACATCTCCCATGTGAATGCCATGTTCCCTGGGTCAGTGCATGACGCGTATGTGATGCGAAATAGCAGCATCCCTTATGTGATGGAACAGCTACAGAGACAACGTGTGTGGCTAATTGGTGACTCTGGTTACCCCAACCTGCCTTGGCTATTGACCCCAGTGAGGAATACCCGGACCAGGGCAGAGGAACGGTACAATGAGGCCCATGGGCGAACTAGGAGGATCATTGAAAGAACCTTTGGCCTCCTGAAGGCCAGGTTTAGGTGCCTGCATATGACAGGGGGATCCCTGATGTACTCACCAAAGAAGGTGTGCCAGATCATCGTGGCCTGCTGTATGCTTCACAATCTGGCATTGCGACGTCAGGTGCCCTTCCTGCAGGAGGATGGTCCAGATGGTGGTGTTGAAGCAGCTGTGGAGCCTGCGGAGAGTGAAGGGGAGGAAGACGAAGAGGACGACCCAGACAACAGGGACAGAGTTATCCAACAGTATTTTCAGTAGCACACAGGTAGGAATCACCCACGCCATTTAACATTTACTGAATGCCCCCTGCATCTTTACTTTGCGTATTTCCCCCCAGTTCTTTTAAACTGAAGTTTGCTTTTCCCTTCCCTTTTCAGTGCTGTATGACCCACTGCGTGACTTCTGCTTGGTTAGCCCATGGACTAATGCTTATTGACATCGGTATGTTGTCCACACATAAATAACAGAACATTATTGATAAGTAATGTGTTATACATTTGTAAATAATACAGTCTGACTCCAGAATGATTTCTGTGCAATGAGTGATTTATTTTTAGTGCTATATATTGGTACATGATATTAAAACGGTGATGGGTGAGGGTGGAGTTATGTCCATGGCAGAGTCCAGTTCTCGGTCGCACAGGTGCATTGTTCATATGGCTGTGGAAGGATGGAGCAGGGGCAGTTCAAGGTTGGACAGGGTGACACTGTGGGACAGTGGAATGACATCCGGGGGGATATTAGGCTGGCGGGGGTCTTGGCATCCTACTCTGTCTTCCTTTGAGATCTCAGGTTCCTCTTGCGGGGTGGTTGTTCTTCAGCAGGAGGTGGGGTTCTGGTGGCACGTCGTTCTGTGGGGGCCTCCTGACCACTAGCGCCGACGGAGGTGGTAGGCTGTTCCTGGCTAGTGACAGGGGCCCTTTGCGGTGCCACATGGTCCCGCAATGTGGTTTCTATCCGGTTGAGGGCCTGGAGTATGGTCCCCATAGCGGTAGCGATGTCCCGGAGTTCATTGCTGAACCCCATGTACCGTTCCTCCTGCTGTGCCTGGATCTCGGTGAACCTGGCCAGTACAGTCGCCATCGTCTCCTGGGAGTGATGATATGCTCCCATGATGGTGGTGAGGGCCTCTTGGAGAGTCGGTTCCCTGGGCCTGTCCTCCCCCCCCTGTCGCACAGCAGCCCTCCCAGTTGCCCTGTTTCCCCGGGCCTCTGTCCCCTGGACGGTGTGCCCACTACCACTGCCCCCAGGTCCCTGTTGTTGTTGGGGTGTTGGGTCAGTCTGGGTGCCCTGTAGTGGCGGACACACCGCTGATTGACGCATCCGCGAGACAGAGGCATGGGCCCGCTGGGTGGGAGCTGTGATTGTAGTCCCAGAGGGGTTTGGGTCTGCTGTGGCCTGGGTCTGTGTGTGAGGAACCGACTGTCCAGAGGTCCCCGATGGTCCGGGCTGGTCGTCAGGTTCTAGGTCGACAGAGCTGCTGTCCTCGCTGGGGGCCTGTTCTGGGGGTGGGATGGACAAATCTGGACCCTCCGTGGCGGTGTGTTGGCGTTCGGGCCCTGCAGGGGTAAAGGAGTATGGTTATTGTTTCTGTGTGTGCCATGGCGTGCATTTTGAGTGCCCTTGTCCCCCAGTGCTGGCATTCCCTTGTGAGAGGTGTTGTGAGGGTTGGGGGGGGGTGTATGGGTATGTGCAATGGTCATGCTTTGGTGGTGGCTGTCTATGGTTTGTGTTGGCATTCAGGGGTTGGTGTTGTTTAGGGTGGGTTGTGCTGGTGAGACATTGGCAGGGAGGTTATGTGCTGGGGGGTGAGATTGGGCGTGGGGGGGGGTTGGCATGCTGGTGGTTGGGGGGGGGTGAAGTAGTTGAGATTCGACTTACCAGAGTCCATTCCTCCGTGTACTCCGGCGAGGCCATCAGGATGCAGGATGTTTACCACCTCTTGCTCCCATGCTGTGAATTGGGGTGGAGTGGGTGGGGGTCCGCCGCCAGTCTTCTGCACAGCGATGTTGTGCCTGGAGATCATCGAGCGCACCTTCCCCCGTAGGTCGTTCCATCGCTTTCTGATATCTTCCCGATTTCTGGGATGCTGTCCCACAGCGTTGACCCTGTCTACGATCCTTTGCCATAGCTCAGCCTTCCTTGCTATGGTGGTGTGCTGCACCTGTGTGCCGAAGAGCTGGGGCTCAACCCTCATGATTTCCTCCACCATGACCCGGAGTTCTTGGTCCGAAAACCTTGGGTGTCTTTGGGGTGCCATGGGGTGGTGTGGATGAGGTGTGGGGTGGTGTTTGTGGTGATGTGCGTGGTGATGTGTGGTGATGTATGCGTAGATGTGGTGTGGGTGATGAAGTTGGGTTCCTGTGTGTGTTGGGGTTTTCTATTGCTGTGCTCGCTCTCTCTATCTCTATCTCTCTCGCTTTCGCCTTCGCTCCGATTTCCAACTAGTGGGGGTTTGTGGGTGATGTGGGTGTGTGTTTTATAGTTGATTGGATGTGTGGGTGTGTTGTTTGTATGTGTCTCAGGTGTGCGTATTTCAAAATGTCCAATGTGGCAGTGTTTTGGAGCTGGGTGTGTATTTTGAGCACGGCGGTGTGTACCGCCAATGGAATACCGCGGTTGAAAGACCGCCGCGTGGATTCGTGGGTCAGAATGGCATGGGCGTGTTTGTGTTGGCGTGACGGTGGAGGTTTGGTCATCTCCAGTTTTCCGCGGCCCGCTGATGTGGCGGCCTTCCTTGGATGTCGGATTTTTGGCGGTTTCACAGTTGGTGGTCAGAATGACCGTGGCGGTTTTCCGCGGCGGTAGAATGGCGGACTTCTGACCGGCGGAAGGGCCTTTTACCGCTGAGGTCAGAATGACCCCCAAAGTGTTTTAAGTCTTTAAAAAGCAAATAAAGACTCTTTCACGCACAAAGTACCTGGTTTGGAGTGGAAAATCTCCTCAGAGGGCCACAGAAGAAGAGATACGTGGAAAAAGGGTGTGTGCGTCGATTTCTCCCCAACACACACGTACTTGCGTCGTTATTTTTCACGCGGGGAAGTCGTGCGTCGTTTTCCCGCGAGCGGACCGTCTCTTTCTGTGGATCGTGGAGATTACCAGATGTCCCGGGTCTGTGCGTGGATTTTCCTGCTTGTTTTCCGGCTGCGCGTCATTCTGCGGGGCTGCGCGTCGAAATTACGATCTCACGGCAGGCATCGCGTCGATTTCTCCTCTAGAGGTCGGGCGGCGTTGTTCTTGCGAAGCCGTGCGTCGAAGTTCCGGTCGTCCCGAAGACGTCACGTCGATCAGCGTCGGTAAGCGGCGTTTTTCTCGCCGCGGAACAAGCTGTGTGTCGAAATTTTCAGCGCATGGAGCGTCCAAGTGAAAAAGAGAAGTCTTTTTGGTCCTGAGACTTCAGGGAACAGGAGGCAAGCTCTATCCAAGCCCTTGGAGAGCACTTTCACAGCCAGACAAGAGTTCAGAAAGGCAGCAGGCCAACAGCAAGGCAGCAGTCCTTTGTAGAAAGCAGACAGGTGAGTCCTTTGAGCAGCCAGGTAGTTCTTCTTGGCAGGATGTAGTTTCTGGTTCAGGTTTCTTCTCCAGCAAGTGTCTGATGAGGTAGGGCAGAGGCCCTGTTTTATACCCAAATGTGCCTTTGAAGTGGGGGAGACTTCAAAGAGTGGCTAAGAAGTGCACCAGGACCCCTTTCAGTTCAATCCTGTCTGCCAGGGTCCCAGTAGGGGGTGTGGCAGTCCTTTGTGTGAGAGCAGGCCCTCCACCCTCCCAGCCCAGGGAGACCCATTCAAAATGCAGATGTATGCAAGTGAGGCTGAGTACCCTGTGTTTGGGGTGTGTCTGAGTGAATGCACAAGGAGCTGTCAACTAAGCCCAGCCAGACGTGGATTGTAAGGAACAGAAAGATTTAAGTGCAAAGAAATGCTCACTTTCTAAAAGTGGCATTTCTAGAATAGTAATATTAAATCCAACTTCACCAGTCAGCAGGATTTTATATTACCATTCTGGCCATACTAAATATGACCTTCCTACTCCTTTCAGATCAGCAGCTACCACTTCAATACTGTATGAGGGCAGCCCCAATGTTAGCCTATGAAGGGAGCAGGCCTCACAGTAGTGCAAAAACGAATTTAGGAGTTTTACACTACCAGGACATGTAAACTACACAGGTACCTGTCCTGCCTTTCACCCACACAGCACCCTGCTCTAGGGGTTACCTAGGGCACACATTAGAGGTGACTTATATGTGGAAAAAGGGGAGGTTTAGGCTTGGCAAGTACTTTAAAATGCCAAGTCGAGGTGACAGTGAAACTGCAAACACAGGCCTTGCAATGGCAGGCCTGAGAGAAGGAAAAGGGGCTACTTAAGTGGGTGGCACAACCAGTGCTGCAGGCCCACTAGTAGCATTTAATCTACCGGGCCTATGCACATAGAGTGCACATTACTAGGGACTTATAAGTAAATTAATAGTCCAATCAGGTATGATTCAAGGTTACCATGTTTTAAGGGAGAGAGCATATGCACTTTAGCACTGGTTAGCAGTGGTAAAGTGCGCAGAGTCTAAAAGCCAGCAAAAACAGCGTCCAAAAAGTCGAGGGAGGCAGGCAAAAAGTTAGGGTTGACCACCCTAAGGCTCTCAGGTCTAACAAAACTAGACAAAAGGAAAGGGGAGTGACCACTCCCTTGTCCATCACCACCCCAGCCCAGGGCTCTTCCAGAGTGTCCCTGGCGTTAGCCATCTTAGATTCCAGGGTGTGGGGACCCTCTGGAGACCTCTGAGTGGTCAGTGCCAGCAGGTGACATCAGAGACCCCTCCTGATAGGTGCATATGTGAGTAGGTAGCCAATCCCCCTCTCAGGGCTTTTTAGGGTCTCTCCTCTGGGTGTTTCCTCGGATTCGGTTTGCAAATTCCTCCAGGACTCCCCTGCATCCTCTGCTTTAGCTTCTGACTGTCGGATCTACCGCACACTGCTCCAGGAACCGCTGTAATGGCAGCAAAGTATCCAGGACGACTCCTGTGACCTGCAACTTCAGCTCCACCCAGTACATGCAACAGTTTCCAAGGTGTGCACGCTCTTCACCCTGCACCTGAAGAACCATAGGAATCTCCTGTGGAATGACGGAATCACTCAGAACACTGAAGACTGCCTACATTTCACTAGTAAGGGATAACTGGACCTGGTATATGGTGTAAGTACCCTAGGTACCCATTACAAACCAGGCCAGCTTCCTACATTGGTGGTGCAGTGGTGAGATAAGTACTTGCAATTGATTTACCAGTTTGTTACTGGTGCTTTCACAAGAAAAGTGTACTCCAATACTTAAAGCTATCTACAATTATACCTAGCAGTCATTTTTTCACTTTCAAAAAGTTCTTTAAAATGTTCTAAAGGTTTTACAAAGTTCTGAAAAGTTTTTCTTTTCCTCTAAAACGTTAGGTGAAATAGTTTGCTAACTTCTTACTCTCCTCCCTAACTTTTTCTATCACTATGTCTTCTATAGAGGCTACCTCCAGGGTTTTTAAGACCACTTATGAAAGTCTGAATTTCAAGAGTCTGAGGGGACTCTGCTTGGAAAGAAGCTTAGGGATTGGGAAGAACCCCAACAAGGAAGTTCTCTTGAATCTCCTCTTACAAGATGACCAGGAGCATCCTAATGGTCAGGTACAATCAGAAGGGGAGATAGAGGGAGATTCTGCCCAGGTAGATTCTGGAGAGCGTCCTGAAGATCCAGGAAAGGGTCCTTCCACAGATCTTTCCCTTAACAAACCTCTAGCTGGCAGTGGGAAGAGGTCACACACATGTAGGGCACCCTTCAAACTTAGAGGCCAGGTCACTAGAGCAACTCAAGCTAGGGAAAGGTCAACCTCTGCTCATTCCCATGTCACCTCTGTATCAGAAGTGTCCCACACATCCAACCCCAAGGATCAATCCCTAGATAGGGAACTCAGAAAGGTGAGGTTGGAGGAGGCCAGACTGAGGCTACAGCAGCAACAGTTGGCCTTAGATAGGCAATTCCTAGCTGTGGAAAGGGAAAGACAGGTTGGGGTTAGTTCCCCATGGTGGCAGCAGCAGCAGTAGTCTCAGAAGTTACAGTGTTAGAGAAAACCCATTTGATTCTAGAAACCTGCACAAGATTGTTCTCCCTTACAAGGAGGGGGATGACATTTACAAGTGGTTTGCTGCACTTGAGAGGGCCTGTAAAGTTCAGAGGGTCCCTCGGGTACAGTGGGCTGCTATCCTGTGGTTGTCTTTCTCTGGCAAGGGGAGAGATAGACTCCTGACTGTTAGAGAAGATGACTCAGACAACTACAATGTTCTGAAAACTACACTCTTGGATGGATTTGGCTTAACCACAATAGAGTCACTTTCCCGCTTCTGCTGGCACCCTTCTGCGATGACAACTGGTACTCTGGGACTCCTCTCCTGGTGACGAGCTTGCTCCCTGGAACACAGGTCGTAGACCAACGTGACCCAGACAATCCAAAGGTCCAGCTGTCCAAATTTGGTGGAGGTAGGAGCTTGCCTCCCTGTGCTGCCACAGTACCCCTGTGCACTGCATCTTCTGCAGCTGCTTGGGTTTCTGTGCACTTCTTACAAAGGTTCTTCATACACAGCATAGCCCAGGCCCACTCCATCCTGTGATGCACAGCTCTCTGAGTTGTTCTCCAGCGGCGTGGGACACTCCAGTGTAGTGCTGCGATGACCTCACTTTGCATCTACTTTGTCCCTGTTTTCTGGGACTCTCGTGGGTGCTGCCTGATCTTCTCTAGAGTGCTGTGAGCCCCCTCAGTCTCCTCAGTCTGAGTTGAGACCCCCAGGTCCCTCCTAGGTCCAGACAGCTCCTCTTTGACACAAACCGTATACTAGCTTGAACCAAGGCTTGTTGGTGGAATCCACCAACGCAAACAGCCTGAATCCAAACATCTCGACGTGGGACATCTTCTGCACTAAGCAGGAACCCGCAGCCATCTTCTTTGTGCACTTTTGTACTTTTCTTCTAACCGGAGAATCTACTTTTGCACCTTCTTCTAGGTTGGCATGTGATCTTGTCCTTTCTGGACTCTTCTTCGACTTCTGGACTTGGTCTCCTCTCTCTGCAGGTCTTCAAGTCCAGGAATCCATCATTTGTTGCTTGCAGTCTTGCTTGGTGTTCTTGAATAATTCTTCATCACGTCTTGTAGTGTGTCCTGAGGAAAATTTCTGTACTTTACTCCTGCTTTCCTGGGCTCTGGGGTGGGGCACTTTACTTACCTTTTGTGGTTCCCTACAGTCCCAGCACCCATTTACACACTACACTTGCCTAGGGGGGAATTCAACATTTGCATTCCACTATTTTATTATATGGTTTGTGTTGCCTCAGGACCATTGCAATCTATTGTATTTTCTACTGGTTGCACAATTCTATGACTGTTTACCTGATTTTGGTTACTAGTATATATAGTGTGTAAAATACTTTCCTCCAGAAGGAGTATTGCCTCTAAAATATTTTTGGCCTTGTGTCACTAAAATAAAGCATCTTTATTTTTGGTAACACTGTGTGTTGTCTTTTATTGTGTATAAGTACTGTGTAACTATAGTAGTATTGCAGGAGCTTTGCATGTCTCCTAGTTCAGCCTTGGCTGCTCTGCTACAGCTACCCCTAGACAGCCTAAGCTGCTAGAACACTGCCTACATTTCACTAACAAGGGATAACTGGACCTGGTATAAGGTGTAATAACCTTAGGTACCCACTACAAACCATGCCAGCCTCCTCCGCCCCCCACCTCCCCTGCACTCTAAGGTGCCTGCCTACCATCAGCATGATGCCCCTGCCCAGTGGTGTGACTTTGGCTGTCAGGAGTCAAGTTGGGCCTTGGATGTTGCCCTGTGGCTTTTCACAAACATTGTACTGGCCAATGGCCCTCCATATGTATGTATCTATCTATCTATCTATCTATCTATCTATCTATCTATCTATCTATCTATCTATCTATCTATCTATCTATCTATCTATCTAGATATAGATATCTCTCTCTATATATATATATCTATATCTATATGTAGATATAAATATAGATATAGATATACACCGAATTACAGTGGTCGGACTAAAGGTATGTAAAGGTACGTGACCTGGCTTTCTTTGCTCCTGGCTTATGTTATTGTTGAATTTCTCTGCAGATAGTTCTTGGTCTGTGGTATGTGTGTGTGGTGTGTGTTGTTCATGTGGGTGTGTCACTCTCCCCTCCCTCCCATGTGTACTAGGCAGCTGGACTCACTGTCGCCGTCGGCATTGCTGCTCCTGGACTGCCATCACGTAGTACAGCATCGGAAAGACTTCAAGTTTGGGTTCCATGGCGGCCGCGGACTCCTCTGTGTCCCTGGAGGTGAGTGTCTCCTTTATATGATTAGTTTCCACCAGGCTTTTGGTGGCGGTGGTCACGCACCGGAAATCCTGGCAGTCTGCTATGTCATATTGTAGTGGATGGGGTGTGGTGTTCCACTAGTCTGAAGATGGCAACCGCCATGGTCAGTGGACGGCCCACACTGGCAGTTCGGGTGGTACTTTGGCTGTCTATGAGAGGGATCACTGCCATGGTCATAATTTGGCAGTATTCACCACCAACCTGGCAATAGACCGACCGTCATCCCCGGCGTGGCAGTCAGCTGACCACCAATGTCATAATGACCCCCATAGTCTACATCAGTGGCTGTTAAGGAAGTGGCCCACTGTATCCATCTTGGATGTAAGGCTTCCGCATTAGAAACACTGGCCTTGGTGACAGCCTCTAAGGCTGGAATGGAGGTTACAACAATCATGCGCTTCCCCCAAACCACTGGTTTCTCCACTAAAACAGCCATCTAAACTGCAGTCAGTTTTTGCTCAGTGGATGCAAAACACATTTCAGCATTGCAATATAAATGCAATTTATATGCTATTGACACTGTATGGTGACATATTTATATCCAGTAGACCCTGCAATTATGCAGATCACTAAGTTGATTGTGTTGTTACAATTATGTACATGTCTAGATGCAAGCATGTCAGTTTGCAGATCTGAGTATTTGTATGTGTTCTGATGTTCAATGTATACTGGAGAAATTAGGTCAAAATAAATTGTAGAATGGTTTAACCTGTTGTGCATGTGTTGTATAGCTATTTTAGCCATGTTTTGGACACAATGTTTTAAATAAACTAGGCCTGCTACTGCACACCCTAACCCTGTTACATTTTATTCAGCATCACTTTATATTTCTACCAACAGCTACATTTGCAGTGCTGTTTTATTTTCTTTATCTCACTGTACTTTCACCTAGGAAAGCATTATGGGCCAGATGTAGCAAAAATAAAAATTGCGACTCGCATTTTGCGAGTTGATGCGACTCGCAAAATGCGAGTCGCAAATTGGAATGCCAGAAAAAAAAGCGATCCGATTTTGCGACTCGCAGCCGGACTCGCAACGCTGTGTGCGAGTCCGCAGTTTGCGAGGTCGCTGTTTGGGAGTGTGCAAAAAACAAACTCGCAATTAGCGAGTGGGTGTCGCAAATTGCGAATACCTTCAAAATTGCTTGCAGATGCAGTAGAACACTCCAGAAAGCATACCAGAACACTCTGGAAACACTTCCTGGCACATGATGATGACATCACAGCCAGGAAGTTAACAAATACACCTGGGAGGAGGGCTCAACAGTGAGCAGTGTCTCTGCCACTCACAGTAGGGTGCTGAGGAGTGGTAGGCAGAGCACCATGGACGCAGCAGGGACCAGCCAGGCTGGCAGGAGGGGCAGGAGATCATAGATAACAGCCAGGACAGATTAATGTGGCACATGGCGTTAATGTGCCACATGACTGGTTGGCATTTTCCTGCCCATGGACAATTTCAACTTGTATATAGTTTCTTCATGACATTAATAAAACAGTTATTTTTGTTCCACTTAACAAATGGTTAATAGGTGAGTATGGTGGGAGTTGACACGTACCGTCCAAAATATTGCGTTGCAATGTGGTCCCGTCTCAGTCTGCCTTGATTAGCTAGACTCTTATCCCCATGATGGCGATGTGGTTGTTCTTGCTCTTCATCATCAGGATCTGGGTCTGCAGGGGTGAGAGGTAGCCCACGTCGGGTGGCTATGTTGTGGAGGATGGCGCATGCGACCACAATTTTGAAAGCGGTAATGGGGGTGTATTGGAGGGCGCCTCCACTGCGGTGGAGGCATCTGAATCTTGCCTTCAGCAGTCCGAAGGTGCGCTCGATCAGGTTCCTGGTCCTCTTATGCGCACTGTTGTATTGCCTCTCTGATTCAGTTCTGGGTGTTAAAAACGGAGTCATGATCCAAGGCCTGAGAGCATATGCACTGTCACCTGTTGGGCACAAAAGTACACGGTTAGGAAGTCCAGATTGTCGTGCACAGTGACCTGTGTGTATGTCTGCAAGTGTCTGTGGCTCTACCTAGGAGGTAACCGTCTCCAAATTCCCCATGTTCCAGGCGTTGATGTATCCCACTATGCCTAAAAATGTATGAGTCATGGGTACTGCCAGGAAACTTAGCTACGATGTCCGTGATGACATAATGGGCATCACAAACAACCTGTATGTTGAGTGAGTGGGTACACTTCCTGTTGCGGAAAATGTGTTCCAGATTAGCAGGGGGGCATATTTGAATGTGTGTCCCTACACACCCTATGACATGAGGAAAGTGGGCAATGCGGTAAAAGTCCAGCTTGGTGCTGTTAATTTCTGCTTCATTCCTTGGTAAGTATATGAAGTGAGATATGTGCGTGACTAAGGCATCTAGGAATGCCCTGAGGAACCTTGACACTGCACTTTGGGATACCCCACCTGCCACGGCAATGACCCCCTGATAGCTCCCTGAGGCCAAGAGGTGCAGTGCGCATAGTACTTGCACATGCGTAGGGATGGCGCAGCCACGCAGAGTCTTGTGTTCTAGCTGTGGTTTCAGTAAATCTATTAATTCTAGAATGGCTGCGCTGCTAAGGCGGTATTTTTCATAGATCTCCTCTTCAGTTTGCTGAAAAAGAGTCTGCCTGGTTCTATATATCTTCTCCTGTCTGTGGCCCCTCCTCCTCCTCTGCTGGGCTGCGTAGACTCTCCTCCTCACTGCTATCAGGTATATCTCCGCCATCTTGAGTAACCCAGATGGCTTCTGGGTCCCCTTTTATACTTTGGTAATGGTTACCACCTGCTCTGAGTTAGTGGTAAATGGGACATGCAAACTGGGCTTTTTGCGACTAGTCGCAATTTGCGAGTTGCAATTGCATAAGGTTTGCGACTCGCAAATTGCGACTTGCAATTTGCAGGTCGCAAAATGGGGTCGCACCGGATGCGACTCGCAAACGGGTCCCATTGCTTTTTGCGAGTCGGAAATGGGCTTTTTGCATCCCATTTCCGATTTTGCACTGTCGCAAATTGCGAATCGCCCGTTTGCGAGTCGCAATCGTTTGCTACATCTGGCCCTATGTTCTTAGTAGGATGTTAATTTAACTTTTAGCTTTCTCCAAGGCTACACTCGTGAGAAACTCTCCATATAGCAAGTCGTAAGAAAGATAATATACTTTTCTGGCAGACAATAAATTCCCCCGTGTTAGGGGACAGAGACATTCCTAGGATGGAAATCGCCATCTCCGAAGAAGATTGGGTAGCACATTTCTCTAATATATATTCACTGACGAGTGATTTATTAGACCATACACATGACCACGATCACCAGGAAGGTCCGCGCCTTGATATAACCCCCCAATTTAGCCTTCAGGAGGTAGAGGAAGCTATAATTTAAAGTAAATCAGGGAAAGCACCAGGCCCTGATGGCGTTCCGATCAATATATTTAAGGCCAATATTGAGCTGTGGGGGCCTGTACTGACGCAGACGTTGAGGGCTATCTGCACATGCGGACCCCCACCATCTTGGAGAGTCTCCAACATAATTCCAATATATAAAAAGGGTGACCGCCTTAATCCAGCCTGCTACAGGCCAATTTCCCTGCTGGACACAACAGCTAAACTAGCAGGGAGAATAATCCTGAATAGGCTGCAATCATGGGCAGAGGAAAAGAACATTCTATCCCCGGTCCAGTATGGATTCCGGAAAGGAATCGGAACAGTAGAACAAAGTTTAAATTTAAGTCTCATCATTGGAAAGTATACTAAGATTAGAACAGGCAATCTGTACCTGGCCTTTATTGACTTATCATCAGCTTTCGACAGTGTAATCCATGATAAATTGTGGGACATTTTAAATAGCATGGTGGTGGAACTAGCCTTAATTCAATTTATCCGCGAAATGTACACAGGGTGCAGAGCAAGAGTGAGGTACGGCCTAAAAGGGGAATGTACTCGCCCCTTTGGCCTACACAGAGGAGTGCGCCAAGGCTGCGTTCTCGCTCCGTTCCCGTTCCTGTTTTCAATGTATATAAACAATCTAGAAAAATAATTGCCCACTAGGTGTAAAGATGTACCACAAATAGATAAGCAACCTGTCCCAGCATTACTTTACGCAGACGACGCAGTATTAATGGCCAGGACCCCAATAGCTCTCCAGAAACTTTTAACAACCTGCATTACATACATGACACAGCTCGGACTTACTGTCAATCGCTCCAAAACCTTTATCATGAACTGCGGAAGGAAGCGCGGCAAGACTTATAACACCACCATTTTAGACAGCAAGGTCGAAATTGCGCAAACCTTTTCATATCTGGGCATAACATTTGATAAGCTGGGTTCCTGGGCCAACTGCAGGAAGATGAAGAGAGTACACCTGATTAAAACAACGATGGCACTACGACTCTTCTCCAAAAGGCTTGGGGGGGATTACACCACCTAACATGATAAAGATCTATAAAGCCAAGTGTATTCCGGCTGTTACGTACGGGGCAGGAATTTGGGGACATACAAACTGTGATCTAGTGCAGACAGTGGAAAATGACTTCCTACGACATCTGTTGAGGGTACCAAAAGGCACCTCATCGTATGTCACACACTCGGAACTCGGGGTTCCCTACATTGCAGACTTGATAAAGATCCAGCCACTTCTACTATGGCATAAAGTCTGGACTTCGGAACACACCAGTTTTAATAAGGCTATCTTGACCGACTGTACGAAATCATTATATACATCAAGGGTACCATGGTTAAAATACATTATGACATTTTTTGAAAAAATGGGCAGGCAAGACTACTATACAAACCCAGTCTCTTTGCGGAAGATATCCAGGAAGGACCTGAGCATCTTGGCATTAAACTATCTAGAAGACATACGTTGGGAGGTGGAATCAAAAAACAACTCAGTCATTTATAATCAAATAATTCTGACGGCTGAGGGCATGCAGCCGTACTTGGCAAACATGGTACTCCCTCGCCACCATTACGTTCTTACAAGATTTAGGCTAGACACATTCCATCGTCTAGGTTCATTTCCAATTATGAATGATTGGACCACTGTGTTAAAACCATGTCCCTGTGATGCAAAAACACTTCAATCTACAATCCATGTGGTTTTATTCTGTAATTTTTACGCCTACCAGAGGAAGCGTCTAGTTGTTCCACTTTTAAGGTCAATTAATCTTCCCCAGTTTCGCACAGCCTATGTCTGTCTCCAGTCACTATCTTCTCTAGAGATGTGCGGAATCTTAGCTAATTTTTTATGTTCTGTATTAAAGATAAGGAAATCTATGGGGGTGGTGATCGAATTGTAACTTATTGTGATAGGGTTTTTTTAATTTTATTTGTTGATATACTAGACTGATTTATTGTTGTGTGCTTTTACATTTTTTATTATTTTATCTACTCAACTTTTTATTATATATTGAAATGTATGTATCATAACTGGAGATCTTTTATGACTGTTATGTCTTTTATGACTTGCTGAAAGTCGAATAAAGATTTTGTACTTCTTCTTCTTCTTCTACACTCAGAGAGGATTGTTGACAAACGTGGTATTCTGTGTCTCCAACATTCACAGAACCACATACGCTCATATGTGGGGACCAATTCTTAGAATGTTTGTTGTTTTATTATAAAAAACACCTGTGTCCCAGACATGTTAGTGGGATATTCCAGCCAAATGACCACAACTGTATGCTGATCACTGATTGCTTCGCTGCAGCTTCTTGCTTAGAAAGCCGGAGCCCTGAACTACATGGGGACGGTGGATTTGTCCTCCAGGTACGAGGGATGATGCACTCCCGAAGGGCAGATTAGGCATATTAAGCTGTGCTCAAACATAGAATAGATAGGAGAAATATATATCACTCCTAGGGACAGCATGGTAGAACTGTTCTTGTGTTTTACTCTGTTAGTCACCTGCTTGTTTTCCTTATGTTTTATCATCCTACTTACTGCAATACATGTCTTTTTGTCTAAGATGCAGTTATTTCAATAAATCCTTATTGAACCATATTCTACCTCTGTTGAATTTGCCTGTATGAGACACTTTGGGAACTGAGAGAAAGGGAAGGGATCTAACCGACCACGATTCCCCTAAGGAGTCTTTCATGTCATGCACTCTGTTGCCACAATCATCTCAGTCAGAGATACGGCGCTGCTAGCTAGCCGGAGAACACAGATTAGGCTGACAGGCGTCATGTGGTGTGGAAACATACTTTGGCCCTCATTACAGCCTTGGCGGTCGGTGTTAAAGCAGCGGTGATACCGCCAACAGGCTGGCGGGAAAAAATTGAATCACAACCATGTTGGAAACTGCCAACATAATCAACCACTTTAACACTCCGACCGCCATGGCGGTAGAAACAAACACTGCAGCAGTAACCGCCAACAGACAGGCGGAAGACAAGGTTCCGCCCACTGTATTACAACACGCCTATCCACCACCTTTTCCGGGGCGGTACCAACGGCATCAAAAGCACAGTGGAAACAGGACTTGGAACGGAAACCACTCACCTCTCAACACCCAACGAGGAGCCAGGGCGCCATGGAGCCCGAACTATAGGTCCTGCCCATGCTGGTCTACCTCCTCTTGTATCAGGAGCAGCAAAGATGCCGTCGACGACCATGTTGAGTACTGCACCTAGCACACAGGGTAGGGGTGGAGGGGAAGAGAGTGACACACACACATGCAACACCCCCACCCCCACCCTCACCCACAACACCAGACACATAAATACATTCAGCAACATTACATATGCACCTCGTCACCCCCTGGAAGAACGCAAGGACAAAAGGAAATGACTGTAACGAGTGTAATCAATTAAATATCAGATAGGCCAAAGCCAATAAGCAGTATATACAAATATGTACACCAACTACACAAGTCCGGATATTAATGAAATCATTGTCTGTGAATCTGTGTCCCAAAATGCATGGGCGAAGCCGACACAAGATACCTGACTCGAAACGGAGAGAACACTGCAGGGGCATCAGATGAAAAAAAAAACAGGCACCTCAGGGGTGCGGGGGGGCACCTCAGCCGGATGAACGGATGACATCACTGCTCCACGAGGGGGCTCCATGCCCACTGATTGGTCCTGGGGAGTGCAAAGCCACAGTCTCTCAGGTCTCTTCAGTGGGTGGTTTGCCCACTGCTTTATCCTGGGGAGTGCAAAGCCACAGTCTCTCAAGTGTCTCCAGTGGGTGGTTTGCCCACTGCTTTATCCTGGGGAGTGCAAAGCCACTCTCTCAAATCTCTCCAGTGGGTGGGTTGCCCACTGATTTATCCTGGGGAATGCAAAGCCACAGTCTCTCAAGTCTCACCAGTGGGTGGTTTGCCCACTGCTTTATCCTGGTGAGTGCAAAGCCACAGTCTCTCAAGTCTCACAAGTGGGTGGTTTGCCCACTGCTTTCTTCTGGGGAGTACAAAGCCACAGTCTCTCAAGTCTCTCCAGTGGGTGGTTTGCACACTGCTTTATCCTGGGGAGTGCAAAGCCACAGTCTCTCAAGTCTCTCCAGTGGGTGGGTTGCCCACTGCTTTATCCTGGGGAGTGCAAAGCCACAGTCTCTCAAGTCTCACAAATGGGTGGTTTGCCTACTGCTTTATCCTGGGGAGTGCAAAGCCACAGTCTCTCAAGTAGATGTCATTCTCCACTGGTTCTGGAGGGGGCTTTGTACCCAGAGTGCTTCCTCCTGCCAAGGACTGAGGTAGTGGATGCTGTTCTCCAGTGGTTCTGGAGGGGGCTTTGTGCCCAGAGAGCTTCATCCTGCCAAGGACTGAGGTAGTGGATGTGAGTCTCCACTGGTTCTGGAGGGGGCTGTGTGCCCAGAGTGCTTCATCCTGCCAAGGACTGAGGTAGTGGATGTTGTTCTCCACTGGTTCTAGAGGGGGCTTTGTGCCCAGAGTGCTTCATCCTGCCAAGGAATGAGGTAGTGGATGTGAATCTCCACTGGTTCTGGAGGGGGCTTTGTGCCCAGAGTGCTTCACATGCAATGTGGCAGGTCCCATTCCCTCATGTGGGTGTGTGTGCCACGGGATTGCCTGGGAACAGGTAGCATGATACACCATGGAGGAAGAGACACACTCCACCCTGCTGCGACTTCGCCTGCCACCTGCTGGTACAAACAGTGCTGGGAGTCATGCCTCATGTACGCTGGGCAGGGTCCAGGACGTCTCCTGCAGCCTCGGATGGCTGCTCACTGGGGATGATTGCCATGTCAGCTGTGGTGGCACTGTCTGAGCACGTTGTGGGGCTGGTGGCGGTGGTTACGACGGTGTCTGTGGCGGGGGTGCTGGCGGTGGTGCATGTGTCTGCACCTGTTGAGGGATACAGCAGGACGTCTCCTGCAGCCTCGGATGGCTGCCCACTGGGGATGATGCTGGGGACTGTTGGTGAGGCAGCAGACGTGCAGGTGGCGGTGCTGGTGGCGGTGCTGGTGGAGGTGCAGCTGGCGGTGCAGGTGGCAGTGTCCACCGCCGTGCAGGTTGGTGTTGTGGTTGACAGAAGTGGTGACTCTGGTCCCTCTGCTGGAGCCACCGTGTCCTGTCCTGACCTGCTCTTCGGCATGTGTCCCTTCCCCACCTTTGATGTCGCTGCTGGTGCCTTGCCACTGTCCCATTTTGGCTTGGAGGAGGCTTTGCTTGCTGGAAGGTGCGGCTTCTCCTTCCGGCATTTGGGCACCTTCTTCACCCTGGCAGGTGGCTGAATGGCCTGCTCCTTGGCCTCGCTAGGTGACACACTGGCAGCCTTGATGGGTGCCGCCCGCAATGTGTCCGGACTTGCTTAGACCACTGTGCTGGAGGATTTGGTGGCGGACGTGCTGGGCTGGGACCTGGACAGCCTGGCCCTAGGGGAAGGACGGGAGGGGTGAGGTGTAGGGAAGAGGTCAATGTTAGCCAGGAAAAGTTTCTTAGACACACTGGGACGGGAAGATGGAGGGGGTTTGGGAGTGGAGGAAGAGGTAGTGGTTGTAGGAGGTGTACGTTTGCTGAATTTGGGTGAAGGTGCATGGGCCGGAAGCTGTTGTGAGGTAGATGGCTGTTGGGTGGGTGTGTGCCTGCGTTTCTGTAGTTTGGGAGGAGGGCTCACAGACACACTTGAGAGGACACAGGGGATGTGTGAATGGTAGTGGGGGTGGTGAGTGCACATGAGCGGTGTGTGGTGATTTGCATGCTGGTGATGGAGGTAGTGGATGAAGATATAGTGCATGCAGGTGTGAGTGGAGACGAGACAGGGAGGGAGGAGGAGGACGTGGAGGAGGGGGACACAGTGGAGGCAGTGGATGTTGGTGTGTCTGCATGGAGATGGTGCTTGTTTGAGTGCCGGTGGGATATGTGGTGCTTATGTTTGCCATGTCCACTCTTGTGTGTTGATGAGTGTGGATGCTGGTCTGGTGGTGTGCTTGGGATAGGCTGAGGTACAGGGGATTGGGTCTGGGTGGAGGAAGTTGGAGGGGGGAGGTTGGACAAAGGGACAATGGCTGCCATCAGTGCTGAGGCCAGAGCCTGAAATGCTGTCTGTTGGGCAGCCTGGCCAGAATGAATGCGCTCCAGGGATGAATTTGTTTGCTGCAAATGCCTCTCATCACCCTGGATGGCATTCAAAATGGTAGATTGCCCAACAGTGAGGGATCTCAGGAGGTCAATAGCCTCCTCACTGAGGGCAGCAGGGCTGACTGGGGCAGGGGCTGAGGTGGCTGGGGCGAAGGAGATGCCCACCCTCCTGGGTGAGCGGGCAGGGGCAACTTGATGAGGGGCTACTGGGAGGGCAGTGCTGGTAGGGGGGGTGGCAGCTGTACCTGTTGATGCGTTGGGCACAGAGGTGCCTGCCACCGCAAGGGAGCTCCCATCAGAGGAGGAGTCGCTGTCGCTGCTGTATGCTCCTGTCCCTGTCATGGCGCTCCCCTCACCCTCCGTCCCACTGGTGCCTTCAGACTCCGTTACTTCACCCTCCAGGGCCATGTGGGATGCAGCTCCCTCTCCGGTGCCACTGCTCCTCCGCCAGATGATGCTAATACATGCAAGGACAGGGTGACAAAACAAAAGGGGGGGAGACAGAGGAGGCACATGGTCAATGCCTACAATACCACTACTGTTGGCGGAGACAACACACAGGGAGCTGCCCTATGCACTAAGCCATGCACTAACAGTGCAGGGGAAAAGCAAATGCCCAAGGGGGACACTGTCTAGACCCATTTCATGCACAGCTGGAACCCATGGGAGCCTGACTAGGTGTAGAGGGAAAATACCACCTTTGGGGTTGGAGTGGGAATGAGCCTACAAATCAATGGATCTGCCTTTGCGCTTCTGCTCTGGCCTATGGGAACCCTCAGCCCACCACCCCCACCCAGACACCTCGTCAAGCGCGCAGAGTCAGCTGAATCAGAGTGTACTCACCCCCCATGTGGCTGCTGTGATGCCCTCAAGCGCCCATCCAACTCAGGATATGCCACCGCCACGATCTGGTACATCAGGGGGGGTCATGGTGCGACGGGCTCCCCTTCCACGTTGGGAGGGCATCCCCAGCAGGGCCTCCGCCGTCTTCTTGCTCCAGCGGCACAGGTCCTCCCATTTTTTCCAGCAGTGGGTGCTCTGTCTATGGTAGACCCCCAGGGTCCGCACTCCCTTGGCGATGGCACATCAAATATCCTTCTTCTGGTGGGCGCTGACCTAGAGGAAAAGTGAAGTTAGAATGGATGTTACTCTCCCGTACAGTTCTTCTCACACATTTTCCACAAACCTCCCACCCTGGCCCAGACATACATACACACACCATCCTCACATGCTGGCCTGTCTCCTCCCTCTCTCTTCCATCCACGACACTCCATACAATCATGTGCCATCCACCATGCACACAGTTGACTCCCCTGTTTGTCTGGAGGACCATACAGTTGTGTGTACTGGGGGAGGACCCCATCCACCAGTTTCTCCAACTCCTCCGAAATGAAGGCAGGGGCCCTTTCCCAAGACACATGATCCATTGTCGCTTCCAGACACGGGTCACAGCAGCACTTGCAGTGTAGGCCCTCTCCTGTAGAAGTTCAGGTATCAAGTGAGGGAACTGATAGAAAATGGTGGTCACGTCCGCGGCGGTGCGTACCGCCACCGCCGGCGTATATTGTCATTGGCTCCAGGAACCCATAGGGTCCAATGATAACCAATGCTGAATTGTGCCGTGGTCTTCAACCGCCTACTGCAACGGTGTACAACGCCAGCGCAGTTACCTCATTTCCCCTTGTCCCACCTTACAGGTCAGGCAGCCGCCATTTCGGGGGGCCACATTGCAGGCCTAACAACTGTGTCATACCTACTTAGGCCAGGAATACGGACAGGCAAAGGCACATAGAGAATATTTAACGTTTTTGCTAAACAGCCTTGTGATACCTTAGTGTTGCATGACCCTCTGCTCACCGTTCTCCTCCATAGGGCACGTCCGCTGGGGCAGGTGATGAGATGGAAGCATCCTCCGGTGTACAGACCCCTGGTGGACCTGTCGACAATGGACGACAGACACATCATTATCACTTACAGACTTGATCGTGCAACAATCCAGGAACTGTGTGCTCAGTTGGAGCCTGAGCTGATGTCAGCTATCCGCCATCCCACAGGAATACCCCCTCTAGTGCAGGTCTTGTCTGTACTCCATTTCCTGGCCAGTGGGTCTTTCCAAACAACAGTAGCCATGGCATCAGGGATGTCCTAGCCAATGTTCTCTAATGTGTTGTCCAGAGTGTTGTCTACCCTGCTGAAACACAAGCGCAGCTACATCATTTTCCCTCAGGTGGAGGATTTGCCCACAGTGAAAGGTGAATTTTATGCCCTGGGACATATCCCTAACATCATTGGTGCCATTGATGGTACACATGTGGCATTTGTCCCCCCCCCCCGCAGGAATGATCAGGTGTACAGAAACCAGAAAAGCTACCATTCTATGAATGTGTAGATGGTGTGTTTGGCAGACCAGTACATCTCCCATGTGAATGCCAAGTATCCTGGCTCAGTGCATGACGCTAACATTTTGAGGCATAGCAGCATCCCTTATGTGATGGGGCAACTCCAGAGGCACCGTGTGTGGCTAATAGGTGAGCCTAAAGTCCCCACACAGTTTTACTTGCTGTCTGGGTATGGGAGATTCCCTAATGTTTGGAGTATGTCTTACAGTTGTCCCTCGATATTTGCAGGTGACTGGTTACCCTAAACGTTCATGGCTACTGACCCCAGTGAGGAATCCCAGGACAAGGGCATAGGAACGCTACAATGAGGCCCATAGGCGGGCTAGGAGGATAATAGAGCGCACCTTCGGCCTCCTGAAGGCCAGATTCCGTGCCTCCATCTGACAGGTGGATCCCTATACCACTCACAGAAGAAGGTGTGCCAGATCATTGTGGCATGCTGGATGTTGCACAACCTGGCTTTGCGACGCCAGGTGCCTTTTCTGCAGGAGGATGGGCCTGATGCTGGTCTTGTGGCAGCCGTGGAGCCTGTGGACAATGAAGAAGAGGAGGCAGAAGAAGAAGATGTAGACAACCGAAACAACATCATCATGCAATACTTCCAGTGAGACACAGGTAAGAGGATGGAACTGCTTCCCACATCTCATACTATTGTAGGACCTAGCATAAGTCTGCCTTTTTACCTCTCTCTATGGACCCTGACTTGTCACTTTGGCTTTCCATTTCACAGATCTGGGTCCCAATTTGTGCCCTCTGCTATGTTTACTCCTGGCCTACAGCTGTGTAACATTGGTCTATAAACAAGTACATTGACATTGCTATATTCCAGAGATTTTGCAATTACAAATTTGTGAAAGCAGAGACTGATGCCAGATTTTTTGGTGATTCAAGGTTGTTTATTTCTGTGCTAATAAGTGGAGGGGGGTATGAAATGGGCTTGGGTGATGGTGGAGGAATGTCCATGGCAGAATCCAGTGTCTTGGTCTCACATGTGCATTGTCCAATAGGGCATAGGAAGGGGAGCAATGGCAGTTTAAGATGGACAGGGTGACAAAGTGGGACAGAAGGGTGACATGCAGGAGGGTCTTATTTTCTGGTGGTGGTCTTGGCAATGTTCTCTGTCTTGTTCCTGGATCTCAGGGACCGTTTGCGGGGTGGTTCTTGATTGTCTTGGGTTGGTGGGTTTGCCTGGGTTCCCTGTAGTGGTGGACACACTGCTGATTGAGGTGTCCTGGAGACAGAGGGATGGGCCCGCTGGGTGGGTGCTGTGGTGGTATTTCCTGAGGTGGGAGGTTCTGTGGTGGGTTGGGACTGTGTCAGGGGACTGACTGTCCAGAGGTCCCTGATGGGCCGGGCTGTTCATCTTGATCCAGGTGTGCAGATCTGCTGTCATCACTGTGGGCCTCTTCTGTGGGGGGACTGGATATGGCTGGCACCTCCTGTCCGGTGACATTGGGTATGGGTCCTGTTGGGGTGTAAATGCATAGTTTTGGTATTTGGGTGTGCCATCTTGTGCATTGGGTGAGGCACCTTCTACTTCTGTGCTTGCATCATTGTGTTTGCCCTTTTGTGGTAGTTGGTTTGGGGTCTGTGTCGGTATCTGTACTGGACATGCTTTGGTGACGGTGGTCCATGCATAGGTGTTGCATGCAGGGCCTTGGTATTGATGTGTGTGGGTTGTGATAGTGGGACATATGTGAGATGGAGTGATGGGAGTGAGGGTAAGGGTGGGGGTATGTGATGGCATGCAGGTGGGGTGTGGGGGATATGGTAGTAAAGATTTGACTTACCAGAGTCCAGTCCTCCTGCTACTCCTGTTAGGCCCTCAGGGTGCAGTATTGCCAAGACTTGCTCCTCCCATGTTGTTAGTTGGCCGTAGGTCGTTCCAACTCTTCCTGATGTCATCACGTGTTCTTGGATGCTGTCCCACAGCATTGACCCTGTCCATGATTCTCCGCCATAGCTCCATCTTCCTCGCAATGGAGGTGTGCTGCACCTGTGATCCGAAAAGCTGTGGCTCTACCCGGATGATTTCCTCCACCATGACCCTGAGCTCCTCCTCTGAAAACCTGGGGTGTCTTTGAGGTGCCATGATGTGGTGTGGGTGATGTGTGAGGTGCTGTATGTTGTCATGTGTGGGGGATGTGTTGGTGTGTGTTGTTTGAGGTGTGTGGATGTTGTATAAGTGATGGTGTTGTGTGTCTGTGGATGCTGGTGTTGTGTTTGCTAATCTCTCTCTCTGGCCTTCTTCCAAGATTTACGTTGTATGGGTTTGTGGGTAATGTGGGTGTGTGCTTTATAGTGTTGTGGGTGTGTGGGTGTGGTGTGTGTATGTGTATCAGGTAGGTGTATTTCGAATTGTCCAATGTAGTTGTGTTTTGTAAGTGTGTGTGTATTTTGAGCGTGGCGGTGTGTACCACCAATGGATTACCGCGGTTGAAAGACCGCCATTTTGACTCGTGTGTTGTGATAGTGTGGGCGTATTCTTGTTAGCGTGACGGTGTAGGTTTTGGTATCACCAGTTTATCACTAACCTTTGGTGTGGCGGATTTGTGTGGGTGTCTGTATTGTGGCGGATTCCGAGATGTGGGTAGTAATACCTGTAGCGGAATTCCGCCGACACAACGGTATGTTGGCGGTCTTCAGCACGGCAGAAAGCGGGATTTACCGCCAGGGTTGTAATGAGGGCCTTAGTACCCACAATCCATGTGATCCTGTCTCCCAAATCCAGTAGCTTCATTACTATAATGAGAACCTACGCGACACATGGTCTAATACGTATATTCTGCAACAGTTCAGAAAACCCAATAGTGAGTGTAGCTTTTCTATGGTGTTTGGTGGTTGTAAAAGAGCACATTTTTCCAGGAAATGTGTTGCAAGAATGTTGCCTTCATTAGTCAGCTTGCATCTCAAAAATAGGACACTGAGAAAGGCAATCTTTGATTTTTTTAAATTAAATTTGTATCCATATTTTCTAAATCCCACATCTATGTGATCTACTCTGGCTGAGTGTGTTTTCCACTCATCATCTATTAGATATGTGTCTTCAACATAGGACAATGCTTCTGGGTAAATTTCTTGTAAAATTGACATTACTTGGTCTGTGAGCAATCCCCGTCTGTTCTTATACCCTTGAGGGAGTCAACAGAATGTTCTGACCTCCCAGGTCACTGAATGCGGTTAGATCTCGGTTTTGGCAGAAAAATCCACTGGAAATATCCAATGTTGCTTTGTATTTTTTATGGACTATATTGTTCATTAAAGCTACACTGTGTGAATTTTGAATTCTAAATGTGCGCGTATAACTGTTTACATTTCTATAGTCCAAGACTATGTGTTAGGAATTATTTGGTTTAGCTACCAGAAAAAAAGGATTATTTATGGGATACATGCAGAACTCAATTAAGCCTTGGTACTCTAATTGTGAGAAAATCTCTCACACAGGAATGTTTGCTTCTTATTTAAGTGGCTATTGTGGTTGCACTTGTGGGCTTGAGTGTATAGGTATTATTTGGTAAGGCGGACCCTTATCCCAACCTACATGATAGGGTATAATGCTGGGGCTTGTAGAAACACCCAATCTTTGGCAATACTCTGGTTTAACTGGTTCAGGAACAAGAACAAAGAACAGAGAAAGAAGGTAAAAGTACATCTTCTCCTTGTAGGACTTTATTATCAAACTTTGGCAGTCAATCTACCTCAGCCAATAGAATGTTATATGTGGATGTTAATTTCCCAGATTACTTTAACAGTACGCGGTATGTTGATATCAATTTGGATGTCCAAATCATAAAGTTAGTCAGGGGGCTAACCCGCTAATCTAGTGTTTCAATTTGAACTAATTCACTAGATGCTCTTGAAACCAGAAACTCTTGAAAGATTCCGGTGAACTATTGTGCCTCTGCTGCACTGTCTAGCAGTGTCAATGCCCACACCTAGTTCTGAAGGAGTATTCTCAACATGTGTGGCATATTTAGCTGAAACCTACCACCTCTTTTTTTTGTAATGATGTCAGACGAGCATTGTGTGTCTGTTTTTGGCTTCATATGCTCTTCATGCCTGAGTTCTGTTTGTACTCCTCTCTCAGAGTGTTTGCCTGATGAGTCCTGAAATGAACGAAATGGACATGTATCATTTTACTGACACCTGTCAGGCTGTTTATGTGTATCACAGTTACGTAAATTATAAAAAATTTCAGAGGACTCCGGTTGCGGAGATCAACCTGTGTTTTTGCTTTTTCCTCATTGTTTGTTTTGTCCTAGCATGTACAAATTTGCTTTTAAGTTGGGGCTCACTAGACCTGGCTCCCAAATTATCTAATTTCATTTATTTGATTCTTAAAAATAATTCTAAAATAACAATCATCATATAAAATGCACAGTGAACATCAATTCAGTAAATAAAAATTATACATAACAGTATTAAAAATTCACAAAATTGCGCCAATGTTATGCATTTAAAAAAAAAAGTCCCACAGAAGAACACACAGCAGGATCAGCTACCATAAGAATGCAGTTCTAAATTGTCAAAAGCCAAAGGCTTTCATAATAGCTAATAAAAATCTGTGTCTAAAAAGATCATAATTTTTACAAAAAAGAATAACGTGCATCAGTTTCTCATCAGAGGTACCATCACAAGGGCACACAAGTTTCCTTTTAGTGTCGTACTGACTTAAAGGGAAATAAAGATTGCATCTGATAGAGCCCAGCCTGACCTGATCCATGGTGATTTTTCCAAAACATTGTTAACCTGGAAAAGTTAAGGTTTAATACTCTGATATGTCTAATGCATAATATAAACTCTCAAATATGGTTTCTCAAGTTTCTTTGCCTCTCTAGCAGCAGATACTAGTCTTAGGAACTCTTCCTTGGCCCAACTAGCCTTCCTTTTACTCAACAAATGTGGGGACATAAACAACTCTGGCCTTCCCAATTTCTGGCAGTCTTTCTAATATAACTTAACCATAGGATTTTATGACCCAAATCACTTGTCAAGCAGTCAGAAATAATCTTCCTATTAAATCTAGTCTGCATGTTCCCCCAAACCACAATCCAGGGAAGTGGCGCATGCTTAATATGATAGTTCTCAAAACCTTGGCCTAATTCGTCATGCAAAAATAATGGAGGGCTGCCTGGCCCTACCCCAAGCCGTCTCCTACCAAAGTGATTCTCTTCCTGCTGTTACATGGGGCAGTCCTGATATCCCCGTATAGATCACTCAAAAGTTAAAATAGGTAAACACTTTAGTTCATACACCTTCAACAAGGGCAAAATTGGTTTGTTGCTGACTCAAAGCCAGCCTTAAGTCAGCCCTCATTGAGGTTATGAAGTGTGAGCAGCGGTTCGATAAACATGGCAACTAGCACCCCCTAGAGTCAAAAGCTCCCCCCAAAGATGAGAATGCATTAACTGGGCTAATAGTTTGGCTCTTTATTACTATGGGCCCAGTTTTGTGCTGGGGATTACCACATACCATGTAATGAGCTTTGGATATGTTAGGTTATTCATGTATTTAAAAAAGGCATCAATAAGGCCATGCAAACCATTAGGTGTTCATGGTAGCAAAATCGTGTCATCGACATAGAGTAAAGCTGGCACTTGCTTACCTTTCACTGTTGAGAGATCCTTTCCATGAGAAACTAAAAATGAGTGCAGACTGTTAATATGTAAAAGAAATAAAATAGGGGCTAAGTCACACCTTCGATGGACACCCCTAAAAAGCTTAAAAGATTTGGTGCACTCACCCTTGATACCATATCTAACCGATGCACTAACCCCCTCATGCAGTGCCTGTAGAAACTCAACTATCGGTGGCACAAGACCAACTTAAATAATATTCCGCAGAGTTTAGAGCGATTTACCTGATCAAAAGTGCTCCTATGATCCATGAAACAAGAGATTAGTTTCCTTTTTTTGCCAATTCATAATTTTCCTAACATCAAATGTAGGTTCAGGCACTGTTCTTGAGTCCCAAGATCTTCCCAAAACCCATACTGGACAAAGATGAGAACATCATTTTCGTGTGTCGGGTCCTCTATTGTTTGTAAAATGATATGCCCCACAATCTTGACCATTGAATCCAATAAAGTTATCGGTCTATTACACTTAGAATCCTTTCTACTTCCTTTCTTGAAAAAAAGGTACTATGCAAGCCATTTGCATTGAGTCAGGGATTTTCTGTGAGGCAGCGGCATTAAGAAAATTTGTGATGATAGGTGCTCACAGAGGGATATTCGCCTTACAATGATCCATCTGTACCCCATCAGGGCCTGGCACCTATGTAGATAGACTATCCTCAATGGCTGCTACAAATTCTTCCAGGTGGAATCTAATCTTCAAGGTAAAATGAAAATCTGCAACCTTCTCATCCTTCCCTAGTTTATCCCCGTAGGAGTAAATCTGACTAAACTGATCATGCCAACATTTGGGGGAAATATTGGACCCTAACCCCTCTATGGTTACTTTGTTATACTTCCCTTTTGTTCCCAAAGTTACAAAAATCTCAGTGTTTTTCATTTTACATGCTTGCACAAGATTCTCCCACAATTCTACCTTGATCCCCAATTTGCTGATTAATAGATTGCCTGTATTCATGCTTTGCAACTACTACCAATATCCTATTTATGGGTTTATGACTAGGTGCTAGGTGCAACCTCTTGTTTGCAGCTTTACGTGAGCTGTCAAACCATCCTGGAAAGGGGATTCTTACAGATCTACATCTACCATTAATCAGAGCTCTCACTGAGCTATTCAGTTTCTTTATGGCCAATAAAATTTCAGATGGAGAGAGATAATCTACCATTAGATTATCCATAATCAGTCCTTGGTTAGATCCCTCTAGGGTAGTGAATACAGACGGAATAAGGTCTCTTCGCCAACTAACCATGAGCCCATTATCCTTTATGCCCGGGTCTGCTGTGTAGGAGACTGGCCTGGTTTGTAGTGGGTACCAAAAGTACTTACACCTTATACCAGGCTCAGTAGTCCTTTATCAGTGAAATGCAGTCAGTGTCTAGAAGTCAGGCTGTCTAGAGGTAGCTGTAGCTGAGCAGCCAAGGCCGAACTAGGAGATATGCAAGGCTCTTGCAATACCACTGTAGTCACACAGTACTCACACACATGAAAGAAAATACCCAGTGTTACAAAAATAAAGGTACTTTATTTTGATGACACAAATGCCAAAAGCACCTTAGAGACTATGAGACTATACTCCCTTAGCAGGTAAGTAATATGCACACTCTATACACTAGTATCCAAAAACAGGAAAGTAAATAGTCAGAAAACAGTGCAAATAGTGAAAATCACAATAGATTGCAATGGGCCTAGGGGGAGCACAAACCATATACTAAAATAGTGGAATGCGAAAGTCGATTTCCCACCTAGGCAAGTGTAGTGTGTAAAGGGGCACTGGGAGTGTAAGAAAACACCAAAGGTAAGTCATAGACCCCATCCGAGATCCCAGGAAAACAGGAGCAAATCACAGTAAGTTTCATGAAACACACATGAAGTCGTGATATAAGATTATGCAAAAACCAGAAGAGACTGCGAGACACCAACAATGGATTCCTGGACCTGAAGACCTGTGGAAGAAGAGGACCAAGTCCAAGAAGCACTGAAGAGTCCAGGGAGAACAGGAGCCCGTGCTAACCCAGATGAAGGTGCAAAAGAAGAACCATTGGTGAGAAAACAAAGTCAGTTATGCACCCAAGAAGACAGATGCGGGCTCCTGGTTGGTGCAGAAGATGTCCCATGCTGGATGGATGATTGCAGTCTGGTTTGCGTCACTTGATTCCGCCAACAAGCCTTGGCACATGCAAAACTTGCGGTTGGCGGAAGATTGCGCTGCCCGGGAACAGGAAGGACCAGGTGCCCTCTACCCAGGAGTAGGAGACAGAGGTGGCTCTCAGCAACTAAGAGAGCCCTCAGAAGACCAGGCAGCACTCACAGGAGTCCCACAGCAAGGGGGACAAAGAAAGTGCAAATGGAGGCCCACGCAGCACAACACAAAGGGATCACACGCCACCAGAGAACCACTCAAGAATCTGTGCATCACAAAATGAAGTGCTGGGAGTCTAAGTTGTGCTGTGCATGAAGAACTTTGTGGAAGGTTGAACACAAGCCTTGGCAACTGCAAGTCATATGGTGCATGGGGGTACTGTCTTCGATGAGGAGGCAAACTCTTACCTCCAGCAAAGTTGGACAGCTGGATCTTGGGACTGTCGTACAGCACCCGTGTTGCATGATCCACTCTTGTCATATGGAGAGGGGACCCATGACACTGGTTGTCGCTGCAGAGAGGTACCTGCTGAAGCAGGGAAGTGACTCCGTCACTCCACAGGAGATTCCTTTGGTTCTTCTGGTGCAGACTGAAGACAGGCAGTCCTCGGAGGATGCACAACCTGGAGACTGTTGCAGTTGCTGGCAGGAGCTGAAGATACAATGTTGCAGAATTTGTCTTTGCTTCTTTCTTGCAGTTCATAGAGTTCCTGGAGGGTTCAGCTGCGCTTCTGTCGGTAGAAGGTGAAGTAAAAGATGCAGAGGAGTCCTGCTGGAGTCTTGAAATACGAATCTGAAGAAACACCCATCGGAGAGACCCTAAATAGCCCTGAAAGGGGGATTGGTCACCTAACCAGGTAAGCACCCATCAGGGGAGGGCTCTGACATCACCTGCTGGAACTGGCCACTCAGATGCTCCCAGAGTGCCTCACCACCTTGGACTCCAAGATAGTAAAACCCAAGGACACGCTGGAGGAGTTCTGGGCACCACCCTTGGGTGGTGATGGACAGGGGAGTGGTCACTCCCCTTTCCTTTGTCCAGTTTCACGCCAGAGCAGGGACTGGGGGTCCCTGAACTGGTGTAGACTGGATTATGCAAGGAGGGCATCATCTGTGCCCTTCAAAGCATTTTCAGAAGCTCTGTGAGGCTACCCCTTCCATGCCTATAACACCTATTTTGAAAGGGAGAGGGTGTAACATTCCTCTCCTAAAGGAAATTATTTGTTCCTGCCTTCCTGGGCTTGAGCTGGTACCAAATTAATGCCACTAGCCAACTTTCATTGACGATTCTTAGAAAACATCAAACTGTGAGCTAACCTAGATAAAGGAAATTAATAACAATACAATTCCCTTTCACCTGCTTGTCAACAGAGCCAAACCATTGAGTCCTCCTAATGAATAAGATATCCTTATATGCCATAAGATGGGTCAGAGTTCTGGCTTAACCAGATACAGACCTTGTTCTTAAGTTGGACCGTGGACTCCTCAGTTGATGAAGACAATGGACCATTTGTTAATACAGCAACATATGGGCAGAACTCTGGGGGAAGACTTAGGCATGAATAATTCCACTTGTACAGTTCAATGCCTGGCGCTTCTTTCTCCAAACTGACATGTAGTCCTTCTGCAATCCCAATTACATTGCCTCTACCAGCTTGAGACACTGGTATAACTTTGGGACCACCCTCTTGGTTTACACAGGTTATAGCATTAATGAGGCTAGGAGGTGAATTCTGCCTTACCCCTGACTGGGTGTCTACATCTTTGGTGTATCATTATTTGATGTAGTTTGCACAGTGCTTACCAACTTTGTACAATTTAAATAAATCTGAAACCATTGCCTCCAGAGAGCTCAGCTTTTCTTTTAGGGGAGCCATACTAGCTTCAACAGTCTCTTTCAATTACTCTAAAAGATGGGCCAAGATAGATTTAATACTTTCATTGATAGCGTTCCCAGTGGCATTGTGAGACGCTTGGGCTAATTGGGGTACATTTCTCACTTGTGTTGCAGACCCATTTAAACTTATGTTTCCTTTTAGTTAGAGTCTTTCTTCACTAGCCAGTGAGGTAATCAAGCAGTATGAACCTAACTTTGTCAACATACAGTCCAAGCCCACTGTAGCAGTCTCGGGACCTACCACAATGATCAAAGAGTTCCCAGAAATCTGACTGGTTTAGAGGAGTAAACCTGGGTAGCCTGAAAGTCTCAGAACCCAATGGATAGCTGCCGCTCCAACAGATATATTTGCTTAATGACTACCCCTAGAAAAAAGAATCCAAGGTTGTGCTATGGGATTCTCAATGAGAGCTAACATAGTCCTTGGTCTCCAGTGTCTTTCTCTTCCCCATCTTAAAACTAACATAATGTCCGCAGCCTCCTGGAATTACTAAGACGGATTACTATGGAACTCACCCGACAAATAGTTCACTAAAGAAGAAAGGGTGCTCTCACAGCAGTCATCCAGCAAAAAAATGTTTTCGATGAAACTAAATAACAGGGAAAAACACTCTCCCAGCTAGATTTACAGTCTTTGGCCCAGAGAAAAGGTCCAGCTCAGTCTCTTCTAGCCAATAACGGTGTAGACGGGCCCGGTCTTAGCCCGGTCTTCAGTAGGGCACATGCCGAGCCGCGTCCCACAGATGTCCCACACCCACAGGAGATCCCAGTGCTTAAAAGCATGTCACTGGTGCTTGGCCCCTCTGCCTGGCTGTTAGCGTCCTTTTGGGGCTTACAGTCCCCAGCAAATGAGAGAGAACTACATTCCATGCCCACAGAAGATGCCAGCATTTAAGAGTACATTGCTGCTGCTTGGCCACTCCTCCTCGGTGTCAGTGTGCCCTTTTGGGCTTTCAGTTCCCAGAAAACAAGAGAAAAGTCCATCTCCAAAATTATCTCGACTTATAGACATATAGGTGTCTGCAATAATGTTTGGTCATTTGCGCTCTTGGTCCACAGGAGCAACCTGTGTGAGGCATTGGCATACAGCCAGCGCTGCTGCCTCCCCTTGAATATTACCTAATATAATTGAGGAAACTTTGGGCAAGTTCCCAATTAATTTCATCCCTACATCCAAGGCAGGGGTAGCCCTGTATTCATCCTGTATCTGCTTTAGTGCTTCAGGCAAAACAGCTATAAACAATATACTGTGTGTTATAGGATATATGGCAGCAAAGACCGTGCCCCGGGTGGCACAATCTACCATAGCGGGAACCATAGCAAATGGAGACGCATTGTGAGAATTCTAAGTTTATCTAGGGGTCCCTTATGGGGAAACACTGCTTCAAGGTGATTCATTTTTTGCACAATCCAGAATAGAATTTCCTTCCATCTGGTTGAACCTTACTCATAACGGCATTAATAGCAACTGGACTAATTTGCAGGCACAGCTAACTGTGGCTGCACAGCTTGAACAGCCCTTGCTGGGTCAGTTGTTATTTTATGCATAACAAACCTGGTTAAATATCTAACTAGACCTGTGTACAGAGTACGGAGTTCATCAGCATATAATGATTCCAAATTTGGATATGGTGTGTGGCCAGCTAGGACTGGCGAGGTCACTCCATCATTACCGAGAGGACTCAGGTCCTCATTCTGAGTTTGGCGGTAACAAACCACCACGCTGATGGCGGTCTTGTGACCGCCGGCAGGGTGGAGGTGCAGACTGCCAAATAATGAGTAACATTATGAATCCAACGCAATACAGACAACTCACTGCCAGCCCCGCCACCGCCAACGAGCTGCAACTGCCGGCTAAAGACAAACTCCAGGCAGGAGCAGACAACATCCAGCCCTCTATATTCCGAGTAACCACTCCGCCAGAATATCTGGTGGGGCCATACCACCATGAAAAACCTGGCGGAAACAGAAAGTATAAAAGGAAACACCCACCTCCAGGCACAGAGACGCTGTCGCGGACGCCATGGCAAATGAACTGCTAGTCTTCCCAGTGTTGCAACTCACCATACACCTTCAGGAAAACCGACGATGATAAAGACAACAACCGTAAGAATACCTAGCACAGAGGGGAGGGAAATGGCAGTGATACACACCCACACACAAATCACAACACACATACCCCACACACAGAGTGAAGGCCACACACACGCACACACAACATGCCTCAATGCCAAATACCCAATGCACACACAAAGCAATGTAGGCACGTGCCAAACATACAGCATAGCATATAACAACACCACCAACATACCCCACAACCACAAAATGACAACTACCCCATAAACACCCCAACCATGGCATAGACGGGCACGTTGTGTGACACCACACATACACACACACCATGCACTCCATGTAGCAAAGACACACAATCGGTAGCTGTGAACACACATCCAGACAATCATACAGGTGACACAACACGTGCAATCAACAATCAGGGATATACACACATCCAGCACTAGACACACAGATGCCCACAATACCCCATACAAACACACAAGCAAACAGACACATACATTACAACATTCCCATGTTCCAAACCAACTACCAAGCACATGCAGCAACACACACACATTCCACACACAGATACCACACAGCTTTGTATACAGATGTCACACCACAATGTTGAAGGAAACCAGGACAAGTACCTCAACTTGCCAACCACAGCAATGTGGGCAGTTGTATCTTAAAAAAAAAACTATATACAAAGGTCCCAATGGCAAGTCCAAGGCGCATATTTATACTTTTTGACGCAAAACTGCGCTAATGCAGTTTTGCGTCAAAAAAATTAGCGCCGGCTAACGCCATTCTGAAGCGCCAAGCGGGCGCCGTATTTATTGAATGACGATAGCCGGCGTTAGCCGCCGGCGCCGTCTGGTGTGCATTAAAAAAAACGACGTACACCAGGCAGCGCCGGCGTAGGGGGATATGGGGCTTGGGCGTCAAGAAATGGGGCAAGTCAGGTTGAGGCAATTTTTTCACCTCAACCCGATTTGCGCCATTTTTTTTTCATTCCCAACCCCCATAGAAATGACTCCTGTCTTAGCAAAGACAGGAGTCATGCCCCCTTGCCCAATGGCCATGCCCAGGGGACTTCTGTCCCCTGGGCATGGTCATTGGGCATAGTGGCATGTAGGGGGGCACAAATCAGGCCCCCTATGCCACAAAAAAAAAAAAAAAAGACTTACCTGAACTTACCTTAATGTCCTTGGGATGGGTCCCTCCATCCTTGGGTGTCCTCCTGGGGTGGCCAAGGGTGACAGGGGGTGTCCCTGGGGGCATGGGAGGGCATCCTCTGGGCTCCTTCAGAGCCCACAGGTCCCTTAACGCCTGCCTTTTGCAGGCGCTAAAAAACTGCACAAAAGCGGCCGTATGTCATGTTTTTTGACCCGCCCACTCCCGGGCGTGATTTTTGCCCGGGAGTATAAATCCGACGCACATGCCTCAGAGTCGATTTTTTAGACGGGAACGCCTACCTTGCATATAATTAACGCAAAGTAGGTATCCACGCTAAAAATTGACGCTAACTCCATGGACTTTGTCGCTAGACGCGTCTAACGCCAAAGTATAAATATGGAGTTAGTTTTGCGTCTAAATTGCGTCAAAAAAAATGACGCAATTCCGGCGCAAACGGAGTATAAATATGCCCCCAAATGTCCAATTTTGAAGGACACATTGTCCATGAAGAATGGCCCAACCTGACTCCTGACTGAAGCTAGGCCTCCACAACATAGGGGCAGCAATGGAACAGGCATGTACCTCAGGGGTGTGGGGGTGGTGGGTGAGGCTTTGAAGTGGAAGGGGGACGTTTTGTCTTGGGCTTGGGAAGGGTGACCTTAGTGCTGGGAGGGGTGGATGTTTTGCTGGGTGGAGGAGCAGGGTAAACACCAGAGGGGGGACCCAAGGAATGGGAGGTGGAAGGGCCTGAGAGGGGCAGGGGGATACGCTGTTTACGGTGCAGATGAGGTTGGAGAGGAGTAGGGAAGAGGTCAAGTGTGGCAAGGAAAACTCTCTTAGGTACACGGGGCGGTCACATGATTGAAGGTGAGGGGTGGAGGTAGAGAGAGTGGTCATCTAATGTGTCTGTGTGCTGTATGTGGATGCTGGTGTGTGCAGTGTCTGGATGTGTGTGGTGGCTGAATGTTGGGTGGGTGAATGGGTACATATGCATTTCTTGGGAGGGGGGCAGGGATGCAGGGAAAGGGAATGGGTGATGTGTGAGTAAATGTTGAGGGGTGTGTGCAGGTGAGGTGGATGTGCTGCAGGTGGCAGAGACAGTATTCATGGTGGGTGTGGCTGTGGTATGTAGGGTGTGTGACTATGAGTCTGCTGTTGTGGTGATTGAGGGAAAGACAGGAATGACAGCAGGACCAGTGTGTGATGATGCTGTGCTGGCAGGAATGAGTGGAGAAGTGACTGTACAGGGGGAGGTAGTGGGAGAAGTGTCTGTTGTTGTGTCTGTAGATGTGTGTTGTGTGTGTGCATGTCTGTGTGAACGTCTGTGATACCCATGTCAGTCTATGCGCACCTTGTCTGTTGTAGTGGGCGTATGTGTGTGTGTTAGTGTGCTTTGGATGGGTGTAGGGAGAGGGCATGTGGATTGGGGACAGGTAGCTGGAGGGGGGACGGAAGATGAAGAGGCACTGGCTGCCATCAATGATCCCTGGAGGCCAGACACGGCACTGTGAACGCCTTCCAGGAACGCACTGGTCTGCTGCATCTGGGATGCCAGTCTCTGGATGGCATTCATGATCGCTGTCTGCCCCACAGAGATGGTCCTCAGGAGGTCAATAGCCTCCTCATTGAGGGCAGCAGGGCTGACTGGGGCAGGGGCAGAGGTGACCGCGGCAAAGGAGATGCCCACCCTCCTGGGTGAGTGGTCACGGGCAACTGGGTTGGGTGCTACAGAGAGGGAGGTGCTGGAAAGGGGGGTAGAGGACAAGGATGGTTTTGGGATCGTACCAGAAGGGTCCGCCACTGCCAGGGAGCCTCCATTGGTGGAGGATTCAGAGTCAGATGTAGTGGTAGCTCCAATCTCTGCCGTGGTGCTCCCCTTGCCGTCCATTCTACTGGTTCCCTCAGCTCCACTGCTGGTCGCCTCCTGGGCCCCGTGGGCTGCATCATCCCCACTCGCCAGTGCCCTTCCTCCCTTGCCAGATGTTGCTAATGCACACATAGACAGAGGAGGAGAGAGAAAAGGAGGGTGGCAGAAACAGAAAGGAAGGAAAATATTAGAACACACACATCCACTTCACATCCTAACAATGCAGATAACAGTCCCTGTCTGACAAACTGTGGAGAATTTAGAGGTTATTACCAAAAAGAGTCATGCAAGCTATGTCCAAAACCATCCCAACCCTGAAGACCAAACCCCTGCATGGAGACACCTACATGCCCATCATTGTGAATATGACCACTCATACAATCATGCCCTGGACTATAACCAATCACATGTCATCCACTTCAGGATGAAGTTAATCTGAGCAGAGAGGGACTCGGACACTAGCTAATAGACAGGAATGTGAGGAGTGCATGTGGTACAGAGGATCCACTGATGTAGGAACTGATGCAACTGCAACCCTCATGTCATTACCCATATACAGTGCCATCATGACCAACCTCAACTGCTACAGTACACGTAAAGATGGAGTGTGCAGCCATTTACATGATAGCAGACTTGAGAGACCCATACCTACAGCAGAACATGTGTCACTGTACCACCACTATACATCCTACATGACACAACATAGCATCCAGCACATGCTACTACCTGATGGATGTGGCAACCAGGACTGTACATACCCTATATCACATCTGAATACATTGATTCCAAGTCCAAGGTGGGTGACGGTGCACAACCATGCAATAGTTACCTTACAGTAAACACATACCCCCTTGTGGCTGCTGTGCTGCCTTCAAGCGCCCATCCAACGCAGGGTATGCCACTGCCACTATGCGGGCCATTAGGAGGATCAGGGTCTGACGTGCACCCCTCCCATGTTGGGAGGATGTCCCTAGAAGGGCTTCTGCGGTCTTCCGGCGCCAAATGACTCAGGTCCTCCCACCACTTCCTGCAGTGGGTGCTCTGCCAGCAATGGACACCCAGGGTCAGCACTTCCTTGGCGATTGCTCGCCACAACCCTTTCTTCTGGTGGGCGCTGTCCTGATTGGGAAACCGTGAGAAAAGGGGGGGCATGATGTCAATGATAACAATCCAGCAGTAAGCGTAGGCGACACACTGCTCATGCACACTGACAATGTCCCACACATAACATGTGCATGCTAAACCTGAACAGTCATGAAATGATGGTGACCTGTTGGTGCTGCCTTGGCCCTTGTCCCCTGCTTACATTGACTCCAGAGGAGCGGTCCTGTGGGTCATTGCCAACACATGTATGCAGTGTATGTTTCTTTCCCATAGGATAACATTAGGGCAGTGTAGGAAGCTGGCTCTTCATATAGTGGACTAAAAAGAGGTACACTGTGCAAAGAGTCCAGAGAAAGCCCAGATGAATTACAGAGGCACAAATGACACCCCAAATGCTCTCTTTTGTTGTAGCTAAGCATGTAAGTCATACACTTAGGCAGTAAGTGAGACACACACTCAGTAAAGAAATCCAACACCAATTTATAAAAAAATAACACTTACTTTTTTATAAACTTATATACCAAGATCACCTGAATAAGATGGGTTCTTTTGAAAAGTTTAAAAATTCCTAACTCAAAGTCGACACCGGGCATTTTTCTGTAGCTGCAATGTTACTCTATGGGAGAGAAAACATACACAGCAGACAGGTTCTTCACAATGACTTACAGGACCGGTCTTCTGGACTTGGGGTGAGTACAGGCCAGGGTCTTGGACCCCACCAGAAGGTCACCTTGGACAGCACTGGGGCAGCCGAGTGCAGTGGTGCAGTTCAACTTCGGGTCAATGGGAATCGATCCGGTAACAGATGCTGCATGGGTGGACGAGAGTCCAGTCCAGGTGAACCACCAAGGGGGTTCAGTTCTTTTGATGCTTGTGATGCTCTGGACGTAGGGACACCAGTGATCCTTTTCTCCTTTTTCCAGGATGACTGGGTGCAGAGGTGGTTAGGACCGTCGGGTTTCCGTTATTAGTTGCGTCGAGATGGAGGGAGCCCACAGAAACAGGCTGCAGATGTGAACTAGGAAACTAGGTGAACTAGGCCGAGCCAACAAGCGGGCTCATATCTCACGAGCCTGGGCAATGTAGAGACACCAGTTGCCCTTTTCTCCTTGATCTGTGGAGTCAGGGTGCATAGGTGCAGTGGACTGTTGGGTCCCCATCACCGGAGGCTTTCTGTGAATCCCCTTCACCAGGACCGAGGCTACAGATGGTATCAGGAAGTCCATAGTGGAAAATCTCAAGGTGGGCTTTCTCTGGAGTACCTGGGAACCACGCTGACACTGTTGATCCACTTCAGCTTGGGCTAGGCAGTTCAGGTACAGTAGTGATGTCTGGGGTAAGGTTTTAGAGGCCCCAAGTCCTCACAGTTCTTCTTTGGTTGCCTACAGATGCAATGAAGCATCTCCTCTGTTCCAAGAGAGTTCTTCTTTGCATTTTGCAAAGCACTGGCAGCTCTCCTGTTTTCTTGGATGCTGCAGCGGCAGGACAGGTCAGTTGCTCCACAAGGGTAGGTTGCAGCGAGCAGGCTGCCAGGTTGGCGGCAAGGCCGTTGTGCTCCTCGATTCTCTGGTCAGCAAGCTTCTTGTCCACTCCTCCTTTTGTGTCCAGTGAAGATTTGAGCTCCTGGTATCAGCCCCGCCCCTAAATACTCAATTTTGGGGGTGTTAAGCAGAGTAGAGGATAGTAGCCAATATGCTCATTACTCTTGGGGTTACTACACCCTCTAGATGACCACTTGGGGAGGGCCATCACCCTGTCCCAGAATCCCTAATTCCACCACGCATAAGATGGCGGAGTTCTTAAGGTTGTGTTCACTTCAGGCTGGTCACCCAAGAGGTGTTTCCAGCATGGCATTGCAACACACCTCTTGCAGAGCTAATTTTCTCACATGTCCAGGTGCCAGGGGTGGGGGTTCTGCATCTTGCTCTGAGTCGAACCAGATCTGCATACCAAAAACGGTGGGCTCCATTGAAGCTTCCTGCCTTGGAGTGCAGATTTGTGGAGTGTCCTGTTGACTCTCGGCCTTGGGGGTATGAACCTCGTCTTTTGGTGACAGGCTGGCTAGAACTAGTTATTTAGCCAACCAGTCGTTGGTAAATTTTCAAGGGGCACCTCTAAGGTGCCCTCTGGGTTCATGTATTAATAAGTTCATAACTGGAATCAGCGAGGGTTTATTAATACAAGATGTTTTATAACAAACATCCCTATTTTCAGTGAAACCGTCATGTAGCTGGGGGACCTCAAATTGACCTGTGTCCAGCACATATATTTACAATGGCTTCCCTGTTCACTTACTATGTCTTAGAATCAACAAAGACCTGGTTGGGGAATATTTTCCCAAGCAGATATGCCTTCACCTGTAACATTATGCACCCTGCCTTAGGGCTGTAAGGCCTGCTGTAGCGGCCACTTTAAAATATTACAGGCAGTGTTAGGTGACATGGATGTCATGTTTTCTCTTTTTGGAGCACCTTGTCATGCAGCCTGCTGTGACAGTCTGCATGAGTTTGGTGCTGGGCCCTTTAGAGTGGCACAAGTTATGCTGCAGCTCTTAGGGACCCTCTTCGGTACCTAGGCCCTAGGTGCCAGAGGTACCATTTATTGGGGACTTACAGAGGTGCTAAGGGGCCAGGTCACTTGGGGAACTAAGTGACCAGGTGTCTTGTTTTGGGGAAGGAACTGGGACTCAGGACCTGGTTAGCAGGACCCCAGTGCACTTCCGTCAGTTGATTAAAAAAAACAGGCAAAAGTGGGGTACTGCAAGCGGGACCTGGTCAAGACTAGTTTCCCAGCTACATGGTGGCTCCTTAGAAACCTATGATGTTTGGTATGAAACATCTTATGTCGATGGGCCCGCACTGGTTCCAGTGGTGGATGGTTTTAAGGCATGCACCCAGGGGGTACCTTGGAGGTGCCCCTTGGAGCCTACCAGACCTCTGGTGTGCTTGCTGATTGGTACAGTTCGGCTTCCCACCATAGACAGGTTTTGCAGGATGAACCTTTTCTGGATTCACATGCTGTGCATTTCTCCGCCATCTGTTGTTTGGGTCTGGAATTCTCCATTATCTTGTAGTTCTTCTCTTTTAGATTTTTGCTTTTTGGTGAGCATCGATGGCACCTCCATTTGATGGCCCCTGGGACGTTTTGTTCTTCCTTCGTAAACTCCTACCTTTGATTGCCTTTTTCAGATTTTTTGTTTCTCCACCGTTGGTTCTAGAAGCTTGCTGAAGGATCTCCAACACAGAGAAGAAGTTTGGGAAGAAATTTCCTCCAAATCAACATAAAGTTCACAGGAACTGCTACCATCACTGGAGAACTTCAGGAGGGTTATTTGGAGAGGGAGTTGAATTTCAGAAGAACGTCTGAGAATGCCTGTTCAGGGTGCTCCCTGAAGGGCCTAGATGGAGAAGACACCTTTCCAGTTTTGCGAGAACTGCCAACACAAATTTTCACAGAAGGACAAGCACCAGGTCTGCAAACTCTGTCTTCCCGTTGATTATCGGAGCAAGGACTGCAACACCTGTTCTGCCTTCATGTCAGAGGCACTAAGGAAGAGAGAGAGAGAGACAGACCGGCACATCACAGCATGCAGAGCCAGCAGACCACACCATCCCTGAGGGACCTAAGTTTCTCCAGTGAGGAGGAACTCATGAAGCACCTCCCTGAGCAGTATCAAACGAGGGCCACACATCTAGCTGAAAGTGGCAAAAACATTTCCAATATCAGTTTAAAATCAGCATTGGATGCACCAGACACATTAAGCTGCCAGATGATGATGATGGTCATCACAGTGAGGCATCATTCCTGAGAATTTCATGGTTGAGCAGGAAGTTCAAGCCAACATCTTAAACACTCCACTTAATGGGAGCATGGTGGATAAAAGCCTCAACCAGCGGAAAAAGGACAGCGAAGTCTATGGGTGCACTACAATTGCGGGATGGAATCTAACGGGGCATCTTTGCATCATGGAAGCCTGTCTCCAGAGGAAGCTTGCAGGTTTGTATCTCACATAATATGTTCCAGAGCAGCAGTAGATGTGGAACATCACAACAAAGCTAGTAGTATCATTAAGAGGTATGCCAGCCCTTTCGAGGAAGAGGGTAACAACACAGATGAGGCTCTAGTCTCACAAACAAGTGATTCTTCAACTAAGAGTTCACTTTCACAAACTCCATCAGTGAAAGTCAAAGATTAACTATCCACATTTCTACACAGAACACCTGTAGGTGGAATGTTAAAAAGAATATTTACAAGCAGTGGATAAAGACAACTTCAGACAAATGGATACTAAACAAAATCCCCCATGGATCAATCATCTCACCTTTGCTTTTCAACATCTACATGATATCATTACCAGAACTGATCAAGGACTTTCATCTCACATGCTACAACTATGCAGATGACACACAAATACTACTTAAATTAGAATGCCCCAAAACATTGAAAACTCACTAATCTTCAGTTGCCTCAGAGCCGTTGATCAGTGCATGAGTTGGAGCCATCTCAAACTAAATCCCTCCAAAACAGAAATTCTTATATAAGCTGACTGGAAAAATTATGACCCACTTGGCGCCTGGCTTGACGATCTCGGACCACCTCCTCAATTATCCAAGGAAGTTAAAAACCTTGGAATCACCATGGACTCCAAGTTAACAATGAATGCCCAAGTGGGCAAATTAGCAAGAACAAGCTTCATCACCTTGAAGACTCTAAGACGCATCTTCCCCACCTCGGATTTCCACACAAGGTGCAGGCTACTATCTCACTTGTACTATCCAAACTGGATTTTGCCAATGGCCTCTACCATAGATCATCTCTACCTATTATGAAAAAACTACAACATATTCAGAACTCCGCAGCCAGGCTACTATTACATGTAAAGCCACAAGCCCACATCTCCCCTGCCTTGAGAGCTCTACACTGGTTACCTGTTGCCAGAAGATGCACCTTCAAGCTGCTTTGTATCACCCACAAAGCTATACATGGAACAGGACTGCTTTTTATCAGAAACAAAATAACCATATACATTCAACAAAGAAACCTCCGCTCAAGATTAGCACCCCAACTAGGAACACCACCATACAAGAAAAAGACTATTAGGTGGTACATCCTTCTCCGTTTAAGCAGCCAAACTATGGAATTCATTACCCCCAAATATAAGATCCACAGAAAACTATCTTGTCTTCAGAAGACTACTCAAGAGTTGGCTCTTTCCTTCATAACCACCATATTCAAATAGCTAAGGACTGCATATGCCTGAGTTGATAAATATTTTTTAGCTGATTATGTGAAAATTCCATATATGTATAGTTCTTTAGGAAATATGTATCGCTACTATGTCATAACAATAAATTACACACACATTCTTTAAACCTGTTTAACTAATGTATATTTACTCATGGTTTAAATATGTATATGTATGCATATTCGTGTGTGTGTATATGTGTGTGTGTGTGAATATATATATATATGTATATATATATATATATATATATATATATAAATAAATATATATATATATATATATATATATATATATATATATATATATATATATATATATATGTTCATAGGTCATTACATAGCTCCTAGATAAGTTGTTATAATAGATACTTATGAATCGCTGCTCTCATTTTATATCAAACTGATCAAATGTTTATTATCATAGGCATTTGGCTATTCAAAATTGAGTAAAGATAAATAAATGTTAGATAAGTACACTTATTAATTAACTTCATATATTACAAATTTTGAAAGTCTGTGTTTATACACTACTACTTTTCTCCTCATATTATACCCATTATTATATTCCTTGGACATATATTCCCTTACTATGTATTTAAATATCTATTTATTACTCTAGTCCTACTGTACTAGAGAAAAAATTAAATACAAATAAAATAAAATCTATGAATAAAATGCAAAATATAAATAAATCTTAATCTATATATATATATATATATATATAAATAATAATAAATAATACATAAATTAAATTAAAATGAGGACCAAAAATGTACATATATATATATATAAATATATAGATATAAATAAATAAAATTATAACTGAAAAATATTATTTGTTTACTCTCTTGAAAGCTTTACTTTGTCTACCTATCACCATATATCATGTCTCTATCAATCTATCCTCCATTCCCACTCTGACTCATCCCAAATCCTTTCTACTACTTTCATCTCCTAAATAACCCTGCCTAAGCTCTTCCCTCCTCCTCCATATCTAACCCACCCAAACCTCAGTTTACTACCATGATCTCCCAAACAACCCTACAAAATTCTCCCTCATTTATCTCACCTTTAACTCATCCAGAGCCCCTCCTGCTACTATGATCTCGCTAACCCTTTCCACAGACTCTTCTCTCCTCCACCTCCCTTTACTCATCCCAAGTCTAAATCATATTACTATAAACTCCCAATTCACTTCTGGATTCTTCTCTCCTGTACCCCTCCATTACTGGAGCTTACAATACAATACATGCGAATGAGCACACACATACCTCGTCAAACAATATACAACTGGTGGAGCCATGGAAGTTATACTGACCTGTTCTCCTGGAGCTCCATACAACCACTCATACACGGGTAGGATCCCTTCCACCAGTTTTTCCTGTTCTTCTGTTAAGAAGGCTGGGGCCCTTTCACCTGCAGTGCGTGCCATTGTTGCTCCAGACAGGACACAGCAGCACACAACGTGGAGGTCTGTATCGCCCGAACGCCAGGAGTCAAGTGAGCTGTCTCACACAAAATGGCGGTAACGACCGCAGCGATCATGACTGTCACTACGGGCGGTGATCGTCATTGGTCCTAGTCTCCCATTGACAACAATGTTAACCAATGAGGAGTTGCTGACTGCACTCCGCCATGAAGACTTCCACCGGCGGAACAAGGTCACTTCCAGCAGTCCAATGCCTGCTGGACACGAGGATGCCATTTTAGTTTGCCACATCACTTTCCTGAGTGTACACACCTTCCCTACCTTCCTGTGAACACATAAACATACTTCAGGTTTGACATTATGAATATGGACACATGTAGTACGTGTCTAGTTAAATGTACAGATTTGGCACAACAATTGTAGGCATATTTGACCAGTAAGGTAATACACAGGAAAGGTGTAGGTGTAGGTGTACCTTTCCTGTTTACGTACATCCACACATTAATCATGTGCCATCATCGGTCAGGTATGGACGGTAGAGTAACGTGTACTGACACATTCAATGCAATTTGCATGAGTAGTGCATAATGACTGTCGTGTGACATACTGTATAGCCTCCATTGTGACAGACATCCTGATTTTTGTTTGTATCCCCGCTTAGATTTGTCCAGAATGGAGTGAGGAGGAATGCACCAATTTTCCGACCACTCGTTAATCTCAAAACCATGGAAGAGTGCCACATCACAATACCATTTTATTCAGTTTGCTCTTGGTTGTTGCTGAATAAAATAATGGGAGCAAACACTGCAATTTGCACCCTGACTGTAATCCTGTTTAGGGCTCCGAAAACAAGATTACTGATCAAGTCATGAACACAGAGACTAAATCTATCTGAGGTTAAATGCTAAGCCCTTGTATTGTGAAATAGAGTTTACCAATAACAATGATTTGTGAATTCTAATCCTGCTTAACTCAATATGTTATATATTCATTAAAATATGTTACTATTTTCAAATATTTTTTTTTATATATATTGAATATATTTCAGAACAATTATTAAGATTGTTCAGAAGTTTAAGCCACATGCACAACTTCACAAATTGTAGAAACAGTTATATTAATGTTGGATATTGAGAAGAATTCAGGGTTGGTAATACATGAAAACATCAGCTGTGCATTACCACGTTTCTATTCTCTCTGACAAGTCTGTAGTTGTTTAGCCTCCATCCCCTCTGAGTTAAAACCTTTAAAATAATGTAGCATGATTTTTATGGCACTATCATTTTTCAGTGGAATCTATCACCCTATAATCCCATGTAGTAGTCCCTTAAATCAAAATATCTCTGGATACCCTAGGATGAAAGTGTGCTTTACAAATACACATATTATAACAATGATGGTGCTTTACCTTTATACTATTTTGGACCTTGAATCACTATGACCTAAAAAATGCATCTTCTTGTTCCACTCCCTGGTTTGCAATTTTAGATCACCATTTTAATGAAATTCCATTTGGTCAGTAGTAGTAATATAAATGCTTATTTCGGAAAAGTGCCATTTCATAAAATATGCACACAATGAAACAGCTCATTCATAAAATAATTAAACTTCTGGAAGGTATGCTAGAGCTCTGAGTCCAAACATGGTATGCTTGAGCTCTGAGTCCAAACAGAAAGTGCAATGTGCATAACACAGTTATAGCTTTTCGTATCCATTCTATACACATCTTTCAATAAATGGAGGTGACAGATTTATATTGCATATACCTTAAAATCAGATAAAACATATAATAAGGACTGGCATGCACTATCCATCGCGTTAATAATATTTAAGTGCTATAAAACAGCCTGCCGTCAGATAGACGTTTTCCAGGGGAGCGGTTAAAAAAATTGCAAGGTACTAGTCACAAGACTCATATATTGCAACAACAAAAAATGCATCAGCCTCTGACGCACGTCTTCTAACTAACTGTAGTATTTGTTATTTTCTTGATTCATCATCATCAACACATAGCTTTATTCGGTTACTTTCAACCATAAAAGCAAAACAACCAACAATTGAATAAAAAAGGAAGTAAGAATTAAGTTAAAAAAAGGATAAGAATAAAATAAAAACATATATTTCAGCCTTAAAACACATAAAATTATTTTCCTTAGAAAAAGCACCTAACCCCCTAATACCTAACATTTAAAATAAACATGGGGTTTTATTTCAGTCTAGGTGTATAGTTAAAATTTAGCAACTAAAACACTTTTTTTTTTGTTTTGTTTTTTTAATTTGGTCCTCATCATCATTTTTTCCCCGGAAAATTAGTACGAATATGCCAAGCAGCTACAATATACTTGCTAACCGCACAAGATAGAGGGAGAGAAGTTTCCCTCATCATGATCCTTAAGGCAACAATACAATGTCTTACCCCCATATTCCTGCACACCGGTCGTAAGCACTTCCGTCACGCAATCAAATAAGCAGGGCATAAAAAAATAAAATGTACAATAGATTCTGAAATGTGATTACAACTCGGACAAGTATCAGGACTTGGGGTCGCGCTCCGTGTACTGCCATAGGATTTGAGAGGCAGACAACCATATCTGAACTGAATATATAGACTCTTACTTAATGGGTCAAGAATTGTATCCATAAATGGTTCCAGATACGGGTACCATTTGAAATCAAAAAATTGTGAAGTCAATCTGCCGTGTGTTGAACACAGCAGGTAGTTTTCCCTGACATATATCCAGTAAACAATTTACAAATGATTCTTCTGATCCTTCCTTATGCTTTCTGGATGACTCCAAAACTCACTAAGACCCAATCTGTGAAACCATTTTGAGATGTGGTTAAACCAGGGAATGGTAAGTACATTTGGTCTATCTAGAATGTCTTGAATAGACTTCTTGTATGTGGATAGCTCTGGGGTGGTCCATACATGGACCCAGAAAAGCAATGGTCTTAGGGCAATTACATCAGAGATGCGTGAAAGGCCAAGATCCCAGAACATAGGCAGCAGTGGGGTACTGCGAGGACAGGCCAAAGTTGACCTTACAAAGTTGTTTTCCCCCACTGCAAGCTTGCCAGTGTTCGAGGACCCCCAAATTTCAGATCCGTAGACCGCAGCGCTCTGTGCCTTTGCTCGATAAATTTTAATAGTTGGAGTAATCACTCTCTCAGAGGTAGACTTGTGAAAGCGTAAGATGGCCCCAGATCTCTGTGCCAGAATAGCTAAACTTTTATCGATTTGAGCCCCCCAATGCAGATTGTTGCAAATTCCCACCCCCAAATAATCTATGGAGCTTACCATACCTAGGGGTGTACCATTATGAAAAATTGAGTATCTCTTAGTGGGGCCACAACCCAGGGTCATAAATTTAGTTTTGCTATGGTTGAGTTCAAGTCCATAGTCACCACAAAATGAACTAACCTTATCCACAAGTACCTGGAGACCCATAGGAGTTCTGGAGATCAGGAGGGAGTCATCAGCAAATAGCAAAATTTGAATTTTATGGTTGTTCAAGGATGGAGCATAATTTTGGCAGTTGGTAACGACTTGCACCACCTCGTTGATAAACAATGTAAATAACGTTGGGGCAAGAACACAACCCTGGCGTACTCCTCTCCTAATATCTATTTTGTCGGTGAGTTCCCCCTGCTTACCCCATCTGACTTGTACAAATGTTTTTTCATGTAATCTTTGAATTAAATGCACTAAATTTCCTGGGATACCGATTTTATTTAATACTCCCCATAGTTTCTCTCTTGGGACTAAATCGAATGCAGATCTTAGATCTACGAAAGCAACATAAAGTTTTTGCTTAGATAGGGTGACATACTTCCAAAATAGTAATGACAGCCTAAAGACTTGGTCCATGGTGTTAGTTTTAGGCCGAAAACCGGCCTGTAAGGGGGATAAAATTTGGTTGTCTTGGATCCAATCGGTAAGCCTATCTAAGACTTGCTTAGCAAACGTCTTCTGAAGGATATCAATTAGGCTGATTGGTCGATAGTTTACAGGTGAACCTACATCACCCTTTTTGTGAATCGGTATTATTTCTGCGCCACGCCAGGAATCTGGAATAGGGCTACCAGCTGCTATGGCATTGGACAATAAATTGATGTACCATGCCCATATCTTTGGTTCTGATTTAAACAGGTCCCCTGGGATCTTATCTGGACCAGGGGCTTTGGCTGGCCTCAAAGAATTAATTGCAGCTGTTGTTTCGGCTAAGGTAAAAACAATGCTCTCAGTTGAGGTCTTGTTAACAGCCCAACACTCATCATATCCAGGGTCCTCCAGAGATTGTGGTGCAGGCAGAGCATAAATTCCAGAAAAATAGGACACCCATCTTTCGGGCTGTATGTACATACCAATGTCATCATTGCCCCTTTTTGAACTGGAGGTCAACAGCCGCCAGAAGGAACTATCATCTTTGTATTTGACTGCTGCAAGCAGCTTCTGCCATATCTCATTATTCCCAGTCTTTTTTTGCTTGTTTCAGGGCATTAACATACCTACGTCGGGCCTCTTTAATAGCCACTTGGGTAGAGTTTTTTACAGCCTCGTTTAAATTAGATCTTGCTCGCACACAATCCTGATTATACCAATCCCTACGAGGGGTGTCAGCGGGTCTCGGTTTGGAAGGGATTTCCCTATAGAAGATACCCTGTAGGGAATCCACCAATTTATTGTGGATAGCCATGATGGGAATATCCAAAGCTTCTTGTTCCTCATAATCTGCAAAGAGTTTTAAAAATGATGAATATATTTCCCCAATCAAATACGGGTTGGATTCCACCTTTGGCCATCAGACCCGAGAACGTCTATGATTCAGATAAGGGAGTGGGACGTTAGTGGTCGTTATGTGCTGGACTCTTAAAAATGCATGGTTGGTCAGTACAAGGCACAGAGGATTATGATCGCTATCCAAGCGAGGTAAGATTTCCATGTCCAGTGAACTTGACCATAGCCTAATGTCCACCAGAATATAATCAATAGTACTAAAAGAAAGCCCTCACTTGAAAGTGATGGCTCGCTCTGAGTCAGATTTGGTGCGGCTGTTACATTCTCTCAGGCCATATTTCAGACAAAGGGAAGACAACTGAGATGCAACACGGGAAGCGGGCAAAAACGCCGTTTCCTTAGATCCACATCATTCTGACATGTAAATTGAACCGTTTGTGCATCAGGGAACTGGTCGTCCAGTTGAAAGCTGTCTTTGAGGAATCCTCATGCCATCCCTCCAACAGTCCAGGTGTTGTCAGTCCTGCATTTCCTGGTGAATGGCTCATTTCAGAGCACAGTGGGACTGTCTGCAGGCTTTTCGCAGACCCAGTTCTGTAAGGTGTTGCAGGATGTGTTGGATGCCCTACTCAAACATGTATACAGGAACATTCGGTTCCCACAACCTCCAGATGTTCCCACTGTGAAAGCAGCCTTCTACAACATCTCAAATGTCCCACATGTCATTGGGGCCATTGATGGGGCACACATTGCCCTGGTAACTCCGAGGATCAATGAACAGGTCTACATAAACAGGAAAAGTACATATTCACTCAATGTACAATTGGTGTGTCTAGCAGACCAATACATTACACATGTGAACACAAAATTCCCTGGATCAGTACATGATTCCTACATTCTGAGGAACAGCAGTGTCCCTGCAATAATATCCCAGCTACAGGGCGAAAGGGCCTGGCTCATAGGTATGTGTACTGCTCTCCGTGTCAGACGTCTATATCCCTCATGACTCAGTCAGCACTCCGCCTATCAATGTTACCCATGGCCATGTTTCATTTATCCCGCAGGTGACTCCGGATGCCCCAACCTGCCTTGGCTACTGACACTTGTGAGACATCCATCTACCTTAGGGGGGAACAGGTACAATGAGGCACAAGGCCGGATGAGGCGTTTGATTGAACGCACTTTTGGTCTCTTGAAAGCCAGATTTTGTTGTCTCTATGTGTTTGGTGGTGCACTACAGTACAATCCAGGGAAAGTCTGCAAAATCATAGTTGCATGCTGCATGCTCCATAATCTGGCCCTCAGAAGGCACATCCCACTGTTGGAGGAGGGGGACGTTAATGCTGGAGCTGTTTTTGTGGCCGGTGACTCTGATGCTGAGGGGGAGGCAGACGAGAATGAGGCACATGACAATAGGACTGACATGAATCGTCACTACTTTCCTTGATGTAAAGGTATGTCTGCATTACATATCATCTGCGCATAGGAGATGTTTTGTTGAAGGCAGTCTGTAGGCAGTATTTGCATGAATCTATGTATGTGTGGGGACTGAAGCCTTACATATTGGTTGACGACCTTGAAGGGTAGATGACTCAACATGTGGGGTGGTGGAAATGCAAAGCTGCTAACTTCATTTGTGGTATGCTGGTGCTGTTGTGGTATAGCCTTACCGTTTTTGGGAAGGTTTAGGGTTCTCAGAATGCCCATTTGTGGATGTGTTTGGTGGACTTCTCACTGTTGTCCTACTGGGTGGGCTTATCATGCTTTGAAATCTGCTGGGTGTCAGGTACCTGTTCGTGACCTCTCAGGGAGTTGTGCATTGGAGGATGTTACCTATGTATCATCTTTTCTGTCCCACAGGTATGTGTATGCCAAAGCAGTCCCTCATTTCTGGTGCAACATAGCTGCTGGGGCACTCATCCTGTGTTTGTGCTCTACTACTGTTGAAGTATGACTGTAGTTTACATTCCTATCACCTACCTCATTCCATTTATTTATTCCTCTTCATGTGACATCCCTGTTTGCAGTCTGCTTGTTGTATTTGCCTGTTGGTGTAGTTGACAGTGTATGTGAAAACAAATTGGATGTACTTACACACCTGCTGGAGTATCACAACAAATATGTAACTTCGGATTATGTGTTTTGTAGACGTGTGTATTATGTTTTTGTTCTTCAACATAATTGCCAATACAAACAATAAAGAAACATGCACCTTGGCTTGTGATTATAGGTGTTTATTTAGTCTAGCAGTAGGGTAGTGATCTAGGTGCTGATCAGAGTGGGTGGTCCAGCTGTTAGGTTCATGGGTCCTGTGACCATTAGCCTCGGAATTATGTGACCTTGGTGATGGACAGCCAACAGGGTGTTACAGTGGCACACAAGGGTAACATCTCAGAAGAGGGATCACTTCCTGGTAGGGGGATAGGTCTTGGCCTGGGGTCCTGCAGGGTGCCTGGATGGGTGACCTCTTTTCTGGGGGGGATCCTCAGCTGCAGGGGTAGGGGTGCTGTTGTCCTGTGGGTCCTCCTGCTGTGCCTCCATTCCAGTAGCAGGTGCTGATGTTGAGGGCAATGGTGTTGACTGACTACTGGATGAGGCTTGCTGATGGGTGGAGAATGTCTTCAGGATGCTGTTGAGTTCCTTGAACTCCCCTAATATGGAGGCCATGGTGGCATTGTGTACCTGCCACTGCTGCATGGCCTCCTGGTGGTATTCCTCCTACAGCCTCTGTGTGTCTTGCAAGGTGGTGAGTATCTGGCCCAACTGGTCCTGGGTTTGCTGGAAGGCTCCCAGGACCTTGGAGATGGACTCCTGGCCAGTGGTGTCCTGGGCCTGCCTTGTCACTTGTCCCACAATTGTCCTCCCACTGGCCCTTTACTCCTGTGCCTGTTTCCCTGGTGCCGTGTGCCCCCTCCGACTGACACCAGGACAGTCATTGTCTTGGGTTTGCACCGTCGACTCCTGTCCCTATTCTGTGGGGCACACTGATGATTGATGTGACCTTGGGACACAGGGACACAGGGATGGGAAGGTGGGCTCTGTTGAGCACTGGGTGCCACAGGGGATGAGGTTTGGGTTGTGGGCTGGGAAAGGCTGGTGGTGGTGGACTGACCACTCATGCCTGATGGGCCAGGTTCATTGTCTGAATCCAGATTTGCATGTGTATCCTCCCCTATTGGTGCTGCATCCAGGCCTGGGCTTCCTGTCACTGGGCTCCTCTGTTGTGTGTCAGTACTTCGGAGACCTATGAGATGAGAGGTATTGTGTCAGAGGATGTTATTTTTGCAGTGACACACATTGTTGTACTGCCTCATTTACTGTATTTGCAGGGCAGTACTGGCATTTACAGTTTGCAGTCCACAGCGTGTGTTCCCATCAGTGGAAGGTTGCAATGGTCCTAATTTGTAGTACAGTTTACATTTGTCTTGCTACTGTCATTGCAATGTACTGATGCGCATTCCTACTACATACTGGTGATGGGGAGTGACATGGTTCAACGTGCAATTGCAGAGATGTGATATGGACATAGCAGTCAGGTAAGGGTAGGGAGTGTTGCATTGTGGTAGTTGTGGTACTTTTAGTTATGTGAGGCATACATGCACTAGGTTGGACTGTGAGGGAATGGCATCAGTGTGGAGATATGGCATGCAAGTGTGGGTATGGGGCCAATGATTAGATTGTGCACGTTTGGATGGTTTTAGGGGGTGTGAAGGTGGGGGGTACATACCGTGCACAGGGACATGGTGGGCAGTGAGTACAGTGGACTTACCTGTGTCCAGTCCAGTGGCAATACCTGTCAGGCCCTCCGCATGCAGTATAACCAGGACTGTCTCCTCCCACTATGCCATTTCCTGGGGAGGTGGTGGTCCACCACCAGTCCCCATGACGGCCACTTGGTGCCTGGAGGCCATGGCCTGTACCTTCCCCCTCCGGTCGTTCCACCTCTTCCTAATGTCCTCCCTTGTGCGTGGATGGTTCCCCACTGCATCCATCCTGTTTATAATCCTCTGCCATAGGTTGTTCTTCTGGGCTATGGATGTCTGCTGGACCACTGCTCCAAACAGTCTCGGCTCCCCTTTGACAATTTCCTCGACCATTACCCTGAGCTCCTCTTCAGTAAATCTGGGTTTTTTTGTGGTGCCATGGTGGTTGTGTTGTGGCTGGGAGTGTATGGTGTGCAGGGATTGTGGGTGTGCTGTTTTTAGTAGTGAATATGTGTAATAATGTGTGAGTGTGCTCTGTGGTGTTTGTGTACAGTGGTGTGCTGTGTGCTGCGTGCTTTGTGTGATGGTGCCTGTGGTATTTAGGTGCAATGCTTCCTTTCAGTGTGTCTGTCTCTCGCTCTATCCGGGTTTGAATTTCAAAAGGATTCTGGGTATGTGTGGGGGGGTTTGTAGTGCTGTGGACAGGTGTGTGTGTGTGTTCCAGGTGTTGCTATTGGTGTTGTCCTATCTAGTGCAGTGTTGCTGAGGTGGTGGATACTTATTTTCCAGTCACGGTTTGGACCGCCAGTGGATTACCGCTGTGTTGGTTTCAACGGTGCTGATTTGTGTATCGGAATTTGGTGAGCAGGATTTTCTTGGCGTGGCAGTGGGGCAACTGCCTCCTTCTTTCTGTCATTTGGGCCAACGGTATTGTTTTTCCGATCACAATTCGGCAGTGTTTTGTTGGTCACTTGTGATACAGCGGGCTTCACTCCGCCATCGCTGGTGGTGTTTTGGCTGCCTTTTGCACAGCGGTCTTTGGGTGTGACCGCCAAACTCGGAATGAGCACCTCAGTCTTGCATGTTGTAGTGGATAATGGAGGGCGCTTTCGAGCCAAGTCTAATGTCCCTGAAATGTTAATGGCATTTGTAATTGTAGATAAGGCCTGTATTGGTTAGGTGCTGTGGCCTCAGTGTATGTGTGAAATGTTTGTGCATTAGCATCTGCTGCAGGAAAGTCGGCCCTTGAATAGAAATCTTCACACTTACAAGCTTTGGGGGCCTTAACCAATAAGGTGCCAACTCCAACGATAAGAGAGGATCCCTAGGCCAATAAATGTAATGCAACAGTATGTCTACAATTAACAGGTATGTTAACTGAATTCACCATTTGAATGAATGGCATTTAGAGAGCAAACACTATGGTGGGGTGATACTTTTCAAGGTTCAAGCTTGAACAACCTACAGACTAAAATAGGAGTTTCCTACTAAGCTGAGGAGGATTAATCCCTAACACCAGGAACGTCTCCATACAAAGGTGAAGACAGGACCTTGGGCACATGTAAGAACTACTCAGGAGGACTCAATAAATACGTATGGGACCTAGAACGTTGGTGGCGCCATATTATATGGTTCCTACAAATTAAGTAGGACTGTGTATCAGGTCAACATAAACATCAGGGTATAAAGACTTAGGGGCTCATTATGAACATGGCGTGTTCATGCTGGCGGTCTAAACATAGACCGCCAGCCCTTATTAGACCCCGCTGGCCTAATAATGTACATTCCACTGGGCCGGCGGGTGGAAACAGCCCAGCGGAATGCTGGGCCAGGACATTGCCGACGGCTCCACATGGACCCGTCGTCAATGCCGCAGTGCGGCAGGTGCAGCAGCACCCGTCGCGCATATCACTGCCCATAAATCGGGCAATGACCTGCGTGACAGGGCTGTGCACCAGGGCCCCTTCACTGCCCATGTAAAGTGCATGGGCAGTGCCCGGGCCCCCACGGGGGCCCCGGAGCACCCCTTCCACCAGCCTTTCCCTGGCAGGGGAAACCACCAGGGAACAGCTGGAGGAACAAGGGTTCTTTGTCTGGAGGGCAGCGCTGCTTGCTGCACTGTCCTGTCGGATGGAGAAATCTGCCGTCATCAGGCTGCCTGTCGGCGGAAGCCTGGCGGTGGCGGAGGACCACCTGTGGGGGTCTTCCATTGTTTATTACATGGTGGTCCAGATCGCCATGCCGGTGGCTGTAATTTCCGCCACCGCCGGAATGGCGGTCTGACCCGCCATGTTCATATTGAGGCCCTTATTCCGTCTATACAATCAGGAAATGTACACACAATTCTAGCTACCTCACAGTGTCCCATCTAAACAACTAATCTTACTAGGGCAACAGATGGTATCTGCAACCTCGAACATGACTACTCTGATTGCCAAGGAAATTGTGGAAACAGATCTACTGTTTCATTACTACCATGAATGCCCAAGGTATACACACATGAAAAATACAAAATGGATTTTTAAACATTTATTGAAACAATTGTATTCTTGAATGTAGAATATTAGGGAGATAAAAAAGCACTGTAATCAGCATTATGAGAATGGTGAAAAAAATAAAAAATTTAACCATGATAATGTCACTGCATTGGTATAATCCTATTCAAGCCTACCTACACTATCGAGAACATAGCGGGAGTACCCTGTGCCAGATCCATTGGGATAGCCTAACCCTCATTCCTGGTAAAAAGTGCCAGGAAGCCAGTTTGAGGTAATTCAGCCTCTAGTCTTTTTCAGGATGGAGGTCAGAATCAGCAGGGCTTCATCTCAGTCACAGTGCACAGCATTCCAGGGTAATCCCAACAGAAGTGTTGCTCTGCCAAAGGTAGCACAGAGGCAGTTTATATACTGAAAGCGATGTTCATGTCGCTCTCTCTCGGAGGTGCAGAGTTGATGCAATGATTTGTCTGTGGCTCTGGAACTTTCTGTAACGGATAAATGTAGCACAGAGGTAGGTTATATACTGGACGCGATGTTCATGTCGCTCTCTCTCTGAGGTGCAGAGTTGATGCAATGATTTCTCTGTGGCTCTGGAGCTTTCTGTAACAGATAACCACAATACAGGCGCAGCACGTTATGTGCCTAGCCTTGGATTGGGTGTACAGAACACAAGTCATCTACACTTATGAGGAATAAGATGCATGCACAGTGTCTTCTCTGCACATTATCACATATATGTAAAACATCTGAAAGTCACCATCAGAAAAAGATGCCAACCTAAAATGTGCAAACTAAAATGGAGGCTCTGTGCAGGCCCTGTTGTGCTTCACCACAATGTGCCATTTTTACACTTACAGGGTTCTACATATGTGTTGGTGCACAAAAGATTGATTTTATTGCACAGAATATTGGTTTTAGTGCACTGAAGACGTAGTAGATTAGGTCACAGGAAAAGTCAGATTAGACAATGATCAAACACACATATCAAATAACACGTAACACTCAGATAATCTGTACATTGTTCATGAAATAATCTCACGAAACCATGTGCACCATTAATCAGCAAATACTATGCATGAAGCAAATAATTAGGCAAATCACTCCTATCTATCCCATCATGCATGCCTCTAAGGAAAGCCTATAATCCTGTGGATGATCATAACAGTATGACAATTGGATATAGTTAGAGTAAGTGAGGACATCTTATTTGCTAATATGACTTGTAAAATAATGATTACATATGTATGGAGGAGAGGGGAAAGCACATGTTGAGGGTGCCCCGGTGTCGGTCACAAACATCTACAGGACAAAGGGGAAGCTGGAGTCTATCTCCCAGAAACGTATATCAAATTGATTATATGCTTTTCACATAAGGTATGGAATGCACCTGTGATTCTTCCACTTTTTGCCTATTCCTCTGCAGTAGCAATCAGGAATAAGTTGGAAAGCAACAGCACTAGTGAGGGAGGAGACATGGGACCTCATTTGAGAGGCAGGCATAGAAGAATACCACCACAGAGGTGGAAGGTGGAAGGAGATAACCATTGACAGTGAGGGTGTGCCCAACTGGAAGCAGACAACGTCCCAATGAAAGAGACCACAGCCCATATAGCGGGGAAGTGATCCTTGACGCCATTTGCCAGGAAGAAGTAGCTAATGAGGCTTCTCCTGGCATGAGACTGCCTCTCCTGTCACCCCACATAAAGACTGCTCACTGCGCAGACCTGCAGCTGAGACAATGCTTCCCCCCTGAAATCTCTAGGTTTTCATGTGTCTCACCTTCCAAGTTCCATACGGGGTGTCTTGAGAGAAACTGTAAAAAAACAATAAAGGAGGTGCATTTTGTGCTGCAGGCCATGTTGCATGTAGGAGAAATGTCATTGTGCTCAAAGCTCTGCAAGAGTAGGATAATTTGGACTTCACATAAGTTAGGACTTTGATTTGGGATATTTGGATTTTGTTTTAGGCTTTTTGCTTGAACTGTATCATTTATGATGAATCCTTTTTCCTCTTTGACATTTGTCAATAGGCTTTTCTCAAATATCACTACAGCTCTCATTTTTTGCTTACCTCTTGCTCAGTTTAGTTTCCTTCCCTAGAGTCTGATCATGTACCCCTCGATTGATGGAAAAATATATTCAGAAGAAAAAAACAGTTTCAAAATAAAACTTGATTATGTTTTCATTCTATGTATTCTGTGTGAGCATGAGTGTGTGAGCATGTAATTACCTGAGGATACTTACTGCATGACCAACATTGGTCTACAAATACGATTTTAGTTGCAACGTGTTCACCTATAAAGCACAGGTATGCATAAGATGACACAGAGCATCTAGGTAAGTACAGAGGGTGTTTATGTTTTAAGCGAGTGATGCAAAAGTATCAACACATATTTAAAGTTATAGTAGGGAAACACACGTAGGAGTGTGGAAGCAACTTTGGACCTATGGTCGGCTAACAAGCAATTTGTGTACTGGAAATAGGCACATTAGGGAGACTGATGGGCCCTCATGTGTTTGTTATCCACCAGTTATTTTAGGTAGATGACTTGTCTCTGTAGCTTGAGACTGGATACTGCAAGCAAGGTCCTTTACCAGCTGCAGGATCTCAACATGCTGCCTTGCACATTCCCATCTCAACACTTGGAGATGATTCTGGTCCCAGTAAATAAGTTCTTGGGCTTTTCTCTAGGTTATTCAAGATCAGGATGTATCTCTTCATCAAACATGTACGATTTTGCTGGTGAATGTAGTGTTCCTCAGCTGGGTAGATGCACGTAAATAGTGTGCATGGTCTCCCAAAGTTCATGGATCTCACAGCAGACAGCAGCCTTTTGCCAGAAAGGTCATCCTCCCAGGGGGAATATTTTCTCTATGATAAAGCCTCCATGTGCTTAGTTGTCTTATACAGTATCTTGATGCCCCTCAAGTTACAGACGATACCAGGTAGGTTGTGGTGTAGAGATTGCTTAGTGTGCAGACCCTGCCTCACTTCAGATTTAGAGAATATGGAGAGAAAACATGAATTCTATTTGGGTTGGAGGCTGGAAAATGAGACCAAACTAGTCCATCTGCATGGAGACTGAGATGAGTCTTGTGTAGCTAGGACCTGCATCCGTGGCTTTGGCTCTTATGACTGGGGATTTGTAATCTAGAAGATTGCCCAGTGAGTGAGACTGTCGAGTGGAAGTGAAGTGGCATGTAAGATGTCAACCTACATGGAGTCAGCATTTTCATTATCCACAGTGTTGGAATCTGCAGAGATGGTATCATGAGGAGTAGGGTTTTCTTTCCTAGGATTACATGTTATACTACACTCTGGGGTAGGTGGACATCATTGCCAGTCTTAAACTCAGGTGATGCATTGGCAGGGAAATGTCAGTCAGAATTTTACATCAATATTGGTCAAGAAGCATACTGTCTAAAACTGCAAGACATGACATAATGTAAGTTTATGACTCTTTGACATAGATAATACATAATATTAGAGAATGTGATTAGATGTTACATGGAATGGTCATGTAGACATGGGAAAGGATTGTGTCTTACCTGGCAGAGCCAAGGATTGTTGATGCACCAAATGTAGAAATGAATGAGCGCTATTCCAGTTATGCCAGTTTGACTTTGGACAATTCTGTGATAATGGTGATGCTCTGAATTGTCCAAGAGGTGCACAGAATATTCCTTACACAGGGACAACTGAATAATAGGATAGATATTTGTTTGAGAAGACAAAAGGGGTCAATGAAATGCAGATGGCTGTGCAAGGTAGTAAATCAGCTAGAGCCACAGACTTACCTATAAAACAGATGGGAGAGACTGAGGGGCATATTTATACTTGGTTTGCCCCAAATTAGCGTCATTTGGTTTTACGCTAATTCAGCGCAAACCTAACTCCTTATTTATACTTTGGTGCTAGACACATCTAGCGCCAAAGTTAGGGAGTTAGTGTCCTTTTCTGGACGTGGAAACCTACCTTGCATCAATGAGATGCAAGGTAGGCGTTCCTGTGCAGAAAAAGACTCTATGGCCCTTGCGCCATATTTATCCCCCATGCTAAAATCATGCATGGGGGACGGGGGCCTTAAATAATGGCACTAAGCTTGCTTAGCGCCATTTTTTTATGCCTGGGTATGGGCAGGCATTAGGGGGCCTGTGGGCTTATTTCCATGGTCAGAGACCATGGAAAGAGTCCCCTGGTCATGGCCATTGGGCTGGGGGGCATGACTACTGTCTTTACTTAGACAGGAGTCATGTCCATGGCGGTTGTGCGCCAAAATATGACGCTAATCAGGTTATAGTCATTTTCTTGACTCTAACCTGACTAGGGCCATTCCTTGACACACAACCTCCAGTTTTCCCTACGCCTCCCCCAGCCAGTTAACATCAAATATTTTGACGCTAACCGGGCCTCACTGCCTGCTAACGTCTTACCATGAATATGGAGCCCGGCCAGCGTCTTGGGATGGAGCTAGCTGCGGTATACTTTTTGAGACTAAACTACATTAGCGCAGTTTAGCGTCAAAAAGTATAAGTCAGGGCCTGAATTGTTTCTTTTAGGGGGTCTCCTAAGGTTGAACAACATGTGGGCTGTAGTGTGACTAGCGGGTTGACTGGGTCACTGCAGCGTGGAGAGAGATACATAGGTGGTCATTCTGACCTCGGCGGTAAAAGGCGCTTACCGCCGGTCAGAAGACCGCCATAACACTGCCGCGGTCGCGGTAAACCGCCACGGTCATTCTGACCCGCAACTGGCAAACCGCCAAAAACACGACATCAACAAAAGTCCGCCACAGCAACGGCCAGCGAAAAACTGCCGATGACCAAACCTCCACTGTCACGGCAACAGAAATACGCCCATGCCATTCCGACCCACAAATCCCCACAGCGGTCTTTCTACCGCGGTATTCCATTGGCGGTACACACCGCCGCGGTCAAAATACACACACCTTTACAAAACACTACCACATTGGACAATTCAAAATACACACACCTGAGACACATACACACACCACTCCTACACACCCAATTAAATATAAAACACACACCCACATCACCCACAAACCCTTACGACCACAATTGCGACTGAAGGACAGAGAGAGACAGCACAGCATAGAGTAGACCATCACACAGAGGCAAATCACAACATCACCCACACAATATCCACGCACAAAACACCATACACCACCACACTCACCACACTCTACAACACATACATCACCCCTCACCTCATCCACACCACCCCATGGCACCCCAAAGACACCCCAGGTTCTCTGACGCGGAACTCAGGGTCATGGTGGAGGAAATAGTTCGGGTAGAGCCCCAGCTCTTCGGGGCACAGGTGCAGCACACCACCATTGCCAGGAAGATGGAGCTATGGAGCAGAATAGTGGACAGTGTCAACGCTGTGGGACAGCATCCACGAAATCGGGACGACATCAGGAAGCGGTGGAACGACCTACGGGGGAAGGTGCGTTCCATGGTATCAAGGCACAATATCGCGGTACAGCGGACTGGCGGCGGACCACCACCTACTCCCCCAGAATTCACAGTATGGGAGGAGGAAGTCTTGCACATCCTGCATCCTGAGGGCCTCGCAGGAGTAGGCGGAGGAATGGACTCTGGTAAGTCAAATCTTCACTACTTCATTCCCCCCACCCCACCTGCATGCCAAATCATACCCCCACCCTCACCCCCACCGCCATCACACCAACTCCTTGCAAATGGCTCACCATCACAACCCACCCATCCCAAAACCTAGCCCTGCATGCCTCCCCAAAGCATGGACGCCCATCACCAAAGGATGCCCACTGCACATACCCATCTCCCCTACAAGCCACCGTCACAAAAGCCCCCACAAGGGAATGCCAGCACTGGGGTACACGGCCACCCACCCATTACACGAAATGGCACACACAGAAGCAATAACCATACTCTTATACCCCTGCAGGACCCGAACGCCAGCACACCGCCCAGGAGGGTCCAGAGATGTCCATCCCACCCCCAGAAGAGGCCCCCAGTGATGACAGCAGCTCTGTCTCCCTGGACCCAGATGACCAGCCCGGCCCATCAGGGACCTCGGGACAGTCGGTTCCCCACAGACAGCCACAGGCTACAGCAGACCTAACCCCCTCTGGGAAACCCAGCACAGCTCCCACCCAGCGGGCCCATGCCTCTGTCTCCAGGACACGTCAATCAGCGGTGTGTCCACCACTACAGGGCACCCAGGTTGACCCACCACCCCAACAACAACAGGGACCTGGGGGCAGTGGTAGTGGGCACACGGTCCAGGGGACAGAGGCCCAGGGAAAGAGGGGAACTGGGAGGGCTGCTGTGCGACAGGGGGGGGACAGGCCCAGGGAACCGACTCTCCAAGAGGCCCTCTCCTCCATCATGGGAGCATACCACCACTCCCAGGAGACGATGGCTACGGTACTGGGCAGGTTCCAGGAGATCCAGGTACTGCAGGAGGAACAGTACATGGGGTTCAGAGAGGAACTGAGAAACATTAGTTCCGCAATGGGGACCATCGTCGTGGCCCTTAACCAGATAGTCACCACATTGCGGGACCATGTGGCACCACAAAGGGCCCCTGTCACTAGCATGGACCAGGAACAGCCTACCACCTCCGCCGGCGCTAGTGGACAGTAGGCCCCCACACAACGACAGGCCACCAGAACCCCACCTCCTGCAGAAGAAGAACCACCCCGCAAGCGGTACCTGAGATCTCACAAGAAGACAGAGTAGGATGCCAAGACCCCCGCCAGCAAACGATACCCCCTGATGTCATCCCACTGTCCCACATTGTCACCCTGTCCAAACTTAAACTGCCCCTGCTCCATCCTTCCACAGGCATATGGACAATGCACCTGTGAGACTGAAAACTGGACTCTGCCATGGACATTACTCCACCATCACCCATCACCGTTTTGCAATCATGTCCCTAAATTTAGCACTTTAATAAAATCACTTATTGCACTTAAAAAATCTGCAGTCTGCTTGTATTTTGAACAAATGTATTAGACATAACGGTGCCAAAATGTTCAGTTACGTTGTGATGACAACATACCGCTGTCACACGGCCCACAGCTCTGAAAACGGAAGGGAAAGTCACAACTCAGTTAACAGGAACTGGGGGGAAACACAGACAGTAGAGAGGCAGGAACCTTTAAGTAAATGTAAAATGGCGGGGTTGATTCGTACCTGTGTGCTACTGAAAATACTGTTGTATCACTGTGTCCCTGTTGTCTGTGTCGTCCCCGTCGTCTTCCTCCTCTTCACTCTCCACAGGCTCCACAGCTGCTACAACACCACCATCTGGACCATCCTCCTGCAGGAAAGGCACCTGGTGTCGCAAAGCCAGGTTGTGAAGAATACAGCAGGCCACGATGATATGGCACACCTTCTTTGGTGAGTACATTAGGGATCCACCTGTCATATGCAGGCACCTAAACCTGGCCTTCAGGAGACCGAAGGTCCGCTCGATCACCCTCCTAGTACGCCCATGGGCCTCATTGTACCGTTCCTCTGCCCTTGTCCTGGGATTCCTCACTGGGGTCAGTAGCCACGACAGGTTGGGGTAACCAGAGTCACCAATTAGCCACACACGGTGTCTCTGTAGCTGTTCCATCACGTAAGGGAGGCTGCTATTTTGCATGATGTACGCGTCATGCACTGACCCAGGGAACTTGGCATTTACATGGGAGATGTACTGGTCAGCCAAATAGACCACCTGGACATTCATCGAATGATAACTTTTTCTGTTCCTGTACACCTGCTCACTTTCACTTGGGGGAACCAAAGCCACATGGGTCCCATCAATGGCACCAATGATGTTGGGGATATGGCCAAGGGCATAGAAATCACCCTTCACTGTAGCCAAATCGCCCACCTCAGGGAAAACAATGTAGCTCTGCATGTATTTCATCAGGGCAGACAATACTCTGGACAAAACCTTAGAAAACATAGGCTGAGACATCCCTGATGATATGGCCACTGTTGTTTGGAATGATCCACTTGCCAAAAAATGGAGTACTGACAGAACCTGCACCAGAGGGGGAATCCCTGTGGGTTGGCGAATGGGGGACATCAGGTCTGGCTCCAGCTGGGCACACAGTTCCTGTATAGTGGCTCGGTCAAGTCTGTATGTCAGTATGACATGTCTTTCTTCCATTGTCGACAGGTCCACCAGCGGTCTGTACACGGGAACATTCCTCCATCTCCTCGCAAGTCCCAGCGGACGGTGCCTAGGAAGGACAACATGGAGCACAGAGTCAAGCAACCCACAGGTACGTAACCACAGCTTGCACAGAACACGATTCGCTATGCATTGAATGGCTTGTATGAGTGGCAATGCAAGGCCAGGCCTGTGTGACGCAGTAGAAATTAAGCCATGTGGGCCCTTGAAATGGCGGCTGCCTGACCTTTGAAGTGTGACAATGGGATGTGAGGTCAATGCGCTGGTGTGGCACACCGTGGCGGTAGGCGGTCGAAGACCGCGGCGCAAAGCAGCATTGGTTAACATTGAACCCTATGGGTCTCAGGAGCCAATGACGATGTGCGCCGGCAGTCGCAGTACGCACCGCCGCGGTACACACCGCCGCTGGCGTGACCGCCATCTTCTATCTGCTTAATCACTCGAGACCTGATCATCCACAGGAGAGGACCTATACTGCAAGTGCTGCTGTGACCTCGGTCTGGAAGATACAATGGCTGCTGCGACTGGGGAAAGGGCCCCTGCCTTCACATCTGAGGAATTGGAGAAACTTGTTGATTGGGTCCTCCCCCAGTATGCACTACTCTACGGTCCTCCAGACCAACAGGTAAGTACACTGGGACCATGCTTTGTGGGCAATGCCTGTGTTGAGTGGGGTGGATGAAAGATGGTGGGGAGGGGAGCGAATGAGGCATGCATCGCACGACAGATGAGAGCATGTGCCATATGGCAAGGTTGGGGAGGGGGGGGCCACTCACATCGACCATGCAGAAAATTATGATATTTATTTTCCCACCCTGTCCATGTCACATAGGTCAGCGCCCATCAGAAGATCGACATTTGGCGTGCCATCGCCAAGGACGTCCGGACCCTGGGGGTCCACAACAGACGGGGCACCCACTGCTGCAAGAGGTAGGAGGACATCTGCCGCGGGAGCAGGAAGACCGCGGAGGCTCTGCTGGGGATGGCCTCCCAACGTAGGAGGGGTGGCTCCCATCAATTGACCCCCCTGATGTCCCGGATCCTGGCGGTGGCCTACCCCGATTTGGATGGGCGCGTGAGGACATCATAGCAGACACAAGGGGGTGAGTACCAGCACATTCTGCTATGTTAGCGCACAGTGGGGGTGTCTGGGTGGGGGAGGAGGGCTGTGGGTATCTCTAGGCCAGGGCGATTTCTGTAGGCTGGGCCCCTCCGTAAGGCATGGCCCTGTGCCCCCGCCCCCCACCTCTGTAGGGTGCTAAGTACAGCTATCCATGGCCCTGGGTCACCTATGTGTGCAGTTGTCGTCCATAGGCTTGTAGGCCAAGTCACAATAATTGAGTAGTGTACACCGAGTGCGCGGCGTAGTGCAGGAGGCTTCTGTGTCTGTCCTCTCCGCCAACGGTGTCTCCAATGCATGCACTCAATATGTCATTTTTTCTCCCCCCCCCCTTTTTGTGGTCTTCCTGTTCATGTGTGCATTAGCATCATCAGGCGGAGGAGAAGTGGCATCGGAGCACGAGGGAGCTGCATCTCACATGGCCCCGGAGGGCCATGCAACCGACTCCGAGTTCACCAGTGAGACGAAGGGCGAGGGGAGCTCCACAACGGGGACCCGTGGAGACGTCAGCGACACAGACACGTCCTCGGAAGGGAGCTCCCTTGTGGTGGCGGCAACATCCGTGCCCACCGCTACAACAGGTACAGCCGCCACCCCGCGCACCAGCTCCGCCCTCCAAGCAGCCCCTCAGCGTTCGCCCCGTGCACGCTCGGCCAGGAAGGCGGGCATCTCCTTCGCCCCAGGCACCTCAGGCCCTGCCCCAGTTACCCCTGCTGCCCTCAGTGAGGAGATCATTGACTTCCTCCAGACGCTCATTGTTGGGCAGTCTACCCTTTTGAATGCCATCCAGGGTGTAGAAAGGGAGGTGCACCGGAGCAATGCATACCTGTAGGGCATTCATTCGGGTCAGGCTGCCCATCAGCAATCGTTCAACGCTCTGGCCTCAGCACTGACGGCAGCCATTGTCCCTGTCTCCTGCCTCCCCCCTCCAATTTCCTCATCCCAGTCCCACTCCCCTGTTCCTCTTCCTATCCCAGCCACACCTACAGACCAGCCTGCACACACATCAACACCCAAGGGCAGCTCATCCAGACATAAGCACCACAGATCACACAAGCATTCACACATGCAACATCCACATGCAAACATGCCAACAGCCACTGCCTCCTCTGTGTCCCCCTCCTCCTCGTCTCCCTCCTCCCTCCCTGTGACGTCTCCACTCACACCTGCATGCACACCACCATCAGCCAGTACGTCCATCACCAGCACACCCTCCAGAACACTCCGCACACGTGCAGTCACCACCCCCCTGCCATTTACACGTCCCCTGTGTCTTCTCCCAGTGTGTCTCTCAACCCCTCTTCCAAACCACACAAACACAGGCAGCCACCCACCCAACAGCCATCCACCTCACGACAGCCTCCGTCACAAGCACCTGCACCCAAAGACAGCACAATTGACTCTCCTACAACCATATCCTCTTCCTCCACTCCCATACCCACTGCACCTACCCTTCCCACTGCTCCTAAAAAGTTTTTCCTCTCCAAAATTAACCTCTTTGCATCACCTGACCCACCCCCTCCATCTTGTAAGAGTCCAAACAGCACCTCAGTGTCAAAGCCCAGCTCACCTGAGTCCTTGTTCAGATCTGATGGAGGTTGAAGACAATCCGACCCCACCCTGAAACTGCTTGTTCCAGCACACTAGTTTTTAAAACAGTGCACTAAGAACAGAAGCTCAAGGGAAGGGGGGAAGTGGATAAAATAAAATAAAGAGACAACACCGTTCTTGCGTTTCCACTGTTGAAGTGCTGCACAAATCTGCGGCCCTCTCTGACTTCTGTAGAAACTGGTGCCTAATGAAATATAAACAAAGAACAGATAAGTACATCCTATTCCTAACTGAGTTCCTGACTATCCCTTTATTTATTAGAAATTTTCTTCCAAAAGTACCTCTTGGATCCTGGTCTCTAGTTTCCAGGTTTGGAATGTGTTACTGCTCTGGGATGTGCTTTCTATTACTCTAAAGCTTCTAAAACATTAAACAAATACCGTTATCAGAATTACCAATATCAAACATTCATCTTAATATAACTAAAGCCTAAATTGCCAATAGCAGACTCACTTTTCCCATATTTCCAGAATCTTTTATAAAACAAATACTGTACTTTTATGTCAAAATACAGCATGTAATTTGTGCAAGTCCTTGATTTACTGTTTGCCTTGCTGTTAATGGTTTCCACGGTTCGATTCTTAAAAGTTCCATAAAAAAATGTTTGCTTCACAAAGTTCCGCAAAGTATTCTTGTAACAAAGAGTTTGAATCACAATGTTCGTGGAAGGTATCTTGTTTCAAATTGTCTATACACAAATCCAGAAATTGTTGTCAAAGTTCTTTCAGGTAATAAAAGTTTTGCACTTACTTGTTGCTGGCAAGAGATACTGATCAGTCTAACCTTGTCTTCTTTCTCTTTTGCAGGTTGCTTGTAGGAGAGAGGCTGAGGCAAGGAGGAACCGGAAACCGGAAGAAGGAAGAGCCAGCAGCTGCGCCCATTGAAGCCAATGAAAGTCTGTAGAGAGCAGGAGTGCCAGCGCCGAGGGATCTGTCCTCAGGTAAGCGGGAGGTAGACGAGCACAAGCACTGGGTGAGGCTCGGGGGCTGCCTTTTATAGACAGGGCTGGGTGTGGTCCTCACATGCTGCACATGTTCTTGAAAGGTGTGCAGAGCTGGGTGTGGTTTGAAGAGCTGGATGTGGTCCTCACATGCTGCACATGTTCTTGAAAGGTGTGCAGAGTTTCAGTTATTATGCAAATGAGTTAAATTAACACATGGCCTAGAGAGGAGTGTTTTAAAGAAGCCTTGGTAAAAGCAAGGCCCAATGTGTAAACAAAACAGCACATTAAACAACATACACAGAAGCCTGGGGGGGGGGAAGGTGAGATAACAAGAAAGGCTTTCAATAGTAAGTTTAAAAGGGAGCTATTACAGAACCCACTAGTGCAGTGGGAGGGGACATGCTCTTTGCTTTGCACAAACCCTAACAGTTGCCCCCCTCAAAGGCCCTCCTACAGAACGGGGTTTTCCTGTATTTTGTTAATAAAACCGTCTAATCAGCTGTGGGGCATGTACATATGATGCTGGTTCCCATGAATTCTCAGATTCATCATATCCTTTCCATTCTACTAAATAAAACAGACGTCCACTAATTCTTTTTGAGTCTTTTATGCTTTTCACTTCATATTCTAGATTTCCCTTAATTGGTATGGGTAGAGGTGGTGGTTCAGGTCGGGTTTTTGGATTGTACGGCTTAAGCAAGGACACATGGAATGTAGTATGTACTTGATATTCTTTTGGTAAATCTAATTTTACTGTTACCGGGTTTACTATGGCAGTTATACTAAAGGGTCCAATGAAACGTGGTTGCAGCTTTCGGGATCCCTCTATGTTTAGGTTCTTTGTGGAGAGCCATACCTTATCACCGATTTTATACATTGGGGCCTCAGATCTGTGTTTGTCTGCTTGTCTTTTCATGCTTTCCTTGTACTTTAATAAATGTTTCCTGGCTTTGTCTTGTATGTCACCTAACCTTGTTAGTCTATCCGTTACTGTAGGTAACAGAGAATCTTCTAACAAAATGGGTAGAGCTCTTGGATGATACCCCTGCAAGAAATAGAATGGTTAGCAAAGTAGAGCTGAATGCTCAGTATTATTATAAACAAACTCCGCTACAGGGAGAGCTTCCAACCATTCACTAGAATAATCAGCCAATAAACAACGTAGCGTTTGAAGTAAGGTTTGGTTCAGTCGTTCAGTCTGTCCATCTGTCTCTGGGTGGAAAGCAGTGCATAATGCCACATCTTTTTTCAGTTTTTTACATAATTTTTTCCAAAATTTAGAGTTGAACTGGCTCCCTCGGTCTGACACCACTTTGCTTGGCAAACCATGTAAACGCACAATTTCCCTTATAAAAATATCGGCAAATTCTGCCGCCGTGGGTAATTTCCGTTATGGTACAAAATGTGCCATTTTAGATAAAAAATCCACTATAACCAACACTGTTGTGAAAGATTTTACAGGTGGTAAACCTACAATAAAGTCTACGCTCACAGTGTGCCAAGGTTGCTTGGGTGTTGGCATTAGTATTAACAAACCGTCAGGGGCCTTATGAGAAGATTTATGTCTTGCACAAATTGGAAAGGTAGTGACAAATTGCTTAATGTCCTTTCTTATAGTGTCCCACCAAAAGTGTTTTTGCACATTTTCCAGGGTTTTTACCCAACCAGGATGACCTGCCAACGGTGAGGCGTGATGCCAAATTATCACCTGTGTTTGTAATTCAGAGGTGGGCACTAACAGCATGTTGTCGTGATACACTAAACCTCGTTGTATTGTGTAATGGGAATCCTTTAACCAATCCTGAGGTGCTATTTGCATGTGTGCATTATATAGATCTGTGATGAAATCCTTCTGTTGTACTGGTGCCAAAAACTTTTGGGGAGGAATAATGGGTTCTCCTATTTTATCTTGCTTCATGTCTGAAGTATGTCCGTATCTAGATAACACATCAGATTGAATTTGTTGTGCACCTGGTCTACAGGTTATTACAAAGTCAAATGTGCTAAAAAAATTTAACCAGCGCATCTGACGTGGTGTTAGTGCTTTAAGTGATCCAAAAAACTGTAGGTTCCTATGGTCAGAAAAGATTGTAACTGGGTACTTGGCTCCCATTAAATGGTGCCTCCATTCTGAAAAGGCTACTTTGATAGCTAGTAGTTCCCTTTCAGCCACAGTGTAATTTTGTTCAGCTGGTAATAACTTTTTGGAATAGAAGGCTATAGGATGTAACTGGCCATCTACTGCATCTCGTTGAGAGAGAACTCCTCCTAAAGCTACTTGTGAAGCATCCGCTTCAACAAAAAAAGGCAAGTCAGGATCAGGATGTTTCAGAATTGGGGCTGAAGTGAACTTTTGTTTTAGGAGTTGAAAGGCGTGTGCCGCCTCATCAGTCCAAAGAAATCGTTCCCCTTTCCGCAACAAGGTAGTTATTGGGGCCGCAATGTCTGCAAAATGTGCAATAAACCTCCTATAAAAATTGGCGAAACCCAGAAATTTCTGAATATCTTTTACAGAGGATGGTTCTGGCCAATCAGCAATAGCACTGATTTTCTTTACATCCATAGTTATTCCTTGAGGTGACAGGCAGTATCCTAAAAAGTCCACCTTGCTGACATTAAAAGTACACTTTTCTAACTTAGCAAAAAGATGATTTTCTTTTAACTTTGATAATACTGCACGAACATGTTGGGTATGTTCTTCTGAGTTCTTAGAGTCAATGAGGATGTTGTCTATGTATACTATGACACAAACGTCCAGGAATTCATGTAGGACCTCATTTATAAAGAACTGAAAGGCCGCAGGGGCATTACATAACCCAAAGGGCATTACTGTGTACTCAAATAAACCAAACTTTGTCTTGAAAGCTGTCTTCCACTCATCCCCCTCTTTTACTCGGACCAGGTGGTAAGCTCCCCGCAGATCTAGTTTAGTGTATACAGTAGAATGTCTTAATTGATCCAACAACACAGGTATTAGAGGAAGAGGATATTTATTCTTTATTGTAGCCTTATTTAGTCCTCTATAATTGATACACGCGCGCAGGGATTTATCCGGCTTCGGGATAAAAAAGAGTGGAGATGACACCGGAGATGTGGAATGACGGATGAACCCAGACTGTAGTAGGTCATCTAGGTAGGTTCTTAAGTATTTGGTTTCTTCGTCAGTCAAAGCATATACTCTGTTATTAGGTAAAGGGGCCCCTGGGATAAGATCTATACGACAGTCATAAGACCTATGTGGGGGCAGCACACTAGCCTTTACTGGATCAAAGACGTCTTTAAAGTCAGAATATTCAGGAGGGAGACTTGGTTCATCTTGTATAACACTAGCACAGTGTAATACTGTGCTCTGTTCTGTACCTGCTTCTTGATAGCAATTGGTTCTACAGAAAGAGGAATCCAAAGTAACATTTCTATTCACCCAATCAATTTTTGGGTTATGAGTTGTTAACCAGGGTACCCCGAGAATCAAACCAAAATTAGGAGTATCTATCAGATCAAAGCTAATCACCTCTGTGTGCCCGTTCTGACAGACCATAACAAGTGGACTTGTTTGTTTTGTGATTAATCCAGAGGTCAATTCTGACCCATCCACTGCACATACTGCTTCTGGACAAGGCTTTAGGCACATAGGAAGTCCTAAGTTTTCAGCTAACTTATTATCCACAAAATTTCCTGTCGCGCCTGAGTCCAGTAGGACAGGGAGAGAATGCCTCACTTGGGTAGTAACAATTAAAACGACCTGAATTATGAAATGTCTAGGTATGTGCGGTACCATGAAGGCTGCAGCATTAGAGGTTTGATTAAGATGTTTTCTCGAACAAGTAACCTCTCCCCTTGTCGAGCTTAATCGTTTCCCGATTCAGTTGAGGAGGTGGAGGAAACAGCACCCTTTCGTGGATTTTTAGGCTTTACTGGACATTCTCTGGCAAAGTGACCTGCCCTTCCACAATATAAACATAATTGAAGTTTTCTCCTTCTTTCTTTTTCCTCTGATGTGAGTGAACCTCTGAGTGTCCCTATTTGCATAGGCTCAGGTTCAGGGAGTTTATTATCTGGGTCTTTCTTCTCGTGTCTAATAAAAGTTAACCGTGATTCCAGTTTGTATTTATCTCCCTTTCTTTCTCCTAGTCTATGTTCTAATTTCACAACTAAATCTACAAAGTCCGAATAGTCTTCTGGCAAATCAACGATATGAGCCAGCGCGTCTTTTAACTCGTCTCTCAAACCTTTATAGAAAAGGGAGACACGCTTTTCTTCTGGCCAGTGTGTCTCGGTGAGTAAACGATTAAAACTAATGAGATAGGTCAATAAATCCTTGTTACCTTGTTTAAGATTTAAAAGCTCATTATCGCTTGCCTGCATGAAAGTGTGTTTTGCAAAAAGGCTGGTCATGGTACGTTTAAATTGATTCCAATTATGGAGGATGGGATCATCTCTCTCCACAAAAGGAATTGACCAATTGGCTGCTGTGCCACCCAAATAAGACAAGACGAATGCCAATTTCGTAGCATCAGTAGGGAACTGTTGTGGCTTACAAACGAAGTGTAATTGACATTGATTGATAAAAACATGGAATTTGTTACTATCTCCATGAAAACGTTCAGGTGCTGCTAAGGGCACAGCATTAGGAACATTAACAGTGACCTCAACTGGGGGAGGCAAAGTTGTATGTTTTGATGGCGCCCCTGTCTCTGAGGAGGTTTTAAACAAAGGCGTAAAAGCTGTGTTCCACTGAGATACCCTAAATTTATACCTGCTTAAATCCTGTTTTAAAGAGGTATTCTCCATCTTTAATCTCTCTAATTCCTCTTGCATATGTTGCAAGATGCCAGACACTGATTCATTATGAGCCAATTTCTCATTTAGGGCCTGCGCCATATCCGTGACGTCAATGCCCTCTATTTCTTCCCCGGTATTCATCGTCCACCAGAACTGAATTTTTTTTGTTTTTTTGTTTATTTAAGGCTTGTGCTTCTGTCAAAGCCCAGCTCACCTGAGTCCTTGTTCAGTTCTGATGGAGGTTGAAGACAATCCGACCCCACCCTGAAACTGCTTATTCCAGCACACTAGTTTTTAAAACAGTGCACTAAGAACAGAAGCTCAAGGGAAGGGGGGAAGTGGATAAAATAAAATAAAGAGACAACACCGTTCTTGCGTTTCCACTGTTGAAGTGCTGCACAAATCTGCGGCCCTCTCTGACTTCTGTAGAAACTGGTGCCTAATGAAACATAAACAAAGAACAGATAAGTACATCCTATTCCTAACTGGGTTCCTGACTATCCCTTTATTTATTAGAAATTTTCTTCTAAAAGTACCTCTTGGATCCTGGTCTCTAGTTTCCAGGTTTGGAATGTGTTACTGCTCTGGGATGTGCTTTCTATTAGTCTAAAGCTTCTAAAACATTAAACAAATACCGTTATCAGAATTACCAATATCAAACATTCATCTTAATATAACTAAAGCCTAAATTGCCAATAGCAGACTCACTTTTCCCATATTTCCAGAATCTTTTATAAAACAAATACTGTACTTTTATGTCAAAATACAGCATGTAATTTGTGCAAGTCCTTGATTTACTGTTTGCCTTGCTGTTAATGGTTTCCACGGTTCGATTCTTAAAAGTTCCATAAAAAAATGTTTGCTTCACAAAGTTCCGCAAAGTATTCTTGTAACAAAGAGTTTGAATCACAATGTTCGTGGAAGGTATCTTGTTTCAAATTGTCTATACACGAATCCAGAATTTGTTGTCAAAGTTCTTTCAGGTAATAAATGTTTTGCACTTACTTGTTGCTGGCAAGAGATACTGATCAGTCTAACCTTGTCTTCTTTCTCTTTTGCAGGTTGCTTGTAGGAGAGAGGCTGAGGCAAGGAGGAACCGGAAACCGGAAGAAGGAAGAGCCAGCAGCTGCGCCCATTGAAGCCAATGAAAGTCTGTAGAGAGCAGGAGTGCCAGCGCTGAGGGATCTGTCCTCAGGTAAGCGGGAGGTAGACGAGCACAAGCACTGGGTGAGGCTCGGGGGCTGCCTTTTATAGACAGGGCTGGGTGTGGTCCTCACATGCTGCACATGTTTTTGAAAGGTGTGCAGAGCTGGATGTGGTTTGAAGAGCTGGGTGTGGTCCTCACATGCTGCACATGTTCTTGAAAGGTGTGCAGAGTTTCAGTTATTATGCAAATGAGTTAAATTAACACATGGCCTAGAGAGGAGTGTTTTAAAGAAGCCTTGGTAAAAGCAAGGCCCAATGTGTAAACAAAACAGCACATTAAACAACATACACAGAAGCCTAGGGGGGGGGGGAGGTGAGATAACAAGAAAGGCTTTCAATAGTAAGTTTAAAAGGGAGCTATTACAGAACCCACTAGTGCAGTGAGAGGGGACATGCTCTTTGCTGTGCACAAACCCTAACACTCAGCCACCTCAAGCCCTGCACCTACAAGGACCATAGTCCAGGGCCATTGGAGTCCACCAGCTTCTAGGGCTGCAACATCGGCCAGCAGCAAGAGGACAGCCAGCCCACCCCCTGGGAAAAAAACTAAAAAAGGGAAGGGCCAGCGCGAGAGGCCAGAGATGGCAGCCCCCAAAGGCACTACCCTGGCACCGTCACCTGGCACATCCACAAAGGGAGGCAAGGGCCCCAGAGAATTGGCGAAGGAGGGCAAGGGCAGCAGGGCGGACATTTCTGGCAGCAGGCGAGCTGCCCAGGAGGGCCCCACCAGCCCCATTTCGGGTGTGAAGGAGGACACCCACGGGCCCAGGACTCCAGCACAGGAGGGCCCCGCAAGCGAAAGGTCGGATGGCGACTGAGCGGAAAATATTGGCCCGATCTGGTTCCCTGGGAACACATGTCAAGCACCGCTGAACAGGGCCCCGCCGTGACAAGCACCGCTGAACAGTGCCTCGCCGTGACAAGCACCGCCGAACTGGGCCCCGCCGTGACAAGCACCGCCGAACAGGGCCCCGCCGTGACAAGCACCGCCGAACAGGGCCCCGCCGCGACAAGCACAGCTGAACAGGGCCCCGCCGCGACAAGCACCGCTGAACAGGGCCCCGCCGTGACAAATCGGCTGAACAGGGCCCCGCCGTGACAAGCACCGCTGAACAAGGCCCTTCCTGTCAAGCACCGCTGATCTGGGCCCCGCCGTGACAAGCACCGCTGAACAGGGCCCTTCCTGTCAAGCACCGCTCCGCTGGGCCCTTCATCTCAAGCACCGCTCCGCTGGGCCCTTCCTGTCAAGCACCGCTCCGCTGGGCCCTTCATCTCAAGCACCGCTCCGCTGGGCCTTTCCTGTCAAGCACCGCTCCGCTAGGCCCTTCATCTTAAGCACCGCTCCGCTGGGCCCTTCCTGTCAAGCACCGCTCTGCTGGGCCCTTCCTGTCAAGCACAGCTCCGCTGCGCCCTTCCTGTCAAGCACCGCTCCGCTGGGCCCCTCCTGTCAAGCACCGCTCCGCTGGGCCCTTCATCTAAAGCACCGCTCCGCTGGGCCCTTCATCTCAAGCACCGCTCCGCTGGGCCCTTCCTCTCAAGCACCGCTCCGCTGGGCCCTTCATCTCAAGCACCGCTCCGCTGGGCCCTTCCTGTCAAGCACCGCTCCGCTGGGCCCTTCCTGTCAAGCACCGCTCCGCTGGGCCCTTCATCTCAAGCACCGCTCCGCTGGGCCCTTCATCTCAAGCACCACTCCGCTGGGCCCTTCCTGTCAAGCACCGCTCCGCTGGGCCCTTCATCTCAAGCATCGCTCCGCTGGGCCCTTCATCTCAAGCACCGCTCCGCTGGGCCCTTCCTCTCAAGCACCGCTCCGCTGGGCCCTTCATCTCAAGCACCGCTCCGCTGGGCCCTTCCTGTCAAGCACCGCTCCGCTGGGCCCTTCATCTCAAGCACCGCTCCGCTGGGCCCTTCCTGTCAAGCACCGCTCCGCTGGGCCCTTCCTGTCAAGGACCGCTCCGCTGGGCCCTTCCTGTCAAGCACCGCTCCGCTGGGCCCTTCCTGTCAAGCACCGCTCCGCTGGGCCCTTCCTGTCAAGCACCGCTCCGCTGGGCCCTTCATCTCAAGCACCGCTCCGCTGGGCCCTTCCTGTCAAGCACCGCTCCGCTGGGCCCTTGCTGTCAAGCTCCGCTCCGCTGGGCCCTTCATCTCAAGCACCGCTCCGCTGGGCCCTTCCTGTCAAGCACCGCTCCGCTGGGCCCTTCATCTCAAGCACCGCTCCGCTGGGCCCTTCCTGTCAAGCACCGCTCCGCTTGGCCCTTCCTGTCAAGCACCGCTCCGCTGGGCCCTTCCTGTCAAGCACCGCTCTGCTGGGCCCTTCATCTCAAGCACCGCTCCGCTGGGCCCTTCATCTCAAGCACCGCTCCGCTGGGCCCTTCCTGTCAAGCACCGCTCCGCTGGGCCCTTCCTGTCAAGCACCGCTCCGCTGGGCCCCTCATCTCAAGCATCGCTCCGCTGGGCCCTTCATCTCAAGCACCGCTCCGCTGGGCCCTTCCTCTCAAGCACCGCTCCGCTGGGCCCTTCATCTCAAGCACCGCTCCGCTGGGCCCTTCCTGTCAAGCACCGCTCCGCTGGGCCCTTCATCTCAAGCACCGCTCCGCTGGGCCCTTCCTGTCAAGCACCGCTCCGCTGGGCCCTTCCTGTCAAGGACCGCTCCGCTGGCCCTTCCTGTCAAGCACCGCTCCGCTGGGCCCTTCCTGTCAAGCACCGCTCCGCTGGGCCCTTCCTGTCAAGCACCGCTCCGCTGGGCCCTTCATCTCAAGCACCGCTCCGCTGGGCCCTTCCTGTCAAGCACCACTCCGCTGGGCCCTTACTGTCAAGCACCGCTCCGCTGGGCCCTTCATCTCAAGCACCGCTCCGCTGGGCCCTTCCTGTCAAGCACCGCTCCGCTGGGCCCTTCATCTCAAGCACCGCTCCGCTGGGCCCTTCCTGTCAAGCACCGCTCCGCTGGGCCCTTCCTGTCAAGCACCGCTCCGCCCTTCATCTCAAGCACCGCTCCGCTGGGCCCTTCCTGTCAAGCACCGCTCCGCTGGGCCCTTCCTGTCAAGCACCGCTCCGCTGGGCCCTTCATCTCAAGCACCGCTGGCCCATTGGCAGGGCCGGATCTGTGTCGGCCAGGGCTTCACAAAGCACTCTGGGCACCATGCCTCCTCCAGAACCAGTGGAGTCTGTAATCCACTTGATGGACTGTGGCTTTGCACTCCCCAGGATGGATCAGTGGGCAAGCCACCCACTGTAGAGACTTGAGAGACTGTGGCTTTGCACTCCCCAGGATGGTACAGTGGGCAACCCACCCACTGTAGAGACTTGTGAGACTGTGGCTTTGCACTCCCCAGGATGGTACAGTGGGCATGGAGGCCCCTCGTGGATCTGGCGTCGTGGACTCAACTGGCTGAGGTGCCCCCCTTCCATTCCTCCTGAGGTGCCTGTAGTTTTACTATCTGATGCCCCTGCAGTGTTCTCTCCAATGGAATCGGGTCTCGTGTGTGGGCTTTGCCCATGTGTTTAGGCCCATTGGCCCACGAACAATGGATGATAGCCAATATGGCCCGGACTTTTGACCTATGTATATATTGTTCATGTTGTAATATATTTTATTTATATATTTCATATTTCACTTAACTTCAATTATGCTATAATTTACTTAATTTTTAATGATCATTTTATTTTGTCTTTGCATTCTTCCGGGGGGGTTGAGGGGTGTCACTCTGACCTGTTGCTCTGCATTGATGTGTGTGTTGTAGTGGGTGAGGGTGGGGGTGGGTGTGTGGCGTATGTGTGTCCCCGTAATTTTTTGCCTCCCCTGTGTCGTAGGTGCAGTACTCACCGTTGTCTTCTGCGCCGGCGTTCGTGCTCCTGGTAGAGGAGCAGGTAGACAATAGCTGGTAGGATGTGTAGTTCGGGTTCCATGCTGTCCAGATTCCTCGTGGAGTGTGTAGAGGTGAGCGTTTTCCCGTTCGAAGTCTGTTTCCGCCGTGTTTTTATCGGCGGGGCTCCCGCCCCGGAAAAGGTGGCGGATTGGTGAGTTGTGATAGGGTGGGCAGTACATTGTCTGCCGCCTGTCTGTTGGCGGTGACCGCCGCGCTGCTTGTCTGTACCGCCGTGGCAGTCGGAGTGTTAAAGTGGCAGGCTGTGTTGGCGGTTCCCGCCAGGGTCGGAATTCCATTTTTTTGGCCGCCTGCCTGTTTGCGGGTTGGCCGCCGCTTTTACACCGACCGCCAGGGTTGGAATGACCCCCATAGAGTACTGAAATATCACAATACATACAGTAGGTAGCTATTGCTATATATCAAGGTTACCCAATCTTTGAACATCTATAGAACTGTCTTCTTAGTGGCAGCTTCTGGGACAGTGAGGGCTGTCTGAGACACACATTTATGTGAAACAAGACATTGGCAGGTAGGGTGATAAAAGAAACAACATTCTTTGAAAGCCAGCAATGCAGGCATGGGTACAATGAGTTTGTTACCAGCAACATATGCGTACACTTACTAATTATGGTGTGACAGTCAAGTGTATATGCTGTGCAGTAAAGACACAGACATCAGACCTTTTCATCACACCTATTGGTAAAATACACCAAACCTGATCTCCGTTTGTCAATAATTCACATTTTCCCTGGCCTCAAATATGTGCATAGTGAGACATGTAAAACCCACTGCAGAGTTCCATGAATGTTGACTTACTAAGCTCTGTCCTCTGTTTGATGTCAGAAACTATAGCGTAACAATAGCCCCCACAGTCCCCACGGTGTATAGAGAGCCCCGAGCTCCAGGGGACCCCCACCGGCACTGTGCGAGAGTTCCTGACTTGTTCCAGAGCTTGGGGAGGGGGCCTTCATGTATTTTGCAGAGGGAGGCCTCAAGTTTTGTTACGCCACTGGTCAGAAACCAACTCAAATAGCTATGCAGGCAGGGTAAATAGTATCAAAAGTGATGGCAGTTAAAAGAAGGATTGAGACACAGGACTGGCAATGGTGTCAATTAAACTGTGAGTATGTACATATTTGAGGCCAATACACTATTTGGCAAAAGCGTTGTATGAACATATGCATACTATGTACAATGAAAGCAGTCATAAGCTATTTGTATTATTCCACTAGTAATGTTTGACGGCTGTGTCTTATCTTCCCAAGGTATTGACAGTTCTATTTTTCGTTTCAGTTTATAGTTATGCATAGATTAGGCTGATGTCTCTGCATACCAAATGTAGAGCTATGTTTGGCCAATTTAATCCTAAATGCACTTATAAAGGTACTAGTAGTAGTAGCAGTACTTTGCAATCATATTCTTAGGTGTACAGGCATACTTCTGCAAAAACTTATAACTGTTTTCTTAATTGACAGAACTTCTTGCTGTGGGTGTTTTCTTTGAGTTGTAGAACATACACAGCACAAGTTGCTAGCATTCGCATGCATGTCATGCCTTGCACTTTGTCCTATTTAGGACAGGACGAAATTGCTTCATGTGTTCCATGTGTCATAAGAGTACCACTACAATTATGTGTAACGTTTTTATTTTAGATTTGCCTGCACGACTGATATGTCTTCGTGTACAAACTCGCACTTGAAACTTGCTAAATTATTCTGGTGGTCATCTCACTAACCCATGCATAAATTACTCAAAAAATCCAAACGTAATATAACAAACATGCAGTAGGCCAAAAACAACAATTGCGATTTATACAAGATTATACTCGCATAAAAAAACATATACGCGCGGACGCCGTCTAAAATGGTCGTTCGGATTCGTCCTTAGAGATGAGCAGCTGAATATTTCCTTTTCTAACAATGAAATCGCCGTTGGGAAATACCCGTCACAAACCTCTGCCTCTGAAACATGAAGGTTTCCCGATTGCTCCGATAAAATTGTACAGTGGTTTGATGCTGTGACGTGCTGATTTTCCCATGGCTCGGTATGCAGACGTTCAGCTAAAAGAGCGTCTGTAAGGAAAGCTGTGCGCATGACTAGATGTGCCGGACTCCAAGGATCCTACTATCTGTGGCAGCAATTGCTTTGCTGCCACATGCTGTTTCACTGTAATGATCTACAACTGCAGACTGATTTTCGTTTTCCCGGCAGAATTCAGATACTTATCATCATCTCTGCGTAAATAAAACTTGGGTAGTATACCCGCTAGATCAATTTTGAAACAATAGCAGAACCTTGCATTAATTTAAATTATTAATTCAACACTGTATTTTCTCAGAGTATGTTTATATTGCATACATTGCAAATACATACCAAAGCTATCCCTCCAGCTGTTTCTCTCCATCCAAAGCATTCGTTTTTACTTGCCTTCCCTTTCAGAATAATTACTTTCTTCTTGTGAGTTGACTTAACTGGATGATTACATACATATCAAACTTTTGAAGTAGCTTGGCAGGGGTCAAAACTGATTTTGCCAAAAAAATCTTGATTTTTTAAGCTTCAGTATGATCATATTTTACCTTCCAGCTGTGTATATTTAAAGGAAGCTGATGAAAGTTCATTAACATTTTATGTGTTATTTAAATATAGAACTCCAGGCCCATTTTCCCAGACTTCGTGAGTGCAGGGATGCCATTTTACGTGTGTACTGGACATAGGTGTCCTTCTAAATAATGTTAACTCCGAACATAGGCATGTTTGGTATCAAACATGTTGGAATCATACCCCAAGGCTTTTGCAGCACTGGTTGTATGATTCTATGTACTCTGGGGGGTATCTAGAGGACTTCCCAATATTACCATTACAGCCTTCTGAAAGATTCCAGGCAGGCCAAGCTGCTGTCACCTCCCAGACAGGTTTCTGCCCTCCTGTTGCTATAAATGCTTGAGCCCAGGAAGGCAGAACAAAGGATTTCCTTTGGGAGAGGGGGGTAATACCCTCTCCCTTTAGAAATAGGTGTTACATGACTTGGGAGGGGTAGCCTCCCTAAGCTACCAGTATGCTTTGAAGGGCACATTTGGTGCCCTCCTTGCATAAACAAAGGATTTCCTTTGGGAGAGGGGTGTTAAACCGTCTCCCTTAGGAAATAGGTGTTACAGGCTTGGCAGGGATAGCCTCCCCCAAGCCACTTGAAATGCTTTGAAGGGCACATTTAGTGCCCTCCTTGCATGAACCAGTCTACACCGGTTCTGGGACCCCCAGTCCCTGCTCTGGCGCGAAACTGGACAAAAGAAAGAGGAGTGACCACTCCCCTGTCCATCACCACCCCAGGGGTGGTGCTCAGAGCTCCTCCAGAGAGTCCCTGGGTTTTGCCATCTTGGATTGAAGGTTGGCAGGGAACTCTGGGAGCATCTGAGTGGCCAGTGCCAGCATATGACGTCAGAGCCCTCCCCTGATATGTGCTTACCTGGTTAGGTGACCAATCCCCCTTTCAGGGCTAATTAGGGTCTCTCCTTTGGGTGGTTCCTCAGATTCGGATTGCAAGACTCCAGCAGGAATACCCTCACTGAAGAAACTGTATCTGGACTCTTCAGGACCCTACAAGCCGCAACAAAGAAGCAAGACTGTCTCCAACATTGTATCTCTGGCCCCTTCCAGCAACTGCAACATTTTACGTTGTGCATCCTTTGAGGACAGCCAGTCTTCAGCCTGCATCAGAAGAAAGAAGGAATCTCCTTTGGAGAGGAGGAGTCACTCCCCTGCTTCTGCAGGCACCAACGGCAACAACGAGCGGCTGCTTAGGTCCCCTCTCCTGCTGAGCTGCGTGGATCCTGCAACATGGGTGAATGGACTGAAGTGGTCCCGACTGTCCTCTCTTCCAACTGTCCAACTCTGGTGGAGGTAAGACCATGCCTTCCCACGCAAGACAGTACCCCCGTGCACCGCATCCTTTGCAACTGCCAAGGCTTGTTGGCGTCCTTCCTCCAAGATCTTCGTGCATCTTGAAGCTCAAGCCCCCAGTACTCTATCCTGCGACGCACAGCTCCCTCAGTCGTTCTCCGGCGGCGTGGGAGCCTTTCTCGTAGTGCTGCATGGGCCTCTTCTGCAACTTTCATGTCCCCGTCCTGTGGGATTCCTGTGAGTGCTGCCAGGTCTTCTGTGGGCTCTCTGTGTTGCTGAGGGCCCCCTCTGACACAGCCTCCTGGGTGGAGTCCACCTGGTCCTTCCTGGTCTCCAGCAGCGCCATTTTCTGTAAACCGCGAGCTTTGCGTGTGCCAAGGCTTGTTGCCGGACTTTGAGGACACACCAGGCCAGCCTCCTACACCCCACATTTGGCACACTGGTGCCCCCATGTAAGTCCCTAGTACATGGTACCCAGGTACCCAGGGCATTGGGGCTGCAGGGGTCCCCCATGGGCTGCAGCATGTATTAAGCTGCCCATGGAGAGCCCATACAAAGTGTTTCTGAAGGCTTGCTATTGCAGCCTGCCTGAAAGGGTGCATGCACCCTTTTCACTATAGGTCACTGTAAGTTGCCCCTATGGTAGGCCGTCCGAGCCCAGAGGACAAGGTGCAGGTACCTGTGTGTGAGGGCACCCCCTGCAGGAGCAGAGGTGCCCCCACAAATTCCAGCTCTGTTTTTATGGACTTTGTGAGTGCGGGGACGCCATTTTACTTGTGTACCGGACATAGGTCACTACCTATGTCCAGCTACATAATGGTAACTCCGAACCTAGGCATGTTTGTTATCAAACATGTCGGAATCATACCCCAGTACTGTTGCCAGTATTGGAAGTATGATTTCATGCACTCTGGGGGCTCCTTAGAGGATACCAGCATTGCTCCTGCCAGCTTTCTGGGGTTTTCCGGGCAGCCCAAGCTGCTGCCACCCCTCAGACCGGTTTCTGCCCTCCTGCTGCTTGATCAGCTTAAGCCCAGGAAGGCAGAACAAAGGATTTCCTTTGGGAGAGGGGGGTAATACCATCTCCCTTTAGAAATAGTTGTTACATGGCTTGGGAGGGGTAGCCTCCCTAAGCTACTAGTATGCTTTGAAGGGCACATTTGGTGCCCTCCTTGCACAAACCAGTCTGCATCAGTTCAGGGACCTCTGGTCCCTGTCCAGCGTGAAACTGAACAATAGAAAAGGGAGTGACTACTCCCCTGTCCATCACCACCCCAGGGGTGGTTCCCAGACTCCTTCAGAGGGTCTCTTGATTCTGCCATCTTGAATCCAAGGTGGGCAGAGGCATCTGGGAGCATCTGAGTGGCCAGGTCAGGCAGGTGACGTCAGAGTCCCCTCCTGTTAGGCGGTCAGCTGGCTAGGTGACCAGTCCCCCTTTGAGGGCTATCCAGGGTGTCTGTCTTGGGTGGATCCTCGGATTCAGATTGCAAGATTCCAGCAGGACTCCTGTGCAACCTCTGCTTCGACTTCTTGCCATGGAAAAAGTGACTGGACCCTCCAGGAACTGACAATCTGCATCCACAACGAAGAGACTGCTTACAACATTGTTTCCACGGCTCCTTTCAGCTTTTGCAACATTTCTCCGGCTGTGCATTCTCTGAGGGCAGCAAGTCTTCAATCTGTACGAGAAGGAATCTCCCTTGGAGTGAAGGAGTCAGTCCCCTGCATCTGCAGGCACCAACTGCAATGACGACTGGCTGCGTGGATCTCACCTCATCCTGAGCTGCGTGGATCCTGCATCATAGGTGGTGGTCCAGAGTAGTCCTCTTGGTCCTCTCTGCCAGCTGTCCAGCTTTGGTGGAGGTAAGCCCTTGCCTTCCCACGCAGGACCGTACCCCTGTGCACCGTGTCTCTTGCAGCTACCAAGGCTTGTTGGCATCTCTTCCAAGGGGTCTTCAGGCTCCGTTTAGCCCGAGCCCCCAGCACTCTTCCCTGCGATGAACCGCCCTCTGCGTGCTTCTCCTGCGGTGTGGTGCCCTTCTTCAGTTGTCCTGTGTGGGCTCCTCTGCGAGTCCTGCGCCCTCTTTCAGTGTGTCTCCTGTGGGGGGCTGCCTCTTCTTCTTTGGACTCTCTGCCTTGCTGAAGACTTTCAACCCCCCCCCACCCCCTTCCCACTGTGGCTTGAGTCCTCCTGGCCCTTGCTGGTCCCCGGCAGCTCCACTTTTCCTCTACCACGATTCTTGCCTTTGCCAAGGCTTGTTGGTGGCTTTTCCACGCTACAGACAAACTGCAATCCTCTATCCGGTGTGGGACGTGGACTGCATCCTCCAGGAACTCTTCACCGGCTCTTGAGCTGCATTACTGACCGTCTTCATCCTACCGTCGACCAACTCCTGCAACCACATACAGGTGTATAGTGGCTCCTGCCACCACTGGACACTCCTGCGACTTCTCGACTTGGTCCTTTTTTTCAGGTCTTCCTCTTCAGGAATCCACTGCTGGTGTCTTGAAGTCTTGTCTGGGTGTTGCATTATCTTCATTTTCAGTTTTTTGGTATTTTGTGGAAAATACAGTAATTTACTCCTTTCTTCCTGGTCACTGGGGGGGCACTGTGGTATTTACCTTTAGGGTTTCCTAGTTCCTCCAGCCCCCCTACAAAGATTCCACTTAACTAGGTGGTGGTCCTGCATTTGCATTCCATTTTTTTAGGTTATGGTTTGGGCTCCCCGTAGGGTCACTATTACAATTGCACTGTTTTCTATTATGCCTATTTCTGACTACTAGTGTACATATTTAGTGTATTATTTTGCCCATCTAGTATTTTTGGTAATTGTATCACCAAAATAAATTACCTTTATTTTTGTAACACTGAGTATTTTCTTTCATGTGTGGAAGTACTGTGTGACTACAGTGGTATTGCATGAGCTTTGCATGTCTCCTAGATAAGCCTTGGCTGCTCATCCACAGCTACCTCTAGGCAGCCCTGGCTTCTAGACACTGCCTACACTTCACTAATAAGGGATAACTGGACCTGGTACCCGGTATAAGGTGTAAGTACCATAGGTACCCACCACACACCAGGCCAGCTTCCTACACTCTTCAGCGCAGTGAAGTAAGGGGATAGGTTTGTGTCTGGCTGCAAGTACATTCAGGCTTTACTGAGGGCAGGTAATGCTGAAGTTACCCCCCTGAAGAGGCTTCACGGACCCCCAGGGGTCACCGGTTCACAGGTTGGGAACCACTATCCTAGCACATAACGGACCACTAACTGCCTGTTGAAGAATGACGTTGCATCTGTCATAGTGAATGCGCTAGGCGTGTTGTGGAGGAATCTGTTAATATATATTTGGAAGTCTATTAAACAGGAAGTATGCACAGTTCAGTGCCCCAAAGGCATTTTGCTAACACCCAGAGAACCTTCTATACTGGAGGGAGAATGGAAGGATTTGATAAAAATGTGTTTCCCGCCAGTAAGAGGAGATACATTTTTTGAGGACCAGAAGGAGACTATTTTGAAACATTGCTTTGGAGCAGATGGTCTTCCTCCTATAAATATTTTGCCCGATAATGGGCAGTAAGGCAGAGGAAGGAAGGCTCCATCGGCAAGTCGGAATGGCTCTTTGGGAAGAACTTTAATATGTTAAAAACAATCCCAAGGGATTATTTTGTAAGCAACAACACCTGTCAAGAAAGTTGACAGGAGCCATAACTATTTTTGTCATTCCTGGTTTGCCCCTTAAGCCCACTGAGCTGTGCATGCAGACTGTGGGGAGAACTGGCAGTGGTCTCACTGCCTTCCAGTGGGTGTAATTCACAATGACGGACCAGTCTGGAGACTTTCTGTCAAAGCCCAGCTCACCTGAGTCCTTGTTCAGTTCTGATGGAGGTTGAAGACAATCCGACCCCACCCTGAAACTGCTTGTTCCAGCACACTAGTTTTTAAAACAGTGCACTAAGAACAGAAGCTCAAGGGAAGGGGGGAAGTGGATAAAATAAAATAAAGAGACAACACCGTTCTTGCGTTTCCACTGTTGAAGTGCTGCACAAATCTGCGGCCCTCTCTGACTTCTGTAGAAACTGGTGCCTAATGAAACATAAACAAAGAACAGATAAGTACAACCTATTCCTAACTGGGTTCCTGACTATCCCTTTATTTATTAGAAATTTTCTTCTAAAAGTACCTCTTGGATCCTGGTCTCTAGTTTCCAGGTTTGGAATGTGTTACTCCTCTGGGATGTGCTTTCTATTACTCTAAAGCTTCTAAAACATGAAACAAATATCGTTATCAGAATTACTAATATCAAACATTCATCTTAATATAACTAAAGCCTAAATTCCCAATAGCAGACTCACTTTTCCCATATTTCCAGAATCTTTTATAAAACAAATACTGTACTTTTACGTCAAAATACAGCATGTAATTTGTGCAAGTCCTTGATTTACTGTTTGCCTTGCTGTTAATGGTTTCCACAGTTCGATTCTTAAAAGTTCCATAAAAAATGTTTGCTTCACAAACTTCCGCAAAGTATTCTTGTAACAAAGAGTTTGAATCACAATGTTCGTGGAAGGTATCTTGTTTCCAGAAATTGTTGTCAAAGTTCTTTCAGGTAATAAAAGTTTTGCACTTACTTGTTGCTGGCAAGAGATACTGATCAGTCTAACCTTGTCTTCTTTCTCTTTTGCAGGTTGCTTGTAGGAGAGAGGCTGAGGCAAGGAGGAACCGGAAACCGGAAGAAGGAAGAACCAGCAGCTGCGCCCATTGAAGCCAATGAAAGTCTGTAGAGAGCAGGAGTGCCAGCGCCAAGGGATCTGTCCTCAGGTAAGCGGGAGGTAGACGAGCACAAGCACTGGGTGAGGCTCGGGGGCTGCCTTTTATAGACAGGGCTGGGTGTGGTCCTCACATGCTGCACATGTTCTTGAAAGGTGTGCAGAGCTGGGTGTGATTTGAAGAGCTGGGTGTGGTCCTCACATGCTCCACATGTTCTTGAAAGGTGTGCAGAGTTTCAGTTATTATGCAAATGAGTTAAATTAACACATGGCCTAGAGAGGAGTGTTTTAAAGAAGCCTTGGTAAAAGCAAGGCCCAATGTGTAAACAAAACAGCACATTAAACAAAATACACAGAAGCCTAGGGGGGGGAGGGGGAAGGTGAGATAACAAGAAAGGCTTTCAATAGTAAGTTTAAAAGGGAGCTATTACAGAACCCACTAGTGCAGTGAGAGGGGACATGCTCTTTGCTGTGCACAAACCCTAACAGTTGCCCCCCTCAAAGGCCCTCCTACAGGACGGGGTTTTCCTGGATTTTTTAAATAAAACCGTCTAATCAGCTGTGGGGCATGTACATATGATGCTGGTTCCCATGAATTCTCAGATTCATCATATCCTTTCCATTCTACTAAATAAAACAGACGTCCACTAATTATTTTTGAGTCTTTTATGCTTTTCACTTCATATTCTAGATTTCCCTTAATTGGTATGGGTGGAGGTGGTGGTTCAGGTCGGGTTTTTGGATTGTACGGCTTAAGCAAGGACACATGGAATGTAGTATGTACTGGATATTCTTTTGGTAAATCTAATTTTACTGTTACCGGGTTTACTATGGCAGTTATACTAAAGGGTCCAATGAAACGTGGTTGCAGCTTTCGGGATCCCTCTATGTTTAGGTTCTTTGTGGAGAGCCATACCTTGTCACCGATTTTATACATTGGGGCCTCAGATCTGTGTTTGTCTGCTTGTCTTTTCATGCTTTCCTTGTACTTTAATAAATGTTTCCTGGCTTTGTCTTGTATGTCACCTAACCTCGTTAGTCTATCCGTTACTGTAGGTAACAGAGAATCTTCTAACAAAATGGGTATAGCTCTTGGATGATACCCCTGCAAGAAATAGAATGGTGAGCAAAGTAGAGCTGAATGCTCAGTATTATTATAAACAAACTCCGCTACAGGGAGAGCTTCCAACCATTCACTAGAATAATCAGCCAATAAACAACGTAGCGTTTGAAGTAAGGTTTGGTTCAGTCGTTCAGTCTGTCCATCTGTCTCTGGGTGGAAAGCAGTGGATAATGCCACATCTATTTTCAGTTTTTTACATAATTTTTTCCAAAATTTAGAGTTGAACTGGCTCCCTCGGTCTGACACCACTTTGCTTGGCAAACCATGTAAACGCACAATTTCCCTTATAAAAATATCGGCAAATTCTGCCGCCGTGGGTAATTTCCGTAATGGTACAAAATGTGCCATTTTCGATAAAAAATCCACTATAACCAACACTGTTGTGAAAGATTTTACAGGTGGTAAACCTACAATAAAGTCTACGCTCACAGTGTGCCAAGGTTGCTTGGGTGTTGGTATTGGTATTAACAAGCCGTCAGGGGCCTTATGAGAAGATTTATGTCTTGCACAAATTGGACAGGTAGTGACAAATTGCTTAATGTCCTTTCTTATAGTGTCCCACCAAAAGTGTTTTTGCACATTTTCCAGGGTTTTTACCCAACCAGGATGACCTGCTAACGGTGAGGCGTGATGCCAAATTATCACCTGTGTTTGTAATTCAGAGGGGGGCACTAACAGCATGTTGTCGTGATACAATAAACCTCGTTGTATTGTGTTAAGGGAATCCTTTAACCAATCCTGAGGTGCTATTTGCATGTGTGCATTATATAGATCTGTGATGAAATCCTTCTGTTGTACTGGTGCCAAAAACTTTTGGGGAGGAATAATGGGTTCTCCTATTTTATCTTGTTTCATGTCTGAAGTATGTCCATATTTAGATAACACATCAGATTGAATTTGTTCTGCACCTGGTCTATAGGTTATTACAAAGTCAAATGTGCTAAAAAAATTTAACCAGCGCATCTGACGTGGTGTTAGTGCTTTAAGTGATCCAAAAAACTGTAGGTTCCTATGGTCAGAAAAGATTGTAACTGGGTACTTGGCTCCCATTAAATGGTGCCTCCATTCTGAAAAGGCTACTTTGATAGCTAGTAGTTCCCTTTCAGCCACAGTGTAATTTTGTTCAGCTGGTAATAACTTTTTGGAATAGAAGGCTATAGGATGTAACTGGCCATCTACTGCATCTTGTTGAGAGAGAACTCCTCCTAAAGCTACTTGTGAAGCATCCGCTTCAACAAAAAAAGGCAAGTCAGGATCAGGATGTTTCAGAATTGGGCCTGAAGTGAACTTTTGTTTTAGGAGTTGAAAGGCGTGTGCCGCCTCATCAGTCCAAAGAAATCGTTGCCCTTTCCGCAACAAGGTAGTTATTGGGGCCGCAATGTCTGCAAAATGTGCAATAAACCTCCTATAAAAATTGGCGAAACCCAGAAATTTCTGAATATCTTTTTGCAGAGGATGGTTCTGGCCAATCAGCAATAGCACTGATTTTCTTTACATCCATAGTTATTCCTTGGGGTGACAGGCAGTATCCTAAAAAGTCCACCTTGCTGACATTAAAAGTACACTTTTCTAACTTAGCAAAAAGATGATTTTCTTTTAACTTTGATAATACTGCACGAACATGTTGGGTATGTTCTTCTGAGTTCTTAGAGTAAATGAGGATGTCGTCTATGTATACTATGACACAAACGTCCAGGAATTTGTGTAGGACCTCATTTATAAAGAACTGAAAGGCCGCAGGGGCATTACATAACCCAAAGGGCATTACTGTGTGCTCAAATAAACCAAACTTTGTCTTGAAAGCTGTCTTCCACTCATCCCCCTCTTTTACTCGGACCAGGTGGTAAGCTCCCCGCAGATCTAGTTTAGTGTATACAGTAGAATGTCTTAATTGATCCAACAACACAGGTATTAGAGGAAGAGGATATTTATTCTTTATTGTAGCCTTATTTAGTCCTCTATAATCGATACACGCGCGCAGGGATTTATCCGGCTTCGGGATAAAAAAGAGTGGAGATGACACCGGAGATGTGGAATGACGGATGAACCCAGACTGTAGTAGGTCATCTAGGTAGGTTCTTAAGTATTTGGTTTCTTCGTCAGTCAAAGCATATACTCTGTTATTAGGTAAAGGGGCCCCTGGGATAAGATCTATACGACAGTCATAAGACCTATGTGGGGGCAGCACACTAGCCTTTACTGGATCAAAGACGTCTTTAAAGTCAGAATATTCAGGAAGGAGACTTGGTTCATCTTGTATAACACTAGCACAGTGTAATACTGTGCTCTGTTCTGTACCTGCTTCTTGATAGCAATTGGTTCTACAGAAAGAGGAATCCAAAGTAACATTTCTATTCACCCAATCAATTTTTGGGTTATGAGTTGTTAACCAGGGTACCCCGAGAATCAAACCAAAATTAGGAGTATCTATCAGATCAAAGCTAATCACCTCCGTGTGCCCGTTCTGACAGACCATAACAAGTGGACTTGTTTGTTTTGTGATTAATCCAGAGGTCAATTCTGACCCATCCACTGCACATACTGCTTCTGGACAAGGCTTTAGGCACATAGGAAGTCCTAAGTTTTCAGCTAACTTATTATCCACAAAATTTCCTGTCGCGCCTGAGTCCAGTAGGACAGGGAGAGAATGCCTCACTTGGGTAGTAACAATTAAAACGACCTGAATTATGAAATGTCTAGGTATGTGCGGTACCATGAAGGCTGCAGCATTAGAGGTTTGATTAAGATGTTTTCTCGAACAAGTAACCTCTCCCCTTGTCGAGCTTAATCGTTTCCCGATTCAGTTGAGGAGGTGGAGGAAACAGCACCCTTTCGTGGATTTTTAGGCTTTACTGGACATTCTCTGGCAAAGTGACCTGCCCTTCCACAATATAAACATAATTGAAGTTTTCTCCTTCTTTCTTTTTCCTCTGATGTGAGTGGACCTCTGAGTGTCCCTATTTGCATAGGCTCCGGTTCAGGGAGTTTATTATCTGGGTCTTTCTTCTCGTGTCTAATAAAAGTTAACCGTGATTCCAGTTTGTATTTATCTCCCTTTCTTTCTCCTAGTCTATGTTCTAATTTCACAACTAAATCTACAAAGTCCGAATAGTCTTCTGGCAAAGCAACTATATGAGCCAGCGCGTCTTTTAACTCGTCTCTCAAACCTTTATAGAAAAGGGAGACACGCTTTTCTTCTGGCCACTGTGTCTCGGTGAGTAAACGATTAAAACTAGTGAGATAGGTCAATAAATCCTTGTTACCTTGTTTAAGATTTAAAAGCTCATTATCACTTGCCTGCATGAAAGTGTGTTTTGCAAAAAGGCTGGTCATGGTACGTTTAAATTGATTCCAATTATGGAGGATGGGATCATCTCTCTCCACGAAAGGATTTGACCAATTGGCTGCTGTGCCACCCAAATAAGACAAGACGAATGCCACTTTCGTAGCATCAGTAGGGAACTGTTGTGGCTTACAAACGAAGTGTAATTGACATTGATTGATAAAAACATGGAATTTGTTACTATCTCCATGAAAACGTTAAGGTGCTGCTAAGGGCACAGCATTAGGAACATTAACAGTGACTTCAACTGGGGGAGGCAAAGTTGTATGTTTTGATGGCGCCCCTGTCTCTGAGGAGGTTTTAAACAAAGGCGTAAAAGCTGTGTTCCACTGAGATACCCTAAATTTATACCTGCTTAAATCCTGTTTTAAAGAGGTATTCTCCATCTTTAATCTCTCTATTTCCTCTTGCATATGTTGCAAGATGCCAGACACTGATTCATTATGAGCCAAGTCCTCATTTAGGGCCTGCGCCATATCCGTGACGTCAATGCCCTCTATTTCTTCCCCGATATTCATCGTCCACCAGAACTGATTTTTTTTTTAAGGCTTGTGCTTCTGTCAAAGCCCAGCTCACCTGAGTCCTTGTTCAGTTCTGATGTGAAGACAATCCGACCCCACCCTGAAACTGCTTGTTCCAGCACACTAGTTTTTAAAACAGTGCACTAAGAACAGAAGCTCAAGGGAAGGGGGGAAGTGGATAAAATAAAATAAAGAGACAACACCGTTCTTGCGTTTCCACTGTTGAAGTGCTGCACAAATCTGCGGCCCTCTCTGACTTCTGTAGAAACTGGTGCCTAATGAAACATAAACAAAGAACAGATAAGTACAACCTATTCCTAACTGGGTTCCTGACTATCCCTTTATTTATTAGAAATGTTCTTCTAATAGTACCTCTTGGATCCTGGTCTCTAGTTTCCAGGTTTGGAATGTGTTACTGCTCTGGGATGTGCTTTCTATTACTCTAAAGCTTCTAAAACATGAAACAAATATCGTTATCAGAATTACTAATATCAAACATTCATCTTAATATAACTAAAGCCTAAATTCCCAATAGCAGACTCACTTTTCCCATATTTCCAGAATCTTTTATAAAACAAATACTGTACTTTTACGTCAAAATACAGCATGTAATTTGTGCAAGTCCTTGATTTACTGTTTGCCTTGCTGTTAATGGTTTCCACGGTTCGATTCTTAAAAGTTCCATAAAAATTTTTTGCTTCACAAAGTTCCGCAAAGTATTCTTGTAACAAAGAGTTTGAATCACAATGTTCATGGAAGGTATCTTGTTTCCAGAAATTGTTGTCAAAGTTCTTTCAGGTAATAAAAGTTTTGCACTTACTTGTTGCTGGCAAGAGATACTGATCAGTCTAACCTTGTCTTCTTTCTCTTTTGCAGGTTGCTTGTAGGAGAGAGGCTGAGGCAAGGAGGAACCGGAAACCGGAAGAAGGAAGAACCAGCAGCTGCGCCCATTGAAGCCAATGAAAGTCTGTAGAGAGCAGGAGTGCCAGCGCCGAGGGATCTGTCCTCAGGTAAGCGGGAGGTAGACGAGCACAAGCACTGGGGGAGGCTCGGGGGCTGCCTTTTATAGACAGGGCTGGGTGTGGTCCTCCCATGCTGCACATGTTCTTGAAAGGTGTGCAGAGCTGGGTGTGGTTTGAAGAGCTGGGTGTGGTCCTCACATGCTGCACATGTTCTTGAAAGGTGTGCAGAGTTTCAGTTATTATGCAAATGAGTTAAATTAACACATGGCCTAGAGAGGAGTGTTTTAAAGAAGCCTTGGAAAAAGCAAGGCCAAATGTGTAAACAAAACAGCACATTAAACAACATACACAGAAGCCTAGGGGGGGGAAGGTGAGATAACAAGAAAGGCTTTCAATAGTAAGTTTAAAAGGGAGCTATTACAGAACCCACTATTGCAGTGAGAGGGGACATGCTCTTTGCTGTGCACAAACCCTAACACTTTCAGAGCCTCCTGGGATGCAGCAGTGCGGACGTAGGAACTCTGATCCCCACTTTTCTTGAAGACAGCTCCATACTTATTTATAGTAACCTAGACCTTAGTAAATGCAAGGTAATTATAGTGAATATTAAAATCATGTTGGCACAAGCAAATATTAAAAATGTAAACAAATATGAAATATCTAACTTTTTATCAGGACCTAACAAGAGGTTTCAATTCAATTTCTACCAGTGTGGCAGAAATGTACCTGTGCCCTTCTACATCTCATGTCAGTAATGTTGAGGCATCTTTTATTGATTTAGTGTTTGTGGTTGGTGGGCAGGGTGCTCAGATGACAACTATATTGTTTCCTGGAAAGTGTGAAACCTTCTGAAGGTACTAAAAAACAGGAGTATTTATATACCTTTTTCCCTAAAAGCATGAGAGCTATCTTTGTTCCTTCTCTCACAATATATCAGGCCGCAGAGTGAGAAGTGATCCTTTCACGAGGCCCTTGAGCTACGGACTGTGCATCTGGATCATCAGAAATGCAGGGTTTCCTGTGATATTTCTTCGTGCGAGATTCAAAAGTTGCGAAACCGTGCTTTTCTGTCTATTTAAATGCAAAGTCGTGTTGCATGTGCCTTAGTATTTAAAAATAAATGAGGCTCTCCAAGCAACGATCCAGTGTAGAACTTATTTATTAAGCACCAAAAATAGGAGACCACAATCAGCATGACAAGAGCATCGGTGAGACAGAGTAAACTGTCTTAACCGATGTCACACTTACATATATCACCTCTTACACTCCTCATACATTCATCTCCAAAACACAGCAACACCCCATCTAACACTCAAATTCCACTTAGCAGCACTAACTCACATACAAATCCCTCATCAAAAACAACTACACCAATATCCCCTCTCATTATTCCACAAAAACAATACCCACCACAAACATCAAAGCAACACAAACTTACATTACACTCATCGTCATACCCACTCCCACCCCCAGGACTACACAAAGGATATAAATTCCATCCTATCTCCACCCCTACCCCCCACTCTTCACAAACACCTACCACAAGCACCCCATCCCAGCAACATTCATTCACTCGCCTCTCCTCCATTGCACAATTTAGAGCCTTACATCATGATCCACATGCTCCTCCACCACCCCTAACCCATACTCTATCCACACTAAACAAACGCAAACAAAATAAAAAACATGCTACTCATAGCAATCTCGCATCCCCTTGTCTGTTACATAATAAAACTACTCTACAAAAAACACTACACTCCTCAAGGCTCTCTCAGCCACCAAGTCCACCACCCACACACACAGACCCAACAAAATGCCTCCTTAACCTGCTGGAAGAGGAACACTATATTGAAAAGCAAGACTATTGTGAGCCTCAAACAGTTATCACAACTAGCAACACTCCTGCTTCAAGCTCACATTACACTACTTACCCTTCTACTAAACAAAACAACACTACCACTAACACACCTTATCTAAACTGCCAGCTCATAAATGCTCGATCACTCTAAAAAAACAAGCACCACATCTACGACCTGCTCACAGTCACACAACCTGACTTACTATTCATTACGGAATCCTGGTTGGGAGATGACATGGCACCAGTGTTGCACGAAGCCCTTCCTCCGGGCTATCAAAACATCACACAAAACCGTATAGGCAAGAGAGGAGGTGGACTAGCTATTATATTCAAACAGGCAATAAACCTCAGTAAAACAGACAACATTTCCATACAAGGTTGTGAAGCCCTCCTTACCAGATGCCACCCTACTCCAACTTCCTCCTGTAACTTTCTCCTCCTTTACAGACCTCCACCTAACAACTCCACTTTCCCAGATGCTTTTCTTGACACAGTCTCAAACCTTATTACACTATACTCCAATCTATGCATTCTTGGGGATCTAAACATTTGGTTTGACAAACCCAATATGCCCCATCCAAAAGCTATCACCACTGGCCTACTCGCATTGAACCTACATCAGATTGTACACAATCCCACACACATCGCTGGTCACATCCTAGATGTCATTTTTGCTAAGCCTGAACTTGTTACTATTCATAGCATCACACCAACCACCTGGTCAGACCACCATCTGACAACTTTCCGACAGACAACTCCACAAATCAACACACCCCACAACCACTTACATACATACACCTATCGACCATGGAGCCAACTCAATTTGGATCACTTAGAAACACAACTAACAGCAAACACAGATCTAGATACAATTAATTCTGTACCAAAACTTTGAGTGGCTACAGGAAGCTTTTGATGTCCTAATACCACTCAGAAAAACTAAACACGACAAAAGAAAACCAACACCTTGGAGAAACACAGAACTTAAAAAGATAAAGCAACAAATCAGAAAGTTGCAGCGGACCTGGCTCAAAACAAACAACAGTCAAGACAAACTGCAGCTACACAAACTTAACAGGATATACAAATCATCAATCAAAAAAGCTAAAAAAATATACTACTCAGACAGAATTCAAAATGCTCAATCTACAACCAAGGAATTTTATAAAATTCTCAATGAATTTCGAAAACCTACATGCATGGAAGGAAGTCATCCCACCACTCAAGATTTCACAAACAAATTGGCAACTCACTACACAACCAAGGCAGACACATTGGACTCCTATTTAAAACAGAAGAAAACCATCAGCACCAACCCCTTTACTAAAATACCCTTTAAGAATAAACCATCCCAACCTCTATAGTCCTTCAAACAAATATCCCAGGATGAATTTATGGATTTGGTCAAAGCAAGCAGACCTTCTGGTTGCCCTTCTGACCCTTGCCCACCACAAATCTTCAAGAACATCCTGCTATCTACTTCTGCTGCCACACCTGTAAGAAGAATCATCAACAACACTTTAACTTCAGGAACTTTTCCTGCAGACCTGAAAAAGGCATACATACGACCATTATTAAAGAAAACAAACCTAGACCCGCAACACCCCAACAACTACAGACCTATCACAAATTGACCTTTCCTGGGCAAATTGATAGAAAGAGCAGCATTCGCCCAGATGTCACAATTCATTGAAGATAATTCTATACTTTCAGACTTCCAAACTGGATTCCACCCAGGAAAAAGCACTGAATCAGCACTCATGGCAATCTGGGACGATCATAAAAACAGAGTCGACCGAAATGGAGTTGCTGCACTACTTCTCTTGGACCTCTCAGCTGCCTTTGATACGGTTGACCATGACACCCTAACTCAAAGACTCCACAAAGCCGGCATACAAGGGATTGCTCTCGACTGGATTACTTCCTATCTCCAAAAAAGAGCGAATATCATCCACTCGCCCCCCTTCTCGTCTGCACCCTACCTCACAAAAGCAGGGGTTCCCCAAGGGTCAATCATCTCACCTTTGCTTTTCAACATCTACATGATATCTTTACCAGAACTGATCAATGATTTCCATCTCACATGCTACAACTATGCGGATGACACACATATACTACTTAAATTAGAAGACCCCAAAAACATTGAAAACTCACAAATCTTCAGTTGCCTCAGAGCCGTTGATCAGTGGATGACCTGGAGCCATCTCAAACTAAATACCTCCAAAACAGAAATACTCATATGTGATGACTGGAAAATGTATGACCCTCTGTGTGTCTGGCCTGACGATCTCGGACAACCTCCTCAATTATCCAAGGAAGTTAAAAACCTAGGAATCACCATGGATTCCAAGCTAACTATGAATGCCCAAGTAGACAAATTAGCAAGCAAAAGCTTCATCACCTTAAAGACTTTACGACACATCTTCCCCCACCTCGGATTTTCACACCAGATGCAAGCTACTATTTCACTTGTACTATCCAAACTGGATAATGCCAATAGCCTCTACCATGGATCATCTCTATCTGTTATGAAAAAACTACAACGTATCCAGAATTCCGCAGCCAGGCTACTACTACATATAAAGCCGCAAGCCCACATCTCCCCTGCCTTGAGAGCACTACACTGGTTACCCGTTTAAGCTGCTTTGTATCACCCACAAAGCTATACATGGAACAGGACCGCTTTTTATCAGAAAGAAAATTACCAAATACATCCAACAAAGAACCCTCCGCTCAAGACTGGCACCCCGCCTTAGAACACCACCATACAAGAAAAAGACTGTCGGTGGAAAATCCTTCTCTGTCCAAGCAGCCAAACTATGGAATTCATTACCCCCAACTATAAGAGCCACAGATAACTTTCTTGTCTTCAGAAAACTACTCAAGAGTTGGCTCTTTCCTTCATAACCACCTTTTTCAAACAACTATGAACTGCATATGCCTATGTGGATAAATATTTTTTTCAGATTATATGTATATTTCTATTTATTTATAGTTTCTTTGGAAAATATGTATTGCTACTGTCATAACAATAAAATACACACACACTATTTAAACCTGTCTAAGTATTTTTTTTACCCATGATTCTAATTATGTATTGTATGTGCATATGTGTGTGTATTCATGTGTGTGTGTGTGTGTGTGTATATATATATATATATGTGTATGTGTATGTATCTGTATATGTTGTTTCTGTGCTTGGCATGTTCGTGGATCATTGCATGGCTCCTGATTTTTGGGTTGTTATACTAGATATCTATGAATTCCTGCTCTCATCTTATCACACTTATCTACTCATCACTCTTATGTCATGTCTCTATCAAACTATCCTCCATTCTCACTCTGACTCATCCCAAATCCCTTCTACCACTTTTATCTCCTAAATATCTCTGCCTAAGCTCTTCCCTCCACATCTAACTCACCAAACCTCACTCTACCTCTGTGACCTCCCACACAACCCTACTAAATTCTCCTGCATTCATCTCACCCTGCTACTATGCTCTCCCTAACCCTTCCACATACTCTTCCCCCTCTGCCCCCCCTTATTCATCCCAAGCCTTTGGGTTGAGTAAATGAAGGATATACTCCCAATTAACACTTCTGGATTTCTTTCCTCCTCCACCCCTCCATTACTCCAGTCAATCTAACTAACAAACTCTCATATCCGCGGCTCAAATGAACTCATAATAATACTAAAACTGTACTCATTATTAAACTATACTAATCCACCACTAATTCTTGTTGGGTTCCGGAGTAGCGTGCTACTCATCGAAAACGCACTTCGACGCCTCGTCAGGGGTAGTAAGCGCTATATAAATACGATTACAATACAATACAATAAAAAAAAATTAAAAAATAAGCTCTGTAGTTTTGCACTTTTCTTCGAGCTAGCTGTGATCCTCGCCGTTAATCTGTCAGAGAATACGCTTAATGACTTAAAAGTATAGGTAGTGCTTTCACTGGGATTTGAAAGACGGCGAGCCCTATAATGTACGTGACTTGAGAAGCCTTTACAAGAGGCATGGTCTATCTAACTATTACAAGTGACATGGAATCCCGTGTTTGACAAATTCATCAACTGGGGCTCACTGGACAAAGCGTAATAAGTCAGTAGGATATATATTTAACAGTCTATGAATCATCTTCAACCAGGGCCAAAGGCAATTAAAACCTTAACAAGGTACGTTTAGAAGTAAGTGGCAACAGATTAGTTATTTAGTAGAAATGAAATAATGCTTTAGGTCATGGAACAGTAATGGGAACCAACAGTAGACACCTGTCACTTAGCTCTTGTGGCATAGACGGACTTTGGGTAACCTTGCTTTGCCGTAATAGTATGTGACTGGCTAGAAGGTATCGTTAATTTTTTCTTCGGAATGTGAATTGCGGAAATAGAAGGCAATATAGGACCTTGGTTCAATGTTCATTATTTTTGCCTTTGCTAGGGCCAAGCCAGTAAGGCCTTAATCCACCTAGAGTTCTGCGTTTATGCTTTGAAGAAAATGGTGATCGGCAGGCCACGAGTTGGGAGCCTTGCTAACTCTCTCTAAATAGGTGATAGTCACATCTGTTATTTAAAGCGCATGACGAGCGTTACCTGCAGATAGTTCACAGACACCACTGGCAATAATGTGGGTGAAGAAGGGGAGGCTAGCGGGTGCAAGACCCTCAGGGCGGAGTCACTTGGCAATGAGTTGAGAAGGGCGTAGAATGATTTTTGTGCCAATTCATATCGCACTAACCAGACAAGAATTCATAGATTACACTGCCAGAAGAAAGCCTACGTGGTGAAGAAAGTGAGACTTCTTATGATACAGCCTGATTTGAACAGAAACAATGTGATTGTAAAGCTCCGCAGACGACACAGTGTTTTTTTCATAATTCTGATTTCGAGAGGAATGGCGTTCTACAAGAAGTGGTCCAACAGTCTCAGAGATCTATCTCACTTTTTTTTTTAAATAAAAGGCCAAGCTGAAGAGGAAAGAGGGTAAATTGCAGTGTGCTGGATGGTCTGTACCGTATCAAGGCCCATATTTATACTTTTTGACGCTAAACTGCGCTAACGCAGTTTAGCGTCAAAAAATTTAGCGCCGTCTAACGCCATTCTGAAGCGCCATGCGGGCGCCGTATTTATGGAATGGCGTTAGCCGGCGCAAGCAGACCGGCGCTGCCTGGTGTGCGTGGAAAAAAAACACGTAGACCAGGCAGCGCCGGCGTTGGGAAAAAATGACGTTAGGGCGTCTTAAAATGGGGCAAGTCAGGTTGAGGCAAAAGAATCGCCTCAACCCGATTTGCGCCATTTTTTTACGACGCCCAGACGCCATTTCATGACTCCTGTCTTAGTAAAGACAGGAGTCATGCCCCCTTGCCCAATGGCCATGCCCAGGGGACTTGTGTCCCCTGGGCATGGTCATTGGGCATAGTGGCATGTAGGGGGGCACAAATAAGGCCCCCCTATGCCACCCAAAATTTTTTTAAAAATATAAAAAATTATACTTACCTGAACTTACCTGAATGTCCCTGGGGTGGGTCCCTCCATCCTTGGGTGTCCTCCTGGGGTGGGCAGGGGTGGCAGGGGGGGTCCCTGGGGGCAGGGGAGGGCACCTGTGGGCTCATTTTGAGCCCACAGGCCCCTTAACGCTTACCCTGACCCAGGCGTTAAATAGTGGCGCAAATGCGGCGTTTTTTGACCCGCCACCTCCCGGGCGTGATTTTTGCCCGGGAGTATAAATACGACGCATTTGCGTCGCCGTCATTTTTTTAGACGGGAACGCCTTCCTTGCATCTCATTAACGCAAGGAAGGCGTTCACGCAAAAAAATGACGCTCTTTACTCATACTTTGGCGCTAGACGCGTCTAACGCCAAAGTATAAATATGGCGTTAGTTTTGCGCCGAATTTGCGTCGAAAAAAACGACGCTAATTCGGCGCAAACGGAGTATAAATACGGGCCCAAGATTTTCCGGAATAGTTTCAGACCCTTTACTGCCTTGTGCACAATACACAACACTTTAAACTAGGTGAGTTTTGTCTGAGAGACACTGATTAAATTATCATACACGTGAGCCACGATAATTGATATAAACCTTTATAACTAAGCGCACTGCAGTGATTTGAATGCGTTGCATCTTATCTCGTTTCTTGGATAGCCCTAAATATGTGTTCCAGTAATCAACATGGTAGTGTACACATGCAGAAGCACCCTTTTCTGTGGCACACAGTGTCAATAGATGAAAGGGAGGGTGTGGTGGAAAATCCACAACTAACAAGCACTTGCAATGCAACGGGACTCGCGCTTGCTCGCATTAGAGCTATTAGCGTTCTAAACTCCTAACCGGACTTTTCTTGCTACATAAACTATATTGAAAAGTAAACAGTCACCTATGCGAGCCGATAGTTGGGATGAGTTTGAAGGAGACGCAGGAAAGGAAACAGAAGGTTTCTCGCAGTGAAAATTATGAGCAAAAGTGCAACTATCCATGTAACAAGCAAAAGTGCAATTATCCATATAACAGGGTCGATGTCATGCATAGAGCTCGACTTCTGCCCAGCGAGGTCATGCTGCGCAGGAAATGAAAAGATAAAGTAGTCCAGAAGCCAGCTGAAAACACAGAGCCTCTTATGTTTTCAGTAGTTTACCAGTGCGCTCGAGGAGGGCTAAACACTAGAAAAGGCAGTATCCATGCCTTTCACAAATGGAATCAATCGATTTTTGAAAGGCAAGCCCACAAGCGAATGAAAGTGACGGGCATGACATGGGCGTGGTTAGAAGCCCACAGAGAGATTACAACATGGTCCAGAGCGCATGCGCGCGCTCAACCTTAAAAAGGCAGAATATGTTTCATATTCATGAAGACAGACCCCAGTCCCTCTTGCAGAGTTTTCAAGACTACTAGGATTATGCAACAATGGAGTTTATCTAAATTGTAGATGAAGAAAAAACAAATTATGTGGCACATTCCCTTGCAGCCTTCTTTTCATCAGGCAAAATTACATACATATCATGGTCTGGCTATTCCTTTTTACACACCTTCATCTCTACTTATCAGAATAAGAGTTGCCTCATGGAGCATTGCTGAGATACTGAGTAGGACACGGAACATCCCAGAGCTTATGTGATGCCTAACATACAATGGTCACATGCACACACACTCTTAATGACATATATCATGTACATATCTCCTTTGACAGCCTATAGCAGAGGACCACAACTATTTCACACATACATGTTGAAAGCAAGGTCCAACGCAGCATATGGCACACAACTATGCCACCATCACTCAATAAGGGGAAAACAAGCCTCATACATGAGGCAGTCAATGTGCTTTGGCATCACTAACAGGAATGTCTGACAAGACCCTTGACAGCAGTTAGTCCAACTGCATCCAATATTTGCAAGGAATATCTGTGACTAGAGTTCCATAGATGCAGAACATAGACAGCACACGTGCCACACATATGACATGCATTGCGCACATGACATTCCATGCACATGTCAGCCCATTTCCTAACTCCTGACACACCCATGCACCTGGTCACAACCCATCTGTCGGAAGAGGTCCCTGGAATACTAAGATGTGTACCCTGATAATACCTCCTCTACAAACACAGGCCAACATTAGCAAACCAGTGTGCTACACCCTTTCCTAAGGTATGCCATTGTCAAAGAACATCTGACTGCAAGGACGTCAGGTTAATATATACACTGTCTTCTAGTTTCAAAGCCCTGTTAGCACATGTAGATTGCTTCCCCTTGTGAAAATGTCTGTTGGCCCTTAGAATGCAAGTCTCACCTACAGGACTGGTGAGAAACAGATGCAGCCCACACCTGTGATCACCTCCATGCACACCACCCATTACAAAAAGCACTGCCCCTGATGATGCCTGGAACAGCATAGGAGTTGCCATTATGTTAAATACATCGTCAACCATTGATAGTAATTAAGCCGTGTAACACAGCCCTTGGGTTCATTTGTCACCTTCAAAAACACAGGACATACACAGATTGACATGTCAACTGTCTAGTTTGTCCTCCAAACAGTCTCAGTCAGACCACTGATTATGTAACTTGTCCAGTAGCTGGCTCCTGAATCATCTTGCATTCTGTCAGCCTGACTGGCAACTGTCTGTGCGTCACACTAAAGTATCCCTGTGTCTACATATGTACCACACTTGCGTTAGCAAACCTGCCATTCATCAGGGGGCATTGGGCATGGGCTTCTACCATGCATACACAAATAGATTGTATAGCATCATCTGCCTTTTAACTGTACCATTTGAGTTAAATCCTCTTGGAAATGCAAAATTCATGGCCCATCCCTTTTCTGGGTTGCATTTATGCATGAATGACAAAGTGTGATAGTGTCTCAGGGTCATAGGCAGGGCTTGGGTACGGGGCTTTCAGCACAACCAGCAACCTCTGATAATGTACATGACTAATACACAAATGTCAGAACCATGACAGTTCACACACAGCATCACAGTGCGCACAACATAGTGATGGGCCGTGTGTGGTGAATAGCTGCGAGAATAAACAGCACAGAGGCTATGATGTTCCCAGATGCAGTGGGAAGTGCAGAGGCCAACATGTGTACAAATGTTGTAATGACACCTGCCGGAACATGACAATTGAGACATTATCTCACTCAGCACACCAAGGTTGCCCTGTTGACTGTCTCATTACACGTCTTTAGTGACAGGGTGGGACCATCCACATGTTGGTTCAGATGTCCACATCTACTTTACTCACATTGATCAACAAAGGATACTCAGTAGTTACAGGAATAGCTGCCACTGACTCATGATGAGTCCTGGTCCGAACTGTGATAAATTACATCCCAAAAAATGTACAGGATCATCATTGGACCACACACATGAACAAGACACCTATGTGCAAATGATCACTGGAAATATGTGGACACGTGCTGTCTTGTATGCTGGTCCACCACAGCCACTTGATAGTTGGGGCTTACTTCTATGGCCTCAACTGTGGTGTCATCATACATATGAGATTGACCCTTGTCTGTCTGTGCAAACAACATGGAACCCACTTCCTCAATGCATGTGTATGACTCACTGTGGGATTCATCAACTAGTGCCTAGGAAGCTCTTACCAATACTCTAGGACATGGGATGTAGAAATTGTGGACCTTTGACATGAACATGTGTCTGCCATCCATCTGGTGCATGCTATGTCACATGTGGTGTCTACGTGACCCTAAAACTTGGAAGTATACTTTGCAGGTGTTGTTACATGTATGACTAACACATGCCCTGGCTCATTCCAATTTTTACTTGCATCTTAGGGTTGGACACATGGACGTCACATTCATACAACCAAATGTACAATAATGCTTCATGTGATGTACACACACACCTGGTCAACCAACAAATTAGTTGTCAAAGCACACACTTTGAGCCTAAGGCAATTAGGTATTGTACATATGTGTGTCACATTGCTATCCTCTCCTTAATGCAAACATGCACAATTTGTGCCACACATATATGTGGGTCACACTTATGACCATCTATGATGTCAGCCATACTGTGAAGGGTGTAGTGGATGATGTTCCGCTGCAGTATGATGTCACACATGTGAACATACACCATCAACACCATACTGTCTTCAATTAGCCAATCTCTGATGTGTTCCAAATGTAAAATAACCAAAAAACAAGTAAACATGCCCCCAAACCAGTTAATGCACTGTAATTTTGACGTCCCTAGAGGTGTGCGTAATTTTTTGTTGCACAAAACTGTATTTGCATCATTTTTTTTGACGCACAGGAGTGAAATATAGCCCGCATCCAGATATTTGTTCAATCCATGTATCATTATGTGGATGCGGGTTAATATTCACGTCTGTGCGTCCAAAAAAATGACGCAAATACAGTTTTGTGCAACAAAAAATTACGCATAACGCGAAAAAGGCGGGACTTTTCATTCAGGAAGTGATGTAATAGGATATCCTGTTTACAGATCATGTACAGTGGGTGTACTTTCACTTTCACTTTGCAGTCTCTGATCCTTCTAGACTGTGTGGCTGTGTAGAGAGTGTTGTCCAGAGATTTTGTGCTGTATTTGTCCTGTGTGCTATCTATAAAGTCCTTTTGTGAAATACATTTTGTTTGTGTATACTGTAGTGCTGTATTTTGTCTACATTTGTCCATTTATCTTGTGTATTTCTTGTTTGTGGGAGTCTGTTGTGGGTAGTGTTAATTTGGGGATAGTTGGGCTCTTTTAGTGTTTAGGTTTACTTTTTTTCTGTCTTTTTACCCCTACTTTCACCCATTTCCCCTTTCTATTTCTTTTACCCCTATTCCTTCTCTTCAATTATAAGTACGTCTGGTAGGCCACGTCTTGGCAGGATGGGGGAAGAGGAGTTGGTGGGCTTCATATGGCTGGTGACACATTTCTTGCCGCTCATGATCCAGGCAGGGGGCAGGGTCATACAGGGGTACCCGACAGAGGCACGCAGAATCCGGTGGGGAAAGGTGCTGCATCACCTGCAGCGTGTGTATGCCAGCCAGAGGAGTGACCACCAGCTGAAGCACCGGTGGGCTGACCTCATCACCAGGGAGCAGGATCTCTTGGACCACCTGGGAATCATGATTGGTGGCACTGTTGGTGAGTACGACTATTGTTATTGTGCACAAATGAATGCTCTGTAGTGACATCAGTGGATTAGTGCAATGTCTGCCAGCTAACTTGATGACTGTGTGTAATTTTGGGGACATATAAGGGGATCATTGATGCACTATGGCAAGGATCACAATTGCAAGCTGTCAGGTAGCACGTGCTCAGCAAACTTACAGGTAACTTTACCATGAAGTAAATTGGTGCGGCCTTTCTGTCAGCACAGCTAACAAAATAGGAGCCAATCATGTATATATAGTGTATTATTGACAGAGAAGTACAGATGTACCAACATTTAAGCCAACTATGTTGACGCAATTGCTAGACTGACTTTAGAATCACTACATGATGCTGAAAATGAGTGCTGCCTTCACGACAATTTACAATAGCAAAGTGGCTCAAACATTGGTCTCATGTGAGTCTGGTGAGTGTGGAAGGAAAGCGTTCACAGAAGTACTATGAATGTGTGGGATTATTGTGTTTCTTAATCTTTTAGGATAAATGTCAGTTCATGATTTGAATACACCGTGTAAAGGTGTAAGGTGCCCTCAGCTAACATCGTAAGATGTTTGTTGGAATCGGTTGAGCCGCAATCTAAATATGGATGGCAGTCCAAGTGTATGCACATGGCTTTACATCTCCATGGTTGGTGCAAATCACCATAGCTGGGCCACATCAATTGACTATACTGTAACAACAGGATGGCTTACAGGAGTCCCTGCCCCTCCCTCTGTACATTGGGCCTATGTGCACTAAATGTGTCATGGCCACAAGGCATGTTTGACTGGTAATGCAGTCCTCAAGTAACCAGGCGTTGGATGTTTCTCTTGGATGCACATGATGAGACGATTACACTCCATATTTTTTAGAGCTCACCAATTATGGGTCAAGTTTGCAACCACATGATAGTTAGGGCCAATGTATGTGTGCAGATATGTGTGTAACTGTCACAGGAGACCCATGCTATGTACAAGTTGGCCGTGAAATATCAGATGCAGTACTATCATGTCTGAATGGCTGCCATTTACTTATTCAGCCTACACATTGTAAATTATACTGAAAATGTTGCACTGTGCACAGATTTTGAGCACATTTCTTCCTTCCATACCTTACAGGTGGACCGGCGCCCTACACTGTGGGAGAGGTGGCGACATTTGAGGACCCCGACCACTACAGTAAGTGTTGATATGTCTGTTATGTGTTGTGTTTGCTGGTTATGGACTCGTGTGAGTTGGACGCATAGCAAGGTGTGATGCTGTGGGCAAGTTTTTCACTTGTTCCATGAGTGGGAATGCAGTTTTCACATGTTTTGAGTTATCCAATGAGTAACCAATGGTATCATGTAGGGATTGTAGGACATCCCTGTAGGCCCCACTGTGAGTACAGGGGATAGTCATGTCTCTGACACTTGTATCACCAAGAGTCGCAATGGAAGTCAGCCCCTATTTAGTCAGCCTGTCAGACCCACATTCTCTAAGATTGGTGGAGCTAATAGCTTCCCAATAGACATCTGCTTCACTATTTACCTACGTAATTTTGAAACAGTAGGTAGAACCTCTTAGCATCTTGTACTTCCACATGTAGTGCATCAAGTCTGTGGAACCTGAGTGTAATGGCCTAGGTGTGCATGCAATTCATGATCATGGGTGTTCTAGCAACTCTGTGTCTGATGTAAGTCAGGCCTCACTGGAAGTATATGTTGTGTACTAAGTTCTGATTTTCCTGACATTTCTGACCCTATGAGTGCTCTAGGGTTTGCTGACTCCAAAATGTAGATAGACCTTACCTGTGGTGTGTCTGTAGAGACAAACATGTGTGGATTAGCCTATACTCCTCGGTGTACATGTTGTTGGCAAATTATAGTTGTATATCCACCGCCCCCCCTCAAACACGGCCATGGGTTTGTGAATGGGGTACCTAGTATTGATGCTACCAGTATGTTACACATACCTGTGAAGAAGTGACAGTTTGGTTGCATACTAGTATACACACTCAGGTTTGGCACTTGGTACCATACTGGAAAGTCCAGTTACAACTTGCAGACCATGTGGCTTTAGTTTTGCTTTCCGTACACTGACATTTGTAGCCTAGCTCTTGGTGGAGGATATGCAGCATGATTCTTAGATGTTAAATGTCAGAACTCAGATTGCAAGTCAAGGCCAGTTGTTACCCATCTTGTGGGTTATGAATGTGCTTTGTGTGATATGACCTTTGTTGTCTGGCCTGCCATGTACTTCCTCAGGGACATTCGATGCTCTGTATCGTGATATGAGCTGTTAGAAGTACAGTAGATGTATTGTCTGATTAACTTGCTGTGCTGTTTCACACAATGCATTTACTAATGTGGCATATCTGCATTTGTCTTCACAGCAGCTAACATGACTGCAGACCAGGTCCGTGAATTTCAGCATCGGGCCATGCGATACCAGCACATCCTGTTGGTGGGGTCGGGGTTCCGGAGGATGGCCCGGCGATATCACCATGAACGTGCCTCCGGGGCATGGCGAGCCTTTCCACAGGGTGGGCCTACTGTGCCCACCACTGCCAACACAGAAACAACCACCAATCTGAGCCAGATGGCCCCACCCACAGCTGCCTCTGTTGAATCTACATCTGCTGGACCTCCTGGCCCCAGCATTGCCACCGGTGCAGGACAGCCCACACAGACCTCCTCCACTGGTACCCAGACTGCCACTGCTCCAGCTGTTGACCCTGCAGCCTTCAATAGACTTGAAAACAAGATGGACAAAGTGCTGCACAAGGTGAGCCACCTGAGCCGGGACGTGCAGCACATTAAACGACGGGTCTAGGATATCAAGAGGACCCTATGGAGGGCCAACCTCTAGACAGTTGAATAGATGGACATGATACCCTCCCCTCCCTCCTCTTTCCTTGTTCTTATACTTAGTGGGCTTAGGGGGCTTAGTGTTAGGTTAGTATAGGCTGTTAGTTTAGTCAGTGTTAGTGGATGGGGGGTAGGGGGTCCTGCTTGTTTCTTTTTTGACTTATTACATGTGTGGGTGGGTGGGTGGGGGGCTATGTTGGGGTTCTTGTGTGTAAAAAAAAAAGAAGCAAAAAACATTTTTTTTTAAATTACCAAAAATATATATATTTGTTTAGGATAGTATAGTATGTGTTTAGGTTAGTATGTGTTGTCCTCAATGTGTCCCGTCTCTTAAGGGGGGTGGGGGGTAGATGTTTAGAACGTTTCGTTACATGTGATAAGTAAGTGTAGCTTAGGTTAGTTAGGGACAGTTGTTGGTAATGAGTAGTCAGGGTAGATTAGGGTAGGTAAGATTTTTCCCTCAGTTTCCTCATCTATGGTAAGCTTTTAATAAATATTTGGTTACCCCTTAATAGTATGTGTTGAATGGTACTTGATCGTGGGTTTGGATTCCGTGTACATCTCTTTTGTACTATAACATCTGTGTCCAATGCTACAAACAAATCCCAACTGAGCTGTACGATTGGCAGCTAACCCAGAGCTATCTTGCAAAGTGTCTACCCTTTGTTGCAACCACCAATCACAGTTAATATGGATGACAATGTGTTTCTGTTGATAAGTGTGTTTTCAAAGTCACTGTTGGAAAATGGGTTATTGGTAGGGCAGGTAGGTACCTACACCTAGCAACAAGCCAACAAACCTCCACAAAAGTACAGTTAGGTCTCAGTAAATTAATCCCAGCTCTACCCTTGGTAGCTTGGCATCGAGCGTCAAGGCTTAACTTAGGAGACAAAGTGTAAAGCATTCAAATATCACACAACAGTAATTAAATAAAACACAGGAAACAGTTTAAAAATCCAAAACCAATTTATAAAAATAGCTTATATTTTTATCTTTAAAATGACACAAAAACGATTAAAATCGGTTCAGGGGAACCGGAGATATGAATTTTTAAAGTATTATTATTTTCTAGCGCATAGAAACAAAAAGCGCCAATCGGGTCATCTGGTTGCACCAGGACCGGGACAAAGTCAAACTTTCAGGCCGACCGCGATGGAGCCCTGCTCGGCTACAGGTCGCGGGAAGCCTCGGTTAAAAAGTTACCTTCTGACTTAGTCTTTATTTTGAAGTTTTTCTTCACCGGGACGAAAATGCCAGTTGGATCCGACCTCCTGGAGCCCTTGTCCGGATACGCGAAGTCGGTTTCCTCGGTGGTGATTTTTACCTTCGGACTTAGTCGTTTTTTTCGAGATGAAAATCCTTCGACCGGGGTAAACCTGGATCTTGATCCGACGTCCGTGGAGCCCTTCTCGGATACGATGGCTGGAAGGTCCCGGTCAACTTTTTACGTTCGGACTTAGTCTCTTTTTTGGATGTTTTTCTTTACCGGGACGAACCACGAAGTCAGGCCGGGTCGCGGTTGAGGCAAGCCGGCTAGAATTTCCGCGTCGGGTCAGTCACTTTATGGAGCTTTTTTCCAAAATTTCTCCAATCTTTTCCAAACTTCTGGGGCTTCACCCAGATGTTCTTTTAAGGTTCTTTTGGGGTCCACAGCTCACCCCAAGGGTCCAGAAGTTCTGTGATGGTCCTTGGGAAGTGCGGACTTCAACTCCCAGAATGCACCTGGCGCAAACTCCTTTTTGGCCACTGGACAGTGGTCAGCTGGTCACTTTTTCAGGAGTTGGTGCAGGGGACTCTGGTTAGCAATTTTTCACCTGTAGCAAACAGGGAGTCCCTCCTTGAACCAGTGGAAGCCAGGCAAAGTCCTTCTTGTGGTGAAGCCCAAGTGTGCAGCTGGTGCAGTCTTTCTGAGTGCAGGGTCCAGGTGCAGGCCAGGGGTCCAGCAGGGCAGTCCTTCTTCTCCTTGTAGTTCTTTCTTCTTGAAATTTGGTGGGGATCTGAGGCGTGGGTGCAGGTCTGCCAGTTTTATCCTTGCTCCTGGGTGAAAAGCAGGGGGGCCCTGGTCCTCCAATCAGGGACAGGGTCGTCCCCCTGTGATGACCACTTCCTGGGAAGTGTGGCAAAAATCCATCCCAGAAGGCAACAGTCTCTAAAAATCCAAAATGGATGAATCTGATTTTTGGAGGAGAGATCTGGCTGAGCCCACCCACTGGTGTGGCTAAAAATCATAAACACACCCCTCTCCTGCCCTCTCCTAATCTAATCAAGGGGGCACCTAGCTGTCTGGGGTTGCAGGATGTGGGGGTGTTGCTGGGTGCTCCAGATGTCCTTCTCTGCCTTTGAAGACCAGTTTGGCAGCCCTCCCCCTTCCTGCCTCACCATCTGCTGAGGAGAGATTCTCTCCCCCAAGCACATTCCTTTGTGTGAAGTCAGGCCACTTCACACCTCATTAAAGTAGCCTGGCAGAAGCTGCTGCAGGCTGGCCAATCAGAGCACAGCAGCAAAAACAATGCAGAGCTGAAATTGGCAACTTTTTAGGTAAAGTCTAAACTTTTTACCTGCACTAGTTATATTAAATCCAACAACTGGAAGTTGTGGGATTTATTTATAACAATCAATTTGATACCAAATTCTTGGTATGTAACACTTAAGGAGACTTTAAAATTTTAAATAAAGTCTGCCCATTCTAGCCTATGAAGGCCATTTACTTCAATGAGGGAAAAACAAATTTGGCTGTTTTTACCTCACCAGGGCTTATAAATCTATTTTTATAAAGTCCCTGCTTATAGTTACATGGCACCCAGCCCTAGGGGCACATAGGGCACACCTTAGGGGTGACTTATATGTAAAAATAAGGTAGTTTAAGACTTTGGAAGTACCTTTAATTCCAAAGTCGAATTTGCATATATTTTTAATTTAAAAGCAGCCAGCAAGGCAGGCTTGCTTTTAAAATGACACTGGGCACCTCAGCAATGCACCTAGGTGTGCACCACCTATGCTGTGGTCCCTAAACCTACATGCCCTACCATATACTAGGGACTTATAGGTAGGTTTACTTAGCCAATTATAATTAGCCTAATTTGCATATCCATATCCATTTTACACAGGCCCTGGGACTGGTTAGCAGTACCCAGGGCACCATCAGAGTCAGGAAAACACCAGCATAAAGTGGAAAATGGGGGCAAAAAGTTATGGGGCCTCTGCAATCAGCCCCAGTTTCTCACAGTCACTAACAGTGCTTCCAGACTTGATATTGGGGAAACAGTTTTAGGTCTGACTGCAGTGTGATGATCATGCACACCCTTATAAGATGAGTTCTCATTGGCAATCTTGTATTCTTGTCTTCATGACCCTCATACATAATTTGTGACACAGTTCGGCATGATTACCTATTTGTATGTTAACTCAGACACCTTCATTTGTGCAGTTTTTTTAGTGTTGACTTAGATTAGTGTGGCATGTTTATTGTGTTATTTTTCAACGTTGACAACATTTAGCGGGCACTATTTGATGACTTAGTTATCCCCTGAGGAAGCATTCTTCTGTCCAACACAGCATGGTGGTGTATGGTTTCTCACTTCATCAGATTATTCCCTCAGGATGGGGAGAGTATGATGCAATCATGGTCACTGTGCAGATTTCTCTAACTACATAATATCTGGACAGTTGTATTGACAAGCTACGTTATTTGACAGTAGGGACATTTCAATTATCTACTGCGCAGTTGATATGTCACATTACCCAGAGACAGATTTGTTGTGTAAGTGCTATTTATTGAAAAGTGCTGTAGTGCTATATGTACATTGTCCATGACTATGAGTCCATTATAGTGATATCTTCCATTGTGATCCAACACAAGGGTTTACCAAAATGCTTTTGTCATGTTGGGGTTGCTGTTTCAGACAGTGCAGAGGGACAGACTTAGCCAATGAGTAGGAGAGAGACAATCACTGGGCTGGGTGACAAGTTATACAGTGGTTAGCAGAACAGTGCTTGAGTACAGTTGTTGTAAGACTGTCATGTTTCAAAACGCAGGACTTTGGTAATAGTTGGCCATGTGGCAGGGACTAGTGCTTCCGGGTACTTTTCCTTGTGAATGTGATCTGTTCCATGTCTTCTTCTTCTGATGTGTGTGTTGCCTGCTTTGTCCTTGTTGTTGTTGGTTGTGAAGGGGCAACACACACCTCAGTGTTAGAAGACGTGGAGTCAGACATCCCGGTCGCTGCTCCCTGTGAAGGTCTTAAGGGCAGTACTGCTGCAAGGAGGGCCTGCTGGTTCTTGAGAATAGCAGCCACATCATGATGGTAGGCAGCCAGGTCGGCCCTGAGGGGTTCAATGTTGCATTCGTGCACGCGTTGACAGGATTGCTGTTGTAGGTGTTGGGTCAACTGTATTACAGCTGTGCTGATTTCCTTCTGGGTTTTCTGCAGTTCCTGCAAGATAGATGTTAGGGCTTGCATAGCTGCTGCCTGATCTGCAGATGACATCATGCACGAACGCACCCCCTCATGCTGGCTGCCATATTTTGCATCCCCACCCGCACCTCCTTGGCCAGCTCCCGCTGTACTCCAACTACAGTTCTCTCAAAGCTGGTGCCAGTGTTGTCTGAGTCCTCAGCTGTATTGGAGCTGGCTGGTCTTACAATTGGGGTGGTGGGTGGATCTTCTGCGATGGCTGCTTGTTCTGTGCTCCTCCTTGTGACAGAAGGTGGGGTCTGGAGGGTTTCAAGGACCTTTTGGATAGTCTCCTGGGGAATGTTTATCGGCTCGTCATCCATGTCATCAGGGAAATCTGGGACAGGCATATCGACAGGAGAGCCATATTCCTCTGCAATGAAACAGGGTACAATTAGTGTGTCTGTGTTGTGACAATTTTGACGTGACATGCCTGCCTTTTGATGAATTCACTTTGTGATCTTGTTTTGTATTAATATCTGCAGTCCTTCAGATGAGCATTGTTTCAGGCCTATGGCCCACCTGTGTGTCACATGTATGTTATTGAGTTATCAGACTTGTCAGCCTCATCGCCTCTAGGTGTTGGTTTATGCCAAATAGAGAATTGCCACCTTCTTGTCCTACTCGACCCTCCGTGTATATCCATTCTCATGGTGAGACCTTTCACTGGCTGTGGATGTTCTGATGGCCCTGGCAGCACACTTATCTATCAGGACCTGCCCCAATCCCTGATCGTTCACATCAACTTAAATGTAATTGACATGTTGCATATCCTATGCATGGCAATATTATGATCTGATATGGATGTTGACATTGTTAATGGGTCCTGCTGATGTTGGGTAATGTGTGTTACAGTGGATTGCCCTGATAGTCGTATCAGTGTCCTATTTCGTCCTCTGACTGTGCAGGTGTATTTCAGTGACGAGTTACATGTGTCCCCTCCTCAATGCTGTTGTCTGAGCAGTATGACATTTGTGATGTTGGCTTGTTACCCAGGCACAGGATGGACCCTGACATATGCAGCATGGGTGTGTCCTTAGTGCTGTGTTGCTCCTATTGTTGTTTACTTTGGCTGATGTTTGTGACAACTATGGGCATTGACATTTGAGTGTACTGGGGCCTTTGTCTTGTTTCAGGAGATTGTTGCAGATGTCATCCTCACCCCCTAATTTAGGTATGTATGTTCCATGGGGAGGTTACTGCCATTGGCTACTTGAGCTGCACACAGATCAGAGGTGGTAGTGGCAACTGTTGTTGCAGTTACATTGCAGTTGTCGGTTTGGCTAGAGGATTGCTAATAGGGCCCTAGTTAATGTAGGAGGTATGTTGGCTGACGAGTGCCAGGATGTCTGTTTGACGTAGTGGCCTTCCCTCCTGTCGTGGCTTTCCCTTTGCTCCATCGTTGGCATGGCAGCATGCCCCCATGGGACTGTTGTTGGTGTTGTGAAATGGTGTGCCCCAGGTCTTCTCAGATCGGGCCATGTCCCCCTGCCGTGCCCCTTTACCCATGCCACTCCATGTATATGATGACTTACATGCAATGTGTAGTAGGTATTCCCCCCCCCGGTTGCAGTTGACATTAGTGCATTTCAATTCCCCATGCGACTTACCCTGCATGTGCGTTGTCTCCTGGTAGTCTGCGCTGTCCTGTCCTTGAATCCCTGTGACGATCTCCTCAGGGATGACGGCTGCGACCATCTCCTCCATGTGGTCCAGGGCCTCCTGGTGTGCTGGACTCCCCCCTCCAGTCTGCAGTGCTGCCTTCCTGTTCCTGGCCATCTTTTCCTTGGTCCTGCGTTTGCAGTCATGCCAGCGTTTCTTGCACTCAATGACTGTTCTGCGTACTTCAGCCACACTGTTAATCTTTGTTGCCATATAGCCTCTCTCCTACTGATTGGCAACTTTGATGTGACAAACAGTTGGTGCTGGTGTTCCGTCACCTCTTTAACCAGGATTTCCTGCTCCTCTGCACTGAAGCGACACTTTCTTTTCTTCTTAAAAGTGTCCTGGTTCTTGTGTGGGTCCTCCTGGCTGGTTCCTGGTCTGCTGTCATCTTCCTGTGGTCTGTAGTGGCATCTGGGATCCATTTTGGCTCTCCTCTGGTGAAATGGCTGTGTTCGCTGTGTTTTTTGACGCTATTACATCAAAAAAAACAGCGCATATCCGGTTTGCGGTGTCGTAAATCGACCCACAGGCATTTCCGTCGTGTTAATGTCATTTTCCTTTACGACTTGACGCCGCGGTGTGCGTCAAAAATAATGACTCTCACCTGTTGTTTGCGCCGCCGTGCATCATAGTATAAATATGACGCCCGCACGGCGCACCAAAATGGTGTTAGCCGACAGTAATATTTTTGACGCAAAACTGCGCCGGCGCAGTTTTGCGCCAAAAAGTATAAATATGGGCCTTAATATATTAAACAATTGACTATTGATATAGATTTTAAAAGTGCAAAACCGACCCAAGGTGCAAAACACAGCAGAAGCCACTGGGTGGTGATAATTAGGATCATGTTTCCATAGGAAATGGATCCTTTGGTGTTCTAATAACTTTGGCTCCTTTGATGAAACTTAGCAAAACTTTCCAAAGGTCTCTTTCACCGCAGTTTCATCTTAGAAAACTTTGGGCGGTTATGTCATGCTGGGAGCAAGAAAAATGGGGCAGGGGTCCCCGAAACATATTTTAGCCATGCAATTTTCCATGCTAATGTTGAACAGCGATACCACAAAAATGGCTGAAAGGATTCATACCAAATTTGGCAGAAAGCTAGATTATGTCCCCAAAAGTGTCATTTGGTGGTTTGGTGTAAATACATTCAGTAGTTTTTGATAAATTAATGCTCAAAATGTATCTACATGTCGATTGAAGAGGATCCACAAGCCAAGCTACACATTCTGATTGGCTGGCAACAACCTGAAGGAAAAGTTGTAGCCCCATCTTAGGCCCCAGGAACTTGTTCTCCTTGTCCTCAACAAAAAAGAACTAAAAATGGTATAAAGGGGTAGGGTAGAGGCTCCCTGACCCCATAGATGGAAAAGAGGGTAGCAGTGGAACCCCTGAATTAGAAATATTTAAATATGTTTATTTTGGTGGTTCAGCGAATCTGCAAATCCGTTGCAGTGCTCAGTTCAGCCCCACTGAAGCCTCATAATGGATACAAGGGTCCCAGACCTCATTTTGTAAAGAAACCACAACTACACCCCCCACACTGCCACACCTACACACTCAGTCTCTCACACATACACAAACAACCCCACATACTTAGTCTCTCGCACACACACACCCCACCCACCCAGTCATGCAAGCACTCAGACATACACCCCTAAACACTCGGTATTACACACATCCATACATGCACCTACACACACTTCTACACACACACTCCTTACATACGCACACACACACTTCCATACACACACACCCATTACAATAACTTGCACCTCTACCTTGCACTGCTCATGACCTCAAAAATTACATAACTCATGATATGTACAATTACATTTTGATGAGCTCACTGATGACACCTGAAATGATATCAATGATGACATCACTAATGCGGGCAAAGATTGTACATAGTAAGGGCTTGACCAACTAATGAGGCTTGAATTTCTTGAGGGATTGAGTATCTGTAAAGCATTGTGTACAGAAGAAAGGCTGTGCATATTAAGGGCTTGGTTACCGATGGAGTTTAGAAGTCTGGAGGAATTGGTAGCTCTGTGAAAGGCAGTGCACAGTGTGAAGGCTGTGTGCAGTAGAGCTTTGTCACCTAATGTGGCTTGAGAATCTTCAGGGAGTAGGTCTCTGTGAAGAACTGAGCACTAAACAAAGACTGTGCATATTAGGGGTTTTGCCACCTAATGATGCTTGGGTGTCTAGAAGTAGTGGTCTTTTCTTGAAGAGCTGTGCATATGCTGAAGGTTATGCATTTTAGGGGTCTCTCCACCCAGTGGGACAAGGGTGGCAGGAAGGAGGGGCCTCTCTGAGAAGAACTGTGCACAGCAAGAAGGCTGTGCATAGTGTGGGCTTGGCTATTCAATGGGCCATAAGTCTCTGGGGTCTTCATGAAGAGCTGTTCACAGGGTGAAGGCTGTGCATTGTAGGGGATTGCCACCTAAAGGTGTTTGAGTGTCTGGAGAGAGTAGGCTGTCCATGAAGACGTGTACCCAGTGCAAATTCTGTGCATATTAGAAGCTTTGCATTAGTATTATAGAGTAAATTGAATATTAGTATGCTGGTTGATATCTTCAGTGATGTCATCAATTATGTAATTTGAGATGTCATTAATGATGTCATCAATTATGTAATTTCACATGTCATTAGTGATGTAATATGTGAGGTCATAACGGCTGCATGTTGGGGAGCAAGTTATAGATTGGTAACTGAACTATATCTGGATAATTTCAGTGCTGATTAAGTATTAGCTTTAAATTTATTTAAACATCTAACTATAATGTAACTTTAACTTTTGATTTTTTTCAATTAATTTCTAGAGATTTCTAATGCTAAGGAAATCAGGTTACCATACTTGACTTTAATGTCTATTTAACCTTAGTTTTTTCATTGACTGTCTAGCGTTTTTGGAACAGATTCAGTCAACACTTTCAATGAAAGAAAACATTTGGCCATTTAGAACTGTGAGTTGTCAGTCACTCACGCTCCTGGTGTTGGCCAACCCACAACAGCCTGTTTCCATGGTCAGCTTCAAGCACCTGTCTCTGCTCCCCTTCCGTTTGTCCTACATTCTTTATCTGTTTGCCCCTACCTCCACCTTCATCCCTCCGTGGTTAGCTTGCTGCCCCTGCCCTCCTCCTGCTTTCTGTCTGTTCACCATCTGCGTGCCCCTGCTCTATCTTTACAGCCCTCTGTGGTAAGCTTATTGCCCCTACACATGCTGGCCTGCCCTACGCATTCAGCTTGTTTCCCCTGCTCCCTTCCTATCAGTTCAGCTTTGTTTTCCGTGTGTGGATCCTTAACCCCTTCCTCATGTCCTTCATGGTCCAATGTGCTGCCACTACCCCTCCTGCTCGCAGTTAGCTCTGTTGTCCAAGTCCATGCCCCTGACCCCTAACTCCAGTTGTGCATTGTGCTGCCACTGCCCCTCCTGTCTGCCTTATGTGTTAAGCTTGCTGCCCCTTCTGTGCTACCACTGCCCACTGCTGCCTGACTCTAGCCCCTATCCTATCCTTCCTGCCCTCCTGCCCTCCTGGCTAACCTCTATGGTCTGTTGTACTGCTGCTGCCCCTCATGTCCATCCTGCATGGTCATCTTGTTGCTCCTGCTCCCTTATTCCTGCCCTCTATTGTCCGAGTCCAGCCCCTACCCCCTCCTTTCTGTCCACAATGCTCCTTTGTGTGCCACAGCCCTCTTCCTGCTGCCCACCAAAGTCTGTTGTGCTGCAATTGACCCTCCCGCCTGCTCTGTGTAGTCTATTGTGCCACCACTGCCCTTCATGACCAAATTAGTGCCCCTGACCACCTCCCAACCTTCTCCACCGTTGATGCCTCGTCCCTTCCTTTGCATCCTCCATGGTGCAGAGCTCTTCCACTGAACCTCCCGCCTGCCCTGCATAATCAGCTTACCCTTACCATCCAATGTTAATATCTGTGCCTCTATACTCTCCCTCTTGCCCTCATTGGTCCATTGAGCTGCACCGATCCTCCTAACTGCCATGCTTGGTCTGTTGTGCTGATACTGCACCACCAACCAGCCCTGTGTGGTCAGATTTCTACCCCATCCCCCCTGCCCACCTCTACCCCAGTATGCATCCCTAGCACCTCCCTCCTGGCTTCTACAGTCTGTTGTGTTGCCACTGCCTCTCTACCCATTGTCCATGGTCCACTTCCACCACCCTCTTCCTCTTTTCCTGAACAGTCTGTTGTTCTGACATAGCTCCTCCCACATGCATGGTCAACTTGTTGTCCCTGCCCTTGTCCCTGACCTGCTCCTTACTGCCCTCCAGTTGTCCGAGTGTGTGCCTCTTACCCCCTGCCCTTGTCTGTGCCCCTGCCCACTCCCTATTGCTCTTCCTGGTCCATTGTGCTGCCACTACACTCACCTTCCCAGCATAGTCAGTTTACTGCCTCTGTTACTTCTTCTCCCCCTCTGTCCTCCATTTCCTGAGTCCACAAATGGATTGTTAAAATTCAGCATTTCTGAAAAAGTGTGCCCAACTGAAGGCACCTTAATTTAATTAAAACTGGAAAATCAAAAGCATTTCCTCAAAAATGAATAAAATTAGGCATTTTCTCACAGAAATTATAGTTAGTATCCTGCAATAGCATAGTTCTATAGTATGTTGTAACAAATGAATGGTTCACTAAAATTCTGTTTTTATGAAAAAAAGTGTGCACAACTGAATTCACCTTAATTGAATGAAAACTGGAAAACTGAAAGCATTTCCTTTAGAAATTAAGAAACTGAGGCATTTTTTTCTCTTACAAATTATAGTTATTATGCTACAAAGTTCTCCAGTAACATCAAAGGGTTTTTAGACTAGTTGCTATTTTATGTTTTTTTATCACTTGATCAATTGTGCATTTGTTGTACAAATTACTTAAGCATTATAAATACTTATTAGGCTTGGACGGAGCTATGCAGATTTCCACAGAGCGGGCCAAAAACTCTGCAAGATTCTGTGGCACTCGGCGGGCGGCCAGATCTACTCAATGCGCCAGTTCGTGCTATGTTGACATTTAACAGCTCATTACGCTTTCTTACACTGGAAACTGCGTGCGAACGGCACCACGCAGTTCTCAGGGGCGCATCAATTTTGTTTTCTCTTCTGTGCATGGTGCTGCAGCTTCTTTTTCAATCTACCTTTAGGCCCTCATTACAAGTGTGGCAGTCTGAGAACCACCATACTTACGGTGATGGTCAGACCGCCCCACTCCAAGTGGTCCAACTGCCACATAACAACCCTGGTGGGCGGACCTGCCTAAAGATCTCTGTCACCGCCAAGAACACGGTTGCCAATGTAATGACTGCGGTCAGGGTGGTACTCAGCTAGGGTGGCGCTGAACTCAGCACATGCTTGGCTGATTACATTCCCACTTACCACCTGCCTTTCCGTGGTGTTTGCACTGTCATGGAAAGGCTGGCGGTACGCCAGTGCTGGGCTCAGTAAGTAATCATTTATGAGCCTGCTTCTACAAAGCTATTTTTTTCAAATAACATGCTGCCCAAACTCTGAGGTGAGTTAAGTTTATGTTATGAATATTAGTGATCCAGTTGCTAGCCAGGTGCTCAGTGCTACCTAATTGTACTTGTCGGAGCTTGCTTGGGCTGATTATTTAAGAAGCCTTTTAGACTCCTCTGTCCTGTCAATAAAATAGTCATATAAATGAGTTAGACTTTTCTGTGTGATTTTCTTCATGAAGCTTGTACATTCCTAAGCAATCTCAGAGTGATTAGTGTCAAATGTAGTTTAGGTTCAGGAAATATGGAAGATGTTTTACGATGACTAGGATGGTCAACTCAATAGAAGCTAGCACTATAGTCGATATGATTTAGAAAAGGACAATGTTACTGTGTTTGCCTCTCAAAATATTTTTGTGGAGATTAGCTGTACCACTAATCTTTTTTTATCTACTTTATTTCTTACATCAGCACCTAAGGGCAAGAAGAGGGATTGTTTTCAAGTGGGTTGTGGAGCTAGGGATGCCACCACCAGCACCGCGGCCGCTATTTCAGCTGATCCCATTAAGTCCTGCTTTTATTATTATTATTTCTAGGCCTGGGTGGAGTTCTTGGAGTTGCGCTAAGCAGAACTCTGTGGATGGACTTCGGCAAGCGGCAGAGTGCATTAGGTCGAGCCATTTGCACAGGTTTTTAGTGCCTGGTGTTGACCTTTGCTGATCAATCAGATCAGTGCATTTGGCACCACCCGCAGTGCAAGAGGCCGCTACTTCTTTTCTGCCGCTCAAGTAGATTTTCTACTTGAGCAGTAGCTTCCTCAGCACGAACGGAAGGTTTCTCAACGTGAGCAGTAGAGACCATCCGCAACCACCAGCAATGAGAAATCTGTCTGGGAGGTGGTTTGGAGTTAACATTGTCGAGCACGAATGAGAAAAAAACTCCACTACATGGAGTTTTCGGAACTCTGCCCTCTTAGCGGAGCGCGGTGTGGGAAAAACTCCACAAACTCTGCTAGCGAAGTGGAGTTCAACTCCCGCCCCTAATTATTTTTCTAACTTCTACCTCTGCCCACTATTAGAATAATTTTATTTTGTGCCTTATTTTAATTCTATCGCCTTTTCTTTCAACACCTGTACCAAATGTCTGTTAAATTATTTTTATCCCTGAATTATAATTTTTCGATATTTAATGTTTTTGTAGCTGACTTCTTTCTCTCTGTACTAGTCAGTAGTCTTCTTCTGCTTTGCTAGTAAGCTTTCCCTCCCTTCTATATATCTGGTGGTACTGTATGACTAAGAGAACATATATTTGGTACTGTACTGTCTACTGTGAAGACTACAGGCCCAAGTAACCTAGTGTTAGTCTACATGCAGAGAGAGTAGCCATGGTCATGATCCGCCCCTCAATGTGGTGCTATAAATATTTATTTATACAGTATATCAGCAGTTTCAATGACAGTGCAGCATGGCAGGAAAGTATGAGGGCCCATTGCATTTGCCAACCAAAACCATATGTCCATCATTGACCAATATTCCATTCCTTCATTGCACTTCAATGGCTCAGAGTCATCATAGCTCGGCCCCTCTATTGCAAAATGTTTTTGGTTGGCTTTTCTAACATTGTCAACCAACAAAAATTCTCAAAGTGATATTTTTGATAGAAGATTCTGCTAACCGAACTGGTGTGATGTATTGTGGTTACATTTTGTTAAAAAAACAAGAGTAGGCATATCTGGCATTTGAAAACATGGAATGTTTTTTCTAGCCACACAGACCACCAGTTCCGGGACAAGAGTCAATTCTGCAGGTGTAGAGGTGGTTGGAAAAGGAGACAGAGCGGCGACAGGGACAGAAGGTGGTAAGTCACATTTCTTGTTTATTCTCAACTACTTTTATACTCACTGCAATGGTGTTGTGAATCAAGAGCCCCCTGCTTTAACAGCTCCAGCAGTGGTTCTGCTCCTATGGCCTCTTTTATCTGCAGCTCAGGAGACAAAAGTTCATAACAAATGCTAAAATGACAGAAACTGCATAAGATAAGTCCACAGTATCAAGTTTGAATTTAAAATTAAAAGCATTCTGATATTTTTTATTTCTTTTCGATATGGACAACAGATGTAGGATTTGTTATCTTATATCTCTAAGAATAAAGTGCAAGGTTGACTGGTGAGATTTCCCTCCACACAGGGATTTAGATGGTTGCTGAGTACAAACCCCTGTTTTAGGAAAAGCAACCATGGAATGCAGTGTGCCCAACTGTAATCTTGTGAGGTAAAATCTATGTTGCGTATTTCATAGAATAAGCAAATAGCATTGACTTCTTGGTTTTATAGGACCTAAGTGATAACTTAACATGGTAGACTTAAAACTGTCTGTTTTCCCTTTTGGCCTCTATATTTCCAATTAGAACAGGTTTTAATTCCTTCTTACTATAACGTAAGACACTAGCGGAGGTCTTCAATGCTCATATTTCCATCCATCTCTTTAAGAAGGCTATTTTCATATACTAACCATGAGATTTTCACACTATGCTCACATGCTAAACAATCTGTTATAATCTATCAAGGGAACTTAGTGCCAGTTTTACTCTGTGCCAAAAAAAACAGGGCTTATCTGAATACTATCTTCAAGGTAGGTGACAGACAGTTCTTTTTGTACACGGTAGGTGGAGATTGTGCAGGTCACTGTCAGGAGTCAACCTAGATAGAGATCTCTTGTATCTGTAGAGAACAACAACTTGCCAAGCACTAAAATGGGGCCCCATAGCTTACACTGGTAGACATTTGCTTTTGTATAATGGTAATAGTTATCTAGAAGGTTCATTCACAATTTTGGCTGCAAATCTGAAGAGGGCTTCCGAGGATCTTAACAATTTCAGTTTCCCAACTTTCAATTTCAGACCTTTGTGTCCGCTGCTGTAGAATTGTATGACTAAAAATGTGAAGTTTTGGGTTAGAACTAGCTCCTCTCCCTTAATGTGATGGATTGTCTTTTTGTCCCTCCCTTTCCCATAGACCATGGTAAAGGTTTTCTTTGAGTTGATTTTTATGTCTTTGTCCAATGTATATGAGACAAACCTGTTAATCAGAAGCTGAAGCCCATTATCGGTTCTAGAGCACTGCATTGTCTGCGTATAAGAGAATCGGGGTAGTTCGCTTGTCAACCTTAGGGGTATCGGCCTTCACTTTTTGTAATGTCTCATCCACCTCCTGAATGTATAGCAAAAACAAAAGGGGGTCAAGGACATAACCTTGTCGAATTCCAAAGTTGACCCTAAACTGAGGTGTACCTTCCTCCACTGGCCCACATCTTACTCAGGCTGTCAGATGTGCATACATCATAAATAATAATAATCTCAGTTGGGACACCTATCTTTGCAAATGTCTGCAACAGTGTAACATGTCTCATAAGGTCAAATGCACTGCTCCGGTCAGCAAACCATCGATGGATGTGTCCCCCTTTCACCAGCATATTTTTCCTAATGTTAAGATGTAAATAAGCACATTGTTCTATAGTACCAATGTCCCTACTGAACCTGTACTGTTAGAAATGGGGGATTCTGGTTGGCTAGGGTATGCCCCTAAGCCAAATAAAATCCACCATTCTAGTCAAAACAAGTAAGTTACACACCAAAGATAACCTGTACTCACTCTCTGGTAGCTTGGTGCAGAGCTGTCAGACTTATCCTCAGAGGCAATGTGTAAAGCATTTGCGCAACACACTCACACCAGTAACACAATGAATACGCCACAAAAGAAACTCCACACAATATTATATAATAATAGGTTTTTCCACTGTGTATAAGTCATAAGATGAGAACAACATAAATCATAAAGATTGGACATAAAATGTAATTACTGTAATAAAACTCAGTTCTCTGAAAATGCAAGAATCCAAATGGTGTGGCGTATGCAATGTCTTGTAATTTATGCAGGGTTAGTGGAAGACCCATAGGATGCAATAAGACTTGAATTATATTATCAGTACAGGAGGCCTAAACAAGTTTACAGAAACACATAAATAATATCATATAACCATGGAAACATACAACACAGCAGCACAGTAATTCTGTGAGCCTTACTGATTTGAGTGCATTTGTGAGCAAAAATGTAAGGCACAGGAGCACCTGCCTGCCTAATAGATGTAATATGGTAATCTGAGATTGTCCCCTTTCTAAATGGAAGAAAAGTGTATTCCCTCCGATTTAGGTCTTTACGGTGGGCTCAGACAAGGATCCCTGTCAGGGATCAGCAAGCAGACTTTTTCAGCTCGAAAGTGGAGAAAGTCAAGCACCGAAGGTCCTGGTGAGGGTTTTCTATCACTGAGCGCAAATGCTTGTTGGTTCAATGTGAGCGGGAGAGGCCTCCTTTCGTCTCTCATGGCTGTGCCACTCATTAGACAACTCGCCCGACGGGGCATGGTGCGGTTCCCTGCTTCCTCTGATGCCACACACCCTCAGGGTCCTCAGGATGGGGGAAGCTTGTGCCATATGCAGGGGGCTCCTTGGAGTAGTTTTGTAGGCATCGGTGGTCCTCGGGAGCAGGGCCCAGGGGGTCCAACTCGGGATTTCCTTAGGGGCAAGTCACAGCAGTGCGGTCATCACAGGGAGTCTTCTTGCTTTCTTGGTAACACGTCGGCAGAGGAATGAGGCTCAGCACATACAGCATGATTTGTGATGGAAAGCTATTGGTTATATAGCTCTCTCCATGTCCTAGGGGCAGTACGTTTCACAAGAACGTACTCGCAATACAGAATGACCTCAAATGAAGCGTTTCGCACGTGCTGAGAGGACAAAGCGCTCACCACGCTCTAAAGTACATAAAGTGCTCACCACTCTCTAAAGTCCATAAATTGCTCTCCTTGCGCTGATGTGAAAGTGACTGCAGGGTCCGGACTCAGGGCCCCATGGCCATTTCTGGGGCAGCCAGTCCCCAAAGAATACTCACAGGCACTAGAGCAGAGAGCACACAGCAAGCCAGCACATAAAGGCAGTTTTCAAGTGCGGTCCTTCTAATAGGCAAGCCAGCATAACCAAGCAAGTAGGCTATCTGGCGGTTCCAGCTGGCTACCCAGCATTGCTTAGTGAAAACAAAGTCAGAGACCAGCTGGGAGCAGGGCAACAAGGAGAAAAGCCATCTGGTGAGTCCTTTAGGCCATCCAGCATGAAACAGGCAGCAGGGCAACAGCAGTCCTTCTGACAGAGATTCAGTCTCCATTCCAAAAGTGCTCTGAAAACAGGGGGTTAGAGCCTCCTTACTTATGCTCACAAATGTCTCTGATTTAGGGAGTGACTTCAAATTAACCTTTTCAAGTTTACAACAAACCCCTTTCAAGCCAGCCCTGGCTGCAAGAGGGAGTAAATCAGCCCTTTGTGTGAGGGCAGGATATAGCCTATTGACATGTAAGGCGTAAACAACCTCTCACTCTCCCAGTCCAGGAAGACTATCAGTATGCAGATGAGCACGGATGTATCCCTTGTCAAACCCAACTCTACCTGTGTTGTGGCTGTCTGGAAAGTATCCACAGAGTGTAACTGTCATTCAGCCCTAGACATGGATTGGAGTCAGGATGCAAAGCACATCAGCCCTGATTTATACTTTTTAGTGCAAAACTGCACTAACGCAGTTTTGCACCCAAAAGTTTAGCACTGGCTTGCACCATTTCTGTGCACCAGCCGGGCACCATATTTATGGAATGGTGCAAGCCGGTGCAAAGGGTAGGTGTAGGAGGCTGCCCTGGTTTGTAGTGGGTACCTTGGGTACTTACACCTTATACCAGGTCCAGTTATCCCTTCTTAGTGAAATGCAGTAGTGTTCTAGCAGCTTAGGCTGATAGAGGTGGCTATAGCAGAGCAGCTTAGGCTGAACTAGGAGACATGCAAAGCTCATGCAATACCATTTATAGTTACACAATACTTATACACAAGTAAAGACAATACTCAGGCCCTCATTACAACCCTGGCGGTTGGTGTTAAAGCAGCGGTAATACCGCCAACAGGCCGGCGTTAAAGAAAATGGGATCACGACCACGGCAGAAACCGCTATCATAGACAGCCACTTTAAAACTCCGACCACCACGGCGGTAGCAAACAACACCGCGGCGGTCACCGTCAACAGACATGCGGAAGACAATGTACCGCCCACCCCATTACAACCCCCAAATCTGCCAGCTTTTCCGGGGCGGTACCAATGCCATCAAAAGCACTGTGGAAACAGTGTTTGGAAGGGAAACCACTCACCTCTCTACAATCAACAAAGAACCAGGATGCCATGGAGCCCGAGTTACAGGTCCTTCCCAAGGTGGTGTACCTCGTCATACTCCAGGAATATCAAAGGCGGCGGCGGCGACGACCATGGTGAGTACTGCACCTAGCACACAGGGAAGAGGGGAGGAAAAAGAGAGAGACACACACACGCAACACGCAACACGCAACACCCCCACCCCCACCCTCACCCACAACACCATACACACAAACACATGCATCAACATTACATTTACACCCCGTAGCCCCCTGGAAGAACGCAAGGACAAAAGGAATTGAGTTAAACAATGATATTTTAGAAATAGTCAGATACACGTAACGATTCAAAAAACAGTATTCACAAAAATATACAATATGTACAGAAGGTCGTACATTGTCCTTTGCAAATGTCCCAGGCCCACTGGGCCAAAAATCATGGGTCAAGCCCACACTTGACAGTCTCGCAAGTCTCTCAAGTGGGTGGTTTGCCCACTGCTTGGTCCTGGGGAGTGTAAAGCCGCAGTCTCTCAAGTGGGTGGTTTGCCCTCTGCTTGGTCCTGGGGAGTGCAAAGCCACAGTCTCTCAAGTTGGTGGTTTGCCTACTGCTTGGTCCTGAGGAGTGCAAAGCCACAGTCTATCAAGTGGGTGGTTTGCCAACTGCTTGGTCCTGGGGAGTGCAAAGCCACAGCATCTCAAGTGGGTGGTTTGCCCACTGCTTGGTCCTGGGGAGTGCAGAGCCACAGTCTCTCAAGTGGGTGGTTTGCCCACTGCTTGGTCCTCGGGAGTGCAAGGCCACAGTCTCTCAAGTGGATGGCTGTCTTCACAGGTTCTAGAGGGGGCTTGGTGCCCATTGTGCTTCATCCTGCCAAGGATTGGGTGAGTGGATGCATGTCTTCACAGGTTCTGGAGGGGGCTTGGTGCCCAGTGTGCTTCATCCTGCCAAGGATTGGGTGAGTGGATGCCTGTCCTCACAGGTTCTGGAGGGGGCATCGTGCCCAGTCTGCTTCATCCTGCCAAGGATTTGGTGAGTGGATGGCTTTCTCCACAGGTTCTGGAGGGGGCATTGTGCCCAGTGATGCAGCACATAGGGTGTGGCAGTTTTATATTCCCTCACCTGGGTGTCTGAGGCGCGAGATTCACAGGAGACAGGTAGCAGGAAAGTCCACGATGGCAGGGCCAGACACCATCCTGCGGCAGCTAAGGCTGCAAACTAGTGGTTGTTGCGGTGCTAGTAGGGGTGCTGCCAGTGGTGGTATGAGGCTCCAACCTGTCTCCTGCAGCCCCGGACGGACGCACACTGGGGCTGCAGCTGCTTTTAGTGGTCCTACTGTCAGCGGTGCAGGTGGCGGTGCTTGCGACAGTGCTTGCGGCAGTGCTTGCGGTGGGTATGCTGGCGGTGCTGGCCGTGGTGCAGGTGCCAGTGCTGCCAGTGGTGGAGGCCTCAGTACGGCTACCTGGTGTCTTGCAACCACGGAACGCACCTTCTTCTGTAGGCTGTTTCACCTCTTCCTTATGTCATCCCTTGTTCTGGGGTCCTGTCCCACGGCATTGACCCTGTCCACTATTCTCTGCCATAGCTCCGTCTTCCTAACTATGGGCGTCTGCTGCACCTGTGAGCCGAAAAAGCTGTGGCTCTACCCGGATGATTTCCTCCACCATGACCCTTAGGCCCGTATTTATACTTTTTTTAGCGCCGCATTTGCGCCGCTTTTTGACGCAAAAACGGCGCAAAGCTACAAAATACAATGGTATTTTGCAAGTTTGTGCCGTTTTTGCGTCAAAAAACGACGCAAATGCGGCGCAAAAAAAGTATAAATACGGGCCTTAGTTCCTCCTCTAAGAACCTGGGATATCTTTGGGGTGCCAAGGATGTGGTGTGCGTGAAATGTGTGTGGACGAGTTGGGTGATGTGTGGGGTAATGTGTTGTGGTGTATGCTGTGATGTGCTTAGATGGTGTATGGGTGATGGTGTTCTGTACCTCTGATTGAGTGGGTGCTCCTGCCTTGTCTCTCTCTCTGTGCTATTGATTTTTTCTCTGTAAAGGGTTGTGGGTAAGGTGGGTGTGTGTTTTATAGTGGTCTGAGTGTGTGGGTGTGGTGGGTATATGTGGGTCAGGTGTGTGTAGTTTGAATTGTCCAATGTGATGGTGTTTTGTAAATGTGTGTGTATGTTGAGCGTGGCGGTGTGTACCGCCAGTGGATTACCGCATTTGAAAGACCGCTGCGGTGATTCTTGGGTTGTGATGCTGTGGGCATATTCCTGTTGGCGTAATGGTGTGGGTTTTGTTATCGCCAGTTTATCACTGACCTTTGGTCTGGCGGACTTGTGTGGGTGTCTGTATTGTGGAGGATTTTTCAGTGTGGGTCAAAATACCCGTAGGAGAATACCGCCGCGGTCACGGTATGTTGGCAGCCGTCAGCACAGCGGTAGGTGGCATTTACCGCCAGGGTTGTAATGAGGGCCTCAGTGTTACCAAAAATAAAGGTATTTATTTGGGTAACACAGTACCAAAAATATCTTAGAAACAATACTCCTTCTGGAGGTAAGAATTATCCACAATATATACACTAGACACCAAAATTAGACAAGTAAATAGTCATAGAACAATGCAAACAATAGGAAATGCTATAGAATGCAATGGGAGAAAATAGGTCTGGGGGCAACACAAACCATATACTAAGAAAGTGGAATGCGAATCACAAATTCCCCCCTAGACAAGTGTAGTGGGTACAGAATCGCTGGGAGAGTAAGAATACAGTAAAGGTAAGTAAATTAACCCACCACAAAGTCAGAAAAGCAGGAGTAAAGTACTGCAAGTTTCCTTAGGACACACTACACCTCGTGATTGGGATTATGCACTAACCAAGTCTGCAAACAACAACTGCTGGATTCCTGGACCTGAAGACCTGCAAAAGAAGGGGACCAAGTCCAGAAGTCGAAAGAAGTTCCAGGAAGCACAGGAGCCCCTGCCAACCCAGAAGAGGGTGCAAAAGAAGAGTGCACGGTTAGTCTTAGTTGAAGACTGCAGAAATGCACCCTAGGAAGATGCCAGTGGGTTCCTGCATGATGCAAAGGATGTCCCAAGATGTGGAGATGGAAGCAGATGTGATTTCGTGTTGGAAGTCGCCAACAAGCCTTGGTTATGACAAAAGTGCGTTTTGCATCAAAAAACTCAGCAGTTCAGAGAGCCCTCAGGATGCCAGGCAGCACCCACAGGGGTCCCAGGACACGGGGACAAAGAAGGAGCAAAACACAATTGGTGCAACACAACAAAGGAAGGTCCCACGCCGCTGGAGAACAACTCAGCAAGTTGAGCATCACAGGATAAAGTGCTGGGGACCTGGGTAGGCTGTGCTTATGGAATTTTGCAAATAGTGCACAGAGGACTCCGGAGGTGAAGAAAACACAGTACACAGGGGTACCATCTCTCCCAGAGAAGGCAAGGTCTTACCTCCTCCAAATTGCATCAGCAGGACCTCAGGACAGTCTATGTGAAAGGGGTTGAACCACTGTGTCCTTAGGAGGATGCTCATCGCTGTGAGAGGTTTCCAAGGGTACTAGTCATCATCTTAGAAGGTGCCTGCTGGAGCAGGGGAGTGACTCTGTCACCCAATGGGGGATTTCTTCAGTCCTTCTGGTGCAGGATGAAGACAGAGAGTCCTCAGAGTGTGCACAGAGTGGATACTGTTTCAGTTGCTGGCTGGAGCTGAAGTTGCAGAGGAAAAGTATCCCTTGTGGATACTTTGTTGCTGTTACAGCAGTTCCTGGAACAGGCTGTGGTTGATCCGAGGTCAGAGGATGATGAAGTAATTGCAGAGGATTCCTGAAGGAAACTTGCAAGCAGAATCTGAAGAGAACCCACAGGAGAGACCCTCCCTGAGAGGGGAATTGGCTACCTTATCAGGTATGGATCTATCAGGAGAGGTCACTAACGTCACCTGCTGGCACTGGCCACTCAGAGCCCTCCAGAGTGCCCCCACACCTTGCAAAGCAGGATGGCTGAAGTCTGGGACACACTGGAGGAGCTCTGGTCACCAACCCTAGGGTGGTGATGGACAGGGGAGTGGGGTCACTCCCCTTTTCTTTGTCCAGTTTTGCGCCAAGGGGTCCCTGGACCGGTGTAGACTGGCTGATGCAAGGATGGCACCATCTATGCCCTTTAAAGCATTTTCAGAGGCTCTGGGAGGCTACACCTCCCAAGCCTGTAACACCTATTTCCAAAGGGAGAGGGTGTAACACCCTTCTCTCCAAGGAAATGCTTTGTTCTGCCTTCCTGGGACTGGGCTGCCCAGACCCCAGGAGGGCAGAACCCTGTCTGTGAGGTGGCAGCAGCTGTAGCTGCAGTGCAAGCCTCAGAGAGCTGGTTTGGCAGTACTGGGGGTCCATGGTGAAGCCCCCAGGATGCATGGAATTGGCTCCCCAATACCAGATTTAGAATGAGAGGACAATTCCATGATCTTAGACATGTTACATGGCCATATTCACAGTTACCATTGTGAAGCTACATATAGGTATTGACCTATACGTAATGCACATGAGTAATGGCGTCCCCACACTCACAAAGTCCGGGAAAATGGCTTTGAACTATGTGGGGGCACCTTTGCTAGTGCAAGGGTGCCCTCACACTTAGTAACTTTGCACCTAACCTTCAGCAAGTGAAGGTTAAACATATAGGCAACTTATAAGTTACTTAAGTGCAGTGAAAATGGCTGTGAAATAACATGTGCGTTATTTCACGTAGGCTGCAATGGCAGGCCTGTGCAAGGGTTTGTCTAACCTCCCTAGACAAACCCTTGCAGGGTGTCAAAAGAAATGCTTCAGCCCATATGGATCTCCCAGAACCCCAATGCCCTGGGTACCTAGGTACCATATACTAGGGACTTATAAGGGGAGTCCAGTTTGCCAATTGAAATTGTTAAATGAAGTCACTAGCCTACAGTGACAAATTTAAAAGCAGAGAGAGCATAGGCACTGAGATTCTGATTAGCAGAGCCTCAGTGACACAGTTAAGCACTACACAGGCACACACATTAGGTCATAAAATATGAGCACTGGGGTCTTGACCAGCAGGATCCCAGTGAGACAGGCAAAAACATACTGACATACAGGGAAAAATGGGGGAAGATGGTACTTTCCTACAGTAGGCTAGTGTAAAACAAAAAAGCCGTTAGCCGGGTGAGGCTGGCAGCATGGGAGAAGGGGGTTTGCCCCAAAAAATGACATTAGGCAGGTTAGAGTAAAAGAAAATGACTCTAACCTGCCTAGGGTCATTTTTTGATGCGAAACCATCCATACCACATGACTCCTATCTTAGAAAAGACAGGAGTCATGCCCACCACCCAATGGGCAGCAAAGGGGACCACGGTCCCCTGGGCATCACAATTGCACCCAGTGCCATGTATGGGGGCCCATTTCAGGGTCCCCCATGGCACTTTAAAAAATAAAATAAAATACCTACCTGTACTTTCCTAGGATGGGGTCCCCCATCCTCTGCTGTCCCTCTGGTGTGGGTGGGGGTGTCCCTGGGGCCTGGGGAGAGCACCAGTGGGCTTATTCCATGGTGTTCCACCATGGAAATAGGCTCATAAGTCCCCTAAGGCCTGCCCTGACCCAAGACAGGTCTAGCGCCAAAGTATAACTATGGAGTTAGTTTTGCACTGACTTAGAGTAAAAAATAAATACGCTAATTCGGTGCAAACAGAGTATAAATATGCCCCATAGAGTTATAAGCACCGTTAAATGTTGACTTTCTAAAAGTGTCATTCCCAAAATAATAATGTAAAACCCAGTTACACCAGTAAGCAGAACTTTTCACTACCATTCCAAACATGCCAACACTACTCCTTCCAGACCACAAATTACCACTTTGAAATATATAAGGGAATTCCCAATGCTAATCTTTGAGAGAAACAGCCCTCACAGTAGTGAAAAATGAATTAGGGTGTTTGTCACTGCCAGGACATGCAAAATATAAAGGTACTTGTCCTACCTTTTAGCTCCACATTACCCCACCCATAGGGCTACCTAGGATCTATCTGAGGGGTGAATTATGTAGAGTAAAAGGAGAGTTTAGGCCTTGGAAAGTAGTTTAAAATGCCAAGTCAAGGTGGCAGTAAAGTGTACACAAAGGTACCACAGTGGCAGGCCTGAGACAAGTTTGAAAGGCTACTTCTGAGGGTGGCACAATCAGCGCTGCAGGCCAACTAGTGGCATTTAAGTTACAGGCCCAGGTATATGGTATATCACTTTGCAAGGGACATACAGGTAACTTAAATATGCCAAACAGATATAAGCCAACCATACCATGTTTTAGGGGAGAGAGCACATTAACTTTAGCACTGATTAGCAGTGGTAAAGTATCCAGAGCCCTAAAGCCAACAAAAATACAGTCAGAAAAATAGGAGGAAGACAAAAAGTTTGAGGATAGCTCTACAGAAAAGGCCAGTTCCAACAGTGAATTTTGGAACCCACATCTCCACCCTCTCCACCTCTCCACCTCTCCAATAGAACTCTAACCATTAGTATGGTAGTTGAGTACAGGGGAGATATGGGGCAGTAGCACCTTTCATGTCCCCTGTCCCTCTTTTTGAAAATGGGTGCTATAATACTCTCTGTCCAAGCGGCAGACAAGTGTACACTGGCTGCAGAATTACACACTTGCATTAATATGTTGCCCAGAGAGTGAAGTATGATTTAAAAGTACCTATTGTGACCCCCATCAGGGCCAGGAGCCTTTGCATATGTGGTCTTTTCTAGGGCAGTGGTTAACTCTTCTAGGTTAACTTGTTTTAAATTTGGAGGCCTTACAGGAAACATAACATCAGTAGGTAAATCTACAATTTAATCACTAGGGTTAAAAATCCCATTAAAGTGTCTTAGCCAATCTTCCTGTTGGACAAGGGCCTCTACCTAAGTGCTTTTGAGTCCTTGAGGAATGGCTAATTCATAGGTTTTCAAAAGAGTGTGGTGTCCCTCAAGGTGACAGCTGTTCTAAATAGTCTCATGCCCTTTCTTGCATCTCCATTTCCTTTCTGCCAATACTTGTTTGTAGATACCTCTTAGGGTTATAATCTCATCCCTATTTCTTGGTGTGGTCTGAAGAGTTTTCTTCAGATTCCGGTTCGCACAGGTGCAATGGTGGTCAAACCAGCCAGTGTTTTTTTGGTCAATAACCTTGCTGGTAGATTTCAAATTACCTGCAATTGCAGCATTATTTTGCAAACGAAAGCTATAATTAGGAGTCGGAGGAGTTCCAATCAGTGCAAGTAATAAAATCACTGGTATTATCTTTTATACCTCTTTCTAAGAGGGCAGTTACATTTACGTTCATCCACCTAAGGTTAGTACTAAGGCTAGTACCATTATTATCCGAGGTTCAATATGGACTACAAGTTGTAGGCCATTCATCCGATTGGTCTTGACTTTAAAAGCTACCAGTAGGGGATGGTGATCACTAAAGGCGCCCAGAACAACTATAGGGAATTCAATCAGGCCCAGACCATTTTGAGAAACCAAGATATGGCCAATGGTGGAATTGTAGCCATTTCCATGGAAAGTTGGAATTGGTAAACCTTCGGTATCATGAAAATGTTCCAACAGCTCTAGGTTATATCTAAAGATTATTTCATTATTTATATGTTATGCAGAAAATGAGGCAGATCCTCCCCTGCTATACTTATTATCCACAATTCATTGGAGTTGGAGCATCACATTTGCTGATGTTAAAATCCCCTATCCGTGTGTAGGTACAATCATACCTAATGCAACTCACAGAGGCATCCAACTCCCTTTCAACGTTGACGATAACCCTGCTTCTAGTAAAGTCGAATACGTTATTGTAAAAATGTATTACAATAATATTCAATTTCTCAATGGTCTGGAGGTGGCAAAACTGAAAATAAGGTGAGCTGATATAAGACTTTTTTTTAAGAAAGAGAGGCAGTGGTAGATATTAATAGAGTTAGATCTCCCTTTGTCGTAAAAATAGATGTATATCCTTCAATGTGAAAGTTCCCTACCTGCCATGTTTCTTGTACACATACCAATTGAGATATTCAGGCAATCTATATGCTCAAAGTTATCTTTGTGCTGTAATCTACCTCATGGTACGCAGGTGCTGCTTCCTGAGAGGTGCACCTTTTTCAAAGGAGTTTCCAGGTTTTTAAAAGGGTTGAATAATTCTCACTGACAAGAGCCTTAATTCTGTCACCCTTCCAACTGGCCCTAGTCATGCTACGGGGTTTCCTTGATCTGGTGGATGTGGGTTTCACCAATTTGCAACTTTTCTTCACTGTGGGGGAAGTCAGCTCACTGTTTTGAGAAAGTTCAGTTCTCAGACTGGAACATTAGAAACACAAAGTGGTTGATCATGAGTAGGATTATTTTTTGCCATATTTCCATATACTAGGCCCCACTTCTAATAACACAAACTCTTCATTTACGTCCTCCATAATGCTACGTAAGGCATTCTTTGTTGAGGCCTATCTTTCCTCCACATTATCAATTTTGTTATTTAATATGCCCATTGCATTGGTAAAGTAATTTGTAATAGCTCTGGTGGTGTTCTCTGGGTCTATGCCTTTCCCTCCAGAGTCTTGTGCAAGTTTCCGCTTGCCCATGTTTAGATCCATTTAGGTCAAACTGGATACTCCCAATGAACATCAATTTAGAAAAACAATGGGGACATTCTTGCCTGATTTGAGCCTCAGTACCAAAACCAAGCCCGGGCTCATTCAGGCACGGACAGGCGCAGATGGGCCAGCCTTTGGTCTGGGCACATCCTGCATGTGTCTCACACTGCAGGAGGCCAGGGTGCACTTTGAACACTTTGGTGTACCAACCCCCTCCTCGATCATTGCAGCACATCCTGGTGCTGGGGATTATGGCTGCTGTAGTCTCTTGCAGCAGGACTTGTAGTGCTCCAAGATGTCTGGGCCCCCTAGTTTGTTTACCTAAACAGAGTCCTGTGCTGCTGGAGGTCGAGGCCTACTTTAAGCCCATTGGTGTTGGTGTTCCTGCCCCATCATCGATCATTGCAGCACCTCCAGTGGCTGGGGATTATAGCTGCTGTAGTCTCTTGTAGCAGGATTTGTAGTGCTCTAAGAGGTCTGGGCCCCCTGTCAACCCAAATAGAGTCCCTTGCTATAGCCGGGATGAGCTTTGAGCACATTGGTGTTCCCAACCTCTCCTTGATCGTTGTAGCACCTCCAGGTAATGGGGATTATGGCTGCTGTAGTCTGTTGCGGGGGGACATGTTTTGCTCCAAGGGGTCTGAGTCACATATCTATTGACGCAAACAGAGTACCACTCATCATCATACATCACCTCTCTCCCTGCCCATGGCATTTCACCATTGATTACCTAAGTGCAGTATGGTTCAATTTGTCACTGCAGTGTTGTCTGTGCGATGTGCATCTGCTTCAACTAATGTGGCCTTTACAAAGTTTTCAATTGATTCAAGTTGAAAACAAGGTGAGTTTTCCTTCCCTCAAAGTGCTCACTCAGTTACCTCCTAGTACTTCACTCCTTTATTCTTTCCTGATTTTTGTCCCAGCCTACCAATCACTGTAAAATCTGTTCCTTTCCCTTTAACTCAGTGTATCCTTTTTCCAACCATCTACTTATGGCAGGCAGGATATCCTCAATGTATATGTGATGTGTGTCATAGAATCTCATTTACTATTCATCTGCCAGTTTGGAGTCAGGAAAGGCATTTGGAGAAGAGCAAGGCCATTGGAATTAAAGTAAAATAATTGACCATTACAGCTGCCATAGCTGCAGACTGCAGAGAGTAGCAAAGTACCCAACACACTGGCTAGCATGCTTCCATTAATTTAGCAAAACAACTTGTCCTCCAAAGTGCACAATGCCGTACTCATTAAAAAGAAGTCAATTATTTTATTTGTTCCACACTAAGGGGGTCATTTTGTGCTTGGTGGATGGAAAATTCTGTCTGCCAAACTCCTGACAGGGTGGCTGCCTCCTTTTGGCTACCTCGCCACTGGACTTGTTAAGGGTTTCCAGCTAGGTTGGTGGACCCAGTGGCCTAGCGGGAAACAGGCTAAAGCATTGTCTCCAGCTCGTAATCGAGCCGGCAGACATTGCGATGGTATTGGGGAAAGGGGTCCCTGCACTGCACATGCCAAGTGGATGGGCAGTGCAGGGGCCCCCCTGTGGCCCCCTGCACCTGTTTTCTGCAGCCTTTTCATGGCAGTGTCACCACCATGAAAAGGCTGTTGGAAAGAAAGGTCATAATCCCCAGGGCAGTGCTGCCCTAGCAGATTAGGACCTCCACCAGACTGCCCGGGTCCAAGATCCTGGTGAAGCTGGCAGTTTCCTGGTGGTCCAACTGTCAGGGTTGTTATGTGGCGGTTGGAACTCTGCATAGGCGGCGGTCTAGACCGCCACACTCATAATCAGGTCCAAAGTGTCTTTTTTCCAGGAAAGCAAGCAATTAAGAGAAAAATCACATTTTTTTAATTTGGTTTTAATCTGCCTTATTTCTTTTCAGCCATTTAGTCAGTACTTTTTTTATGTTAGGCATGTGTGGGTAAAAAATGGCCCTGTGTCTCTACTCATCACATTAAATTGCAATGGCCAGAGAGGATCAGCAATGTACTGCTTATGTGCCACTATCTAATTTAAAACAAGTGTTTGTACAGACCATGGTTTACAATTTGTCTTTTTCTTTTTGTTTGTTTCTTAGTATAGCTACTCCTTCTGCTCCACTACCCGTACCAACATGGCAGGAGATAGCAGTCCAGCTACGGTGGCAGAGGCAAGAGAAGACCCAGCAGGACTGCTGTTGGCTGGTGGAGCTGGAGGAGGAGGTTGAAGCAGCTGTCGCTGCCCCCGGCCCCAGTTCTACCAGCCAGCTTCAGCCTCCAGCCTCAAGGCAACAACATCACCACCAGTGACTGGGTGCCAGAAGCTGTCAGGCACCCAGTTGGCCACCACTGCCTCCCCCATCCCACTAAGACTGCCAGTTCCAGCACCCCATCCTGCCGCCCCTGGCATGGCTTGAAGAATGGTTGTCCTGGATGGAACAGAAACTTGACTGCCATGTGACCTTGTTTGATTTTTTGGGAGGGACTTTTATTTTGTGGGTGGAGAGGGTGGGAAACGGAGTTGGGACTGAGGTTTGGACAGTTCATTTTCCTTTGGACATTGGTTGGGGTGCAATGATTTGTTTGGGGAGAGAGGTGGGCCTGTTGTGGGTGGAAAGGGTAGGTGTTATCATTGATACAAATAAAAGTGAAATCATTTATTTTACTTTCTTTATGCCTCAAATCTTTATTTTCCTGTTTTGCTTTAAACTGCTGCCTTTTAGCATAGCCTGTTTTTTAAAGATCTGCATGAAAATTCTATACCAGTTTGTTATACCCTTGTCCTACTATCGCTGTAAATATATTGACCACTAGGAGGGATTGCCATTGCCTTTATTACCTACAAAAGCCTAGATATAAACAAACAACATCTTCAGTAGAAGTTAGTTACTAACAAAACCATTGAACCTCATTCCATAGTCCCATTACCTGAATAGATGCAGCAAGGGCTTTCAGGTTTCTCACTGCAGGGTTTCCCATGGTGCCATTTTATGGTGGTGGTAGTAATAGCACGTTAGTGTGCTAACAAGTAAGGAATCACAAGCAAAGTCCCACTCACATCTAGGTGAACTCCAACTCTAGGATTAATCAAAAGGATTATCAATGATAGCCAACTAGACTGACAGAAAGAAAATACAGTTAGAGGGTTATATTATTTATATCATAATTTTAGAAAGACTGAGACCAGAATACCACCATGACAGCAATAAAGAAGACCTGATATGATAACAAAAAGTAGCAATAGTAACTTCTTCTGAGCAATGGGGAGTTAGTATTTAATTAAAACTAAACTTACAAAATCCTCGAGTCAGGAGAAGTGGACTCAGAGTCAGGACTGGACAAGGCCAATCAATCAATCAGTTTTTGTAAAGCGCGGCTACTCACCTGTGAGGGTCTCAAGGCGCTGGGGGGAAGGGGCCTCATCTGAAGAGCCACATCTTGAGGTTCTTCCTGAAAATGGTCAGTGACAGGCTTTTCTGAGGTATAGGGGAAGTTGTTCCACCTCTTTGCTGCGATGTAGATGAAGGATTGTCCTCCTGTGGTGGTTTTGTGGATGCAAGGGAAGGTGGCCAGGGCCATCTGGGTGGAGCCGAGGGATCTGGTGGGGGTGTGGAAGGAGACACTATGGTTCAGGCAGGCTGGTTATGCGTTTTGTATGGCCTTGTATGCATGTGTGAGTAGCTTGAAGGTGATTAGTTTCTCTACCGGGAGCCAGTGGAGGGCACTCAGGTGTGGCAAGATGTGTTCTCGGCGTGGGAAGTTCAGGATAAGTCTGGCAGCAGCGTTCTGGATGAGTTGTAGTTTTATTATATTTTTAGTCGGGGTGCCTGCATAGAGGGCGTTGCCATAGTCAAGCTTCCTTCTGACTAAGGTGTGAGTGACTTTACAGCAACAGTCTGCTGGGATTCATCTGAAGATCTTCTGAAGTTTGGGGAACGTGTGCCAGCAGGAGGAGGCCACTCAGTTTAGCTGGCGGATCATGGATAGGGAGGAGTTGAGGATGATGCCTAGGTTGTGGGTGTGCTCCATCCATGCAGGAGGGGGCGCTGAGGGATGTGGGCCAGCAGGAGTTGTCCCAAGCTGAGGTGGTGTTTCCAAAGATGATGAGCTCTGTCGGTGTTGAGCTTGACGCAGCTTTCTCTCATCCAGGTGGCGACGGCTTCAATTCCTGAGTGGAAGTTCCTTTTGGCTGTGTCTGGGTCTTTGGTAAGGGAAATGATGACTTGTGTGTCATCCGCACATGACACGATGTTCATACCGTGGCTTCTGACGATGGCTGCAAGAGGGACCAAGTATTTGTAGACAATTGTCAGACTCAGTGAGGATCCTTGGGGGGACAACGCAGTTTACTCCTGTAGGTCTGGATGTGTATGGCAGAAGTTTGACACTGCGTCCTCCCGAAGACAAAGGAGTGGATCCATTTGAGGGCTCTTCTGTGGATTACTATGTTGTGGAGCATAGTGCATAAAGTGCTGTGGGAAACCTTGTTGAAGGTGGCTGAAAGGTCGAGGAGTATGAGTGCTACAATGTGGCTGCGGTTTAGGAGTAATCAGATGTCATCGGTGACTGCCAGGAGGGCTGTCTCCGTGCTGTGGTTGCTGTGGAAGCCAGACAGGGAGCTGTCTAGGGAGTTGTTGGCCTCAATGAAATTCTGTAGTTGTGCGTTGAATTCTTTCTCCAGTACTTTGGTGGGGTAGGGTAGCAGCAAGATGCACAGGAAGGGGCATATTTATACTCCGTTTGCGCCGAATTTGCGTCCTTTTTTTCGACGCAAATTCGACGCAAAACTAACTCCATATTTATACTTTGGCGTTAGACGCGTCTAGCGCCAAAGTTCATGGAGTTAGCGTCATTTTTTTGCATGAACACCTTCCTTGCGTTAATGATATGCAAGGTAGGCGTTCCCGTCTTAAAAAATGACTCCGATGCATATGCGTCGTATTTATACTCCCGGGCAAAAATGACGCCCGGGAGTGGGCGGGTCTAAAAAACCTGCATTAGCGCCGGATTTTAGCGCCTGGGTCAGGGCAGGCGTTAAGGGACCTGTGGGCTCAGAATGAGCCCAGAGGTGCCCTCCCCTGCCCACAGGGACACCCCCTGCCACCCTTGCCCACCCAAGGATGGAGGGACCCACCCAGGGACATTAAGGTAAGTTCAGGTAAGTATTTTTTTTTTTTTTTTTTTATGGCCCCCTACATGCCACTATGCCCAATGACCATGCCCAGGGGACAGAAGTCCCCTGGGCATGGCCATTGGGCAAGGGGGCATGACTCCTGTCTTTGCTAAGACAGGAGTCATTTCAATGGGGGTTGGGCGTTGTAAAAAAATGGCGCAAATCGGGTTGAGGCGATTTTTTTGCCTCAGCCTGACTTGCACCATTTGTGGACGCCCATACGCCATTTTCCCCCTACGCCGGCGCTGCCTGGTGTACGTCGTTTTTTTTAACGCACACCAGACAGCGCCGGCGGCTAACGCCGCCCGCATGGCGCTTCAGAATGGCATTAGCCGGCGCTAATTTTTTTGGCGCAAAACTGAGTTAGTGCAGTTTTGCGTCAAAAAGTATAAATATAGCCCGAAATTCTTTAGTTCTGATGGCACGGCCGAAGGTATCTTCAGGAGAGGGTGTATTTCGGCCTGTTTCCAGTCCTCGGGGAAGGTGCTAGTGTTGATGGAGCAGTTCATTGTGTTCCGGAGCTCGGGGTGATGGATGCACTGGCTCTGATGTATATGTGGTGTGGGCAGGGGTCTGTGGGGGCTCCAGAGTGGGTGTTGTTCATGATGCTGACTGTTTCCTCCGTGGTGAGAGTGGACCAGCTGTGGATGGTCTGGGTGAGTTCGGGAGGGGTGGGTCGGTTACAGGTTTAGGTGCCAGGATTTTCCAGGAGGAAGCTGTCGGTGGTTCTGTGAACTCATTGATGACTGAGAAGAGTTAGATTTGTGTGTGGAGGAGTTGATGAGCTCCCGGAGTGTTCTTGATTTTTCGGCGGTGGGCAGCGGTTGCTGCTTTGAAAGGTCTGCACTGGTTGGGCTGTTTCTCCATTTTTTTCTCTAAACGTCTGCAGGTATGCTTTGATTCTTGGATCTCAGTGGTGAACCAGCTGGCTTTCTTAGGTATGCGTTTGGCTAACCAGCCGGAGAGAGGTTAGAGTGTTACTATGCGTTGAGATTGCACGCTGCTGTTTTGGTGTCATCGGAGGGAGGAATTTGGAGAGAGATGAGGTGAGTTGCTTGTTGGTGATTTCGTTCCATTTCCTGTGGGGGTAAAGGTGCGGCGGTGGGTGCACTGATTGTGGAGTGTATGCCGGATTAAGGTACAAGGTTAAGAGTTAATGCAATACCACACAAGGCCTGAATATTGATGTTGACAAATGATGCATGGTTTGGAAAATGGCACAGGTGTGGGCAATTGCTCAGATATTAGAAGATCATGTAGTGAGCTTGTGTAGCACTCACCACATCCACACCACGAAGAGTGGGATCTAGTTATGGTGTAAAATTAAATCACACCTCAATAAATCATAAAGCCTAGGGGAATAGCGTTAAGGATTTGATTAATGGAGGGGAACAGGATTTGGGGAAAGGTGTGACAAAGATAAAAACTACACAACATTCATCAGGGCTATGAGCAGCACACCATTATCAATCTGTTGTGGAAGGAAATGAAGGAATGAGATGACACGGTTCAGTTAAATGCATTGCAAACAGTCCTTCAACCCCAGACATCCAAGTTATTATTACATATCTAAATGTTCTGACATCTACATTTGAAAAATACAAATTACGGAGGTGTGAAGTGAACCCACACAGTTTTAAAAATGATTGTCAAAAGAAAAATTATACACTATTGCTACATTGAGTAGTGCATCTGCATTCTTTCTGGAATGTCCACCACTCGTGGGGCCAGGCATAACCAGTCCGGTAGGTAAGCAAGAGTGTTGAGCTTTCACCTTTCTTTTGTGCAGGAGATGAGAAGGCCTCCGGATTGTAAAACAGAAACTGCATTGTCAAGGAGAAGGGCAGAAGGAGGTTAAGCTTCATGAAGATTGAACCAAGAAGACTCAAAGGCAGAGCAAGAACATAAGAGCAGTTTCATGTTCATCACCAGTGCAACACACACACACTCAGCAGCCTTTCCCAAATCAACACACCTCTCTCCAGTCCACAGAGCTGAGTACTAGGCGTCAGAGTCATCATGGTTTCTAATTGAAGTCGATAACGTCCTTCTACTGGGTGTTCAGGTAGTCCAGCACGGAGGGGCATATTTATAATGCCCTAGAGTCACCTTGTGCCACATTAACATCATTATTTTTTACATTAATGTGGCCCAACGAGGCCAAAATCCCTGTGCCCTATTTACAGAGTGGCACAATGCATGCATTGCGCCACTCTGTAACCCTTTGCACTACATTATGGCTGCACCAGGCATAATGTATGCAAAGGGGGCGTTCCCCCGTAAGGGGAGCCGGAAAAATGGTGTAAAGAAATCTATGAGATTTCCTTGAGCCATTTTTTACGGCACTTTTAACGCCTGCTCAACAGCAGGCGTTAAAAGGGGACTTCCATTCTTTAGAATGGGGCTCTATGTACTCTGCAATAGTAGCTCCAATATTTTGGTGCTATTCCTGCAGAGTACATCAATAGAGTCATGAGAAATTATGCTATTGCCCCCTACCCTGCACCATGGTGCGCCGTATTTTAAATATGGCGCACACATGTTGCCGGTACAGGGGGTGCTAAGGGGCACAAGGAAAGTGGCGCTCCACTCGGGGCAGCACCACTTTCCATAAATCTGTCCCTGAGTGTTTCAACCCTACTCCTGACTTCGAGTAACTCTGTCCCACTCCCAACCTGAGCGAGATAACCCTGTAGTGCCATTGCTGTTGAACAAGTAGATAAACCGAATTTGAGAATTTTGTGTAGATTCCTTAACTAAAGTGACTGGGGTAGTTTCTGAAGAACGAGAAAAAAGGAGTGGACCCTGCAAGTAAATTTCACGAAGTTTGAAAGGGCCAATCAGTTTCAGGAAAAGGGATCATCCATCAAGCCCTAAACATTGCAGATCATCAAAATAAAGTTTACAAATTTGTTGAACATCCTCCATCACTATCTACCACCACATAAATCACCAACCATCACTCACAATCACTCAATAATATATTGTCCATCATTGGTGCAATAGTTAGCTCTCCCAATCCACACAATACTCTATTGTATCTCTTTTTTGATACAAGCAACACATTGGAATTTGATAATCTTGTAAATCAATGATCTTCTAGGTGAGCCCTACTAGATGACGGAAAAAAAGAATAGGCATGGGAGGGAAGCAGGCATTGTCTCCAATGTCCTAAGGGGATTGGGGAGGCTTCTTCATTGCACACAGGTCCAACTTCAATATGGCCATATATGTGATTAAAAATGGTGGGGCAGCATAATTTAGACACAAACACAATATTCCACTAGCTATCGCCTTTTATGGCAAAGAAAGAAGCTCAACGATAAATAGTGAAAAAGTACTACGGTTGCATACTCAGTCAGGGAAGTAGAGTTTGTCCTCAAACTCAAGTGGTTTGCCTAGAAGTTGGTCATCTAACATATGTTAGTCTGACCATTCATCCTCCTCTTCATCCTGTGTTCTTTCAGGAACAGTATAAATGTATGGTATGAAGCGTTGGTTCATTTTAATCATGATACACATCAAAGTCCCTAAGCCACCAAAACTTTAGTGAGAGAAGATTGATGATCCAATTTTTTACCATCCCTCATTTAGCAATGAACTACCCTACAGTTTATGGATTAATTCAAGAATTGGAATAGACGCCTCACCCACTGATTGTGGCATGCTTCATAATAGGAAGCCTATCCACACCTTGGTAAGATGATACTACCAGGGCAGACTCAACCAAAATTTTTGGGAGTACTTATATCAAATATCAGCAAGATAAAAGCAGGGTTCCAGATCTTTTAAAAAAAATACCTGTTGGTATAACCCCAAAGTATCCTTTATTAGAGGGTACCAAATGTATGAATAAAAAACAGATTTATTGGGTCTCTTATGGGCACAATGTTCCAAGGGACCCTAATCATAAGCCAGCATGTTTTGGCCCTTCTCAATGAGCTCTGTGGGTCTAGGGGCCTTTGCCAGGGCTGCCATAACTGTCTCTGCCTATCACTAAACCATCTCAAACATTCGTGTGAGGCCTAATGCTTTCACCTGATAATTTAGGGCCTCGCCTTTCAAAGTACCTAGAAAAGTGAATACAAAGAAAGAGACATTAATCTAAACCATGTTTTGCTAGACTGTGGGGATCTTTTTAAAGTTATATGATTTACTCCTCTCAGGCTAGTTGCCTTATTCTTAACGTAATATCACTGAGCTATTCAATTAATAGTCTCCAATATGTCAATTTCTTTGGACAACTTAGTGAAAATATCCACATACTAGCAGAATTCAACAGACACTCTTTTTATAGTACTAGCTAGAGGCTAGGATTATGCTTTTTATCTAAATTAAATTAAATCTTCACAAACCTACTAGTGTGTCCAATACTTGTAGCCGTTGAACCAATTTGTCACAATAATGAGTAACATAGTTATTATTGTGCTTAGTGAACATTCTCTTCACAACAGTTTATGAAAAAATATGAGTACCTATGCCGGGTCCATTAGGCCGTAATTACAATTCACCTTGGTGTATATATGTAGGGAAAATGACTTACACATTACAAACTCTCAAATTTGGTACTCTTGAAAGGAATGTGTTATGTACTCATTACAATTGGTTGCTTTGACCCCTAAGGAGATTGTAAACCCCCTTTAATAAAACCTTTTTTGCTGAATACTCCATAATGACACAGGCCTGCTAAACTGTGACTTACTCGCTGCAAAGCCAGACCATTTCAAATAAAAACATTCAGTCCAATCATACTCAATTGAGTCGGATGTCAAGACAAGCAAAATAACCAATGTACCAGGTTGAGCACTGCTGTACAGCCCCACAAGGTGTATGGTATATATGTACCATTCACACACTTTATCTTTATACATATGCACAGCTCAGTCACACTCCTTACCCTATTTCTGGGTGGTTCATACATCATGTGTGTCCAGTGGGGGTGTTGTCCTGTAGTTGCACACTTCAAGGGTGAGTGGGGTGATAGCTGTTTTTAATATTTTAAATACTTTGGGTTGTATTTTTGAAAAATGACGCACAACTACCCTAGCGCAGTTGTGCATCATTTTTATTAATGTGAGGTAGCGTCATTCCTTAGCACCATCCTTGTGCCATATTTATGAAATGACGAAGGATGGCGTTAAGGAATGGATAGCGTAAACAAAGGTGCTAACAGCTGTGCAACACGTAAGGAAAAATGATGGTAATGCTGAAAAAATGGTGTAACACCGTTTTGCGGCACATAAACATGTCGCAAAATGGCTAGCGCCATTTTTACACCGCATTAGGGTCAAATGAAATGCAAAAGCAGGAAAGAGTGCAATTGCAAGAGAAGATGGAATCACCAGGCCAGGAGAGACCTCACGGAGACCCCAACACCCAAGTATCAGCCAAGCGGGTGCAGAAAAATCACAGGAGAAGGAGAAGAGAAAGCGCAAGTGTCGCTTTAGCGAGGAGGAGCATGACATCCTGGTCAGAGAGGTGATGAAGCACCAATACCAGCTATTTGTCACCTTCAAATTGCCACATGGTAGGAGAGACACAATATGGCAGTAAATAGTGGACAAAATAAACAGTGTCGCTGAGGTGAAGAGGACAGTCAGTGAGTGCAAGAAGTGCAGGCACAATTGCAAGTGCAGGACTAAGGAGAAACTTGCTAGGAACCGTAAGGCAGCACTGCAGACTGGAGGTGGAAGTCCTGCACCACAGCTGGGACCTGGATGAGCAGGAGGAGATTGTTGAAGCAGTCATCCCGGAGGAGCTGGTCACTGGTATCACAGGACTGGAAAGTGTAGACTAGCAGAAACCATCACAAATGCAGAGTAAGTTGGAGGGGTGGATATCTGGAACTCCACTAATGGCAGAAGGACACACTAAATGCATGCTAAAGGGTTGCATCAGGGCACATAGGCCCTGAATCAATAGGCACCTTCCTCACCCAAGCCACACATGTACTGACGCTTTGGTTGTGCTATCCACACCAGCATATACACGTCAACATAGGCCACTCACTATGGCTAAACTCCAACATGTAACTAAACACCACATTGCCTATTAGGCATGTGCAAATAGTATAGCTGTGCCATTGCAACATCCATTGCATATAGTCAAAGCTCCTGTACCAACACAACGTACACTTCAGAGACTAGGATGGAAGTAAGTAACACTCCTAGGGTGGGGTCAGGGTGGTGTCTCTGGCCAAAATGCTTCCCTACCTCAATGTTGCACACCTTAACTCATGTGTGCTGCATTTTGCAGCACACATTGAAATGCCATCTCTGCAAATATAGCTTGTCCATGTGCAGAAAGGGACACCTCCCTGCACATGAACAAATCATCACTTCAAGGCAGCCACCCCGTTATCATGCTGCAACAATGCCTATGTTGGCACAGGAAGCACTAATCTGTGCAGAGGGAATTGCATTGCTGTATTGTATACAGGTAAATATGGCACATCACTGCATATTGAAAACTGCTACAGTATGCTGCAACACATCTTGCAGCTGACCAGAGCCATGCCAAAAGAGGAAACATCTGCCCTAAAGCTTGCAACCTGTGGAACACAACCCATACAGGGTGAACCCACAACAACACATACACAACCATATGCATCATATGGGAATGGCCACAAAATAAAATGCATACAACACATTGTACATCTGTGTGAATATCAATTGTGCAGTTGAACAAGTGGCTGTAATCTTACCATTTGACAAGTTAGAGGGCTAGATCAAACAGAAACCGATGGAGCATGGTGATGTGCAAAATTAGGCAGCATCACGCACCGTTATTTTAGAAAGGCAGGCATACACCATGTACATCGGAGTACACCGCACCCCGGTTGTTATATAGCTATTTTAGCCATATTATAGGCACGTTATTTTACTAAGCCTGCTATTGTGCACTTTGACCCAGTTACATTTCATTCAGCATTGCTTTATTTTTCTAGCAATAGCCACATTTGCAGTGTTGTTGTTATAATTTTCTCTATCTGATTGTTCTTTCGCCTAGGAAAGCGTTACGGTCTCAGTAGAACATTCATTTCACTTTGTGCTTTCTTCAAGACTACAGTCAGATAGGTTGCTGGCAAAAGTGATACGCTCCAACATTCACAGAAACATACACACTCATACGCAGGGACCATTTCTTAGAATGACAACTGTTTTATGATAAAAACACTCCTTTGTTCCATACATGTTAGAAGGAGATTCCAGCCAGATGACAATTACTGCATGTTGATTGCTGATTGCCTCGCTGCAGCTGCTTGCTTAGATGGCAAACCCCTGATCTACATTGGGACGGTGTCTTTCTAGACTACAGGCTTCGATACTAAGGTATAAGGGATGACGTTTTCCCAGGGGGAAACCTGAAGGGTGGATTAGGCTTCTTGTGCTGTGCTGGAACATAGTGTAGGTAGGAGAACTATATCTCACTCGTTGTGACAGTATGGTAGGGCCATTTATGTGTTTCACTCTCCTCGTCATTGCTTTTATTGTGTTTTGTCATCATAGTTATTGCAACACATGCCATTGTATCTAAGATGAGATACTTTAATGAACCCTTATTGAACTATATTCTGCCTCTGTTGTCTTTGCCTGTGTGAGACCAATGTAACTGAGAGAAAGGGATGAGATCTGATCGACCACTATTCCCCTGATGAGTCTTCCTTGTCATGCGCCCGGTTGCCAAAATCATCCCTGCTCTTGGGTGGAGATGAGGAGCTGCTAGTTAGCCGGAAAACCCAGATTATGCCAACAGACGTCACATAGTGCGGAATTGTACTTAGTACCCCACAGTCTATGCTATTCTGTTACCCAAATCCAGTAGCCGCATTAGCATAATGAGAACCTACGTGACACTGTACACCTCCCTGTTCAAGTGGAAATCAGATGTTGTGTGCCAGTGCAGCCACCTTTGCACATAGTGCAAGGATCTCTGTGTTGTGGGGGAGAATGTTGATGTGCAGAAAGGAACACACTCCTGAACAACAGCAACCGTAAAAAGTGTGATTTGCACTTTCTCTGTGTTCTGCATAATGCAGTACAAATGTAAGCATTACTCCTAGATTTTGCCATGCTAAACCCGCCCCTGGGCTGGTGTCAGACACTGGCCCGGTGTTCGGTATACAAATAGTCAAAAATCTTAGTCAGTGTTAAAATACAATGGGTGTTGCTGTGGTACTCCCACTGCAACACCTATTGCATACACCTTCCACGCAAAGTGTTGGGTGTGAAGGTGCCATATATACAAGGTGGCATCAAAGCACAAAAAGTGACTTTATGCCACCTAGTACATATAGGGCAAGGCATTGTGCCACCTGAGCCTCTCCAAAAGTTACACTCAGGTGGCATTTGGGCACCTACATATGCCTAAAAATACATAGGGGCATATTCATGAGCCCCAAGCGCCATTGGAGGATCACTTATTGTGATTCTCCGGAGGTGCAATGTCCTGTGCCATATTTACAAAGTGGTGTTAGGCCACTTTTTGTGCCATAATGCCACCCTGTAAATAGGGCCCTTTCAACCCATCACTTTGTGTGGAAGGGGCGTGCAATGGGTGTTGCTGTGGGTGAGCCACAGAAACACTCATTGCATTTTGACGCTGCTTCAGATTTATGAGTATTAGTAAACCTGAGGCAGTGCAAAAATCTAAGGTCATTGCAGGGGTGGTGTTAGCAAGGCGCAATGAGGAGGTATAGATTTATTCCCCCTCATTTTTTCATTTCTATGTGTGCGAGGAACTAAATAGCCATAAGTGAGTGCGCATGTGTAGGAACGGATACCTTCCCACATGTAAACAATCAAACCTTTTAATGCAGACATCCTTGCACAATGGTGAAAGGATGCCTGAGTTGATGCTAGGCAGCTCTATTTAGTGCCAACACAGGGGACAACACAGGAGTGTGCCATATGCAAATTAAAACGGCGCATCCCTGCATTGTGAAATTGACACAGCAGGGCGCTACCACTCTTGCGCTCATTCATATGTCATTGCTAGTGAGCTTGACACATGTATGATGCACAATGCTACATATAAGTACATCCACAAATTTGGGTGCGTGACATGTCACTGAGCCTCCAGTAGCAAATACATGAGGTCCGTTGTCAACAGCCTATGCAATCCAATATTGATTTTACACTATCTCATTGCAGAGGATGATGGCTTATCTCCTGCCAACCTGCCTGTCCTGGATTTTCCTGATGGCATGGGTGACCAGCTGCCAACCCTCAATGACCAAACTCTCCTAGGATGTCCTAGGAGCACTCCATAACCACCTCCAGTTGCAGGAGGACACACAGGATTGCGGGGTCTCCACATGAACCACCCAGCCACCAACACATGCCACCAGCCAGTACTCACACAGCCGTGGACTCCGAGGACCCAGAGATCAGCTTTCAAAGGACAGTGGTAGGAGTCCAGCAGCAGCTGATAAAGCAGGTTCAGGTAGGGATGGAGGCCATGGCAGGCAGCCTAGAGGGAGTGCGGACATGCCTGAGTCCAAATAAGGACAACTCAGCTTCTATCAGAGGCACCCACTGCCCGCTACGTGGACTCAAGCAGTCTCTGGCAGGCATAGCTACTGTCATGAAGCAGAGGCTACAACAAATGCCCTCTCAAAGTGCCAGCAGCATGCAGAATACCCTGGAGTCCATATAGCGACCTCCCTCACAGAAAACATGGCTGCCTACCACCATGATGGTGTTGCGGTCTTCAAGAATCAGCAGTTCCTCCTTGCAGCAGTGATGCCTTATGTGTTACCACAAATGGCAACTCCCGGGACCTTTGATGCCACATCTCTATCCTGTGAGAAAGTAGCCTCTTTCTAGCCTTGTTACCCCCACTTTTGGCCTGTTTGTGAGTGTATGTCAGGGTCTTTTCACTGTCCCACTGGGATCCTGCTAGCCAGGGCCCAGTGCTCATAGTGAAAACCCTATGTTTCAGCATGTTTGTTATGTGTCACTGGGACCCTGCTAGTCAGGACCCCAGTGCTCATAAGTTTGTGACCTATAGGTATGTGTTCCCTGTGTGATGCCTAACTGTCTCACTGAGGCTCTGCTAACCAGAACCTCAGTGGTTATGCTCTCTCATTTCTTTCAAATTGTCACTAACAGGCTAGTGACCAATTTTACCAATTTACATTGGCATACTGGAACACCCTTATAATTCACTAGTATATGGTACTGAGGTACCCAGGGTATTGGGGTTCCAGGAGATCCCTATGGGCTGCAGCATTTCTTTTGCCACCCATAGGGAGCTCTGACAATTCTTACACAGGCCTGCCACTGCAGCCTGAGTGAAATAACGTCTACGTTATTTCACAGCCATTTTACACTGCACTTAAGTAACTTATAAGTCACCTATATGTCTAACCGTTACCTGGTAAAGGTTGGGTGCTAAGTTACTTAGTGTGTGGGCACCCTGTCACTAGCCAAGGTGCCCCCACATTGTTCAGGGCCAATTCCCCGGACTTTGTGAGTGCGGGGACACCATTACACGCGTGCACTACATATAGGTCACTACCTATGTGTAGCTTCACAATGGTAACTCCGAATATGGCAATGTAACATGTCTAAGATCATGGAATTGCCCCCTCTATGCCATCCTGGCATTGTTGGCACAATCCCATGATCCCACGGGTCTGTAGCACAGACCCGGGTACTGCCAAACTGCCTTTTCAGGGGTTTCACTGCAGCTGCTGCTGCTGCCAACCCCTCAGACAGGTTTCTGCCCTCCTGAGGTCCAGCCAGGCTTGGCCCAGGAAGGCAGAACAAAGGACTTCCTCAGAGAGAGGGTGTTACACCCTCTCCCTTTGGAAAAAGGTGTTCAGGCAGGGGAGGATTAGCCTCCCCCAGCCTCTGGAAATGCTTTCATGGGCACAGATGGTGCCCATTTCTGCATAAGCCAGTCTAAACCGGTTCAGGGACCCCTCAGCCCTGCTCTGGCGCGAAACTGGACAAAGGAAAGGGGAGTGACCACTCCCCTGACCTGCACCTCCCCTGGGAGGTGCCCAGAGCTCCTCCAGTGTGCTCCAGACCTCTGCCATCTTGGAAACAGAGGTGCTGCTGGCACACTGGACTGCTCTGAGTGGCCACTGCCAGCAGGTGACATCAGAGACTCCTTCTGATAGGCTCCTTCAGGTGTTGCTAGCCTATCCTCTCTCCTAAGTAGCCAAACCCTCTTTTCTGGCTATTTAGGGTCTCTGCTTTGGGGAATTCCTTAGATAACGAATGCAAGAGCTCATCAGAGTTCCTCTGCATCTCTCTCTTCACCTTCTGCCAAGGAATCGACTGCTGACCGCGCTGGAAGCCTGCAAAACTGCAACAAAGTAGCGAAGACGACTACTGCAACTCTGTAACGCTGATCCTGCCGCCTTCTCGACTGCTTTCCTGGTGGTGCATGCTGTGGGGGTAGTCTGCCTCCTCTCTGCACTAGAAGCTCCGAAGAAATCTCCTGTGGGTCGACGGAATCTTCCCCCTGCTACCGCAGGCACCAAAGAACTGCATCACCGGTCCCCTGGGTCTCCTCTCAGCACGACGAGCGAGGTCCCTTGAATCCAGCAACTCTGTCCAAGTGACTCCCACAGTCCAGTGACTCTTCAGTCCAAGTTTGGTGGAGGTAAGTCCTTGCCTCCCCACGCCAGACTGCATTGCTGGGAACCGCGACTTTTGCAGCTACTCCGGCCTCTGTGCACTTCCGGCGGAAATCCTTTGTGCACAGCCAAGCCTGGGTCCACGGCACTCTAACCTGCATTGCACGACCTACTGAGTTGTCCTCCGGCGACGTGGGACTCCTTTGTGTAACTTCGGGTGAGCACCATTTCACTCCTCTTCGTAGTGCCTGTTCTGGCACTTCTGCGGGTGCCGCCTGCTTCTGAGAGGGCTCCTCGTCCTGCTGGGCACCCCCTCTGTCCCCTGACGCAATTGGCGATATCCTGGTCCCTCCTGGGCCACAGCAGCATCCAAAAACCCTAACCGCACGACTTGCAGCTAGCAAGGCTTGTTGCGGTCTTTCTTCAGGAAAATACTTCTGCACGACTCTCCACGGCGTGGGGCATCCATCCTCCAAAGGGGAAGTTTCTAGCCCTTGTCGTTCCTGCAGAATCCTCAGCTTCTACTGTCCAGTAGCAGCTTCTTTGCACCCACAGCTGGCATTTCCTGGGCATCTGCCCATCTCCGACTTGCTTGTGACTTTTGGACTTGGTCCCCTTGTTCCACAGGTACCCTCGTTTGGAAATCCATTGTTGTTGCATTGCTGGTTTGTGTCTTTCCTGCAGAATTCCCCTATCACGACTTCTGTGCTCTTTGGGGAACTTTAGTGCACTTTGCACTCACTTTTCAGGGTCTTGGGGTGGGCTATTTTGCTAACCCTCACTGTTTTCTTACAGTCCCAGCGACCTTCTACAAGGTCACATAGGTTTGGGGTCCATTCGTGGTTCGCATTCCACTTTTGGAGTATATGGTTTGTGTTGCCCCTATCCCTATGTGTCCCCATTGCATCCTATTGTAACGATACATTGTTTGCACTGTTTTCTAATACTATACTGCATATTTTTGGTATTGTGTACATATATCTTGTGTATATTTGCTATCCTCATACTGAGGGTACTCACTGAGATACTTTTGGCATATTGTCATAAAAATAAAGTACCTTTATTTTTAGTATATCTGTGTATTGTGTTTTCTTATGATATTGTGCATATGACACTAGTGGTACTGTAGGAGCTTCACTCGTCTCCTAGTTCAGCCTAAGCTGCTCTGCTAAGCTACCATTATCTATCACCCTAAGCTGCTAGACACCCTATACACTAATAAGGGATACCTGGGCCTGGTGCAAGGTGTAAGTACCCCTTGGTACTCACTACAAGCCAGTCCAGCCTCCTACATATCCCCTGAAGTGTGTGTGACCCCCTCTACCTCTACAATAGCACCAGCCATGGCACAGTAGGCACCACACATATCAGAGGATGAAGATGTGGAAGGAATAACATTCACGAGGAAAAGCACCCAGTAGCACCAGTCTGTGCCACATGGACAGTTTCTCCTTAGTTCTGGGCTTAAGATCATGCCAGTGTTGTGACAGTAGAAACTGGGCCCCCTTCACCTAACCACTGTTGAATTGTCTGCTATGTGCTGTCATTGTCTCTTCCATACCAATTGGCAATGTTCTGCACTCCCCACTAATGCACACTACCCCTAACCATGTCTTATGACATGTCCCTCAACTCTGGACTCTGATTGTGCTACATATGGCAAACGTTCACTCATGGGGTCTATGAAATGGATATTGTATAGAAATCACAATTAGAATTGCACCGGTAAATAAAGCAACTTGCACACATGTAGCATTTCTATGTTCACTGTGATCCATCTACTCAGCTAAAATATAGCATTGTGTCAATCCATGCCAATTTGTACAGAATATCAGTACATGAGTGCATGACTGTCAGACACTAAATCACACACTAGGATCCAATCGAGAGAAAGCTGAATGATGATGTTGTTGGCTACAACAAATTTACTGTGTATACTCAATGATTTGGAACCCATATCCTTTGAAGTAGACTTATGGCATGTATTGCTCAGAACCCAATCGATGGTCATTTACCCAGATGGCAGTGCCAGTACAACTTTTTTGTGTAAAACAGGAAAAGCTAACCGAATCAGTGAGGGCCATATGTCAGTGTTGCAGAATGCAGCTCCAAATTTGCCAGTTGTCAGATGTACCACACTTGCCAACAATGAAATAGCAGGACCCCACCAATGACAGATGAAATACCATATGTACCTGTCCAAGATAAAGTTTACCTGCACATTGTGAATGGTGGAACATAGGATGGCAAGTGTATGCACTCGTAGACAGAATGTAGCAGCCGTTCTTACAGCTCCTTGCTCATAGGGGATGCATATGGGAAACCTGGGAAATCAAAACAGTAAGCATACCTAGGCCATTCCCCCAACTTGGCCAGGGCACTCATGACAATCCCCAGACACACTTAAATTACAAAATTAATTAATCTCAGATGAACAGAATTTATTTTAAAAACAGATACCAAATGAATACCGAAAACCTACCCTATTCTAACTATCCTTAATTTACAACTTCACCTATCTCACCTATTCTAAACTTATTTATGTAACACCACACTCTAAACATTGCCCCCCACCCCTCTTAAGAGACGAGATACAAGTAGGACAACATAAACTATGATTACATATTTATTAACCTAACTTATGGCCTAAACAAATATGTGTATATATATATATATATATATATATATATATATATATATATATATATGTTTATTTTTGTATTTTTATTTTTTTAATCTTTTTATATACAAATACCCTAAAATGACCCCCCACCAAACCCCAATAATAAAATAGTTAAACCACCCCGCTAGGCGTAACCCAACCTATGCCTATCCTACACTAACCTAAGACTACACATCTAAAACCCCATATAAAACTATTCAAAACAGTAATAGGGAAGGGAAGGAACTGGGAGGTTGTACGATACAATAATTGTCACTGCTTTTCTTTATCTTTTTTTTATGTATCTTAATATCTTTCGGTCCTCTGCTAGATCCTCCTCCAATTTTTTCAGTGTGGCTAAAATCTGCCCAATGTCCCTTCTCCTGTCCTGGGATGACAGAAATGTATTTTGAAACAACAGGGCCCAGAGCTGAGTAGACAAAATTGTCCATGATCAACATTTATGCCTTCTAACTTGTGAGGATCACATGCCCCAACAAGTCTGTATTTTATGTATTCCTGTACATAAGAGAAGCTGTGCATGCAATCCATCACCTCAACACACTTGGTGATACTTCAAGGTTTGCCATTCATCATGGAGGCAAGGTGTTGGCCATATGATAGAGGGTCTGGTAACTTCCCACCTGCTATTCTAAGGTTTGGTAAATCAGCATTAATGTGTCCTGTTGTAAGACCTGGCCTGAGCATATGTTACAAGGGGGCACACTATTGCCCATGATGTGCCCACATGTACAACTGATGTGAACTTCCCAGAAAGTTTGGCCTTAAGCCTGAGCTGCACATCAAAGATGTCAACACATTACAGAACTGAAGCCCCCTACCCTGTGCTATGTAGTGCTACATGCGTTATACAGCACACACATGGTGGTTGTATGGGTGCTCTGAGGCTCACAGTGAGTTTGGCACTGCAGTGGGTGCTGCAACAGTATCCAGAAATATTGAATATGATTTGCACATGCATGTCAGACATCATCAAAGTACCAGGTACGCACACAGCATTTACTTCATAAGCATAGGTGATGTGACCTACACCACTCACAAATATCATGGTGGCAGGACCAGGTTGTCGAAAACTGTTTGAGATCTGGTGTGGGATGAATCATAGACTTTTCACACAACCATCTGGAGGTTAGTTGTCTACTAATTGTGTACACTACTGATTGTTGTGCACCACAATATGGCTCCTTGCCGTACTACAGATTCATTATAACTTAATGGTACGGAGGAACCTGTGGTGTATGTGTCTCCTACATAAGCCCCCTAGAGACCTCTGCAGATATTACCCACATCTGTACTATCCTGCCAGTATGTGTGGCACATTGTGCTGACAATGGTGTTGTGACAAAGTGGTTGTTAACAGGGATGCTATACATAAACAGTTGCCCTGAAACCTATCATGGTAGACACCAATTAATAACTGGCCAGCCATAACAATTGCCATTTCACAAAATTCCATGCCAGCACATGTTGCCCCTTGAACTACATGCAAGCCATTGTCATTGCAGAACATTCAAACATACATGATGTCACCATCCATTCTCCAATGATATCAGATCATTGTTCAGGCAAAAACCATCTATCATAGCATTCCACACTTCAGACTGACTCATACCAAACCCTGGATTAGCACCCATGATGCGCAAGATGACACTTACTGGATGTATTAGGGGCTTCAAACCATGCACCCTCTCCTACGGTGTAGGGTGCAGGTCCGCCTGGAAGACATGGATGGAAAACATTGCTTAGTGTAATTTGTACATATCAGTTAATGGACAACATTGTATACTGTTAACTTGTTAGGCTGAGTTTGCAAGTCATCCTAGTGGTAGAGCAGAGCAAATAACAAACATCTATGATCGGTCAATCGCACATAGTCTAAGATAATGTAGACCCACACACCTACAAACCATAACTGTCTCAGACACTCCTGTGGTGCTTCTCACTGCACCATTAATAAATGGCATTGTATTGCCATGCAGGTGTCTGTTAGCTCTACACCTCCTTGACCATACAGGACAGCTTGACACTGTAAATTACATCTGAGGGGCATGCAATGGTTGTTGCAGTGGCTGTCCCATTGTGACATCCATAGCATTTGAGCCTGCCTCAGATGTTGTAGCTATCTACCTCATTGTCACAGCAAACTGACAAACTACTGCCCAAGAGTTATATGGGTATTCCAAAGCGTTGATGAATGATGTGATTCATCCTTCTGTTAAGTAAGTAATATCCCATCCCAAGGCACACACATAATCAATAATGCTATAGGAGTATACTCATGTGAAGATAGTCGTACCTACCTGCACATTGACTGATTGAAATCATGGATGTATTGCCAATAGTGTGTGGCCAGCCATTGTTGCCATGCTATACCATTATTTGTCCAGAGCGGGATAAGAACATGGGCATAGGAAATGCCTCAACACAGAAACACTTACTCTGTGGCACAATGATGCATTTGTTGGTGCAGGTTACGGAGTGATGTGCCAGTGACAGAGCAGTAAAGGGCAGCCCCATACTGTCAGATAGAAGCAGCAGTGCTGTGGAACTGACTCTGCACATGTGTGTGGTAATAGAGATAGTATAGGGTGTATGTGATACAAAAGGTACTGGAACAGGGAAGTGCTAGTAGTCTGGACCCAGTGCATGGTCAAGCTCCCTTACATGGCCTTGGCCTATGAAACAAAGGGGCCAATAGAACAACAAGGGTTTAGCACCAATTGCATCTATACAGTCCTTGTGGCTCTCAGTGCACCCCTTGCCCAAGCCATGTGTGTGCCTAATGATAGTTAAGGCACAGCATGATGAAGGTCTATCTATTTATGTGTGGGTAAATGATGTACTCAGCAGGAGTTGCAACACAACAGATCATCATGACTTCTGCTGACTACATGGGGGCCCATCACATGCATTTATATGCCCCCATATCACACCTGTTGTCAGCAGCCATTCATAGTGCCGGAAAAAGGGAATTCTCATCTTACTCAGTGGTTTATACATTTGTCACCCAAACAGGTCCTGGGACCCCTTCCATGCATGATGCATGGTGCAGGACTCATTTGGTGCTGCTCAATACCGAGTTGCCTTATGCCTGCATCACAACACTTTGTAATGGTTGTGCAGGGAAAATGATACGTCTGCCCAGCAGTGGCTTCATTATTGTACATCTGACTTGCAGGCCTAAGGTGGTGCTGGTACTCTTCATACAGGTCGTATATGACAAGTCCACATCCACAAGTATTTCATGTAGCACTCAACTGTATCTGCAACTGTCATGCACATGCAAAAGTAAGGACTTTGCATGGAAATGTGCTGTACCACCAATCTCTCTACCAAGATAATCCGGCAGATCAATCTCCCTTATAACCAGATCTGCCCAGAGATGTTTGAGTTGGCAGTCGTTCCTTCTACTGCCAAAGATCCGTGTGAGTTGGTGGGGCACGTTTCCCCACCACAGCTGCTGTGCTTCTCTGGGGTAGCCAAGAACAACACGGCCACCCAGTTGCAGCATCATAAGTAGGAAATGCTTAACAAGCCAGATGAACCCCGCAGCTCATCGGCCGACATCCGCTGCGTCATCTCTTTCCGAGACATACTGCAAATGCAATTCACCCAAAACAAAAAAAATAAAATAAACCTTACCCAACTACCCCAACAACTATACTAACTCAGACAAACACCATACAATACAGAGACAAATACGGTACAATTACAATACAAAAGGAAAGTTTAAAGACAAACAAGGACAACACCTACAGGAGACAGCACAATAAACACTACAAACATTCCAAGCACTCCAAATTGCCTACAGCACCAGCTCCACACACCCTCACACACTCACAAATAAAAAGACAGTGAAGTGAAAGCTTAAATGAACTCACTGTACCATGTTTCCAGACAGGATGTCCTGCTTCATCACTTCCTGGGCGTGTGTCACATTTCCAGTCATGCGTCAGTTTTTTGGACACATGGCGATCATGCGTCGTTTTTCTCACCATTAGCGTGAAATTGCCTGTGGATGTACGATAGACGTTCAGGGGCTCAGCATCTTTTAGCTTAGAGGCATTGTGTGGCATATGCATATGTGTGAAAAATTCTGAGGCATGAGGGTCATGCGTGGATTTTACACCATGATGTGTTAAGAGGCGTGTGATCATGTAATAGCCGTTTAGGGCCCAGGCATCATTTTACTAACGTTGCAATGTGGAGTTGATGTGTTTGCATCATTTTCTTTACGCATGAAGGAATTGCATGGATTTTTGCATTGTAGGATGTGATTGCACCCTGATTCACTTAACATGTCACATGGGCACGTGCAACAGTGCCCATGTTGCCATATGTGGTATGGCAATATGTGCATAACTCTCCGGTAATGTCATTATGTTGACATTGGCATGTTGAACCTATAGGTTTGTTTATGAGTCTGCTGCATGCTATTACTCATACCTTGTGCATATGTGCATGTGTAGCTACACTGTGTCCACATAAATGTTGGAAGATGTGTGCCGTGTATGTACATATGTGTATGCATACTAATTTGTGGGTGGACTACATTGTTATGTCTGAGATACAAATGTACACATACCTACAACACAATAGATATGGTGGCCTATGTCCAACACATGGTAAGGTATGTGACAACCATTACAATTTGTACTCAGAATATTCGTTGGACTTGGACTGCATTGACATCACTTAAACCCTGGTAATTTGTGTGTGCATGTGTGTCCACTTGGATGTTGCTCTGCTACACTTGTGCCATTTGGCCTCCCCTGCATCTTAGTTGCAGGAGATGTTATGTACACATGTGTTAGTGAAGTTTGGTATATGCCATGTGTGTGTATAGACATGTGTTGTGTAATTTCTGTAACTTATGAAGATAGTGATGTGTTCATGGGAAGTAAAACCTCAAATTACTATCTTCCTACATGGACACATGTTGGCATTTGACAAATGCATGTGTAGTCACATCAGTGCCACCTATGTTTCTGTATGTCAGAACACATGTAAAGGTCATTTCTTACAGTCACTGACCTTGTAATACTTATGTCCTTACTTTTGTGCTAGTTTGCCTTTTGTTCAGAATCCAAACAAATTACCATGCCTGAGCCATTACAGTGGTACATGTGTGCTGAGATATGTGGTATATGTGTGCATGCCACCAACTATGCACTCACGTTTGTCCACATCATGTTTGTTATGACTGTCACATACAATGGCATGCCACTTTGTAGCAGTGTTACAGTCTGGCATAGTTGGCAGCCTACTCATCATCACAACTGAGTGGGTTTGTATGGCAACACAAACCCATGGTTACATGTGAAGGGGCAAGTTAATGTAACTCCAGTTTACTCAGCCCCCTGTGCAATTGCATCAGACCCATGACAATGTCACATGTTAATGTAGCCGGAGCAGTGGTGTGTGGGTTGATTCAGCAGGGACCTAGGCTCTTCATGATTGCTAATCAGTAGAACTATGCACACTCCCCTGCAGTCAGACACATGCACAATTGTTTTATTCAGAATAGGATATCACATTTTCCTCTGTGGTACTTGATGTCAGCTTTCCCTGTCATGTACAGTGCTCGGGTGCTAACACGTGTGGGACATGTGTCACTATTTGATGTCCTCAGTTGTTTCCATGGGCAGCTTGTTTGGGCTTGTATATCTGTTGTGACCTCAACATTGGAAACGTGCCAGGGTACAGATGGTGTTGTCTGTCACAGGCTACTGTCATGGTGGCATGAGACGGGCAAATACCATAGTATGCTAGTGGCCAAATTGACTGGGTTATGTACTGACCTGGCAACCCTCTCTGTACATATGTTAAATGTTGACATGTAGACATTGATGTGTTGCACAGTTAGTGTTGGTCAATGTGTGTCCCTTCTCCATGTATTCCTGCCCTACCGGTAAGGCATGTATTGTCACCTACATTGCTCCCGTTCTTTAGATTGCTTGTACTTTGTACACATGTTCCACAGCAACATTGTTTGGTCATACATGGACATGATGCAACATGTGACTTGTGTGACTGGAAGATGTACACATCTCCTTCTACTGGCTACTTGATACTTATGGTTCAATTGACGGTATTTGTGGGATGTACTGAGTTCCATACAACATGACATTACTCCTGCCACACCACTTCTGTTGTCTCCCTTTCACCTCCTGTGTTGTATTTGCAAGTATCTGTGGGTGTCTCGAAGCTGTCCATCCACAACCTTTATTGAACATGGGTATGCATTTCTTCCAGTATGCCACAACCTAGGTAACTCTTACCATGACGGAATGATATTGAAGTGTAAAATCATCTCAGTGCTGTACTGTTCACTAGCCAAATTCAACATATATGGCTAGGTGTACTCCCACTCAGTTTGATGTTGTGTCTCAGACATTTTTCAACAAAGCTGAACATAGTAGCACATCCCACATCTGATTGCGATGTTGAAGGCCAAAACATGTATGGAACAATCTGTAACTGTTGCTATCATGCACTTGTTCTGTCATGTGATTGACAATGAGTGGTGTGTATTGCTTTGTGCTGTGTGATGTAGTTATACACAGCATACTAGGTATACATGCTGACACATGTCAACAATTGTTGATACTGGCAAACCCGCTGCTACCTAGGACATACACCTGTACATCAGTCTTCACATGTTTGCCTGGATTTGCTCTAGGCATGTGTCAAAACAGAAGATTTGTGTGACAAGTGTGTACCTCATGCACAAAGTGAGTATTAGACATCTGCCTGTGTTCAACCCAGACAAAAATTTGGTGCTGCATTATTTCAATAAATCCATGGATCTTGACTATGTGTCATGTGTTTGGATAGTGATTCTTCACTCATAGCTGATTATTTAGTATGCAACTCATTGCGTACTCCACATGCAACATGTGTGTGCCATACATTGAGGTACAGCCCACCATGTGCCAGGGTTGTGCCCAATGGCAGTGCCAGGACCCATTCCCATGGATACACTGTGAAGGCTCAGCACTGGACATTGGTTACAATCTTTGGACAACTACTGAAGGTCCACAGTTACCAATGATGTTCCGCCCTTGTCACACATGTACCACACAGGCAAAGCTGCTGTCGCCATGAGTTGTTACAATTTTCGGTTCCTACATAACTTGATATAAATTTGCTGCCAGCCCCTACCTTATGTGTGCCCCCCCTTGCATACATCCTGTTAGGCATGGTGTTGTGGTGAATGGGCTCGGTCTTAGCACCTTGCCCCACTTGACAGAACAATTTATGTAGTCGTGCATGGATCTAGACCTTCAGGAGTCACATGCCTGCACATTGTGTGTCACTGATTCGTGAGATGGATTTAGTAGACCCTCTTACATCACAAACAATGTTGCTACCATACTTGTCTCCTTTGTGTTACTTATCTGCTCACTGAGGTTTGAGTCACATTCCAATGGTGTATGAAGTGGAGAATGAGTAGACCAAGAATAATCAGGTGCAAAGTATTTTATTTGTGCTATTTACATTGTAATGTTTTTAGTATAGTGAATAAGTGTAGAAGTTCTCAACAATGTGGAGTCTCTTATGAACTCCTTCAGCAGTGTTCTGTTCTTCCCTCTCCACATTATCTGCTCCATCATCATCCTCCTACTCGTTGGGGACATCAACCTGTTCATCCAAGAGGATATTTGCTCTGACATAGATGTTATGGAGGATTGTACATGTCAGAATAATCTTGCAAACAAGTGGTGGAGCATACAAGAGGCTTCCTCCTGTCAGGGCCAGGAACCTGGATTATAGGAGCCTAAATGACCTATCCACCACATTGTGAGTTTTCCTTTGCCTCTGTTGTAGGCCCGCTCTTCCACCATTGTGGGATTGGCAAATGGGGTCATCACCCATGGCTGTATGCTGTACCCTTGGTCAGCTGCAAAGGATAGACAGATGATGTATTGGTAAGTTTTGATAGTTGTTTGGTACATACTATGGCAGTTGTTATATTTAGTTGGAGTGGTGACACAGACTTGCTTGTGGTATAGTATATGTTCCTGTTTTTGTGAAATGGTTTCATTGGTTGTGTTGATGGATATGATAGTCTTGGGTAGTAGCTCAAGGGCCTGGGAATTTTTATGTTGGTCCAAAAATGATGGTTATGATTTAGGTAAATGTGTTGTGTAGTCCATATTTGAAGTAGTGTTCTGTTGTTAGATGGAACCTACCACCTCCTTTCACCACAATGGTGTCAGATGTAGAAACACCATAGTTGCCCTTCAAGGCCAGACTGTGCCCTCCATGTTACAATGTGGCACTATAATGTGGCACAATGTGGCACTATGCATATCATGTATCATAAATTAGTAGGAAGTGGTAATTTGGTGCAGTAGTATCTCCTAGCTTCCAATACATTATTTCTGACAGACACATTATACACATGCACAGTGCAGGCTTTGGGAGGGGGCACAGCTATTTTTCTCATAGGTCCCACAGTACAGTGAATGTAAGGTCCTCTATACTCCTACAGAGTCCTACTATGACATCCATGATTGTTACAGTTTTTTCACAGACTCAGCACCGTGGTGGACCGTTTCTGGTATTCGCAACAGACATGGTGGTGTTAGGGGGCACTAGGGGCACATGTGAGGTGGCACTGGAGTATGTGCTGCCCCATTTCTCATGATTCAACCCCATGGTTTTTAATGGCAGATTATTTTGTATACGTATGTGTGCGACACAATGCAGCAGACAAGTGTATGTGCACACCACAGGTATGTCAGGTATGCGTAGATGATATGTATTTGGTTATGGCTCCACTTGAGTGGGATTTGATTTAGGTTCTGCCAGAGGCTTGCACTTCATGGTTTATGTGGCACTGTGCTTATGTGTGACTCACTCAAAATGACCATGGCCTATGCAATTGACATGCCTGTGTACTTATTAGTTTGGTGTAATGTGTGTGTGTTCTGTATTTAGTTGTAAACCTGTGGATACTTGTAGTGGTTTGTGAGCAGCTTCTGTATGCAAAGGGGACTTTGCTCCACCTGTCCACACATGGTGGGGCAGTCAGGGTGCGGCTGTGTTATGTACATGTAGGCGTATGTGTTTGTGACATGCAATGTATGCAGTGTAGTGTGACATGTTGCATATGTGCTGTTGCCTGTACATCTCTGTGGCCCTGCCCATGTGTATTTAGTGTGATGTTTGTCTTGTTTGTCCTAGATGGTTGGTCTGTTGTGTGTTATGATTGGTATGGTGGTTTGCCTATGAGTAGACCATTGCCATATTGGCCATCATGGAACCACTTGTTGATGGTGCAATGGCAAAAGATGTATGCATCATTGGCGCTGCTGGGATATTTCGCAAGGATTTTGGAGAAGAGCCCACAGTAGTCCAAGATGGCCAGCACATTGATAGAATGTGTGTGCTTGTGGTTCCTATAAAGGTGTTCTGTTGCTGCAGGTGGCACAATCAATCAATTAGTTTTTATGAAGTGCAACTACTCACCTGTGAGGGTCTCAAGGCGCTGGTGGTAGGTCTGGGCCTCATTCAAAAAGCCATATCTTGAGGTTCTTCCTGAACATGGTGAGTGATGGGTTTTGTCTGAGATGCATGGGCAGGTTGTTCCAGCTCTTAGCTGTGAGGTAGGTAAAAGATATGTGTAAGGAAATGCCTCCTTGGCATGGTTACCCCCTGACTTTTTGCCTTTGCTGATGCTATGTTTTGATTTGAAAGTGTGCTGAGGCCTGCTAACCAGGTCCCAGCACCAGTGTTCTTTCCCTAACCTGTACTTTTGTTTTACACAATTGGCACACCCTGGCATCCAGGTAAGTCCCTTGTAACTGGTACCCCTGGTACCAAGGGCCCTGATGCCAGGGAAGGTCTCTAAGAGCTGCAGCATATCTTATGCCACCCTGGGTACCCCTCACTCAGCACAGACACACTGCTTGCCAGCTTGTGTGTGCTGGTGAGGACAAAACGAGTAAGTCGACATGGCACTCCCCTCAGGGTGCCATGCCAACCTCACACTGCCTATACAGTATAGATAAGTCACCCCTCTAGCAGGCCTTACAGCCCTAAGGCAGGGTGCACTTTACCATAGGTGAGGGCACCAGTGCATGAGCACTGTGCCCCTACAGTGTCTAAGCAAAACCTTAGACATTGTAAGTGCAGGGTAGCCATAAGAGTATATGGTCTGGGAGTCTGTCAACCACGAACTCCACAGCACCATAATGGCTACCCTGAAAACTGGGAAGTTTGGTATCAAACTTCTCAGCACAATAAATGCACACTGATGCCAGTGTACATTTTATTGTGAAATACACCCCAGAGGGCACCTTAGAGGTGCCCCCTGAAACCTTAACCAACTACCCGTGTAGGCTGACTGGTTTTAGCAGCCTGCCACACTCGAGACATGTTGCTGGCCACATGGGGAGAGTGCCTTTGTCACTCTGTGGCCAGTAACCAAGCCTGCACTGGGTGGAGATGCTATCACCTCCCCCAGGCAGGAGCTGTAACACCTGGCGGTGAGCCTCAAAGGCTCACCCCCTTTGTTCCAGCACCACAGGGCATTCCAGCTAGTGGAGTTGCCCGCCCCCTCCGGCCACGGCCCCACTTTTGGCGGCAAGGCCGGAGGAATTAATGAGAAAAACAAGGAGGAGTCACTGGCCAGTCAGGACAGCCCCTAAGGTGTCCTGAGCTGAAGTGACTCTAACTTTTAGAAATCCTCCATCTTGCAGGTGGAGGATTCCCCCAATAGGGATAGGAATGTGACCCCCTCCCCTTGGGAGGAGCCACAAAGAGGGTGTACCCACCCTCAGGGCTAGTAGCCATTGGCTACTAACCCCCCAGACCTAAACACGCCCTTAAATTTAGTATTTAAGGGCTCCCCTGAACCTAAGAATTTTGATTCCTGCAACTTACAGAAGAAGAGGACTGCTGAGCTGAAAACCCCTGCAGAAGAAGAAAGAAGACACCAACTGCTTTGGCCCCAGTCCTACCGGCCTGTCTCCTGCCTTCAGAAGAAAACTGCTCCAGCAACGCTTTCCCTGGGACCAGCGACCTCTGAATCCTCAGAGGACTGCCCTGCTTCCAAGAGACCAAGAAACTCCCGAGAACAGCGGCCCTGTTCAACAAAGACTGCAACTTTGTATCCAGAGGAGCAGATTTAAAGACCCCTGCAATCCCCGCAAGAAGCGTGAGACTTGCAACACTGCACCCGGCGACCCGACTCGACTGGTGGAGAACCAACACCTCAGGGAGGACCCTCCGGTGACTCAGAGACTGTGAGTAACCAAGGTTGTCCCCCCTGTACCCCCACAGCGACGCCTGCAGAGGGAATCCCGAGGCTCCCCCTGACCGCGACTGCCTGACTCTAAAATCCCGACGGCTGGAAAAGACCCTGCACCCTCAGCCCCCAGCACCTGAAGGATCGGAACTTCAGTGCAGGAGTGACCCCCAGGAGGCCCTCTCCCTTGCCCAGGTGGTGGCTATCCCGAGGAGTCCCCCCCTTGCCTGCCTGCACCGCTGAAGAGATCCCTTGGTCTCTCATTGAAATCCATTGGAAACCCGACGCGTGTTTGCACACTGCACCCGGCCGCCCCACTGCCGCTGAGGGTGTACTTTTTGTGTGAGCTTGTGTCCCCCCCCAGTGCCCTACAAAAGCCCCCTGGTCTGCCCTCCGAAGACGCGGGTACTTACCTTCTGGCAGACTGGAACCGGGGCACCCCCTTCTCTCCATTGAAGCCTATGCGTTTTGGGCACCACTTTGAACTCTGCACCTGACCGGCCCTGAGATGCTGGTGTGGTAACTTTGGGGTTGCTCTGAACCCCCAACGGTGGGCTACCTTGGACCCCAATTTGAACCCCGTAGGTGGTTTACTTACCTGCAAGAACTAACATTACTTTACCTCCCCCAGGAACTGTGAAAATTGCAGTGTCCACTTTTAAAGTAGCTATATGTGTGTTATGTAAAAATTATATATGCTATTGTGATTATTCAAAGTTCCTAAAGTACTTACCTGCAATACCTTTCAAATGAGATATTACATGTAGAATTTGAACCTGTGGTTCTTAAAATAAACTAAGAAAAGAGATTTTTCTATAACATAAACCTATTGACCTGGAATTGTTTCTGAGTTTGTGTTCCTCATTTATTGCCTGTGTGTATGTACAACAAATGCTTAACACTACTCCTTTGATAAGCCTACTGCTTGACCACACTACCACAAAATAGAGCATTAGTATTATCTCTTTTTGCCACTATCTTACCTCTAAGGGGAACCCTTGGACTCTGTGCATACTATTCCTTACTTTGAAATAGTGCATACAGAGCCAACTTCCTACAATATTCCTCCGGTGGTGGTTTTCTGGATGTGTGGGATGGTGGCTAGCACCTGCTGAGCAGAGCAGAGGGGTCTGGCAGGGTTAAGGAATGAGAGGCGAAGGTTCAGGAAGGCCAGTCTGATGTTGTGCAGGGCCCTGTATGTGTAGGTGAATAGTTTGAAGTTGATTCGCTTCTCCACTGGGAGCCAATGGAGGATCCTCAGGTTTTGGGAGATGTGTTACTGGCAGGGGAGGTTCAGGACGAGTCTGGAGGCTGTGTTTTGGATTAGTTGTAGTCTTCTGATGTTCTTTGTTGTGGTGCTGGCGTAGAGTGCGTTTGCCAAGCTTGCTTGTGACTAGGACGTGGGTAATTATCTTGAGACCGTCGACCAGGATCCATCTGCAGATGTTGAGGGGGTGTCAGAAGGAAGAGGTGACTGCGTTTACCTGTTGGGTCATTGATAGGGAAGAGTCGAGGATGATTCCTAGGTTGCAGGTGTAGTCAGTTGGAGTAGGTGATGCGCTGAGCGATATGGGCTACCAGGAGTGATCCCAGGCTGAAGTGGAGTTTCCGAAGATGATGAGCTCGGTCTTGTCTGAGTTGAGCTTGAGGGAGCTCTACCTCATCCAGAGAGCGACGGCTTTCATTCTGATGTGAAAGTTCCTCTTAGCTTTGTCTGGGTCTTCAGTGAGAGATATGATGAGTTGTGTGTCATCGGCATATGACACAATGTTCATTCCGTGGTCTCTGACGATGGCTACAAACCAGGCCATGTAGATGTTGAAGAGTGTTGGGCTCAGGGAGGATCCCTGAGGGACTCCACAGCAGACTTCTGTTGGTTTGGATATGAAGGGTAGGAGCCTGACTCTCTGTGTTAATCAAGTGTGGAAGGAATTAATCCATTGCAAAGCTTTTCCGTGGATTCCTGCATTGTGGAGTCTGGTGCATAAGATGCTGTGGGAGACCAAGTCGAAGGCTGCTGAAAGGTCGAATAGTATGAATTCTATGGTGTGGCCACAGTCGAGGAGTGTGCAAATGTCATTGGTGGCTGCAAGAAGAGCTGTCTCCGTGCTGTGGTTGCAGCGGAAGCAAGACTGAGGTACCCAGAGAGTTGTTGTCCTTGAGGAATTGTCGCAGCTGTGAGTTTATGGCTTTTTCCAGGACTTTGGCTGGGTAGGGTAGCAGTGAGATGGGCTGGAAATTCTTGAGCTTTGATGGATTGGCTGTGGGATTCTTCAGGAGTGGGCGGACTTTGCCGTGCTTCCAATCTTCGGGGAAGGTGGCTGTTTTGATACAGCAGTTCAGCTTCTTGCAGAGTTTGAGGGCAATGGATGCACTGGCTCTGTTGTAGATGTGGTGAGGACAGGGGATTGTGGGAGCTCTTGAGTGAATGCTGTTCATTATGAATTCAGTCTCTTCTGTGGTGAGAGTGGACCAGCTGTAGACGGTTTGGGTGGGTTTTGGGGGGCTGGGTCAGTCATAGGTTTTGATGCTGGGCAGGTTCTGCAGGAGAAAACTGTCATAAATGTCCTTCATCTTGTGGTGGAAGTGGCCAATTTGTCGCAGAGGTCTTGCAATGGGGGGATGTTGGTAGCTTTGGAGGGAGGATTGGTGAGTTAGTTGATTACCATGAAGAGTTCTCTCGTATTGTGCAGGGAGGTGTTGATGCGTTCATGGAGTGCTGCTTTTTTTGTGTTCTTGATGCTTTGGTGATGGGTGGCAGTGGCGGCTCTGAAGCAGACAAGGTCTTTACTGGTTTAGCTGTTTCTCTATTTCTTCTCTAGGCACCTGCAGGAGCATTTAGATTCTTGGAGTTCAGTGGTGAACCAGCTCGCTTTTTTTGGGATGCACTTGACAGAAGTTGATCTGAGGGGGGATATGGAGTTGGCACATTCGGTGATCCAGGATTTGAGGCTGTGTGCTGCGGCCATGGTATAGTCGGTGGGGGTATTTTGGCAAGAGTCGTGGTGAATTGCTTGTCAGTGATTTCATTCCATTTCCTTTGAGGCCCTGGGGATGCCGAGGTGGCTGTTGGGTGCGGTGATAGCGAAGTGTAGGCAGTAATGGTCGATCCAGTCCGGGGTGGAGATATTCTTGATGGTAATCCGGTTGCTTGAGGTGAAAATGGGGTCTAGTATGTGTCTTGCGGCATTTGTGGACACAGTGATCAGTTGGCTAAGGCCGATGGTGGTAAGTTTGTCGAGTAGAGAAGTGGTGTTTCAGTTGTTGCGGTCCTCAAGGTGTAAATCCATGTCACCCAGTCGGTGACGCCAAGGCATGGGGGTAGCGATGTGTACAGTGGCATCAATGAAGGCTGGGTAGGGCCTGGGCAGTCTGTAGACCAGGGTGTTGCGGAAGGAGGACTTGTGTGGGGCATGGATCAAAAAGTATAAGTATTCCATTGTGGTGTAGTATTCCTCCGTGTTGACCGTGATGCGGAGTGAGGACTTGTGTACGATGGCCAGTCCTCCGCCAGGACCGGAGGGTTGCTCCTTTCTTAGGATGTTTTAGCCATCTGGGATGGCGATATTAGGTCCGGAGGTAGGGTTGGTCCAGGTATGGGTTAAGAATGAAATGTCTGGAATGGCAGAGTCGATCAGGTCCCAAAGTTCGGTGGTGGGCTTATGGAGGGAGCGTATAGTCAGAAGGTTTCAGATTTAGGGTGTTCTGGTTGTTTGTGGCTGAAACTGGGGTTGCAGTTCTTGCAGGAAAAAGGTCCATGGGTGTCCTAAGGAGATGCAGTGCAGCAGGCATTGAGATGTCCGGTGGAGGGTCTTGGCGTCGTAATGAAGGGTGGCCAGGGGACGGCTTATCAGCGATTTAGGGTTCCTGCCGCTGGGCATGGTCCAGGTGCAGATGGGCGCAGACAGACTTGCATTTGGCGCACCAGCGGCACGCCCACTGCGTGCGACTGCCATTAAGAAGGGGAGGGGGTGGGAAGTCTGATCAGCTGGGAGGCAGGAAGGTGAGATAAGTGCTTCAAGGGGGAAGGAGGCGGGGCAGCGGGGCAAGCAGCAACACAGGAGGGAGAGGGGAATAGAAAGACAGAAAAAATAAGAGAAGAGACAGAAAAAAAGAAAAACAAAGTAAACACAGAGGTAAAAGGCAGAAGTATAAAACCAGGAGTAAGGAGACACAGAAGATACTTACTTGTAGATGCCCACTAGGCCACCAGGGATGAGGCGCAGGCAGGAGCCTGCTGGTGGAGGAGGGACTCGAACTGAGAGTCAGGCAGGCGCTCATTCGTTTCCAAGGCAGAGGCAGAAACAGGAGGAGCTGGGGAGGGCAAGAGAAGCTAACCAGGAGGTCAGCATTTGGCAGGTGGCACCTGTTCCACATGGATACAGTCCATTGCACCCAGCACATGTGGAAGCCCAGTAATTTGATAGAAATCTTGCTTTGGTCTCCTGCTGCAGAAGCTGGGTGTTTGGAAAGCAAATGTGATGGGGTGAGAGGTAAAGGATTGTGTCCAGGACCTTTTGTAGAAAGACTGAGAAGAATGACTGGGAGATCCGGATCACTTGTGCACCCGTTATCTGAAATGATCCAGACACCAGCTAATGAAGGACAGTGAGGAGTCTGGTCATGGGTGGAATGTTGTTGGAAGTTTGCACCCTTGCTGTGTTATGTGGCACAATCTGGTGCAGCAGGCGTACAATGGACTCCCGGTTGAATCTACATATCTGGACCACATCTTGTTCCCTCAGTCCAAGGATGATTGTGCACTTTCTGAAGATTCTCTCCCTCCTTCTGCGCTGTCTTTTTGACTGCTGTGGTGGTGTTTGGGGTTGATGCGGTGGTGGTAGAGGTATCTGCTGTCTTCTCAGGCATCTGCAGCATTTATCAAGCTGGAGCAGTACCACGTCCACGTTGTCCTGGAGGTTTCCAAAGCTCCTGTGTGTTTTCCTTAAGTGGTGTTGTGTGAGCCTCTTTTTAACGCCTGGTCTAACCAGGCATTAAAATATGACACTAATCGGACTGAGCGCCAATTTTTTTATCTGCTTCCTTGGCCAACATAGTTTTTGCATTGGTAGGTAAACATGGCGCTGGAGGGCTAACATCTTTTTTTAGGAAGGGACCGTCTACCTTACATCTCATTGTCGCAATGAGATGCAAGGTGGTTTGGCGCTCCCTTCAACTGACGCTAACTTCTAAATTTTTACGTTAGTTGGGTCTAGCATCAAAATATAAACATGGAGTTATTTTTGCGCAGCTCTAGCGTCAAATAAAATGACTCTAAGGAGGCACAAACATTTCATAAATATGGGTCTTTGTATCTTAGTGTGGGCTTCTCCCTCCATGACCAACGTATTCTATGGCCATATTGTGTAAAAACAATCTCTCAAATCTCAACCTTTAGTTACCTTGCACCACAAAAATGCAGTAAGGGTAGATGAACATATTGAAAAATGTTTTCGCATAGGGGATGGCAACACCCACTCAAGGATCTATAAAGTGGTTTCTGGTTCTCCCCCTATTGCTTCTTTTTAACAACCATTACCCCACCATAAAGTCAAATGCAGTATTCAGGCAATTAACTTCACTGATTGACAGCTGTCAACTTGTGGAGTTCAACCAGTTGGTTTTCTACAGTACTCGATTCCCACATGGTGGGTGTCAGATGGTCATATGCTAGAACTATAGTAATGTGTAAATGGCCATTTCGTTAAACAAAAATCTACTGTCCCAGTTCAAAGCTCCCGCCAAGGTTTTTTGTACTTGAAAACGTAGAAGGATGACGGTACAAGTAAGTAAACCTATAATCTGCAGTTCCTTTTATGAAAACCTTCCATTCCCATTCAAAGCTCCAGCCAAGGTTTTAAATGTGTGGAGAATAAAATAATAATGATATGTGTGAAACCAACCACTAGTTAAATGAGAGAGTTTCAAAACTTGGCCACTTACTTCATCAAGGATCCAAACACTGCCACTGCACCTAGGAATCCCGCCATAGGACCACCAGAGAACTGCATGCTCCCATCAATCGTGATCTTAAGTGTACTGGCGTCCGGTTTATGACGTGTTATCCAAGCGCCCTGCCCGAACCTCTTTGGGAATTGTGGTTCCTCTTACTGGGACATATCTATAATGCTTATGACGGGTCTCTGGTCAACAATATTACCATGTTCTGTCTCTAGATTTACAACTAGTAAAAACAACTTTCATAAAGAGCGCGTGGATCTATTGGGAGCCAGCTCATTCAATTGGCCCCTGATCATTGATATAGCTTTAGTTTGAATATGTAGTGTGATGTCATCATGAAACGCTAGTACTAACATTGTAGAGCTCAGTCACCACTTATATTTAAAAAATACAAATTTGATAAGAAATAGGTGTACTTATATCAGATGGAAGCTGACCTTACCAATGGGCCCTTAGTTGCTGTAGTTCCTAGTCACTGACTGGTCTATGGTATCTTTAATCAAAAATGCTTAAGTTATCAAGAGACTGGTACACATGTTGTAGAGCTCAGCCAAACCATATATTTCAATTACAAAATGTGAAAATATGGTTTTTGAAAAGCATGAAGCATAGGAGCCTATTAAAGAGACTTCATATGTTGACTATACTTATGTGCTATAAAGTGATCAAGTAGTGCGCTCTAGACTGACACTGTACTGTTTATCTTCCCATCACCTGGGACCATGGAATGTCATCTTTCAGGCCCTGAGCTACAGTGGATGGTCTGTCAATCCATCTTAGTTCCTGGTTAAACAGTTGCTGCTTGTTAACTATCCGTGTTTTCATGCCAGTGTATTTCATACCACAGGCAGATAATAATATACATGCAGTTTGCTGTCTCACAATTTTTTTGATTCCTAAGGACCCAAGGAGTCAGTAAACACAAATCTAGTTTTTTTCTTTTGCCTAGTATGAGGGCAAACATTGCATTTATCACATGGGGAATGACCCACGACTGGTGGTGGGTCCCACAGGGTTTTTAGTGTTTGGATAACCACTTGTCTCTTGTGTGGTCATGTGTGAAGTCTCTATGGGATTTCCCTTATTTGAAGGCAAACAAAGGTTTCTCAAGACTCATCTGGCCTGAATTCCGAATTCTCCAATGTTTAAGAAAGCATTTTTGGAACTAATTAGAGTGAATGTCAAAGGGTGAGACACAAATCAAGAGGTTCTTTAAATGTTGCCAATAGCTGCTCTCTGGTGTTATTACAGGCCTGTTTTTTTTTTGCCCTTTTGATCAGAGTAGATGAATATAGTTTTGTTGTTAACTTTTCAGAGAGTAACCTAGCGACTGTTTCATAGTTGCTTCTATTTGAAAAAAAATTTCTTAATCAAAGGAATCGACACGCTGGTAGATTATCCCTAGGGGACTTTGGGTGGAAGCTGTCATATCTAAGTAAGTTATTGCAGTGGGTTGGTTTATAATAAACTTCCAAGTGTGGCTTCCCCCCTTTTGCTCAAATCCTCAAATCCAAAAAAGTAATTGACTCTTTGCCTATAGTAAGAGTGAAATGTAAGTAGGCGTCTCTGGATTTTAACCATCCAACAAAGTCAAGTGACAAGCATTTGTTGTCAGACCAGATGATGAATATATTTCATCTATATACTTTTCCATAACCAGATATTCTTCTGGAAGGGATATGACTGCTTGTAAACATATTTCATATCGAAATCATGTACATATAGACAGGTCACACTTGGGGAAAATGTACTGCCCATCGATGTTCCAGCGGTCTGTAGGTAGAAAGGGCCATATTTATACTTTTTGATGCAAAACTGCGCTAACGCAGTTTTGCGTCAAAAAAATTAGCGCCGGCTAACGCCATTCTGAAGCACCATGCGGGCGCCGTATTTATTCAATGACGTTAGCTGGCGTTAGCCGCCGGCACTGCCTGGTGTGCGTGAAAAAAAACGACGTACACCAGGCAGCGCCGGCGCAGGGGGATATGGAGCTTGGGCGCCCAAAAATGGGGCAAGTCAGGCTGAGGCAAATTTTTCGTCTCAACCCGATTTGCGCCATTTTTTTCGACTCCCAACCCCCATAGAAATGACTCCTGTCTTAGCAAAGACAGGAGTCATGCCCCCTTGCCCAATGGCTATGCCCAGGGGACTTCTGTCCCCTGGGCATGGTCATTGGGCATAGTGGCATGTAGGGGGGCACAAATCAGGCCCCCCTATGCCACAAAAAAATAAAATTAAAAACACTTACCTGAACTTACCTTAATGTCCCTGGGATGGGTCCCTCCATCCTTAGGCGTCCTCCTGGGGTGGACAAGGGTGACAGGGGGTGTCCCTGGGGGCATGGGAGAGCACCTCTGGGCTCCTTCCGAGCCCACAGGTCCCTTAACGCCTGCCCTGACCAGGCGCTAAAAAACGGCGCAAAAGCGGGCGTACGTCATTTTTTTTGACCCGCCCACTCCCGGGCGTGAATTTTGCCCAGGAGTGTAAATACGGCGCACATGCCTCGGAGTCAATTTTTTAGACGGGAACGCCTACTTTGCATATCATTAACGCAAAGTAGGTGTCCACGCTAAAAAATGACGCAAACTCCATGGACTTTGGCGCTAGACGCGTCTAACGCCAAAGTATAAATATGGAGTTAGTTTTGCGTCGGAATTGCGTAAAAAAAAACGACGCAAATCCGGCGCAAACAGAGTATAAATATGCCCCAAAGTATCTTCGAACTGTAAATAATTCCTGGTTACGGCTATGTGAGCACAACCAAGAACAAAATTCCATGGTGTTATGGACTCCCATGTTGTGGCCTCTAACAAGGATTCTTGAACTTCAAGGGAAGCCTCCTGTGGAATACTAGTGTACAGTGCTTCCACATCCAACGTGATAAGCAGATCTTTTCCTGATTCAAAATCACTATCCTTTATGAAGTTCAGGACATCCTTGGTATCATTTACAAATAATGGCATCTTAGTAACCAAGGGTCACAAAAAATATTCTGTACATTTTGATGAGTGTTTCAATAGGGACACTATCCCTAAAACTATAGGTCTGCCAGGTGGAGGGTTTTTTCCTTTGTAAATTTTCTGCAGGATGTGAAAATAGGGTACCTTAGGATTCTTTTCAATAAGAAAATGTGCTTCTTTTCGAATTATCCAGCCCTCCTCTAGTGCTATTTTAACCATATAGCGGATGACCTTCTGAATGTCTTTCACAGGATCTTGCTCAAGGACCTTACAGTTACATGTGTCTTGGAGGAGTTTCAGACATTCTTGTCTGTAAATCTCCTTTGGGAGAATGACTGTGACACCCTTTTTGTCTGATGGTTTAATGACCACTGAATCTATCTCCCCAATCTCTTTCGGCACCTGTCTCTCAGCTCTCGATATATTCTGAAATATTGTTTTTGTGCCATCTCTTAGTTTGTCAACCTCTTGTATAACTTTTGAAGGCCAATACCTCCGGAGGTATAGTATATGTATTTTGACAATGTTCATCGATCTGTCTGTGCTGCTGAAACAGATGTTGCAATATGTAATAGGCCAAGTTCCCACGTGTTGGCACCTTCTGCAAGAGGGGTTTAACTGGTACTCTTTTAGCATGCTGAATAATCCTCAGCTACTTCTGGGCTTTAAATGAATGGCTAAAATGAGTGTAGATTCTTCTGCAGGTGGTTAGTATGTTGCTAGCTATGTCTTGTTTTTTTTAGAAAGTCCTGCACAACCAGGTTGATGCAATGTGGCAAACACAGGACCGTGAAATAGCCACCATCTGCCATGACCTTGACTATATTACTACCTTTGTCCTCGGCAGCAAATCAAATTCTGAGACCCTGTTGATAACTGTTGCATAACCCCTGCAAAAAAAGTTGGAGTGTGCAGGGTACACATGTAATCAGTTGCTTGACCACTGGTCCACATGTCTTTTGTGAGATGGATAGTGTGGACAGCGCTTTGTTGCAAAGCTTGTTCAGCTAACTGCAGGATACTGTGATGGAGTGCTGCAACAGCAACTCTGGCAAAATAGGTCTGACTTGGAGCCTTCCATTTCAGGCAGATGGCAGTCACAAATTCTAAAAATACCACTCCTTCTACAAAAGAAAAAGGGTGGAGGTCCAGTCCTAACTTTTTTAGCCAGCTTTGCATTGTGCTAATGTGTTGTTTGGTGTTGCAGCCATAGGGACCCTCTTGGCTAAACAATCCCGTAACAGTAGACTGGATTTTACTCTTTTCTGGGGCCACTGATGCATGTGAATTCCGCGAATTGGAGGTGGTAGACTCAATGTGCATCTTGGGGCAGTCACTGTATGCTGTGGTGTCTCCATCTGACTCTTGTGCCATTTTGAGGTCACTGAGGAGGGTGATACTTGTGCACTGCTGGGGTCAGGGCTGCTTTCCATAAGAATGTCACCCTCTTCACCTCCCATCATAAATTGAACTGATGATTCCCCGCTCTCCTTTCCTTCAACACCACCACTTGCAGTAATTTTTTAAGGTGCTCCTTCCACTGGATTGTTTAATTTTTTTCATATGGGTCGTTTGACCACTAGTACCATAGTGTGAACCAGGCTTACCTCGACTAACCCTTGTGTGGCAAATGAAGTGTGTCACATTGTTATCCTTTTGCTTGCAAATTGTAAAAATGTCCCAACTGGGGAGGAGAACTTTCTTAGGGCGCCAGTGCAAATGCCTGAAGAAGAACTGGAGGTAGGTTGTTGTGTCAATGAATTACCTCTTTGCAGTGCATACTTCTGCGGTAGGAGTTGATGCACTCAGCAGGGGCCTTCAAATATGGAAGCTGGAGCTCAGGAAGATCTACTATTTCTGGTTGCAGCTGCTGTCCACTTTGCCCTGTTTCCTGAAACAATTGGGTACTATTTTGTAGAAGGGAGAAATCCAATTCAACATCACTGCTCATCGACGTCGCAATGATTGTAGTGGTATCCTTGCTGACAGAAATTGTCTTGGGCTTAGTTTGGAATGGTGCCATTGATACAGGAGTACTGCTCCCAGTTTCCTCCCCGGAGGTCATTGCAGCAGGCACACGTTTCCAGAAAAAAGGTTGTGATCGGCACACTAGTGGTGGAAAGGTGTGTCTTCTCACTAGCCACTTTCTTGGTAGCATGTTTGTTTAGGGACATCTTAAACCTGTCAGTGGCTCTGAGCTGCACAAGCGGAAGAGATTGGAGGACTGATATCACATGTTGTGTGGTCACATATCTTCTGACAGACCTTCTGACTGGCAGTACTCTGGGTAATGTCTTTTCTCTTGTACACCTAAACGCAAACAAGCAAGAAAAACATTTAGTGAAATGTGGCATTGTTGCAGTTTGAATTTAGTACAGACAAAGACAATAAAACTGAGTGTGGATGGTTACTTATTACCCTAAATAATTAACAACAATATATCCAACTAGTCCAAAGTCAAACCATATCACCATAACATTATATTTTACTTCCAATCAGGATAAAACAACATACAGATGTAGTGGTTTGCTTTATATGCATCTATTCTAAAAAGACACCTATGGCAGTAAGGGAGGTACATGTGAAACTTAAATAATCCTTAAAAAATTAAGGGTAGTATGCACCTTTGGCAGGCAAGTGGATCTAGGGGTAATGGAATAATCCTTAAAAAATGAAAGATGCTGGTGTGTGTGTGTACGTGTGTGTGTGTGTAGTGCACCTACCCTACTATGGCTGGAATGGAGTCCAGGGGGAAATGTAATAATACTTAAAAAAATGAATGCTGTTGTGTGACTGTGCACATATGTCAGGCAAGGGATGGATGGATGGTCGGAGGCAAAATGCAAAAAATGAAAACATGTAAAAAATGTAAATAACAAAAAAAAAAAGTAAAAATTAAAATAAAAAATAAATAAACATTTAAAAAGAAGAAATGTAAATTGAAATTTAAAAGAAAAAATGTAAAATAAACAATTAAAAGAGGTGCAGGTGTAAAGTACAATTAAATACATGAAATATCAAGCACTGTTCATTATATCATATTCATAAAAGGCATATACTACAATTATCCTCCAGCATAATTTTAAACTGATAACAAGGAAAAGTAAAACAATGAACAAAAACAGAAAGCCATAGCCCTCTCCTATAAATCTCCCTAAAAAATGGCTTTGAAAACTGGAATAAATAAAGAATGCCTGCACTAAATGGATGCTGGCCACGTGGTCAACTAATAATAGCAAACAAGGAGGCTTGGAGAAAAAAAACACATGCAAGCCTATGTCATAACACACTTGCTGGCTACACAAAATGGCCACCGGCTGCATGGTCAAACCAACAACAGAAAGTACGGAGACATGGGGAACAAAGAACAAATGCAAGTCACTGACAAAAGCGCACTGGCTGGCTGCATTGCCACCGGGCACCTGTAAAACAACAGCAGCATGCAAGGATGCATGACAAACAAAGGACACATTCAAGCCTATGGCAAAAGAACACTGACTGGCTGTACAAAATGGCCACCGGCCACATGGTCAGACAACATCAGCAAGCAAGGAGGCATGTAGAACAAAGAACAAATGCAAGTCACTGACAAAAGCGCACTGGCTGGCTGCATTGCCACCGGGCACCTGTAAAACAACAGCAGCATGCAAGGATGCATGACAAACAAAGGACACATTCAAGCTCATGGCAAAAGCACACTGGCTGGTTATACAAAATGGCCACCAGTCACATAGTCAACCAAAAAACAAGGAGGCATGGAAAACAAATAACATATTCAGGACTGTGACAAAAGCTCATTGATTGGCTTCACAAAATGGACACCGCCGATGTGGTCAAACAACAAAAGAGAGCAAGAGGGCTGGAGAAAAAAGAATACATGTAAGCCTAGGGCAAAACACAGTGGATAGCTACACAAAATGGCCGCCGGCTGCATGGTCAAACCAACAACAGAAAGCAAGGAGGCATGGGAAACAAACAACAAATGCAAGTCTATGACAAAAGCCAACTGAATAGCTGATTTGCCACCAGCCACCTGGTGAAACAACAACAGCAAGCAAGGAGGCATGAAAAACAGATAAAACATCTAAGCCTATGGCAAAAGCACACTGATTGGCTGCACAAAATGGCCACATGGTCAAACAACATCAACAAGCAAGGAGGAATGGGGAACAAAGAACACATGCAATCCTATGGCAAAAGCACACTGTCTGGTTACACAAAATAGGAACCAGTCACATGGCAAATCAACAAGCAAGGAGGCATGGAAAACAAAGAACACATTCAAGATTATGACAAAATCACATTGACTGGCTTCACAAAATGACCACCGGCCACATGTCTAACAACAACAGCGAGCAGGAGGCATGGAGAACAAAGAACACATCAAGCCTATGACAAAGCCATAGTGACTGGCTGCACAAAATGACTGCTGGGCTCATGGTCAACCAACAAGCAAGGAGGCATAGAAAACAAAGAACACATTCAGGTCTATGAACATTGACTACACAAAATGGTCCCTGGCCAAATGGCATGTGGACAAAGACAAATGTTAGCCTATGACTGAAGAAAATGCTACCATTAAATCAGCAATGCCTAACATGAAAATTAACTAAGCACTAACGATTTTACCACAACAAACATCCTCCTAAGGCATCAAATATTATCCCACATATCCACTTTTTGCTAGAAAAAAACTTGAAATCCAAACCATAACCCACAATGTTTATTTAATCAAATGCCGTCCCTGCCCTAAAAGCTGTTTTAATTAAAACAATATATACCACAGAAACATTACTTTCATGCACTGATGCCTAATACTAGACATACTGGTTTGATAGCCCATCGGCAGACAAGGCCACATAGTAAAATGAATATTGCCAATGTAGCAAACACGGAGAAAAATTAAATGCAAAAAAACTATGCCCTGACTGAAACTCCAGGCCACCTACCACAATCACAATCAAATGTAAAAATCAAATAGAAGTACAAAGAAATACTGGTGCATGCCCTCTATCAAACAAACAACACCTTTATACAGTAGTTTTTGAACTTGTGATATCACAAAAACAAAGGGCCTGATTTAGAGATTGGCGGACGGATTACTCTGTCACAAACGTGACGGATTTCCCATCCACCGTGTTACGATCTCCAGATCTATAATGGGATTGTAATACGGCAGATGAGACATCTGTCCCGTTTGTGATGGAGTAACCCCCTCCGCCAAACTCTTAAAAAGGCCCAAAGTCCTAAGATTCATGGTATGTTTGCTGCAGACAAAGAGAATGATGCTTCCACCTCAAACTCCAATGGAAACGGGACCAGGAGAAGGACAAAGCACTGGAAGGAGACAGGAACAGGAAGATGGAGTCAATGGGGCACTTCCTTCCTGTTGAAAATAAAAAAGTAACAGTAAAAGGATTCTCGCACTAAAAAAACAACTTGAACGGTCCATTGGAGTGGAACATCCACTGGAAAACGTCTTTTTGAGTAGATTTAGCTGCTTTTCGAGTAAAGAATCTGCTCAAGGTGAGGTCGCGGTCGATTGCGGCGAGAAACTGTGCTAGCGGGATAAAAATTTGTGCATGTTGCCATGCGGGCCAGAAGAATTGTGGTGCTTGCCAGTGCATGCCAAATACAAATATTTGGGGCTACTGAAAAAAATTCCACCATGCACAGATGACAGAATTTAATGGGAACCCCACAGCAAACATGTAGCGCAGAGTTCCCAAATTCTGCAAATTCCTTGAGCGGAGTGAATTTTTTCACCCAACCCTAATACTTATATCATTGGGTTAGTTATGGATGAATTTGGTCTACATTTGGGCTCTTTTCTCAGTCGGCCATCTTTAGAGACCATTTCGCTATAAATCTCCCTCATTTCTTCTTTTACTGCAGTATCTTCTACATGAAATGCTTTCAGTTTTTCAGCTTTGCTCAGATGTGTTTATCTTTCTTCATCCATACGTCCATTAGTATACGGTGGTAAAGCTGCAGTCGATCACTGGGAAGTTCACTTGTGGTCTGCTGCTGGTGCTGAAAGTCTGCATGTCAGATTGTTTTAGTGAAATTGATGAGGAAGATATATAGCAGCAATAGCCATAATTTCTATGACAAAACAACCCTTGTCCTTTTGTTAATTCTGAAAAAAATGTTTTAAGTTTTTACAGCTTTGAATCCATCAAGATGGCGTGAGGTGTGCCACAGCTGTGTTATTCAAACAGAATGTGAACACTGTAGTTGTTTAATAGAATACTCTGGGAAACTACAGAACATTTACGATATACTGACATGCTTCTGGTGTTCAAAGTACAGGTTTTACTCAGAATATCAGACGTTGTTCTCACATGGCTAAGGATGATAAAGTGAATTTATAAAAAATAAGCTCCCACTTTGCCTTCTTGAGCACCTTCAATAACCAGTATAAAAAAAATTATGAGATAAAATAGTTTTCTCTCACAGCTGGTTCCTCAAATCCCAGCAGAGGCTTGACATTTTTCACTGGTTAAAATCATGTTAGAAAACACAGCAGTTACTGATAGTAGTAATGGTACCACCAACAAATTATTTATATTGTGAATAAAATCTGTTATCACCCATTATATGTGCTTCTTTTTTTAACTGAAACATAAGGCTTACTGCACTATATTTCAATGGAGACAATGTCCCAGTGGCCTGTAGTGACTGCCACAACATGCTGTCAATGTTGGGGCCAGCCAATCAAAGACCCTTGCCCTTCATTGGCCAGTGGGGTTAGAGCACTCACTTGCCCCTTATATGTTTATTTAGCAAATTTTCAGCACACAGGAATTATGTCCCTGAGTCCTTTAATGACTGTCACTTCATATAGTTAGGTTGTACCCAACCAATCAAGATAGGTTAGTTTCCTTGTAAAGTTGTGAATTAGAATATATTTAGGCACCAAATGTCAAGGTTTAACTCATTTTTTAACCTTAAATCCTCAAAAATCACTGAGAAGATTTACATCAAATCACAAAAAGCACATCTTCTGTGTAAAGATCCAGCATTCTGTCAAACTTAGTGTAGCTCTGTTCAGCTGTTTTGTTATCTAAAACACTGTCTAAACTTCTTGTGGGAGAATGCATGAAAAAATGTGTTTTGGAAAAAATGTGAATGCATGAAAAAGATGCCCCATGTTTTTCTGAGCTACACCTGACTGATCACCCAAAACTTTCCAGGAAACTTCTGTGCTGAGGTGGAAGAACATTTTGATTTTGGAAAGTTGTTTTTTAGTCTGTCAAATGGTGCCAAAATTATCAGTAAAACAAGTCTGATCTACCTATAACTACTCAGTGGCAACTACAATGTGAATATATATATATATATATATATATATATATATATATATATATATATATATATATCAAAACCAACTTCTCCAACAAAAGGAGTACACAATGTAAGGCACTTTATTTTCAGATTCAGACTGCACAAACAAACGTTCTTTCTTTTCCTGATGCATTTTGGCTAGCGAAGTAAGCCTTAATCATAGGTGCATAGTTCCTCCAATTTGAATTTGAAAATGACCACGTGGTAAAACAGACCACCCTTATATCCTGTGGCCTTAAAGTCACAAGGTATATTTGCAATATCTATCAAAACGCATTTGATCCTTACAAGCAATCACTTAACTTTGCCAGTGTAGTATCAATTTGTTTTATTTCAAAGTACTCTGCAAGCATATACCTATTTGTTCCATTGCTCATACTCAAAATGCAGTTGTTTTTTATATCTATTTCAAAATACACTGCCGTTCTTCCTTTTAATTTATGTTTCGAGAATGCGTTTAAACTTAATAAAAATTAATTAATTAGCCTTCTTACTGGCCATCTTCTTTCCGTTTCTTTACAACGCATTCAATCCACACGCAATCATTTGACATTTCCTTTGCAGTGAAAAAATAAATACATTTCAAAATTACTCTGTATTTAATCATCTTCATGCAGAGTATCTATTTGTCACATTTTCAAAGCACACTATAGCTCTTCCTTATATTCATACTTCCAAATGCGTTAAAACATAGTTGAGATAAGCCTTCTTCTTAAGTTTTCCATTACTCCTGTGCCTCACACATGCTGACAACCAGTGCGTGGGATTTAACAACATATCCTATTCACTTCCCTTGCCCGATTTCACATTATTAATCAAGTTTCACCGTTGGGAAATCCCGTACCTTTTTCACTGTTTCCTTGCTGTGAAAACGGGCGGATCAGGCTCCAATATACTTGTCTTCATCATAATTTCTCCTCATGGAGCCTAGTTATCAACAGGGCGGCCTTGGCGCTGCCGGGACGAGCACCCTCGCTAAACATCTAAACAAACGTCTCCAACAAAAGGAGTACGCCGTACGCCTTTGGTTTACAGCAGTGTAAGGCACTTTATTTTCAGATTCAGACTGTAAAAACAAATGTTCTTTGTTTTCCTGACGCGTTTCGGCTATCAAAGTAAGCCTTGATCATAGGTACATAGTTCCTCCAATTTGAATTTGAAAATGACCACGTGGTAAAACAGACCACCCTTATATCCTGTGGCCTTAAAGTCACAAGGTCTATTTGCAATCTCTATAAAAACACATTTGATCCTTAGGTGCAATCACTTAACTTTGCCAGTGTATTATCAATTTGTTTTATTTCAAAGTATTTTGCAAGTATGTATCTCTTTAGTTCCATTGCTCATACTCAAAATGCAGTTGTTTTTTTATATCCATTTCAAAATACCTTTGCCGTTCTTCCTTTCAATTCATGTTTCAAGAATGCGCTTAAACTTAATAATAATTAATTAATTAGCCTTCTTATTGGCCATCTTCTTTCAGTTTCTTTACAACGCTTTCAATCCACACACAATCATTTGACATTTCCTTTGCAGTGAAAAAATAAATTAATTATTATTAAGTTTAAACGCATAAGTGATTGCACGTAAGGATCAAATGCATTTTTATGGAGATTGCAAATAGACCAGTCTGAATCTGAAAATAAAGTGCATTACATTGCTGTAAACCAAAGGCATACGGCGTACCCCTTTTGTTGGAGAAGTTGTTTTTGATGTTTAACAAGGGTATTCTGTCCCCCCAGCGCTGAAGCCGCCCTGTTGATGATCAGGCTCCATGCGGAGAAATTGTGGTGGAAATATATATATTTCCATATTTCCACCACAATTTCTCCGCATGGAGCCTGATCATCAACAGGGCGGCTTCAGCGCTGGGGGGACAGAGTACCCTCGTTAAACATCAAAAACAACTTCTCCAATATATCTTCAACTATACATATATAGTATATAGCCTGTTAGATTGATGCAGACACCATAGTCTTTAGCCAGATTACTGGCGGTGACCAGTAGGTAGTTATAGTTGGGACCTAGTTTCCGGTGGAAAAGCATTTTTGGGCGCGCACAGTGGGGTTTTTGCCACAGGGCCAGGCCCACCAGCCAACCCTCTGTGTACAGCCAACCCTCCACGATCAGCCAGCTCCACGGAGCGTATGGCCTTTAGCAGTGCATGTCAGGGGGTTGGCCATAGGTGGGCAGGCCCCGCATCCAATCACCTACATAACCCAACACAGGGATGATGAGTGAGTAGATGTAATTTTATTTCATTGTGGTTCAGATCCACAGATCCATTACAAATTTACACAGTGGGGGCTTGCTGAGCCCTACGGTGCATCCCTGGATTGGCCACAATAAAAAATATTAGGCACATGTTTTCTCTTGAGGGGTTCCTCAGGGACTTCTCCATCTGTCCTGACCTCTTGTATCAGATTTCAGTCATATTTTGCCCCCCACATAGAACTGATAAAGAAAATAGTGCCTGCAACTTTTCTTGCTTTAGTGCATGAATGTGCAGATCTACTGCATCCCTAGACATCTATATTTTATGAAAAGGACTCCTTCTGGACCAAGAGCTAACTTTCTGCCAAAGTTGGTGTAATTCCGATCAGCTGTTTGGGCTGTAATCACGTCTAAAATCCCGATGGGAAACTGCATGGAAAAAAGTGTTTTGGAACCTCCCCTTTATCTTGGCCGCCAGTTGTCGATTAACCCTAGAACCTTCCACATTGCAGCAGAAGTGAGTGCCAAACTAGTTTCAAGAATTTTGTGATGATTCACCAAATAGCGCTAAAGTTATTAGGAAAACTTGTGCCCTAAGGTAACTATAACTTCCACCCTTGCCTGGACAGCTAATCACCCCACTTATTACATCATTCATGACATCTTCTTTAGCATAATTGATATTATCACTGTGCATTTACAATAAAATTATTGATGTGAAAACTGTGCATGGCAGGGACGCGAGTTATAGTGACCTTATGGCACGAGTTATAGTTACTTGAAATAACTCTAACTGCTGAATTTCTGTGTTTTTTTGTGTGTAAATTCTGAGATTTTGAACATAACTGTAACCTTTGTTTTTTAAGTGAAACTATGTGTGTGTGTGTCTGTGTATATCTATATATATATAATATATATATATATAAATAAATATATAATAAATATATAATAAATATATATAAATAAATATATATATATATAGGCATCTAAACTTAAGATTCCTCTGGCAGCTTTATCATTGGATGTGGAAGAGGCCTTCGATAGGGTCGACTGGGGTTTCTTGTCGAAGGCATTGGAATGGCATGGACTAGGTACTAAATTCCAACATTTTATATCCATTCTTTATTCCTCACCATGTTCCTTGGTTATAACAAATTGTATCCGATCTCCTTTTTTCCCACTTAAAAGGGGTACTCGTCAGGGATGCCCATTTTCTCCTTTACTATTTATTTTGGCTCTCAAACCTTTTCTATAACAATTAAAAACGTCTGAACAATTTACGGGGTTTCAAATTAATAATGCACACATCAAATTTATGGAATATGCTGATGATATTCTTTTGTTCATATCTCACCCTGACACTTCTCTTCCTGCATTCCTGCATGAGCTCAACTTATATTCTGATGTATCTGGCTATAAACGTAATATAGACAAAACAGTGGTCTTACCACTTAATGCTCCTTGCACTGGCTCTGTATTCTTTGATTCAGGATTATCTTGAAATTCTTCTAAGATTAAATGCCTGGGGGTATGGTACTGCACTACTCACAAGGATACATTAAAGACTAATTTAGAAATCTTATCTGCAAAGTTTGTAGATCTCACACAGAAACGGTCTCCGTTATATCTCACGTGGTGGGGCCACTTGGACACCATTAAGATGATGCTTCTCTCTATCATTAACTTCTTCCTTATGATGCTTCCTATTAAGCTACCTTAACTATTTTTTAGTTCAATTGATAAAATTCTATCCAAGTTCCTGTGGAATGGTAAACAATCCCGAATCTCTCTCTTGACATTAAAACTTTCCAAAGTACAAGGTGGAGTTAATGTTCTTGACTTTTTAATTTATCACACATCTTTTGGCAGTAAGCAAATACAAGCCTATTTATCTACACTCAATGCTGCCCCTCAAAAGCTATGGTTCTCTTTGGAAGAAACATTTATTTCTCCCTTTTCCCATAAACACATTATATTTAGGTCTAACCCCCCAAAATTCTGGTCGCCCAGCACTATCTACCATTCAGTCAACTTACTGAAACCTTTTTTTATTTTGCATCTTACCCCCATTAATCAATTCTTGAACAGTCCTATTTGGCATAATAGTTCGCTTAGGAAACAAGGTAAAACCCTGTGTTGGAAGGCTTGGATGACTAAAGGTATTCTTCTCATTTCCCAATTATATCATAAAGACTCTCTCATCCCTTTTACTACTCTCTCAGCAATTTATAATCTCCCTATTCGCATGAAAACCCAATATATCATTCTTTCTACTCTAGTCCAAGAGGCCCTCAATAAACTTATACATCATAATCATTCTTCTCTTGCATCATCTCCACACCCGATCGTAACTTCTAATTATCCTAGGGCAGCTGGAATTTATAAACTTTTAAGAACGTCTGTTTCACCTAGACTCAAATCACCTATTGAGACATTGTGGGAATCAGATCTTGGTGTTGTTTGGCCAACTTTTTTATGGGACAGAATATGGTATAAGATACATTCCACTGCACACACTGCAGGCCTCACACAGACCCTATATTTGTTTTTATAATAGACTTTTCTACACTCCTGTACGCCTTTACAAACTCAAACTTGCACAAAATGACAATTGTTGGCGCTGCCACACTCAGCAGGGTACTGACTTTCACATGTTTTTTTCATGTCCATACCTATCTACTTTTTGGTCCTCAATATGGTCTTGCATTTCAGCAATAGCTCAGAGCTCCTTACCAATGTCATATGAATTACTGTTTTTGGGTGGCATACACGATATCTGGAGTTCATTCAGGCCTCTTGGAGAATTGGTGGACCTTTTGCTTTGTATTGCAATCTCTATTATTACTTCTAACTGGAAATCTTCTGAGAACATTACTCTCAGACAGTGGTGGAATTCTGTATGTTATCATCATAGACTTGACAGCTACAAGCTTGATTCAACAGGAACTTTCTTCAAACGTCATCAGCTATGGTCGCCATTTAGTAACTATCTCTCACGCACTGCGAAGGAAATGGATTTTTCGCCTCCTTTTAAAAAAATGTCAATATATTGCCTGTTTTTCTTTCTATATGTACTTATTTCATCTTACATTCGCTGTAACTAATGTCTATTACCTTTCTCTCCACATGGCTATCACTTGATTCCCTTTTCTATCCCTATAGCTCTTCTCCCTCTCCCTCTCTCTTTCTTCTTTCGTTATTCAAACTTGGACTCTTTGATACTATATTGCTGTATATGCCTAATTCATTTACATATTTAATATGCATTTATAAGTACAATATTATTTATGCATATATATTCACAACTGCATATCTCTGTCCTGGCAATGTTAAGTTAATGTTCTTGTATTTGACTCAATAAAACATATATTTATATATATATATATATATATATATATGTTTACTTTTATCGCAGTTTATTCCAAATGCCGTTTATCTATGAGGAGGAGTATTGGTTCAAACATATTGCAAAATATTACTCTTTCTTATCACGTTTAAAGCACTACTCGTTCACCCATTGGCAATTCCATTGTTCATGATGCGCGCAATAGGTGCTAAGCTTTACCATGGTGAATGCTATTTTTGTGATTCTGCAGAGGGCATTTCTTCTTCTATAAAGCCATACGGTGCATTTAGTCGACTAAATTATGAAATAATGTCGCATAATAATATACATTTGTATGAAAATGTCTCTTGGTATATCCTATTACAATCATATTGGGAATTATGATTTCAATGTGACTCTTGGTAAAATGTATAGCTAATGCGTTGCCACGATTATGAATTTAGTGAAGCAAGGGTAATGTTTATAGGCTAAAAGCAGACAATGCTTTTTAAAATACAAAAATGAGCAAGGCTTAGAATCCCTGTGGACGAAGCAATTAAAGAAAATTCTAATAATCCGATTAAGGCCACAGTTCTGTCCCTAAGGAGATTTGTGAAGCTTTGGAAAGTGGAGCTTGCCGTCCTTAATTATACATTTTTATAGGACGGCATTCATTAAAGGAATATATCCTCTTTGAAAAGTAGCTTTTTTGTACCTTGGCTCAAGTTCAAAGCTTGTAGTTGTTTGATCGTGCGTTAAAATGTAGAACCATGCAGTGATCAAAAGATGTATTTGTGGTTTGTCACATAAACTGTGTTTTTTTATACATCGGCATATACTTTATCTAAAGCTTTGTTAGGATTGAACGTAAAATTACACAACAGTTTCACATTTCATTCCATCGATGAAGCACATGCTCCGTAACTGCTTCAAATATGGCCACCTAACAGGAGTTCTATAGGACTTTGTGGGGGGAGTAGATGACTGCACCCTTGACCTCCCTCCCAGGGTCTTCTGGCAAGTGGTACAGGCCAAGGGGCTTGCTGGGCAAGAGATGGCCAAAGGGTTAGGGTCTTATATGTCAGACCACCCAACACAGGCGGAAAGGCCCCACAGGGCTGCATCAGTGTCAAAAATGCCTTACCAGTACTAGGTAGGTGGCCGAAAGTTGTGTATGGCCAGACAATCCTCCCACAAGGTGGTCTCAGACTGTGGTGACCTCAGTAGAGCAGGAGGAGGTGCTGTAGTGGAGCATGGGGTCTAAGGCATCTGTCAACACACGCAATTACTGTGGAGCACGCTGCAGAGGAAGCAGACTGCCACATGGTAGCTGGCATAATCAGGAAGTGCAGTCCCCATCAGCATCCAGCACTGACTGGACTGCACAAGGTGAAGCAGCCAAGAGGATGGTGGTCAAAGAGGGTGTGTAGCACCTGAAGGATCAGTGAGGTTGTGAGAGAGACGTCTGTGGTGGGCCCAGAGCCCTTATTTAACAGGCAGGACTTGGCTTAGTGCATAAGAGGCAGAGTGATTCAGGCAGGAAGAGCACTGGCAGTGCTCGTGACGATCTTTGCAGGCATTCTGGTGTTGGGAAGAACATGGAAAAGATTACCTTAGCTAAGGCAGAAAGCATAATTTCAGAATCATGTGAGGGCAGGTGGGTATGGGTGCTGGAGGCGGAGTTAGAAAAAAGGTGGGGGATTATTGTGGCAAAGGTCAAGGTGGCACAGGTGAATATTCCATTTGTGATGAAAGTGATGAGAAGCTGGGAAGGTCTACCCCCCTTGCACAATGCTTTTACTCTGACCATGCAAGATTTTGATGAAAGGGGTGATGGTTGCATCAGTGAAGGCAAGCAGCTGAATCTAAAGGTGGTGCGATCTAGGGGGCCCAAGCAGGATGCCACATTACTGGATTATGATGAGGATGATGAGGCTTTGGAGGAGGGTGAGATTGTAGGTCACCAGATGGGTGATGATATGCTTGACCATGAGTGGCAACGGTAGCTGGATGATTGGGATGCCCTGAAGAGGTGGGGGGCTAACAGAGAAAAAGTTGGTGTTTAGCGGGAAAAAGCATGGACCAAGAAGTTTTCAGCTGACGTGATGAGTCAAACAATGGGTAGACGGATGGTTTCTGCATGGGTCCTGAATCTTTGAATAGGTGTGAATAAAATTGGAAAGGCAGTGACTTCTGTGGGGGCCAGAGGTGACTGTTAAAGTGAATGGTCAGTGGTGAATCTGAGGAAGAACAAATATGTAGTAGGTCAAGGTACAGGTGTGGCGGGAGAAAAGAAAACCTAAGAACGAGTAAATGAGGGTAAGTCAGAGGATCAAATGGCAGTGTGTGAGGTTGACCCAAAAGAAGACAGGAAAGGAAAGAAAAGGATGGGACTCAGGACCAGGATAAGTTGAAGAGTAAGGAAGTTACACTAAAGAAATTGCCTATATGGGAATTACAAAACCTTTAGGGGCTATCTGATATTAAATAAAAAGGATAAAACATTAAAAGGGGAGTATATAGAAGTTTGTAAGTTGCTGCTTAGGGAGGTACAGGCAAATGGAGGCTCAAAAGAGGAAGAATATGAGGCGACCTAGGGTACTGGTGACTAACAAAATTTGGATGACAACTTTTTTAATCAATATCAGAGTCTATTGTGAGAAGATAAAAATTATTATTTTCAAATATATGGATGGCACCAGAAAGGCTCAGATAACCTTTCAACAATGATTTATGGTGCAATAGTTTGGCGCCCAGTAGACTTGCACCAACAACCTACACAGCGCATGGTTTACCAGTGATCTTTCATCCTTTTCAAGGACTTCCCACCCATGTCTGATTGATTTACACAAATAGGAAATAAGGCACTAAGGGACCCCAAGAGGAATGTTGGAACCTCGCCAAAGACTATTGTATTAGAGAATCCTGCTGTTTAAGACACAACTGTTCACAGTGCAGTGGATGTCGCATAGTCACCCATTGTGGTGTGTGGGCAAGTGCAGCAACACCGAGTTAAGGAGGACAAAACTCACACTTTCTTGCAATGAGGGACTGGCACAGGCAGTTCTCCCTCTGCTGGAGGGGAAAGGTGCATATGCCAATTAAATTGGGCAGGTTGTGGCTATGGTTGTCTGAAGTGGTGTGGGCAAAGCTGATGAAGCAGGTGAGTGAAGAGTGCATGGTGGGCCCATTTGCAGATTGGCCTCTGCAGGATTTATTAATTTCCCCTATCAGTGTGGATCCTAAAAAAGAAAAATGTGAGTTCAGGTCTATTTAACACCTGTTGTGGCCAGAAGGCAACTCTATCAATGATCAGTGTCATACTCTTCCATTGATGTAGCATCCACCTTAGTGGCGCAAGTGGGGGTAGGAGCCAACATGGCACATTTTGACATCAAGTCTGCTTAAACTTGCACCTGAGCAAACAGATGATTATCAGCACTTAGCGACTGAGGCCCCCATTATGAACATAGCGGTCGAAACTGCCATGTTCATGCTGGCGGTCAAACCACTGACCGCCAGCGTCCCTGGATCCCCGCCGGCTGTATAATGTACATTCCTGTGAACCGGGACATTGACGGCGGCTCCACATGGACCCGCCACCAGTGCCTCTGTACGGCAGGTGCAGCTGCACCCGTCACGCAGATCACTCGATGGGGCACTGCACAGGGTCCCTTGCACTGCCCATGCCAAATGCATGGGCAGTGCAGGGGCCCCCAGGGGCCCCACGGGCAAGGAAAAGGCTGGAGGCTGAGGAATCATTATCCAAGGGGCAGCACTGCTGCCTTGTCGGATAATGATTCTGACCGCCGCCAGGCTGCCTGATGGAGGCAGCCTGGCAGTGAGTGAGGGCCGCCGTAATGTGAGAGTGTAGCCCACCATGCCGGCTGGTGGGTTTGCCCGCCACCACTGGCACGGCAGGCCACACCGCCAAGTTCAAAATAACCACCTGAGTGTCAGGGTTTTTATCTTCATGGATAAAGCACTGTCTATGCACTGTTTGTTTTCCTGTGCCCTGTTTTAGAATTGTAGTTGTTTTTTACAACGGGCATTTGAACACTATTCCAGGATCAGGACAGTGATGCATTATTTAGTTGATTTTTTATGAGTTGGGAATCACGAGCCAGAAGTTTGTGCTACAATGTTGGTGGATTTCTAGACAGGTATGTACGATATAGGTGTTCCGTTGGCTCCAGAAAGGACAGTGGGTCCACAAAAGGTTTTTCAGGCATTGAGACTAACTCGGAGAGGATGGAAGCCAGGCTATCAAAGAACAAGAAAGGGACATTGCTGAAAAATGTAATGTTCCCCAGAAAAACGGCTTCAGGGAGACAGATTCAAGTTTTATTGCATGTAAAGTAGTAAAAATTGGGTGTACATTTTGCAGGAGACTGGAACTGACCCTAGTGGGCAAGCAGTTACTGCACCATAGATACATCTCTGGAGCGAAAACGGACCCTATGGTGTGGAGTGTTTCAATGGTGTGTCTCTGGGGGACATGGGGAAAGAAAGTGAGTGGTCCATTCAGATATTTTCTGATGCAGCTGGAAGTGGAGGTTTTTGGGTCAGATGTATTAAAGTTCCGTTTGCATTTCCCAAGTAGCCAATTTAGATAATCGCTATTTAGGAAATGCAACATGGAATGTAACAAAATAGCAATTCCCTAAAAGCGATTCCTACAGAGTCGCAATCGCTATTAAGAAATGTGACTCCATTCATTCCTTTGGGCCTTCAAGCTCAAAGGTGCAAATGGTTTTGCATTTCCTAATTTGCAATTTTTAATGCATTTTTAAAAATTACCCATGATTACCATAAACTTGCAGTTGATGGTAATGGCATTTCCTAAATGCCCATTTCACATTTAGGAAATAATTGATACATGTGTTTGTGAAATCGCAAATAGGTAATCCCTATGTGCAATTTCATATTTAGGGAATCACAAATTGGAGTCGCAATTTTAGGAAAGTGCAAAAAAATGTGATTCCCTAAAATGGGACTGTCAGTCCCCTTCATACATTCAGAAAAGCAATTTTGCATTTGCAAATGGTGGAATTTTGCGATTCGAACCATTTGTGAATGCAAAATACTTTTATACATCTGGCTCTTAGTTTTTCCTGGCAAGTGCAATGGTGTGGAGAGAGGAGCCGGACTGTTGAAAGCACGGGGGGCACTTTACATTTCGGGAATTTTCCCACTGTTGATAGGAGTTACACTGTAGGGTGACCATATTTGTAAAAAGAAGGCGTCTTTTAATGTGAACAACAAAGTAGTGGATGAAGTAGTGAATAGACAGTCTGCCAAGGATGTTAAGGTCCTTCAACTCTTGTGAGTTTTCGAACTGGTATGTTTGATGCACATTATTTCAATTCAGGCAAGCACATTCCCAGAATCAACAACATTCAGAATGCATTATCTCATTTTAAGTTGAGGAGATTCTGTGGATTCGCACCAGAAGCAGACAGAGAGAAACCTAAAATGTCAGCAGAACTGTGGAAAATAAGAGTTGCAGACTGAGCAGTCTGGTGGAAAGGTTGGTGTCTACATCTACAAGGACCACTTACTGGCATGCTTGTATGAGACTTTTTCAATCATGGTCACAGAGACTGGGTGTCAGGGGTTTCAGAGTAGGGGAACACGTAGAAAACAAGGGGTCATTATGACCCCGGTGGTCGGTGGTAAATGGCGGTAAATACTTCCAACAGGCTGGCGGTACTTACCGGCATATTATGACATTGACGGGTTGGCTGACGTCAACCTGCTAATGTACCACTCCGACCGCCATGGCGGTGACAGCCACCGGGTTGGAGATATCTATCTCCAGCCCGGGGGCCGTCACTGTTCTGCCCACAGGATTATGACCCCACCTACCGCCATAGTTTTCGTGGCTTCCTTACCGCCACGAAAACCATGGTGGTAGGCACCATCAGTGACAGGAAATTCCTTCCCTGACACTGATAGGGGTCTCACCCCTCCCTCTCCAGTTACCTCCCCACCCCTGCCTCTCCAAAGACCTCCCACCCCACCCTACATTCACACCCCCTTCACACACACACACACACTTTCCCACAAACATCCATGCATGCAGACATCCACTCACACACATCCACACACACTTTCAAACATAAACACAGACACAAAACGCATCACACACGCACTCACACCTTCATACATGCATCCAACACGCAACATACCCCCGCATCCACGAACACTCAAACATACACCCCCCCCCCACACACACACACAACATCCCCCACCCCCTCCTCTGTCGGAGACCCGACTTACCTGTACTCAGGGGGTCCTCCGGCAGGAGACGGGACAGGGCGCTGCTGCCACCAGCAGCGTCTGCCAGCAGAACACCGCCAGGCTGTATTATGGATAATAATACGGCCGGCGGCCGTCTACTGGCATGGTGCTGCTGGTGCAAGCAGCGCCACCTTACCGCCATCCGCCGCCATGGCCATAGCCAGATTTCCGCCATCCTTCTGACAGGAAGCCGGCTGCGGTCATAATACGGCGGACGGCTGGTAGCCACGGTGATGGTTTTTTGGCAGCTGTCGCCACAGCGGTAGGTGGTTTTTACCACCAATATCATGATGAGGGCCATAGTTCACTTCATTCTAGGGCTTATGGACAGAGGTTTTTCTTTGATGCCTATAGCAAGGAAACTCTCCAGGTGGCTTTTTAGGGGAAAATGATTTAGGGTTATGAAATTTCAGCTGGTGAGTTGGGTAGCAGGAAGTTTAAAGGATGGACCAGGGAGTATGGGGTAGGTCGAAGGCTTAGGCAGCCAAATATGCTTGAATTGTTAAAGAAGATGATTGCATTGCTGAGAACCGTGTGAGGGACGTCTGACAAAGCCATTATTTAAGAATATAATGATTTGTTTTTTGGGGGGGGCTTTTCAGATTTCAGAATTGCTAGAGGGTAGGTCAAGTGAAAGTTTGCAATTCGAGGATGTGCTGGAATGGGGGTAATGGCTTGAGGTACTACTTTAGAAGGGAAAAGTAGACTAAAGCAGGGTGAGTAGCCAAGTAAATTTGAGGACATATCCTATGCAGGTGGTCTGCCTGATGGGAGCTTGGGAAGAGCTGAAGTGTAGAACAGGAACAGGATTTTCTTTAATCCAAATTATGGATGAGACTCGGTTGACAAATGGGTAGGTTTATGTCATACTCTGGAAGTCTTTGAGGGCACTAAACTTGCAAGCATACAAGTTTGGGACACATTCATTTAGTTCAGTAATGGCCACAGAGATGGATGCATAGGGAAGCAGTGGGAAAGCATTAAAGATATTGGGTGATGGAGAGCAGAGTGCTTTAGTATGTCCATCCTGAATGGATTCTTTAAAAGCTGATGATGTGGTGCTGTTTAGTGTTAATGGCGTTGTCTGTTTTCGTTTTCAGGTTGTGTAGTGGGTCTGAAGAGAGGTTTCATCACAATTTGGATTTGTGGGCATTCTTTTATGAATTGGGTGGCAGACTGCAAAGAGACGTTACAGCTGTCAATTTGGTTTCGATGACCTGAGATGCCAGATAAAATGGTTTGGAAAAGGGGAAATGAGTTGGGGCGAACTGTTATCTACAATAATTAAATCCTGATGTACTAGTGTTTCACCTAGAGAAAAATTATTTGGTAAAGATGAAAGGGCTTGGTCTTTGAAAGAATAAAAAGGTACTTAAAAGCAATCCAGTCATGATGGGTGGGGACAACAGGAATGATGACAGAGTTGATGCTTAGACAGAACTGACATGGGGCACTAAAAATAGTGACACTGAGAAGGAATTTAGGAACATTAACAGAGCATTGTGCCATTTTTCTCGGAAGCAAGAATGGAGAGGATCGCCCAGGATGACAATACGTTTGATATAAAGATGTAATTTCGAGATGATGAGGTGCATTTGTCAGAGGTGGCAATGATGTTATACTTGGTACAGTTAAGGGAAAGTTTGACAAGGTTACTGAGGGTCATATTTTAGGTAATGGGATCTCTCATGATTTCAAGTTTAAATTTGAGCTGGACTGGTGGGTTCAGTGGGGTAGACGAATTCCTGGATAGGATTTTTCTGAGAGGCAGGTTTTACCCTGGATGGTAATGTAAGAAACAGGGTTGGTTTCACTGCGGTACTGGTATGGGCAGATCAGTCCGGGGGGAGGTTGGTCATAGAGTTTACAATAGTTTACAGGGAAAGAGACTGCCCTTATCGCTGCCACCGACGACATCCGGACCTTCCTGGACAAAGGCGAAAACGCAGCCCTCATCCTCCTTGACCTCTCTGCCGCCTTTGACATGTCTTCCACCACACCCTGCGCACACGCCTCCATGATGCAGGGATCTGCGACAAAGCCCTGGACTCGATCACCTCCTTCTTCTCCGAGAGAACACAGAGAGTCCGCCTCCCTCCATTCCGATCTAAAGCCACCAAGACCATCTGCGGTGTACCACAGAGTTCCTCCCTCAGCCCGACACTCTTCAACATCTACATGGGCACCGCTCACCAAAATCGTCCGATCTAACAACCTCAACATCATCTCGTACACCGACGACACCCAGCTGATCCTCTCCCTCACCAAGGAACCCGTCACCGCCAAAACCAACCTCCACTACGGTATGAAGGCCGTCGCCAACTGGATGAAGAACAGTCGCCTAAAGCTAAACTCAGATAAGACAGAGGTCCTCATCCTTGGCCCCACCGCCTCTGCCTGGGATGCCTCTTGGTGGCCGCCCTCGCTGGGAGCCACACCAACGCCCACAAATGCCCACCAACCACGCCCGCAACCTGGGATTCATCCTTGACTCATTGCTCTCCATGACCCAACAAGTCAACGCTGTCTCATCCTCCTGCTTCAACACCCTCCGCATGTTCCTCAAAATCTACAGGTGGATCCCTACCCAAACCAGAAGGACGGTCACCCAGGCCCTCGTCAGTAGTAGAATGGACTACAGCAACGCTCTATACGCGGGAACCATGGCCGCTCTCCAGAAAAGACTGCAACGGATACAGAATGCCTCTGCACGCCTCATCCTCGACATCCCTGGCCACAGCAACATCACAGCCCACCTGAGAGACATACACTGGCTCCCCGTCAACAAAAGGATCACATTCAAACTCCTAACCCATGCCCACAAAGCACTCCACAGCGCCGGACCAGCATACCTCAATGTTCGTCTCACCTTCTACACTCCGAACCCTCAGCTCCATTCAGCCGACCGGACCCCCACCACCGTCTCACGCATCAACAGGTCTACAACCGGCGGCAGATCATTCTCCTACCTCACTGCCAAGACCTGGAACACCCTCCCCATTTCCCTACATCAGCCCAAGGACCTACTGACCTTCAGGAGACTCCTCAAGACCGGCTGTTTGAGCAGTAGCAGCTCCCCTCCCCTCCCTCAAGTGCCTTGAGACCCTCACGGGTGAGTAGCACGCTCTACAAATGCAATGATTTATTGTTTGAATTATCGTTAGACAACGGAGTTGGGTAAAGACAATGGGAAAATGGTGTCACTGTAGGGAACACATCAGGTAAACAAGAATAAAACATTTAGGGGAGGGGGTCAAGCAGCAATACGACGGACCAGCGAGGATGAGGATACTGTGTATGGTTTTTGTTACAGTCCTATTTGTAATGCGCACCTTTTTCATTAAAGCGGACCTTTGCACACACTGGTGGTCATTCCAACCCTGGCGGTCCATGACCGCCGGGTTGGAGGACCGCGGGAGCACCCCCGACAGGCCGGCGGTGCTCCAATGGGCATTCCGACCGCGGCGGTAAAGCCGCGGTCGGACCGGCAACACTGGCGGGCTCCCGCCAGTGTACCACCGCCCATTGGAATCCTCCAAGGCGGCGCAGCTAGCTGCGCCGCCGAGGGGATTCCGACCCCCCCTACCGCCATCCAGTTCCCGGCGGTCCGCCCGCCGGGAACCGGATGGCGGTAGGGGGGGTCGCGGGGCCCCTGGGGGCCCCTGCAGTGCCCATGCCACTGGCATGAGCACTGCAGGGGCCCCCGTAAGAGGGCCCCTAAATGTATTTCACTGTCTGCTGCGCAGACAGTGAAATACGCGACGGGTGCAACTGCACCCGTCGCACAGCTTCCACTCCACCGGCTCGATTCCGAGCCGGCTTCATCGTGGAAGCCTCTTTCCCGCTGGGCTGGCGGGCGGCCTGAAGGCGGCCGACCGCCAGCCCAGCGGGAAAGTCAGAATTACCGCCGCGGTCTTTCGACCGCGGAACGGTAACCTGACGGCGGGACTTTGGCGGGCGGCGGAGGTCCGAATGAGGGCCACTGTCTGTAGTCATTTGGTATACTCTGTCCCACCCAATGCTTCTATGCACACTAGAGTGGTTTGTGAAATTAGTCATGATACTTAATTTTAATATAAGAAAATGTTGTGTCATTCTAGAATTTAATACATCAAAATTGAGTTTTTTACTATGTAAACACTCAGAATAAGGTCACTATTGGACTCAATCATTTAGGGACATATTTAAGAAAAGGGGTGCTGCATACAGTTGAGAACTACTTTTCTCGCACCCCTTAGGGCCCCATTAATGCCACCATGTGTGCACCATATCTAAGATGCAGCGCATCATGGTGGTAGTTAGGGAACTATCACCAACATTTTTGACACTAGCTCGGAGCTTTGGACGATTAGCGTGAAACATTTTGACGCTAATCTTGCAAAGCCCATTGCAGCCCATTATAAATAATGGTGCACCTCTTTTTAATGCCTGCTCTGAGAAGGCAGTAAAAGTGCAGAAAAAAATGACGCAAAGTAATCTCTTAGATTTTTTTGCACCCTTTTCTCGCCCCCCCAATGGGGGAACGCCCCCTTTGCATAGATTATGCCTGACGCAAGCATAATGTAGCGCAAAGGGTTACAAAGTGGCGTGATGAATGCATTGCACCACTCTGTAAAACTGGCCCTGCAATTTGGGCCTAATTGGTCCACATTAGCATAAAAACAATAATGCTAATGTGGCGCAAGGTGGCGCTAAGGGCTCTTAAATCAGCATCTAAGTGTTTAAGTATTTTATGAAAATGCTTCATTTTTTATTTAACTCTGCCACCTGCGTTAGTATCCATGAAATCACAAAGTAATAAGTAACAGTCACAGTTACAACCTGGCATCCTAGTAGGATTAAACTTCCTTTGATCCGTACCTACTACATCATTTTTATAAAATTAACTGCTGAGCCCCAATGTTTTTCTGTGAAGCCTGTCGCTGGAGATGCCAATTAGTAGAGTAGCCAATACTAAAACTGCCTAGACTTCATTCCAACTCATGTCAATCCCTACCACCATCCTACACTTAAGATCTGCATGGTAGATTATTTTACATCCCTTATTATTATTATTGCTCTTTCCTGAATTTGTCTTTCTCATTCTTTTTACTTTTCTTTTTCCCCCTCACTTGTCTTGAACAAAGTGTGAGGATGAGAAATATGCCCCGTCTGCAAAAATAAGCGTATTAGCCCAACTTCAGCATTCACCTGCACAAATTAACCACAGTCTGTACCACACTCCTTAATCCTGTCTCCTTAACATATTCTCTTTACACCACACCTACAATGTGGACACCTTTCAAAGGCAACACAAGGTGAAAGCACTACCCACATTTAGATACAATCAAGCCATGTTATCTTTGTAGCCAATTTCATGAGCTGATGATAAGGGATGGCCCTTGCTGCTCTGAGCCATTTAACGAGTCTGCACTATTAACCCTATTTTGAAATTATGTCAGTTCACTCAACTAGTCATCCTTCTGTGGTTGATAACATGAGTGCCATGAGTTAGGCAACAATGTCCCTCTGTTTTCCAGAAATAGTGGCAGGGGGTCCACTTGGCTGAGGCTGCACATTATAAATATTTAAATATTTTTGCAAAAAAAAAAAAACTCTTTTAAGGCATGTGTTAGAAGTATATCACATACCATAAATAAATATGTATACGTTTAACAATAATAGCACTTTCAAGTCGTAAACAGTGCTCCAGAAAATTTAAAGGTGAAAAAAGTCAGCTGTTTGGAACAAAAGTACCTTGTAATTTACCTCATATTCTAAAGAAACAAGCTGTGCTTGTCACCTGTACAGGTTTTATGTTTTGAGACTGAGGACACTATTTATACCTTGGTGGACGTATTCGACAAAAAGTGGCAGATATCCTGTCTGCTCTATTTAGGGTGTATAGAGACATCTGCCACATTTTGGCAGCTGCAGAACCTACAATTTTTTGGTGCTGTGTATGGCCATGGAGATATTCTCAGAGCATTAATTGGGTATTATATTTACTCATTGTCCATTATTAAAATTTTTGGGAAAGTGGTTTATTATTCAGGACAGGTAGGTACTTACTCTTAGTTATAACAACTCAATCACAAATAAAGTCTAGTCAAGGACTCAATAATTTAACCCTCACTCAACCTTTGGTAGCTTGGCTCATGAGCAGTCAGACTTAACTTAGGAAACAGGAATATAAAACATTTAATATAAACAAAAAAGTAAATAAATAAAATAAAACACATAAAAAATCCAACATCAGTTTATAAAAACAGGAAATTACTTTAACTTTAAAATTACATCAAAACAACAGAACTCCAATGAAGAGAACCAGAGATATGATGTTTTAAAAAAAATAAGTAAAATAAATGTGCTTTCTAGTGCCTAAAGGTGCAAAGCACCACTGCAGCTACCTGATCGCACCAGACATGGTCAAAGTCAAAGTTTGAGGCTGACCACAATGAAGCATGGATCGGATACACTGAGTAGTAGGCCGTGATCAAACGTTTACCTGTGCTTTTAGCCACTTTTTTGGCTCTTTTTACCTTGTCGTCAAGCAAGTTTCCACAGCAGGTCGTCTTTCGAGTCAACAATGGCAACTTGCTTGAGCGAGTGGCCTCAATGAAGGCATGATTCCAGAAGCTCTGAGTAGCTCCTTGGAGAGTTGGGACTACAATTCCCACAATGCACCTCGTCAAATCCTTAAACGTCCACTGAACGTTTGTCAGCAGGGCTCTTCTTGTAAAAGTTGATGCAGGATATTCTTGGTAGCTCCTTTGTACCTGTTGCCTACAGAGAGTCCATTCCTGAATCTTGGAAGAAAGGCAAAGTCCTCTTTTAGTGAAGCTCAGAGTGTGCAGCAGGTGAAGTCCTTGAGGGTGCAGTCCTCTCTTGGTGCAGACCAGGGGTTCAGCAGGGCAGTCCTTCTTCTGATTTCTTTCAGCAGGGATCTGAGGTAGGCAGCTCTCCATATTTATCCAGATTTCTGGGCTTGCAAGAGGGGGGGCACACCTGACCAATGGCCTACAGGGTGCCACCCTCTATGATGACCACTATCTTATGGTGTGGCACATTCTTGTCCCAGAAAGCACTGTTTCTAAAAAATCCCAGATGGAGAAAATATCTCCTGGCTATTCAGGTCTGACAAAACCCACCCATAGTTAACTTTCCTCCACACTCCCCTTCCAGCCCTTCTCCTAATTCAATTACAGGGGCTCCCATCTGGCTGGGGGTGCTAGAAGTGGGGGTGGACCTGGGTCGTGCACTATCTGTCCATCTCCCTTTGAAGATCGTTTTGGTTACCTAGCCTCCTTCCAGTCCTGGCACCTGCTGCTGCAGTTCTCCTCCCAACAGATGATTCCTAGGCCACTTCACACCTCATCAGAGCAGCCTGGCCAGCCTGTCTAAGGTTGACCAAGCAGAAGAGGCTGCTACATGGCTGGCTCAAAATAATTTTAGGAAAGAGTTCTAAAACTATTTTCCTGTAATAGTTATAATAAATTCAACCTTGACAAGATGTTGGCTTTATTTAAACTATTATTGTGACACGTTGAATCACTGTTCTAGTCCATTCCTATAAACATTAGATTTTATTAAAGGTTAATATTGCATTCCCATATTAGCCTATGGAGCTAGTATTACTACAATGGAGAAAATGAAATTGGCAGTTATCCCTCCCCAGGGCATATAATACATATTTTATAATGCCCCTGCTTATAATAACAATGCACCCGGCCATTGTGGCACCTACAGTATACCTTAGGGGTGACATATGTAAAAATAAGGCAGTTTGAGACTTTGTAAGGACTTTGAATGCCAATGTCACACTTAAGCTCAATGGCATTTTAAAAGTAGCCTGCAAGGCAGGGCTGGCCTTTAAAATGACAGCAGGCACCACAGCAGAGGACACATAACTGCATTAAATTTACTGGGTCTCTAAACATCCATGCCTACCATATATGAGGGACTTACCTGCAGGTTGTTAGAGCCAATTGTAATTATGCCTAAATGCCATCTACCTTTTAAACACAGCACTAGCCTTTGGCCAGGTTAGCAGAGTCCAGGTCACAGTCAGAGTCAGTAACCACCAGTATCAGTCAAAAAATCGGGGCAATCGGGACAAAAAGGATGACTTTCTCACAACATTACTTTAACTCACATCAGCCTCCAACTCAAAGCTCATAAAACACTAAAATGACCAAGTTGCACACTCATTAAACTATCCACGATCATCCCAAGTTGTTTGACTTTATTTAAACATTGCGTGTATTACATTACATGAGTCAAACGTGCGATGCAAATAGTGAATTGGTTTGTATGCCTGAATGTAGTATTTCTTGGTATGAGAAGCAGTTTTGGACATAATGCTAAATACTTTGAGTGTCATTTCAGATATTTTCTAATGATTTGTGTTGGGTGTTTACGTGTAAGCTTAAATGATATGAAGCATGAGAATGGTAACACACATCGATATGGTATATGTATACTCTGTTACTAGTATGTGAGTTATTCTACCTAATGCATTCTGTTTGGTATTTGTTTACAGAGTGTATATACTTCACACTGCTGCCTGCTCATACAAAAATGCAGCCTGTTACTAAAGGTAAATTACAACTCTGTAGGGCCACCTCTAAACCAGAAACATACATTAACACACAGCAAATATAACATTGTTATCAGTAATTTTGTGGTACAAAGTCAAATGTGTCAAAAGTAGATTTTTTTCCTACACCAATAATCACTTTTGCTGACCTACTGGGTTTATTAATCTACAGTTGCAAAAGACTTAGGGCCTTATTATGAGTTTGGCAGTGGCGGTCTGACCACAGTCGGCTTGGTGATCAGACCATGTATTACGATGCATGTGGTTCCAGAGAGGAAAGACCACCGTGGTCATGCCATCACCTTCAGGCAGCTCAGACTACTGCAGTAGCAAGAGAGGTCAATGAGGCCGTTGGAGCCAGTGTTTCCACCAGACACATTATGATGTTGCCTTCCGCCAATGTGACAGTGGCGGTCCAACCACAATGTCTCACCTGCCAGGAACGGAGGCATAAAAGGAAGGAACTAACCTGCAGGCAGAGTCAAATTTTCTGTGCTGCCATGGAGCCGATCGCCCACGTCATGCCGCTGCTCATAGATGAAGCCCAAAATCCACACCGCTGGTGATGCAACCAACAGTAAGTCAAAACACCTACCTGTGTATCCAAAACTCACCAACAGATCGAGGCACGCTGTCCGCCTTGTATTTGAGTTACTCTAAGTGGAGCAAGCACACTTGTCCTTGTGTCACGGGTCTGAGTCATATACAACCAATGGTGCCATACCCAGCCACATTACACCCCCTTTGGGTAGCTCACTGACACCGCACCTTCACACTCCACAAAAACACATATATGTTCCTCACAGTTTCAGAGACAGTCCAGTGTACAAAACATTGTGTCACACAGCAGCCACACCACATCAACATCACACAGAATTCAACTGACACCCTGACATTGATCACATGCCATAGACCAGTGTTCCCCAACCCCCGGGCCGCGGACCGGTGCCCGTCCGCAGATCAATCGGCACCGGGCCGCCCGAGGTCTTCAAATCTTGAAGGCATGTTTAAATACAATTAAATTAAAATTATTAAATCAAAACAAGCGGGCCACGGAAAAATTATCAAACATTTACCGGTCCGAGGTGATAAAAAGGTTGGGATTCACTGCCATAGACTGTCATGAGATTGAAGACACATATGAATGGATAGGTCAATTTATACAAATATCCCTCCCATGAAACATCCCTGTAATGTACCCACACATATCATGCACATTGCAAGACAATGGAAGGTCAATGGGATGCACAATATTTTGTGAGACGAATATTCCAAGCTCACAATGGAAACATTACCTCCATAATAGGGATGGGGCATTAGGAGAAGTCCTGGAAAGACACTAACCAGGGAGACATATCACTCTGCTCTTTGCCCAAAACACAATTTGCACAGGAACTGGCCATTCATGTATCTCTGAGACAAACAAAAATAGAGTCCAGTGACATGCCTCTCTGCCAAATGTGCAAGTGCAAGTCAAGAAAGCAAAAACAACAACAGCAAGGACCATACATGTAGATAAAGTAGCTGGAAGGCACTCACAGCAAAATGGACTGTTAAATGTAAAGGAAGAAAGTACAATTGAACACACTCCATGTGTGGATAAACAAACTCTAGCTTCCACACACAAGATGAATGCCCAGTCCATATCAGGGGGGCAAATCTAACACAATACATGCTGATATTGGCCAACCCAAGATCACATACTTACAATATTAAAAAAACACAATGGCATGACACACCAGTTGTATTACCAACCACATATCCAGTGAATATCTACCCTTGTCCTGGGTGACACCAGCACTACCTCCAAAGTTGAATATTGCGCTCAACAGTAAACGGTCAGCAATCAGAGTGAAACACACAAAACTGTAGGCATACATCAAAAATGACTTAAAAACAACAAAAAGGCAGAAAAGTAATAGCAGGACAAATGTATACACAAAAAAACAACAACTTGGGTTTGTTCATAGGAATTGCTGAAAAGCAAAGGCCATTGGCCAGTCCAAATTGTAATCAATGCAACTGATTGTGCCTAAGCTTGACTCCAATCACTGCCAGAAAACTTCCACAGGAAGCAGCATCATGTGGGCATGCAGGCACTTCAGTGATCATGCTTGGGTGGGGTCAGATTTGGAATGGGCGGGTTTGGGTTTCAGAGTGGTGGGCTCATTCTTTGGAGAGGTGGGCTACTTCTTTGTGGGGAAGGGTATGAGTGCTTGCAGGGTGGCAGGTGTGACAGGGGAGGAGAGGACTTGGATGTGGAGGGGATGGGTTGGGATGTAAGTGGGAGCATCATGGGTTTGAGAGGTGGGATGTAGGTTACAGGGGAATGGGCAAGACTGAAGAGGAAACTTTCCTTAGGGAAATGGGTAGGGTCTTCATAAGGGATTGGGGTTTTGGAGGTTGAAGGAGTGGTCGGCTCGCCTGTGGGTGTTGATGCTTTTGGTGTGCATGTGTGAGGTATGCTTGGGTTTGGGTGGTGTCTGTTGCGTGTGTGAGTGTGGGTGTTTTCACATCTTGGGGAGCTGTGAGGTGGCAGTGCTGGGTGATGTGGGAGTGATGTATGTATGTGTGGCTGTTGGGGTGATGTCTGGGGATAAAATAGATGTGGTAAATGTATCTGTGTGTGTTGGGGTGGTGTCTGGGGTATGGTGTCTGAGGTGTGTGGGTCTGTGGGTTGTGGGACATGGTCTGGGGGTGTAGGGATGTGAGGGATGAGTCTCTGGGTATCGTGGTGGTGTCTTGAGGTATGGTGGCTGAAGTGTGTGGGTCTCTGGGTTGTGTGGCATTGTCTGGGTGTATGGTGGGCGTGGTGGATGTGTCACTGTATGTTGTGGTGGTGTCTGTGGCTATGATGGTTGTGGTGTGTGGATCCGTGGGTGTGGTGGGGTGTCTGTGGGAATGGTGATTGTGTGGTGTGTGTGGGTGGCTGTTGAGTGCTTGCATGCTGGTGTGTCTTGTGGTGCTTGTGTTTATGTGTGTTGCATGGATGTGTTGAGGTGGGTGCGTGTAGACCTATTTGTGTGGTTTGGACAGGTAGGGGAATAGGGAATTTGGGTTGGGAAGAGGGAGGTGGTGGGGGAGGATTGTGGGGGTGGATGGCTGCTGTCATTGAGGAGGCCAGAGACTGAAAAGATCTCTGTAGACCATACAAGCCACTATGAATGCCTTCCAGGTACGCATTAGTCTGCTGGAGTTGCCTGGCCAAGCCCTGGATGGCACTGAGAATGGAAGTCTGCCCACAAAGATGGTCACTCAGGGCAGCAGGGGTAACATGGGCTGGGGGCGAAGAGCCTGGGGCAAAGGAGATGCCCACCCACTTAAGTGAGTAGGCATAGCCAGCTGGGTAGAATCAGCAAGGATGGTTGGGATGGAACTAGGGTTGGCAGACAAGGATCATACAGGAGCAGGACCTGATGGGTCCACCACCCTAGAGAGTGGCCACTGGAGGTCAAATCTGAAGACTATGAAGCCGATCCTTTGTCCTACATGGCACGTCCCTCACCCTCTGGGCCACTGGGTCCCTCCGTGCCAGTGGTGTCATGACTAGAGGTACCATGGCCAGATGCTTATCCACTTGGTTCCGCCCTGTCGCCTTCACTTGCCTAGGATGATGCTGAAAATACTAAGAGAAATAGGGTCACTACATGTTCCTGATCACACTTGAACAACAGCTATGATTAGCAAACATTGCCATGAAGGAAAGTAGGCCCCAGCAACGAACTCCACCAAAGAGGCTCTTACATTTGCCACACCATATAAACTTACAACAGTTGCCCACAGGAATTTCAGAATCACAGGCAACTCCAATTGCATATGGGTAGTCGTGCAATCACAGTGCCCATTAAACAAGTAGGAGACCTCATCACCTTCAATGGTTTGCCTCATGTAGCATTCCTCAGTTACCTGTTGTCATACATTAGTAGGCCAATGCCAAGTTCATTTACACAGATCATATACAAGGTCATGCATACAGCTAATCATCACATACCCTATACTACAGTATGAGTCAATGATGGTCAAAAATCCTGGAATGTTGCTGACAGAAGTACAGTAGCCTGAATGAGGTGACATGGAAATTCTCATGTCACACTGGAAAAAAATCAACAATGCTCATCTCACTATGTGTAAATTCTCCTAATGGAGTCCTTCAAAGTTGAACTAATGTTGCTCAGGTAGATAACACACCTAGCACAGAAATGTAAACTGGAGACAAATTGTGCACAATGTCAGAGAGATATGTCTCCAAATTCCACGACACAAGAACCAGCTAGCCCCAGGGACATCACCTCTCCTAATGAGTATGTCGTAGTTGGACTCTTGCTCCTAAGCAAGACTGCTGTTTTAGGAATGACAGCACTTTTGTTTGTAGGTGACTGAGTCGCTCCTACAACAATTTGCAACTGTCGGCCCAACTGTCCTGGCTCACAAGGAGTACCTCACCAAAACCCAGAGAGCAAAGGTGATTTCTGGCAGCCTTATGCATGGACTCTAGAGAACACCTCTTAGGGAAGTCATGGTGGAACGGAAGTTTTGTATTTGTTTTATTTGTATTAGTATTTGTACCCTAGCATCGAAGCGCTGAGCGGTAAAAAGTGAGAGAGAGAGAAGCATAAACAAGGGTCAGACAGCTGCCTGGAATGCTAGGAGCTAATTCGGAAAAAGCCTTTAACTGCTTCCTAAAGGACAAGAGGTTATCGTCCTTCCCAATAGACAGCGGGAGAGTATTCCAGCGTTTGCCAACTGCCACTGTGAAAGCTTCGTCACCCAACTTAGCCTTGCGGCTGCAGAGAACAGAGATCAAGAGGAGACCAGATGATGTAAGCTGACGACCTGGCACGTACCCTTGTATATAAGAACAGAGGTACTCAGAACCTTCTGAGTGAAGTGCCTTATGAGCCATACAGAGGGACTTAGACCTAATGCGCCTCTCAAAAGGTAACCTTTGCAATTGTCTCAAGCTGCCACCGGCAGAACCAGAGCAAGGAAGATCCAGTACCAAGGGAACAGCGGTGTTCTGAATCAATTGCAATTTGTCGAGAGTCTTTTTCGATGTTCATCATGAGAGCATTATTGTGTCTAGTTTAGAGCTCACCAATGCCAGAGACATCGAAATTCTACGTTTCTTCTGGAGATAGAGAAAAATGTTCCTAAGGGTTTTTAAAATCCAATAACAAGCCTTAGTGGTCAAATTTACCTGGAGCTTGAACGATAAAGCATTGTCGAACATGATCCCAAAGTTTCTAGTCAATACCTTGGGAATTGACAGGTCTCCACAAGATTGCGGCCACCAACGGGAGCTCCACAGATCACTGGTGGAGCCCAAAAATGTGATTTCTGTTTGATTACCATTCATTTAAAGCCAATTATGGCCCTTCCATTTATTAATTTTTCTCATACAGTGATGAAAACTATCGCTCACCTCCTCCCAGTTCTTGTTAACTTAGATAATGAGCTGAGTGTCATCCACATAGGTGGCGGCCAAAAAGCCGAAGGAGCAGGTAAGTCTGGCCAGAGCGGCCATTTAAAGATTAAACAAAGTGGGACTAAGGGAGGAGCCTTGAGGAACCCCACAGGGAAGTTGGAACGGGGCAGCTCTGAAGTCTCCTCAACTCACTACGGTGGATCTCTCACATAGAAAAGACTTCAGGATATCCAAGGCTTTCTCTCTGACTCCCGCTTGATGAAGGCGTAGTACCATCAGTTGCGTCGAAATGGTATCAAATGCAGCAGACAAATCCAATAGCACTAAAATAGCTCCATCCCCTTTATCAACCAGTCTATGAATAGAATCTGAGGTGGTGATTAGAGCTGACTCCGTGCTATGCGCTTTCCTAAAACTGTGCTGAGAGGAATCTAGGCAACCTGTTCCTTGTAAAAATTGTGGCAATTCCATATTGAGGTATTTTTCCAATTTTTTTGCCTGGATGGGCAGCAAGGCTATGGGACGGAGATTCTTGAAATCATTAGGGGCACCGCCTGGTATCTTTTTCAGAGGAATAACAATTGCTTTCTTCCAAGAAGGCAGAAGCACTCCAGTGTTCAAAATCTCCTGATATACAGGTACAAGTGCAGTGGGCACCAAACCCGGAGCAAGCTTTAGTATGGGATGAGGACAAGGATTGCTTGGGGATCCAAACTTAACTCTTCCCAGCAGTTCCTTAATCTTCTCCATCTGCAGAGGCTGGACATTGTGAGAATAGGGGCTTCGTAACTTTCCGAATCCTTACTCTGCTCTTAAAGGTCCAGCACCCAGAATGCTGAACAAAGTTAGCCTGGATTTGGATGACTTTGTTTTTAAAAAAGTCTGTGACCTTGTTACAAAAAGCTGGAGAATTTTCCAGTTCAGGGGGGGCAGTCGGAGCAGTGAGGGAGTGAACCACTCTAAAGAGTTCTCTGGAGGTGTTTACAGCTTCTTTATTTTTCCACGTATGGAAGTCCGTTTTTGCTTTATTAATCCCTAATTTGTAATCCCTGAGCACAGACCTAAGCTTCTCATTTTCCACAGGATTTTAATTTAATTTCCATCTGCGTTCCTGTGTCAATATATTCTTTGTAATTCCTTAAGTTCCTTGGTGTACCAGGGAGAGGATGCTTTCTTCCTGGCCAGGGGACAAGATATCCTCAGAGGGGCAAGACGATAAATAGCATTTTTCACCCCATAACCAAATCTGTCAATAGCTGAACTGAACTGTTCCCTGGCTTGTTCCCAGCCTAACTTCTAGGCTGGGATAAGGTTCTGCTCATCTATCCTGCCCCATTGTCTAGTTAATGTACAGGGAGAAGAAGAGTGGCCCAGAGTGTTAATGTCTGCCACAGTAAAAGTAAGAAGGTGATGATAAGTCCACTCCAGCACCCCATTCTCAAGAAAAGCACAGCTGTTGTGGTGAACAAATATATCGTATAATAAATGGCCGGCATGATAGGTGGCTGACGAGACCTTAAGGTGCCAGCCAAGATTTGCCAGGAAATCAAGGAACTCGCGAGTAGTGGGGTCCTGAATATCCTCAAGATGAGTATAAATTCCTCCAATACAACACACTTGGAGGCCGCAGTAATAGTCTCGATGATGGCCGGCCTGTGTTGGAGAAAAGAGGTTTTAGGGACCTTGGAGAGCGATACATCAAAAGGCCCTCAAAGAACACCCCATTTTTCAGGAGAACCTTAAAAAAAGCACCTTCACAGATATTTGGTCTGGTATTTATGGGTTCTAAATGGTAATAATACTTAGACTTAAAAATGATTGCCAGCCCTACCTCCTCTGCAACCCATTCTGTCAAGTCTAGAGAACATGTACCGTGGTGGGGAGGCTGCCAGGAAATCAGGGCTTGAGTCTTCCCTAGCCCAAGTCTCAGTGATGAATAAACAGTCCAAGTTGAAGCAGTCAATCATATCTTCAATTTCTGTCCTAGGCTTAATCAGAGAGGGGGCATTATTAAGGCCACATTTTAAATGTCTCACGTTAGCATCCCCCCTCCTCTTAAGACGATGCAAGAGGTCTTGCTGGGGGACGCAGATGGATCTTGCATGAGGCATTATCCCAGACTCCTAAGCGCACACACTGCCTCTCCAACCCTCTATCTGATCAGGGGAGACTAAATCACCACCCCTGCAGCTCTGTCTCCTAGCTAACTCAGTGTCACATTGCCGGGAGTAGTGTATACGTGCAGAATCTGGCTTAAGAGGTGCAGAGTCTCCAGCCCCGGTCAGACGCGGATGGGTGCAGATGGGCTTGCCTTAGGTGCTCCTTTAGCTCACCAGCGGTGAAGCCATGTGCTGCTCGGTTTAAGTACCAAGGGTCTCGTCATGCCACGAACACAGGTCTAGCAGCTAGCATGCTGACCTGATTCCTCCCCAAAATGGCTGCCTGCCTTAGGAACGGAGGGCTCTGACAGGCCCTTGATCCCAGAGAGGAAAGATTTAAAAAGCGAATTGCAGCAATTACCAGCTAAGCGCCTGGTGCCCGGTAAACAACAATAAAATATAATGTCCCTTAATAATAGAGGGTTGTGTAAATTGCAGAACAAAATCAATTAAGAAATATATAAACACCTTAAAAAATTAGCTCACATCAATATTTTTAAAAAGACCAATATCTACAAATAATCACACACTCGCTAGCGTTTAACCGCTGTGCGTCCGCTTGTCCTGCTCGGTTTAAGTATCGGGGTCTGGTCATGCCACGAGCACAGGTCCAGCAGCTAGCCTGCTGACCTGATTCCTCCCCAAATGGCTGCCTTCCTCAGGAAGGGAGGGCTCTGACAGGCCCTTTACCCCGGTGAGGAAAGATTTAAAAAGGAAATAGCAGCAATTACTGGCTAAGCGCCTGGTGCCCGGTAAAAAAACAATAAAATATCATGTCCCATAATAATAGAGGGCTGTGTAAACCACAGAATAATATCAATTAGTTACCATTTTCTCTTGTTAGCAACAAGTCTCATACACATGAAGGCAATGAAGAAGATGCCCGAGGGCTTTCAATATATTTATTGAAAAGACTGCAATCTATGATAAAATGCACGTGCTTGATTTGGATAATGAACAATAAAAGAAGCAGAATTGTGAAGATGAGAGTTGAGAGCTAGGTATGATAAATCTAATCTGCCAGCACCATTAATGACCTTGTCCGTGTGAGATGCATGAGATGCATTTATACAGATCATGTAGGTTCCCTGACACAGGTATGTTCCTAAAAAACTGATAAGTTGGCAGACTTGTGGCAGCAATTACATAAACAACCCCCAACAAGGGCACATTATGGCGGTCATTCCAAGTCTGGCGGGCGGCGGTAGCTGCCCGCCAGGCGGGAACCGCCATTTGGCCGTTACGCGGGCAATCGACCGCTGCCGGCATTCCAACCTTCCCGCTGGGCCGGAGGGCGCTAACCATGTTAACGCCCACCGGCCCAGCACGAAGGAGGCCTGCAACACAGAAGCCGGCTCCGAATAGAGCCGGCGGTGTTGCGGCCGTGCGACGGGTGCAGTTGCACCCGTCGCGCTTTTCACTGTCTGCTAGGCAGACAGTGAAAAGCTGTCCGGGGCCCTGTTCAGGGGCCCCTGCACCACCCATGCCAGTGGCATGGGCGGTGCAGGGGCCCCCAGGGGCCCCAAGACACCTGTTACCGCCAGCCTCTTCCTGGCGGTGACAACCGCCAGAAACAGGCTGGCGGTAAGGGGGTCAGAATCCCCATGGCAGCGCTGCTTGCAGCGCTGCCATGGCGGATTCGCCAGCCGGGGCAAAAACAGCGGGAAACCGCCGGCCCCAGTTTTACCGCCCCCCGGTTTTACCGCCGCGGACAGAATGGGCTATGAAGCACTGCCAGCCTGTTGGCGGTGCTTCCGTCATCCGCGACCCTGGCAGTCATAGACCGCCAGGGTCAGAATGACCCCCTATGTTCCTATCATAGGTAAGCGAGAAAGGGACATTATGACAATGCCTATACATCACTGATCATGACGCTGATAATGATGCCTTCTCACATTGGCACTGATAATGCAAATCAAAACATGTTTTATAAAAACCAAACAATGGCAGCCAGCATGAAGAAATAATAAAACAAATGCAATAGAACAGAGCAAGCTAAGTATGTAAAAAGTGACTAGGTAATGGGAACACTCCAATGGCTAAGCTAAATTCCTGTGTCCCAATAGGAAACTAAAATAGATTCACCACACCCTCCCCACTGCCGAAACAAGGATGCAAAATCACTAGCGTGGGTGCATGTGTCCAAAACTAAAATGCTCTGAGCTAAAAGTCTGAAATGTAATAGACACTAAGCTAAAAACATACAGAGATAAAATGTCAACCATGAAAAGCACAGTAGGCCAAATGTGAGCCAAATTAATTAGGTAACAGTGTTAAAGTTAAAATTAAACTTTTGAATAAGGCCAGTGGCAGAATTATACAACAATAATCATCGTTTTGGAGCAGGTCCCGGAAGTCATCAAATCGGAGTGCATCCAGGAAGGACTCCACATCGGCAGATGTTAGATCGATCACAGGATTGGCAGACGGATCCTACTGTACTGAACAGAAGTGTGCAGATGTCATAGGTGCATGATCACCCACGTAGGCAGCACCATCCATAGTGCCAGATGTCGTCAGAGACAAGTAGACTCACGATAGAGTAGGAGCAGTGTTCCAGCATCGTCCGATGACACAGAGATCGCTCACTTGTGCTGACTGGCATAAGATAGGAAAACATTACGCAATTAACATACAGATGCCAGTATTTAAAACGAGTGCCACAAGTAAATAGACTGGTGCCAGCGTTCTCCGGCAGTCCTGATGAGGCCTTGAGTTGTTAGGCCGAAACGCGTCGACATATTTCTAATGGGTCCAAGGAGTCTGGGCAAATAATTAATTGATTCCCAAAAAATGTTTATAGCACTACTTACTACCTTTCACAAAAAAAAATTAAGGTAGTATAAAGCTGGGTGCAAGACCCTTGGCCACCATGTGATTGTTGATCACTATGTTTATTGTTTTTTGTGACAATCCTATAAAATGTTGGAGTAGGGCACATGTTTTTAGACATTGTATGTATTGTCTGTTTCACATGCCTGGTATTCATGTAAATGTGTATATATAAGTGTATTTAGGTTCACCTAAGTGTCATCACTTTATAGATAGGCAGTTTTCCTTTGACTCTGATGCTGTTGCGTATTATTAAATGAAATAAATAAGGGAAATAGCTTTACCCCTCTGAACCAAGAGTTATTATTGGTTCCTTGCAATAATTATTGAATTTGTCCCTTTCCTGCTAATTTTGTGTGAGTGTTGTTAAGTTGGTATCCTAAGCAGGCAAGAGTTATAGGATACTCCCCCCCCTTTTTTCAGTCAGAGACAAGTAGTTCACAAGCTGTGGCTCATAAGTGGGGTTGTGAATCAACCTCAATCTCATGGCGCACAACTGTAAATGAACCCTAATTGGGAACATCAGCAGGTGCTTGTCCACAGGAGGCACTGGCTAAATAGCAAGACACACTGAAGGTAGACACACGAAGAGGCACCAGGTGCAATGAAAGACAGGTTGCACGCATCACAGAACTGGTCGGAATGACAATGAACAATCAAGCTCCAGTTCTTCCTGCAACAGCGCACTGAAGAACTGCATCTGGTGATCATGACCCAGCTGAGCTAGTGGTAGCTCCATCACTCTGCTTAGCTGAGAAAGCACAACCACTGTGTATCAGGAATAGCAGTAGCAGTATTCCACCTATCAGCGCCAAAGATATAGGAAATCTGCCAATTACACTAAATAAGAGTGAATGGATTGCTGAAGGCATGACTCCAAAGACAGTCTTGAAGCTGGAAACAAATCCAGACCCAACAGCCTTAAAAAAATGTACAATCCCTGCAGTGCTCGAGGCATCCTGCAGACCAGCTCTTCAAAGTGCTTGGTGAAGTTGGTATTTAATAAGGATTGTATCTCAACTGATGATCTCGCTAGCTGGAGAGCATACATGTCCTTGGCCAATGTCAACACCACTTCTTTTTGGAACAGTAGCACCTTTAGTCTGCTCAAAATTTACATTAGTAGCATCAATGTGAGGCCACATTTCTGCTACTCTTATCTCTTGTATGGGGGTGGAATAAAACATGTCCCACAACAAGTTACAATTTGAGAAACCAAAATTATGTATGCAATTCCTGGTGCCATTCCACAGCAACTCTAATCGTTCAGGACCACATAACTCTCATTTGAAAGTATATGAATTGCTAGACAAATCAAAGGTAAGGGAGTACCCTTCAGAAAGCATGATGTTAGAAATGGGGTTGTTGGTTGGCAGTCAGGTTACCCTCTGTCCAAGCAAGGACCCTCACTCTAGTCAGGGTAAATCACACACAATCCAAATTATCCTGTGCCACCCTCTGGTAGCTTGGCACTTGAGCAGTCAGGCTTAACTTAGAAGGCAATATGTAAAGTATTTGTGCAATAAATCATACAACCCCATATAGCACCACAAAAATACACCACACAGTGTTTAGAAACATATATAATATTTATATATATTTGCAGGTCAAACAATCAAAGATGCAATAAGTAAATGTAGAGACATCACTGAAAAGTGATATAAAGGCCCTCATTACAACCCTAGCGGTCAGTGTTAAAGTGGCGGTAAAACCGCCAACAGGCCGGCGAAAAAAAAAAATGGAAACACGACCGTGGCAGAAACCGCCAACAAAGACAGCCACTTTAACACTCCGACCGCCACGGCGGTAGAAACAAACAGCTCGGCGGTCACCGCCAACAGACAGGCGGAGGACAATGTACCACCCACAGTATTACAACCTACCAATCCGCCACCTTTTCTGGGGCGGATTCACTGCGAACAAAAACACGGCAGAAACAGGACTTTGAAGGGAAAACGCTCACCTCTACACACACCACGAGGAATCCGGACTCCATGGAACCCGAGCTCCAGATCCTGCAAGCCCTTATCTTCTTGCTCCTCTACCAGGAGCACGAACGCCGGCGGCGAAGACCACGGTGAGTACTGCATCTACGACACAGGGGAGGGGGAGGGAAAAAACAGTGACACACACATGCAACACCCCCACCCACACCCACACCCTCAACCACGACAACACACACACTAATACAGCATGATACATTACAGTTACACCCGCCAACCCCCGTGGAAGAATGCAAGGACAAAAGGAAATTAGTTTAACCATTGTAATATATTAAAATCCAGTACGCAAAAATATATATACAGTAATAACAAAAATATGCACCAAGAATAGTAATCCAGGTAGTGCTCCATTGAAGTCCGTGGAACACTGGGCCCACACGGCATGGGCGAAGCCCACACTCAATCCCCGAACATGACAGAGAAAACACTGCAGGGGCATCAGATAGCAATAAAACAGGCACCTCAGGGGGAAGGGAAAGGGGGGCACCTCAGCTGGTTGAGTGCACGACGCCAAATCCACGAGGGTGACACATGCCTGGGGAGTGCAAAGCCACAGTCTCTCAAGTCTCTCCAGTGGGTGGGTTGCACACTGCTGCATCCTGGGGAGAGCAAAGCCACAGTCTTTCAAGTCTCTCGAGTGGGTGGGCTCCCACTGCTGCATCCTGGGGAGTGCAAAGCCACAGTCTTTCAAGTCTCTCCAGTGGGTGGGCTGCAGACTGCTGCATCCTGGGGAGTGCAAAGCCACAGCCTCTCAAGTCTCTCCAGTGGGTGGGTTGCCCACTGCTGCATCCTGGGGAGTGCAAAGCCACAGTCTTTCAAGTCTCTCCAGTGGGTGGGTTGCCCAGTGCTGACTCCTGGGGAGTGCAAAGCCACAGTCTCTCAAGTCTCTCCAGTGGGTGGACTGCCCACTGCTTCATCCTGGGGAGTGCAAAGCCACGGTCTTGCAGGTGGATGCCTATTTCCACTGGTTCTGGAGGGGGCCTTGTGCCCAGAGTGCTCATCCTGCCAAGGACTGAGGTAGTTGATGGATCTCTCCACTGGTTCTGGAGGGGGCATTGTGCCCAGAGTGCTTCATCCTGCCAAGGACAGAGGTAGTGGATGAATGTCTCCACTGGTTCTGGAGGGGGCCTTGTGCCCAGAGTGCTTCATCCTGCCAAGGACAGAGGTAGTGAATGGATCTCTCCACTAGTTCTGGAGGGGGCATGGTGCCCAGAGTGCTTCATCCTGCCAAGGACAGAGGTAGTGGATGGATCTCTCCACTGGTTCTAGAGGGGGCATGGTGCCCAGAGTGCTTCATCCTTCTCGTGACAGACTCTGTAGCGACAGTGCCCTTGGCACTCATGGGCCAGCGGTGCTTGTTGCGGCGGTGTCCTTGGCAGCGGTGCTTGTTGCGGTGGTGCCCTGTTCAGCGGTGCTTGTGGCGGCAGTGTCCTGTTCAGCGGTGCCGGGGTCCTGTTCAGAGGTGCTTGTGGCAGCAGTGTCCTGTTCAGCGGTGCTTCATGATGATGATGGCGGTGGACTCCTGGGCAGCAGGGATGATGGCGGTTGCCTCCTGGGCAGCGGGGATGATGGCGGTCTTCTCCACCGTGCTGCCCTTCCCAGACTTGCTAACTTTCTTGTGGCCCTTCACCACCTTGGAAGGTGTCGCAGCTGACTCCACACTCCCACCTGTACCCCTAGGAGCGGCTTTGGTGGCTGGAGTCTTCCCCCTCTCCCGCCGGGCACTGGCCAACTTTTGATGCTTGACAGGTGGGGGACTGTCCGTGCTGTGGCTCCGTGCCACACTGGCTGCCTAGTGGCCGGTGGACTCCAGATTCCGGTGACTTCAGGCCCCGGAGATATTGTGGCTGAGGTCCTGGGTTGGGACCTGGAGAGTCGGGCCCTAGGAGACGAGGTGGGGGAGGTGAGGGAAAGAGGTCAAGGTTGGACAGGAAAAGTTTCTTGGGAACACTGGGACGGGTAGCTGGAGGGGGTTTGGGAGTGGAGGAAGAGGTTGTGGTTGTAGGAGGTGTTCATTTGGTGACTTCGTCTGAAGGTGCATGCGCTGGAGGCTGTCGTGAGGTGGATGGCTGTTGGGTGGATGTGTGCCTGCGTTTGTGTATCTTGGGAGGGGGCGTCACAGACACACTGGCAGAGGACACAGGGGACGTGTGAATGGCAGTGGGGGTGATGACTGCACATGAGCGGGGTGTGGTGGTGTGTGTGCTAGTGATGGAAGTAGTGGCTGTAGAAGTAGTGCATGCTGGTGTGAGTGTAGACGAGACTGGGAGGGAGGAGGGAGACGAGGAGGAGGGGGACACAGTGGAGGCAGTGGATGTTGGTGTGTCTGCATGTGTGTGCTGCTTGCGTGAGTGCTTGTGGGATGTGTGGTGCTTATGTTTGGCAGAGCTTCCCTTGTGTGTCGACGTGTGTGCATGCTGGTCTGAAGGTGTGCTTGGGATAGTCTGAGGTAGAGGGGATTGGGTCTGGGTGGAGGAAGTTGGAGAGGGGAGGCTAGAGACAGGGACAATGGCTGCCATCAGTGCTGAGTCTGAAAAGCTCGCTGAAGGGCCGCCTGACCAGAATGAAGGCCCTCCAGGAATGCATTTGTTTGTTGCAACTCCCTTTCTACACCCTGGATGGCATTCAATATGGTAGACTGGCCAACAGTGAGGGACCTGAGGAGGTCAATGGCCTCACTCCTCACTGAGGGCAGCAGGGGTGACGGGGGCAGGGGCTGAGGTGCCTGGGGCGAAGGTGATGCCCACCCTCCTGGGTGAGCGGGCACGGGGCAAAGGCTGAGGGGCTGCTGAGTGGGCGGTGCTGGTAGGGGGGGTGGCGTCTGTACCTCTAGATGCAGGGGCACAGATGTTGCCGCCACCACAAGGGAGCTCCCATCAGAGGATGAGTCCGTATCACTGGTGTCAGCTCCTGTCCCCGCCATGGAGCTCCCCTCGCCCTCCGTCCCACTGGTGAACTCCGAGTCCGTTCTCTCGCCCTCCAGGGCAATGTGGGATGCAGCTCCCTCCTGCTCCGGTGCCACTGCTCCTCTGCCTGATGATGCTAGTGCACACACGAACAGGGAGACCACAAAAAGGGGGGGGGGGACGACAGAAGAAAGACATGTTGAGTGCATGCATTACCGCTACCGTTGGCGGACACAACAGACACAGAAGCCCCCTGCACTACGCCGCGCACTTGGCCTCCACTGTTCAATCCCTGGGACATGGCCTAGAAGGCTATGGCTGACATCTGCACACATGAATGACACAGGAGCCTGACTAGGTGTACTTGGCACTGTACACAGGTGGGGTGCCACAGGGTCTGCCAGAAGAAGGGGACCTAACTAGCACACTCGCCCTGGCCTAGGGAAACCCACAGCCCACCTCCCACACCCAGACACCTCCACTACACGCAAAATCAGCAGAAAGAGAGTGTACTCACCCACTTGTGGCTGCTGTGATGCACTCAAGCGCCCATCCAACTCCGGGTACGTCACCGCCAGTATCCTGAACATCAGGGGGGTCATGGTGCGACGGGCACCTCTCCCACGTTGGGAGGCCATCCCCAGCTTGGCCTCCACCGTCTTCTTGCTCCAGCGGCGAATGTCCTCCCATTTCTTATGGCAGTGGGTGCTCCATCTGTGGTAGACCCCCAGTGTCCGAACGTCCTTGGCGATGGCACACCAAATATCCTTTTTCTGGTGGGCGCTGACCTACATGAATTGTACAGGGGGGAAAGAAATGTTAATACCAACTGCACCGTCACAGTCATTGGCCCCCATCCCTACCCTTGCCATGTGGCACATGTACTCACCGTCGTTTCATGCATGTCTCAATCCGCCCCCCATATCTTTCATCCACCCCACTCCACACAGGCATAGCCCGTACAGCATGCTCCCAGTGTACTTACCTGTTTGTCTGGAGGACCGTAGAGTAGCGTGTACTGGGAGAGGACCCCATCCACGAGTTTCTCCAATTCCTCCGATGTGAAGGCAGGGGCCCTTTCCCCAGACGCACGAGCCATTGTCTCTTCCAGACCGAGGTCACAGCAGCACTTGCAGTGTAGGTCCTCTCCTGTCGAAGTTCAGGTATCGAGTGACTTAACAGATAGAAAATGGCAGTCACGTCCGCGGCGGTGCGTACCGTCACCACCGGCGTACATTGTCATTAGCTCCTGGGACCCATAGGGTCCAATGTTAACCAATGCAGAATTGCGCTGCGTTCTCCGAACGCCTACCGCAACGGTGTACAACGCCAGTGCAGTTACCTCACATCTCATTGTCCCACTTTACAGGTCAGGCAGCTGCCATTTTAGGGGCCCACATGGCTTAATTTTTAGCTGCGTCACACGTACCTATGCCTTGCCTCAACACACATACAGGCCAATTTTCAGATTATGATTCGTGTTCTGTGTAAGCTGTGGGTACGTACCTCTGAGTTGCTTGACTCTGCTCGCTGTTGTCCTTCATAGGCACCGTCCGCTGGGACATGTGAGGAGATGGCGGCATCCTCCGGTGTACAGACCGCTGGTGGACCTGTCGACAATGGAGGAAAGACATGTGATCATTAGCTACAGGCTTGATCATGCCACAATCCTGGAACTGTGTGCCCAGCTGGAGCCAGACCTGATGTCAGCTATCCGGCATCCTACAGGGATCCCCCCCTGCGGAATAGCAGCATCCCTTATGTGATGGGGCAATTCCAGAGGCACCGTGTGTGGCTATTAGGTGAGCACCTGGAAGCAAGTCAGTGGGAATGGTAGTCTGGGTCTGGGGATATCCCTACAGGTTAGTGTGTGTCTAACAGTTGTCCCTCGCCATTTGCAGGTGACTCTGGTTACCCCAACCTGTCATGGCTACTGACCCCAGTGAGGAATCCCAGGACAAGGGCAGAAGAACGCTACAATGAGGCCCATGGGCGAACTCAGCAGATTATAGAGCGGACGTTCGGCCTCCTAAAGGCCAGGTTCAGGTGCCTCCATATGACAGGTGGATCCCTATTCTATTCACCAAAGAAGGTGTGCCAGATCATCGTGGCCTGCTGTATGCTTCACAACTTAGCTTTGCGACGACAGATGCCTTTTCTGCAGGAGGATGGTACAGATGGCGGTGTTGTTGCAGCTGTGGAGCCTGTGGACAGTGAAGACGAGGAAGCAGAAGAAGAGTACATCGACAACAGGAACTCAGTGATCCTGCAATATTTCCAGTGAGACACAGGTAAGAATACAAACCTGCCTACTACATGTACTTTAACACTACTACCTCTCTACTGTCTGTCGTTGTCACCCAGAGTATGGTCACTGAGTTGTCACTTTCCCTTACGATTTCACAGATGTGGGTCTCACTGTGTGGCATCTGCTTTGTTTCATCATGGACTAGAGCTGTGTGACATAGGTATGTTGACATTACATTTGAAAGAGCATTTTGACACTGTTATTGCCAATACACTATTTCAAAATCACAGACTGACTCCAGATTGTTTTGTGCTTCATGGGTGTTTATTTAAGTGCTCAATATTGGAAGGTGTTGTAAAATGGGCAGGGGTGATGGTGGAGGAATGTCCATGGCAGAGTCCAGCCTATTAGTCTCACAGGTGCATTGCCCAAATGGGCATAGGAAGTGGAGCTGGGGCAGTTTGAGGATGGACAGGGTGACAAAGTGGGACAGAAGGATGACATTCAGGGTGGTCTCATTTCTTGGCGGGGGTCTTGGCGTTGTTCTCTGTCTTTGTCCTGGATCCCAGACCATTTGCGGGGTGGTTCTCCCTCTGCAGGGGGTGGGGTGCTGGTGTGGGGGTCCTGTGGCAGTGCCTCCTGTCTACTAGCGCCGGCGGAGGTGGTGGGCAGTTCATCGTTCAGGCTAGTGTCAGGGGCCCCTTCTTGTGTCACAGGGTCCCTCCTGGTGTTGAGTACTTCCTTCAGCACCCCCACGATGGTGCCCAGGGTGGAATTGCTAAATCTGAGTTCCTCCCTGAAGCCCAAATATTGTTCCTCCTGCAGCCGCTGGGTCTCCTGAAACTTGGCCAGTACCGTTGCCATTGTCTCCTGGGAGTGGTGGTAGGCTCCCATGATGTTGGAGAGGGCCTCGTGGAGAGTGGGTTCCCTTGGCCTGTCCTCCCCCTGTCGCACAGCAGCCCTCCAAGTTCCCCTGTGTTCCTGGGCCTCCGCCCCCTGGACTGTCTGCCCACTACCACTGCCCCCAGGTTCCTGTTGTTGTTGGGGTGGTGGGTTAGCCTGGGTTCCCTGTAGTGATGGACACACTGCTGATTGACGTGTCCTGGGGACAGAGGTATGGGCCCGCTGGGTGGGTGCTGTGCTGGTGTTTCCAGAGGGGGGAAGCTCTGTGCTGGCCTGTGACAGTGTCAGGGGAACTGACTGTCCAGAAGTCCCCGATGGGCCGGGCTGGTCATCTAGATCCAGTTGGACAGAGCTGCTGTCATCACTGTGGGCCTCTTCTGTTGGTGGTGTGGACATGTGTGGACCCTCCTGTCCGGTGACGTTGGGTAGGGGTCCTGCAGGGGTATAAAAGGATGTTTATTGCATCTGTGTGTGCCATGGTGGGTAATGGGTGACCATGTACCCCAGTGCTTGCATTCTTGTGTAGGACCTTGTGTGATGGTGTTTTAGGGGGGTGTATGGGTATGTGCAGTGGCCATGCATTGGTGATGGGTTTCCATGCTTTGTTGTTGCATGCAGGGCTTAGTGTTAGGATGTGTGGTTTGAGATGTTGGGACATTTGTGAGGAGTTAGAGTGATGGGGGTGAGGGTGAGGGTGGGGGTATGTGATAGCATGCAGGTAGGGTGGGGGATGTAATAGTTAAGATTTGACTTACCAGAGTCCATTCCTCCATCTACTTGTGCGAGGCCCTCTGGATGCAGAATCGCCAAGACTTGCTCCTCCCATGTTGTTAGTTGTGGGGTAGGAGGTGGGGGTCCACCGCCAGTCCGCTGAACCGCAAGGTGGTGTCTTGAGACCACGGAACGCACCTTCCCCTGTAGGTCGTTCCACCTCTTCCTGATGTCATCCCTATTTCTTGGGTGCTGTCCCACTGCGTTGACCCTTTCCACTATTCTTCGCTATAGCTCCATCTTCCTAGCTATGGAGGTGTGCTGCACCTGTGATCCGAATAGCTGTGGCTCTACCAGGACGATTTCCTCCACCATGACCCTGAGTTCCTCCTCAGAGAACCTGGGGTGTCTTTGACGTGCCATGGGGTAGTGTGGGTGATGCGTGGGTGGTGTGTGTAGTGATAAGTGGGGTGATATTTAGTGGTGTGTTGTGTGAGGTGTGTGGAAGTTATTTGGGTGATGGTATTGTGTGCCTGTGGATGCTTGGTAGTTGTTTGTGGTGTCTCTCTCTGGCCTTCTCTCAGTAATTTTGTTGTAGGGGTTTATGGGTGATGTGGGTGTGTGTTTTATATTGTTATAGGTAGTGTGCGAGTGGTGTGTGTATGTGTATCAGGTGTGTGTATTTGGAATTGTCCAATGTGGTTGTGTTTTGTATATGTGTGTGTATTTTGAGCGCAGCGGTGTGTACCGCCAATGGAACACCGCGATTGAAAGACCGTTGCGTGGATTCGTGGGTCGTGATAGTGTGGGCTTATTTCTGTTGGCTTGATGGTGGAGGTTTTGTTTTCCCAGTTTATCACTGACCTTTGGTGTGGCGGACTTGTGTGGGTGTCTAAATTTTGGTGGATTCCAAGCTGTGGGTCATAATGACCACAGCTTTTACTGCCAATGTTGTAATGAGGGCCAAAGTGTCTTAAGTCTTTTTAAAGCGAATAAAGTCTCTTTCAAGCACAAAGTACCTGGTTTATGTGAAAAATCTCTGCAAAGGGCCGCAGAGGAGAAGCGTGGAAACAATGAGGTGTACATCTATTTCTCAGGCTGCGCACGGTGATGTGTCATTTAGTTTCCACGCAGGGACAGCTGTGCGTTGATTTCTGGTGCTCGGTCGTGGATCCTCTTCGGGTTGCGGGGTTTTCAGATGCCCCGGGGTCTGTGCGTGGAATCCTGGGCTTGTGGAGCGAAGTCACAAGCGATGCGCCGATCCGGTGGGCGTTGCGTGGAATTTTTCCAGCACGGCGGGCGCTGCGTCGATTTCCCCTCTGGAAGTTGGGCTGTGCGTTGATCCGATGGGCCGTGCGTCGAAGTTCCCGTCGCAACGCAGGTGCCGCGGCGATATTCTCCTTGCACCGCACAAGGAGTCCAGTTGCAAGAGAGAAGTCTTTTTGGTCCTGAGACTTCAGGGAACAGAAGGCAAACTCTATCCAAGCCCTTGGAGAGCACTTCTTCACCACAGCCAGAGAGCAGCAAGGCAGCAGGCCAACAGCAAGGCAGCAGGCCTTCACAGAAAGCAGTCAGGTGAGTCCTTTGGGCAGCAGGCAGTTCTTCTTGGCAGGATGCAGGTTCTGGTTCCAGTTTTCTTCCCCAGGAAGTGTCTGAGTTGGAAGGGGCAGAGGCCCTGTTTATATACCCAAATGTGCCTTTGAAGTAGGGGAGACTTCAAAGAGTGTCTTAGAAGTACACCAGGTCCCCTTTCGGTTCAATCCTGTCTGCCAGGGTCCCAGTAGGGGGTGTGGCAGTCCTTTGTGTGAGAGCAGGCCCTCCACCCTCCCAGCCCAGGAAGACCCATTCAAAATTCAGATGTATACAAGTGAGGCTGAGTATCCTGTGTTTGGGGTGTGTCTGAGTGAATGCACAAGGAGCTGTCAACTAAACCCAGCCAGATGTGGATTGAAAGGCGCAGAAAGATTTAAGTGCAGAGAAATGCTCACTTTCTAAAAGTGGCATTTCTAAAATAGTAATCTTAAATCCAACTTCACCAGTCAGCAGGATTTTAGATCACAATTCTGGTACTAAATATGACCTTCCTACTCCTTTCAGATCAGCAGCTACCAATCAAATAATGTATGAGGGCAGCCCCAATGTTAGCCTGTGAAGAGAGGAGGCCTCACAGCAGTGTAAAAACGATTTTAGGAATTTTACGCTACCAGGACATGTAAACTACATAGGTACATGTCCTGCCTTTTGCCTACACAGCACCCTGCCCTATGGGTTACCTAGGGCATACCTTGGGGGTGTTTTATATATAGAAAAAGGGAAGTTTTAGGCTTGGCAAGTACTTTTAAATGCCAAGTAGAATTCGTAGTGAACCTCACACACAGCCCCTGCAATGGCAGGCCTGAGAAAAGGGTAAGGGGCTACCTAAGTGGGTGGCACAACCAGTGCTGCAGGCCCACTAGTTGCTTTTAATCTACAGGCCCTGGGCACATATAGTACACACTACCAGGGACGTATGAGTAAATTAAATAGTCCAATTGGGAATGATCAAATGTTGCCATGTTTAAGGGGAGAGAGCATATGCTCTTAAGGACTGATTAGCAGTGGTAAAGTGTGCAGAGTCTAAAAACCAGCAAAAACAGTGTCCAAAAAGTGGAGGGAGGTAAGCAAAAAGTTAGGTGTGACCTCCATAAGGCTGTCAGGTTTAACACATGCCATGTTTGCGACCTCCGCATTGCAGAAGCCGTGAAGTGACACCTGTTTGCAAATCATTGGATGACTAACAGTAGTCTCACATTTGCTTCCACTCAAAAAGAACTCTTTTTTGCTGTTCAGACATTTGAACTCAAAAGGCAACTTCCACTCTTCCTTAATATAGCTGTCTCCTAGCTGTCCGTATCTGCCCACAGCAAAATGCTTCAAACATTTTGTGAAAAGAAAGGTGGAAATTGACTGATTTATATCCCCAGGTACAAGCCACACCATTGATGCTGTCTTAAGCATGGTGTAACTTGCTTCCTTTTTAGCCATTATCTGTTGCTCCATGGACAAATAAAAGTAGCAAACAAGTTACTACTATTTATGTGTTTCCAAGGGGCACATCTATTTTTCAGAATCTGCAACGTCCAAACCAACTGCATGATACAACACAGCTGGCTTTGCCCATGTTGTAAAAGGGACATGTCATTCAGAATTATCTCACTCACACAGATGGCACAATATTATTAGGTGTGTATATTCTGTTGGACGGAGTATTCATACCATTATCGACAACAGCTAAAGCTTTACCCATATTTTTCTATCTATCAGCCTCAAACGTGCAGCTGCTTCAATTTGAGAAAGCTTCCAGATCTCATTGTATATGGTATACATTAATTGTTCAGTGCAGGGTTTTCTTGGACCTAGCAAGAAATCCTGCAAGTCTACTTCCTCTTATAGGAGACTAAGATGTTCTTTAACTGCTGCTAAGATGTTAGTGCTTAACCATTGTTGGTGCAGTTTACCCACACTGTAGCAACTTTACCAGAGTGTTGACCAGAGACATAGCAAGGGTCTGGCCGGCTCATCTTGAAACCCCCTGAGGAATTAACAAGCCATGCCACAATAACCACCCACCGGGACTTGAAAGTGTGGAATTATAGATACCATTCTGAACTCAAGCATTTAGTTCTTCCTCAGTGACATTTAAGAATGTTTGCCAATTGGTGAATTTGGCTGGTGTGGGTATACTGGGCACATTCACTTCCTTTATTTTTGCTAACCCTACGCAGGATGCATGCTGAACTGTGTCATTTAAAAATATAATTTGTACAGGAATAAGGCATGCTTTAAACAAGGCTTCCCTACCCTGAATTTGCCAATTTTGTGTTGCCCATACCCTTTTCACATCAATAGTGCTCTTCAAGTATTCATAACCTTCAACAGCAACCCGGGGAAATAAAGGAATCTGAATAGATTCATTTGGTGTCGGTTAGCAAAATCTTCCACATTTTAGAAGGTGGTACTTTGAAATAATATGATTCTGCATTTGCAATGTCATGCCTAGAAAAAAATGCTAATTTGTCTACACATGTTTTGGAGCTCCGTACAGGTAGAGTTGAACAGTGTTCTCGCTGTGTGTAATTAAATAATGCTCTATGTCTAGTTGTTCGAGTCAGAAAGTAATGTCCCTAATGATGATAACAGAACATTTCCCCATAATTCACTGTAATCATATGCATATCTTCACTTTCAAATAAAGTATAATCCCTCTATTCAGCGAGCATAGAATCAACTGTTTTAACATCCCAGTCAACAGAAACAATACCAAGTGTAATTACCTCAGCCATTGAAATCTTGAATACATAATGTATTTGGATAACCTCAGTAGGCCCATATATCTCAAATGGAACTGTATCCCAAACAATCCCATCTGGAATTGTTACTGCTGAAATGTTCACAAGGGACAAGTCTCTTCGGACCTCATGTGAGGATAGATATGGTGTTAAAACTTCATCTATTGGCTCAACAGAAGAGCATTCAGGAAGATAATGACCATTTATCAAGAGAAAGAACAGTAACAAAATCAATCCATAACAGAAAGGAAAGCAATGCCAGTGGTATCCACAGATAAATCAATTGATAAACCAAATAGTTATGTTTAAGCCATATATGCAGCTCACATGTCTTTGAAACAGTTTCAGTTCCAAATGTAGCTGAAGTTGTAGAAAAGTCATCTTAATCAATGAAGTAACAAGAATTCGTCTGTGCGAACACTGGAGCCAGTAATACCCTGGTGGATAGATCCACTTCACCTGGAGGTTCATAGTAGACAATGTTGTCAGTTTGTGCTGCATTGGAGTAATAGCCAGCCACATCTTGGACAGTTCTTGTAGGTGAAGTGGACCAGGAATTAGTAGATGCTCATTCTCTACTCTCCCCATGCCCGAGGAGGCATTTGTAGCACTGTTGTACATGCTGGTATATTCAGAAGTGTTGTTATTTCTTCTTTGGAGAAGTATACCCTGTTGGGTAGTGAGAGGGGACCGGGGACTACCCAAGGGACCTCAGGATCTACTGTGCAGGATCAGCCACATGATGCAATTTGATGTTGTCAATCTAGACAAATGTGTTTCGTTTGAAACCTGGCAGTGGTGGCAGAGTGACAGTTCTGGTGCCTTGTATTCCCAGGACTGGAACCGGTACTCTGTAAGATGGGGTGAACTCCTTCTTCAGAGCAATCTTCTCAGGCATCAGATCCCTAACTCTAGGAATCCAGCCTGTAGAAGATGTTGATAAATCCCTTATTCCTAAGGTGGCAGCACTGGTGGATGAATTATCATCACAAAATTGTTGAAGCTCCTTTAAGACAGTGAGATATTCATTTAGGTCAAGAGGTGTGTCTGCCACCGCCATACCAGGGCCATTTAGATCCGGCAGATACATAGGTATCCCAAAGAGGACCTCAGAAGGAGTGCATCCTCCCAAGGACTGTCTTGGCAGATCATTCAGTGCTCTCTGAACCCCATATAAGTGATGAAGACAACTGCAGTCTGAACCTAACACTGTAGCTAGTAAGGACTGCTTTAATTCACTATTCCTCCTCTCCACAACAGAATTACCCCCACGATGATATGGAGAAGAGTAGTGGAGTTCAACACCTATTGTCCTCATGGTGTCCCTGAATGCCCTAGGGGCAAAAGAATGGGCCCTGGTCCGAATAGAATGGTGTAACTGCATGTGTACAGATAAAGTTCAAGCATCAGTCGACCACTGTATCTACACCCACAGGAATCTAGCATAAGAATCAACAGCGTCTAAGATGTATTTGGATGTACCATCAGGTTGTAAGGGACCACAATGGTCCAGGTACATTGTTTTGGCCTATGGGACACTAAGAGGGATTCTGCAATGGGCTTTTGATGTCTGAGCACTTTATTTGCTGGCAAATGTCACAACATAGGATGTATTGCCTGGTCTGTTTGTATAGACCCAGTCACCAGAAGCATTACTGTAAGAGTGATACTGTGGCCGCAACACTAGCATGAGCAGATGCGACACCTTCATGTGCTGCTTTGATGAGATCTAATCTCTGGTCTTGCTTGGGGATCACTCCATCTCACACCCCAGGAATTGTCACAGAAGCAACATTTTGTGTACTGATATGGTAGGAATATTTTGTAGGGTATGTTTTTGTAAGAGGATTGCCCTCAGCCAAAGCTTTCACAGCAGTCTGGGTCTCATTATCCAATCTCGTGAGAGAACGAGTCACTTCAGCAACAGCAGTCGTGGCTACTACAGATTTGGCAGCTTCATCAGCCAAAGTGTTTCCTACAATGTGTACACCTACACGTTGATGGCTCAGTGTATTGTACTACATGAGCATTTGGTAGCTTATCCTTTAGATCAGCCACCTCCCCCACAGAGTTCTGTGTTTTAGGGTGTTCCACTTTGAGTCTCTGAACCCGTTCAACTGCCAATGATTGAGATAATCATTGTAAGTCTATACACAGTAGTACGAATAATACAATATATGTGAGCTGTTCTGGATCCATATGTTCCAGTGCCAAGATAAGAGCTTTGAGCTCAGCCAACTGAACTGTACAGTCCCCCAGGGTCCGCTTGTGGGTATGTTGAGGGTGGAATACACCATCTTTCATCACTCCACTCACAGCTGCAAAAGCGGCCAAGTACTGATGTTTTGTATCTACAGCTGGTTGTGCTGAACCATCGGTGTAAATTATATTTTGGTATCTGTCAAGTGGCAAGATGTTAGTTGGTGTGGGGTACTCCAGTTCATATTGGAGAAATTTTTGTTTTTGCAGTTTAGGGTCAAAGATGTAGTCAACATCCGTGGCCGTCAGGGTGGTTGCCCATTGAATGCAATGTGGATGTAATGCTTTAGCCTTAGGAATGCTTGCTTTTGTGCCAACCTCTAAGGCTGGCACTGGGGTAAAAACAATAATGCGTGTCTCTTGGGCAAGTGGCCTCTCCTTGATGACTGCCATCTGTACAGCAGTCAGAATATTTTCTGTAGGTGCAAAGCATTGTTCTACGTTCCAGTACAAATGTAATTTGTATGCTATGGGAACCGTCTCACCTTCATTGTAAGTGATGTAGAAGAACCCAATGGCACCAGCAATTATTCTGATGACCAAATTTGTTTTGTTGTTGCATGCGTGTATGTGTTTGGCTTCTAGCATATCTAGCTGCAATCCTGTAAGAATGCACATGTGTTCAACTGTCTAGTGTCTGCTTGAGAAATCTGTGTGAATTAAATCGTAGAGTGGTTTTATGCGTTGTGCATAATCAGGAATGTAAGCTCTGCCAAAGCTAAAGACACCAAGTAATGACTGTAGTTTCTTGAAGATATTTGGTTATTGGCGTTGTGGGCATTTTTTTAAAAAGTTCCTTCATCTGATAGCTCATATCCCAGGAACAATACTCAGAGAAAGGCTATTTTAGTTTTTTTTTTATTTAATTTTTAGCCAAGGGCTGTGAATCCTAAGACAATCCAATCGACCCTGGCAAGATGAATGTTGAGGTTGTCATTTGTGAGATACATGTCATCCACATACAACAACGCCTCTAGATCAATATCATACAATTTTGATGTTACACCGGCTGAGAACAACCCTGGGCTGTTCTTCTGGCCCTGGGGCAAACGACAAAAACATTTTTGTGAACCAAATGAGGATGCGCTCAAGTCCCGACTTTCATGCACTACTTTTTGGCAGAAAAACAGTTGGAAATATCCAAGGTAGTTTTGTATTTTTTGCACAATATGGGCCAGATGTAGCAAGCCTTTTGCGCCTCGCAAACTGCGAAAAACGCAGTTTGCCAGGCGCAAAAGGCCTTACGCGATGCAGAGTCACATTTTGCGAGTCGGTACCGACTCGCGAAATGTGATTCCGACTCGCAAATAGGAAGGGGTGTTCCCTTCCTATTTGCGACCGCATCGCGATGTAGAGTTGCTTCGTGACTGCGAAAGCGGTCGCAAACCAACTCGCAGTTACCATCCACTTGAAGTGGATGGTAACTCATTCGCAAAAGGGAAGGGGTCCCCATGGGACCACTTCCCCTTTGTGAATGCAAAAAAAATATTTTTTCAGAGAAAAAAAACTCTGAAAAAAACGAAACTAAATGGTTTCGGTATTTTTTCTTTGTGCAGCTTGTTTTCCTTTAAGGAAAACGGGCTGCAAAAAGAAAAAAAAACGGCTTTATTAAGAAAGCAGTCACGGGCATAGTGGTCTGCTGTCTCCAGCAGACCACCATCCCTGTGAGTGCCTAGACTCGCTATGGGGTCGCAAACTGCGACCCACCTCATAAATATTCATGAGGTGGGTCTTTGCAACCCCATAGCGAGTCGCAGAAGGTGTCTGAGACACCTTTCTGCATTTCATATTGCGAGTTGCAATTTGCGAGTCGCTATGACTCGTAAATTGCAAGTCGCAATATGAAACCTACCTACATCTGGCCCTATGTTCTTAATTAATGCAGTGCTGTGTGCATTTTGTATTGCACATGTGCATGTGTAGTTGTTTAAGTGTCTGTAACCCAAGACTATTCTATTTGAATGGTCTGGTTTTGCAACTGGGAATAACGGGTTGTTCATTGCAGAGACACAGAGCTCTATTAATCCCTGGTCCTCGAGCTGAGTGATCATATCGCTCACTGGAGTTCTAGCCTCATGTTTACCAGGATTTTGGTTTTGAGACTAGGGTGTGGATCTGAAAGGTATTACATGGTAGGGGGAATCCTTATCCCACCCTACATGGTTGCAGTTTAGCGCAAATGCCTGCGCCAAAGCCCAGTCAACACTGTGGCTTCTTTTACTGCGTCCGGACGTACTCTGGTGGCCAGTCTCTTTCTGCCAATTGAATATCACAATTAATTTATTTATATTCTGTTTGCTCTAGATTTGCGTTTTTTTTTTTTATCCAAATCCGACGCAAACTTACCTCCATATTTATATTTTGGCGCTAGACATGTCTAGCGCCAAAATATTGGAGTTAACGTCATTTTTTGCCTGTGGAAAACTACCTTTTGCCAATGAGATGCAAGGTACGTGTTCCCGGGCAAAAAATGACTCAAAGGCCCTAGCGCCTTATTTATCCTCCCGTGCAGAAATCACACATGGGAGGAGGAGTGACTTAAATAATAGTCTAAGCCTCCTTAGCACCATTATTTAATGCCTCGGTCAGGGCAGGCGTTAGGGGATCTGTGTGCCTTTTTCCATGGTCAGAGACAATGGGAAGAGCCTTGAGGTGCCCTTCCCTGCCCCCAGACACACCACCACCCACCCGCACCCACACCGGGAGGACACCTACAGATGGGGAGGACCCATCCCAGGTAAGTCCAGGTAAGTATTTTTATTTTTTTCTAAAAGTGCCATGGGGGGGTCTTTAGTAAGACAGGAGTCCTGTCCATGGGGGTTGTGCATCAAAAGAATGATGCTAGTCAGGTTAGAGTAATTCTTTTACTCTAACCTGACTAGCGCCTTTCTTTCCCTCACAACCTCCAGTTTTCCCTACACCTCCCCTACCCGGTTAGCGTCATGTATTTTGACGCTAACCGGGCATTAGCGCTGGCTTATGCCGTTCCTTAAATATGGTGCCCTGCTGGCATCCTGGAATGGCGCTATATTTTTTGGCGCAAACCTGCGCTATTGTAGGTTTGCATCAAAAAGTATAAATATGGGTCTACGTCTCCCTCAATTTTAATATTTAAATCATTAACCCTGTTGGGTTGGAAAATTTGATCATCCCAAGTCTCTACTACAAGAAATTCATTAGTTACTTTCACATCTATATGATCTTTCAGACTCTGGTGACATATCTTAACTTCTGCCATGCTGTCCAGTAGGCTCACTGCCCACATCTTGTTCCTCAGGAATGTTCTCAAGTTTGCTGTCATGTTTATTGAAATTACTGCCACCTTTTTCTTTTTAAATTTTGGCTTTGGCTTTTGTTGTGGAGATTTGTCTTCTTTCTTGTCTGAAGACCGCTGTGAGTCATTCTTCTGTTTCGCTTAATCAGTGTGTTGCTGTGACCAGCCTACTCTCTCACTCTGTCTATCCGGCGTGTCCTGAAAGGAAAGAGAGGGATGTGTATCAGTATATCTGTCAGGAGCTTATGAAGTTTCTTTATTTCTAAAAGTATATCTCCTTTCGGAGATCTCCAGATGTGGAGAGTCTGCTCTCTGACGTCTTCTGCCTTTATTTTGTTTTTGTTTATCTCAGCACTTTTTAGAACCTTCTTGTGCTTATTTAGTACCTTCCTTAGAGGTGGTGCTTCTTTTGCTTGACTTTTAAATGATCCTTTCCTATACTAGTATAGGTTTTGAAAATAATTTCCATAGTTGACGCTCCTGTTCCAATTGTGGAATGTCCCGGAGCCACTGGCATATAGCCAACGCTACCCCTTCCCCTTTAATGTTACTAAGTATTATTGAAGAGACTGTGTCAAAGTTGAGCACCAGTTTTATCCCCAAATCTAGGGCTGGAGCAGCCCTGGGCTAATTTTTAATTTGTTTTAACACTTCAGGTTGGCAGTGTAAATTGCAAGGAAGACTATACCACTTGTGGTGCAGTTGTCCACTGAGTAAACCATTATGAATGACAATCACGTTGCGAGAATTCTATGTTTATCTTGGGATCCCGTATGGGGAAACACTTCTTCTAGCTGGTTAGTATTTTGTGTTATCTAGAACAGAAGTTTGTCATGTTCTGTGGGTGCTTTGCCCATGATAGAAAGAATTGTTTGTGGGTTAATCCAACTAACTGCCGATTAGTGACGAGCTGATGCAGCCCGTGCTGGGGTGGTATTCAAGGTCCATATAGCGAATTGTACCAGTTGGTCCCGCTGCAGTACGTTCAATATTTTATATGTGTGAAACATATGTGTTCTGTCATCTTCTTTGGGGAAAGGTGACACAGAAATAGGATGTTTCTGTGTTTTAGGCATCATGAGATTCCACTATAAATGTGACATTCCCACCCTCATATGTCGTAGTTGGACTCTCGCTGCTAACTGAGACTCCTGGTTTAGGGATGACAGAACTTTTGTTTGTAGGTGACTGAGGCACTCCTACAGCAAGACACAATTGTCGGTTAAACCCTCCTGCCTCACAAGTAGCACTTCACCAAAACTCAGAAAGCAAAGGTGCTTTCTGGCAGCATTGCACGTAGTCTCTAGATAAGATCTTTCAGGGAAGTCGTGGTGGAACAGAGGTTACCCTTTTCTCTCATTAGCAACAAGTCTCAAACACACAAAGGCAATGAAAGAGATGCAGGCGAGCTTTCAATATATTTGTTGAAAAGACTGCAATCTACCATAAAATGGATGTGCTGCAATGATTAGGATAATCAACAATAAAAGTAGCAGAATTGTGAAGATGAGAGTTGTGAGTGTAAAAACCTCAATCATCTTACAATAAACACAAGATTGAAAATTCCTAGCAAAGAGAACATATTCTCAACCCTAGTGAGAGCTAGGTATGGTAAACCAAATCTGCCTGTACCATGTCCATGAGAAGCACCCCTTCAAATCTTGTTACCTTGGAATGAGGTCTCTAGGTCAGAATGCATTGTGACACAAAGTTCTGCAGCAAGGTGACATGCATCATAGATGGCATCTGCAAAGAACCCCTCTAATGACCTTGTCCGTGTGATATGCATTTTTTCGATCATGTGGGGTCTCTGACACAGGTATGTTCCTAAAAAACTGATAAGGGGGCAGACTTGCAGAAGCAATTAATCAAACAATCCCCAACAAGTGCACATTATGTTTCTATCAAACGTAAGGGAGAACAGGACATGATGACAATACCTGCGTGCATCACTTATCATGACGCTGATAATGACACCTTCTCAAAGAGGCGCAGATAATGCAAATCAAAACATGTTTTATAAAATATAAACAATTGCAGCCGGGTAGAAGAAATAATGAAATAAAACAGAGCAAGCTAAGTAGGTAATAAAGTCACTAGGTGAAGGGGGCACCCAGCCTGCAAGCTAATGGCTAAACTAAATTCCTGTGTCCCAGAAGGTAACTCAAATGGATTCACCACAGGTACACCTTACGATAACATACTCTGATTGTATCAGTAGAAGCCAACAGTCCTCTGAATGTTGGAGAGGCCAAGGGATTCTCAAGTACTTGTAGAAGGCACTCAAGATGTTGCCCAATGGAAAGTCATATCAATGCCTACATTTTATCATGCAAACACAGATTCCCTTGGATGAATGGTAACACACAACCACAACCAATACCTCCATTACATACACTTAGGTAATGAACCTTTCCCATTCCACATGTGCAAGATGCACCTTTGGACAATGCACCAGTGAAACAAATAGACTGGACTCTGCTATGGACATTCCTCCACCATCACCCCAGCCCATTTTACAACCCCCTCCACTAATTTGCACAGAAATAAACAACCTTGAATCACAAAATAATCTGGAGTCAGTTTGTGCTTTCACAAACTTGTATTTGCAATAACTATGGAATATAGCAATGTCAATTGTATTGTCAACTTACCGATTTAACACAGCTCTAGTCCATGAGGTAATATAGCAGAGGTCACACAGTGGGACCCACATCTGTGAAATGGAAAGGCAAACTGACAAGTCAGGGTCCATACACTGGGTGAAAGTGAAAGACTTATGATAGGTCAAAAAATAGTATGAGATGTGTGTCTCACTGGAAGTATTGCTGGATAACGTTGTTTCTGTTGTCGATATCCTCTTCTTCTGCCTCCTCTTCTTCACTGTCCACAGGCTCCATAGCTGCCACAAGACCTCCATCTGGACCATCCTCCTGAAGAAAAGGCACCTGTTGTCTCAAAGCCAGGTTGTGCAGCATATAGCAGGCCACGATGATCTGGCACACTGTTGGAAAATGGGTTATTGGTAGGGCAGGTAGGTACCTACACCTAGCAACAAGCCACAAACCTCCACAAAAGTACAGTTAGGTCTCAGTAAATTAATCCCAGCTCTACCCTTGGTAGCTTGGCATCGAGCGTCAAGGCTTAACTTAGGAGACAAAGTGTAAAGCATTCAAATATCACAAAACAGTAATTAAATAAAACACAGGAAACAGTTTAAAAATCCAAAACCAATTTATAAAAATAGCTTATATTTTTATCTTTAAAATGACACAAAAACGATTAAAATCGGTTCAGGGGAACCGGAGATATGAATTTTTAAAGTATTATTATTTTCTAGCGCTTAGAAACAAAAAGCGCCAATCGGGTAATCTGGTTGCACCAGGACCGGGGCAAAGTCAAACTTTCAGGCCGACCGCGATGGAGCCCTGCTCGGCTACAAGTCGCGGGAGGCCTCGGTTAAAAAGTTACCTTCTGACTTAGTCTCTTTTTTTATGTTTTTCTTCCCCGGGACGAACCTGCCAGTTGGATCCGACCTCCTGGAGCCCTTGTCCGGATACGCGAAGTCGGTTTCCTCTGTGGTGATTTTTACCTTCGGACTTAGTCGTTTTTTTCGAGATGAAAATCCTTCGACCGGGGTAAACCTGGATCTTGATCCGACGTCCGTGGAGCCCTTCTCGGATACGATGGCTGGAAGGTCCCGGTCAACTTTTTACGTTCGGACTTAGGCCCTCATTCTGACCTTGGCGGGCGGCGGAGGCCGCCCGCCAAAGTCCCGCCGTCAGGTTACCGTTCCGCGGTCGAAAGACCGCGGCGGTAATTCTGACTTTCCCGCTGGGCTGGCGGGCGGTCGCCTTCAGACCGCCAGCCAGCCCAGCGGGAAAGAGGCTTCCACGATGAAGCCGGCTCGGAATCGAGCCGGCGGAGTGGAAGCTGTGCGACGGGTGCAGTTGCACCCGTCGCGTATTTCACTGTCTGCGCAGCAGACAGTGAAATACATGTAGGGGCCCTCTTACGGGGGCCCCTGCAATGCCCATGCCAGTGGCATGGGCACTGCAGGGGCCCCCAGGGGCCCCGCGACCCCCCCTACCGCCATCCGGATCTCGGCGGTCCGACCGCCGGGATCTGGATGGCGGTAGGGGGGTCGGAATCCCCGCGGCGGTGCAGCAAGCTGCGCCGCCGCGGAGGATTCAATGGGGCCGCGGTACACTGGCGGGACCCCGCCAGTGGTGCCGGTCCGACCGCGGCTTTGCCGCCGCGGTCGGAATCCCCATTGGAGCACCGCCGGCCTGTCGGCGGTGCTCCCGCGGTCCTCCGCCCTGGCGGTCAAAGACCGCCAGGGTCAGAATGACCACCTTAGTCTTTTTTTTTGGATGTTTTTCTTTACCGGGACGAACCACGAAGTCAGGCCGGGTCGCGGTTGAGGCAAGCCGGCTAGAATTTCCGCGTCGGGTCGGTCACTTTATGGAGCTTTTTTCCAAAATTTCTCCAATCTTTTCCAAACTTCTGGGGCTTCACCCAGATGTTCTTTTAAGGTTCTTTTGGGGTCCACAGCTCACCCCAAGGGTCCAGAAGTTCTGTGATGGTCCTTGGGAAGTGCGGACTTCAACTCCCAGAATGCACCTGGCGCAAACTCCTTTTTGGCCACTGGACAGTGGTCAGCTGGTCACTTTTTCAGGAGTTGGTGCAGGGGACTCTGGTTAGCAATTTTTCACCTGTAGCAAACAGGGAGTCCCTCCTTGAACCAGTGGAAGCCAGGCAAAGTCCTTCTTGTGGTGAAGCCCAAGTGTGCAGCTGGTGCAGTCTTTCTGAGTGCAGGGTCCAGGTGCAGGCCAGGGGTCCAGCAGGGCAGTCCTTCTTCTCCTTGTAGTTCTTTCTTCTTGAAATTTGGTGGGGATCTGAGGCGTGGGTGCAGGTCTGCCAGTTTTATCCTTGCTCCTGGGTGAAAAGCAGGGGGGCCCTGGTTCTCCAATCAGGGACAGGGTCGTCCCCCTGTGATGACCACTTCCTGGGAAGTGTGGCAAAAATCCATCCCAGAAGGCAACAGTCTCCAAAAATCCAAAATGGATGAATCTGATTTTTGGAGGAGAGATCTGGCTGAGCCCACCCACTGGTGTGGCTAAAAATCATAAACACACCCCTCTCCTGCCCTCTCCTAATCTAATCAAGGGGGCACCTAGCTGTCTGGGGTTGCAGGATGTGGGGGTGTTGCTGGGTGCTGCAAATGTCCTTCTCTGCCTTTGAAGACCAGTTTGGCAGCCCTCCCCCTTCCTGCCTCACCATCTGCTGAGGGGAGATTCTCTCCCCCAAGCACATTCCTTTGTGTGAAGCCAGGCCACTTCACACCTCATTAAAGTGGCCTGGCAGAAGCTGCTGCAGGCTGGCCAATCAGAGCACAGCAGCAAAAACAATGCAGAGCTGAAATTGGCAACTTTTTAGGTAAAGTCTAAACTTTTTACCTGCACTAGTTATATTAAATCCAACAACTGGAAGTTGTGGGATTTATTATAACAATCAATTTGATACCAAATTCTTGGTATGTAACATTTAAGGAGACTTTAAAATTTAAAATAAAGTCTGCCCATTCTAGCCTATGAAGGCCATTTACTTCAATGAGGGAAAAACGAATTTGGCTGTTTTTACCTCACCAGGGCTTATAAATCTATTTTTATAAAGTCCCTGCTTATAGTTACATGGCACCCAGCCCTAGGGGCACATAGGGCACACCTTAGGGGTGACTTATATGTAAAAATAAGGTAGTTTAAAACTTTGGAAGTACCTTTAATTCCAAAGTCGAATTTGCATATAACTTTAATTTAAAAGCAGCCAGCAAGGCAGGCTTGCTTTTAAAATGACACTGGGCACCTCAGCAATGCACCTAGGTGTGCACCACCTATGCTGTGGTCCCTAAACCTACATGCCCTACCATATACTAGGGACTTATAGGTAGGTTAACTTAGCCAATTATAATTAGCCTAATTTGCATATCCATTTTATACAGAGCACAGGCCCTGGGACTGGTTAGCAGTACCCAGGGCACCATCAGAGTCAGGAAAACACCAGCATAAAGTGGAAAATGGGGGCAAAAAGTTAGGGGGCCTCTGCAATCAGCCCCAGTTTCTCACACACACCTTCTTTGGTGAGTAGTAGAGAGAACCACCTGTCATATGGAGGCACCGGAACCTGGCCGAAGGTCCGTTTGATTACCCTCCTAGTTTGCCCATGTGCCTCATTGTAGCATTCCTCTGCCCTTGTCCTGGGAATTCTCACTGGGGTCAGGAGCCATGACAGGTTGGGGTACCCAGAGTCACCTGCAAATGTCGAGGGACAACTGTTAGACACACACCAACCTGTATGGACAAATCCAGACAACTATTGACAGATTATAGGGTCCTTGTCCTCACCTATTAGCCACACACATGGTGCCTCTGGATTTGCCCCATCACATAAATGATGCTGCTATTCCTCAGAATGTAAGCATCAAGCACTGAGCCAGGAAACTTGGCATTCACATGGAAGATGTACTGGTCCGCCAAACACACCATCTGCACATTCATAGAATGGTAACTCTTCCGGTTTCTGTACACCTGTTCACTCCTGCGGGGGGTACCAAGGCCACATGTGTCCCATCAATTGCACCTATGATGCTGGGGATATGTCCCAGGGCATAGAAGTCACCCTTCACTGTAAGCAAATCCTCCACCTGAGGGAAAACGATGTAGCTGCGCATGTGTTTCAGCAGGGCAGACAACACTCTGGACAACACGTTTGAGAACATTGGCTGGGACATCCCTGATGCAATGGTCACTGTAGTTTGAAAAGATTCACTTGCCAGGAAATGGAGTACTGTCAGGACCTGCACTAGAGGGGGTATCCCTGTGGGATGGCAGATTGCTGACATCAGGTCTGGCTCCAACTGGGCACACAGTTCATGGATTGTTGCACGATCAAGTCTGTAGGTGATTATTACGTGTCTCTCTTCCATTGTCGACAGGTCCACCAGCGGTCTGTACACTGGAGGATGCAGCCATCTCCTCGCCTGCCCCAGTGGATGTGCCCTATGGACGAGAACAGCAATCAGAGAGTCGGCCAACACTGAGGTATTACAAAATGTCATAGGCACTCATTTGTCAATCCACAAAGTGCCTGTTACTGTGTGTATTCAAGGCCTAAATAGGTGTGACACAGTTATTATTAATGGCATGTGGCCCCCTGAAATGGTGGCTGCCTGACCTGTAAGGTGGGACAAGGGGATATCAGGTAACTGCGCTGGCGTACACCGTTGCGGTAGGCGGTCGAAGACCGGTGCGCAATCCTGTATTGGTTAACATTGGACCCTATGGGTCCCAGGAGCCAATGATGATGTACACCGGCGGTGACAGTATGCACCGCCGTGGACGTGACCGCCATTTTCTGTCTGTTCACCCACTTGATACCTGACCTTTGACAGGAGAGGACCTACACTGCAAGTCCTGCTGTGACCTCAGTCTGGAAGCGACAATGGCTCATGTGTCTGGGGAAAGGGCCCCTGCCTTCACTTCGGAGGAGTTGGAGAAATCAGTGGATGGGGTCCTCCCCCAGTACACGCTACTCTATGGTCCTCCAGACAAAAAGGTGAGTACACTGTGAGCATGCTGCATGGGCAATGCCTGTTTGGAGTGGTGTGGATGGATGATACATGGGAGGGGACTGAGCCCTGCATGATCTGACGGTGAGTGTATGTGCATCAGGGCAAGGGTGGGAACGTGGGCCAATGACTGTGACGGTCCAGATGGTTAAAGTTTTTCCTTTCCCCCTGTACTATTCCTGTAGGTTAGCGCCCACCAGAAGAAGGATATTTGGAGTGCCATCGCCTAGGACGTCCGGCCCCCGGGGGTCCACCACAGACGGAGCACCCACTGCCGGAAAAGATGGGAGGACATTCGCCGCTGGAGCAAGAAGACAGCAGAGGCCCAGCTGGGGATGGCCTCCCAACGTTGGAGGGGTGCCCGTCGCACCATGACCCCCCTGATGTTCCGGATCCTGGCGGTGGCGTATCCGGAGTTGGATGGGCGCTTGAGGGCATCACAGCAGCCACAAGGGGGTGAGTACACTATCATTCTGCTGACTCTGCGCACATTACGAGGTGTCTGGGTGGGGGAGGTGGGCAGTGGGTTACCCTAGGCCTGGGCGAGATTTGTAGGCCAGGACCCTTTGTGAAGCAGGCCATGTGGCACCCCAACCCCACCAGTGGTAAGAGCCATCTACACCTAGTCAGGCTCCTGTGACTTCCATGTGGCAGCAATCGGGCATAGGCCTTGTACCCCATGGGCATGTGATTAATCTAGGAACTATAAGTACATGGCGTAGTGCAGAGGGCTGCTGTGTCTGCAGTGTCCGCCAACTGTAGTGGTATTGCATGCACTAAACATGTCTTTCTTCTGTCTTCCCCCCCATTTTTGTGTTCTCCCTGTTCTTGTGTGCAATAACATCATCAGGCGGAGGAGCAGTGGCACCGGAGCAGGAGGGAGCTGCATCCAACTTGGCCCTGGAGGGCAAGACAACAGAGTATGAAGCCACCAGTGGGACGGAGAGTGAGAGGAGCTCCACGGCGGGGACAGGAGGTGACAGCAGCGACAGCGACTCCTCCTCGGATGGGAGCTCCCTTGCGGTGGCGGGCCCCTCTGTGCCCCCCGCATCAACAGGTACAGTCGTCACCCCCCTACCAGCACCGCCCTCCCAGCAGCCCCTCAGCGTGTGTCCTGCGGCCGCTCACCCAGGAGGGAGGGCATCTTCTTCGCCCCAGGCACCTCAGGCCCTACCACAGTCAGCCTTGCTGCCCTCAGTGAGGAGGCTATTGACCTCCTGAGATCCCTCACTGTTGGGCAATCTACCATTGTGAACGCCATCCAGGGTGTCGAGAGGCATTTGCAACAAACAAATGCATACCTGGAGGGCATTCATTCTGGCCATTGTCCTTGTGTCCAGCCTCCCCCCTCCAACTTCCTACACCAGACCCAATCCCCTGTACCTCAGCCTATCCCAAGCACACCATCAGACCAGCATGCACATACCTCAACACACAAGGGTGGCTCAGGCAAACATAAGCACCACACATCCCACAGGCACTCACACATGCATCACACCTATGCACACATACCAACATTCACTGCCTTCACTGTGTCCCCCTCCTCCACGTCGTCCGCCTCCCTCCCTGTCTCGTCTCCACTCACACCTGCATGCACTACATCTTCAGCCACTACCTCCATCACCAGCATGCCCATCACCACACACTGCTCAAGTGCACTCACCACCCCCACTACCATTCACACATCCCCTGTGTCCTCTACCAGTGTGTCTGTGAGCCCTCCTCCCAAAGTACACAAACGCAGGCATGCACCCACCCAACAGCCATCCACCTCACAGCAGCATCCAGTCCATGCACCTTCACCCAAATTCTGCAAACGTACACCTCCTACAACCACTACCTCTTCCTCCACTCCCAAACCCCCTCCAGCTACCCGTCCCAGTGTGTCTAAGAAACTTTTCCTGGCTAATATTGACCTCTTCCCTACATCTCCCCCCCGTCCGTCCCCTAGGGCCAGGCTTTCCAGGTCCCAACCCAGCACCTCAGCCACCACATCACCAGGCACAGTAGTGCCAGCAACTGCAGGCTATTGGAGTGCGCCAACCGTCAGGGCTGCCAGTGTGCCACGGAGCGTGGGCAAGGACATTCCACCACCTGCAAAAGTTAAAAAGTTGCCCACATCCTAGAGGGAGAAGGCGAAAACACCTGCTACCAAGGGCTCAGGGAAAACGAAAGGGGATGGTGGCAAAACAGCTGCGCCACCATCCAAGGTGGGGAAGGGCCAGAAGATAAAGGCAAGGTCAGGAGAGGGCATGTTGGCACCGACAATGGGACCAGTGTCACACCTTCTGTCCACGTTGACGCCAACCTGTATGGCGGAGAAGACCGCACCTGCACCGCCACATGCACTGCCACATGCACTGCCACCAGCACCGCTGTCATTGAGCCCACCACCAGCACCGCAGTCACTGAGCCCGCCACCAGCACCTCAGTCACTTAGCCCGCCACCAGCACCACCGCAGAGCCCGCCACCAGCACTGCAGTCACTGAGCCTGCCACCAGCACCACTGCCACAGAGCCCACCACCAGCACCGCTGCCACAGAACCCGCCACCAGCACCGCAGTCACTGAGCCCGCCACCAGCACTGCCGCCACAGAGCCCGTCACAAGCACCGCAGTCACTGAGCCCCCCCACCAGCACCACCGCCACAGAGCCCGCCGCCACAGAGCCCACCACCAGCACCGATGCCACAGAGCCCGCCGCAAGCACCAATGCCACAGAGCCCGCCGCAAGCACCGCCGCAACTGACACTGCGGCAAGCACCGCCAGCGGCCCCGCGACATCCTGAGCCAGTGATACCACCGCAGACATGGCTGCCATCCCCAGTGGTCAGTCGCCCGAGGCTGGTGGTCAGTTCCAGGAGCCGTGGCAGCTTCCATGATGAACCACTTTCAGTGGAGAAAGGAATCCACTACCTCAGTCCTTGGCAGGATGAAGCACTCTGGGCACAAAGCCCCCTCCAGAACCAGTGGAGTATCACATCCACTACCTCAGTCCTTGGCAGGATGAAGCACTCTGGGCACAAAGCCCCCTCCAGAACCAGTGGAGAAAGGCATCCACTACCTCAGTCCTTGGCAGGATGAAGCATTCTGGGCACAAAGCCCCCTCCAGAAGAAGTGAAGTATCACATCCACTACCGCAGTCCTTGGCAGGATGAAGCACTCTGGGCACAAAGCCCCCTCCAGAACCAGTGGAGAAAGGCATCCACTACCTCAGTCCTTGGCAGGATGAAGCACTCTGGGCACAAAGCCCCCTCCAGAGCCAGTGGAGACTGTTTTCCACTTGAGAGACTGTGGCTTTGCAATCCCCAGGATAAAGCAGTGGGCAAACCACCCACTGGAAAGACTTGAGAGACTGTGGCCTTGCACTCCCCAGGACAAAGCAGTGGGCAAACACGAGAGACTGTGGCTTTGCACTTCCCAGGACCAGCAGTGGGCAAACCACCCACTTGAGAGACTTGAGAGAGTGTGGCTTTACACTCCCCAGGACCAAGCAGTAGGCAAACCACCCACTTGTGAGACTTGAGAGAGTGTGGCTTTGCACTCCCCAGGACAAAGCAGTGGGCAAACCACCCACTGGAGAGACTTGTGAGACTGTGGCTTTTCACTCCCCAGGATAAAGCAGTGGGCAAACCACCCGCTGTAAAGACTTGAGAGACTGTGGCTTTGCACTCCCCAGGATACAGCAGTGGGCATGTAGCCCCCTCATGCGGCTGAGGTGCCCCTCTTCCCTTCCCCCTGAGGTGCCTGTTTCATTTCGATCTGTTGCCCCTGCAGTGTTCTCTCCGTTTGAAGTCTGGTGTCATGTGTGGGCCTTGCGCATGCATTTTGGGCCCAGTGGTCCAATAATTGGTGCACTATACGTACTTGTGTAGTTGGTGTACATATTTGTATATACTGTATTTCAAGTTTTGACTACTGGATTTTTCATGATTATATTCGTTCAACTAATTTCCTTATGTCCTTGCGTTATTGAAGGGGGTGGCGGGGTGTATATGTAATGTTGCATCATGTATTTGTGTGTATGGTGTTGTGGGTGAGGGTGGGGTTGGGGGTTTTGCGTGTTGCATGTGTGTGTCACTCTCTTTTCCCTCCCCCTCCCCTGTGTTGTTGGTGCAGTGCTCACCGTGGTCGTCACCGCCGTCTTTGGTGCTCCTGATAGAGAAGCAGGAATACCATAGCAGGGAGTATCTGGAGTTCTGGCTCCATGGCGTCCTGGTTCCTCGTGGGGTGTCAAGAGGTGAGTGTTTTCCCTTCCAAATCCTGTTTCCGCCATGTTTTTGTTCGCGTTGGTTCCGCCCCGGAAAAGGTGGCGGATTGGCATCTTCTGATAGGGTGGGCGGTACATTGTCTTCCGCCTGTCTGTTGGCGGTGACCGCCTCGCTGTTTGTTTCTACCGCCGAGGCGGTCAGAGTGTTAAAGTGGCTGTCTATGTTGAAGGTTTCCACCACGGTCGTGATTCCATATTTTTTTTCCGCCAGGCTTTTGGCGGTATTACCGCCGCTTTAACACCGACCGTCAGGGTTGTAATGAGGGCCTGTATGTCTTCTGCTGTCTGAGCCTCAAACACCTTCTCTCTTTATTTTATATTATCTATATTTTCTCAACCTGTGTGATGTATATTTATTTATAGTCACTTCTCAGTAACTTACCAATGTTAGTGTTAATTTTGCATCAGAGTTGATTAATCCGTGGAAGAACAGTAAAGATAGCAGTAATAATCACAATAAGTCCACTTCAGATTGTTGAAGCCTGTCTCCAATCTTACAATGTTTGCGTCCGTTGGTTATCATTCCACATTTTTCCATCCAGTAAAGTTCTCCTTTAGTGAGGAGATTATTTTTATCTCATCCTCTTGGTCCAACTGTACAATGTTCAATAACTTGCCATTCATCTCTTCAGCGTTATGTTGATGTTCCTAAAAATGCTCAACTACGAGTGCTCCCACAATTTTGCATGTAATTCTACTCTTATGTTGTAGAATTCTGCATTTTATTTTTTTGTGTGGTCTTACCTATCTACAATAAGTTTCATGGACACCAAATGGCATAGATAACATCTTGTATGTTGCACTTGCTAAAAGAAGTCAAATTAATCACATTACTGCCGCGGTCAGAAAAGGGGATCCAGCGGTTTCCCGCCGGATTTCCCCTGTCTGGGCTGAATCTCCATGGCGGCGCTGAGATTCCGACCCCCTTCCCGCCACCCTGTTTCTGGCGGTTTTTACCGCCAGGAACAGGATGGCGGGAATGGGTGTCGTGGGGCCCCCTAACAGGGCCCCTGCACTGCCCATGCCACTGGCATGGGCAGTGCAGGGGCCCCCTAACAGGGCCCCAGCATGATTTTCACTGTCTGCTTAGCAGACAGTGAAAATCGCGACGGGTGCAACTGCACCCGTCACACCCCTGAAACACCGCCGGCTCCATTCGGAGCCGGCTTCTGGGTTGCAGGGCCTTTCCTGCTGGGCCGGCGGGCGCTCCCTTGGCGGGCGCCCGCTGGCCCAGCGGGAATGCCAGAATGGCCTCCGCGGTCTTTTGACCGCGGAGCGGCCAATTGGCGGTTTCCGCTTGGCGGGCGGCGCCCGCCAATATTGGAATGACCCCCTTAATGTGATAACACAAGTCAGTCTATTAGAGTCAGTCTTTCAATGAGTGTATCTGATTCCCTGAAATAGTCTATTATTTTTGTACAATTTCTGTGAATACGAAAAAAAATTCAAAAAGGTAGATTGTCTTACAAACTTCTGGGATGGTTACTAGTATAGTGTAAAAGTGTATTCCTCTCAGTTAGTTTTCTAAACAAGATTATAGGTAACTTGCCTTCATCAACTCCTATCCTCAAATCTAGAAATGGAATACTGTCTCTATTATACTACATAGTAAATTGTATATTTGTTATCCTTGTCTTGAGCCACATATGGAATATACTCAACTCCTTGATAGAACCTCTCCAGATGAAAAATAACATTGTCAAAATATCTTGACCATTTCCTGATTTGTCCTAAGTAGGGATTCAACTGATTGAAAATATTGTAAGTCTCATAGTCAGACATGAACAGGTATGCTAGGTCTGGAGCAAAGCTTGCTCCCATTGCTACCCCTTTCACTTGACAGTAAAAACAGTTATCAAATTGGAAATAATTCCTTCTCATTGCTATTTCCATGAAAGAAACTAGAAAGTGAGTTGGTACCTGTACCATTTGAGGACGGGAATCTAATTTGTTTGTTATTACCCGCAATGCCTCCTGCTGGGGGATACTCGTATACAGAGATTGTATGTCCATTGTGACCCAAAAATCTGTCATTTTATTGAACTCCATGCCCTCAACCATAGCAATGAAATTCATACTGTCCCTCACATGTGAACTAGTTAAAGATACTAATGGTTTCAAGAAATAATCTAGATATTGGCAGAGAGGTTCCAAAATAGATCCATATCCTGACACTATGGTTCTCCCTGGGGGATTCTCCAATCTTTTGTGTATCTTAGGTAGAGGGTATATCACAGGTATCCTAGGGTGTTCTTTGTTCAAAAACTGATGTTCTTTTTTACTTAGGAATCCCTAATCTAAGCACAGTTTAGTCAATTCAGCTTTTTTCTTCTTCTTAAATTCTTTTGTGGGGTCACCTCTGATCTTTTCATAACATCGAGTGTTGTTAGGTTTGGATATCTAATTGATATGTTACTTTGAAATTATTGAATAAATAAATAGTACTGTGACGCCGCACTTAACCGCGGCGCCTCTGTGTACTGCGGTCTCCTATTATCAGAGCACCGTCCTCCACGTTTTTTCCCAGCTCTTGCGACGCATGCCAGGAAGCATTTTTCATGCTCCCCATCACTTCGTCCTTACCTGTCTTTGTGATATTTTTATTTTCTGTCAGGGGTGGACTCCTTTCCTTTTTCGTTTTCTTCTTTTCTTCTGTTTTTCTGTGCTCTTGTCTTGTACTCCTTTCTGGTCTGCATGCTGTCTTCTTGCCGGGTTCGATGTTGTCTTCTTTTGTTCCTTTTTCCCAGCATGCCCTTTTTCCCTTATACTTCTACTTTTTTTCTCACTCTCTTCTATGGGCCTTTTTCCCAATCCAAGATGGTGTCGTTTCTTTTTCCTGTGTTGTCACTTCCTGTCTTTCAGTATATAAGTCATTCAGTCCTGATCTGCCTTGCGTTGCAAACACTTCGTCTTGGTGATGATCTTCGCTCCGGTTCGTCGTTTGTTTTAAGTTCCTGTTCTTCTGATTGTGAGTTTTTCCCCTTTTTCCAGTTTTAAGTTCCTGTTTTTTCCTCTTTTTCAGGAGTTCCTGTTTTTGAGGTTTTCCCCATTTCTTTGTTTTTTTTTCCTCTGGTTCTCCTTCTGGAGGGTACGGTCTGCTTTGGTGTTTTCCTGTCAAGCCACCTCGTGGCTTCTAGATAGGGTCGCCCCTATCTTGGTCTATCCAGAACCAGCAGAAGACCGGATGCTCTTTCAAGCCCTTCAGTCAAAGGTGAGAAGCATTGTGCAGACCATGACAGATATGAATTGAGAACTGCATTGAGTCAAAAAGGTTATTTTTTGATAGTAAGTGTCTGAATTAATGCCGTGAGAGTCAAGGCATACACTTCCCCCTGGGGACCAATGATTTTTGTTTTATATCTACTTACCCAGGTCCAAAGGGTTGTGCCTGTGTGGACATGTGGCCTACGAAATGCAGACTCATGCCACTTCAGGGTGGGTTTGTGTGGTATGTACCTATACCACAGAACACAGTTTTGACCATATGTGACAAACCTATAGAGATAGCATCCAACACACAAAGGTACGTTTGGTTTAATTACTGCTATGCAACCAAGCTACTGAGTCACATATGAGGGCCTCCCTGGAATCTACACACTATCAGCACTGTGGGGTTGTTGATTGTGCAAAACGCATATACTGGACAAATATTACTTATATGAAGGTGACAGCAGAGCTGTGGAAGGAAGGGACCTGCCATAAATCAAAGACACACATTGACAATGATGCAAAATGCAAATATGGACTAATTCAGGGATTTACCTCAATCCCCATCCGTAATCTAGTGAATAGGCTGAGGCATTAATGGCAGGTATTGCCAGTAGAGTCTCATATTGGCCACATGACAAGCTCTGCAGGTCTGCAGGGAGTAGACACAGTGCTTCAGCTGCATAGCTACAGTGACTCTACCGCAGCCTGGAATATGTCCCATAGTGGGAGGTAAATCTGACAGGCCCTTGTTTTTGCAGTCTGAGCATCCAGAACCTACATAACACTCACATTTCCATCCCTTCCATGCATGACAGTACATCACGTGGCCATCATCAATATAACTTGTGGCTTGTGTGGAAACCTGAAGGACACAGTCAGTCATGATATGCCTTCCAAGCAACCGTTTGGCAAGGCCAGATGTGGGGTGAAAGATCTGTAGCACAATACATATTGCTTCTAGAATCCTCAAATGAATCAAACGAGATGCATACTCAGCTCATGTTGTTATGCCATTGTCAAGTTGTCTGACATTAAGAAATATCATATCCAAAGAAATGTCATTGTATGGTAATAATGTCTCCTTGCCTAGATATGTATCCAACACAAAGAGGATCTAGGGCCCAAAACACGTCGCACAACACAATGTGAATGTTCAAAACATATAGGCCCTCATCATGACATTGGTGGTAAATCCCGCTTACCACCGCACTGATGGCCACCAACTTACCGTCAACTTACTGCCACGCTGGTGAATAACTGTTCACCATATTATGACACACACACACCAACCAAACAGAATACAGCCACATACACAAATCCGCCAGGCCAAAGGTCAGTAATAAACTGGCGGTCCCAAAACCCACAACGTTACACCAACAGAACAACTCCCATCACATTATGACCCAAGAATCACTATGGCGGACATTCAACGGCGGTAAACCATTGGCGGTACAAAATGCCCGCTCAGAATGGACACCCACATACAAAACAACACCACATTGGCCTATACCAAAAACTCACACCTGACACCCATACACGCACCACACCCACACACCCACACCACTATACAACACACACCCACATTACCCACAACCCTTTTACAAACAACTATTGCAACAGGAGACTGAGAAGAAGAGCACAGAGACAACAAGACACACACATCACATACACCCAAACACCCCTCATGCTCTCCGCATCACACACCCTACCACATAACCCAACACACCCTCACCAACACACATCAAACAACAACCATGGCACCACAAAGGCACCCCGTTGCACTGAGGAGGAGTTAAGGGTCATGCTGGAGGAAATCATCCGGGTAGAGCCACAGCTCTTTGGAGCACGATTGCAGCAGATATCAATAGCAAGGAAGATGGACAGGGTCAACGCCATGGGACTGCACCCAAGAACAAGGGACGACATCAGGCAGAGGTGGAACGACCTACGGGGAAAGGTACGTTCCATAACAGAAAGAAACCAGCTAGCCATACAGAGGACTGGTAGTGGACCCCCATCTCCTCCCCCACAACTCACAGCATGGGAGGGACAAGGTACTGGCAATACTGCATCCTGAGGGACTCCCCTGAGTTGGCAGAGGACTGGACACTGGTAAGTCAACTTTTAACAATTATCACCCCCCATACCTGCATGCCATCACACACCCTCACCCTCACTCCCATCACTCCACCACATCCCACACACTCCGCCAACACATCTCACTAATCCCAATGCCTGGCCCTGCATAATGTACCAATGCATGGACACCCCTCTCAGCCGCGCGTGGACACTCATCACTAAAGCATGCACAGCATAGGGAAACTAAAAATCCCCCAATACACCAATACACACAAGTGCAAGCTGGCAAAGTAACAACAACCATAGAGGGGAATCTACAGAAGTACAAATGTCATACACTTGAAGCATAATTCATCATTTAAATCCCCACAGGCACCCCAGTCAATGTCACTGGAGAGGAGGTGCCACTACTATCCAGTCCCCCAACAGAAGAGGCCCACAGTGATGACAGTAACTCTGGACTTCATGATCTGGATGACCTACCTGGCCCATCAGGGACCACTGGACAGCGGATCACCCAAGCCCACTCACAGACCACCACAGAGCCTCCCCCATCAGGAACCAACACCACTGCACCTACGCCTCTGTCCCCAGGACACGTCAATCAGAAGTGTGCACACCTGTACAGGGACACCAGGCCACACCTTGCACACAAGATAATCAGAGACCTGGAGTCAGTGGCAGTGGGCACACCATTCAGGGGACAGAGGCACAGGCCAACAGGGACACTGGGAGGACTGCTGTGCGCCAGGGAGGAGGACAGTACCAGAGAATCAACTCTCCAGGAGGCACTCCCCAAGATCCTGGGAGCCTACCATCATTCCCAGGACACGATGGGCCAGATCCAAGACAACGTGCAGGAGAATAGGCGGCTGCAGGACGGACAGTATCAGGGGATCAGGGAGGATGTGCAGGCCATCAACACCACCCTGATCTCCATAGCAGGGCTGCTTGCAGACATGGCCAGCGTCATGAGGGAGGCAACAGTACACCAGAGGGCCCCTGCCACTAGCCAGTCATCTGATCAGCCCTCCACTTCCACTGCCGCTAGTAGCCTGGAGGCCCCGCCACAGGACCAACAGACCAACAGTACCCCTCCCCCTGCAGAAGGTGAACCACCCTGCAAACGTTCCCTGTGAACCAGACAGAAGCCAGAGACACTTGCCAAGACCACCACCAGGAAATGAGACTCTCCTGACTGTCCCTTGTCTCCCACTCAGTCACCTTGTCTACCTTGAACTGCCATTGCTCCCCTTCCTATGTCCCCATGGACAATGTACCTGTGCTATAAACAGACTAGAACAATACCCTGGACTTTCCTCCATCATCACCTCATTCCATTGAACTTTCCCCTCTATATTTTAGCATAACAATAAACACCATGTATTGCAAATTTGTGTTGTTTGAAACAGCCACAACCATTTCAAATGAACTGTAAATAATATGAGCATAGAATTAATGACCTGTTGCTGGCTGTAATGAGCACATCAGGGCAATGTTGTCATATCACCAACATCTGTAAAATAAAAATTCATAGGTAACAGTAAGTAGGGGAAAGAAGTGTGTAATGCCAGCATGCCAATGCCATACAGCATACACCAATGGTCATAGAAATGTGAAGTTGCACTGTCTCACCTGTTTGTAATTGAAAGTACTGATGTATCACTAATGTTCTGTTGTCCACATCCTCATCCTCTGCCTCCTCATCCTCATCCTCACTTTCCTCAGGGTCCACTGCTGCCACAGGGGCATCTCCAGTCTCCTCCTCCTGCAGAAAAGGTACAAAGCATTTGACGGCCAGGTTATGCAACATGCAGCATGCCACTACTACCTGGCAAACCTTCTTGGGTGAGTAGCACAGGGATCCACCTGTCAGATGGAGGCACCTGAACCTGGCCTTCAGGAGACCAAAGGTCCTCTCAATGATCCTTCTGGTTCTCCCATGTGCCTCATTATAACGTTCTTCAACCCTTGTCCTGGCATTCCTCACAGGGGTCAGCAGCCATGATAGGTTTGGGTAACCAGAGTCCCCTGCAAATATTGAGGGACAACATTTAGCCCCACACTATCCTATATGGCCAACAGCATAGGCATACACCAACATGTACTGTGTGGGAACCAAGGCTCACCTATTAGCCACACCCTGTGCCTCTGTAGTTGGGACATCACATTTGGAAACTCTTATGATTCCTGAACACCTGTTAATTTTGCCGGGGTGGGACAAGTGCAATATGTGTTCCATCAATCACCCCAAATAATTTGGGGATATGTCCCATTTGCATAAAACCCGGCCTTGACAGAGGCCAAATCTTCCACCTGGGGAAACCAATGTAGCTGCACATGTGTTTGATCAGGGCAGACAAGACTCTTGCCAGCACAATTGAGAACATTGGCTGTGACATTCCTGCTGCCAAGCCCACTGCCAGTTGGAAAGAACCAGTTGCCAGGAAATGGAGCACTGATAGAACCTGCACAAGAGAGGGTATCCCAGACGGATGAGGGATAGCTGAGATCAGGTCAGGTTCCAACTGGGCACACAGGTCTGTGATTGTGGCCCTGTTCAGTCTATAGGTGAGGATAATGTGCCTGTCCTCCAGTGTAGCCAAGTCCACCAGGGGTCTGTACACAGGGGTATGTCTCCATCTTCTATCCATCCACAGTGGTAGACATCTAAGGGACACAAGAGTGGGTACACTGTCACAATTTGAACACCTATACCACAACAGCAGTCCACATCGTGCATTGATGTTTTGGGACAGTGTCATTTCAAAGTATGTGCCTATTTATCGTGTGATGCAGCAATTATCGATAGGCCTGTTCACCCCACCTGAAATGGCGACCACCTGTCCTGTGTGGAGGGACAGGTGGAAGTGAGATAATTCCGCCGACGTTGGGCGCAGTGGTGGTAGGTGGTCATGAACCGCCATGCAATTCCTCATTGGATAATATTGGGCCCTATTGGGTACAGTGGCCAATCGGGATCTACACCGGCGGTGATAGTATGCACAGCCGCGGATGTGACCACCATCTTATATCACATTCCTCACTTGTTTCCTAACCTTCCACAGAACAGGACCTACACTGCATGTGCTGTTGTTACCTGTGTCTGGAACCTACCATGTCCCGTGTGACTGGGGAAAGGGCCCCAGCCTTCACGTCTGAGGAGTTGGAGCGACCGGTCGATGGGGTCCTACCCCAGTACGGACTGCTATACGGGCCTCCAGACTGACAGTAGAGTACACTGTGGGCACGATGCACGTGGCATGAAGGCATGGAGATGTGTGAAGGCATGGTGTAAGGGTGGGTGGGGGGTGGGGGATTGTATGTTGGCAGTGTACATGTTGTACGCTGACCTATGTGTGTGCCAATTGTGTTGGGATCGGTTATGGTGGGCCATGTGTGTGACAGGCTGGACTGTTTGTTTAATGGAGTTCTCCTGTATGTATTACCTCTGCAGGTCAGCGCCCATCAAAAGAAGGGATTATTGCGTGCCATCGCCAAGGTCGTGAGGACCTTGGGGGTCTATGGAAGGCAGAGCACATAATGTCAGAAAAGGTGGGAGGACCTGAGATGCTGGGCACGAAAGACCGTGGAGGCCCAGATGGGGATGGACTCCCAATGAGGCAGGGGTGCCCGTCGGACCCTGACCCCCGATGGTCTGCATACTGGCAGTGGCCTACCCTGAACTGGATGGGTGCTTGAGGGCATCACAGCAGCCACAAGGGGTGAGTACAGTAGCTATCATTACAACTCACGGCTGGGCTGGTGGGATGGTATCCGGGTGGTGGTTGTGTGTCAGTGGGTGCCCCTAGGCCAGGCCAGACAAAGCAGTGTAGGTCTTCTGGAGGCTATGGGTTTGAATGGAAAATACTGCTTACATAGCTTGTTAGTATTCACTTCTGGGCAGGGCTGCGTGGGTCCCAGGTGTGCTGCAGTTGGCTGTGTGTGCCCCTCCTCGTGCCTTGGTGACTAGCCATTTCACTATTTCACTGGTAGTGCAATGCATAGTGTGTAGGCCTGAACCCTGTGTGTGAGGGTGCTCTGTACACCAACGGTGGTGTAGCTGCAGTCAATGACCCAGTGTTTCCTTTGTCTTTCCCCCCCTTTCTTGTTTTGTCATCCTGTCATTGTGTGCATTATCATCATCTGGTGGAGGAGCAGAGGCACCAGAAACAGAAGGAGCTTCATCCTACAGGACCCTGGAGGCAGAGGCCCACCGACGCAGAGGGAACCAGTGGGACGGAGGGCGAGGGGAGCACCACGGCAGAGCCTGGAGCGGACAACACAGACTCAGATACCTACTCCGATGGGAGCTCCCTGGGGGTGACAGACACCTATGTGACCACCCCAGCTGCAGGTACTGCCGCCACCCTGTACCAGCACTGCCCTCCCAGTAGCCCCTCAGCGAGTTGCCTGTGCCCGCTCACCCAGGAGGGTGAGCATCTCCTTTGCCCCACGCACCTCAGGCCCTGCCCCAGTGAGCCCTGCTGCGCAGAGTGAGGAGGCTATTGACCTCCTGAGGTCCATCTCTGTAAGGCAATCAACCATTGTGAATGCCATCCAGGGGCTGGCATCCTGGATGGAGCAATACAATGCATTCCTGGAGGGCATTCACAGTGGATTGGCGGCACAACAGAGATCGATTCAGGCTCTGACCCCCTCTCTGATGGCAGCCATTGTCCCTGTTTCTACCTTCCCCCTCCAACTTCCACTTCCCAGTCCCATTCTCCCCAACCCATCCAAGCACTCATAGAGACGAGCATGCACACAAGACAAAACACAAGAGTGGCACAGGCAAACACAACCACCAAACTTCATCCCACAGGTACTCACACAAACACCATTCAGTTGCAGAAACAACAATATCCACTGCCTCCACTGTCTCCCCCTCTCCTCCACCTCCCACCCAGTTACGTCCACACTCACACCCGCATCCACTACATCAATATCCACTATCAGCATCATCACCACACCAAGCAGAACACACACCTCACTGGCAGACACCTCCACAACATCCATGCACACATCCCCTGTGTCCTCTCCCACTGTGTCTGTCTCCCCTCCTAAAGGACACAAACGCAAGCACTCATATACACAACAGCATACAGTCCATGCACCTGCACCCAAATCCAGCAGACATACACCTCCAACAACTACTCCCTCATACTCACTCCCATTACTCGTCCCTCCTCTAGCCCCAACATCCCTAAAAAGCTTTTTTTTCCCCAACTTGACCTCTTCCTACACCACTCCCGTCCTATATGTATTGGCAGGGTAGCAAGGACACAACCCAGCACATCAGCCAAACAGTCCACAGGGACAGTGGTAGCACCACCTACTCATGGTGGTAGGGATACCAGAACAACAACACTGAAGGGAAAGGAGGCAGCACAACCTGGGATGAAAGGGAAGAGTCCAGCACCAGCTGTGAGGAAGGGGAAGGAGCCTGCACCAGCTGTTAAGAAGGGGAAGGAGTGTGCACCAGCTGGGAAGAAGGAGAAGGAGCCTGCACCACCAGGCAGAGAAGGGAAGAACCCATCCACCCCTGCCAGGAAGGGTAAGGGCTCCCCAACCCATGCTCAGGAGGAGAAGAGGCACTCTACACCAGCGGAAGCTGTCAGGCAAACACTGGCACCACCAGCAGCTGTCACAAGGCCTCCACTGCCAGCCGTGGATATGCTGCCATCACAGAGTGCAAGGGCTGCCCAGGAGCCTCCCCCAACCACCACCAGCATGCACCCATCACAGAGTGCAGAGGCTGCCCATTAGCCTCCCCAACCACCACCAGCATGCAGCCATCACTGCCAGTGGACGCCATGTAGTCCACCCTCCAAGGACTACTGTGCGGGCTGCCCCCTCCAGAACCAGTGGGGTATTCACCCACCTGAGAGACTGTGGCCTTGCACCTCCCAAGACAGAGCAATGGTCATGTTGCCCCCTCCAGAACCAGTGGGCAAGTCACCCACTCCAGAGACTGTGGCCTTGCACTCCCCAGGACAAAGCAATGGGCATGTTGCCCCCTCCAGAACCAGTGGGCTTTGTCCCGCATCCGGCTGAGGTGTCTCCCCTCCCCCCGAGGTGTCTGCCTATTTGCAAAATGATGCCCCTGCAGTGTTCTATCCAGAAGTGCTCAGGTTTCAAGTTGGCCCTCTGACTGTGCCCTGTGTCCACGTGGGCCCTTTGAACTTTGGACTGGACAGTGTCCCTTTTCTATGCAAGTGTATGTATCTGTTTCATGGCCAAATCAGATTATTAATTTTGATGTTGAACTGATTACAATCACTTTTGTCAATTCTTGTTGTCCTTGCATTATTCTGCCAATTTTCGGGGTCAAAATTGTTTTTGTATTGCAGCTAGTTGTGTGTATGGTGTGTGTGTAAAGGGTATGTGTTGTGGGTGTGTGTGTCACTCTCTTTTTCCTCCCACCCTCCCTTGTGTGCTAGGCGGCTGATCTCACCGTCGCCGTCTTTGTTGGCGTTGGTGTTCCAGGTGGAGCATTATGTAGACGATCATTAGGAAACGTTACAGTTCGGGTTCCATGGCAGCATGGTTATTCCCTGTGTGTCCAATGGTGAGACCTTTGACTTTTCTGCTCTGTTTCTGCCAGGCTTTTGATGAAGTTGGTACCGCATCGGAAAAGGTGGGCGCAACTTTGACTTCCACCTGGCTGTAGGCGGCTATCTCCGTGGTGGCTGTTGTTTCTGCCCTGGCGGTTGGTGTGGCTGTGTATTGGAGATATCACTGCCATGGTCATAATTTGGCAGTTATTACTGCCATCCTGTTGGTGGTAATACTGCCACTTTATCACCCACCACCAGGGTCATAATGAGGGCCATAGTACTGATCTCCAATACCTGCACCATGTACATCCCATTGATGCCAAACAAACTGCGACAACAGGCACACAAGAAGTCTAATTGGCACACAGGGACACATTGTAGCCGGTGAGGAGGGTAAGGATGGTGTTGAATAGAGTCAATTGTGCCTTTTGAGAGTCTTACCTGCTCCTCTTGTGAGCCACCGAGGTGACCTTACAAGGGAAGGACCTTGTCCACAAGCTTCTCTGTCTCCTCTGGAGAGAAGGTAGGGGCCCTTTCACCCGCTGGCCATGGCATGATTGCTCCCAGAGGTGGCACAAAGCAGCTGAAGTCGTGGAGGTGTTGATGGCAGCAGTGTCAAGTGACTGATTTTGCAAAACGTGTACACCACGTACGCGGTCGTCACCACCGACAGCCATTGGCCCACAACCACCACAGGCAACAACGTAAGCCTATAGCTGTGTCTGTCATGGTTGATACTGTCCAACCGAGCAGGCCACTTCTGCCAGCAGCTGCAGGTGGTTTCTAATGTCCAGTGGAGTAGGTCAGATGTCTGCCATTTTGAAGGTTGGAAATACAGTATATGGTCCTGTTAAATGTGACACCACAACAATATATGTGTGGGATCATCACAAACATCCCAAATCAGTCTTGTTGTGTAGGTCTAACTAAACAATCACCAGTGTAGTATGTTGCTGGGCACAGATGGCATATGATGGTGGAGCACTCACAAAAGACTGTTAAATTTCAAGGGGCAATTTAGTAGCAGATAGTTTGATGTTTGCATGAATCCATGTTGTGGACTGATTTCTTCTCAACCATGGAGGTGGTATTTGACCCTTATGTAGTTGACAGCTGTGATGTGTACTAGGTGTAAGGTTTTTCAAGTCTGAAATTCTTTGTCACATGATTTTGTTGGCATACATCATGTATGTTGGTGTAGACACAGAGACTAATGCTCCCACTCATATATTTTCCCAGGAGAGGGCAGATGCGACCGTCCATTGCCAGACCTTCAAACCATGGAGGGACACCACATAAATCAACTGTACCATCTGAAAATGCAAACAGTAGTGGATTTATGCCATCAGTTGTAGTCAGACCTGATGCCTGAAAACAAATCCAACATGCATACCGCCCATTGTGAGACTCATGGCAGTATTGCACCTCCTGGCCACATTGTCCTTCTAACATACAGTGGTCATATCTGGTGATATGCTCCAACCTATGTTGAGTCTTGTGTTGAGATATTTCCTATCAGAATTTTTTTAACATATTGACAGCTAGATCATGTTCCACCAGCGTAAGGATTTAGCCAATATGAAGGCTGACTTCTATGGTTTGGCCCACCTCCCACATGTGATGGGATCCATTGCTGGCACATATGTTGCCTTGGTATCACAGCAAGCCACTGAACAAGTCTAGCGCAACAGGAAAAACCTCCATTCTATCAATGTGTGAGTTGTCTACTTGTCAGTTCTCTACATCCCATTTCCCTGGATCAGCACAGGATTCCTTCATGATGCGGAACAACACCATACCTCAGCTGATGTCACAACTGCAACCAAAGAGGCAAGCATTGCCACTAGAGCCTCATATTGGCCACATGACAAGCTCGGCAGGTCTACAGGGAGACCTTCTCCTTTCAGGGAAAGAATCTTATTGGGGCACTGGGAGGGCCACCACCAGTCTTGTTGGCCTCCAGCTGCTTCCTGGTGACCAGAGAAGAGACCTTGCCCCTCAGGTCATTCCACCTCCTCCTACTGCAAAAATACCAAGTGATGGACAGAATGCTGAACAATGTCAAACATTCACCCCGGTACAGAAATCTGGGCCTAAATCAATAATTTTTTTGCTATCCATGCAATTCCAGTTTGGACGCATTCCATATATAAATCAGTCTTGATCCTGCTCCCAGTGGGAACAGTCCATCCCAAACTGCCAATCTAGGTCCTCCCTGGACTGGAAACATGCATTCTGGGACTGGTTTCAAGGTAGCACCCTTCATCAGCCAGGCTAGTTTGACTTCAGTGGCATGGGAGCAAGGGACCCATGTCTGGGCATACCCTTCCCACTTAGGGTGACAAATGCAAAAATAATAAGCGATGGACGAAATGCCGAACAATGTCAAACATTCACCCCCTAGAACAGAGATCAGCGGCCTAAATCCATGTTTTTTGCTACCCATTCCATTCCAGTTTGGATGTAGTCATATGCTAATCAGTCTTGCCCCTGCTCCCCATGGGAACAGTCCAGCCTGAACTGCCAAGACAGGTCCTCTCAGGGTGGTGCCTACAGTATTCACTGTGACGACTATGCTTTGCTACATTTCCTTTTTCCCACTGAGAGGAGTGTGCTGGCTCCAAACAATTGTGGCTCCACCCTTATGATTTTATCCACCATGACTATGAACTCATCTTCTGAGAAACAGGGATTTTTGGAACGTGACACAGTGGATAACTAAAGTGGGTGACAGGGACTTACTTAACAGAGGATGAATGAATGAATGGGCAAAAGTCGCCATGGTGACTCTGTGTTTGTAATAATCTTGGTGGTTGGCCGCAGCGCTGATGGTGTTGGAGGTTGGACCGCCTAGATACAAGTCACCACTCTGCTGGCCGTCTGCCTTTTTTTGCTTGACGAGTGTCAGTCCTGCCTGTTTGCATCATAATACCGCAGTCTGGGGACTGCTGAAGCAGCGGTCTTTTAAGGACTGCCAACATGGCAGTCTGGCAGTCCCGCTGCCAAACTGGAAATCAAGCCCATAGTTACCCTTATAATGGATTAACCTAGTGTCATAATATGAGAATACAGTAGCTAATTAAAAGATGGCCCAAAAAGAAAACTGCCTAGTCCTGAGTGTTTATGAAGAACCAGTGACTATACTAGAAACATCTGCAACCTCAATTCTAAAAAGCTAAATACAAGCATTCATGTACTGATCACAAAATGTTACTTACTACCATGTGAGTATATTGGAGCCAGCACACATTTTCAAAATATTTCTGAAAACAGAAACACATTTGAGAAATAGACTCATAAATGTCAAGCAAAGGCAAAAAAAAATATTTCATATATGTGCCCAATAAGTACATAAATAATTTAGGCTTGGGCAGAACTTGTGAAGTTTAACTCAATGGAATTCCTCAAACTTAAAAGAAATATCAGTGAATTTTGTGAAAGGGCAGAAATAGGCATTTTGTGCTGTGGTATATCGCCGGGAGCTCGTTCTGTGCTGAAATTTCAGCACGGTGGGCCAGAGGATGCAGCTTCTCAAGTTCATTTTGCTGCAGATTGAGCAGATTCACTACTTGAGCAGCAGTTGGTCTTGACCACAAATGGTCGTGGCCTGCCACGACCACCCACTTTGGAAAAATCTTGTCAGGTGTCCACCTAGTGTTGAAAAATCATGCTGGAGGATGCAAAATCTTGCTAACACTCCCCAACTTACCATTTTCAAGCTGCATGCGTGACAAAACCCTGTACATGGTAGTTGGTGGAGTTTGTCGGGAACTCTGCATTACAAGTGCAACATGGAGTGCCCAGAAGTCCACCAACTCTGCCAGTGGAGCAAAATTGTTCACCTACCTCTAATAAATATATGATCTGAGACAGATTCTGTCATTCAGTTCTATGGCAAACATATTACAATATCAAGAAAAATTACAAAAATCAACAAATTCGAAAGAAATCCAAATGACTAAAATATTTTGGAGGGAACCAATCTATGTGCCCTTGGCTGACAAGGAAAGACTTTGATCACATGGTTAAATTATGAACATGGGAAGCAGTTGATAAGGAGGGATCACACCGACCAGCAGCTGAGATTCCCATTGCCACTGTTGAAATCTATACTGTTTATCACATTCATTAATGATACAGTTTTAAGCAAGCAACTACATAATTGGGTCGCTAGTAGACAGTATAGTTAGGTCTGCTTTCTCATAGGCAGATTTTTTTGTTTGTTTGCTTATAATGTAGTGCCCGTTTGACAAATCTTCACTTAACTTTCACAAAAAAAAGTTAATCGACCTCAACTCCTTCCTGGAAAGTTTCAGGGTGATCTGTCAAGCGGGGTCTGGGAAAAAACGGGATCTGAAAACATAAAATCCCTATGCATTGTCCATAGACACTTTTTAGAAACAGCTACAGCAAAAACTGGTGAACAGGATTACATCAAATTGAGCAGAAAACAAAATTGTGGGTCACAGATTGTACTTTTTGTGATATGGTTTAAACTCATTTGGTAAAATTTGAGAAATAAAGGGTCAAAAGTAATATATATATGGTCGGTTGGGTTTGCGAGACTCTTGAAAGCCTCTCCCACGAGCTCAAATTTCAAACTGGAGGTCTGTGATTGGTTGAGAGGCCCGTTTTACCTGTGAGCCTTCACGCTTTCACAGGAGAGAGAGGCTCCCGCTAGTCTTACAAGAGTGAGTACTCTGATTGGATGGCTGTTGGAATATTAAAAATGAAATGGCTGCCATCACTGTTTACTGTGAAAAATTGGAGGTAGAAATTAAATGAAAAAGTTGTATAAGGAGGCAGCAGAAAGGCATGATGTCCCCCTGAGTTTAGAGAGGAGGTGTCTAAAGGATAACTACTGTTGGAAAAAATAAATGCATATTGTTTTTAACTCAGTTTTACAATCTTGTGGTACTCTCACAGGATCATGAATAGTAAAAAGGGGTATGTGAGTTCTGAATGCAGTCCATTAGTAGGGATGCATATTGTTGTCATTGTTTTTGAGAGGAAGTGTGTAACAGTTAAGTACTATGATGAGAAGAGGCTTTTTTCCTATTTTCAAGAAAGTTACGATCTTGTAAGACTCTCTCAGGATTATGAACTGTAGAAAGGAGATATTTGAATGCACTGCAGTATGCACACTTGATACTGTAGGAACAAGTTTTACTCGAGATGGTGTTAGAGTATACTATTTACGCCCATTAGCTTTGTAAGAGTTGTGAGTAGAGTAGAGTCTGTTTCCACACCCTACTATGCACACCCATTATCAGAGAGAGGGGTGTAAGCAGGGAGGACAGTCCCTGGATAGAGCATACAATGCACAACTGTCATCCAAGAAAGATGTTTCAGGAGAGAGGCAAGACTCTCTCCAAACACCCTACTATGAACACCCATCATCTGAGACAGAGTTATGACAAAAGAGGCCATTCCATGTAGACAGCCTAATATGCACATCTATAATCTCAGAGAGAGGTTATAGGAAAGTACCATCTTGTCTGGCATGTTACCCCCATTTTCACTGTATGTATATTTGTTTTTGCCCATGTGTCACTGGGATCCTGCTAGGCAGGACCCCAGTGTCCATAATGTATACCCTGTATGTGTTCCCTGTGTGGTGCCTAACTGTATCACTGAGGCTCTGCTAACTAGAACCTCAGTGTTTATGCTCTCTCTGCTTTAAAAATTGTGACTGCAGGCTAGTGACTAATTTCACCAATTCTTATTGGCACACTGGAACACCCTTATAATTCCCTTGTATATGGTACCTAGGTACCCAGGGTATTGGGGTTCCAGGAGATCCCTATGGGCTGCAGCATTTCTTTTGCCACCCATAGGGAGCTCAGACAATTCTTACACAGGACTGCCACTGCAGCCTGAGTGAAATAACGTCCACGTTATTTCACAGCCATTTTCACTGCACATAAGTAACTTATAAGTCACCTAAATGTCTAACCCTCACTTGGTGAAGGTTAGGTGCCAAGTTACTTAGTGTGTGGGCACCCTGGCACTAGCCAAGGTGCCCCCACATTGTTCAGGGTAAATTTCCCGGACTTTGTGAGTGCGGGGACACCATTACACATGTGCACTACATATAGGTCACTACCTATACGTAGCGTCACAATGGTAACTCCGAACATGGCCATGTAACATGTCTAGGATCATGGAATTGTCACCCCAATTCCATTCTGGTATTGGGGGGACAGCTCCATGCATACCCGGGTCTCTAGCACAGAACCCGGGTACTGCCAAACTGCCTTTCCGGGGTCTCCATTGCAGCTGCTGCTGCTGCCAACACCTCAGACAGGATTCTGCCCCCCGGGGCCTGGGCAGCCTGGTCCCAGGAAGGCAGAACAAAAGATTTCCTCTGAGAGAGGGTGTAACACCCTCTCCCTTTGGAAATAGGTGTGAAGGGCTGGGGAGGAGTAGCCTCCCCCAGCTTCTGGAAATGCTTTGATGCGCACAGATGGTGCCCATCTCTGCATAAGCCAGTCTACACCGGTTCAGGGATCCCCCAGCCCTGCTCTGGTCCGAAACTGGACAAAGGAAAGGGGAGTGACCACTCCCCTGACCAGCACCTCTGCGGGGGCTCTCTGAGTTGCTGAGTGCCCCCTCTGTCTCCTCCTCCAAAGGACGATATCCTGGTCCTTCCTGGTCCCCAGCAGCACCCAAAATCCTCAACCGCGACTCTTGCAGCTAGCAAGGCTTGTTTGTGGTATTTCTGCATCCTCCAGCACACCGTGGGACATCTTCCGACCAAAGGAGAAGTTCCTGGCACCTTCGGTTGTTGCAGAATCTTCAGCTTCTTCCACCCAGAGGCAGCCCTTTTGCACCTTCATCTGGCGTTTAGTGGGCTCCTGCCCCCCGTGGACACTTGCGTGACTCTTGGACTTTGTCCCCTTCCTTTACAGGTCCTCAGGTCCAGGAATCCATCTTCAGTGTTTTGCTGGTGGTTGTGGTTCTTGCAGAATCCCCTATCTCGACTATACCCCCTTTCTGGGGTAGTAGGGTAACTTTACTCCTACTTTTCAGGGTCTTGGGGCAGAGTATCTTGAACACCCTTACTGTTTTCTCACAGTCCCAGAGACCCTCTACAACCTACCATAGGTCTGGGGTCCATTTGTGATTTGCATTCCACTTTTGGAGTATATGGTTTGTTTTGCCCCTAGACCTATGTCTACCTATTGCATCCTATTGTGATTCTACATTGTTTGCACTGCTTTTCTTACTGTTACTTACCTGTTTTGGGTTTGTGTACATATAATTTGTGTATATTACTTACCTCCTAAGTGAGGGTATCCTCTGAGATACTTTTGGCATATTGTCACTAAAATAAAATACCTTTATTTTTAGTAACTCTGCGTATTGTGTTTTCTTGTGATTTTGTGCTATATGATATAAGTGGTGTAGTAGGAGCTTTGCATGTCTCCTAGTTCAGCCTATGCTGCTTTGCCATAGCTACCTCTATCAGCCTAAGCTGCTTGAAACACCTCTATTCTGCTAATAAGGGATAACTGGACCTGGCACAAGGTGTAAGTACCACAAGGTACCCACTATAAGCCAGGCCAGCCTCCTACAGAGGTCTGACAGGAGAGGCTATTTTGTGTACACGCCCTACTACGCAAGTCATCATCTTACACATAGGTCTGATAGAAGAGGCCAGTCCATGTACACAACATATCACACACACACACATCATCTCAGACAGAGATCTTACTGGAGAGGCTTGTCTGTCTCCACACACCTGTCATCTGAGAGAGAGGTCTGGAAGGAGAAACTAGGCCATGTGCACACCCAACTATGCACACTCATTATCTGAGAGTAGTCTGACAGGAGAGGCTAGTCTACTGTAGTTAAACTAATTATAAATATACAATTTTGCGACAGTGTCATGAGAGCCAAACAAAAAGTACAGACACCTCAGATTCCATGCAGGGGATTGTGTGTCTGGCTCCCGCAAGAGTCTCGCGAGAGCCATCACTGTGAAAAAACTATATGAAAAAAAGTCCAACAATCTTTTATTTACTATACCCGCTGGGTAGCCCAGCGGGAATACGTATTGCAATGCTCCCACCGGTCAGCCCAGCAGGAACATTGTAATACGCTTGGGGGGAAAGTCACTGCCATTTATACAACATAGGGGGTGATTTTAACCTTGGCGGACGGCGGAGGCCGTCCGCCAAGGTACCGCCGTGAAATGACCGCACCGCGGTCAAAAGACCGCGGCGGCCATTTAAACATTTCTGCTGGGCCGGCGGGCGCTCTCCGAAAGAGCGCCCGCCGGCCCAGCAGAAATGCCCCTGCAACGAGGACGCCGGCTCAGAATTGAGCCGGTGTAGTTGCAGGGTTGCGACGGGTGCAGTTGCACCCGTCGCGTATTTCAGTGTCTGCATAGCAGACACTGAAATACTTTGCGGGGCCCTCTTACAGGGGCCCCTGCAGTGCCCATGCCATTGGCATGGGCACTGCAGGGGCCCCCAGGGGCCCCGCGGCACCCCCTACCGCCATCCTGTTCATGGCGGGTTTCCCGCCATGAACAGGATGGCGGTAGGGGGTGTCTGAATCCCCATGGCGGCGGAGCGCGCTCCTCCGCCATGGAGGATTCAATGGGGCAGCGGTAAACCGGCGGGAGACCGCCGGTTTACCCTTTCTGACTGCGGCTGAACCGCCGCGGTCAGAATGCCCTCGGGAGCACCGCCAGCCTGTTGGCGGTGCTCCCGTGGTCGGTGACCCTGGCAGTCACCGGCCGCCAGGGTCAGAATGACCCCCATAGTCTTTAAGCATATGATGAGCACAGTGCCATCCAAGCCAAGCTGTAAAATGACAAAAGCCTTTCACCATTCCAGGCATAATAGTAAAATACCATCCAAGCAATCCTAGAATGACCAAACCCTGACATGTCTTTCTCTATCATCATAGCTCTTCAGAGATGATTAGCTTTGTTCATACACACGGGAGCACCAGTTATCAGTAAAAAAAATAACATTTCAGGCTCAGTGTGGTGCATAAATTGTGCAAAAAAGAATAGAGATCTCTGGGCAGTTCCAAGTTTAGGTGGAGAGCAGTTCCAGCATGGAACACCATACAACAACAGTATCACTATAAGTTTGCCCCCCTCAAAGTGTTTAAGCATGGGATTTGCACAGTGCCATCTACGCTGAGCTTTAAAATGACAAAAGCCTTTTATCACCTCTGGCACAGTATTACAGCTCTGCATTGGTGAAATACCATACAAGTCAACCTGTGATGAGCAAAATAAACCCCTAACATGTTTTTCACTATCATTAGAGCTCTTCAGAGAGGTTTCGTTTTGTCTAGACACAAGGGAGTACCCTGTGTAAGTGAAAACAAGAACCTTTCAGGCTTATGGTGGGGCATACATTTTGCAAAAAAGAAGAGATTACTCTGGGTGGTTCCCAAGGCTCAGTGGAGAGCAGCTCCAGTATAGAACCCCTACAACACCAGCATCTTTCTAGGAAAGTGCCTAAGCATAGGATTAGCATACTGCCATTCACGCTGCGCTAGAAAGGGACAAAGTATTTTGCCATTTATACAACAAAGCTTTTAAGCATAGGATTAACATAGTGCCATCCACACCGAACTGTAAAATGACAAAAACCTTTTCACCACTCCAAGCACACTATTATAACTTTGGATTGGTAAAATACCATTGAAACCTCTCTCTAAACAGGTTGAGTAGCAATTCCACCACACAATTGGGTTCTGTGACCCAACCAATTAGATGGCCAGTCAATGTATCTTCAAAGTAATTTAGATGTGATGATAATTTGCCCTCATTTTGGGTAAAAAATTCAGATTTTATAATTGAGGTGTAGAATGCATCTACACATTCAAGAGTTATAAAACACAGTGCCTCATTACGAACCTGGCGGGCTGACTGCCAGACCACCAGTCCTGTAGGGAGGAGACCACCGCGGAGCTGGTGGTCTCTTCCCCTGCCTTATTATGATGTTTCCACTGGGCTGATCAGTGGAAATTCCAAATTAGGAGGGTTTTGCCGGTCAGCCCGGAGGAAACAGTGTAGAGGCATTGGCCTTGGCTCATCATGGAAGGGTGGCCAATGCTGTCACACAGAGGAGGCCCCCAGCACCCTTTGAGAGCGCACTGTCTGCCGTAGCAGACAGTTCACTTTCCAAAGATGCTGGGTAGGGGGTCCCTGCACTGCCCACTACATGGTCATGGGCAATGTAGTGCTCCCCCTGTCGGTCAACAGAAGTGCCTTTCCATGCCAGGAAAGGCTGGCGGAATGGGGACTCGTGATCAGCACAGCGGTGGTGAAATCAATACTGCCTTGGTTGACCACGACTCAGACCGTCGCCACCCCGCCAGGATCCATGATCCTGGCATTGGTGGCAGTTCCCTGGCAGTCCTTTTGGACCATCACCGCTGCTTTGGCAGTCCTCGGACCACCAAAGTCAGAATGAGAGCCACAACATTGTTAGTTTCTTACGTTCATATTGTAGTTTGCTGCTTGTCATGTGTTCCTCAACAAAGGATGCTTTTTTAAATGTTTCTCCAATATGCCTGGGAGAGGTAAAAAAAAAAAGAAAAACCTTGAATTTGAGTGTCCGGATGCATTTTATTAATAGTATCTATCATTTGTAACTTAAAGTCAAGTACTATTTACCTATGACTTTTGTTAATTGTTTTGATTTTTATACCCGAAAAAATTCTGTGTATGTTGAGGAATGTATGTCAGGAAGTAAGCTATAAATTAAAGGGATGGTGGAGTTATATATATTTGCATAAATAATATAAATGTTGGCGAATAGAAGGGGTGTTGATTTAAAAGTCCCATTCATCATCTAAATTTCACTATTCTCAAGCATAGCTGTATTGCGAACTGTACTGAAAATTATTATGTGTTTGAGAGGGTTTTTCTCGTTTGTTGGTTACTGTAATGAGACTAATCTCCTGTTTTTTTGTTGTATCATTGTTCTCAAATTGGGGATTGTGGGCATACTACTTGCAACATGCATGGGGATGTTCTGAAATACCTCCCTCAAAACTGAGTCACAAGGTTCATCAGACCATCAGAGGTGGAAGCTAGAGTTTTAATATGCAGTACATTTTCTTTGACCTCAATTTGCATTGCATAGACAGAATGTTTATGGTCAGTGGTTCTTTCAACCATATTACAAAGGATAACAGCCTTCCTTTGCAACAAGATGAGACATATTCAGCACACCTTCAGTAACTCCTGGGCTCAGTTAGTCAATGCTTACAATATTTTAACCATTGTATTCCAGAAATCAGTTTCCTTGGCTTAACAGTACATATGCAGCTTGTTGATTTTCCATTTTCTGAGCTAAATAAAAAATGTTTTTGTAAATGGTTTGCTAAAGCTTTACCTTAGTTTTCTGAAGCTTTTGCTGCACATATGATTTAAAAAAATATGTATTAGTTTCAATAACCTGTTTGGATTAAAATGTCATAGTTTAATTGCTGGCAAAAAAGTTAGTTTCCTGAAATATAAAGAGAAGTGCTTTAAAGTTGTTTTTCTAAGAAAAGTAATACCTTTTTAAATGAAGGTTTTGTATGTTCTGTTGGAGATATTTTTTCACTTTAGTTTGTGATTTGATTTCAATTCTTTATGACCAGATGTTTGCTTGAGATTCTGTTGAGTTAATGATGGACTAATAATGTTTAGTTTTAACAATGCATCAGGCAAAGAAAACTGTTTTCTTATTGTGCTGCAAGAATTTGTTTGTGGTAATCAGTTCCTGTTTGATTAAATATTTATATTAAAGCAATGCTATGAGATTATTTCACCTGTGAGAGTATTTCTTTAAAGTTGTTGTAAGCTGGGTTTTCTCTGGGTTTTCAATTAAATGTGGGAAATATATAAATGTATGGTATATTCTCCACGTTTTATTTACTGTTTTATGTTTGTGGTAAAACGTGTAACTCTGACCCCCCCAGGCAGAGTAGGAATAATTAATTCCCCTTCCAGCTACTGTCCAGCACCTTCTCAGAGGCAACACTTGGTAGAGTACGAAAAGTAAATGGGCTAAGCACAGAGGCTAAGCAGGAGGGCAATGATGGGGCATGGTATTGGGCAACAGAGGGCAGGAGGAGTGGCCAGGGTTATCAAGCTAAATGGAGGACAGTGGCAGCTCATCGGACCATGCAGGGCAGGAGGGAGGGGGCTGGTGTATGGACTTGGACAACAGAGGGTAGGGAGGAGGTGGATGTTGCAGCAAGCTAACTGTTCAGGGCAGGTGGGAAGGGCAGTGGCAGAATTACATCCATATGGGGCTGTAATGAGGGAGCGGGGGCCTTGACATGTACAATTGATGGAAAGGGGGAGAGGTAGGAGCAGCAGGCCTAGGTCTGGGCAGCACAAGGCTAGGCCAGGCCCTGCGTCCAATCCCCCAACTGTGCATTGCTATAGGCATCTTACTTAGCATTACAAAAAAAAAACAAGAGACTCACTGAAAAAAATAAACGTTACAAGGATGCTATAGTTAGGAAACAGTATAAAAAAAAAAACATAGTTATGCACTAAAATCCTAAAGTTTACAGGGACGTAATAGTTAGGTTCAGATTTTAAACTCACAAAACCATAGAAATTCAGCTGTTATAGTTAGAGCTATTTGAAGTAATTATAACGTGTGCCCTAAGGTAACCTTAACTCGTACCCTCGCCATGCACTGCTGGTTACCCTGCATATTATATCATGCATGACATGTTCTATGACATGATTGTTAATATCACTATAACATTTGAGTAAAATTACTGATGAGAAAACTGTGCATGGCAAGGGCCTTCGCCTGTGTGCAATGGGGATTGGCCCCAGTGCCTGGCCACTAGCCCAGGCGCTGCAGTCAACCCCCGCTGCACCCAGCAAAAGGCTGTGCATGGCATGGGGTAAGTACTTGTTGGGGTTGGCCACAGGACTGGCGGGGGTTGGATTAATGTAAGGTAATTAAATATTAATTAACTTTAAAGAAAACCTTGAAATTCACTAAAAATTCAAAGGTTACAGGGACGTTATGGTTAGGAAATATAATTTAAAAAAACCTTAGAAACTCACAGAAAAAAACAAAGGTTACAGGGACATTATAGTTAGGTTCAAATTCTACACGCAAAAACCATAGAAATTCAACAGTTATAGTTATTCTTATCTCATTAGACTAAAACTAGTGCAGTAAGGTAACTATAACTCGCACCATTACCATGCACTGCTACTTACCCCACATATTACATCAGTAATGACAACTTCTAGGACATCTTCGATATTATAACTGCAATATTTGCAAAAAATGTATTGATGAAAAAACTCTGTATGGCGGGCGCATGAGTTTTAGTTATCTTAGGGCACAAGTTATAGTTTCTTGAGATAAGAATAACTGTTACTGTTGAATTTCTATGGTATTGTGCATGTAACACTTGAACCTAACTATAACTTCCCTGTAACCTTTGCTTTTTAAGTAAATCTATATGTGTGTGTATATATATATATATATATATATATATATATATATATATATATATATCGTATGATTTAATCACAGCATATATTAAGGTGACAAAAAAGGGCTTGCACTCCCGGAAGCTTGTCAAAAAGAAGATTTATTCTTTAAAGGCAATGTGTTTCAACCTTGTGGTTGTTCATCACAGCCAAACTTAATCATCTGCACCATCACCACCAGAAACATTTAAGAGAACATTATGGACATGGAAAAATACACATATGTCAAAAAGGAGGGGGGTAGAAAGGAAGAAATACTGAAGCCCTTTTGCCATTATTTTCTCAGTTTTCACAAGAAACATTAGTGAATCAACAATAGTCTTTAGAATTTGCAGGCAACAAGTACAGGTTAAATTCAGTGAATTCAAAACAAAAATAAATGCAAAATAACTTACACAATGTTTTCATTCATCACAATGCTGTTTAACTTTACACACTTCAGAATCAATGAATATTTGTCTCTAAAGCAATAAAATTGAGCAAAGGTTGGCAATGAGTATAAATCCTGAGTGTGTTCAGCCCAAGGTTACAATACCTAAAAATTAGGGTGGGAGGTGAAAAAGGTAATAACCTATTTCAGACAAGTCAGAGCACATGCTAAATTAGTGCGATAGGGAACATTTACATTTCTATGTGCATATTTCTTTTGTTTGGTGGCATTTCCTCTGCTCAGGCAGATTTGCCAGAGACTGTGTCCCATGTTAGACCTGAAAGGTGTAATTTAGGAAAGGTTTTAGTCATTAAATAACTGTAAGTAGATAGTTATGTTAAATTTATAGTCAAAAACATCTCTGGAATTGATTGTGTTTAGTGTATGATCAATTAGAGCAGGAAATTATTTAACATCAATCAAGTGGGAGATCTATGGGCCAGATTAAGAGTTTGGTCGAAAGGGTTCTGCCATTGAAACGGTGTCGGTTTCCAGGTCCACCCACCCAATTATGAAGCAAGCTGGTGCATAGACGAAAGACAATGATGGCACTGCGGTCATCACCAGGAAATCCTGACGTGGTGGCATAGACCAATGCGTTTGTCAGAGGGAGGACCGCCAGTTTCCCCGCTGGTCAAATCACAATGCCTCTTCCTGCTGATGTGACTGTGGCGGCCAAATCTCCACACCTGAGCTGGCAGAAATGGACGATATAAGGCAGAAACTTACCTTTACTCACCTGCACACGTCCTCTGCTACCATGGAGCCGATCATACACGTACTGCTGCTGCTGCTTGATGAATTCCAAAACCCACACCTTCTTGAATGCAACTGACCGTAAACCACAATCTTACCTGTTCCCATAAATTCCTCAGTTAACAGATGCACAGGCTGTACAAGTCAACGTGTATGGGGGTCCTGTGACAAATCTATTTTTTTCTGTCGGTGTTCAGAACAACTTCCAATGTATGATCCCAAGTCAGCTCTTCAATGCCCCCTTTGGCCAGGTCACTGACACTGCATCGGCACTCTCTTCTAAATACTAAGGGGTCATTATGACCCTGGCGGAAGGCGGAGAAGCGGCGGTAAGACCGCCAACAGGCTGGCGGTCTTTTTTTTTGGATTATGACCATGGCGGTTACGGCCATGGTCATCCGCCGCTTCTCCGTTCCGCCCGCCGGGCTGGAGACCTAGGTCTCCAGCCCGGCAGCCGTCACAATACCGCCGCCGGTATTTTGACCCGGCTTACCGCCGTGGATTTCCAGCGGTAGGAACCGCCATGAAATCCATGGCGGTAAGCACTATCAGTGCCAGGGAATTCCTTCCCTGGCACTGATAGGGGTCTCATCTACCCCCCACCCCCACCCTGACTCCATCCTCTACACCCCCCACCACCCCTGCCACCCCCTAAAGGTGGCAGGGCCCCCCTCCCCACCCCGACCCCCAACATCACAGAACTCACATACACACGACACGCACGCAGGCACCACCAACACACACACGCACACACACCGACATACATGCCTACATCCACACACTCAGTCAGACACACACACCCGTATACAGACCTGCACGCACACATCCATACAGACATACATACAGACATACACGCACTCATTCCCAAAACACGCAACACCCCCGCAAGCATGCATACACGCACTCACACACCCCCTCTACATACACAGACGCACACCCCCATTTGTTGAAGTAAGCCTCAGCAAGGCCTACTAGTGCAAGGGGTTCATTCCTTCTCTGTACAAAGTCCTCAGACCATATAGGAAGAAGTTGGCACAGAAACTGAAATAAAAGACAAAGTTTATTAAACCTCATGAGGTGGTACTACAGTTTAAACAGCACCCGTTTGAAGTAGCACACTGAACTGAGAGAGCATGGTCCTTTTATACCCACGCAGGGGCTAAAAGGAGATGGTACAATTATAGAAGCAAGACTTGCATACATGTAAGGCCATGTGGAAATGAACAGTCGACAGGTAGGAGGGGCTAACAGTTTTCAAGGACTAACAGCTTCAGACCTTACTGGGCATGTGCGAAAGTGGGAGATGCTAAATATAACTTGTCACTAGGCAGATTTTCAAGAGTAGTTAACAGAAAGGTAGGACAGAGCACATGGTGAGCACATGGCAGCATGTGGCAGAGAAAATGGCTGCCATGAATACAAAATGGATTCCGCGAAATGGTCACAATAGTTAATAAATACAAGATGTCTTCTGCTAATGCTTACTCTAATCACTATTAAGTTACAACAGACGATCCTTTCAGCATTAGCTGAAGACATTCGTCTTTCTGGGATAATCTAAATATTAATCTTGTATATTTATGCTCATCATTTCAGCTATTTCCTTATCTAACATGTGTTGTGCTTTCATTTCTGTAATATTTCTTTTGGTAGGCATACAAACAGTAATACACATGGAGCAGAACATTGGACCACACTGAATACAGATACAGCATGTGAAAAATATTGCAATCATTACACACACACCTGACCACCCAACAGGTAGTTGGTAATATCCATAGTTACCACAAACAAAATATGTATTATGTGAAGCTGTAAAACTACTATTATTTACACCCTCAATAGTTAAAATCAAGGTACAATCGCTTATCCCTACTGGAATTCGCCCAATGCTACATATACATAAATCTGCTTTAGTATTTGTAACAGAAATCACAAATTGTTCTTTCTTGTCAGAGTCTCTTATATTTGTGAAGACATATGGTATTGAAACATTGTCCTGTTGATACTCTTTCCATTCCCATTTAGTTCCTTTGGCTTGGGGATACCCATCTTTGTCTTGGTAGCATACTTTATTTAGGCGAAAAAGAAGTCTGCCCTCTGTACGTTTTCCAGATGCAAACAAAAGCGTATACCAAGCTTGACAAGAACCATTGTGTGAAAAAGGAAGAGGAAGGAAAGGTGTTCCTCCTTTCTTTTGATGCACAGGTATCATTCCACATACCCAACAGTTAGCAGTATTTATAGCATTATGAGTATGATGCAACATCTGAATGAAAGTATTATTGAAGTATGATTGACGGTGCTTCTGCTCCTGATAGGGAAGCGTGAAGTAATAGTGATCCTCTGGTACTGGAGTAGTGGCAACAAAAAACTCACAAGCAGGAGCCTTCTTTTCAACAAACCAAGTGATTATTGTTATAATCACCAAAACAACAACAAACCCCATAGTACTAATGATCAGTTTGTTATTCATTTTAGCAACAGTGACAATCGACCCTTTCAGAAATGAATGAAAAACAATCGTTGGAGCTCTTATCCCAGGGCAGCCGCTGATTTCTTCACCACGGGCAAAGACGGGTGTCACTACTCTAATGCATGGCTGATCCCCCCCTTGCCACATTGGCTCTCCGTTTCACTAACCCAGGGCAGTAGCTCAACCAGTTTTTTTCAAAACAATTTCAGATTTTTTCCCCGGTCTCAAATTATATTGCGACACTCCAGAAGTCGTATGGTCCGGGAAGAACTCCTCAGATTCGTCAGGTGATATAGCACGGCCTTTCTCTGTAGTCAAGATCTTTCGATGATCAGTCAGCACAGAAGGTTCCACCAAGGTAGGTAGCACTCTCTTGCAGTGAGTACTATGGACCCAATTCTTTCGGTTCGTCACTCAAACTGCTGTCCTTGTCGCAACGAGCACCTGTTCTGGGCCTCGCCACGTTGGTACCAAGCTGCTTGATCTTTCAAAGGACTTAATCATCACCTGGTCACCAGGTCGGAGTTCATGGCCTTCACCTGAAGATCTGTCAGGAAGTGCTTCTAGAACTTGTTGATGAATAGAAACCAAATTGTCGGTTAACTGTGCCAAATAATCATTCATCAGGACACAAGGTACATCATATACAGATTTTGGCTTAGGAACTCTCAACATGTTCATTGGCCTCCCAAAAACCACTTCATAAGGAGTAAGGCCGATTCGAGAGTGTGGCACTGACCTAATAGACAATAATGCCAACGGTAATGCATCCGGCCAAGTTAAGGATGTGGAAGCCTGTATCTTCGCTAACTTCAGCTTCAAAGTAGCATTATACCTTTCCACCAACCCTGCTGATTGTGGGTGGAAAACCGCATGGAACTTCTGTTTGATCCCTAATCCTTTCAGGACATACTTAATAACTTCCCCAACAAAATGAGGTCCGTTATCATTCCTTAAAAGTCTGCAAACACCAAACCTAGGGAAAAATTCTTTCAAAAGCACCTTTGCTGTGGTAATGGCAGTGTTATCCTTTGTGGGGTACGCCTCTATCCATTTACTGAAGGCACACACCACCACCAAGACATACTTTAAATTGTTGCAGCGTTCAAGCTGAATATAATCCATTTGTAGAACTTCAAAAGGTGCAGTTGGTGTAGCAAACCCTCCCACATGAGTATGTGTCCCTTTTCCAGGATTGTATTGTAAACAGATCAAACAAGACTGTACTACTCTCTTAGCTGTACTGGAAATTTCTTGAAGCTCCAACATGTGCCAGCCCATGTGCCATCTGAACCATAGGTTGTACAAAAGCCATAGGCAATTTCCATTTATCCATCTGCTTATTCCGCCAACAGCCCTTATCATCCAATTCTCCTTCTTCAGTCCATTGCTCACGTTCTTTCACAGAAGCAGATTTCTGTATATCTAATACGTCTTGTCTAGCATTATGCCAACGTTCAGCTTGTGACTTCACTACATACATAGAAGTAGTACTTCGCTGCATCGCAGTCTCACGTGCTATGCGGTCCGCAAGAGCATTACCTTGCCCTATCTTATCGGTCACTTTCTTGTGTGCACTACATTTCACAATAGTTAGTTTCTTTGGATATTTCAATGCAGTCAAGAGGTAATGCACTAATTCTCCGTGCATTATCTGCATCCCGTGGGATGTGAGAAAGCCTCTCTCCTTCCAAAGCAAACCAAAATCATGAGCCACTCCAAAAGCATAGCGGCTGTCTGTATAAATGTTCACACATAAGTCAGTACTAAGCTCACATGCTCGTGTCAAAGCTATTAGTTCAGCTGCTTCAGCTGACTTCTGTGGTATACGAGCTGTCTCCACTACCCTGTGTATTGTAATGATTGCATATGCAGCTGAGGTCGTACCGTCTGGCAACTTCAAACAAGACCCATCAACCCACAGTTCCCCGTCTACATCTGGAAGGGGCGTATCTTGTAAATCAATACGACCCTTTGTCTGTTCTTCGGTAAGGAATATACAATCATATGTTTCTTGTGACTGAGGCTGAGTCACCGGATATGGCAACAAAGTGGCTGGATTTAGTGTTGCACATCTCTTCAGTGTAATGTGAGGACCCAGCAATGTCAATTCATATCCTGTCATGCGAGCACTAGTTAAATGTTGCATATTTGTTTGATTTAAAAGAGCACCAACCGCATGGGGTACTAACACCAACAGCTTATGTGACAAAACTATCCCTTCACTCTGACGTATTGACACAGCTGTTGCGGCAACTGAACGAAAACACCCAGGCAACACTCGAGCGACAGGGTCAAGTACTGCTGAAAAATATGCACAGGGACGCTGCTTATCGCCATGTGTCTGTACTAACACTGACAATGCACATCCATCTTTCTCATGTACGTAAAGTGCAAAAGGCTTCATGTAATCTGGAGTACCTAACACTGGTGCTGAACAAAGGGCTTGTTGTAGCTGCCGGAAAGCAGTCTCACATTCATCTGTCCATGGGAGGAGCATTGGAGTATCTTTAGTCAAAACTGCTAGCAAAGGTCTGACAATGTGTGAAAACCCTAATATCCATTGCCTACGAAAAGAAGTAAGACCAAGGAATGCACAAACATCTTTCTGAGTAGAGGGTACTGGTGTGTCTAAAATTGCTTGAATACGATCTGATGTAAGTGCACGGCCCTCCTTAGACAAAAGGTGACCTAAATAGGTTACCTTTGGTCTACAATATTGCAATTTCTTTCGTGACACTTTATGATGGTGTGAAGCAAGAAAAGAAAGTAAGGACAAAGTGCACTTTTCACATTGCTGAGGGGTATCAGCCACCAACAAAATATCATCGACATATTGTATGAGAGCCACACCTTTAGGCAAAACAAAAGAATCAAGTTGTCCAAAGGCATAGTACAAGAACTAATTACTCCCTCAACTTCCTCACAAAAAGCGGCTGGATTTTTCCGCGGGTCAGGTAACGCTGTTTTAAGTGCCATTACATCTGCCCTATTCCAAGGAGTATACACCCAATTATAAATAAAATAACCCTTAGCATCAACAGAAGTTTTATCATCACTTGTACCCGATCCTTTAGAGGAACATACAAAGGCGCGGCCTCCCGCATTGGTTTCGCGTGAACTATCATAATCTTATCTGTTCCAAAGATGGAAGCTTGCACCCTGCCGGTCTGAGATGTCCATGCAACTACGTCCACGGCTCTTTTCTCCTCTCGCAAACGGTCTGCTGCAACACATAGTTTCACCAAACGCCTGATTGCATCAGCCACCTGGGAGAAAACAAAAAGACCATCACGCATTTGCTTATGATCAGCTGCTACATCATCGGGCTCTAACTCATCAGAATATTTCTGAAATAGTTCAATAACTTCTGTGCCAAATGCCTCAGTAAAATATAGCTGCTCCTTTTCCGTCCACCCTTTCATATTGTCTAAAAGTTCAGAAGCAGAGACAACTCTACAAATTGTTTTACGATCAATAGATCTAAGCTCAGACGCACGGTCAGCAGGCAACATAGAGCGACTCTCTCGCATCTTCTGTTGCTCCGAACTGGAGACCGTAGCTAACTCATGAGGGGCAGAAGGAACGACATACGGAGGTGGAGGGCGATCTAGTAGCAAAAAATCATCATGTGGTTTATTAAGGATAGGATAGAGAGGTTGCCTAACGGTGTATTGGCCAGTTACCTGTAATTTACGTTCTTTCTCTTCTAGCTCCTTTAAGTCATTTTATTTATTTCTTTCTCATTTCCAATGCCTACTAATGCACGGGGTTCACCCTTCTCTGCACAAAGCCCTCAGACCATATAGGAAGAAGTTGGCACAGAAACTGAAATAAAAGACACAGTTTATTAAACCTCATGAAGTGGTACTACAGTTCAAACAGCACCCTTCGGTAATGTTTGAAGTAGCACACTGAACTGAGAGAGCATGGTCCTTTTATACCCACGCAGGGGCTAAAAGGAGGTGGTACAATTATAGAAGCAAGACTTGCATACATATAAGGTCATGTGGAAATGCACAGTCGACAGGTAGGAGGGGCTAACAGTTGTCAAGGACTAACAGCTGCAGACCTTACTGGGCATGTGCGAAAGTGGGAGATGCTAAATATAACTTGTCACTAGGCAGATTTTCAAGAGTAGTTAACAGAAAGGTAGGACAGAGCACATGGTAAGCACATGGCAGCATGTGGCAGAGAAAATGGTTGCCATGAATACAAAATGGATTCTGCGAAATGTTCACAATAGTTACTAAATACAAGATGTCTTCTGCTAATGCTTAATCTAATCACTATTAAGTTACAACACATGCACCCACACAACACCCCCCACCCCCCTCCCCTAACAGATGATCGACTTACCTGTTACGTCGATCCTCCGGGAGGGGACGGGAGCCATGGGGGCTGCTCCGCCGACACCACACCGCCAACAGAACACCACTGCACCGAATCACAGGACGTGATTGGCTGGGCGGTGTTCTCTTGGCGTGGCGGTGGAGGTGGAGCAACCTCCACTTCCCTGCCACCCGCCAGTATGGCTGTTGGCGGCTCTCTGTCCGAAAAAGGACGGAGAGCAGCCAACAGTCATAATAAGCCGAGCGGCAAACCGCCACTACTGGCGGTCTTCCGCACGGCGGTCCTTCGGCGGTCTTGTTAAAAGACGCATGAGGTTGTAATGACCACCTAAATGTGTTCACACATAGAACCATATTTATACTTTTTAGTGCCGCATTTGCGCCGCTTTTTGACACAAAAACGGCGCAAAGTTAATTGTATTTTGCAAGTTTGTGCCACTTTTGCATCAAAAAATGACGCAAATGCAGCACAAAAAAAATATAAATATGGGCCATAATATTTAGGGATAGTGATGTGTGTCTAAAATACTGTAACACAACAACAGGTCCTCACTAACACCACAGCAAATATTCACTGTGGCACCCTACCACCTTCTCACATGCTAGGTCCTGTGTTGATAGAAAATAAGCTTAAGTAGGGATGTTGTATGAAACCGAAACACTCCTCTGCAAGATCACTGTAATAGACTCTCACACATCAAAAAGTAATTTTTATACAATGAAATTTAAAACAATCTGTTGAAGAAGTACTGTAAGGGCATCATGGAAACTCTCTGTGTAGAACAGGGTTGGCTCAATCAGGGGGCCCCCGAAAGTCTGGATCTCTGGGCCACAGTTCACTTTGCCCAAGCCTCAAAACGTCTCTGTGCTCAGGTCCCCTGGCTTAATGTATATCAGGGACAACCAATAGCATCACCAAGTTCCATGGATATGTGTGCAGTGTGTAAGTGCAAGATATTAAAACAAACACATCAGTAACAGCATTCATGACATGCAACTAAAGTAGGTGGAAGGTACACACAAAACAAAGACAAAAAGGAATGAAAACCAACCACCTTCCAGGTGTGGATAAACAAATAACTAACTTGCACACAGTCAACACATGTCCAATATACACTATATGGTGAAGTGCTAGCAAAAATGAGGTTGGTATTGCACAAGACAAGAGCTTTACAGTTTGAGAATACCACCCGAATCAATGTTTGGACCAATTTAGATACATCCCACATATCTATTGATGGAACAGCTCCCCTTGACTTGTGTAAGTCCTGCACTGGTCCCAAACTCTAAATATACAAAGCGGGTCATATTGATCACCAATCAGGGTGAAAATAAGACACCTACAGTCCCACATCCCAACGTATGAAAGCACATCAATTAGGTGGTGCAAGTACTCAGCACCATAATGAAGGCCTGCCCAGAAATGCCAATTACCAACACATACTATTTCAAATTGTGCATGTACATAACAAAGTACACTCTAAACATATGTGTAGTATAACCTGCTATTAAGTATATACACCATGACATTGTGTCACAACCTAAGTGATGCAACATTGCTAGATTCCCAAAACTAGCTAGGGGAAAGTAAATCAAGTCCAACTAGAAATGGTATGAGCACACGCCTGTACCACTGAACTTGCCTTAAAAGACACTACCAGGGTAGCCTCCTCACAAAGGGACATCCATTGGGCAGGGCAGGCACTTCAAAGCTCTCATTTGGGGGGGGGACATTTGGGTTTTGGAGGGGTGTGCTTGGTATGAGAAGTGGTGGGTTGGGAAGAGGAAGGCAGGAACCTACATTAGGAGGGGGTGTTTGGGAAGTGAAAGGGGTGGAAAACGTTTTGCAGGGGTGCCTTGGGATCTGGAAGGGGTGGATGGGTGGATAATATGGGTGGATGTGGAGGTGGAAGAGGTGGTCTTGGTTGTGGAAGGGGTAGGAAGCATCTTGGGAGTGGTGGTTGTATGTTTGGAAGGGCTTCTGGCCAGGGAAAAGGAAAGATCTTCAATAGGGTCCTTAGGAGTGGGTCTTGGAGGGAGAGTGAGTGACTGTGTCTGATGTGCTGTGGCCTGTTGTGGGTGCAGGTGCATGTGTGTCAGGTGTATGTGCTGCAAGTATGGGTGTGTCTGGTATTAATGGTGTCTGTGCTAAATTGTGTGCATCTGTGTTTCTTACGTGAATACAAAGTTAATGGTGGATCTGTGGCTGTTGCTGCAGTGGAAGTGCTGGGCATGGGTCTTGTGGATGCTGATGTGATGATAACTGTATGTATCATTGTGTGTAGTGTGTAAAAGGATGTGATGGTTGGTGGGGGTACATGTGGGTGTGAAATTGTCTGTGCTGGATGTGTATATAGCGGTGGAAGCATGGTGTGTGCATGCATGTGTACTGTTATCTGTGCTATGTGGTAATTTGATGGGGAGTGGTATGAGTATATAGGTGTGGTGTTCTCAGTGGTGGTTATGATTGTGATGGGGTGTCTGTGGCTGTGATTGTAGATGTGGTGTCTATCTGTTTGGATGTATGCCTGTTTTTTGTGTCTGTGCTTATGTGTAGATGTGCTGCTTGGGTCTCTATGAGTGGGTGGGTGTAAATATCTGCATGTGCTTTGGACAGGTGTGGGAATAGGGTATTGGTATGGGGAAGGGATGGGGAAACTGACACAAGGGTGGGGGGATGGGAGACTGCACTGATGGAGGAGGCCAGTGCCTGAAAAGATCTCTGTAGGCCAGACATTGTACTGTGAATGCCTTCCAGGTGGGCCACCACCTGCTTCAGATGGTTGTCTTGCCCCTAGATGGCATTCAGAGTAAACGTCTAGTCCACAGAGATGTTTCATTGGAGTTCAATGGCCTCCTCACTCTGTGCTGGGGGTGCAGGGGCAGGTGCTGAGGTGCCCGGAGAAAAGGAGACAGCTCCCTTGTTAGGGGAGTAGGCCCAGCCAACTGGGTGGGGAGCAACAGGGAGGGTAGAGCTGGAACTGAGACGAAGTAGGAACATATCCTGTGGGGCCCACCACCCCTTAAGAGTGTCCACTGGAGGATGGTTTAGAAGATGATAACATCAAGCTTGCATCCTCCATGGCACTCCCCACACCTCCTCAGCCACAGGGTCCCTGTGGGTTAGTAGTCATAATGGGAACCACTGTGGCCAGCTGTTTCCTCAACAATGTTGGTCCTTTCTCTTTCACTTGCCCAGGATAGTTCTGTAATAACACATAAAAATGGACACTTGTCCATCAGATCCAAACACAAAACATTACAGAAGGGCACAGATTACTCCAGCTTCATTGTTCACCACATGGGCTTCAACATTAGCATGAGCACATGCATGCATGCTACATTAGCTGAAAACAGTTGGTCACAGTGATGTCATAACCGCAAAAAGTTCCTATACCATTAATTAACTTGTCCACACTCCATCCTCATGTACATACTAGGACAGTTGATTACATTGTATACTGTGGACCTTGTAGCACACCATACTGAACTGATGTCACAAAATATGATGGCCACCAAAAGTACATTTCCTCAGTGTCCACACAAGTACCTGAATTCACAAACATTCATTTACCTGAAACAACATCATAATGTGATGATGGGCAAGTCATTCAGCGATGGAGTTGCAATAAGTGATATAGAAGAAATCATGTTACATGCAAAGGCTCAGTTCACACAATGGTATTTTTTTGCCTGATACTTCCTCATATATCCATGGTCAAGAAAGTAAAATGAAAGCTGTGCAGAGGTAACTCTGCTGCATATCACATGTAGCATAGAAAAGTAGGCTGATGAGATTCAGGGCCAATTTATATACCACATGCACACATCATAATAGTCCATATAGCACTATGAACATCCGCAATCCTACTCGGTACTGGTGACAACACCATTCTTAGATTGCATTCTTAAAAGTCAATACAACTTTTAAGTTTGTTGTGTGTCAGTGAATATCTATGACATGAAGAGATAGACACACTTCAGTCCTAATGTGAGGGCACATCACAGCACCATTTAGAATTGCAAACACGAATGGCCTTGTAAAACTGGGTATAGCCACTCACATATGATACCTACATGTCTACATCTCCCTCCCTGATACCTGTCACCAGTCAGTGACTGAATCTTGAAACAGTACTGCAGAGGAAATTACAACAGGGAAAGGTACACCCAGCAACATGTAGGCACTAATGCTGATGTCACCAGTGATGATTGCACACTCATCTTACTGTGAATCCCAACTTACCAATAAAAAGTGTTGCCCAGTAACCACAGCAAAAGTGTGCTGTATGCTATGTCACATATGATAGGGCTACCATCACATGAGACACAATAGTGAGGAAGCATCACTCCTGTCACGGTACCTTGGTTCCATTTCCTCAGGAGCAGAAGATAGGTCCTCTGTCTCAACCTAGAGTACTCACAAAGGATGGAGTTCCCCCTTTTGAGAACCCTGGAGGGGAAAGGGGAATGGGATAAAGAGAGGCTGCCTCGGAGGTCTGCTTCTTCATGAACTCAGTCTGTCATACTCTTCTCCATTTATCTTGGAAGTGGCACCTGAAAGAGTATAACCACAATTACTAGGGACATTGGGGTCATTTCTGGAAACAATTGGCATGGACCAAGCAGCTGCATCACTCATCAGATAAGACAATATAAATTCCACCTTGGATTGGTCTTCAGAAAAAATTATTGGTCTACACAAAAAATGCATTGACCATTGTGTTAAAAGAATTTGCGTTTTATTTGTATCTCCACCAAAACGCTCATGCTGTGCAACAGGGATTATGGGAGAATAAGCATGGATCACTTGAGTAGATATACTTGTAGTCTGTGAAGTCCTAGGGGTCTCTGAAAACGTTGGGTCACTGGACTTGGGGTGGCTCCTAACTCATTTATTCCTTGTTTTATCTGCACTCTCTCTTCTATAGTTTTGTTTAACTGTTTCTGTAACCCTTCTAAGATGGAAGCTAATACCTTTTCATCAATTGCCTCAGCCATTCTGCTCAGGAGGTAATCTAGCTTCCCAGTAAACACTAGGGAGGCACTTCAATCTGTCAGTCAGTCAAAGATCTTTATTCTGCATTTGCCATAAAAGTACAAATTAAGATCACATATCCAAGTAAACAAAGAAACAAAAAAAGGATTAAAACACAACTCATAAGATCATATCTTACATATATTACAAAAAAGAGGGCAAAGTAATCTAGTCCAAGTTCCTCTTTCGCAAATATTCCAGTATTCTTAACAGAATATGAACTAATGTCATACAATATAAAACCAAAAGCTTTTTAGCTACCCTAAAATATAGTAAAAGCCTTTCTCCCTATGGGAGGATCTATCCTATACCAAATATAAAATCTAAAGTTTAAAATAGAAATAAGTTTTAAAAATCAGCATCAATAGATTAATAAATTGCAAAAATTATTAGGATTGATTCCTAATAGCAATAGATGATCTAATAAAATTGAATACCTGAAAACAAATTTTGACATTTGATAATTTCTGAAGATATATCAAAGCTTCCTTGTAATGGATCGGTCTTAATGTACGTAAAATAGGTAAGATAAAAGCATTCCTCGGGGTGGCATAAAGGGAACAAAAAAGAAAAAAGTGGGAAGTACTTTGTTTTGAACTACCATCACAGGGACAAGGTGATAAGTCGGTTTGCCAGATACACTGATTCGGAAAGGCCACCTTAAAATGAATCAAGTTCAGTCTAAAAAAGGTTAACAGAGAGTATATTTTTGGACATGAAAACCAGGTCAAATAGGGTTCTATATGTAAGGCTGTGACAATCTGGGTATAAGAATCTAAAGATTTCAATTTCAAACAGCTCTGAAGTCTTATGTCTAAGGTATGCTCAGAGTATCGTGATTTCAGCAGAGACCTAGCAGTTGTGGTTAGCAGTTGTGGTTCATCAAACATATACTTAAGCCCCAGCTTATCAAAAGATGATCGCAGATATGAGAGCCAGGCGATCCTGTTCGAGTTGGCCAGCTGAATGCATTTAGTAATACATTCCTGTACAAGACTTGCCGCTGGATTCGTCCAACATCTAATCCACAACAAAAGAGGGGCGATAGAGACTGTGTCCTCTAAGAAACATTGACCCACCTCCTCGTGGATAATGATGCTTGCTATACACTTGGGTACCATCAACAGTCTGCGCATAAATTTATTCTCAATACATTGGAGAGTAGGTACTTTGATATGGCCCCAGACACCAGCCCCGTATAGGGCTGCTGAGGCACACTTGGAATTATATAGCGTCATATTCTGAGAAGACGGTCTATGACCCAGTTTACGGGCGAATCGAAAAATGTATTCCATGTTCCTTGCCATTTGTTGGGTCTTAAATTTAAGGTGGGTATTCCAAAGTAAGGAAGAACTTAAATGCATACCTAGGTAGCAGAAATCTCTCACCTTATTAATATTGTTGCCCCCCATAGTAAATTGTTTAGATTTTGTATTTCGGGGGCCACATATCATAACAAATGTCTTAAAATAGTTGACTTTCAAATCGAGGTCCAACATGAAGTTCAGAAAGAGGTCCCTTGTAAACCGTTTCCAGTACGTGCAATAAGTACAGCATCATCTGCATATAACAAAACTGGAAGCAATCTCTGACCCATCTTTGGCACGTCCTTCCCATTTTTTATCAAAAAGTCATAGAGCCCGTTTATATATATTAAAAAAAGAAAGGGAGCCAGTACATCCCTGTCTTACTCCCCTAGAAGAGGGAATGGGGACAGTTCTCTGTCCCGAAGGGCCAAACTAAACTGAAACCTTTAAATCCATATGAAGGCGCTTTATAAGTTCCAATAGAGTCACGTCACACCCCAGGGTTTCCATGATTTGCCACAACTTCTCCCTATTTGCCAAGTCAAATGCACTGGATAAGTCAATAAAAGCCATATGAATTGACTCCCTTTTGGCAGTTACATATTTACTGAGAGTAAGATTCAAGTTTAATACTTGCTCAACTGTGCCCAAACAGGGTCTAAAACCAAATTGAATTGGAGATAAAATCTGTGTCTGTAGCACCCAATCCTCCAGGCGGGATAAAATTACACTGCCCAGAATCTTGGCCGTAGAATCAATCAAAGATATTGGTCTATAACAGGAAGGATCTTGTCTATTGCCCTTTTTAAGCATAGGAATGATAATTGCCTGTTTTCAGGAAGAGGGTATGTTTCCTTTAACTTCAATCTGTCACAGTACCTTGGTTCGATTCCCTCAGGAGCAGAAGATAGGTCCTCTGTCCCAACCCAGCCTACTTGCAAGAAATGGAGTTCCCCGTTTTGAGCACCCTGGAGACGGGAAGGGAAATGGGATAAAGAGGCAACTGCCTCAGAGGTCTGCTTCTTCATTAACTCAGTCTGTCATACTCTTCTCCATTTATCTTGGATGCAGCACCTGAAAGATTATAACCACAATTACTAGGGACATACTGTTTTTTACAACCCTTCAACATTTATGAACAATTTATTTAGGTTTATTTCTGCTATTATCTCAACTCACTTTACCTAAATTGTCTGAGGAATTTGCCTCTCTCTCATATGATATGTGTTAATGTTAATAGTAAATAAAGTTATATTGAGGATGATCTTTTTGTTTGAAGTAATAGTCAATCCGATTTTGTTGAGTTTTGCTGTCTCTTTGCAGGCATATGTTATGAGTTCGTTTTTGTCTACACTTCTTCTGTGTAGAATTGTTGCTACATATACATATATAAATATATATATATATATAGAAGTTAAATATGGTCATGACTTATGAAGATGAGATTCCTATTGACTATCTTTTTATAAACCTTCTACAGGTAACAGTATCCTTGAGGCTCATTCATGAGTGTTTCAGAAAATACCTCTCAATACTTCTGAACTTTTATTGTCTTTAAACAGTTTACAATATTGTCTGTGGCTTATTTGAAATGTTCTTGCAATGTTCGAGTTGTGGACCCCAGCCGGAAACTTTCTGGAACACTGCTGAATTCTTTGGAACTTTAATCGTCTATAAACAGTTAACAATATAGTCTGTGACTTAATGGAAATGTTCTTGCAATGTTCGAGTCATGGCGCCCAGTCGGAAACTCTCAGGAACGCTGCTGGATACCTTGGAACTTTCATTGTCTTTAAACTGCAAAAGTATCATCTGTGGCTTACTTGAATGGTCCTTCACAATATTTGCGTAGCGGGAACCTTGCGGGAAACATTTACCTCACGTCAAGCACTCTCTCAAAACACCTCTGGATTTCAGTCAGAACACAGTTGAAGTGCGCGACGCCTCAGACGCGCGCACATATTAACAGTTCAATCTTAGGAGTGCAATACTAGAGCTGCAAACTTGTACCTGAATAACTTGGTGGCCATCTTGGATTTCTTTCTCTGTTATTTCCTTGTAATGTTTGTAATATAACTTTAAAAAACTATCTGCCAATAAGGACATCACCTTTTCCACTGTGGATACTGCAGATATTTTGCTTTTCTTTCACGCTTCACAGGAGTCAGAACATTGCAACTCTGAGGGTTCTTGACAACTCCTGACACAATGAAGACAAGTGTCCTGTTTGGTACAACCTTTTCCTAGAGCATCAAACAACATGAGGTGATTATGACTTTACTCAACCATGTGTCTGCTCAAAACATCAAATTGGTAGTGGACTGGACTCTGCTGGATTCCTGGTCATAAAGACATTAGGCAAAGCACATCATCATGTACCTACTATCAAACCTACACAATCCAGAACTCTTAATGTGTGTTGGACATGGCACACCCCAAATATTGATGGGAAAATGGCGGCCTGTAACAAAAAAAGTTGGCAATGTAACATGTACAGCTCTGGCCAGGACTCCCCCCCTTATAGCTGCTGTTGGACCCTTAACTGCCCATCAAGCTCTAGATATGCCACCACCAGTATGTGGCCCGTTAGAGGGGTCAGCCTGCGACGCGCACCCCGTCCGCTTTGGGAGGACTTCCTCGGCTGGATCTCTGCGATCTTCTGGGTCCAGTGCCTCAGGTCCTCCCAACTTTTCCTACAATGGATGCTGCACTGACGATAGACCCCCAGGCAATGGCCTTCCAAATGGTACACTTCTGATGGGCATTGACCTGCATGCATACAAGACAAGAGAGGAAAGCACAGTATAGCACTGCAATGTATAGGATATCTGTTTTGCCGTCACACAACTTGTCTACAAATAGCACAAGCTTAAACCAAAGGTTAACACATGACATGTAGTTTTCACATGCTGAGCAACACAACATTAATGCACACTTAGGTAGTCATCTGCTGACCATCCTCATCCTTGGTCATGTCCTACACTGACTAAGCCAGCCCCCTAACATCCTGTAGCTCTGACTCACCATACATGTACTGTGATGGGGGCTGTACTATGAAACAACGCACCATTGTGAGCTTTTGAAGAGTACATTATTTGTGCATTATTGTACAGACACCTTTAAAGCCAGACCCATTGACTTGATGCATACTCATTGAGCCTGGAACCATAGTGTAGAGTAGATCCTAAGACTTAAGTCACAATGGAAGGGCTGCGAGGTGTGTCAGTGATAGCTTTTTCTCCATGGTGATGTGTGGACATGTGGACAACATAACATAATACCATACTATGTCTGATAGTGTTTTGTGATATGTAGCGGCATCACAGGACAAACCTTTTGCCATATGTGGCACTGTTAAAGGAATGATATAAACATACCATTGTATTTCTTGATTGGTTGAATGTAAAAAAGCTGGTGATTCATATATCAAAACCTCTTCTGAAGAAACCAACTATCTGCACTGTTAATGGATCACATGTGAAATAGGCTGTACAGTGCATGCATTACTTCTGGGAAATTGAAAACAGACCTGTAGGAGTAAGTGGCCTGTCATTACCAAATGCCACACATTGATAATGTGGGTCAATGGAATGAAGTGTCAGGTCAAAGGGGTTACCACATTCACTATTCCAAATGCATTCCATGTAAAACCAATGAGGACTTCTATTATTTGTTAACACTCTTTTTGTGATCATTGAAGGATCCACAGGTCTACAGGGATTTTACTCCATACTTCGGATGTCTTGCCACACAACCTCTGCCCTAGCCTTGCCCATAGTTCATTCTGGGCACAACACATTATCAGGCCTTGCTCTCTGCAGGCAGAGCATACTAATCCCACCTGAACATTACATTTTGAACAGTTCAACATATTAAATTGCAGCTTGTGGCCATCCAATACATGTGCCCAAAGCTGTGCGACACTCTGAAGGTGTCTGTGAGCTGTTGGTAGCTCACAGACCACAGTTTGGCAAGCCTTGATCTAGTCTAAGTGATATGTGGGAATGTACACCTACCTAACCTCATCCTTTATTGCTTTCTACGGAATACATTCACAGCTCATACTGTAAAGGCCATTCATGTGTTTGCACAGCTAGCATGATCTGAATAGTAAATATATCATAGGTACCATGAAATGTATACATGCATAAAGGCACCAATGGAATCTAGGGCTTTCCACACCTCATGCATTCCAATGATGTTGTTAAGTACAAGGTTTATAGTGCTGGACAGTCTCTGACATTATTGCCCTATGTAGGGACCACAAAACATTAAACAGTATTCAGACTTAACACTTTAACTTATAGAAATATTGTAGCATGTGGGAATGGAAATGATGGGGTAAAGCAAAGTAACATGTATGTATGTAAGATAGTTTCCTGTTCTCCATAGATCTGGCAATACAGGGAAAGGACCTCATCAGCCAGCAGCTCCAGCAGCTCCAGCATCTCTATGAGAAAACACAGCCCCTCCTCACCTGCTCGGCCTGCCATGATTGCTCCCAGAGGTGGCAAACAGCAGCTAAAAATGGAGGAGGAGCTGCTAGCAGCAGTGTCAGGAGACAAGTAAGATATTTTTCAAACCGTGGCGTACATGTATGCAATGTACATGGTCATCAGCATATACGGACACAGTCACTGGCCCTCTATCATCACAATCACCAATGTTAGCCTATGGCTGTATCCGTCATGGACTCAACCGCCCACTGCTCGGTCGACTTCCACCATCGGTGTTTGATGTACAATATTTAAAAATGCGAGGTCAGGCAACTGCCATTTTAGTGGGTGAAAGTATTGTTTTGGTGACTGTTAACTGTGTCACCACCACTCCAAATGAGGGGTTACGTGTTTAAATGTGTACAGATTAAATGACATTTACATATGACTCCACTTTTCATGCATCTAGTGCATTAGTGTGCATATAGGCTAAATTAGCACAGAACAATGTACACACCTGCGGATAGTACTTTTGTCCAAAGATAAATGTTTATAAAAAAGGGGTGCAAATAATACATCCAAAATATATTATTTACACAGTATTGGTCAAGACACATGTCGAGGCCCCAATGGAGATTTGTGAGGGATTTTGCACATTACAGTCTTTAAAAGTAATATGTGTATATTGCTATGTGAACTAGTTATGCACTGTCATATGAGTTTTGGCTTACTCTTCACATGTCTTACTGTGGGCATTGTGAAAAACTTTAATATACTGTTTTCAATTCACATATAGGTTCTTCTCAAGACACAGTGGCAATATATGATGGTATGCCACAACCAATGTTCTGTCATGTACTAAAAGATCTGCTTTCAGCAATGAGACACTTGGACAACTATTTCCAGTTCCCCATGTGTGAGGATTTGGCCAATGTTACGTTTGGATTCTATGGATTTGCTCGGCTACTACATGTCATTGGAGCCATTGATGGCACCAAAATGGCCTTAGCACCACCACAAACTAGGGAACAAGCACCCGTAACAGGAAGAACTTCCATTCTATCGAAGTCCAAGTTGTATGCTTACCAAATTTGTGTATCTCAAGCATCTGTGTCTGGGTCCCTGGATCAGCCCATGATTCCTTTGCCATGAGGAACAGCACCGTACCTCAGCTGATGTCACAACGACTACCAGAGAGGGCCTGTCTTGTTGGTAAGTATGATCTGTCCTAACTTTGTGTGAGAAAGGTTAGGTAGTATAATCAGGAAGTGTGTAACTTATTCTTGCACTTATGTCTGTCTTCCATCTAGGACACTCAGCCTATCCCAACCGGCCATGGTTGTTGACGCATCAGAGGAATCCACCAATGCTAGAGAATGTCTGCTTCAATGAGGCTTATGAAAGGACAAGGCAGCCAGTGGAACGGGCTTTTGGGCTCCTGAAGGCCATATTTAGATTTCCTGATAAAACTGGGGGGGCCCTCCTCTACTCACCCGGGAGGGTGAGTCAGATCACTGTGGCCTGCTGCATGCTCCACAACCTAGCCCTGTGATGGACTACCCCTTATGTCACAGAAGTTGGATACCAGGAAGTAACACTGGGTGAGTATACTGGAAGGGCAAATGATGATGATAGTGGTGAAGAGGAAGGAGCTGACTTACGTCAAGATCTCAGCAACAACTTCTTCTTCACATGAGTGTAAGTATTTTTGTCACATGTCATTAACTTTGACTGTTACACCAACTCTTGTTATGATAATGAGAGGAGTATGTTAGGGGAAAATATCAGGGAAGGCAACCTCTGGGCATTCCAGGTAGAAGGTGTTTGTTGAACAAGGTTATGAGACAGATGATGGACAGACAGCTGAAAAATGCAATCATTCATCCCCACTCACAAAGATCTGGGTTTCATCCATAGTTTTTTTTTGCTCGCCGCCCCAGTTTGAACCCAGCCATATGCAAATCAGTCTTGACCTTTTTCTTCAAGGGAACAGTCCAGCCCAAATGGCCAAGCCAGGTCTTCCCTAGACCGGAAATAAGTGTTCTAGGACTGGTTTCAGAATATCACCCTTCATCAACCAGGATAGCTTGAAACCAGTAGCACAGCGAGCATGGGACCCACATCTGGACATACCCTTCCCAATTAGGACAATTTTAGCAACACAAACGGAAGAGGGATGGAGTACTGAAACTTTTGAAATACTCACCCCAAGTCGCAGATCTGGGCTTAATCCATTGTTGTTTTACTCACCATGCCACCCAGTTTGGACCCAGCCATATACAATTCAGTCTTGACCCTGTTACCCACGGGAACAGTACAGCCCGAACTGCCAAGCCAGATCCTCCCTGGACTAAAAAAAAGCATCTTAGAGCCGGTTTCAGGGTATCACCCTTCATCAACCAGGCTAGCTTGAATCCAGTGGCACAGTGAGCACAGGACCCACATCTGGGCATACATTTCCCACTTTGGGCAACAAATGCAAAAAGAACAGATGATGGATGGAATGCTGAACAATGCAATCATTAACTCCCAGTCACAAAGATCTGGATTTAATCCACCTTTTTTTCACTCACCACACCACGCCAGTTTGGACCGACCCATATGCAAACCAGTCTTAACCCTGTTCACCATAGGAACAGTGCAGCCTGAACTGTCAAAGTGGGTTCTCTCTGGACCGGAAACAAGCATCCTGGGACTGGTTTCAGAGTATCACCCTTCATCAATCAGGCTAGCTTGCATCCAGTGGCATAGTGAGCATGGGACCCACGTCTGGGAATACCCTTCCCACTTAGGGTGACAAATGAAAAAGAACAGGTGATGGATGAAATGCTGAACAATGCAATCATTCACCCCCAGTCACAAAGATCTAGGTTTAATCCATCATATTGTTGCTCACAGGCCACTCCAGTTTGGGCACAACCATATTGCAACCAGTCTTGACCCTGTTCCCCATGGCAACAGTCCTTGCTGGACCAGAAACAAGCATCCTAGAACTTGTTTCAGGGTATCACCCTTCAGTAACCAGGCTAGCTTGAATGCATTGACACAGAGAGCAAGGGCCCCACATCTGGGCAAACCCTTCGCACTTAGGGCGACAAATGCAAAAAGAACAGATGATAGATGGAATGTTGAACAATGCAGTCGTTCACCCCCAGTCACAAATATCTGTGTTTAATCCATCATTTTTTGCTCACCACACCACCCCAGTTTGGACCCAGCCCTATGCAAACCAGTCTTGACCCTGTTTCCCATGAGATCAGTCAACCCCCAGCAGTCAAGTCAGGTACTCCCTGGACTGGAAACAAGCCTCCTACGAGCAACTTCAGGGTATCACCCTTTATCAACCAGGCTAGCTTGAATCCAGTGGCCCAGTGAGCACGGGACATACCCTTACCACTTGGGGAGACAAATGCAAAAAGAACAGATAAAGGACGTATTGCGGAACAATGAGTCATTCACCCCGTCACAAAGATCTGGGTTTAATCCATCCTTTTGTGTTGCTAAAGTTGCCCTAAGTGGGAAGGGTATGCCCAGATGTAGGTCCCGTGCTCACTGTGCCACTGGATTCAAGCTAGCCTTGCTGATAAAGGGTGATACCCTGAAACTGTTCACTGGATGCTTGTTTCCGGTCCAGGAAGGACTTGGCCTGGCAGTTTGGGCTGGACTGTTTCCCTGGGCAACAGGGTCAAGACTCATTTTTATATGGATGGGTCCAAACTGGGGTGGCTTGGTGAGAAAAAGATCAATGGATTACAACCAGATCTGTGACTGGGGGTGAGTGTTTGAAAAGTTTCAGCACTCTGGCCATCATCTTTTTGTGTTGAACACGGTTATGACACATCGTCATTTTGTTTGTGTTGCTTTGTTTTGCTCAGATGTTTGTCATGGACTGTGTTTCTTAAGAGATGACTGTGAATTTGTTTATATGTATGGTTTGATAGCTAATTTTCTTGTTTTTGTCTGTTTTAGATACCTTCATTATGGCATAATTATTTGGACATTTCAAAGTTGTGACTTTTGCGGGTATATGATGCTGTTATTAAGTGCAATGGGAACCTGGGTTGTTCCAAGGTACGACAGACACAGATTTTAGGTATCCAAATCCTGTACCAATGCATCTTGCACAGTGATAGAATTGAAGTTATGAGAACTACATTGGACTTGTCCCTTGTGATGTGGTGGTTCAACTGCAAAATCTGTGCCATCATGTGCTTCAGCAAAATATTGTTGAGGAGCCAAATAATGCTATTCTCCCTTCACATTGGCTAAATCCTCATTGTGTGTAAAGTGTATGTAGCTATTGATGTGTCTCATCATTTTAAAGTGCCTGTGGCACAACACAGATATTTGCTGGTGACATTCCACCATTTACTGGAAAAACGGATTGGAATGATTCTGTGATCAGAAGATGCAGTACTGCCATGTGTTTGTCTATTGGTATTATTGATAAGGGATTCCCTTTGTGGGCTAGGCGATATGGCTCCAGCTGATGACATAGACCAATTTTATTTTACCTACTCAATAGGAAATTGACAGATGTATCCCTTCCTTCCGTGTTGTTAAGGTCTGCAAATAAAAGTGTTACCACTGGCACAGATTATTGGTCTCATGTATGATTTGCTATGTTTCTGACATAATACCAGGCTATTGTTGGTGCAATGGAATAAAGATGGTACATGAAAACACACCTGTATGTCTGTTTTCGTGAAACATGGTTGTGATCCTGAGCTAAACATTGTGTACATCCAACATGTTCATGCTGACACAAGTAGATATTTATTCCATTGTCAAGTTCACTTGGAAGTACATAAATACATTGTTAGGTGTGAGGTATACTACAGCAGGCATTGAGTTTCAGACTAGTGGGTCTATTTAAGTGAACAAGAGAAAATAAACATTGTGAAAAACAAAGAGGATAACTGAAAAGTGAAGCCAGTCATGGTAAATGATCCATAGTTGTAGATGCAAATTTGTCTCAGTCCAATGTCCAAAGACTACTGCCAGCAGAAAGGTAGATGTGTACAGAAATAGTCTACAAAGTGACACAATGACAGAAATAAGCTTTGAGGTTTCTAGCTGATGGTGTTAGAGGTCTTGCCATCGATACCTCCTGGAATTTTGCATAGATGTCCCAGTGTGGGGGGGGAGCAACAGCTGTAGGGACAGGAGTGTCTGTAGGTGTTCCTTCCTCTGGCAGGGGGTCCCTCTTGTGGCTGCAGCAGGTGTTGATGGGCCTGATGTAGTTGGACCACAGGTAGTGGTAGATGGTGCTGCAAAAGCCCTGAACAGTTGTATGGGAACTTCCAGCAGCACTTCAACTAAGGAGCCAATGTTAAAGTTATGAGCCTCCATCTGGTGGTGTGTGTCCCTCTGCAGCCGCTTCATCCCCCAGATCTCGGTGATACCTGGCCCATCACCCCTTGAGACTCCTTATAGGCTCCCAAGACTTGGTCAATAGTGTCCTGGGTGTGAGTGGCCCCATTGGCCTTACTCTGCTGGCACATAGTTACCCTCCAACGAACACTACCACCACAAGCATGTGCCCTTTGCCCAGAGTGCATACTTCCACTGGTTCCTGGCTCTTTTGTAATTGATGTGAGGATTGTCACATCAGGATCCAGCACACGGGGAACACAATGGTTGTTACTGTGCTAGGTTCACGGGTTGTGGTGACTGATGTTGGCAGAGGTGTTGTAGCTGCGGTAGGAGGTGTTGTTGTGGGCCCAGTGACACTCACTGTTGCTGTCTGTCGAGGCTGAACAGATGGACCAGCATCGTCATCCTCATCCAGATCACCAGGAGTGTTGTCATCCCTGAAGGCTTGGTCCTGGGGAGGAGTGGGTGTCTCTTCTGTGTCCAAGCTCTGGGCAAATGCTCTGCCAGATAGACCTGTTGTGAAATACAGAGCACTGTTATTGGTGAAAATGTGATATCTATATCCTTATATTTTGTGCTACATTAAATAGAAACCTACTAAAAGACAAAATAGGTAGAGATTACTATTGTGACATATTTCAGTGGTATGAAACTTGATGACAAGACATTTGCAGATGCTTTTAAAAGGGCCAATATACCCATAATGAAAGTTCTTGCTACAGACTTTATTAATTATGATGTATTGCCTACCTGTATTTTTATGCTTTTACATATGTGTGCACATGTTCCTTTTATGGGCATGACTTGCTAGTATGTTTGCTTAACTTGCCATAGATTTTCTAATGTTCCTACTAAGGGCGTTGTATGATATTCTTGTGACAAGTGTGCTAATGTGATAACGTGTTTCCTGACTACTGCTTATGTTGCAGAATATTGAGTAACCTGTGTGTTATGTGTGACTACTGCTAGTTTTCAGAGTAACTAATGTATAACGTTCTGACAACTGCTAAGGTAGCAGGATAGTACTGTTATGTGATGTTGGTCTAATAATTACGTTGTGTACAATACAGTGTATTTTCATATAATCTGGTGTTGTGTTTCCTTTGTGGTGGGGATATTGCGTCACATGTATGTGTGTGTTGTGCAAACGCTTTACGCATTGCCTCCGGGTTAAGCCTGACTGCTCGTGCCAAGCTACCAAGGGGGTGAGCAGGTGTTATCTTCGACGTGTAACTCCCTTGCCCTGACTAGAGTGGGTAAGTTCTGTCTGGCTGAGGTGCATACCCTAGCCAACCAGAAACCCCATTTCTAACACCACCTCCACTGAAGACTCCCCTCTTGCCGCTGAACACCTGCATTTTCAGATTCGCACCGACCCGAGGACCACCCTCAGAGGATCCCTCGTCTACCGTCCTCCCGGACCTCGCGCCCCTTTCAGCGACACCATCGCCGACTTCATCTCCCCGCACGCCCTCGCCTCACCGGACTACATCCTCCTAGGCGATCGCAACTTCCATCTGGAACAAAACAACGACCCCAACACCACCACCCTGCTCGACAACCTCGCCAACCTCGGCCTCAAACAACTGGTGAACACTGCCACCCACATCGCTGGACACACACTCGACCCTATCTTCTCCGCCAGCAAACACGTCTTCTTCAGCCACGCCTCCGCCCTTCATTGGACCGACCACAGCTGCGTCCACTTCACATTCCGACGCGAGACCCGCCACCTCCGCACTCAACCCATCCCTCGCCGACAGTGGAACAAGATCCCTGAAGAGCAACTCGCCGCCAACCAACCCACCCTCACCACCGACCCCAACGTCGCAGCCCTCAACCTCACAAACTGGATCTCCAACTGCGCAGACAACCTTGCTCCCCTCAAACGCTCACAGCGACAGAACAACACCAAGAAACCCCTCTGGTTCTCTGACACCCTCAAAGAATCAAAGAAAACTTGTCGCGCACTTGAGAAAGCCTGTCGCAAGGACCGCACCGCTGACAACATGACCGCCCTCAAGAACGCTACCCGCAAACACCACCACCTGATCCGCACTGCCAAAAGGAATTTTTTCACCGACAGACTGGACAAAAACAGCCACAACAGCAGAGAACTCTTCAGCATCGTCAAGGAGTTCTCCAACCCCAGCGCCAACGCCAACGCCGTCACGCCCTCACAGGATCTATGCGAATCCCTCGCCACTTTCTTCCATCGCAAGATCAGCGACCTCCACGACAGCTTCGGACACCAGACCCAACCTAACACCACCGAACCCACATCCCCGACCATCACCCTCAACAACTGGACCCACATCAGCACGGAAGAAACCAAATCCATCATGAACTCTATCCACTCCGGCGCCCCTTCGGACCCCTGCCCGCACTTCATCTTTAACAAAGCCGACAACATCAGCGCCCCGCACCTCCAGACCGTCATCAACTCTTCTTTTTCTTCTGCTACCTTCCCCGAATGCTGGAATCACGCCGAAGTCAACGTCCTACTAAAGAAACCTACGGCTGACCCGAGCGACCTGAAAAACTTCCGCCCCATCTCCCTTCTGCCTTTCCCAGCCAAAGTAATAGAGAAGACCGTCAACAAACAGCTGACCACCTTCCTGGAAGACAACAACCCCTCACAGACCGGATTCCGAACCAACCACAGCACTGAAACCGCCCTCATCTCAGTCACAGACGACATCAGAACCCTGATGGACAACGGTGAAACAGTCGCCTTCATTCTTCTCGACCTCTCGGCTGCCTTTGACACCGTCTGTCACCGCACCCTAATCACCCGCCTCCGCTCCACCGGGATCCAAGACCAGGCCCTGGACTGGATCGCCTCCTTCCTCGTAAACCGCTCCCAAAGAGTCTACCTCCCTCCGTTTCGCTCAGAACCCACTGAGATCATCTGCGGCGTACCTCAAGGCTCATCACTCAGCCCGACACTCTTCAATGTCTACATGAGCCCCCTCGCTAACATCGTACGCAAGCACGACATCATCATCACCTCCTACGCCGACGACACCCAACTTATACTCTCCCTCACCAAGGACCCCGCCAGCGCCAAGACCAACCTACAAGAGGGTATGAAGTATGTCGCAGATTGGATGAGGCTCAGCCGCCTAAAGCTGAACTCTGAAAAAACTGAAGTCCTCATCCTCGGCAACACCCCGTCCGCCTGGGACGACTCCTGGTGGCCCACGGCCCTCGGCACCGCACCGACCCCCGCAGACCATGCCCGCAACCTCGGCTTCATCTTGGACCCCCTTCTCACCATGACCAAGCAAGTCAACGCCGTGTCCTCCGCCTGCTTCCTCACCCTCCGCATGCTCCGCAAGATCTTCCGCTGGATCCCCGCCGACACCAGAAAAACCGTGACCCACGCCCTCGTCACGAGCCGCCTGGACTACGGCAACACCCTCTACGCTGGGACCACCGCCAAACTCCAAAATCGCCTGCAACGCATTCAAAACACCTCAGCCCACCTCATCCTCGACGTACCCCGCAACAGCCACATCTCCGCACACCTGAGACACCTGCATTGGCTCCCAGTCAGCAAAAGGATCACCTTCCGACTTCTCACCCACGCACACAAAGCCCTCCACGACAAGGGACCGGAATACCTCAACAGACGCCTCAACTTCTACGTCCCCACCCGCCCCCTCCGCTCCTCTGGCCTCGCACTCGCCGCCGTCCCTCGCATCCGACGCTCCACGGCGGGTGGGAGATCTTTCTCCTTCCTGGCGGCCAAGACCTGGAACTCCCTCCCCACCAGCCTCAGGACCACCCAGGACCACTCCGCTTTCCGGAGACTCCTAAAGACCTGGCTATTCGAGCAGCGATAACCACCCCCTTTGTCCCTAGCGCCTTGAGACCCGCACGGGTGAGTAGCGCGCTTTATAAATGCTAATGATTTGATTTGATTTGATAAATACATATACTTGAATTAAGCAGCTTATTAGATGTCCTGAGATGTTTTTTTGTTTGGATTAAGGGATCAACATGACCTCTCCCAAACATTCAGACCAATACAGTGGAGGGTTGAAATGTGTATTTGACCATTCCAAGGCCTAGCTGTGTACAAAACAGGCGATCAGACCACTTTGTTGTATATTTTGCATTAGTCATGATGTGAGCAGTGCAGAGTCAATGGGTCACCTGCAACTTCTAATCTGCTGAGTTAACTTCATGCCTTGCAAATATTTGGGACGCACACTTGGTATGGTATCACTCATCCCATCAGTTGTTTCGGTTGAGGAGACCGGGATAACCTAAAGCAAAGTTGACAGGCATGTCTCTGGGTAGAGCATTGTATATAGATTGCTCACTCCATGAGAAATAAACATCAGTTGTGGCATTTCGGACAAGTGAGAATGGGCAAAATCACAATTTTGTTTTGTTTTGAGTTGTAGTGACATGACCTCATGGTAGTTGTAGTAATATCAATCTCTATTTACTAACACTTACAAAACGGTTGGTGTAACATACCTGGTCACAAAATAAAGTTGGGATGACCATATATTTACATGTTGACACATTTCATTGGTCCTGAAATTATATTTTTGTAGGACTACACTTACAGTCACCATTACAACATGTGGCATGTAATGGAGATTGATACATGTGCTCTTATAGGCAACAGAACAAATTGATACAGAATAATCAACATCTTTGATACTTTGGGGTTTGCATGTTAGGAATCTAGGAAGAGAACACAATAGCAAAAGTTGAATTGGAAGCAAAGAGGACATTGAGGTATTATGACAGTTAGTGAGCTGTAACTAACCAGAATCTACTCCCTCTATTCCCGTCAAGCCTTCATGGTGTAGAATCTGCAAGACCTTCTCCGCCCACTGAAACCATTTGATTGAGGAGGTGGGAGGGCCACGATCAGTCCTTTTGGCCTCCAGGTGTTGCTTGGAGGCAAGGAAATGTACCTTTCCCCACAGGTCGTTCTAACACTTCCTAATATCCTCCTGTGTGTGCAAGGTGGTACCTACAGCATTCATTTTGCCTACTGTTAGACCTGACAGCCTTAGGGTGGTCACCCCTAACTTTTTGGCTGCCGCCCTCCACTTTTTGGACACTATTTTGCTGGTTTTAGGACTCTGGGCACTTTACCACTACTAATCAGTGCTAAAGTGCACATGCTCTCTCCCTTGACAAATAGTGACATTGGTTCATACCCAATTGGCTTATTTAATATACTTGTAAGTCCCCAGTAAAGTGCACTAAATGTACCCAGGGCTTGTAGATTAAATACTTCTAGTGGTCCTGCAGCACTGATTGTGCCACCCATTTAAGTAGCCCCCTAACCATGCCTCAGGCCTGCCATTGCAAGGCCTGTGTGTGCAGTTTCACTGCCACTTCGACTTGGCATTTAAAAGTAATTGCCAAGGCTTAAACTCCCCTTTTTCTACATATAAGTCACCCCTAAGGTAGGCATTAGGTAACCCATAGGGCAGGGTGCTATGTACGTAAAAGGCAGTACATATACCTGCAAGGTTTATCTGTCCTGGTAGTGTAGAACTCCTAAATTCGTTTTACACTGCTGTGAGTCCTGCTCCTTTCATAGGGTAACATTAGGGCTACCCTCTTGTACTGTTTTAGTGGTAGATTCTGATCTGAAATGAATATCAAGGTCATATTTAGCATGGCCAGAATAGTAATACAAAATCCTGCTGACTAGTGAAGTTGGATTTAATATTACTATTTTCGAAATGCCATTTTTAGAAAGTGAGCATTTCTCTGCACTTAAATCCTTCAATGCCTTATAATCCACATCTGGCTGGGTAACTTGACAGCTCCCTTGTTCATTTCACTCACACAACCCCAAACACAGGATGCTCAGTCACACCTGCACACATCTGCATACTGAATGGGTCTTACTGGGCTGGGAGGGTGGAGGGCCTGACACTTATATGTCAAAGGACAGTGGACTGCCCTCACACAAAGGACTGCCAAACCCCCTACTGGGAACCTGGCAGACAGGATGGAACTCAAAGGGGACCTTGTGGACTTCTAAGCCACTCTTTGAAGTCTCTCCCACTGTAAAGGTACATTTGGGTATTTAAACAGGGCAACTGACCCTACCAACTCAGACACTTCTGGACAGGATACCACTGGTGAAGAAACTCTGAACCAAAACCTGCAGCCTGCCAAGAGGAACTGCCTGGCTGCCCAAAGGACTCACCTGATTGCTTTTCTGTAAAAGACTGCTGCCCTGCTGTCGCCCTGCTGCTTTGCTGCCCTCTGGCTCTGCTGAGAAATGTTCTCCAAGGGCTTGGATAGAGCTTGCCTCCTGTTCCTTGAAGTCTGAGGACCAAGCAGACTTCCTCCTGCAAATAACTCCTTGTGCAATGAAAATTTGATGCGCAGCCTGCCAAAAAATGACACACAACCTGCATCGCGGTGAGAAAATCACCGCACTCTGAACCGGAACGACGCAGCCCAGCTCCCCGAGAGGAGATCGATGCAGCACCAGTGTTGCGACTGGAACTTCGACGCACGGCCCACTGGATCAATGCATAGCCGAGCCGGAACGACACAGCCCAACCTCCTCAGAGAAGAATTGATGCAGCGCCTGCCTTGTGACAGAAATGTCCCCGCATTGCCCACCGGATCAACGAAGCTCCAGTGACTTTGTCCTGCACGCCAAGGATTTCTCTGCATCATCCCCAGGGCGTCCGAAAACCCCACAACCCGAAGAGGTTCCAAGTCAGTGAGCCGTAAATTGATGCAAAGCCTTCCCTGCATGGAAAATTATCGACGCATCGTCTGTGTGCGCCCGGAGAAACTGACGTACACCTCCCTGTTTTCCATGCATCTCCTCCTCTGCGGTCCCTTGTGGAAAATTTGAATGGAAAACAGGTACTTTGTGCTTGCAAAAGACACTTGTTGCTTTTTAAGAACTAAAGACTATTTTTATAATTTTCTAAGTGATATCTCAATGTGTACTGATTGAATCTTGATCATTTTGACCTGCATTTATCCTGTTAAATATTCTATATTTTTCTAAACACTGTGTGGTGTATTTTTGGGGTGCTATACTGTGTTATTGCATGATTTATTGCACAAATACTTTACACATTGCCTTCAAAGTTAAGCCTGACTGCTCAGTGCCATGTAACCAGAGGGTGGGCCCAGGATAATTTGGATTGCGTGTAAATTACTCTGACAAGAGTGGGGGTCCTTGCTTGGACAGGGGGTAACCTGACTGCCAACCAAAGACCCCATTTCTAACACCTACTCTTCTGGAATACATATCTCTTTTCTGACTAAGGGTCTGATTTGGATCCTGGCAGAAGGATTTCTCTGTCACAAGCGTGATGGATATCCTGGCTGATGTATTATGATCTCCCTAGGCTATTATGGGATCAGAATATGCTGTACGGGATACCCGTCATGTTGGTGACAGAGTAATCCTCTCTGCCAGGATCTAAAGCAGGCCTGAATAATTGTTTGTTGAACTTGGGCTCCAAACAATTGTGGCTCTACTCTTATGATTTCATCCACCATGACTGCCAGCACTGTCTCTGAAAAATGAGGATTTTTTTTAGCCTCACATATCCCTAAATTAAATTCAGTAACAGTGCAACAAACAATACACAAAGTAGTGATAAGAAAATTTGCTGGTAAAAGGATGTGGAAAAAAAGTCCTGCCTTCTCCCAACAAAATGTTGTGTCTGAATTGCTGTGCTGTAGTGGATTGGCGAAAGATCATGGTATGGAATAGGGTGTGTTTTGCAGGTGTAACCTCTTGGCAAATGGACCTCAGATGTGTTGCATTTGTATTCATACTATGACCACAGTTATGGTGCTTTGTTGAGCACATGACGTGAAGGCATACCGCCATCAGTGAACTGCCCCAAGAGGACCGCCAGTGCCATTGTGCTTTTGTAATCTGCTCGGTGTGAACCCGCAGCCCTGACACTGATGGGATACACACCTTTGATGCAGTTGATGGTTCATGCTGCATGCATCGTAATAGGGCAGTAAAAGACTGCCAACTCATTGGACTACTTGGGATTGCCGCTGCACCGGGATGGTGGTACAACCACCAAACTCTTCATCAGGCCCTATATTTATCTTTTATCTTCTGGGAGTGGTGAGAACCTGTTAGGCTGAATGTTTGTTACCACTTGGTTTATTCAGGGAGAAGCTGGTTGTTGTTCATGGATGGCCCTGGCAGTCAACCAGTAAGGAAGATTAGTGCTTCTTCCTTCTCTGAATGGGAAAAGTAAGCAGAGGAAGAGCAGCACGCAGTGTGCTATTCTATTTGTGGTGGGATGGCAATGGAGGTGGAGGTGGTGTTAGAGTGGTAGTCTTCCTCATAGAGGGGATGGTTAAAGAAATAATTACAAACATTAGAACCATGATGGCATTTAACAGTGTTTTGAAAATGATTGATTGAAAGCAAACCTGCAACCTTGTGAAATCACATGTGCATACATTTTTAACATTTTAAATTTGTCTGCATTTAAACAGACTAAACAATTGCATACTATTCTGTAATGTTAGACGCAAGTATCAAAAGTTTAGCAATATTGTTCCAGGAAACCCATTTTCAGGAGGAGCAGTAAACTAAAGATACGAGCAAGTGACTGGAAACGATGTTCTTTTCATCATCATCAACTGCTCATAAAGGGGTGGGGATTTTGTTTAGAAAAAAAACACAGAGAAGGTTCAACTCTACAGTTAAAGATTTCCAGGGATGTTGGTAAAATTGCTTTTCAATGCTAAAAGTGAAACCCTTTAATGTAGTAGGTTAATGAACCTCAGTAGTGGACAACCCATCACTCCAGGGAATTTCTCCTAATAGTGCTTAGTAAGTCTTGGTGCTTCCAATCCTAAATGAATGCAGGGTAAGCATAGGGCATTCCAGGCCTTTATAAGTATATGTGCAGAACTGGGAGTTATTGATATATGGTGTAGAGATAACACCAGCATCTACACCTACTCATGCTATTCAGAACAGCACTCCTCCTCATCCTAAATAGAGTAATATATAGCCTTATTGGTATTACTTGATATCTTGTCCTATCTTAAAGCTTATCTTTATGCATCACAGGCAGTATGTTTGAAGTTAAGCAGCTACAGAAGCTGCCAAGATGACAGCTGAATCGGGAAGTGCCCAGGCCCAGATCTCCACCTGCCTCTGTTGGCCCACAGCCAGCTTCAGGATGTGCGTTCTTCCAGGCAATTTCTCCTCTGCTGTATTCCTGTTCCTGCTTCTCCACAACTCTCTTCTTGAGCCTCTTTCTGCTCTGTATATCCAGCCCTTTTTGCCTCTCCTACTCTCTTTCCTGACAATTTTGCTGCTTTGACCCCCCTGTTTCCAGCCCATTTTTCTCACACTCCACTTCAGACTTTTCCATATTGTTTTATTCTCACCTTATCCCTTCATTTTCTTTTGCTCTCCTTTTGCTTTTTTCTGCTCTCTTTTGGACCTTTTACTCTGCTTTTGCTGCTGTCCCTGTTTGCCCTTTCCCCGTTTCTTTTTCCTGCTGTCTCCACCTCCCCTCTCCCACCTTTTTGTTAGTCTTGCCCCCCACTTCCTAGCATCCCTCCTACCTCCCAGGAGCATCTTAATGGCAAACCCTCTGCTGGTGCCCAAGGTTTGGCAAAGGCAAGCCCATCTGCGCCCGCCTATGCCAGGAACATTGGTCTAACTGCCACCCACAGCTACAATTCTGTCGCCCTCAGCGCCCTTGAACCTGGACGCCACTGTCAACACTGCCAGTGTACGGCACCACACTCCACAGTAGGACCTTTCAGCTGCACCCTCTGTCACGTCACCTGCCACACCACGCACACACCCACCCGTCTCAGAAACATCCAGACCACTCCATGCACAACATCAGCTACCCATCACCAGCCCTCATGCCCCCTCCTCAACAATCACTGACTTAGCAAACATGCCACTAAGGCCTGGGAACTTTATGGACACTCTACTATCCAACATTGTATTCATAAACGAGGCCTAGTTTAACCCTGCATTAGCCTTCGACATTGCCACCACCATCCCAGCAGGATACAGAACTTACCACCAGGACAGCATCAACAACCTATGTGCAAGAATCCACATCATTCACACAGACTCAGCAACTACAGACCCATCTCCCTTCTTCCTTTCTTTGGCAAAGTCATCAAAAAAGCCATCAACCGACAACTCATCAGCTTGCTGGAACACAATCACCTCCCGGATGATTTCCAATACAGATTCTGCACCAACCACAGCCCCGAGACAGCCCTGATCACGACCACAGACAGCATTCATGCCCTCCTCAGCAAAGGAGAGACAGTCACCCTTATCCTCCTCAATCTCTCAGCGACCTTCAACACCATCTACCACAAGAAGCTCATCTGCAGGCTTCACGACATAGGCAATCAAGGAAGCCCTCAGATAGATCACTTTCTTTTTCACCGACAGGACACAACAAGTCCATCCTACACCTCCAAACCCAAACCAATCATCTGTGAGTTCCTCAAGGCTCATCATTCAGCCCGACCCTCCTCAACATCTACATGTCTCCCCTTTGCCAATTGGATGAGGACCAACTGCCTCAAGTTCAACACAGACAAGACAGAAGTCTTGATCTTTGGCAGTGATAACTTCCTCTGAGATGCCTCCTGGTGACCCACAGAACTAGGGCCCACTCCAACCCCAGCTGTGCCAGCCAGGAACCTCAGTATCATCCTGGACAGCAGAATTACCATGAGGTCCCACGTCAATGCAGTGTCATCCTCCTTCTTCTTCATCTTGCTCATATTGCGTACGATTTTCAAGTGGCTTCCTCAAAACGCAAGATGCATCATCACCTGACCCTCATCACCAGTTGACTGGACTACTGAAACACCCTCTACATGAGAATGGAGGCCCACCTAGTTCAAAGCCTAGAGACCATCCAGAACACCACAACACAACAAGACTCATCCTGGAACTCCCTCACCATACCCACAGCACCTCTCATGTCCAAAAACTCCACCGGCTCCTAGTTCGGAAAAGATGCCAGTTCATGTTCCTCACCTACCGCATAACTCTGGAGCCTACATTAACCCACCAGACTACTCTGCTTCGTCTCCCTCGTGCTGGCCCATATTCCCACAAACAACACAGCAGAGCAAGAGAATGCCCCTTCACCGACCTCGCAGCCAAGGCCTGCAACTCAGGACTTCCTCATCTCTACAACAGTTCTGTAGGATGCTGAAAGCCTGTTCTTTCAACTGAGACCCTGGTCCCTGCCACTGCTTGGTTACCCACACAGGTGATAAGTTGCTCTCTACAAGTCAATTGAATGATTGATTAATTGAACAAATAAGTGTTTCACACTGATGATTTAGTCAGACCAATTAAGCTAATTTACCAATGTTCTTTCAAGAAACATTTGTACTGATGACCTTTCTCTAACTTGGCAAACCTTTTGTGGTTCACAAATCACATTTGGTTAGCGATAGCAGGCACTTAATAGGGAGTACATTTAATAGTTGCGAGTGAAATCCAAAATTTGTGATAAACATTTTGTAACATTCAGTGTTTGATTCACGGCATTCGTGGCCTGAAGGCTACATAGACATGGCAGAGTTGTCCTTCTAGTGTAAAATGGTAACCGAGCAGTTATTTTGCCAACGAAGAGATGAGGGAGAAGAACGAGTGGGTATGTTTTTAACTTGATGAGCTCAAGAAAAAGTAAGCTGCAATTTTATAACTTCTAATAAGAACCGCATGACCCGCCTGATCAATAATGATCCTCAAAATGTTAAAATTATCTTTTTTTAACAGTATACCAGTATCTCTCAGATCCTCCGTGAAAGGGCCAATTGTAAATGATTTTCTAGAATCACAAGGTCTTCTAAAGTTAGATCCAGAGCTATCTTATTGCATGCCACTTCCTTTCTCGGAAAGCAGAAATTGTAGAGGTTGTACTTCAACCCCCAAACTCTAAGGCTCTGGGGGAATATGGTATTTAATCTGAGTTTTATTAAAATGTTTCCAGACCAATTAAGCGTCAGTTGACACTGATGGCGAGTATACTTATGGAAGGTGGAAAGAAGTCCCCAGAATTTCAAGTGAATGTTTTGTTAAATTGTTTTTAAAAAGGCTAGCCCGTCAATAGAACGAGGATGATTTTGTCACATCAACATGTTAAATATTGATTTCGGACGACGTAGTTACTTATTATTATGAACTATACTGAAAGCTCCAATCCAAATGGAGAAGAACGGAATAATGCAAGAATTCTCACCAGCCACAGATATTTATTTTTAGCAGAGTCTACAGATGCTTCTTTCTGTCTCACAAAAATAATATACTTTTGAAAATGGAGGAGTTCTTTGATCTCATTAGTTCAGATTAGTTTTTTGCAGGATTATAGTATTTTAGTTTTCCATCTTGGCTCAGAGAACTAGTCACCTCTCCCTATTACCAACTGAAAGTAGATGTTATTATTAAAAGTCAAGATGCAGGATCAGTCGTTTATCCAAGTGGAACACGTCAGGTTTGTTTAATGTCCTTGATGTCTTTTGCCCTGTTAATTGAATCATTAGACCCATGAGTAAGAAATTTAGTAATCTAAGAGCATTGATTAAACTCCAGTGATTAAACTATGTGCAAATAATGTAAGCAATTAAATTTAAGGTCTAATCTATAGATACTCTTTTTATGGCCACACTGGTGTTTAACATGCTTAGAGGCTTTAAAGTAAATATAGAGAAAAATCTGAAATTTCGCGGGTTAATGCATCACTGGAGATATTGCTGTCAAAACGTCAACAGAACTATGAAAAAAACTAAGTGGCATATTTACAAGCCTCTAGCCCTACCTTGTGCCACTCTAGCATCATTTTTTCTTATGCTAAGGCGGCGTTACAGAGGCCTTTCTCCCACGTCGCTTGCATTGTGCCGCTTTGTAAATCCTCGTACCACATTATGCCTGCGTCAGGCATAACGTATGCAACGGGGACGTTCCGATGGAGGGAGGCCCTAAAAAATGGCGCAGTGAAATTTACATTTCACTGTGTGATTTTTTCCATCATTTTTTATGCCTGCTCAGAGCAGGCGTTAAAATGACGCACTCAATGAAATTAATGGTCCTCCCTGTGCTTTGCTTCACTATTGTCAACATTTTTGGCGCTAGTGCAGTAAAGCACCACAGTAGTGTAAACAAGTTTGACGCTATTGTCCTAACGACCGCTGTAGCACGCCGTATTGTAAATACGGCACAACCATGGTGTCGTTGGGTGGGGAAAGGGTGAGGGAAGAAAAGTGGCACATCAGGTCCGATGCGCCACTTTCCCCTAAGGGTTATCTGAATGTAACTTTATCCAATGATCTCTTGGTCTTGTTTGAGTTAAAGTACCATCTGTTAGTACTTAAAAGAAAACACGTTTCTGCAAAGGCACGTACCTCCATTACCCTTAATAGACACAATGGTTATATTTAAATGTCAGCTTTGGCTCTTTTTATCTGCAGTACCATGGCTTTTTCCTGTATCATCTGTTTCGAAAGGTGACAGAAGATTTTCCATCTTTATTTGTGCCGATAACTCTATCAGTCTTCAGCGTCTGCCACCGCCCTGGTTGGAAGAAAAACTCCTGCTTCTTAATTTTGGCATTTATTACTATGTTGCGTTTGCGGTGCAACTTGCTTGCCTACTAGGCAAGGTAGCATCCTTTTTAATTATGTGGAAATTGCACTCATGTTAAAATTAGAGAAGTTTCTCGACCCGCGGTGTTTTCTAAAGCTTACCAAATCTGTTAAGTTTAAGGACTGCTTACTGTAATGAAGCAGTGTATTGCATTTTTTGCTATTTTTATGTCTCAAATGTAAATGCAAAGAGTTTTCTTGTTTGCAAGAATATGTTTTCTTTACCCCTGGCTTGGTAAAATAGCCGGGTTTATTTCCAAGAGCAGCTAGAAATGATAAAAGGTGGCATAGATTTTATATACAGCATACTCCAAATACCACAAATGTAGGCAATTTTGGTTGAGGGGGAGGAGTACCCATCGTAAGTAAGAACCAGAACCCTTGACAGTGTGACTCACTAAAGTCACTAAATAAGCCTGAGCTCAACCCTCTGGTAGCAATGGCAGAGAGCGGAGAGACTTAACTTAGAGGCAGTGTAAAATGTATTTATACAGTACCAACACAGTATTAAAGTCAAAACACAACACAAGAAATATCCCAAACCAACTGAGAAACATAGTCTAAATTTTAATGAATAAAATGATACAAAAATGAAAACAAATTGAATAAAGGAAACCATAGTTGTGAACTTTTAAAGATTAAGGGGCATATTTATTATTATATCACACAGCACAGCAAGTCACCTTGCTGCATGATGGGCCAAAAAGGCAAGAATGCACCATACGTAACAATGTTTGGCACATTCCTGACTTTCCTCAGGGCTGGCGCACAATGTGCTGCCTAGTGCCAAAGCAGCACCCTTGCACCATGACTGAAAGGGGACCTGTGTTGTAAGCAAGACTGTTTTTGTGCAGGAAGGGACACCTTCTTGCACAAATAAAATCTCCTGAGGCATGTTTCTTTCTATGTGTGCTGCAGAATGTAGCACACATAGAAAGAAGATGACATGAGGATAAATACATTTATTTCTCCTCATTATGCCTCACTTGGTGAGGCATAGGTTTTTGACACATTCATCTGGGAATATGCCAAAATCCATTGGGTGGATGCATCGGAACACCCAGCCCCCTCCCATGTAGCGCCTTTCCAGGGCTGAGTAATGCAATGCTGCAATTTGTGCTGCAATGCATTCCTCTAGATTTATCAAACATGCCAAGGCCATGCAAGGTGGCCTTGCCTGATAAATCTACCTTAATAGTTGTATCGCTCTTGCACCACGTTGCATGGTGCAAGAGCGATGCAATTTCTTTGATATCTCAATAGCCCTCGATTCATAAATATCACCAAAAATCGTCAAGTACCAGCCACAGTGAACTAGTTGAGCTTGACTGGGGCCTAGGAACAAGTTATGGCCCACAGCAATGGAATGCGTATGAGATACAGAAACCAGGTTCAACCTAACTGGAAGTTTTACTTTTGGACTTAGTCATTGAAATGAAAGTCAAAATACCTCAGCAGCTCAAGGCAGCAGGCTGTGACTGAAAAGGGCTCTAAGTCACCAAAAGCCACTGGATGAGGTCCCGGTCAAGCCATCGGCTTTTGGCAGAAAAGCTCAGACCAGGAGAAATTAAAATTTTGTTCCCTAGGAAGGTCCCTCACCCAAAAGATACCTTTTGTGCCTTCATCTGATGAAGATCTCTAAGTTCAAACGTAGTCACTTTGTTGGAGCTTGGATTCTTCTAGTTAGTGAAGGTTGGACCCTGTAGATAAAGAGGGCTCCATAAGGCTGGACCCCTTCTTCGCGAGGTGCCGCTGAATCAGATTTGCTATGTCAGGCAATGTAAAGAAATTATATAAAATCTTGTGTTCCTTGTTGGCAAGTTGAGGGCCTGAAACTGTTGGAACTTTGTGGGGAGATTTCTTGGATGGCCTGAATGGTTGTTTTTTTTTGGCACCTTAAGTATTTATGAAATGTATAGGTTGTTCTTTGTCAATGAGATGGGGCACTGAACCTCCAAAAACATGCAAAAAAAAATAAAATATCTATTTCCATCTTGGTAAATTTGAAAAGGTTTGGGGACTTTTCAAGCAACCTAACTGGAGTCTGATTAAAGTGAAATAAAATTGGACACTTAGAGGAATGAATTTAAAAACATGAATAATACTTACAATTGGTAATGTAAACATTTGGAAAATGTATGAATGTTATCTTGGTTGCCTATAAGTGGGTTTACATTATTTGTATTACTTTGTGCACTATTAATCAAATAAAAATATAAAGAAGATCCAGAAAAAAAACTTCCAAATTGGGAAAATAAATGCTTGCCTATTCAACTTCACTCCAACATGGTGCTGTTAGAAGTCACAAACTGTATTCCACACCTAGTTACACAAAGGGTCTTATTAGGTCCGAAATAATCGGTGTTTAGACTGCTTTAGTTGTCTCCATTATAATGCTAATTAGTGATACCTTACATTTCCTTGTTAAGCTGACATCAAATTCCTGTATCTCCACAATGCCTCTTAACTTTATTAATAGGGATAATGCTCTTCACTGATCTTCAACTGCACTATGACCTCCTCAATCCTCAAAAGGGTGGAGTGAAGAATTACTGGTCAAAATATATGTTATTTCATTTTAGTGGACATTTCACAGAAATCTGCCTTTAAATATTTACTCAGTCTTCTAGGGTATCCTCCTTCACACTTATAAGCATTTGACAACAATTCCCCTTCACTGTTAGCATTCATTTAGAGTTCTTCCACCCCCCCTCAAGTAGAATTTAAATCTTGTGATCTTGACTTCCCCATAGTTGTGCAAAAACGGAAAAGACAAATCCTCTCTGTCTTGCTCATTGCCATTTCAGCACCAAAATTCACATAGCTTGGCAAAGGTCTGATTATTTTTTTAGGTTGTACTTTATACTTAATTCTCAATTTATGTCTTCATCTTCTTCCTGTCCTGGTGCATTCCCCACACCCTTTGTCCTGACCACTCAAGTGATATAAGGACTTCATTAAACTTTCCTGCAGCACTGTCACAAGCCCCTCCAAAATATAGATTTAAAATCCCATAAGCTGGTCTACACCACATAGCCTTTGAAGCTGTTTTCCCACCAAATGCTGACATACTCTCTATTCAAAACCAACCATTTTGCTCACTAATGGTATAAAAGCTATGACACAATAGCCCCCAAAAAGAGAACTTGCATTAGCAAGTCAGACAGTAGGTCTTCCTCTCCTGAAATATACCCGATGATATCAGAAAATAAAATAAAACGTTTGGGTTACTTCTGGGCCATTCAGGAAATCTACAACCACATTCATTAAGGTAGCTATATTGCCTTTCATCTCTTTCAGAGTACATGATTTATAGAACACATTGAGAGAAAGGAGTCAAATATTCACACATGTCAAAGCCAAAGTTCTAGCTCTGCCCTCACTCGATCCTTTAATTACCTCCGATCAGTTTGCATTCTGGAAATTTTGTGTTATTTGTTAAAGAATGGTAAAATCAAAGTCACTCACTATCAAATTATACTGACTCATTTCCTTCCCTTTGCCTTCTAAATATTTGCATTTCTTTCAAAGTCATTGTGAAAATAGTCCCATTTGATGACCATCAGTTCATTGTGTGTGACTCTAGCCCAGTAAATCTGTTTGTAAGGGATCTTTTGTATGTGTGTAAATCACACTTACTTGTGTGCTTTACTGTGCACCTGGTGGTGTGAAGCTTCAAACACATTATGAACATACCAGTTTAAAATTAAGGGCCATATTTATACTTTTTGACGCACAACTGCGCCAACGCAGTTGTGCGTAAAATTTTTTAACGCCGGCTAACGCCATTCCAAAGCGCCATGCGGGCTCCTTATTTATTGAATGACGTTAGCCGGCGCAGCTGACTGGTGTGCGTAAAAAAAAATGACCCACACCAGGCAGCGCCGGCGTAGGGGACAATGGAGCTTGGGCGTCAAAAAATGGGGCAAGTCAGGTCTGAGGCAAAATATTGGCCTCAACCCGATTTGCGCCATTTTTTTTTACTCCCAACCCCCATTGAAATGACTCCTGTCTTAGCACAGACAGGAGTCATGCCCCCTTGTCCCCTGGGCATGGTCATTGGGCATAGTGGCATGTAGGGGGGCACAAATCAGGCCCCCCTATGCCACAAAAAAAATTAAAAACAAATACTTACCTGAACTTACCTTAAGTTCCCTGGGATGGGTGCCTCCATCCTTGGGCGTCCTCCTGGGGTGGGCAATGGTGGCAGGGGGTGTCCCTGGGGGCATTATAGGGCACCTCTGGGCTCCTTCCGAGCCCACAGGTCCCTTAACGCCTGCCCTGACCAGGCGTTAAAAAATTACGCAAAAACGGCTGGACGTCATTTTTTCAGGCCCGCCCACTCCCGTGTGTCATTTTTGCACGGGAGTTTAAATAAGGCGCACATGCCTTAGAGTCATTTTTTAGAAGGGACCGCCTACCTTGCATATCATTAACGCAAGGTAGGTGTCCACATAAAAAAATGACGCAAACTCCAAGATCTTTGGCGCTAGACGGGTCTAACGCCAAAGTATAAATATGGAGTTAGCTTTGCGTCGGATTTGCGTAAAAAAAAACGACACAAATCCGGCGCAAACAGAGTATAAATATGCCCCTAAGTTCTCAGAAGCTTGTTTTTGGTATGTTCTCTATGTTGATAAAAGAGGACTCGCCACCTGACTTAAAGGACTCTGTGAAGGAGGAAGTCTGGGATTACAGTGGCAAGAACATTGGTCTGATTAAAGGTACTGAACAGGTAGGGATTATGATGAAATAGAATGCTGAATTCCCCCAAATGTTCCACTATAACCTCTTGCGAGAGATAATGGCTGGATTTACCCTCTCGATTGAATCTGTGCCAGAGCAAAGCTTTTTAAAAGTTATCTTAGGGAGGGCCTGCAATTCTCCAACCATGGAGGTACAGAAACCAAAGAAAACTTGGCAGGTTGTACAGGATCTGCAACAGATTAATAATATTGCTGCCCCATGATGTCCTGTGGCACCACATTCAGCAGTAACACTGTTCCAGATTCCCTTGAAGCTAAGCGGTTCATGGTCATTAACCTATGCCTAGCAATCTTTTCCATTCCATTGCATGAAAACAAGTCGTTCCTCTTCATATTCTGTTTCCAAAATAAAGTTCTCGTATGATGCCTACTTTCTCAAGGTTATAAAAGAGCACCTCAGTTGTTAACCAGATCTTTAAAATTATGCTGTGTTTCCTAAAGCTGCCATGTAAATCAGTTTTGATTGACTATCTCAATGACTTATTGGTGGTGTTGACAACCCAAGAGACATGCTTACAAGATACCATAGCCCTGTTGAATCACTTAACTGAGAATTGACATGAACTGTCCCCCACCAAACTACAGGGCTATCAAAAACATGTCCTGTATCTAGGACATCACATTGAGAAAGAAGCAAGGAAAGTCTCTCAAGAGAGAATATCAGCCATATTGCAAATGAACCCTCTGTAAATGCAGAAAGAAGTCAGAACTATCTTGGGAATGGTGGGACACTGCCATCAGTGGATTCCCAAATTTGTCCTAATGGCCAAGCCTCTACTGAGACTTATATACAAAGATCTGTCAGATCTGCTACTATGGGACAACAATTGTGAAAACGCTTTCCTCAAGCTGAAAGAGAGTCTCTGCTATGCCTGACTATGGTAATGCTTGACTATGAGAAGCCTTTTAGTCTATATTCCTCTGACAGGGAAGGGTGCTGCCTATCATTTGTAACACAACCCCATGGAAACTCCATATGCCCTGTTGCTTACTTTTCAGCCACTCTAGAGCCAGTAGCCAAACATTACCAGGTTGCCTAACGGTAGAGGCTGCAGTTGGTGCTAGCATTCAACAATGTGAAGGGATAGTTGTGGGTTACCCTCTCAAAGTCATGGTAACCACCATTCTGTTGAAATCTTAATGACTCACACTAGAAAACAACACATGACCAATAGTTGACTTACCAAGTATGAACATGTTATTCTTGGTGCAGAGAACATTACTTTACAGAGGTACTCCTATCAAACTTTCAAGATGCCTGCTTGCAATGGCTCCATTACAAATGAGTGGTGGGTTGTATCTTTTCCTGATGGGCGGAGATATGACGGTCTTACTGTTGACAAACTATTGCTGAGGGAGTTGATTTCATTTTTTTGAATCTTGGTTTCTCTGGAAGTCAATTGTTGCAGTCATTTCAAGGTGATGGATCTTCTGTGTACAGTTTTCAGAGGTTCTACTGTAGTTATGGACCTGAGGCTTGTTGCATAGCGGAAAAGATTAATGGGAAAGTGAAGTCCGGTCTTCTTAAAGTATGCAGATCCAGGTCTCTGAAACAGCCCGATGTCCTTCCATTGGTACTAATGAGTGGGTTGCATGCAAAACTTTTGCCTGGATCCTGGAATGTGTGGCCCCTAACAAGTCAATCTGGGCATGAACACTGCTGTTAAAGTTGAGGCCTTGCAAACTGGATTCATGCATCACACACTAAAAGAGTGAGACAACCTGGAGATGAAGTGGTGATGGCCTGTACTGAGACACAGTACTTAGTGCAACCTGAAAGCTCAGAGAGAGAAGAAGAAGACTGCACCCAACAAGTGTCTCAAAGTCAACTTAAGACAAGTCTAAGGCCCAGAGTGAACAAGCCACAAGTAGCCACAGTGGGCAGAACTAAAAACGCTGGAAGGGAAAAGCAGAGTGACAAGAGGGGGGCAAGAAATGAAAGGTGGCCAAGGAATAGAGAAAGGAATAGAAAAAGATGGAGAGTTTCTGTGTCTGAAGAACAAATTTGAGACATCTTTAACGAGGAGACAGACCAGTGAAAAAAGTGACAGTGACTTTGAACAGCCAGTATGTAGAAGGTCAAAGAGAACACGTACTTAGTCAAAGGTTCTCAGCTCCTGAATGGGAATAGTTTGCTTAATATGAAGCTGACTTGAAAATACATTAGGCTGATGACCAACAGACTGTTTTTGAGAACCTTCCTGATCCAAGCTGCAACTTTTTTACTTAGTTTTTGACTTAGACTCAATTTTGAGTTTGATTGAACCAAAGTCAACTGACACTTCCGGACGAATTAACTTTTGCATTAATCTTCGTGTTGACATTTAGAGCCCATGCTCTAGCTTGGAGACTATAAGTGTGATTTTAGAAGACACTTGACATAGGAATAGGGATTGACTTTGAAGGAGCTGAACTTAATATTCATTGTGGACAGTAAACAGTGTTGGAGAATTTTGTATATAATAAGACACTTGTAGATGGCTTGTTTATATTTTTGAGTCTTTAATTCTTTTAGTTTCTGATTCACGAGAAACTATGGTGACCCTCTCACAAAACCAGTGTAGAGCATTAGTTGTCATTGCATCAATGGTTCCTATTATTCTAATGATATGCATATTAATAAGTTTGAGTTTCCCTAAAGAATCAGATACATTTGAACCTAAATCTTCATCTGCCATGTAGTAGAACAGCCTAAGTTTAATTTAGACTTTCTGTATAAGAAAGGTGTTTTCTTCAGCTGTTGCATGGTTGCTCACAACTAAAAGATGCTTAAGTGTTTGTGTGTGTACCTATTTGCCAATGGCTGTTGCTGGGGGTATGAACAGGGCAGTTTAGAGTATCAGTTTTCAAAGTTTAAGAAATCCATACATGGAGTACCATTTATAGAGGGCTGAATTTATTTTCTGCAGTTAGAGCTATAAGGGAAATGGGATACTGTTTGGTGGAGATATATCACTGTTTTATAACAAAGGGACTCTTACTTGTAAGATGAACAGGGATGAAAAGGATTTTATGGAATCATTGAAGGCAAGAAGGAAACAGATTGGAAAGGATTCAGTGAACAGTAAGGTAACCTGCTGGGAAAAGGAATACACAGGAATTCAAAGTCACAGAATACACCTTAATTGACACTGTTTATGGAAAAGTAAGGGAAATTGTGATTTATAAGTTTGAAATGATATGGTAAGAGTCTATTAGATGTAGGATAGAGTATGGGTGCACAAGGACTAGAGGTTAAGAATGCATATTTTGGCTGGAAGAGCGCCCTCGATTCCTGTAGTGTATTATATATGTGGGACCAATGCATACTTTCAGTTACTTTCTAATTGGGAGTTTAGTTCTATTTGGGCATAGTGTTTCCAAATGTATATCATGTAAGTGAATTAGGAGACAATAGTAAAGCCACTCATTAAATATCGGTTTCCAATGCTTCCCAATAGTGGGTGATATTGTTGGTGCTTTGATTCTTTCTATAGGTGTGATTTTAAATTATATGAACATTGTCCACTTGGGTTGACAGGATAGCAGTTGATGCCATTGTTGCATTAGCTGCCATAAATTTAGAATTCATAGCAATGAGAGCTGTAGTTCTTCAAAATAGATTAGGTTTAGTTATTTTGCTCACAAAAGAGGGTTGAGTTTGAAAGTTTCTACTTGCCCAACATTGCTGCACTCACATGCAAGATAACATCAAGGAGATCCAGAAGTATGTGAAGAATATCTAAAGATTTGAAGGAGCTGGAACAGGCAGATCCCTGGGAAGCAACTGGGAAAGGATTTTCTGCTGTAGGCAAAATTGCTTGCTGGACTTGGCGGTGGATCTTTAGGCACAATATTGAAAGCTGAATGGATTATTGGAGTTTGTGAGATTTGTTTGTTTATGATGATAAAGTCATTCAGACTGATGATGAAAGGGGAAATGAATACAGGACAGAAAGGTGGAGTGAATGCATCGGTGTGGAGGAGAAAGGTGGTGGTTCCAATTGGCTCTGTGGCGGCGATACCTCGAGAGTTGCAGCACAGAAGAATCCACTTCCAAAGGCCCACGACTGGACTGGCACCACTTGGCAGGGCAGGAAGCACAGGTGACTGAGTCCAAGTGTAGGAGGGAGGTTACAGGCAGTCTTTGATGCCTTTGAGACTGCAGAATAGGAGGCAAGTCAGCAAGTCCTTTGTGACACTTGGTTCTGGGGAAGTAGAAACTCAGGTCCAGTCCTTCCCACTCCTAAGTAAGGAGATAGCAGGCATCAGGGCAAAACAAAGTAGGAGTCCATCAAAGTCCAGCAGAGTTCCAGCAGAGTGGCAGTCCCTTTAGCATCACAGCAATCCTTGTCCCTGGCAGAGTATCCTCAAGTCCAGAAGTGTACTGGTTTGGTAGGGTTAGAGGTCCAGGTCTCACCCAATGGTGCCTATGAAGTGGGAGTGACTGCAAAGAGAGATTTTTGAAGTGCACACAGGTCCTCTCTTTCCTGCCCTGGCCCCAGATACTCTAAAAGGAGATATGCAACTCTTTGTGTGGGAACAGGCACATCCCTATTCAGGTGCAAGTGTCAGCTCCTCCCTCTCATAAAGCTCACAAAGGTCCATCAGGCCGGTGATGGACCATCCAGATGTAAAAGGCATATCTCTGCTCCCTTTGTGTGTGACTGTATAGAGGGAAAGGACAAAGGCAACTGTCACCCAACCCATACATGTATTGGAGGCAGGCAGCACGCACACAAAGTTGAAGAGCAAAAAAATGCCAACTTTCTAAAAGTGGCATGTAAACTTGTAATCATAATTCTAACTTTACAACTAAGGATGATGTGTTATTTCATGTCCGTAGGTACCAAACATAACAGTCCTACCCCTTCTCAATCGGAAATTGCACTTAATAATTGCATTATGCAATCTCCAGTATTCCCCTATGAGAGGGGGAGGCCTCACAGTGGTGAAAAACGAATGTGGGAGTTTTCATTAGCAGGACATGTGAAACTATCAGTATGCGTCCTGTCTTTTACTTACCCTGTGGCCTACCTAGGGCCTACCTGATGGGTGTCAGGTGTAATAAAAGGGACATTTAACACTTTGCAAGGGGTTTTAAATGTTAAGTTGACATGGCAGTAAAACTGCTCATACAGGCTGCGCAGTGGCAGCCCTGAGACATGTTTAAAGAGTTACTTAAGTGGGTGGCACAATTAGTGCGGCAGGCCCACCAGTAGCATTTAGGCCCATATTTATACTTTTTGACGCTAAACTGCGCTAACGCAGTTTAGCGTCAAAAAATTTTGCGCCGTCTAACGCCATTCTGAAGCGCCATGCGGGCGCCGTATTTATGGAATGGCGTTAGACGGCGCAATCAGACCGGCGCTGCCTGGTTTGCGTGGGAAAAAACCACGTAGACCAGACAGCGCCGGCGTAGGGGGAAAATGGCGTATGGGCGTCTTAAAATGGGGCAAGTCAGGTTACGTCGAAAAAATCGTCGCAACCCGACTTGCGCCATTTTTTTTCGACGCCCATCCCCCATCAACATGACTCCTATCATTGTAAAGATAGGAGTCATGCCCCCTTGCCCAATGGCCATGCCCAGGGGACTTCTGTCCCCTGGGCATGGTCATTGGGCATAGTGGCATGTAGGGGGGCACAAATCAGGCCCCCCTATGCCACAAAAAAAAAAAAAAAAAATACTTACCTGAACTTACCTTAATGTCCATGGGATGGGTCCCTCCGTCCTTGGGTGTCCTCCTGGGGTGGGCAAGGGTGGCAGGGGGGGTCCCTGGGGGCAGGGGAGGGCACTCTGGGCTCATTTTGAGCCCACTTGTCCCTTAACGCCATGCCTGACCCAGGCGTTAAAAAGCGGCGCAAATGCGCCGTTTTTAGCCACGCCCACTCCCGGGCGTCTCTTTTGCCCGGGAGTATAAATACCACGTAAAGGCCTGGGAGTCATTTTTTAAGACGGGAACGCCTCCCTTGCATATCATTAACGCAAGGAAGGGGTTCACGCTAAAAAATGACGCACATTCCGGGAACTTTGGCGCTAGACGCCTCTAACGCCATAGTATAAATATGGCGTTAGTTGGCGTTAGTTTAGCGTCGAATTTGCGTCGAAAAAAACGACGCAAATTCGGCGCAAACGGAGTATAAATACGGGCCTTAATTTACCGGCCCTGGTCACACCACTTTAGTAGGGACTTATGAGTAAAATAAATCTGCCAATTAGGGGTACACCAATGTCACCATAAATAGGGGGGTGAGCACATGCATTTTAGCTCTGGTTAGCAGTGGTAAAGTGCCCAGAGTCTTAAGGCCAACAAACGCCAGATCAGCAAAAGTTAGGCAAAGCATGCAAAGAGTCTGGGGGAAGACCACCCTAAGGCTGTCAGGACTAACAGGAGTAGTAATAAAAGAGTACCCTTTTACATACTGATATATGCCTTTGTGAATCATCTCGAAACATTCCTACGCTCATTTGTAAAAGTGCAAACATAGCACAGGCCTTTCTATTTGTAGTAATTGTATATGAATATTTCCTGATTATTCCCATTTTAGATGTTCAGGGGACAATTCACAAATGGATGTAATACTACAGGAGCATTACTTTACATACTCCAAAATGCCTTTGTGGATGTGCCTCTAAGTTGTCACACATATAATTGGCAATACAGCAAATATCCATATTTAGGGTTAGAGGAAATTCAGAAATGCATGTGATTGCCTTGCCTGCTCATGCACACACTGCAAATTACCGATTAAGATGATGCTTGGCACTCACTCAAAGTATGACTGTGCATAGGCATTAACTAAACATGTCTTAGTTAATACAAGCTTTCCCACATATTTTTGAATCATCTCATATGTTTTAAAATAGGAAGTGATTAGTGAAAGCTTAACAGAGAAAAATAATAAATTCAAACAATATAAAATTAATCTCCACTATAAAGTCCACTTGTTTAATTTCTATAGGGAAACTGTTTTTGGTAATGTTCTCTCTAAGCTTTGGAATTGCTTGTCAGGAGTGCTGTTAAACCAGCCTGCCTGGAAATGTCATTGTTTCAAGGTTGCCAAAACCAATATCTCACAACATACAACGCTTTTTGATGAATGACTCATCTCAATTCAGGAGCAGCTGCTATGGTCAGCATTGTACAATCCTGTCTAGACATTTCTACCCAAGTCCTTTCTTTCATCAATCAAGTTAATTTTCAATATGTGAGTTTGTGTGAAATGTTAAAAAATAAATTTTTGTAATCTTCCAAACTTAAACTTCCTAGGGCCTAAATCTTTAGTCTAATGTACCCACTGTTTCATGTTTTTTCTGTACATTGAATTACTATGTATATAATGTCCAGAAACAGCAATTTTCATGGAGATCGTGAATTCTAGTGTGGGAATATTTTTTACTGATTGAATAGGTAGCATTATTTCAATATGGCTGCCTTACATTGTTTTCCTAGAATCGATATACCAGTCCCAAATGAATTACAACTGGCCTCCCTTGCTGCTCTAGGAAGTACCTATCCAGGCTGCTTATGTTTTAACAAGTCGGTGCACAGGAAATTGTTAAAACTAAAATCAACAAATGAGCCAGTCTTTATGGCCGCAGGACTCGGCTCCACTGCCAGTCAGGCTAACATAGTTCGTAACCTGGGGTTGCATCCTTGATTCAAAATTAGACTTAGGGCCAGATTACGAGTTTCGCAGTCCTAAAACCACCAAACTCGCGGTGGCAGTCCAACCGCCGCAATCCTGGTGGTCCAACTGCCAGATTACAATACTGTTGGTCAAACCACCTGGAGACCATCGTCACTGATGGGATCAGGGATCCCGATGGGTTGGCGGTGGTGAAAGTTGCGGTCAGCCACTGCGGTGCTGAGTTTGGCAACGCTGTACTTATCAGGACTTTCCTTTCCACCAGCCTTTCCATTGTGGATTCCCGGCCATGGAAAGGCTGGTGGAAAGGCAGAGATGGGGCCACAGGGGGGCCCTTGCACTGTTCATGACCATCTCATGGGCAGTGCAGGGGCCCCTCTGTCAGCACCCTCAGAATGCCCACTACCTGCTATGGCAGACAGTGAGCATTCTGAGGGTGCTGTGTGCGATGGCATTGGCCCTAGCTCCCTGAGGGAGCTAAGGCCAATACTGCCACACTGTTTCCACCAGTCAGCCTGGTGGAAACATTGTAATACAACAGTGATGAGGCCACCGGCTTGATCGGCACCTCCCCACCGCCCTATTGGAGTTTGCGCAGTTCAACCACCGAACTCGTAATGAGGCCCTTATAATCTAGATGTGGAGGCATAATGCAAGCCCCTGCAGCGCAACCCACAAGGGGGCCTCCGAAATCCTCCCTTTGGGGGTTGGCAGTCAACCATGGGAATGGGCACATAGACTGGCGGATGGAGTTTGGGCCCACATCCTTGTGAACCACATGATTGTTATATATGATCAAAAGGAGAAATGTACTGACAAAAATGAGGTTAACACCTTAACCCATGTTTTAAAATGCCTCCGAAATTAACTTTAAAAATCGCAGGTAAAGTAGAGGTATGGTTAGGAAATAAAACTGAAAAATGCAATCCATAAATCGCAAACGTCTTGCAAAATATTACTCACACATTGGCAATGAACCAACTGACGGTGTCGTGTTGCAATGTTCTAAAATTACACCGGTTGTGCTGGCAAAGGTCGTGCTTTTGGACTAATGCACCCACTGGTTCGAAGCATTTTGTAAAACAGACATTTGTGAGCCCAGCTGCCAAGCGGACCTAGATAAACAGATTAACATTGACAGAAAAATAGGATGAAAATACACACATTTGTTTGCAGCAAATGTTTTGAACAGAGATAAAGAGGACACCTCCTCACTCCAAAACTATTTAGTGTTTGTTAGAATTAATGAAGATACCACACACAGAGTCCTCATGACCTTTTGACATTTTCAAATTTCCATCTTGACATAAATATATACTCTTTCCCTTCTTCGGATCAATTTTTGTATGTGTTTCTACTTTCAAGGTGGTATTGCCGTTGACAAAGTCTGTGCGATTGGAAATAAAAAAATCACAGTGCTTACCAGTGGTGAAGAAATAATTAATCGAGCGAAAAGGATGGCTTGTTTAAAAAAATGCGTGAAACTTTCCCATGTTGCTGAACGTGAGCAGTCGTTCTCTTATTGCACATGTAAAGCAATTCAGAGCCATGTTTGATAATCAAAGATAGCGTTCCTAGATTAACTAATCAGAATGCTCCCAGTGAACTCTAACTGACAATATCAGCTTTTTAATGCAAAAAGTAAGATATGTTTTCTAACTCACTCATACACCAAGAGAGCACGTCCCAATAGCATAACTTAAAGTTATAGATAGCATCATCATATTAGTAATTCCCTCTCACACCTCTCAAGTGCCTTCACCTTTGATTGACAAAATATAATGTGTGTGAAGGCGAGTTATCTCACGGTATAAACGTTTACAACATTCATTCTGAATCAGGATTATGAGTAGTGGCACGACACTACTTTCCCAATATTTTAATTTGATTTTGAGGAATGGTGGCATCCGTGATATTCTCACCCTCGGATATTTCAACGTCTCAAAATAAGCAGAATTTGTAGGAGAGAAGTGGGTACTTCGCGAGTTGGTGCTCTATACCTTACGAGCCTGACTTGGCTCACAGGTACAACACAAACATATCAAGGAAACGTACAAAAAATGCAATGCAATGAAAATCACAATGTACGACTAAATATTCTAAATAATGTAAAAAGTTGTAAAACATATCATTTCATTTTAATTTCAATTTGCACGAAGTAATCAAAAGGCGTTCGTCAACAGACTAATCGCATTAGATTTATAAAAGAGGTACTCCTCGAGATAGATCTGTATCGCTTATAAGGATATATCCCATTCTAATTCATTTTGACAGAGGGTTACAGGCAGATTTATCTCTACTTCTTGATCAATTACTTAGTAAGGTGAACCCATGTATAATTAATTTCCTACCCTTGAGAATGCTAAGTAAAACAGAAAAAAGCGAGATCATTGACGCGCATTGCCAATCTTAAAATACATCGATAAAAGCTTCTAAAAATTGTATGAAGCCTATAAAATATTATTTTGAGGTGACATATGAGAAGGGCATACAACATCAGGTGATACTTTTTCGAATTCATAAAAAAGGGAGTTCAAGTAACATTTCCATACGATTGATAGCGCTGGAAAAAGAAAAAGCACATAATCCAAAACGTGAATACCCCCCATCGCACAACGTACAGATGCATTATTCTCATTTTTTCATGTTTCCATGCACCCGTTGTAATTCTTAAGAGCAGTAGTTTCAGGCTGATCAATAAGATTACTCTTCTCACCCACACTCTGAATACCATTCCAAATAAGATTGAACAGATTTCTTTTTACAAGTAGACCTAATAGATAATTACTTAATTTTACAGATTCAATAATTCATATCCCTTTGTCTACTAAGAACTGGTTAGGATTTCTTAAGAAACTGAGTTAGCTTTGCTCTCGATTTATTTCAAAATATTTCTCTCTTCAGTTTAAACAGTTTCAAAGCAGTTAGTTGGTAGACTTTCACCAAACACAAAATAAAGTTATTTTGCTTCATAATCTCACTGGCCTCAGGGAATTCTTTTCAGACAGCACCACACAAAGACCCAACATAATAATGCGGTCAAGCCTAACACGTAAACACTGGGCAGTCCAATTCCTAACCTAGTAACATATACTGATGCAGCTATTTTAAGGAAGCACAACTTTCTGAGACTTTTCCTTCCATCAGATCCATAAAAGTCCAGTCCTTAACGTCACCTATTTAAAACCTAAATAGTACTGTCGAAGGAAGTTTTATTCTATACAACATTAAAAGATGTATACATTGTCTGTGGACCTGTGCATTATAAAAACCTTGAAGCCCATTCGCCTGGTTCATCACTCTCCCGAGTAACATTGGCAGTGTGTGCTTTATTGTCTAATGAAAAAGTATGGGGCAGATTTAAGAGCCCCCATCGCCTCCTTGCACCACATTAGCGTAATTATTTTTACTCTAATGTGGCCCAACGAGGCCAAAATTGCTGCACCAAATTTACGAAGTGGCACAATGCATTCTTTGTGCCACTTTATCACCCTTTGCAATACAGTATGCCTGCACCAGGCATAATGTATGTAAAGGGGGTGTTCCCCTGTTGAGGGGTGAAAACATGGAACAAAGGAATCTAATAGATTTCTTTGCATAATTTTTTTCTGCACTTCCAACGTCTGCTCAGAGCAGGCGCTAAAAGGAGGCACACCATTGTTTACAATGGGCCGGAATGGGCTTTACAGGATTAGAGTCAACATTTTTTGCTAATCCTGCAAAGCTCCGAATTACCATAAAAAGTGTTGCCACGAGTTCCCAAACTACTGCCATGGTGAGCAGTATCTTAAATACGGGTCAGACATGGTGGCATTAGGTGGGCGCTAAGGGGCACAAGAAAAGTGATGCAGCACTGGGTGCAGCGCCACTTTTCTAAAACCTGGCCCTATGTATTTTCCTCAGTTATATATACTCTTTTACTGCTCCCAGTGGATCACTCTACACATATTACTTAACGCTTGGAGGTTTCTGCCTGTTTCTAACCTTAAACAAAATTTTACTTTCAACTGTATACATAAAAAAAAAATTATATCAGTAAAGGTTGCCAGATTATTCAGTGTTCTTCGTAACCCTATAGTTGTTATATCAAACATTACTTTAATGTCAGCATAAAGCAAACATGGTAATTTTTGCCCGCTGTCTATGGGAGGGTCGCCTACTGAATTAGACAACACTGCTGGTAAATCATAAATATAAAGTGAAAACAGTAACATAGCCAATAAGCACTCCTTGTTGTAAACCATTACTTGTAATTATTTTTGGTGTAACTCCTTGTAATCTCCCCATGAGTATTTGTCACCAGGTTGAAGAATCCAGTGCAAATATTAACGCAGAAGGGATGAAGGAATTCCTTGTTCAAAAAGTTTCTTCCAAAATCTGGGTCGGTCCACTCAACCAATGCAGTAGCAACATCTATTGGGGATGCATATACATATTGTGTTCTACGTACTACATAGTTGTCCTGATTTACTTACATAATTGCAATATTGTTAGGTGTTGAGCAGTTTTACCTAGAGGTTGCTTGATGTGAAGGCAGGATCTATTTTTGTACTACCCAACGTTAGTGATGTTCCAATATATTCCTAGTGAAGATGTTTCCCACTGCATCAATTAATGCTATTCATCTGCAGCTTGATGGCAAATATTTTCCCCCTTTTCAATATTAGGGTATTATTATACTATGCCTACAGGATGAAGGAATAGACCGACTTCTATAACAACATTTATAAACTGGAGCCAAAAAGTAGCCCTTCACTGGATGTCACTCTTTATAATTGCTAATGGTATTTCTTCAGGACCCATGGCAGTAGTGGATGAACTTTTTATCTTTATTGCTGAAGGTGGACTATAGTCATCCAGTGGCCCTGGCATACTAGCTAACTCAAATAGAGAGCCATAGCTGGTATTATTTAAGGCAGACAGCCAGAAAATATATTCGATCCATGAATCTCCACTAATAATCACTGGAATAGCAGGCCGTCTATTTCCAGCTGCTTCTTTAATTAATTCCCAGAATCTACTACTGTTCTTTGACTTCATAGCCTCTCCTAATGCTATTTATGCACTGCCATTAATTCCTTACTTAGTGCATTTTGACTACATCTTTTCTACAAGTAGTTAATTATCCTTCCTCATTCCTTAGAGTCAATTTAAATGAATGCCCATTTCAGCTATTATTTTTCGTTAGCACATTCATATAAGGGTGATTTTTCTTCCTAGACCTTAATTTATCTTCCTTCATCTCCAATGATTTTTATCTACTATCTTATTCATAAACAATACCAAGTTTTCTAAAATATTAATATTAGGTGCAGTTATCTCCATTGTTGCTTGTTCTAGCACTATGGTTAAAACTGCTCTCATTCCAAAAAGTATAACCATTACCTTTATTAAGGGTAATGCATTCTTATGTTTGATTCCACATGTCAGAATTAATTAAGATGTCAGAATTATTTAACAGTGCCTCTATAGTACATATAAAATCCTATAATCATTGTTGCTTGGCAGATTGAAACATGTTACCCAAATAAGAGTGGGGTTTGTGAAGCTTCTTTTTTGAACCTTCCTTTCTTGTTAAAGGATTTTTCAAAGAGTATTTTCTGTTCCAAAGAGATCCCAATTTGCCTCTTCTCTCTTCTTGCCTCTTAGGATAACGTTGGGATTTGCTGGCCTGTATGAAAAGAAATTGCTTGAGATAGTTCTTTATTTAGATCATGGTGAATCAACTCAAGCACCTTTCTTGTTTCTGCCTTGCTCCTACTCCCTTTCACATTCAATCTCCTCTTTACATTCCATAAATGACATCAAGCTCCATGGATACCATGATCCTATAAGTTCCATGGCTAAAACCACTAATAACATTCTATTGGCTGTACGCAATAAGTTAAGCAAATAACACACAGTACCCTCGGAAACAAGATCAGAAACACAGATAAGTGTTTTCCTTTCTTTATAGACTTTCCTTCCTGTCCTTTCTTTATTTTCTTGGTTCAGGCTATCCTATTTCTGTGTCCTGCTGCGTTTCTGCTTAATCTACAGCTCTCTTTGACTCCTTAGGTTTTTTGGTCTTTTCTTCTTCTTTATTTTCTTTGGGGTATTGATCTCTTTCTCAACTTTTCCCAAACTGTATAAAAAAATGGGAGGTTCACTTTCCACTAAGGATGTCCAAAATTATGTTTTTCTTAAAACCTCTTGGTCCCTATTAAACTTCAACAGAAATATGACCCAAAAAGAAAAGAAAATGCTACCACTAAAAAGGAACCGGTTGGTTAGTACATAAAACAGTTTTTTTTTTGTTTTCGATCTGAGAATTAACTTTCCCTCCCCTACCATTTACTGTTTTCACCCGTCTGCCTTCCAGCCTCTAATCTGCTCCTGCACCCAATGCAGAAAATGCATATGTCTGTCTCAGGCTGGACCTTTCTTCGCCGGCGTCACAAGACTCCTCATCCATCTCCCTCCATAAAACACTCCTCGTTCTCCTCAATACCAGTACATGAACTTCCTGGAGTAGCGCTGTCATCTCCCACTTTCAGCATCTCATTACGAACAACTAGACAGCTCTCGATATCGCGTCATTATAGAAACACTCCATCTCCTCTAGTCCTTCCTGAAATTAGGTGTCCTGAAAAACAAAAGTGTTTTTTCTTTTTCTGTGGACGAAGAGGTATCGGAAGCATCCCAGCAATGACAATATGGTAAATCATCCCCGGCCTCTCTCTCCTCCTGATGATAATCACTCATCGCAGTAGGAAAGCCAATCAGACCTGTCAAGTGGCCAAACACATCATAGGAACAAACTTTATAATGAAGGATAGATGCACCAAAAGTGCCACTACAGGTGAATCAAGCATGATTATCTATAACTAATCTTCCATTTACAATTATACAATATATTTCTCTCAAGCATTCTAGCAATAATTGTCCACAGATGTCCACTTTAGAATTGCTTGGAAATATGATTCCTGGAATATTATACGCCTCCTCTGTTTCCGTATCTGTATATTTATTAGCTGCATGGATTGAAATCTTTGCATTTAAGTTCCCTAATATTATAACTAAAAAACACTTTTATGTTTCAGTAATCTCAGCAATAAAATTAAATATCTTGCAAGAATATTATTCTTAGTACCCAGAGGTTTTTTAAAATGAAATCTCAATAATACCCTGCTTTCAGACTTTGATGTTCCATTCCGCCTTTCCTTGATACATTGAACCAACTTCGAGGGATGCCTCATAGTATAATACCACCAAGTTAAATTCAATTTTACCAATATAACAATCCCAATATTCTTGTGGCATTTTTGCAGGACAAATAAAGACATGATAATTATCAAGAGTGATATCTGTTGGACTCCAAGTTTCTTGAACACAGATATTGTCTCTCAGTTCAGAAAGAAATGTCAATTTTTTAAATTATTTTCTACGTTTCCTCACATCCCACAACATAATTTTTAATGGGGTGCTAAAGATGGTGGCGTATTCTAGGAGAGAAGAATGAATGACATTTGCAGCACTCTCCACCCAGTACCACCCACTTTGATGGTTTAGATGTTAATATATTTGTGGGCTCTTCTTTACCAAAATGATTTCTGGGGTTTTGGGATGATTGATTAGATCCATTTTTATTCTCTGTGAATTCCCATAGTCTCCTTTTTTCATTTTTCTGAGGTACACTCCAGCCTTCACCTTACTAGTAGAAGCTCCTGATCCTGGAATTACAGTAGCACTTGATTATTTCCTGCAGAAAATAAAGAACTTTCTGTCTCTTCTGGGTTAACATCCTCCGGGTCTTTGAACAGGAATTTTAGTGATTATACTTGTTGATCTAGCTCCATACTCTGCCTCTTGTTCTTTATAGTATCTCCACTAAACTGATAGCCCCCTGTTTGGATAACCATCTGTGCAAGCCTGAACTCACCAGGGATTTTCAATGCCTTTTTATTGTTGAAGTTTGAAGTGATGGCTGAATCCACCAAATTATTGTCCTGATAACTTACTTTCCTATCAATTCTCACACTTTGATGTCTTTCTCTATGTTGGCCCATCCACAAAGGGTCCTGCATTTTTTCAACAAGATTCCCTTCCCCTTTAAGGAATAAATGATTCGAAATAAGAAAAGGGAATAAATGATAGTTAACAACTGATTTCTCCAAAAAAACAAAAATAGAGGAGAGAATTCTTTCAATACATTGCAAAGACCTCAAAACCCTTGTGTAGTCTCCTGGTAAATTACAGGATGCATGATCACTGATATCTGGAATAGACAACTGTTCAAATAATGGTAGAGATTTTATACTTATAGTACTACTAATAAGCTGTAAAACAGGATTTGTATTTACCACTACCACGGTCAACCTCTGCAAACTCACAACATTAAGATCTGGTACCATAAAATCTGAGGAAGACTGTATTCGCATTTCAACCCCCGCACGCTGTCCACTGCCCTCCTCTTGCAAGGATACTTTACTCTTTTCCTCAGGTCCCTTCATATTTAATTAAGGTGAAATTAGAGAAGAAATTGTCTCTATTCTTTCATAGATGTGTTTGGAATAGGATTGCTTAACAGGGTGGAGTTCTCTTTCAGGTCAACCTCCTCTGATCTTCTACCATTAAGGGTTTTTCTACCTGTGAGAAAAATGAGTTCCAATATCCAACATGGCCAGATTTGTTCCTGAGAAGATTTGAGCTGTTTTTTATACAAGCTGTTATCAGTTACCCTCAACAAAATATTCTTGTCATGATTTGTGAGAGAGAATGTTAATCTTGCAGTGTGTTGACACTTACTACTCCCCCTAGATGCACTCTATTCACTTTCTGATAATTCTCCTACAATTTACTCCTCCTTTGATCCTTCCTAGGGCAAGTCAAAATTGCTGTTGCTTCCATCCACTGGTAATACCAGATCAATTCAATCCCAATGGGTAATGGCTCTAAAGCAAAGATCCCTGAGTGGGCACAGTGTTTTCCAGTTCAAGAAATTCCCAATAGATATAGGAGATCTTCTTGCTCAGTTGACACTAGTACTGGTGCTCTCTCAGGAGATATCACCACCATCACTACAACTACGGCTACTGCCACCACTATGGCTACAGCTACAGATCCTTTATTGCTCCCTACCAACCTGTACCTCCAATGGTTTTATCCCATGTGTAAATTTGCACTTCCTGGAAACCATCTACCCCCTCATCATTCAGTGGCTACCCAGTGTAGGCTTAAAGAGAACTTGCATGAGTGCTTGTGTACATGTGGGTCACTATAAGGGAACACGACTAACTCTAATCCTCCATGAGCACCGCAGAATACTGCAAACAAACATGGCTCCAAAGCAAAGATTTCTAGATGGGCACATGGTTTTCCAGTTCAAGAAATATCCAAAAGATATAGGATATCTTCTTGGCTTGTTGACACTGGTACTTGTGCTCTCTCAGGAGATGTTACCACCACAGCTACAACTGGAGCTACTGCCACCGCTATGACTACAGCTACAGCTCCCTTATCGCTCCTTACCAATCTGTACCACCAGTGGTTTTATCCCGTGTGTAAACCTGTACTACCTGGAAACCATGTACCCCCTCATCATTCAGTGGCTACCCAGTGGAGGATTAGAGAGAATTTGCATGAGTGCTTGTGCACACGAGGTTCACTCTATGGGAACAATACTTACTCTAATCCTCCATGAGAATCACAAAATACTGCAAACAGCAAACTACATCTGTCAAACTGTAAAATCGAAAATTGAAAGTGTTAACAGTATACAGATCACACAGTTAAAAATCACTTAGAAACACCTGGGTGGTTAATAAGGGCTCTGCTCCTTAATATTTGGTCTTCAAACACCTCCAACGCCTGTAGTCAAAATGAAGGATTAAGGAGTTAAAATAAGATGTTTGTTGATTAGCCACATTTATGGTTCTACACAAAGAGCACAATGGCCACCAGCATAGAGTATATAGAGAGCCGTAGAGTGCATTAAGTGCATTTACTTCAGGAGGGCTTCAAAGTTTAAGGTGCATTTAAGTACATTAAAGTGCATTGACTTAGCAGACCTTCGAGTAAACCTTCTCTGCTGTTACTGGTCAAATGTTACACATGCCTACCTCCAAAAAGCATAGGACACTACAATTGATCTAGTGTCTCTGCTGGGACAGCACAACATGCCTCTGTTCAGCCACCAATTCACAAATAAAATCTGTGTGTCCACATTTTATTACTGAGTGCTACTATTGCAGGAGCTGGTCACCGCCTCCCTCCAGTCAACCTATACTCATGGAGTACCATGCACTCAAGCAACTGACTCCTCCACTTCAGCTGGCTGCTGAGCTTCTTCCGACTTCCAACACCTCCTGACACCAGAGTGACGCCCGAGAGCTGGAGCTGTAGATGCTCTGTTGAGACAGAGCCATTACAAACGGGACTGAACCCCTTCCCCCTTGCTTTGAGATGGGGTCTGCAGTCAAACTGGGCAAAGATGGCAAAAACACTGCTGAACAGGATCACGCCATAGTCTGCTGCTCACCCACAACGAAATCTGCACATCTGCAAAACGTTGTGCATAATTAGGGTCCAAGTGGTTATTCTGCTTATTGTTGGATGGAATCCATATTTCTGTTTTTGGGGGTTGTCAGTGAGAACTTCTTTATTGATAGGCCAATTTTCAAATCGGAATATGTATCTTCAGACACAGTGATGAATTTATGTCCATGGTTTCATGTGGTTTTCACAGGCATGTCCTTCTGGTGAAATGATATCCTTTCAATTTAACATTAAATATATATTTTGAACGAGAAAATAAAACCTGCAAAATGTCTTGGCCTTCCTTTGGTATTACTGCACTATACAAGGCATGCTCCCTGATTAGGTGACACCCCAGCTGCCATAGGAAGGGATAACCCCAGGCATAATGAGAAGACACGGGAATGCATAAAAAACAGTGGTCAATCAGCAAGAGGACGCTCCAATTTGGAAGAGTGGTACCATGGAAGTCCTTATGGCAACAGGGCATGATCATTGCAGTTTGGAACGGGTATTACTCGACACCAGTCTCAGAGATTACTGGCTGCCACTAAACTAAATGCCTCTAATGACAGGGCAAGCTATTCATGTTTAAGTTGTTATGTGATCTGGCAGCATATTACTCATTCTAAACTAAAAATAAAAGCACAAAGTGGCCATTCACATTTCTTTCCCCTAAATGGACAACTTGCAGGCAAGTATGGTTCTAACAGTACTGAAAACATTGAGCAGCAGGGGTGGTGAAAGTGGGCAATTCGCTTCTGCCACTTTAAAAAATATTTGGAGCTCAGCATTCATAACTTTACTCATTGAGCACTATTTGAATATTGAAAATAGTAGGTGAGCATTGCTGTGGGTTACCAACTACTGCTAGGTGCCTACTGGCCTACACATTAAAACCTATATCTTATTCTACTGAAAGTGGTTCATGAAAGCACGCAGGCTCCTAGCCACTGCAACTGGCTGTCCATTATTTAATCAAAATGACCTCAAATCAAGGACTAATTCAAATCACTAAAAAGGCATCTAGTTACATTAGCTGGCACTTACCCAATGTTTGCTTTGCTATCTTATTGTTCAAAGATTTGTTATTGTGGGATAAACTTTATATTCTTAAGGGAGATATCTGTTATCGTAATATACACTTGAGTGGATACACAGTGGAAAATGAATATGCAGACAGATTCAGAAGCGTGGCTGAGACTTTGCCGAAATTCATCTACTAACTTGATGTTGACCACCTGACACTGTTTCCTTCATTTCAAAATTGAAACAAACGTGCCCCAATTAGCTCTTTCTACTCTGATGATGACCCATCTGATTTTTTACTTGATTGGCTAAAACATTGGCTTTCTTCATAAATAGGCCTTTGAACGTCAAACGTTCTAAAAAAGGACAATATTCTTTATTTTTTCCATTGGTTTCCATTCTATAAATTTGAGAGTGGTTTCATGCTCATTTATTTTTCTGACTTGTTTGACTCTATCGCCAAATGGAACATTGATCGCAGTGTAAACAGTGCTCACTAAATATATATATCACAGAGTGTAACCGTTCACTTAAAAACAATGTTTCTAAAATGTGTACCTTACCACACAGGCCATGTAATACCTTCCTTGAGTTATTACCAATACCCTTAGAGTAATACAATTTGCTTCAAACCAAACCTTAAATGTTTCTAGTGCAAACGTTGGGGCTTATAAGCCCCTTGCACCACTTGTGAGTCACTTTTTCCCACATAAAAAGTGACACACTGGTGGCAAAAGGGTCTTGTAAATAAGTCCCTTTGTCTTTTTGCTGTTTTGTTCATCTACTGGTATAAAAGTGTGGATTTGACTGTGGTTCCTCTTCCTTGATAATTGCACCTCTAGCACTTGCTCACGCTGGTGAAAAGTGGACCCACCAGTGGAGTGCACCACCTCAACACGCTATCCAGTATAGAGAGATGTTCCTTACCATTAAAAGGTTCAGAGTACATTGTGGATATGAAGAAACTGATAGGAAGACACAGAGTAAAGACAAGAAATCTGTGCAAAAGACAGGGATTTGGAAAGTTAAGCTGTCAAGTATGGCTATGTGGAATGCACAGGATAGTGAGGTTTCTGCAAGTGGTCAGTCATGTGAAACAGAGTGATCAGATGACATATGACCATGAGCTGAGCTGTTTTTGCTTTAAAATCACAGGATAATGAGAAGAGAAGCTTGTAGGATGTTGAGGATGCACCCTCCTCCAAGGTGACAGAAGAGCATAATTTTGTGGATGAAGTGGTGTTTACAAACAGGTTGCTAACACATGATTTATGTATGTGCTTCACTTTACAGTGAGTCATACTCTCACGTGAGCTGACTTGATGTGAGAGTAGAGTCCAAAGCTGTTGAATGTGTCTTATTTAAAAAAAAGTAAGGAGAGATAAGAGGCGGTCCACTTTACCTAAAGCTGAATCGTAGTCACCAAACTAAAAAGGGGAACTCTGAAGTCAGGTCAAAAGCAGGTTCCTAGTCAACAAAGGCAATTCACGGGAGAGACTTGGAGCATATTCGAAATAGTACCACAGACAAAAAAGCAAAGTCAGTCCAACCAAATACATGATCAATACAAGAAAACAGGAGGTCAGAGACAGGGAACACTGCCAATGGGGAACAACAACAGAGGTGAAGGAATGGAAATGTTGGTGTGAACTGTAACATCAAGCAAGGGAGTTGAAACAACTCTTGTTGCCTGATGTTGTCTTCTGCATCCACTAACAGTTTATAGAGTTTATAGGGCTCTGCCATCTCTGATCTAGAAGTCAATTACCTGTCCGTTGGTGGCTGCAACAGTGTTTTTAGACCATATTTTAAAAGATGTTATCTTCTAGGACTATGGCCGCCATTGCCCCATTCTTCATCTCTTCCATGTGTTACCTGCACTGATTATCTTGTGATGTATTACCCACAAACCTGCCACTATGCCACCTGAAGGCACTACTGTGGCACATACCAGATAGAGGAAGTATCTCAGTTAAAGAAGAAAAATGATATTTTAGCTAACAGAATTACATTTATACATATATATACTTCTTAGCAATCATAAGTGAAAAAGAGTGAATGCAGCACAGTGGTTGGGAGACATAATGATGGATGCAATAATGTGAATTCAAATTGTGAATGCAACCTAGTTAAAAGCAATACCAATACTTATTACATATTACATTAATTAATAAATTCTGGAGATAGGATGTATATGTGTTTCAACTCTTCTCTTCAATTTGATTTCGAAAGGATCTTTACCTAAGTGCAGCTGTCGGCGAATGACTGATAGCCACACTACCTCCCCATTGTGTGTCAGCAGTAGGCTGACACTAGGGCAGTAAAGAAATGGCCCTCTGGTGCTCTGCAACAGAGTGATTCCTTTATTATAGTCATTTTTGTTTTGTTTACTATAATGATTACCAGTGTGCAGGGGGTGCTGATGTCATTATAGTAAAGTAAAAGTAAAATGAGCAGATGGGCTCATTTTACTTTCACTGCATCAGTGCTCCGGGTGAATATCTCAGCCATCTGAGCACTAATTCCCTTGGGAGAGGTATTATTGGAAGCAGGAGAATCTTTCCTTCCCAGTGATATCTCTGCCCAGGGGACTCCTGCTTGGGGATTGCCACAAGAGAGCGATCACCAAGCAGGGATCCACCCACTAGGCCCCAGGGATTTTGGGCAAGGGTTTGTACTTTCTGCACCCCCTCCTAAAACATTTAATTTTTCTACCTCCCCAAGGTAGTGGATGGGGTAATTACCCCCAATTTGTCCCCAGGGGGCAGAAAGCCCATGAGAAATTAGGACAACATTATAGAAAAAAAAATAGAAGTGAGGGCTGCCCACCATGGGTAAGGCCATGCCACACCACAAAGAAATGTCACAACTGTCTTTCTGTTTCCCCCTGGGGCAAATGGGGTATATTACCCCCATTTCCCCTCCACGAAGGGGACAAAAGCACAGTAGACACCAGGGAAACCTTATAAAAAATATAGGGGTGGAGGCTACCCACAATGGCCTGGGCTTGCCTTGCCAACCCCAAAAAAAGGCAGACAAACTTTCTGCCACCCCCCTGCCCCCCCCCCCGGAGCATATTGGAGTGATTATCCCCAATCTGCCCACCAGGGGGGCAAAATCCCCACTAGACACCAGCAAACATATTTTTTTTAAAAATAGAGAGATAGGGCTACCCACCATAAACGTGGCCCGACCTACAACCCAAATAAAAGTGCCTACAATTTTTCTGACCCCTCTGGGGGGGCAGATGGGGTGATCATACCAAATCTGTTGGTGCCAGTGGGGTAGAAAGCCCACTAGTCACAGGGATTTTTAAATGTATATAGGGGTGGAGAATTCCCATAATGGGCTGGCCATGCCCCTACCCAAATAAAAGGGAGACATTTTTTCTACCCCCAAGGTGCAATGGGGGTGATTACCTCCAATTTGCCCCAGGGGGGTGCAGAAAACCCACTTCACCAGGGAAATCAAAAAAATACTGGGGTGGGGGCTGCCCACCATTGGCATGGCCAAGCCCCCACCCAAAAAAAGGCATACAGTCTTTCTACCCTTCCTTGGGGGATATAGGGGTGATTACCCAATCTGCCTCAGAGGGGCAGAAAGTCCATTAGACACTTGAGACCGCATTCATGCAGTATTTTTAGAGCGAGTGCACCCCAGCATGAGCCTGTGCTCTCCCCAACCGGAGCCCAATAGACTTTTCGCCCCCCAAGGGGTGGATATGGGTATTCATTCTCAATCTGCTTCCCAGGGGAGCACAAAGCCTGCTAGACACCAGGTACTGCATTCATGTTATATATATTTGTAGGGATTAGCCCCTTTGTGCTCTCACCCCTCTGGGGTCCAATAGACTTTCTACACCACCGGTGGAGTATGGGGGTATTTACCACCAATCTCCCCTTGGGGTAGAAAGTCCACTAGACACCTGGGCCCTGATTTATACTTTTTGGTGCAAAACTCAGTTTTGCACCAAAAAGTTTAGCACCGACTTGCACCATTTCTGTGCACCAGCCGGGCACCATATTCATGGAATGATGCAAGCCGGTGCAAAGGGTAGGCTGGGGCAAAAAAATGACTTTAGTCGGGTTGGGCTGGCAGTATGGAAGAAGGGGTTTTTGCACCAAAAAAATGACACTAGGCAGGTTAGAGTAAAAAAATCACTCTAACCTGCCTAGAGTCATTTTCTGACGCAAAACCATCTATACCACATGACTCCTGTCTTAGAAAAGACAGGAGTCATGCCCACCACCCCGGTGGCCAGCACAGGGGACCAGGGTCCCCTGGGCATGCCAATGCACCCTGTGCTATTTAGGGGGGCCCATTTTGGGGGCCCCTATGGCACTTTAAAAAATAAAATACTTACCTGCACTTACTTGGGATGGGGTCCCCCATCCTCCGCTGTCCTTCTGGTGTGGGTGGGAGCATCCCTGGGGAGGGCACCTGTGGGCCTATTCCACGGTGTTCCACCATGAAAATAGGCCCACATGTCCCCTAATGCCTGCCCTGACCTAGGAGTTAAAAAATGTGGCAAAGCAAGCTTTGCACCATTTGTTGACCCCTCCTCCCTCCTGTGCACCATTTTTGCACAGGAGTATAAATATGACGTCAAGGCCATCAAGTCATTTTCTGCACGGGAACGCCTACCTTGCATCTCATTATGGCAAGGTAGGTTTTCACGTCCAAAAAATGACTTTAACTCCATAAATTTGGTGCTAGACGGGTCTAGCGCCAATGTGTAAATATGGAGTTAGTTTTGCACGGAATTAGAGTAAAAAAAAAATTACGCTAATTCGGTGCAAACAGAGTAAAAATATGACCCCTGAGATTTCAATATGGTGCCAAAATATAACAACGGATGAGGTAGCCTACCCTTGCCTCGAGCCATGCCCAAACTCCAATAAGGGAAGTAGTGTGTTCCTGCCCTCCTGGGGGCAGATACGAGGCTTGCACCAAATACCAGGGAGTTTGCATTTGGGTCAATAGAAAGGGGTGCAGATGTTGCACTTTGACATTAGGCCATACTCCCACCCAGAAAGAGACAAACCAGTGTTTTGGAATACCCAGAGGGCAGAGTGGGAGTTTGATCCTAATTTGCCCTCCTGCAGCAGAAAGCAACCTAGATGACAGGTCTATTGTTTTTTTAAATAAAATCATGGGGTGGGGGTATGGCCATGTTAGAAATGGGGTTTTTGGTTGACAGTCAGGTTACCCTCTGTTCAAGCAAGGACCTTCACTGTAGTCAGGGTAAAAGAGAATCACCTTCAGCTAACCCCTGCTTACCCCCGTGGTAGCTTGGCAGAGTAGTAGGCTTAACTTCAGAGTGCTAGGTGTGAAGTATTTGTACCAACACACACAGTAACTTAATGAAAACACTACAAAATGACACAACACCAGTTTAGAAAAATAGCAAATATTTATCTAAACAAAACAAGACCAAAACGACAAAAATCTGACATACACAAGTCAAGTTATGAATTTTGAAAGATTAAACTAAAAAATAGCGCTTAGAAACACAAAATGCATTGATGAGGTGTTAACACGGTGTCGTGATGGAGTCGTTCCCAACCAGCCAACACCAGCGGCGCCGGACACGGAGTCGCATAGACCCCCAAGTACAGTACCTTTGGTGAAGAGTGAAAACAAGTCAATGAGTGAAGTTGGGGATTGTGGCGTCTGTGCGAAACATTGAATCCGTGCACTTCGAGTGCGGCGACTTCCACGGAGTCGCGGACTTCAACGGGGCTCCCGTGGCGTCAGGCCTGCGAAGGTCGTCGCGTTCCAGCGAAGATCACAGAGTCGGTTGCAGGCGGCGTCACCGGATTCAGCAGTGCCGTTGGTCTGAAGTCGTCTGAGGTCGATTTTCTTGGATTTCCACCAGCTTTTTTTTCAAGGGGCCATAGACTGGATAGGGCACCACTTGTCAGAGCAGGAGTTTCTTCAGAGACCCCAGGTGCTGGCAGAGAGAAGTCTTTGCTGTCCCTGAGACTTCAAACAACAGGAGGCAAGCTCTAAATCAAGCCCTGGGAGATTTCTTCACAAGATGGAAGGCACACAAAGTCCAGTCTTTGCCCTCTTACTCTGGCAGAAGCAGCAACTGCAGGATAGCTCTACAAAGCACAGTCATAGGCAGGGCAGCACTTCTCCTCAGCTCTTCAGCTCTTCTCCAGGCAGAGGTTCCTCTTGTTTCCAGAAGTGTTCTAAAGTCTGTGGTTTTGGGTGCCCTTCTTATACCCAATTTCTCCTTTGAAGTAGGCCTACTTCAAAGTAAAGTCTCTTGTGAATGTGAAATCTTGCCTTGCCCAGGCCAGGCCCCAGACACTCACCAGGGGGTCGGAGACTGCATTGTGTGAGGACAGGCACAGCCCTTTCAGGTGTAAGTGACCACTCCTCCCCGCCCACCTAGCACAGATGGCTCATCAGGATATGCAGGCTACACCCCAGCTCCCTTTGTGTCACTGTCTAGTGTGAGGTGCAACCAGCCCAACTGTCAAACTGACCCAGACAGGGAATCCACAAACAGGCAGAGTCACAGAAATAGTATAAGCAAGAAAATTCTCACTTTCTAAAAGTCGCATTTTCAAACACACAATCTTAAAACCAACTTTACTAAAATATGTATTTTTAAATTGTGAGCTCAGAGACCCCAAACTCCACATGTCCATCCGCTCCCAAAGGGAATCTACACTTTAATCAGATTTAAAGGTAGCCCCCATGTTAACCTATGAAAGGGACAGGCCTTGCAACAGTGTAAAACAAATTTAGCAATATTTCACTGTCAGGACATGTAAATCACATCACTATATGTCCTCCCTTAACCATACACTGCACCCTGCCCTTGGGGCTATCTAGGGCCTGCCTTAGGGGTGCCTTACATGTAAGAAAAGTGAAGGTTTAGGCCTGGCAAGTGGGTACACTTGCCAAGTCGAATTTACAGTTACAACTGCAGGGGCAGGTCTGAGACATGATTACAGAGCTACTTATGTGGGTGGCACAACCAGTGCAGCAGGCCCACTAGTAGCATTTGATTTACAGGCCCTGGCACCTCTAGTGCACCTTACTAGGGACTTACTAGTAAATCAAATATGTCAATCATGGATAAACCTATCAACCATACAATTTACACAGAGAGCAAATGCACTTTAGCACTGGTTAGCAGTGGTAAAGTGCTCAGAGTTCAAAAGCCAACAGCAACAGGTCAGCAAAATAGGATTGTTGGGGTGTAATTACAGGGGACAAATGGTGCTCAGGATACAAGTTGTCCGAGTGTATAATGTCGGGGTGCCTACACAAGGGAAAACACCCATCCCTTGAAGGTTAATGATAAACCAAACAATTGGTATGGACAGTGTGAGGCCCCCCGTCCTACTGCTAACCACTTCACAAGTTGAGATATATTATCACTCTAGTGAGTAATCTTCAAGGAAACAAATCATATGAATTGACATCAATTGTATAAAATGTCCAATCTAATTCCAAGTTTTATTGAATCACGTCTTCACAATGTACAGCAATCGTCCATAAAGATACACTTCAAGCCTTCGAGCCAACACGTGTTTCGTCCTGGGAAATATTTAACTCCCAACCGACTTCTTCAGGGCTCTAAATCATAAGCAAATTATGTAAATTAAAAAACTAAATGCTCAAACCACACAATAAAATAATGAAATAAATATATATATATATATCCAAAGGTGTGCCCCAATTTTGTTCAAATGGATCAGACCCCAAGTTAAAGTGAGAGGAAAGAAAAGCCCGTGCGTTAGCAAGCATATTTCATGTGTCTGTAACTATGGTAAATAAGCATGCCCGTATCACCAAGTGAAAGTCAAAAAATGTGCTCCAAATTATCAAGTGAGTCACCTAACCACGTACGAATCCAAATTCATGCGACAGTAAAGTCAAATCACTACTTCACCAATACACATTCTTAGTGTCCAGTTCCAAACCACCAAATTGTATTTTCCACGTGCTGTATTTAATATGAAATATAAAACTATTACACAACTATCCATCAAATTCAATCTCTTCCTCACCTTTAAGTCGTACCTCATATGATTTCAAATCAAATCCAAAATTGAATACTTTCCAATTCTAGCTACTGTTCCCCCTATCTCTGTTTAGTACACAGATTCCACACCTGTTCAGACAGAAAAAGGCCCAACAATTCCATTAGATTGCATATCGACTACACCGAAGTCTCTTTGTGATTTAATCCATTTATAGTCACCCATATGTGGCAAAATAACACCCATGAAGTACCTGTCTTAGAAATCCTCACTCGCTCTGTGTACGAGGAGCGAAGGGAGAAGCCGCTTCCATTCATGCGCTAAATTGAAAAAATAAATACATATGCACACAACGTCCTTAATATGCATCCTTTATAACCTTGAAAATTATAATCAGGAGCCTCACCAGTCCAGAGATGCCTTTCAATACCACTTACCGAAAACCGAGCCAGAAACAACCACTGCGTTCTGCTGCTAAAGAATGCCATGAAGCGAGTACGCGTGTATCGCGTTCCCGAAGCCGAAGTTAAATCGACTTCCGGGAGCGCGAGTCAACCAAAATAGAAAACGGACTATAGTCCGTTTCTATAACCGACGGTGTTATAGATCACCAGTACAATCTACAAGGAACAGTTTCTGAAGCTGAAAAAACCTTCACTTAGTACGACTAGACCATTAGACAGTCTTATGATACGAGGTGGGTAATAATCACCCTCGTCATGCACAGAACAGCATACTTCGACCCCGAACGAATAATACTATTACATGATCTTTAATACTTATTGAACTTAATCTTAGGTAAATTAAATATCCAAAATAACTCAACACCACATTCTGACCGGTGTTTTGATGACTCACTAACTCATAAATAATATCTATTACCAATATAGTGTTATGACTCAACTCACACTTGACCACTGTTGGAGCCTAACAGTTCTGATATAAGCAAAAAGGGGGGAGAAGGAGAAAGGAAAATAAATACTAAAAAGAAAATAAATATAAAGAAGAAGAAGAAAAGAAAGGGGGGGGGGGTTCTAATGATCCAAAATTTGGACTTTTTAAATTGATAATGCTAACATTGATCAGTCCAATTACAGAAACCTCACATTACAATGTAATGGGAGCTGTTATGGCAGTTGATTTCAGTTTGAGAATTTTGATTTATAATTACATTTGCTGTTTACATCAACTATAGTTATAATCCAAAACAAAGCATCATAATACATACAGTTTGAAAGTACAGGTAACAAGATTGTTTCTTAATCGCCCAAAAATAATTCCAACTCCCTATCAGTGTTAAGACCCGACTCCACAGCCCTCAGTCTCTTCTTCTTTATATTTATTTTCTTTTTTCCTGGCATGGGAATTAGACCTACTCACACAAGGGAGGTACCATGTTTATCAGTATAGACTTGAGGTAATATTGGGTAGAAGGAACTCTGTGGCTTCCTACACGTTCCATAACTTTCCTTCACAAAAATAGTAGGAAAATGTGTTTTTCTAGTCATAGTTTGAGATTTGCAGGGACATTTGGGTAAACAACTGGTGAGAACCACACAAGTCATGCCACCCTGTATTTCCCCAGGTGTCTAGTTTTGAAAAATTTGCAGATTTGCTGGGTTTCCCAAGGTGTCGGCTAAGCTAGGGCGCAAAATACACAGCTACTAACATTGAGAAAAAAAGTAAATTTTCAGGGAACAAAAAGTGATGCAAATAGTTGCATTCTGTTCCCTTTCCTTTTGAAGGCACTAGGCCTATCTACAAAAGTTAGGTACCTTTTTCATCAGAATACATTTGGGAACATGGAATAGTGGAACGTTGTTATAATCAATTGGAATTCACTGCATTTGTGCCTTCCAAACGTAAATCAGTGTGTAAGAAAGAAGGCACATTTTTGAAAAATGCCCTTTGAATCACATGATAATATGGGCATCCACAAATTGTACAAATGTACAAATAACCACTGCTTCTAATCTCCATATCTTGTGCTCATTTCAGAAATACATAGATTACCTTGATACCCATTTTTCACTCCACATATTGCACCATATGTATTGATCTATACTTGGCACACAATGAAAAACCATTGTACAGTGCAGCTCAGTTTCTGGCTCTGGGTACCTTGGGTTCTTGGAGAACCTTCGAACCCTATTTATACTTACAACCAAAAGGGTCTATCAGACAAAATAGTATACTGCTTTTGTAAATGAACACTTATGGTAAAAAGTTATAGATGAAAATGTTGCCACAAATGGCAGTTTTTTCCACTAATTTTCAATATTTCTCTATTTCAACAATACGTTTCTTTGAAAACCTCTTGAGCGATCATCACATATGAGCCCTTGCTTAATTCAGGATTCTGCCCCCTTTTCAGAAATCTATAGCTTTCTTAGCTCACCTATGGGTTTCACACTGGTTTCCACAGCAAAGTGGAAATAAGTTAAAAGCACAAAATTAAGAAAAATGGGCTACCTCCTTGAAAAATGCCAAAACTGTGGTAAAACAATTTGATGTTTTGATTAATCTAAGCATATTCTTGTGGGGGCATAGCCACGGTGGTGACCAACATGGCCGCCAGGCTCTCAAGCTCCAACCGGCGGTCTCCTCGTGCCACGCAGATGAGGCCAGCGGAGCAGAACTAAACCAAGGCCAGACCCGCCCGATGTGCCAAGAGGGCCCCTGAAAGTGTGGCGGAAGAATTAACCCAGTGTGAGGTGGGCAGCCGAGGGACCACCCAGAGGCTTCTCCGGACCGCCATGAGCCCTAAAGGCCCCACAGTGACAGGTGCCATGGTTAGCCTGGGTCGGGGTGGGAGGGCCGTGTGGTGTGACTGAAGTAGTAGGTGGGTCCCCGTGACCGGCCGGAAGGCTGGGGGCCCGTCTTCATGCTGTTTGTGGTGGTATGCCCCAAACCCAGACCTACGTGTCCAGCCACACGCTCCGGAGGCACCAAGCTGACAGGGGCCACGACCAAGCCTGGGGAGTGGATGGGCGGGCCACGCGGGGGAGCCTAATCGCACAAGCTGCTGCCCACGCACAGGGGAGTGGGATCCTGCTGGAAGCAACCCTGCTAAAGAAAAGAGAGGACCGGCGTAGGTGAGCATCCTGTGGTGTGACCTAGATGAAGTGAAAAGAGCCCCCCTACTGGTGCACCCCTATCCGAGGTCCAAAGTTGGATGGTCGGCAGCAGCTTCTGTCCCATTGACACCCACACAAACCAGAACATGTGAGAAGCACACAAGCAGCTACAAACACTGCAGTAGTGCCAGGGGCTCACAGGGTGTGATGCCACTACAAACTAGAGATTGACTACTTGGGAATGCCCGTCTCGTACGGTGCTAGGCTAGGCTAGGCTGCAGTTAACAGTTTGTAGCACGAATACCATGGTCAGGGGGACTCTATGCAAAAGAAGCTCACATTTGAGAGGTCACACCGTGTTACCTTGACAGACAGAAGCATGGCAGAGGGGTGGGATGTGGCCCAGAGACACGCACTGCCTACATACCTGGGTGTAGTCATGGCTGAGTTGAGATCCGGATTCCAGGCGCTAGATGCTAGATTTGACACAATAGTGTCCCACCTGGATAAGATGAGGGACAGAATGGACAAACAGGATACTAGAATCCAAGGAGTCGAAGATCGTATCTCCCACCTTGACGATTGAGCAAACAAAGTAGAGAAAAGTCACAAGTGGATGGAAAATAGGTTCCGCATGGTCATAGTTAAGAACGAGGATCTGGAAGCCCGAGGGCGCCGGAACAACATCCGCATCCTGGGAATCGTAGAATCTAAAAACACTGGTCACTTAGACACTTTTGTAGAGACCCTGTTAACTGAAGTGCTAGGCAGAGACAACTTCACTACTACGTTTATGGTGGAACGTGCCAACAGGACCCTGGGGCCGTGCCCGGTGCCTGGGGTACCACTGGGACCTATCTTGGTCCTCCTGCTGAATGTCAGGAACAGTGAAATTGTTCTATGCCTGGCAAGAGGGAAAGCCCCCCTGCAGTATTAGGGCATGTCAGTGTCAATATTCTCTGATTTCACGATCACGGTGCAGGAGCCACGGCGCAAGTTTGCGGAGGTGAAACTGCAACTGCGCAAGCTTGGTATCCGATATGAAATGTTGTATCCAGCATGCCTAGGGGTTGACATGAATGGAAAAACACGCATTTTAGAAAACCCATCCGACTCCCTGGACTTTTGTAAATACTATTGCCAAATGACATGTCTGAGACTCGGGAGAAGGGTAAGGGGGCTCCCCAGCCGATATACAGAACTTAACCAATATGGACATATTCGTGGATGAGTAGCCCAGTTGGGTGGTCTGGATGTCGGTGGTTTGGCCATCAGTGGTCCTGGCCCCTGAGCTTTCAGAAAATGCGAGTGAGGCTCTTTAGGGTGTACAATGTAGCGCATCGAGCTGATAAGCTGGACTCCACAAGAACTCATCACAGGTGCATCCTAAATTAGTGAGGAGATGCCTGTCTTGGTTTTGCATCCCCCCAATGTGGACATCAAATGCATCTTTTGGTGGAATGTTGTTTCTTTAATATTGACATATGTGTTCTACTTGGACTTTTGTTGGGGATTCATTAGGAGGTTCTTTGCTGGGTGTAGGGATGAGATAGTCTATCATATAATTGTTGCCCACCAGTTGTACGTTACCGTTTTTGTGCATAGATTGCCAACACTTGTACTGTATCATACCCACACATACACCCAAATACATGTCAGGCTGTAGCTCCGATGGACAGGCTGCCCTAGAGACCGTCTTTGTCTCCTGGAATATTCGGGGTCTGCAAGAGTAAACAAGTACTGAAGTACCTGAATAGGCATGGGGCACAGATAGCATTCTTACCGGAGACCCACCTCCCGCCAAAAGATACACACAATTTTGCAGCTAGCTGCAGCCCTCACAGGTATTTCTCCTGTTACAGCTCATATGCCTATGGGATCTGTACGTTGGATACATAGGAACCTGCAGTTCCATCCCATTTGCACCTCAACAGACAACCAGGGTAGATATATATTGGTGGCTGGGGTGTTGGCTGGACACCAGGTCCTGTTAGTGAATGTTTATGTTCTGAATACAGATGACCCTGATTTTTTCTGCACCCTGCTGTCCTGAATAGACAAACTGGCAGCAAACCACATTATTATGTGTGAAGACTTTAATATGATTATGGACACACTCTGTGATACCACAGCGGTACACCCCACTGTCAAACCTTGATCCCTGCGGATTCTGTGGGACATCTGTGAGATCCACAGGCTACGGGACCCCTGGCACTTATAAAACACGCATGCCTTGGATTCCATCTTCTATTCAGCTCCACATAACACATGGAGGCGGATAGACTACTGGCTAGTCTTGTGCGCCACCACACTCTGGGTGGACCATATCACACATCTCTCACACACTCTGTCGGAACACTCCCCAGTCAGGCTCCTCTGTAAGATCCCGCAGACAGAGAATAGATGGAAAGTCCCCACCCTGGCATTACAAGACGCACTCTTTTGTGTCAAACTACAAAAAGCGATTTCAGAGTATTTCAACCTCAATAAAAGGCACAGTTACACTGTTATGGGAAGCTCTTACACCACGTTTTGGGAAGCTTTTAAGGCACACACAAGAGGGATCCGCATAGCAAAACAAGCGGGAATCCTGCACAATATCTGCAGCAGTTTGTCCAGGGTGGAGGGGCAACTAGTGGAGCTGGATCGCATGGATGTATTTCATCATTTGCAAACTAATAAGAGCCAGCAAGCCTCTCTCATGGAGGAGTTCTGGGACCTCGCCAAGCACAAAGCCCATTACTTGGGCAAATATGTGAAGACCCGGCAGTAATGGGAGGGGGAATGACTGGGTCGCACCCTGGCAAACCTAATGAGACCCTCCAGGCCCTCCTCACACATACCCGAGGTGTACACGGTGGACGGCACATACATAACTGACACAGCAGTGATACAATCTGAGTTTCTCACAACTATATTCCCCCACCCAGAATAGTGATAACCCATCCCTGGCACAATATCTTAAGGAAATAGCAATGGTGTGGCTTACGAACACACAACAACAGTTTCTGGCTGAACCATTCACATGTGAGGAGATAATCCAGGCAATAGATGCTCTGAATGGCTCAAAGGCCCGAGGCTCGACGGGTTCACCGGTGCCTTCTTCGGAAAATCCTAGTGCCACATCTATTAGAGGTGGATACCAAGACACTGGAAACTGGAATCCTACTGCTAACACCTAGAGAGGCAGTTATCACACTACTGCCCAAGCCAGATAAAGACCGAACAAAATGCGGCTCCTACAGGCCCATTTCCCTACTAAATTTTGTTAATAAAATCCTAAGTTACGAGCAACACAACTGTCCTTACTGCTGGATGGCGTGATATTGGGATTTATCCCACAGCAGTCAACAGCCATTAATCTCTGTACATTGTTTGCCATGCTTAATAGAGTGTCCCCCACGACCACCACAGCAGTGGCACTCTCTGGACACGGAGAAGGCGTTTGACTCATTGGAGTGGTCATTTTTTATGTAAATTCTTTATAAGCTTGGCATTCCCTGCAGCTTCTTTTCCCTGATTAAGCTCATAAATACTGAACCAACGGCCAGACTTAGAAGTAATGACACCCTGTCCCTGACCTTCCTGATTACACAAGGCAAAAGACAAGGATGCCAGTTCTCTTCCCTTCTCTTTATCATCACCATGAATCCATTGGTAAGACACCTGCAAGAAAAATATACACATAGCGGACTTCAATTCAAAACTGGGCCATTGCTCCAATCGTTTTACGCAGACGATATGCTGCTGTTTTTAAGGAACTCGAGGGTCAATTTAGACCCTGTTCTACAAGAAGTGACCTGATTCAGTACACACACTGTTCTGTGAGGCAACTGGTCTAAATCTGAATTCTTTCCCCTCACAGACAAGAGGTCACCCAGCCAATCAACTTTCCTGCTAACATGCTGTGATGTGCATGTCAAGTATTTGGGAGTGTACATACATGGAGACAAAAGACAAGTGATCCGACTCAACTATGGGACCGCCCTGGACAGACTGTAAGCACAAGTAGAAAGATGGGTCCACCTCCCACTGTCAATGACAGGCCGTATAGCCATTATTAAAATGGTTGTCCTCCCCTGATTTCTATATCTATTCATGAACATCCCTATACCACTCTATAATTCATTCTTTTTGGAACTTAGGAGACTTCTCACATGACTAATTTGGGCATCTGCTGGAATGTTTTGACACCTCCCTATGAACATGGCAGTTTTGGAGTCCCACACTTCCAATTGTACTACATTGTCCCACAAAGCCATTTTGAAACACACAGGTATCACCCAGATGCCAGGTTGCAGTTTAACATACCTGAAAGAGACCTTATTTTTCCGGCTCCCTTATGCTCTCTCCTCCCGGATGGATACCCATTAGACTCCCAGTGATATACAAACAGTTTCGACTACCTGCTGGGCATGGTGTAAAATGGTCTGGCTTCTCCAAGCAGACCATCTCTACTCACTACCCCTAACAAGTCCTGCATGGCTCCCTGTCACAGGGGAAACATTTGTCCAAGGCACACTCTCCAAATTTTCCCTTGACACCCTTTGTGACTTTTTTCCAGGGGGGCATGTATTTTCCAGGACAGAGGACGTAAAGTTTGCCACTGCAATCAAAATGTACCACTTCGTGCTCGGGCACCTCCAAAGCGCCCTACGGGCACTGACTCCCAAATATCCCCAGCACAAGATGACTTTAAACCACTGACTCTGTTGATTACAGACACTGAAGGGGACAGCCTGGTATCCCGATTATAAAGTACTTGCCTTACCCTATTACCAACAAATGACACTAAGCTGTGCACCACCTGGGGGGAGGAACTAGGACGGACGATCACAGATAAAATATGGGCAGTATGCTGCTTACAAACTTAATTAATCTCTATGAACTACCTTCACAGACTCATACATTATACATTTCTATGATGGGTATATGTAACGCCAGCGGCTATAGCCAGGATGGCACCACACGTTCACCAAACTGTTGTAAATGTCTGGCCCCTCAGGCAGACTTTGCACATATGACATGGATGTGCCCCTTATTGGTGAAATACTGGCAGGATATTTTGGGCAAACTCTCTTTAATGATAGAAGTTACACTAGAGCCCTGCCCCATGCTTGCACTTATGGGTTGCAGAGCTGTCATTCACCAATCTGCAAGACGATATACGGCTCTATCCCTACTGTTAGCAAAATGCGAATTCGCCATACACCAGTGCAATTAAAAAAACACCCACAATAGGAGCATTGCTACACAGTCTTATCTATTGCGATACCACCAGCAAAGTATATGCAGAGCTTCAACCACCCACATCACGCCCCAAAAACATGTGGCAGCCCCTGTGTAATTACCTGATGTCTGCTGACTTAAACATAACACGTTTACGGGAGGCCGCCTGCAAGGACTGTGGTAAACGGAGGATAAGGAGGTACGTATGATACAGAACTCAGGTGATGCCCACCTGACTGCCACACGCACACTCTCAGACGGTCAGAATGTTGTAATGCTTCTACGCACATGGAAGATTTAATGTTTAGTATAATGGGCTGTATCTTACCTTGAAAAAATTGCAGCAATCTGTGGATTCTTTTCTTCTTCATTGTTTTGTTTGTGTATATTTTACTGCCAATTATAAATTAAAAAAATTAAAAAATCTCTGCATGTTTTCTTAAAAGCTGGAAAGACAGTAACTATAGGACAACAAACGTTTTGATGATGTCATTTATAGGAGAAAGAAACCAGACACTTTTTTGCAGAGCACTTCTTTCCTATTTTTTCCAACAACCTCAAAATGTAACCTATGCTTTCTTCAGTGAAGTTCTATTTTTTAACATAAAGGAAAATCTTACTAACATACCTAACTATAGTCTTTAACCTCCTTTTAACGTTTTTTTTCAGACAAGTTCTTTTTTATCTTATTTACCCAACTGCCCTACTGAGCACAGCATTTGGCTGTGCACAATGGTAGATTAACCCTAGGGCAAAATCTGTGGCCAGGCGCATGCCCACCCCACATTTTATCCATTTATTTATGCTTTTTAAAAAGCATTTGGCAGTACTCAATCGGTACTGCTATGCATGTTTCACCTACATGGTACAGTGGGACTATGCAAGCTTCATTTAATGAAACTTGCAAGGTTCAGAGGTACATGGGGGTGCTGCTTGTGCAGCAGCTCTTCTCGCGGAAACCTAGCGGTACCTAATAGAATGGCCATGCTGGGTCCCGTGGTAGTACTGAAACATGCATTTTGTTTTTTATTTATGGCCCTTAGGGAAGTCCCCAGGCGTCCCCCTCACACGTGTATCTCTACCCTGCCTCTTTATATTTTTTTAATTCAAATCTAAGGCAGAGAGACTGAGTCCACATGTCCTGCAATGGCAGATTTCACATCTCTGCTCTATTTGCAGCCAGACAATCAGATGGTTCAGTCATGCAGGAAGTAGATGACCAATATTTTGGATCATCCCAAAACTTTCCAGGAAGCAGCTGAAGTGGATGAACTTTTGTTTTTAAGTTTCATAAAGATTTGTCAAAGGGTGCTTAAGTTTTTAGCAAAATAAACATTCTCTTCCTGTCATAATCCAGGCCAAAATATAACTAAATAGTGGTGACTATCAATGCATAATAGATAAAACACACAGTTGAAAGTTATAAATATGAAACTCTGGAATTTTGCCAGTCATGGGTAGCTCCTGAAAACATATCTTGCATCTCCAACTCGATCTCCACTGTGCATAGCCTCTGGCTCACAATATTTACTGTGTCTAGCCTTTGCCATTGATAGTTACACTGTGAATCTTATTTAATTTGTCTTAATGATTTCTTTTAAAAAGTGTCACATTTTTCAAACAATTTTCAAACCTACCCGCAAATTTGCAAATCTTGAAATCTAAATTTGCATCCATGACTCCACAAAAAACACAGGCCCTTTTAATTTTGATAACTTCTGCTGTCCTAGGGTCAGAGGATGCTCATCCAGCCTCCTTATCCCCCCTTTGTCAATTTCTTTGAGAATCCATGTGTCAGTGCTTAGCATCCTGTAATGTCCACTGTAACAAAAATGTCCAGATTGACAGGATCATTTTATCTTCCAAGGATTACAAATCTCACATTGAACTAAGAGAAAATATACTCCCTCTAATAATGGGATTTGTGTTATTTTCATATTGCTTATGCTTTAAAAACTGAATCTTTGAAGGACTCACAATTTAATGGTTAAGATATAAAAAAAAAGTATTTTTACTATAACCCTTCAAAGAGCACCCACACCTCATAGTAATACAAATGTCTCAAAAACTACTGAACAAGGTTATTCCAAACCAAGCATATGCACAATTCTAAGTAAGGTGGACGTTGAATGCCCAGTTTGGTATAATTCTGTTCAGTGTTTTTTGTTATAGAAGAGAGCAAACTTTATTTTGGGGGTTACATGGGAAAATTATATTTTACTTTCTAAGGACAGTGATGTGTCTTTCCCCCACTCTTCCCAGATGAAGTGGCAGGAAACTTGAAAGGCCAAGATTTATGATCTGTATTATTTGATTGAAAAGGCAGCTGAATCTTAACCATAGCTACACCCTAGACACCTTCACTATGTATACAGGGGAGAATCACCCCAGTAATGCTGGTGATATTAGTAGGGTAGAGCCATGTGAGGGAGCAATAGAAAACTGAGAAGATACTAGAAATCCAAACTGGGACTGCAGAAAAAGAATGGGTTTGTAAATGCCATCAAAATTTGAATAATGGACATATAAAGGTGTCAAGGAAAGAGCTGGGACAGAGAAGTGTGGAGATATGGTAGAGCAGTAACTGCCATTAAACTCAGTGACAACCTCACATGGAGGCTAGTGCAGCGCTGAAGCCAAGGCTACCATGATCTATTTTAGCAAGGAAAGTGTGGCAGAGCAGGAGGCGGGATTGCTGACTCACATTGAAGTAGTAGGATGGGACAAAGAAGAAATCAGGAGCACCATGAGACACGGTCACAAAGAGGGTGGATAAAGCAGAAGCTGAAATCTCATGAAATGATGGGATGCCCATTTTGGGGCCAAGGTAGTGGGAGGTAGCCACTGTGTGCACTGAACAAATGCAGCTGTCCTATAGGAGGATGAAAAGAAGCTGCTGTACCCACTGAAAGATAGCAATGTGCTGAACGCAGGATGAGAAAGATACACTGGATGCCATGCTGCAGTAACAGTTGCAGTCCAAAGGCTGGTTGAGATCAGCCTACTTCACCTCCCGGGATGCACATTCAAGGTCTCAAAATATTGTGCCTTATGGTGCTGATCTTAGGATATTTCAGACATCAAACATCATATCTAAAGAAGTTAGGAAGCAATTTCAATTTGTTAAATTAGATAATAATAAAAATATTTAAGTATAACAGAAGAGAATAAAAGAAAATAATGCAATTATTTGAAGAAAAAAATAATGCAATCATTTGAAGAAAAGCTGTAACAACAGACAATTATGATGCACAACTCGGTTCTTTCAAAAAAGGGTTAAATGTTGTTCCTCAGGATGAGAACACTTCCAGGTGACATTTTAAAGGGGTAATTTAGGGCCATGTCTTATCCTTTTTTCATACGTATCATATGGGAAGCCTACTTCTTGCTAGAATTTAGGTATTATGTCAGGTGCTAAACCTTGTGAATGAGTAGGTATCCAATATATTAAGAACATTTGAACAAGAAAGCATGCTGCCTTTTCTGACAAAGCAACAGCAAACCTTTATTATACAGATTTGTGGAAGGAAAATATGTATGATGTAATGACAGTGATTAATAATTTATTAAATCTTTGCAACTGGCTCTTTATTTATTTTTATAGTTTTCCGAAATTTAAAATAATTTCTTCCCTTTCAGGTAGGGTAATATATTGATATTAAAAGTAGTTATTAGGACCTATAAATTTATGGTGAATAATATTTAAAAAAACATAAAAACCTCAGAAGTAGGAGCCCAGAGAACTACATCAAATATTCTTCTGAGCTAAGCAAAGCCCAGTCTATATGTGTATATGTAAGAAAATGCTTCTGTTTTTATAGTTACCCCCATTCTTTTCTGGATTGATGTTACTGTTTAGTGACTCTGCACACTGGGACACTGCTTATTAGGCCCCAGTGCATATGCTCCGACCCCAAGAATTTGTTGAAATTGGCTACACTCCTGATTTACATATTTAGGCCCGTATTTATACTCCGTTTGCGCCGAATTAGCGTCGTTTTTTTCGACGCAAATTCGGCGCAAAACTAACGCCATATTTATACTTTGGCGTTAGACGCGTCTAGCGCCAAAGTATTGGCAAATAGCGTCATTTTTTTGCGTGAACGCCTTCCTTGCGTTAATGAGATGCAAGGAAGGCGTTCCCGTCTAAAAAAATGACGGCGACGCAAATGCGTCGTATTTATACTCCCGGGCAAAAATCACGCCCGGGAGTTGGCGGGTCAAAAAACCCCGCATTTGCGCCACTATTTAACGCCTGGGTCAGGGTAGGCGTTAAGGGGCCTGTGGGCTCAAAATGAGCCCACAGGTGCCCTCCCCTGCCCCCAGGGACCCCCCCTGCCACCCCTGCCCACCCCAGGAGGACACCCAAGGATGGAGGGACCCACCCCAGGGACATTCAGGTAAGTTCAGGTAAGTATAATTTTTCTTATTTTTTAATTTTTTTGGGGTGGCATAGGGGGGCCTTATTTGTGCCCCCCTACATGCCACTATGCCCAATGACCATGCCCAGGGGACACAAGTCCCCTGGGCATGGCCATTGGGCAAGGGGGCATGACTCCTGTCTTTGCTAAGACAGGAGTCATGAAATGGCGTCTGGGCGTCGTAAAAAAATGGCGCAAATCGGGTTGAGGCGATTTTTTTGCCTCAACCTGACTTGCCCCATTTTAAGACGCCCTAACGTCATTTTTTCCCAACGCCGGCGCTGCCTGGTCTACGTGTTTTTTTTCCACGCACACCAGGCAGCGCCGGTCTGCTTGCGCCGGCTAACGCCATTCCATAAATACGGCGCCCGCATGGCGCTTCAGAATGGCGTTAGACGGCGCTAAATTTTTTGACGCTAAACTGCGTTAGCGCAGTTTAGCGTCAAAAAGTATAAATATGGGCCTTAGGCCCGTATTTATACTTCGTTTGCGCCGAATTAGCGTCGTTTTTTTCGACGCAAATTCGGCGCAAAACTAACGCCATATTTATACTTTGGCGTTAGACGCGTCTAGCGCCAAAGTATTGGCAAATAGCGTCATTTTTTTGCGTGAACGCCTTCCTTGCGTTAATGAGATGCAAGGAAGGCGTTCCCGTCTAAAAAAATGACGGCGACGCAAATGCGTTGTATTTATACTCCCGGGCAAAAATCACGCCCGGGAGTTGGCGGGTCAAAAAACCCCGCATTTGCGCCACTATTTAACGCCTGGGTCAGGGTAGGCGTTAAGGGGCCTGTGGGCTCAAAATGAGCCCACAGGTGCCCTCCCCTGCCCCCAGGGACCCCCCCTGCCACCCCTGCCCACCCCAGGAGGACACCCAAGGATGGAGGGACCCACCCCAGGGACATTCAGGTAAGTTCAGGTAAGTATAATTTTTCTTATTTTTTAATTTTTTTGGGGTGGCATAGGGGGGCCTTATTTGTGCCCCCCTACATGCCACTATGCCCAATGACCATGCCCAGGGGACACAAGTCCCCTAGGCATGGCCATTGGGCAAGGGGGCATGACTCCTGTCTTTACTAAGACAGGAGTCATGAAATGGCGTCTGGGCGTCGTAAAAAAATGGCGCAAATCGGGTTGAGGCGATTTTTTTGCCTCAACCTGACTTGCCCCATTTTAAGACGCCCTAACGTCATTTTTTCCCAACGCCGGCGCTGCCTGGTCTACGTGGTTTTTTTCCACGCACACCAGGCAGCGCCGGTCTGCTTGCGCCGGCTAACGCCATTCCATAAATACGGCGCCCGCATGGCGCTTCAGAATGGCGTTAGACGGCGCTAAATTTTTTGACGCTAAACTGCGTTAGCGCAGTTTAGCGTCAAAAAGTATAAATATGGGCCTTAATGTATGTGGAAGTTCTGAGTATATGGTGCAAAAACTCTATCTGCTGCCTGTAAGTTAATGTCACAAGTGGACTGTAGCACATTTTGTGCCACCACTAAAGTGGCAATGCAAAGCTTATCTTCATGCCTGCCCCTGCAACCAGGGTGCACAGTTTTAAGACTGCCAATTCGGCCTGGCAAAATAAACCTCTTGCCAGGCCTAAACCTTAATTTTTAATTCTTATAAGTCACATTTAAAGTAGGTCATAAATGTCAGTAGGGCAGGGTGCATTGTATTTGAAAAGTAGGGCATCAATATTTTGGGGGTCATTCTGACCCTGGCGGTCATGGACCGCCAGGGCCAACGACCGCGGAAGCACCGCCAACAGGCTGGCGGTGCTTCCATGGGCATTCTGACCGCAGCGGTACAGCCGCGGCCAGAAACGGGAAACCGGCGGTGTCCCGCCGGTTTCCCGCTGCCCCTGGGAATCCTCCACGGCGGCGCTGCAAGCAGCACCACCATGGGGATTCCGACCCCCTTCCCGCCAGCCTGGTTCTGGCGGTTTCCACCGCCAGAACCTGGCTGGCGGGAACGGGTGTCTTGGGGCCCCCTAACAGGGCCCCACATAGATTTTCAGTGTCTACGTGGCAGACACTGAAAATGGCGACGGGTGCAACTGCACCCGTCGCACCCCTTCCACTCCGCCGGCTCCATTCGGAGCCGGCATCATCGTGGAAGGGGGTTTCCCGCTGGGTGGGCGGGCGGCCTTCTGGCGGTCCGCCGCCAGCCCAGCGGGAAACTCAGAATGACCGGCGCGGTCTTTCGACCGCGGTACGGTCTTCTGGCGGTTCCCGCCAGGCTGGCAGCATCCGCCGCCGGCGGGGGTCAGAATGACCCCCTTTATGTTTTACATGTCCTGGCAGTTACAAAACCTCCAAAGTCGTTTTTCACTGTTGCAAATCTGTCTCTCCCATAAGAAAGAACTTGCTTACATTAGAACATCTTCTAATGCTTATCTTCAGTTTGGGAGCAGCTAGAAAAGATAAAAGGACTCATTTTAATAGTAATTTAAAATACAACATAACTGTCAACTTAGGTTTTGTATTACAGTTTTTAAAATGACACTTTTGGAAAGTTGTTGTTTCCTGCCTAAGCCAAATGTGCCTTTCTGCCAGTGTTCAGTGTCATCTTTCTGTTCATAGCTGGCCTGTGGTGAGATATGGATTGTTCCCAGATAGTGGGCAAAGAAGAGAAGCTTTTAATCTCTGAGCAGGAATGCCTGGGGGCCTTGCGCAGCCTCTTCTTGAGAAGCTTCAAAGGACACCTAATGTTTAAGTGACCTCATATATAAGCCTGCCTCCCTTTTGTCTTCATAGCAAGCTTATCACTAGACTCAAAGGAAGCTGAAACCACCCCAAAACTGGTTTGGACTCACCACAAGTGAGGGTTTGCCAATTATCCTAACCACACAAATGGGTGGGTGAATGAAGCTCTGCACTGCGGTAGAAAAGGTCTGCCATGTTTGGTTGTGGTAAAGAGAGGCACTGTGTGATAGTTTACAGTAAAACACACAGGAAGTGCTGCAAAAGGGGGTTGGGTCAACTCTGGAAACTTTCACCCCACTGGTTAAGGAGTGGCCGGAGTTTCCTCCACTCACAGGCTAGGACAGAGAATAAGGCCCTGATTTCTACTTTTTGGTGCAAAACTGCACTAATGCAGTTTTGCACCAAAACGTTTAGCACCGGCTTGCACCATTTCTGAGCACCAGTCAAACACAATATTTATGGAATGGTGCAAGCCGGTGCAAAGGGTACGCTAACGTAAAAGGAAATTACGTTAGCTGGGTGGGGCTGGCGGTATGGAAGAAGGGGGTTTTGCACCAAAGAATGATGTTAGGCAGGTTAGAGTAAAAAAAATGGAATCTAACCAGCCTAGCGTTATTTTCTGATGCAAAACCATCCATACCACATGACAGGAGTCATGCCCACCACCGCAATGGCAAGCACAGGGGACCAGGGTCCCCTGGGCATGTCTGTTGCACCCAGTACCATGTAGAGGGCCCATTTCAGAGCCTCCAACGGCACTTAAAAAGAAAATACTTACTTCTACTTACCTATACTTACCTGGGATGAGGTCCCCCATCCTCCGCTGTCCCTCTGGTGTGGGTGGGGGTGTCACTGGGCCTGGGGCTGGGGAGGGCACTTGTGGGCTTATTCCATGGTGTTCCACCATGAAATAGGCCCACAGGTCCCCTAACACCTGCCCTCACCCAGGCCTTAAATAATGGTGCAAAACAAGCTTTGCACCATTATTTGACCCCTCCTATCCCCATGCATGATTGTAGAACGGGGGTAAATATGGCACTAAGGCCATGTAGTCATTTTTTGCACTGTAACGCCTACTTTGCATCTCATTGACACAAAGTAGGTTTTCACAACCCAACAATTACTTTAACTCCATAACGTTGGCACTAGACCAGTCTTGCGCCAAAATATAAATAAGGAGTTCGTTTTGCACCAAATTTGCGTAAAAACAAAACGATGCAACTTCAGCGCAAAACAAGTATAAATATGCCCCTAAATGTGCCACTCCTAGTACTCTCTTCAGAACACTGCTGGGCCTGAGGAATATAGAAGAATGACTGCACCTCCTTTTGTGACCTATGAGGACCTGAAAGGCTGGACCTGCTCCCATGTGTACCCAGGAGCAGGAGAAGGAGTCCAAGGCTCAATTGATTGGCCTCCAGTTATGCCACTGGGGTGCAGAAGCTGCTAGCAGCCCACTTTCCTGAAGAGCCCTGCAGACTAGTTCCAGCTGAATCTGCTCTGGACCCTACTGGTGGCTTCTGATGAAGTGAGTCCTGACCCCTAAGTGATGTTCCATGCTGGAGCTTGAGTGTACTTCTGCTCAAACTGCAAAAGTTGAAACTTAGAAAAGTTTTGCCAACTTTTCCTTCTAAGTACAGACTGCAGACCTGGACCACTGTTGAGCCAAGGCCGTCAAATCTCTGTTTCAGACTCAACTTGCTGTTGTGCCCCACTGAAGGAGATCTGACTTTCCAAAAGATTCTAAGCCCAAACACAGAGGACGTCCCCTACAGTGAGAGGTCTTCCTGGGCACGGATTCTGGACTTCACCCACTCAGAGCTTTCCCACCTTCGTCGACCACTGCACCGGAACTCCACTTTTCAATAACCTGGCATGTCTAACACTGACTTAGGTCCACCTTGTAGCTTGCGACATTGTCGATTTGACAACAACCACTTTTTCTCCAGAAATTGTTCTAAGTTCAAAGATACCTCTCATATCCAAACAATGCTCCATCACAGTTAGCCTCAAACCTTACTCTCGCCCAGGCCTAGCATGACCAGTTGACAATTTTAGGTGTCAAAATTTAATTCAAATTTAAAACGTCATATCTCCTGTTCCCATTATTGGATTTGTGTCGTTTTGCTGACATTTTTACATTAAAACATTCTCTCTGTTCATAATTTGGAGTGGGATTTTTATTGTGTTGTGCTTTCAACTTTCTCACAGTATGTTTTGAAGGACTGGTAACAAAAGCTCTTGCTGACAGCTGCGCTCTCTATATAGACCTAAAACATAACCAAAATGAATAGCTTTCTGTATACAGTGCAAGTTTTAAATGAAGGATTTAATGTGTGATGATGTGCATACGAATCGGCCAACAACGTCATATTCCTCCTCCTGCTGTTGATTATTGTTTCCACCCTACTTAAATCCTAACCCCTCACAAATACTATAAAATAAAACTAGTCAACCCAAAAATTAAATCTACTTTACTGAAATAAAATATTCCCTCCTGTATTGGAAAGCTACCACTCCTTATGAAGTGGTATCAGACACCAAAGAGCAAACACTATGCAGTGAAAGATGCGTACTCCTCTGGCTCATCCAAAAATATGATTGACAACATTTCAAAGCAACGTCTGATGGGGGCTGATCCAAAGTACACTATCTGTATTCTAGAAACAATATTTATTGAAAACAGATGTAAGGTCAAGCCAAGCCTATAAATAGGCTGCGTCCATCTCCAGGCTGAGGTTACATAGGTCCGTCAAGTGTTGCCTTTGCACATGAGTTTTTAACTTACTTGTAAAAGGCTGTTTCCTTCAGATAGTAGCTATGTTTTTGATAAATTCGATACAGGCAGTTTGTAATTTCAGAGACGTTATTATAAACATCGTTCTCTGCAATGATTGAGGTAGATATAATATTATATAATAAAAATAATTACAATTACTGTGAAATATAGCCAGTATTGGAACGTACCTTGGACTACCTGCATCAGGCTCTAATTCACTACATTTTTAAATATCTGTTTAGCAGCATTTAGTGAATGTGTGTATGTTCTCTGTATTTAGTCATGAAACTCTCCATGATGCTGAAGTGGTAACTACGTAAACAACGCTGAAATCCACTTCTACTGGGTGACAAAGGATTCTTTTCCATTTAGCTATATCATAATCTCAATCTTGTCAACACAGATGTCATTTAAATTGTAGCTTCCTATTTCAGATTGTTCCTTTGTATGATTAGTTGCTAGGAGACCTCGCTCAGTGGCATTCTCCTCTAACCTTTGCCTCTGCTCCTACTATTTGCACCGCTTTCCCTTTGATAAGGTACGTTTTCCAACAGCACCTCCAAATGTTAAGTATAACAAATTTGTCCTGTTCTCTAGAGAACTCTTTCTAGGTTACCATACAACTGTACTTTGCATTCAATGCGGGATACAGTAAAATCCAGCAAATGCATGCCCTTTAGTCTCTTATTACAATCGAGCGTAGATGTCAGGTCAGTATTCTCTTGCGAAACAAAAATAGGCAACTCGATACCTGCAATAATTTATCACAGGCTCATAGATAAATCTCAATCCCCCAATATATTGGGAAAGGCAGAGCAACACACTATGGCCCTCATTATAAGATTGGCGGCAAATGGCGCCTACTGCCACGGCGACGGATGCCAACATACCGTCGCTGTGGCTACCGACCATCCAGCAAATTATAACTGTAGCCGGAATTCTGCCAGAAGGCTGGCAGAATTCTGGCTACAGTCACGGCGGCAGGTGGCGGTAAGGTGGCGCTGCTGCCAGCAGCAGCGCCATGCCAGCAAAACGCCGCCATCCGTATCATGTCCCATGATAAGGCCTAGCGGTGTTTTGCTGGTGGACGCTGCTGCTGGCATCAGCGAAGTGTCCCATCTCGTGCCGGAGGACCCCCTGCAAGCCGGTAAGTCGGGTTTTCCGACAGGAGAGGGAGTGGGCCGTGTTGTGTGCGTTTGTAGGGGTGTATGTGACTGTGTATGAATGCGTGCATGTGTGTGTAATGCTTGTGTGCATGAATGGGTGTGTGTGTACGTGCATGTTGTGCTATGTGATTGCATGTGTGCCTGGATTTATGTCGGTGAGTTTTGCTGTGAGTGTGTATGTATGTATGCATGCGTGTGTGAATGTGTGTATGCGTGTGTGTATGGGTGTGTATGTATGTGCGTGTATGTGTGTATATGTGGGTGGGTGGGAGAGGGAGGATGGGGGAGGACTCTGGGGAGGGGGGCGGGGGAGGAATTCCCTGGCACTGATAGTGCCTACCACCATGGTTTTCATGGTGGTACAGAAACCACGGAAACCATGGTGGTGGACAGGGTCAAAATTCCATGGGCATCCTGGTGACAGCCGCTGGGCTGGAGACTTTAGTCTCCAGACCGGCGGTCGTTACCGCTGTGGCAGTCGGTGTGTTAACTTGCCGGTTTGGCTTTGGCCAATCCACCAGTGTAATAATAGTGGCGGTATGTACCGCCAGCCTGTTGGCAATACTACCGCCACTATTACACCGACCGCTGGGGTTATAATGACCCCCATGTCATTTGGGCACTGGTTAATTAGAAGCTAAAAAGACAGCGTTCTAAATGGAAATTATTAAACTTGTTTTTTGCTCAGTTAAGCACATCTAGAGAACTACATCAGCAAAATTGTCAATTAATATTATTATTGCCTGCATGAATAGTTCATATTTAATACTTTGTTCCAGCTTTAGTCATACAATGGTAACAACTGCAGACAACGCAGTAACTAATAATATAAAGGTAGAACAACAAAATAATTTGTCAGGTTTGCATACTGTATCCAAAATCCAAACGAAGCAATGTTCTTTTCTCGCTCTCACTCACGGACAGCTTTTGCTCAGAGAACGCCCTGGGTGGAATCAATGTTGCCCTCCCTCCCCGACACCAACGCCAATATTTCACCGACCTGCACAAATGTCTGTACAATTATTAAAGTCAACGAGACAAATGCTGACCTATGTGACTTTTGCTGTTTATAATGCATGTTATAAAACCACAGTAGTTTTATACACAAAAAACAGATAAGATCTACAAAGATATTCAAGAATGAATTTCAATTGTTTCATTTTGGCTCCAAATAAACACCATAAATGTAATTATATCTGTTACAAAATAATATGTTGATCTTTCTGTTCACTTCCCCAAGATGATATGTACCGGCATTTTTCTCTAAAGTGTGGATGTATCATTGAAATTGTTATTTTCTCATCTTTTTGTTATCAAAATCATATAAAAGATAGAAACACGCGAGGTTTCATGTGATTTCATTTCCAATAGTGATTACTGCCAATGACACCATCCTCTCTTTGCTCATGTTTCAGCACAAATGGATTTTTATTTGCGTCAACTAGGAGACACTTCTTTCTCCACTGGCAGGAGATACTGGCATAGTCAGAGGAATCCGTAAAGCAATCCAGGTATTAGGGAAAATTGTGCCAATGAATGAATTGAAGTAGAATATGTGGTTTCTCAATGCCTTGTGGAGGTACCTCTTAAGACCAAGAAGATCCTCTTTCTGGCCACTGCATCAATATCCGCATTTCCAGGCCCCTTAAAGTTAGTCAATCACCCAAAAAAGATTTGCACCACCAGGAAGCTCTTTTATGTTGTATAGGAAATATCAGTGCCATGTTTCTTCATTTGTTTGAACCATTCTTGGATGGAATTTATTGCTACATCTGCAAAAGCATTGTAAAATTCCATACTAAACTTAACTTTAGATTCTTGGACTGCATCATCCCAACACTCATAATCAAATCAGTCTTTATTACATTGGCACCTTGCACAGTGTTTGACAACCCGCTTCAACTTCAGGCTCAGTAGATATAGAGTTTGCTGTTATGAGAGATCAATGGAATTCTCTCTCTGTAGTTCAGTAGAAACTGGACTTGGAAGGTGTGGACTTGCTTACTAAATGCATTCTGAACAGTATCTACCACACAACCAAAGCAATGAGTAATGCATCACTTTCCAGTTGATCAACTAGAGTGCCTACATCATGAGGTAGAGATGCCAGCTTTTCTATCTTCTGCAAGTTCAAGAAGAACATCCCTAACACCTACTATTTGATATTGAACTGTCTGTCTGGCCCTTCCACTGTGGAAGAACACAAGGTCCATGCACCAAGGAGGGGTTTGTAACAACCCCAAACAACTCCTATTTAGAAGGCCCCTGGATTACCGCATTACCTCGAACAGAACCTCCACACCCAGCATGAAAATCCCACCTCACACGAGAAGAGCAGAAATTGTATATCACTCATAAGAGTGTCCCCAACGGAAGCCAAAGTGAGACATCAGGTGGACCCACAACCTAGCTTCCAGAGTTGCATTAGAATCATGCTGGACATGGCCTGATAGCCATTAATCTACAGACATTTTGCCTCTCAATCCTGACTCTGACTCTGCATAGATGCCCTCACACACCAACCTCATGAGCAGCATTTTTACATATGCAATGGTCCACACAACTAATAATAGCTCATTAAAGGACTGTCAAAAATTGACCTCATCTTCTAGACTGGTCACCCCACAACATGGAAAGAGCTCTTAACAACCAAACTATGCATTTTGAATCTAACCAAAATCCCATATGGATTTAAGCTTAATGCCTTGCCATCCTCAAATTTCAGACACATCCATTTACAGAAACAGCAGCATCCTGGTCCTGGCAGCAGTGGCCAACTTTAAAATATAAGAACTCCTTTTACCCGCACTAGGCAGTGCTCCGACACCCAGACACCCCTGCAGCCTAAACCCTCCTCCCCCACTCTTGCCACATGTATCTACCCACCACTCCTGACAGCCTACCATCTACATGCACACTTTCCCTATTTTCTCCCCTTCCTTAACCACACCCACCTACAACCCTCTGCCCCCAAATTACACACCACTCGAACCACCCTGTGGCTCTAATAGAAAGACAAGCCTGTAATATTCCTACCCGCAGCCTAATCCCTCTTGCCCTCAGGCCCCAATCTCACCCCGTGATACCACTGACCACTCCTGATAGGTGGCCCTCTGCTGAGTCTCGTGCTTGGCACCATTTCCCTTCTTCAAAATCTTCCTCCACACACCATGCCTCCAATTCTAGTAACATGGGTCCCACTAGGTAAACACCCCTTTACCACTTTCCTCCCTGCTGACCTCATCCATGTACTAGCCCTTCCTATTCCTACACCCCCAACCATACACCAACTTTGAACAGCGCTTCTCCATCATCAACCAATTTCCTCCTCACACATTCCTTCTTTATGTTCCCTAAACCCATGACCACCCCACTGGCCCCAAAGCACAACCAAACATTACAACCATCTATAGTAGCTTCATCCAGGCCTCCTTCCCAAAATGTAGTTTGCACCAACCCACAACAAAACTGACAATAATGACCTTGCCCACCCCCGTGGCTCCACAAAGCCACTCTACAAATCGATGCATGACAGTATTGAACCCAAAACACCATAGGAAACAACTTAGCCATCCTAATTAAGGAAACAGAAGATTTCTCAACACGGTTTTCCACCAAAATCTGTGCAAACCAAAAATGAAATGAAATTGAAGAGTGCATGAACCCCAACCTTACACTTATTATGGACCAACACAAATGGCCCACTGTCCCTCTGCTTAACAGAAGCACCCAATTTCCCAGGACTGACAACAGTCTTACACAAGAAGAAACAGACTCTAGTCTCATCTCCTACATCCCAATCACCATAAAACCTCTACCACAATGCATGTATATGAGAAAGTGATCATTAGACCCAGCAGTCAAAGGCAGACACAGCAAGGCAAGATGAACACAACCAAGTGCGACATGAACATAGTAGATATCATGGAAGATACAAACCAAACCACCAAATCCAACTTCAAATATGTGCCTCGCAACGGCAGATCAGTGATGAAACGTGACACAGAAATAGATACAAAGATTATTTCACATAAGATTGACATCACATTTCAGACTGAAACCTGCATGAACAATGTCTTCTCCTCCTAAACTGAGATCTTAATTCTTCCTAACTTCTTCATTAAATGCCTCAACACCGACAAGGATGTAATTAAGTCAATGTGACAGTCATTCATAGGAAGTCTTTGCAAATCAACATCTTAGATTCAGACTGAAGATTACTCCTACTTTGAAACCCTAGGGATCGTATTTGTCTCTAAGGGTGCGAAACCAACTAAACTCAATATTATCTACCACACTCGGGAGATAATCAATTCTTTGAGAAACAGGTGATTGATCTCATTGCACAACTATCCCTTCTATCCATCAACAACATATTCCTAGTTGACTTCAACCTACATTGAAATCACTCCAGCAACCCCCTGATGACCTATCTTAGACACTTTCTCAACACTAGCAACTTATCACAACAGCTCAACTCATATGAAAGGATCCACCATTAATACATATTGCCAAAGAATACACAATTTTCTTGGATTCTATGCATCCCGTGGACTGGTTAGACCACTGTATCATCCTATTCCATCTTACCTCTGTCAAAGGCTAAAAATACAGATCAAATCATTGAGTCAGCAGTAGAAAGCAAACCAACACTGATTAACCAGCAGTTAAAATCACCTCTTCCCTTAACTCATCAGAAGATTCACTCACTGTGGATGAACAAACCTCACACTGAAACCATGTCAGTCATTCTTAACCAGACGGCCCCTTTAAAAGAAGCAAATGGATAACCCATCCTACTTCTGGTTCAACAAATAGCTAAATTAGGGGAGAAGACAACTCAGAATGCCAGAAGGAACCGAATGAGCTCACACCCTAGTCTGTTTTGATACAAAAGAAAGAGGTACAAAACATACACTTTCAAAGTAAAAGCCATCTTAATCCATTCCCAACTAATCAAGGCCATAAACTATCCAAACAAGATATTCAAAATCATCAAGCAACAAATATCCCTACTGTCCATCCCAATCATAAACCCCATTATTGAGATTACAAAGGGGGTCATTACGACCTCGGTGGTCTTTTCTCAAGACCGCCGAGGTACCGCCGTGCTGAAGACCGCCAGTGGTGGCGGTCTTCCGCGCCGCGTCTTATGACCGCTGGCAGCCCGCTGTCCTTTTTCGTACAGAAAGCCGCCAGCAGCCATACTGGCGAACGTCGGGAAAGTGGAGGTTGCTCAACCTCCACCGCCACGTCAACAGAACACTGCCCACTGAATCACGTCCCATGGTTCGGTGTGGCGGTGTTCTGGTGATGGTGTTCTGGTGGCAGAGCTGCCCCCATGGATCCCGTCCCCTCCCGGAGGATCAACGGACAAGGTAAGTTGATCGTCCATTAGGGAAGGGGGTGGGGGCGTGTTGTGTGTTGTGTGCGTGCATGGGAGTGTGCGTGTGAGAGTGTAGAGGGGGTGAGTGAATGAGTGTATGCGTGCGGGGGGTGTTGTGTGTATGGGAAAATTTGTGCGGGTTGGATGGTGTGCATGTCTGTTTGTATGTGTGCGGGTATGTGTTGTCGGGGTGGTATGTGTGCGTGTAGGGGTGTGTATATGTGCATGTTGGGGGTCGGGGTGGAGAGGGGGGTTGTGCCACCTTTGGGGGGTGGTAGGGGCGTGGTGGGTGTGGGGGGAGGATTTGTGGGGGGTAGCAGGGGGTGGGGGAGACCCCTATCAGTACCAGGGAAGGAATTCTCTGGCACTGATAGTACCTACCGGCATGGATCTCATGGCGGTTCCCAACCACCCAAGATCCATGGCGGTATGCAGGGTCCTGATACCGTCGGCGGTCTACTGACAACCACCGGGCTGGAGACCGCAATCTCCAGCCCAGCCGTCTTCACCGCCATGGCTGTCGGAATGGTGAAGTGGCGGTCATAATTCCATTTTTTTTCCGCCGGTCTGTTTGCGGTCTTACCGCCGCTTTACCACCGACCGCCAGGGTCGTAATGACCCCCGAAGTCTTTTCCAACTTCTTTGATGAGAAGATTGTGAAGATTGAACACTCCCTGAAGAATACTCCCATACTAAGGCCCACACACCAGCACCTTACCACTACAATCAACCACACTGAAAGAGAGACTTTACAAAATCCCCACTCAACCACCCAAAAGACCTCCACTCCCCCGATCTCACCTCCACTTTTAACCAAGAAGAACCATGCATCCTGGAACGAATTCAGAACACTCTCAAGAGGTGATCTTACCAAAATGATAGACAACGCAAAGCCTAGTGTGCACATATCAGACCCCATCAATGATCAAGGAGGTCACATGCCTCATTTTGCCTCTTTGGACCAAATTAATTAATGCATCACTGTCTCAAGGTTTGGTCCCTGACTGCTTGAAGCTAGGACAAGAGACACCACTTCTCAATAAACAGGGAGAGCACCTTGAATGCTTTAAAAATATCTGATCTGCCACCAGTCTCCCTTTTCTGGCCAAAAGGTCTACAGGTCCAGGAATCGATTGTTGGTGTCTTGCAGTCCCTTCTGGTTCTTACAAAATCTTCTATCACGTGTTCTTGGGTGTTTTAGGCAACTTACTGTGATTGACTCCTGCTTTCCCGGGCTCTGGGGTGGGTTCTATTACTTATCTTTCGTGTTTTTCTTAAACTCCCTGCACCCCTCTACACACTACACTTGCCTAGATGGGAAACTCACTTTCGTATTCCACTATTTTAGTATATGGTTTGTGTTCCCCCTAGGCCCATTGCTATCTATTGTGATTTTCACTATTTGCACTGTTTTATAACTGTTTTTACAGCTATTACTGCATTCTAGTATGTATACTGTGTATATTACTTACTTCCTAAGGGAGTATAGTCTCTAAGGTATTTTTGGCATTTGTGTCACCAAAATAAAGTACCTTTATTTTTGTAACGTTGTGTATTTTCTTTCGTGTGTGAGTACTGTGTGACTACAGTGGTATTGCATGAGCTTTGCATGCCTCCTAGATAGGCCTTGGCTGCTCATCCATACTACCCCTAGAGAGCCTGGCTTCTAGACACTGACTACATTTCAATAGTAAGGGATAACTGGAACTGGTATAAGGTGTAAGTACCTTAGGTATCCACTACAAACCAGGCCAGTCTCCTACAAGTGGTATTGGATATGCGCGCTGCCTCAGCTTTCTGAAATTGTGTACCTCTGAGGCAGCGTCAAAATGCAGTGGGTGTTGGTGTGGCAAGTCCACAGCAACGCCCACTGCACGCCCCTCTGACGCAGATAACTGCGTCGGAGGGGCTTATATTTACAAGGAGGTGTAACGCCACAAAAGTGACATTACAGGTCCATGTAAATATGGGGCAGAGGTTAGCGACACCAGAGCATCACGTAAAGGGATGCTCCAATGGGGCTAGGGGCTCATAAATATGCCCCATACTCTTATCATCCAACTTTGATCAATGAAGAAAAGGGAGAGGCTTAAAGGCTGAGTCAAAACACCATTGGAAGTGACAAACACTTTTTCTACATTATGGAAATTATCAGCCGTTCTAACTCCACAATTCGTGTTATCACCATCAGAGTGATGGCTAGTTTGTGTACTTAAGTACAGTGCTCTGATACCCCAGGTCATGTATGTGTTTAACAAAACTCACAGAATAAATTAATGGCAGCTGTAGTGGTATCTACAAATCGTAAGGTGAAGGAAAGTTGTTCTTCGTGACTAACATCAGGAGTACAGTCAGGAATGAGATTGAAATACCTTGCTCCCTTTGTACATTTTAGAAGAGCTCCTTTGATATTATCAACCATCAGGTGTATCCGCACATTTTGCATTGTTTTCTCACAAAAATGATCTGTCACTTCCTTTGACAGTACATGTTGCAGAATGTCCTGCATCTAAAAATCAAACACTATTAAAAATGTCACAAGTCCTAAAATGTTTCCATTTTCCTTTTGGCACAGGGATCACTTAACCCTCTGAAGTCCAAATGATTCCTTGCATGGAAATGCACTATACTAAGAATTCAGTCTAAAACATTTTACCAGTGATTTTCCCTTTCAAATATGATACATTGATTCTCCTAATTGATTGTGTTCTTTCCTTGAGTTGCATTTCTGCTTCAGACTATGAATGTATGTCGGAACAACGCATACCTGAACAACGAGGTCAGAACAACAACCGCGTTGTTACCACTAATGCCATTACCACGAATGCCTTAACAATGATTTTTCATTGTAAAGGCATTCCAGGTAAAGGCTTTAGTGATAGGCATGCATGGTTCCAGCATGCGTCCCCCCTGGCCCCCCACCCCCAAAAATTAGCGCATCCCCCCACCCCCTCCCCTAAAACCACGCCACCCCCCAACCCTTGCCCCTAAAACTACCCCAACCCCGACCTCGTCCCTAAAATTACTGTGACCCCCACTCTGCCCCTAAAACAACCCCAACCCCCACCCCATCCCTGAAACCTAAAGTACCCCAACCCCTTAAACCTAAAACCACCCCATCCCTAAAACTACCCCGAGCCCCCCACCCGCCCCTAAAACCTAGACCCCCTCAGCCCCCCACCAGCCCCTAAAAGTACCCGACCCCCAACCCACCCCTAAAACCTAAAACCACCCCAACCCCCACTGCTAAAATGACCGCAACTCCTCACCCCGCCCCAAAACCTAAACCACCCCAATCCCCCACCCCACCCCTAAAAACCTAAACCACCCAGACCCCCACCCCCAAATACTAAAAATACCCGACCCCCACCCCGACCCTAAAACTAAAAATACCCCTCCCCAAACCTGAACCGCCCAAACCCCACCCCTAAAACTAAAAATACCCGACCCTCGCCCCTAAAACTGAAAAATACGCCTCCCCTCCCCCGCCCTAAACTTTAACCGCCCGATGCCACCTCCCCTAAAGTTAAAACCCCAACCCTCCACCCCACCCCTAAAACTAAAAATACCCCACCCCTAAAACTAAAACCCTGACCCCCACCCCTGCCCCTAAAACTAAAAATATCCCAACCCCCCCACCCCTGGCACTAAAACCCCAAGCCCCCCAACCCACCCCTAAAACTAAAAATACACGACCCCCCACCCCAACCCTAAAACTTAAAATACTCCTCCCCTCCCTCCCCGTCCCTAAACCGCCCGACGCCACTCCACTAAAACTAAAACCCCAACCCCCCACCCCGCCCCTAAAACTGAAAGTACCCTGACCCCCCACCCGCCCCTAAAACTAAAACCCCAATCCCCCACCCCTGTCCCTAAAACTAAAAATACCCCGACCCCCACCCGGCCTCTAAAAATAAAACCCCAAACCCCCGCCCCACTTATCTGACTCATCGCGTCATCCTCCTCAGCCGACTATTGCTGTATATGTTGTGTCTCAGTGGACGAAGAACATGGACCACCAGAAAAAGGGGCTATGCATGTTCTTTTCACATATTTCATTTTTCACAGATTCAGTTTCAAGCTCCTGAACTTCTAGGACTTGATGTTTGTAATTTTGAGATATGGATAGCTTACATTTTGAAGATATTGTTTTAGTTATATGTAAGCAAACAACATTCTACCTCTTTCTAGCTTTCCTCTTGCAGGAAACTTTTTCTTCCTATCAAGTAGCTTGGGGTAGATACTGTTTGCTCCTTGACTAAGTCTGACCTTACTTTTTAATTGGTGCATCAGAAATATTGGCTAGATAACGTAACAATATGTTTGATTAGGAAATTCTGAAATGCAGCTTTGCCCATAATGGCACTTTATTTGTGTAACAGAGGGTTACATCGCAAGTAGTAAAATTTTGGCATTGTCATGAGCAACTATCCTGAGGCTTCAAATTACTATTTAATTTGATACAATACTATTCCTTATGAGAGCACAGCCAAATACAATTTATTTTTTAGAATAACACTAAGTAAAATAGAATATTATATGATCCTTACACACAAATATTCCTTCACTACATGATCTCTTCTCAAACTCCAAATTGAGGCAGTTCAATGAACGTTCATTATGTTGCAACAAATGTGAAGTTAATATAGGTGGGGACTGTTATGGTTCGCCAGCTTTTGGACTTCATTTTCTCTTTAAAGGAGTGTCACGAAAGCCAGTGGAATGCACTTTGCAATTATGCAGCCAGACAATATTGCTTAAAATTCATTACACACATGCTCACTCCGTTCCTAATATGTAGAGTCCAATTTTATGTTTGTTGTTTAGCAGCTACAGTTTTGGTTTTTTAATACACTAAAAGCAGCGGAACGTAAAGTTTGATCTAGGACTCGCACAAGATAAAAAGTACCATATAGGGAGCAATAACCAAGCAAATCCACTGTACAGCACAAATATCACTCAAACTGGGCTTTATCGAATAACTCTGTACCTGCTGTTCACCTTTAATAAAGCTAAGATCTCATGCTCTGTAGGTCTATGGCTGAATGATTATTCCAGTTCAGAAATCAAATGCTCGTACATCAATTTATTCAATTATAAATTGAGGCCTACATATGCCAGAATGTGAAGAAACAAGATGGACTAGGTCAACTACTCACAAAAGCACGTGGGGCACATGAGAGTTCCGATACTGTCCTTTGCCAACAGTTGGGCTCATTGAGTTACACACTGAAGGCCAAAGTTTGTTGTAAACTACAGACCACACATTAAGTTCTCTCGGTCTTCAATTAATTTAGATAATAGGAACACCTCTTATTTATAGTGCTTAAGACGCCATGAAAATGATGGCATTAAGGCCCCATATAAAGTAAGTTATCATTATATTATCCTCATTATCAGACAGCCAATGGTTTACCAAAGTATTTGGTCTTGACCACAAACTGTGCTGATGTTTTGTGTTCTTAACCAAACTATGCTTATAGATGTCATTAGTGGTAAGGTTACAGATAACGCAATAGGTCCACCATTTGCAAAGTCCCAGGCTTTCATTTATCATCTAAGGGCCCGATTTAGATGTCGGGAGGAAATACTCTATCACAAACATTACAGATATCTCGTACGCTGTATTAGGATCCCCATAGGATATAATGAAATCATAATATGGCAGGCAGGATATCCGTTACGTTTTTGGCACATTCCTGCCCTTCCCCTGTGACGCAGCGCAACAAGGTGACTTGCTGCACTGTGCCATAATTTCATAAATATGCCCGTGGGAGTATATTACTCTCCCATAGTTTGTGCTATACTATGCACATACGACCATGACCAGGAATTTCCTTTACCCCCTGAACTTTTGGGACAGATTTTCCAGCCAGTCAAATCAGGTCTGATGTTACAGCACACGGAAAATCCACAAAGATACTTTCTGAGCTAAAGTTATCATATTTTGTTACCCAAATTTTAGATGTCTCTGGTATATTACTTAAGATAGCTGTTCTGATCACATTGATTAAAACGAGTACCCATACATCAGTGTTGTTCTGTTTCACATCCTTGGGCACTCCATCCACCCATGTGTTTTCCATCTGGGCTTCTCTTGATTGTAAATGTCACTTCTACGGTGCAGTTAAAATCTGTGAGCCTTTCTGTATTAGAATTATCCATCTAGTGCTGGGAGGTCCGATTGTGCAGTCTCAAATGCAAAAGCCCTTTTACAGCATTCCACCCACTGAACGCTCTAAATAGACTTAACCATTTGGTGCCTCTCCTTCTCTGAAATAAGGCAGATTAACCATCCTCCTGAATGCCACCAAATCACTGCTACCACTTACTGCCTCCAAACCCCCCAAGCCTTTTGCTTGTCCACCTCTTTCCTATGGGTAATTTTTAGGCCTGGCATCCTCAGTGTGGTTTCCCCTAGACATTTTGCCTTCTGACCTCCTGTTTTGCTGCCTTTGTTTTTGTTGGCTTTAGGATTCGGACCACTTTACTACTGTCGACCTGTGCTAAAGTGCAAGTGCTCTTTCCCTAAAACATGGTGACATTGGACTAGCCACAATTGGCATATTTAGTTTATTTGTAAGTCCCTAGTAAAGTGCACTACATATGCCTCAGGTCTGTAAATTAAATGCTACTAGTGGGCCCACAGCACTGATTGTGCCACCCACTTTAGTAGCCCTTTAAACAGGACTTAGGCCTGCCATTGCAGAGCCCATGTGTGCAGTTTTAAACTGCCATGTCGACCTGGCAAGCTAACCCACTTTCCAGGTTCAAATCTCCCTTTTTAATACATATAAGCCACCCCCAGGGTAGGCCCTGGTCAACCCCATGGGCAATGTACTTAGAAAGTTGGACATATACTTGTAGTCTTTACATGTCCAGATAGTGAAAAACTCTGAAATTAGTTTTTCACTACTGTCCTATAGGTTACCACTGGGATTGCCTTCTTACCTTTTATGAATGTATTTTTCCAATTGAGACCAATAGATATTTAGCGTTTGGTGTCTCTAACCTCACAATTAAAAATCACACCTTATGGTAAAGTCGGGTTTTAAATTGCAAGTTTGAAAATGATACCATAGGAAAGTTGACATTTTTTTACTTTAACCATTCTGTGCCTTCTGTCTCTGAATACACACATTAAACAGGATACAGCTGGGCTTTGTGCACTCCCTCTAGACAGTCACAAACAAAGGGAGCTGAGGAGTGGCATTTACATCCTGATGGCCCATCACCAGGCTGATGGGTCTTCCTGGGCTAGATGGGAGGGAGCTGTTGACACTTGCATGTGAATAGGGCTGTGCCTATCCCCACACAAAGACCTTCATACCCCCTGCAGTGTGGCTATAACGAGGGAAGGAAAGGCAGAGACTTTCTGTATTCCAAAGGACTCTCTTTGATGTCTCCCTCCCTTTGCAGACACAACTGGGTATAAGTACTGGACCCCAAACCCCAAAATATCAGTATACATCTGGATCTGAATGCATTCTGCCAAGAAGAAGGACTGTTGTGCAGCTGAAAGTATTGTCACTTTGCTGGACTTGCTGGACTCCTGCTTTGCTGTGTCTGCCCTGCCGCCTGCTGCCCTCCTTGCCTGGTAGTGAGAAGGACTGGACCTGAATCTCTACATCCCCAGCACCAAGTGACTCCAAAGTTGTGCTTGTTTGCCTCCTGTTCTTCTACAGTCTCAGGGACATCAAAAATAACCTGCAACTCCTCAACTGCCATCTGTGAGTCTTGCCTGGCAAGTGGTGCCAATCAAGCCCTGGGCCCTTGGAGGCTGGTCCTGAAGCTATATTTTGAGAAAATACATGCATCACCATCACTGCACACATCAGTGCCACCCCATCTCTCCTCAAGGGCAAAGCATCCTCTCTGCCACTGAAGATGAAGACTTTGCATCGCCGATTGCACAGCTCAGGATCAACGCATTGCCATCAGCTGCTGCGCATTCCTGCCACATTACTGGCAGTACGGCTTGACAATGACGTATCACCTTCATCCCAAAGTGTTTGACACAGGAACTCGAGGACATTGCATCAACAATTGCACAGTTAATTTACTATGCATCCACTGACTGAAACAGAACCGATCCATTGCCTTTGCGTCAGCCCTCCTGTTCCTTGCATCGGCTCTTCGATGTCGACACAACCCTCCACACAAGGTGCTGTTTCAGGGGGACAAGGTTGGTCCCTGTAGAAGCGAAACACTCCTTCTCTGTCAGAATGAACTTTTGGATTCATCCTGGTCTAACATGACCAGATAGCCCCAGTTGGCGCTTTAAGCTTTTCAACTACATTTGCAGATATTATTCAAAAATTCATAACTCGACTTCTACTTAATGCATTTTCGTAATTTTGATCCTGTTTTGTTTATTACATTAAGATCTATTGTTCTAACCTGGTGGATCACCTTGTGGACGGTGTTTTCACTGTTTTATTATTTTAACTGTTGCACAAATATTTTACACATTGCCTCTTCAGTTAAGGCTGACTGCTTTGTGCCTGTTGCGAGGTACTCACCTGAACTCCAGCTGGTACCAATGGGGTGATGATAATCCCTAAATTCCAATGAGAACTGACAGGGCAGCAATAAAGGACACACTGCAACCCTAGGAGTTTCCAATGGCAAGGGGGTCGGGATAAAAGAAAAAGAAAGAAATACCAGGACTTCTGCATATTTAGATTTCTCTATTCTGGGCGCTGCTGGGCTCAAATATATCTGGATTTTGGTCCTGGATTCATGGTACTGGCAATCAATATTATTGAGATACAAGGGTCTAGACTCAGATTTCCCTGTAATGAAACCACACTTTAAAACAGAAAAAACTAAACAGATCTTTGGCATTAACTAATGACAAATCAATATACCAATAATTCACATTAGAAACATTCCCCAGTGTGATTCAAGAATTACCCAGGAATGACCATGAACTGGAATTATCATGTACAAGGATTTCTACTCAGAAAAAATAACGGGGTTAATCACAACAAAACTACTTCAAATTCTTCAGGAGTTCAAGAGTTCAAGGTTTATATGCAATGGCAATCCAATTATAGTTCTCAATTGTTCCAAAGGTCTTAAGAGTACCAACATCAGATTCTGATTGAAAAAAACCATATTTAAAACCAACTATGACAACAATATCCAGGAAGGCCTAGCTATTACAAGAAATATTATTTTTCTCTATTGTCTTTTCTGTCACAAGATTGATCCGAATATTATTGCTAACTTTAATTAAGTTTGATTAACCAGCACTGAGCAAGATCCCATATTAAACAGAAAAACTTGTGTTACCTTATTTTGGATGACTCGTGCCTTTTTGCTAGCACAGGAAAAGCAAGATGTGTGAGATGAATTGCAAGCTGCACGTCTGTGACAGGTACTGTGGTAACTGTAGACAGTGTCGGAAATACTAGGTCGGAAGCCAGGAAGCATGTTGCCGTGAGGAGAAGCCTGTCACTGCGAAGTGAAGGCTGCCAAAGACTGGAGAAAGGCAAATGTTGCCTCCAAGTTAAACAAGGTTATGCAGGATTTAGTCTGGAATGCCAGCTTTTATAGCTGGCCCAAACCAGATGCAAGAAAACACATGGTGAAAACAGAGTAACTCCTTAGTCATAATTATACTTGCACATGTTTCTTAACTGTCTTTTTTCCATTAGGAGGATTAATTAAAGAACCAGCAGTTGTTGACAGCTGACATGTGCCTCCCGGATTACCTGAGTGAGGCACATGTGTTCAGAAGCTATCTTGACAACAATCATTGGTCTAAATTTGCTTTAAACATTGCCATTGTGCTATAACAGAGTTGCCAAGTTACACACAGTTTCAAAGGCGTAACATGATTCAAACTGGTACGGAGATGAAAAGAAAATAACAACATTTTTTATATCACTCATATGGGGAATTAAGGCATGACCAACCCTGCTCACAGCTGGGACCATGACAGTGCCAAGCTGCCAAATGGTGAAAAACAGGGTTGTGTATACTAAGGTGTGTATCTGACTTACTCTGACTAGAGTGGTAATCCCTACTTGGACTTGCCATCGGAGGAGGTATCGGAGTCACTACCTCTAGTGGTAGTTGCCTCCACCGTGGTACTCCTCTCACCCTCCAACTCACTGATCCCCTTGGCATTGGTTGACTCTGCCCCCTGGGAACCGTGGGCTGCAGCATCCCCAATCGCCAGTGTCTCAGCTCCCTCCCAAATTATGCTAATGTACACAGGGACACATGAGCACAGGGATAAGGAAACAAAACAAGAAAAAAGTATGTCAATTCCAGGAAATATGTACATACACTCCCACCCAGCTCAGGCACACACCCTCAGCACATGTAATGAATGTGCCCCTGACTGGTAGGCATGACCCCACAATACACTACATTCCCATTGTGACCCACTACTCGGATACACTTTGTAAAGTGAACCAATAAGAGTTAATGTCAAGCCAACACATCTACAAGTTCATGAGGCTACATTGAATACAATGATCCAAACAGGGAACCCTTCACAGGCCTACAGACCCTGCCAAAACTAGCTATGACACTATCCATGGACTTGGAGGGGGGCAGGACTGCAGGGACACACCTGTCTATGTACCTGGCACTACTATGCCTGCACCCCTTACCATCTAACTACACTCATCATAGTGGCATCACAACAGTGTTGGCACTCACCCCCTTGTGGCTGCTGTGCTGCCTTCAATCACCCATCCAAATCCTGATAGGCCACCACCAGAATGCGGGCCCCCAAAAGGGAATGAACAGGTGTATCGGAATCGTAAAAACTATCACTCCATGAATTTCGGATTGGTGTGTACTGCTGATCAGTACATTTCACGTCAATGCAAGGTTCCCAGGACCAGTCCATGATTCATTTGTCCTGAGAAATAACAGTGTGCCACACATGATGGGACAACTACAGGGGGACAGAGCTTGGCTCATAGGTGAGTGTGTATGACACTGGATCAGTTACATAGCTGACAGCCAGGCTGTATGCAGGTGAAATGTGTGTGTTTCAACACTCTTTCGCCCACTTTTGCAGGGGATTCCGGCCACCCCAACATGCAATGGCTCCTGACACCTGTGAGGAATCCCAGGATAGATGCAGAGAGGAATTTTAATGAGGCACGTGGTCATACTAGGAGGGTGATAGAGCACAACATAGGATTCCTGAAAGCAAGATTTTGTTGCTTCCATCTCTCTGGAGGAACCCTGTGCTATGTCCCTGGCAAGGTGTGTAAGATAGTGGTGGCACGCTGCATGCTGCACAATGTGGCTGTGAGGAAAGCTATCCCACATCTGGAAGAGGAGTATGCTGTCCAACCAGTCCTGCCACCTCAGAGGAGGGATGACAGTGATGGTGAAGAAGAGAGGAATCCGCCTATACTTCCAGTGACTCTCACCTACTGTTCTATGATGCTGATGGCTTCACTGCATTCTTTCAGGCTGCCTCATGTAGTAAGTACTGGAGTATCCTTTACCAGTGAAAATGCAAAATCATGACTAAAGTGGCAGATGCCAGTGCACGCAATGGAATGTACAGTGTGACATACTTCAGACACTACAGTCTGTTGGATCCGCTCCTGCAATAAAAGTGGCATTATGATGGTAACTGGCTAATGCATTCACATTCACAATGTATAGCTCATGTTGATTAAGAACAGATAGTTTGAGTGCACAGGTGTATTTATTCAAAGTCAAAACATCCATGAATGTTGGGACAGTGGAAGGGAGTGGGCACATGGTGAACAACATACTCAGGTACAAATGCTCAGCTGCTGGTTGCACAGAGGTATCGTCCATGTGGCCATTGGAAGATGGTGAGATGGCAGTGGCATGTCAACCAGGTAGCTCATTGGCACACAAGGGAGACAGTTCAGGGCAGAGTCACTTCTTGGCTCTTGGCTTGGTCTTGGCTGGTGTTTCAATGGGATGTTTGGGTCTGAGGGCACGTTGCGAAGGTGAAGCTGGGCTGCAGGGGTAGGGATGCTGGTGTCCTCTGAGTCCTCTGGCAATGCCACCAGTCCAGCAGCTGCTGCAGATGTAGATGGCAGGGCAGTGCCCTGGCTAGTGTAAGGGGCCTGCAGGCGGGTAGAGGACTCAGGCTGGATGTTTGTCTGGCGCTGCAGCACCCCTGCAATGGAGGCCATGGTAGCACTGAGCTGTTTCCATTGCTCCATGGCTTCCTGGGTGTGAGCTACCTGCAGCCTCTGATTCTGCTCCAAGGTGGCCAGGATCTGGCCCATCCTGTCCTGGGAATGGTGGTATGCTCCCAGGACCTCAGAAATCACCTCCTGGGCTGCAGCAGCCATCCTTGGGCCACCCCACTGGGCCACGGATGCCCTCCCACTGACCCTAGCCCCGTGCATGTGTCCCTTGCACAGGTCTGGCAGTCCCACTTGCAGTTGTCCCTTCATCATCCTGCCTGGTGGTGGGTGGAGACTCTGGCCTCTGTACATGTTAGCAGCCAGTCTGTGGCCTGGTGACACTTGTGTGTGATTGTTTGGCCAGAGCTGATGGTGCTGGCTGAGTGGTAGGGGTGTCAGTGGTGTCCTGGGTGGGGCTTCTGGAGGGTGACTGTTCAGGGGTGTGGGATGGGCTAGGGATTTCCTCCATATCCAGATATCCCTCTGCACTCTCCTGAGTGGGGCCTCTGTCTTCAGGTAGAGGACTGCCACTCCTTGATGCCTCCGTCCGGGTGGCATGGGTGGTGGGACCTATGTGTTAGAGAATAGATGTGGGTGTACTGCGCTTTCTTGTCAATTGCAGCACTGGTCAGCAGTAATTTGTGGTTGGATTCTCATGTAGTGGCATGCAAGGTCCCTTCATGTACATTTACATGCATTTATTGAAGGGGGTGGTGGCGCATTGTGGGTGTTGTAGTGCTAGTGGGATAACATGCATGGGTTAGTGACTGTGCACAGGGGGCTGGATGGTGATTTGTATGGGGGATTGTGGGCATGCAGGTGACTTGGATGTGAGTGTGTGGGTGTTGTGGACAGGGTAGGGAATGGGGTCCTGGTGGTAGTGAGGGGATGGGGTGGTACATGCATTACAGGTGTGGTGACTGTTAAGGTATTGTAGTTGACTTACCCGAGTCCAGTCCTCCAGTGAGTCCAGTGAGGCCCTCTGGGTCCAGGATAGCCAGGACCTTCTCCTCCCAGTCGGTGAATTCGGGGGAAGGAGGTGGGGGACCACCACCAGTCTTCTGTACGGTGATGTTGTGCCTGGGTAAACGAATCTTCCTGTGCAGGTCATTCCATCTCTTCCTGATGTCATCCCTTGTGCATGGATGGTTTCCCACTGTGTTGACCTTGTTGACTATTGTCTGCCATAGCTCCATCTTCCTGGCCACTGGTGTCTGCTACACCTGTGCCCCGAATAGGTGGGGCATGACCCTGAGTATTTCCTCCACCATGGTCCTTAACTCCCTGTCAGTGAAGCAGGGGTGCTTAGGGGGTGCCATGGCATGTGTTGTGGGTGGCGTGTTGTAGCTGCATTAGTGAACGTTCTGTTGTGTGGTTGGGTGTGTGGCTTGTGATGAAGGTTGTGCTATGTATGTGTTTTGGTGGTGTTTTTGTGTGTGTGAGTTGTGTGATGGTAAGCTCAGTGCATGCGTATTGTGTTGTCAATATCTTTCATGCTATTAGCGTTGCAAAGGATTGTGGGGTGGGTGGCGTGTTGTAGCTGCATTAGTGGCGCAGTTGTGTGTCAAAAAGTATAAATATGGGCCTCAGTTTTTTTTTTAGTGCAGTATGACACTTTTTATGGGTTGACAAAAAGGCTGAACTGAACCATCTACAAATTGGAACTCCTTCATATGTTCTGTTACTAGTTACAAGGGAGCTAACTGAAGTACAGAGCGTGCCAAATGAATGGAGAATTGCAGGTAGTGGCATCATGATCAAAGCTAGCCCTACTGCTCTCCATATTAATGCTAAACAGACCTTGCAGGAATTGAGATCTTATTTTGCTCTATTTTAGCTTTAATCGGTTGAGTAATAGAGACGCTTGCCTTTATGCTTTTGCCTCTAATTTTCAATGGTAGGGATTATGGATACTAGTGCACTTGGATATCATTATAAAAACTGACAAGGAAGAGGAGATATCCGCTGAGATCCTAATAAAATCTATCAAATCAGGAGGAGATATCAACTAAGATCATAATAAAATCTTTCATACTACTTGCCCCTTTACCTGTGCATATTGTTGCAAAGAAGTCTGGAGAGGGGCAGACAGCAAAAAACAAAGTATGCCCCAATAATATATTTATTGCTGCACCATATGGGTTGTATGGAAAATATGTTTGCCCTGCCCCGTTATCATCAGTTGTGTAACATACCTTATATTTATATGACCAACCTATGGAATAGCTGGAGTCATATGACCATTAGCAACATATTTGTCGGTTTCATAATTGTGTTAACTTATCATTTTTGTACTCCCATAGTCAAAGATAGTATGATAAAATGTAATTAATAAAACATCTTGGAAAATGCACAACTTCATGGGCAACAGCTGAAAGTGTGGAGAGGTAACAATCATTTTTAAATATATAGACCTGTTGGTGGGTTCTGGCAGGTTGGGCAACTGAGTCGGCACATTTGTGATCCAGGAAGGGAAGTTCAAGGTCGGGTGAGGCCCTGGGTTTGGATGAGCTGAGGGCCGGCATTCACTGTGATTCAGTTACCCTGCTCCAGTTGCAGTAGTCAGTTATGTTGTTCTTGGCGGTGGTATGTTGGGCATCAGTGATGGTGAAGTGCACGATGCTCTATTTGTACCAGGAGAGTTCTGTGACATGGCTGAATCTGACTCTGTCAATAGATGATGAAGAGGGGGTCGAGAGTGTTTACGGCCTTCTGTGTGGGTGCATTGATTAGTTGGGTGAGGTCTCTGATGCTCAACTTCTCGAGGATGGTGGTGGAGTTGCCATAATTGGGGTTGTCTATGTGGAAATTGAGGTCACCGAGCAGAATGTAGTGGTTGGAGTAGATCGCTAGTGGTGAGATGATGTTGGGGATGGTGTCGCAAAAGGCCGGTCAGGGTACTGGGGGTCTGTATATGAGGGTGACTTTTAAGTAGAGGAGGGGTTTAGTGATGAAGGCAATGTCTGGTGAAAGGGAGGTTATGGTGTCCTACATTTCTGGTGTCGTTATTGCAGAGGTATAGGGTGTTGACCAGGGTACATCTGAGAGGTTCCTTGTTGATCATGGCCTTCCAGGTGGGTGTGTGTGTGGTCCTGTGTGGACTGGCATCTTGGCGTTGCAGGAGAAGCAACAGTTTCAGCAGGTGAAGGGTCCTTTGATAGCATGAGGGGATGTGATGCAGCAGTTGTTGTGGTGCCCAGGATTTATGGCTTTGAGATCCTCAGTGAAGTAGCAGTGGGTGGCTGGAGGGCCAGGGCTCCAGTGAAAACACCACAAAAGTACTCCACACCAGTTTAGAAAAACAGCCAATATTTATCTAAGTAAAACAAGGCCAAAACAACAAAAAACAACATTCGCAAGTAAAGATACACATTTTTTAAAGATTAAATGTAGTATAGCACTTAGAAACACAATAGCCCCAACTGGGGCTATCACAGCATCGTGACAGAGTCGCTTCCAACAGTCAAACACAACTTGCAAGGGAGTGTGGGTCTGTCACAGAGTCCCACAGATCCCCAGGTACAGTACATTGGAAAATGATGAGGAAACAAAGAAGGAGTTGAGGTGGTGAGACGTCGCTGGAGCCAGTGAGGCATCAGTTTCTTACTGCTCCCGGGGAAGTGAGGCGTGGGTTTCTTACTGCCAGGCTGGGGAGGTGAGGTGTGGATTCCTTCCAGTTGCAGGGAGGTGCTGCGGCATCAGTGGTAAGGAGGACGTTCCTTACAACATGGCAGGGTTGATGGATCCAATAGATCAAGACACCACATTTCCATCTGCTCCCAATGGGAAATTACACTTAACAGATATTTCTAGGCAATCCCCGTGTTACCTTATGGGAGAGATGGGTCATCTAATACTGAAAAACTAAATTATTAGTATTTCGGTATCAGGACATGTAAAACCCACCAGTACATGTCCTATGATTTAAATACACTGCAACCTGCCCATGGGGCTCCCCTGGGCCTACCTTAGGGGTGACTTATAGGTAACAAAAGGTAAGGTTTGGGTCAGCAAGTTCGTGCACTTGCCAGGTCGACATGGCACTTTAAAACTGCACACACAGGCACTGCAATGGCACACACTGTGCACTATTCTAGGGGCTTACTAGTAAATCAAATATGCCAATCATGAAGAAACCAATTACCAATACACTTTAGACAGAGGGCATGTGCACTTTAGCAATGGTTAGCAGTGGGAAAGTGCCCAGAGTCCTAAAGCCAACAAACACAGGTTAGAAAGAAAGGAGGAAGATAGCAAAATGTTTGGAGATAAGGCTGCAAAAAAGGCCAGGTGCAACAGTATCCATTACTTCTTTCTTTAATCACTCCTTCAGCCTTAACTCAATTATTTTATCCATTATTTCACACGTTCCTCATATTTTTCTTTCACTCATACTAGCTGGCTCACTGTTTAGTTTTTTTTTCATTTTCATTATTTTTTATTAGTCTCTTCATCCTTGCCCGGGGACCTTTGGTTTTCCACACCACCCCAACATTTGAGGCTTCTTTTGCAGTATTATTGATCATCTTCTTTCTGGAGACATACATAACCAATCAAAGTTCAAACAGGACACAGAATTGGATGAGACAACCCAGTGGTAAACCATACTGCAGCGGCTGGAGCAGGTGCTTCATGACAGTCTTGTTGCTGTGCTTTGCCCGGTTTGTCTATCTGGAGATTACCATGCTGCTTCCTTTACTGTGCCAGTTCTATTTTTGATCACAGCTGGCACTGCTAGAGCTATTTGGACTACTTGTTAGCTGGCGCCTGTGGGGTCTGGAAGTTCCTAACAGGATGAACTGATGTTGGCTGTAAAGGCAGAATGAGAACCAAAGCAATGCCTTATTATTCAATTCCATGTGTTATTGGAGGATATTAATATGGCATTAATGATCTAACTTGTATAAGGGATTTAGCAGATCTGGGGCACCAGGAAGGGGTCCCACTGAAAAATGAAATAGGTCGCACCTATAAATATGATACCTTCTGATTCTGTGCTGGAATATGGCCCGAACCAGATTTGTAGTTTTGTGAAATTTGCATAACTTAGATTTCTAAATAGACTGTGACTACTTACTTCATATTTTTGAGGACTGTTTGGCTTCTGACAAGCTCATAGCTGGCTAGATGTTTGGGGATGAGGTTTATTAGTTTTTCAGCAGGGATGTTCTTTCAGTATTGATTCCATCTGAATGGTAACCACAAGTCTTCACAGATCCTATATAGCTCTTAGACACATGGTTAACGAATACAAGACTTGGGGTAAAAGAAGCACACTTACCTGCAGGCAACACTTCCACTTCTTGAGACTGCACTTCTTTAACCAATGGAAAAAGAGTAAGATGTTTACAACTGGCAAATTTATAAGTTCTGGGACAGAGAACAAAACAATATGTTTCTCAATAACAGAAAGTACAATTTAAATCAATGGGTTTTGCTAAGGCAAGATGAAGGTAGTTGTCTAGGTCATTGGAACCAGTTTTCTATATGTGGGCTTAAAGATGGATCTACATGAGATGAGCCTCAATGTTGCCCACTGCACCTCATTACCTTGTTTCAGAAATCCATGTTCTGTTTAGAATTTTTGAGTTAGAGTTTTTGCTAGTCTTTTCTTTTGGGTGTTCATTAGAAGTATTGTGCTAGGTTTTTATTTGTTATTGTTCTATCTTTGTTTATTCTTTAGACAATTTTCAGCAATCTTTTTGTTTTTCCCTCATCTCTCTTAGGTACCTCTCTCATCTTCCTCAGCTTTTTCAGTGCCTTGCTTTATTGTCTCTTCGCCTTCCTCTCAGTGAATTTGGACAACTTTGGTGAGACTTCCGAAGGAGGTCACCCTTATCATTCCTCTCTCAAAAAGAAAATAATTAAAGGAAGTGTGAACTGCCATTAACATGGTGGATGTGAGAATGTTTTATCTATATGTGGTGGATTTAAGGTTGTTAAGAGTACTAGAAGGGGCTGTATGAGGGGGCAATTTAGAAAGAGCTCCATATAAGCATGTAAAGATGGGAGAGGTAGCAGTAGCTTGCTTTGTGCTATTGGGGTGGTGGCACACCTCATCTAGCGTTGGTTAATAATTGATTAACCACATTGTAATTGCCAGTTGAATGCAGCAACATGTATATTTGGGATCAAATAGTGGGAATGTTTAATAGCTTTGATGAGGACATTGATGGCATTGAAAGTGCTATGTAATGGATAAATTGTTATAGGTGGCTTTCACTGTAGCTATGATATTTTTGTTGGAGAATTGTAGAGATTTCAGTTTCAAAGGTGGGCTTTGTGATGTTTCTTATCTTGCTAGATGAGAGAACTTTTACTGTCAGAGAGTTCACAAGCAGACCATATTGTGGAGAGCTTTTGTTTCATAAAGCACACCTTACAGGTGTCTGTGACAATATTGCCTTTTGGGATGAGAGTCCTGGGAGAGTGCCAACATTAACATTCAAATGAGGTCAACTAAATGCAAAAGTGAAAGGTCATTGGCATTGCAAGTACATGAAGGATCAATTATGTTGTTTTGTGCATTTTGGTTGAACGTGGTGGGTGGCTGCATTGAGGAGGATGATAGCCAGACTGCTGGAGTGGTCTGACCTATTGAGAGTCACTGGTAGAATTTAGTGCTGAGAAAAATAGATTTGATTTGGCCGTGGTTAATTAATTTTTTTATATATGTTCTCTGTGGCTGATGGGCTGGAAAACTCTGGCTACATTGAAGAGTTCCTTCGTGCACTTGGCCTTTGTTTTGATGCTGTTCATTAGGGCTGCTCTCTTGGTGTCCTTGATGTATCATTGAGGGCTTATTTGTAGGTGGTTCAGTTGGAGCGGTTTTTGGTGGTGCACCATTGTTTCTCTAGTTGTTGCAGAAGTGCATGATGGTTCTGAGTTCTGGGGTGTACCAGCTGGTTTGTCTTGAGGCTCTGGTGGTTTTGGCTGGCTACATAGGGGCAACACTGTTGGCACATTTGGTGATCCAGGTGGAGAAGTTCTGGACAGCCTGCTCTGGGTATGACATTGATTTGAGCTGGGTGGTGCTGAGGGCCTGTGTCCACTGGGTTTCTAGTCACTTTGCTCCAACTGTGGTAAAAGGAGATGGCGGGCTTGGTGGTGGTGCCCTGGGCACCTGTTATGGAGAAGTGGACCACGGCCAGGTCAGTCCAGTTGAGATCTGTGATGTGGCTGCATTACACTGTCACTAAATGTGAAGATTGGATCCAGTGTATTTCTTACTTTGTGTGGCGTTGTTGACCAGTTGGGTGAGGCCGATGTTGTTCATGCTCTCCAGGTGGGTGGTGGGGTTGCTGTTGTTGGGGTCGTCAAGGTAGAAGTTGAGGTCTCTGAGTGGGAGAAAGTATTTGGAGTCGATGGCTTGGTTTGTGGTTGTCTTCGGTGGAGACGCATCAGATAGTTTCCTTATGGTTGATGGTATTGCCTCCCCCCATGTTCGTTTGTGTGGTCTTGTGTATCATTTTATAGTGGTCCTGAGATGCAGTGTTGATATCAGGGTTTGAGGAAAGGCTGAACCAAGTCTTGTTGATGAAGATCACCTTGAGGGAGAGGGTGGTGATGGTGTCCCAGATTTCTGTGCGATGTTTACAGAGAGATCGGGTGTTGAGTAGAATGCATTGAAGCAGTCCTGGGGCATTTTAGGTCTTCAGAGTGGGTGTGGTGAGGGTTCCTGTGTGGGTGGGTAGTCCTGTGTTGCAAGAGAAAGAAGCTGCAATGTTGGCAGGTGAAGGGCCCTTTGATTGTTCGAGGGGAGGTGGTGCAACAGTTGTAGCATCTGCGATCCATGGCTTAGAGCTCGGTGGTGGAGTACCAGTGGATGGCAGGAGGGCCAGGGTTCTTGGCACTGGGCACAGTCCAGGCTCAGATGGGAAGACAGGCTTGTCTTTGACATGCATACCAGCTGTGTAGCATAACTGTGGCCTCCATGAAGTAGGTCCTAGGAGAGTGAGGGGAGGGGTTGGTAGTGGTCAGGCCAGCGGGTGAAGAAAAACAGGCAGGAAGGGAGCAGTGGGAAGATCCAAATGGAATGGTGGGAAAATACAATGAAAAAACAATGAAATACAATGAAAATACAGTGACAATAGGGTTACTAAAAACAATGGAGACTATATTCAACCCTAAATTATTCTAATAAAGGAGTCATAATGAAGTTACAAAACAGCACTAATACTAAATAAAGGATTTACAAAGGAGGTAACACACAGGGACAAAAACGCCATGTTGGGGAGAGCTGTAGGGCCAGCGGGAGGCAGCAAGCTGGCTGCTAGGCCTGAGCTGATTCAACAGGGAGATGGCACAGGGACCTGCTCAATGTGGTTATGCTGCTGCCTCCATTAAGTAAATCTTGGGGTAGGAAGGGGAGCAGTTGACAGTGTCTGGGGCCAGCAAGTGGCAAAAATCAGAAGGGAAGAGGGCGGTGGGAAAATCCACATGGAGCAGTGGGAAAATACAATGAAAATACAGTGAAAATACAGTGACAATGGGGTTACAAGATGGGGACTAGCTGAACAATAGAGACTATACTAAACAATGGGTACTATACTAACAAAAGAGTTACAATACAGCACTAATACAAAACAATGGATTTACAAAGGAGGTAAAAACAGTGGCACATCGAGGAGAGCGTGGGGTCAGAGGGAGGAAGCAATCTGACCTGCAAGGGTCACTGGAGGATGGGATCCCCAGGACCAAATATGGCTCAGGGGGCGCAAGCCATCCACATGGAGAGCAACAGCTCAGGGAGGGGTCCATATCTGCTACTCCCACTATATACTGTGCACCCCCCTGGGCCAATATACATGGCTAGGGAGGGGGCTGTACTGATGCCCCCTCTCCATATTTGCGTGATAAAATGGTGGTAAAAATTGTTTGTTCATCTGTAGTTTTGGACTACTTCTGACTTCATATTATTCCCAGCTGTCCCTGACAATTTCTGCATGTGATGCCTTCTTTTGTAAACACAGGAAACCTCGGATCCTCTTCAATTTTGAGATTGTTCTAAATTGCATCTGCTTGCTTGCCTGCTGACTAGATAGTAAAAATGATTTACTATTTGGCCTATAGCTTTGTAAATAGCATGGAAAATATACTATTTACCTGGCTAAATAATAGAGATTTTGCACTTATTGGCTAGCACGTGCACAAAACAAGGACATTTCATATTTACTTGGCCTCTGGCTAATTAGTAGAGGTTGTGTACTATTTGGCCAGCAGTCAAGCAAACAGCAAAGAAACGTCATGCATTATCTGGCTGTTAGCAAAACAGCAGACATTATTGACATTTTGGCTAGCAGCCATGCAAATGTACATAATTATTTTCTTGCTGCTGGTTAAATAGTAAATATGATAGATATTAGATAGTATTTACTATTTCATTCGTAGCCTGGCAAATAGCAAAAATATTTCAATATTTACCCATCTTCTGGCTAAATAGCAGCAATTGTGTACTATTTGCCAGTGGCCTTGCAAACAGAAAACAAAGGCCATGTTTTACAAGAAAATTGCGGACCGCGATACAGCACCAAATTTGGCAACGCTGAGCTCGATCATTTTCACAACGCAGGGATGCTCTGTATTTAATAGAATCCGTTGCACCCCTGTGTTTCCCCCTGCACTAGTGCTAAATTTGCTGCCAAGCTCCAACGCAGCCACCCATGTGCCATTGTGCAAGGATGGCTGCGCTGTGGGGGGGGGGAATGTATTTGTGCAGGAAGGGACACCCTATCTTCCGTGGGCTTTTGCTCTTTCTATGTGTGCTGCATTCTGCAGCACACATAAAAGGAGAAAAAAATTAGGAGGGATGAAAGCATTTCTCCTCGTTGCGCCATGTGAACGCCACCCCTGAGGTGGCAATAGATTTTGGCGCTGCCTCAGGTTTACAAAAACTCATATATCTGGGGCAGCGTCAAAATGCACTGGGGCCACCGAAAACACCCATTGCACGCCACTTCCACACAAAGTGCTGCGTGTGAAGGGGCCGTGATGCTCCGGTGACGATAGGGACTTGTAAATCTGGCCTAAAGTCAATTATTTACTTCCTGGTTTGCTAAATAGCAAACAGTATACACAACGTGGCCAGTAGTCATGAAAACAACAAAGGAACCTTAGTATTTATCCAGCTCATGACAAAACAGCTTAAATGTTGTGTGATTATGCCTTATGCAGAGTTCAACTGGTACTTACCACCAGGCAGAACTGCAAGCAAGGAGTGAACATAATTGGCACCCGTCTTCTTGGTAAAGTTAGTATTCTAGTGTGCTATTATTTAATTCACAAAATTTGGATGCAAATTGCACACAACTTTTTGTGAATGGAATAGAATTTTACAAACTAGCCTATAAACTACTAGGTCAATTCACAAAATACTTAGGCCCTCATTATGACATTAGCGGTAAATCCAACTTAACGCCATGCTCACTGCCCCCAACATACCGCTGCTGCGACAGATATCTGTTCACCATATTATGACACACACACCAATCCGTCACTATTCAGCCACAGATATAAGTCCGCCACACCAAAGGTCAGTAATAAACTGGCAGTATCAAAACCCACACCGTTACACCAACAGAACTATGCCCATCACATTATGACCCACGAATCACCACGGTGGACATTCAGCTGCGGTAAACCATTGGCGGTACATACTGCTGCACTCAAAATACACACACACAGACAAAACAACATTACATTGGTCAATTTAAATATCACACACCTGACACCCATACACACACAACACCCACCCACTCACACCACTATAAAATACACACCCACATTACCCACAACCCTTTACGACTACAAATAATTGCCACCAGAGACAAGCAGCAAGACCACTGACACAACCAGAGCCACATACCACTCACACCTATACACCACTCACGCACCCCACATCACACACCCCAACATATCACCCTACACACCCTCACCTACACACCTTACACAAAAACCATGGCCCCACAAAGACACCCCCCAATTCCCAGAGGAGGCGCTAAGGGTCATGGTGGAAGAAATCATCAGGGTAGAGCCTCAGTTATTTGGAACACAGGTGCAGCCGATATTTATAGCTAGGAAGATGGAGCTATGGCGGAGAATCGTGGACAGGGTCTATGCCGTGGGGCAGCACCCAAGAACAAGGGATGACATCAGGAAGAGGTGGAACGACCTACGGGGGAAGGTACGTTCCATTGCAGCAATACACCAGCTCGCTGTACAGTGGACTGGCAGTAGACCCCCACCTCCTCCCCCACAACTAACAACATGGGAGGAGCAAGTCTTGGCATTCATGCATCCTGAGGGCCTGGCCAGAGTAGGAGGAGGACTGGACTCCGGTAAGTCAACTCTCTACTTCTATCAACCCCCTACCTGCATGCCATCACATACCCCCACCCCCACCCTCACTCCCATCACTCCACCACCTCCCACACACCCCACCATCACATCCCACTCATTCCAATGCCAAGCCCTGCATGCACTACCAATGCATGGACATCACTCGCATCCTTGCATGGACACCTCTCACCAAAGCATGCACACTAGAGAGAATCAGCTAGCCCACCATATACCAGCTTACAAGTGAAAGCTGCCAGGGCAAATACAACCAAATAGGTCAACCCACCAATGCACAATATGACACACACTGAAACAATAACACATCATTTACATCCCCACAGGTATCACAGACAGTGTCACCAGAGAAGAGATGCCAAACAATCCAGTCCCCCAACTGAAGATGTCCACAGTGATGACAGCAACTCTGGTCACCTGGATCTGGATGACCAACCTGGCCCATCAGGGACCTCTGGACATTTGGTTACCCAGGCACAGTCACACACCACCACAGAGCCTCCCCATCTGGAAACACCCCCACAGCACCCACCCAGCGTACCCACACCACTGTCCCCAGGACACACCATTCAGCAGTGTGTCCACCTCTACAGGGACCCCAGGGCACACCTCATACCCAAGACAATCAGGGAAATGGGGTCAGTGGCAGTGGGCACACGGTTCAGGGGATAGAGGCGCAGGACAACATGGAAAATGTGAGGACTGCTGTGCGGCAGGGGGAGGACAGGCCCAGGGAACCGACTCTCCAGGGGGACTCACCGAGATCATGGGAGCATATCAACATTCCCAGGACACGATGGGCCAGATCCTGGACAACGCGCAGGTGAACAGGCGGCTGCAGGAGGGACAGTACCAGGGGATCAGGGAGGACTTGCAGGCCATCAGCACCACCCTGGCCTCCATTGCAGGGGTGCTGGCAGACATGGCCAACATTATGAGGGAGGCAGTCTCACAACAGCGGGCCCCTGCCACTAGCCAGACATCTGAACTGCCTTCCACCTTTGCTGACACTAGTGGACAGGAGGCCCGCCACAGGACTCACAGGCCCCCAGCACCCCTCCCCCTGCAGAAGGAGAACCACCCTGCAAAAGTTCCCTGCAATCCAGGCAGAAGCCAGAGACTATTGCCAAGACCATCGCCAGCAAATGAGACTCTCCTGATTGTCACCCTTTCGTCCCACCCTGTCACCCTGTCCACCTTAAACTGGCATTGCTCCCCTTCCTATGTTCCCTTGGACAATGCACCTGTGCTACAGACTGGAACAATACCCCGACTTTCCTTCATCATCACCCCATCCCAATGCACTTGCCCCTCTTCTTCTTAGCATTTCAATAAACACCCTTGGAATATATGTACAAGTTTGGAGTATGTTACATTTTTTAAGTATATATTTGCTTAACCAGGTTTAAACATTGCAATTCAACTGTACAGTAATTGTGCCCATAAGAAAGACCTGTACTTGGCTGCAGTGATCACATCAGGAGCGATAGTGGGGCACCAACATCTGTAAAATGAATTGCCAAAGGATACAGTAAGTGGGCATAGAAGTGGGAAAGATATACAAAATAATGACAATGAAATGTGAAGTAACACTGTCTTACCTGTGTGTCATTGGAAGTATTGTTGTATCACTGCTGTTCTGTTGTCCTTATACTCATCCTCATCCTCTGACTCCTCATCCTCACTATCCAAAGGGTCAACTGCTGCCACACGGGCATCTCCAGCCTCCTCCTCCTGTATAAAAGGCACATGGTGTCTCAAGGCAAGGTTGTGCAACATGCAGCATGCCACGATTATCTGGCAGACCTTCTTAGGTGAGTAGCACAGGGACCCACCTGTTGGATGGAGGCATCTGAACCTGGCCTTCAGGATGCCAAAGGTTCCTTCAATTATCCTTCTTGTTTGCCCATGTGCCTCATTGTAACGTTCTTCTGCCCTTGTCCTGGCATTCCACACAGGGGTCAGTAGCCATGATAGGTTTGGGTAACCAGAGTCACCTGCAAATATCGAGGGACAACTTTTAGCCACACACTATCCCATATGGTCAACACCATACCCATACACCAACACCTACTAGGTGGGAACAAAGGCTCACCTGTTAGCCAAACCCTGTTCCTCTGTAGTTGGACCATCACATTTGGGATGCTGCTATTCCTCAGGATAAAGGCATCATGCACCGACCCAGGATACTTAGCATTGACATGGGAGATGTACTGGTCCGCCAAGGACACCATCTGTATATTCATGGAGGGGAAACTCTTATAATTTCTGAACACCTGTTCATTGTGACGGGAAGGACAAATGCAATATGAGTTCCATCAATCGCCCCAATTATGTTGGGGATATGTCCCATTGCATAGAAGTCAGACTTCACTGTGGCCAAATCCTCCACCTGGGGAAAACAATGTAGCTGCACATGTTTTTAATCAGGGAAGACAACACTCTTTTAAGCACTATTGCAACATTGGTTGTGACATTCCTTCTGCCAATCCCACTGTCACTTGGAAAGAATCAGTTGCCAGGAAATGGAGAACTGATATAACTTGCACAACAGAGGGGATACCAGTGGGGTGACAGATGTCAGATATCAGGTCAGGCTCCAATTGGGCACACAGCTCTGTGATTGTGACCCTGTCAAGTCTATAGGTGAGGATGATGTGCCTGTCCCCCAGTGTTGCCCAGTCCACCAGGGGTCTGTACACGGGGGTATTTCTCCATCTCGTATTCATCCGCAGCGGTAACAATCTAAATGACAAGAGTGAGGAGCCGGTCACAAACTGAACATTGGAGCCACAACAGTACAATGCATGATGTCAATTTGTAATGGGTAAGTGGGATTTGTCCTGTATGTCCAAATTTTAACACTGACGCAGTTATTATCCAGGGCCTGCTCCCCTCACTGAAATGGCGTCCGTCTGTCCAGTGTGGAGGGACAGGTGGAAGTGAGGTAATTCCGCTGATGTTGTGCTCCGTGCAACTCCTCATTGGTTAACATTGGGCCCTTTAGGGCACAGTGGCCAATGGTGATGTACGCCGGCGGTGACGGTAAGCACCGCCGGGGACGTGACTGCCATTTTCTATCTGATCACTCACTTGCTACCTGACCTTCCACAGGAGAGGATATACACTGCATGGGCTGCTGTGACATGTGTCTGGAACCTACCATGGCCCGTGTGACTGGGGAAAGAGCCCCTGCCTTCAACTCGGCGGAGTTGGAGCAACTGGTGGATGGGGTCCTACCCCAGTACAAACTACTGTATGGGCCTCCAGACCAACAGGTGAGTACACTGTGGGCTCGATGCATGTGGCATGAATGCATGGAGCGGTGTGTGTGAAGGCCTCGTGTAAGAGGAGTGGGTGGATGTCTTCTGGGTGGTGTATTGGTTGTGTGCTGGGCCATGTATGTGCAAATGGTGATGTGAAGGGGTATGGTGGGCCTTAAGTGTAACAGGCAGGACTGTCTGACTGATAGTATTTTCCTATGTGTATTACCTCTGCTGGTCAGCGCCCATCAAAAGAAGGGTATATGGTGTGCCATTGCATAGAGAGTGCGGACCCTTAGCCTCGTTCCAATAGTAGGGAAGCGTACCGCCGTCTTTAAAGATATTATTGCACAGCCCTGCGAAGACATTCTTAATGCTATCTCCTAAAACTCTGTATATTTCAAAAGGTAATCCATCCATTCCTGGCGCTTTCACTAATTTCCCAGATTGAATAGGCCACTCCACTTCAGCCTGTCCTATCGGTTCATTTAGGACTTTATTGTCCTCCTCACCCAAAGCAGTTAGACCAAGATTCTTTAGCCATGTTTTAACCGTCCCTGATGACACCTCTAAATTCTCTGTGTAAAGTTCTTTAAAATAATTCGAGAAGGACTCCCCAATCGCCTCATTATTCCTGCTAGAATCCCCAGATTCTTCACCGCGTATTTCTGTCACCTTATTCCTGACCAGATCTGTCCTTAACTTCCAGGCCAACAATTTCCCACAATTTTCCCCATACTCAAAATGCACCACCCTATTTGCTTCGCATATCTTCTTGACTCACTTGTCTATCACCGCTGCAAGCTCAGACCGTAGATCTTGGTGTAATTGACATAATTTTTAAATTTCCCTCTCATCATGATCCAAATATGTCAAGTCTTGCTCCACTTTCTGAATACGTTCCTCCAACAGACTGATCTCTTTTTTATAGGCCGTCCTTTTGATGGAGGCAGCCCTCATCATTCTACCTCTCAAAAAACCCTTAAAGGCATCCCATACCATAGCTGGTGATGCTAACCCTGCATTGAGGTTAAAAAATTCCTCTGCATCTACTCTCAATTCTGCTACAATATCCTCACCCAGTAGTAAAGTTGTATCTAGAGTCCACCTACTCTACGCTACCTTCCCCCTTAATCAAATATTCAGAGTAACTGCTGAATGATCAGATAAGTGAGCCCCAACATGTGCAATCTCCTCAACACACTCCCTCAGGCTCCTGTCTACTAAAACGTAATCAATCCTAGATTGGTGTCTATATTTTTTGTTGTTATATGTATATCCTGGTTTCATCCACATTCTATCTCTCCATATATTGTTAAGACCCAACTGAGACATCATAGCTGACACTTGCAATCACATTTTTCCATTGGTTTTCGATCTGCTACCTGAAGATCTGTCTAATTCATAATTCAGCATTACATTGAAGTCCCCCATCTATATTATATGATTGTGAAATTGCAACAAGTGTTGGAATGAATCAACCAAAGTAGCAGTGTTATCCTTGTGAGGCCCATAGTAGCCCACCAAGGTAAATGCAGAGTCAAATGCCACCAATTTCTGAATTACCCACCTACCTGCCTTATCCACAGACCACGTCTGAAAATAAATATTAGGATGGTTTTTAACTAAGATAGCCACCCCTTCACTACCCCCAGCCTGAGTGGTGATTACAATCTGTTGTAATCATCTACATTCTTAATACAATAATTAATTCATTAATACATTCTTTATTAGACAGATGTGTTTCTTGCAGAACTAACATAATAACTTGGGCATCATTCAAGTATTGCAGCAAACTTCTTTCTCTGTTCCTTACCCTTAGACCATTGATGTTCCAAGATAGGAGCCTCAAGTCATGTACCTTCATCATCTATATACTTCCCTTAAAACCCAATTCAGGTAACCTTCTGCAAACACCCCCTTCTCCTCTAAATGAAGATACTTTTTTTAGTTTTTTTCCCAAAGCTCCCCACACTATGATCATCCCTCCCTCCCATTCCCCCTCCCAATCCCTGCCCAACCCCACCCCCAACCCGAGTACACTGGGAGAACCTATCCTACCTCATATCTCAAGGCGATACCACCTCAGGAGATTCCCACTGGCCCCAGGCTTACATGTTACCAAACATTCAGTCTGACTTTATCCATATTGGCTACCCTTTTCTAACCTTTTGATCAGATCATCGACTTTTCTACAATCTCTGAAGTTATACATTTGGTTGTTTGCCATTACTTTCAAGGAAGCCGTGATTTTCAGTTGAGCCGTAGCTCCCAACCTCTTCAATACATTGATTCTTTTTCCCAACTCCCTTTGCTTATTTAATGTCATACTTGACAAATCTGATCTCAAAACTAGTTCCCTCCACTGTTCATGACTTCTTTTTCACTGCAGCTGCTAAAATATGTTTCTTGATTGTGTCCGTGTGGAAGCCGTCAAAAATGTTCTGAGGCTTATCTCTTTTCTGGGGTTTTCTAAAAGGATCCCTATGCACCCTTTGAATAGCCCTTGCGATGGCTTCTCCTGTGTCTTCAACCTGCACACCTTGTTTATTCAGGTGGAGTACAAATCCTTTCAAGTTGCTACCTTCCACACTCTGTGGGACCTTTAAAAGTCTCAAGTTGTTTCTTCACTGATTGTTCTCCAGAGATTCAAGTTTAGATCAGACACTTTACGCTTCAGCTTTCAGACTTTGGATTTCCTCTCTATTTTTTCCACCACAATCTTCAGGCCCTCTACCTCATCCTCAAGGATGGCAGTCCTCCCTGCTAAGTCATCAATCTTTTTTCCAATAACCTGACATAGGCCTCTTATCTCCTTCTGATTAATATTTGAGGTCTCTTCTACCGAACCCCACTGCTGCCCTTTCTCACCCCCTGATGGCCATAGTGAAGGGGTCTCACCCATTGGGTTTGTAGACTGAGGCAATTGATCCTGCTGCTGGGTCCCCTCATCTGTCTTCAATACCTCATCCTTCCTATCTTTAAAGACGGCGGTACGCTTCCCTACTATTGGAACGAGGCTATCATCACATTAATCCTAAAGCCAGGGAAAGACCTAAGTGTTGTGACTCATGTAGGCTGATTTCTCTGTTAAACTTAGACTATGAAATCATCGCAAAAACTTTGGCAATCAGGTTAGGTGGAGTGTGACGGGTCGGACCAGGCCGACCCGCACGCTATTATGCCTTGTGCTGTCTACCAACGACATCAAAAGCCTGGTGGAAACCATCTGTCTTTGGTCACCTATGCCGACGATACTCAACTTGTGGTGTCACTATCTAGTTCTGGGGATTCGTCGGCGGCCAACCTTTCGTGTTGTATGAAAGACATTGGAGTTTGGATGATCCAATCTAAGCTTAAATTTAATGATGGAAAGTCAGAAGTCATTGTACTAGGCAATGCCCCCCCAGCCCCTCCCCTTTCACTATACTCTGAGGCCTTCAACAATCTTCCTCCTCCCAAGGACTAGGTAAAAAGCCTTGGTTTTTGGGTGGATTCTCGCCTGACCATGGATTATCAAGCAAAAAGAGTTTCCTCTACATGCTTTGGCATTTTAAGAGTCCTTAGGAAAATCTTTAATCTTCTTCCCCCTATGGCCAGAAGAATCCTTGTTCAAATTCTGATCCTTTCCCGTCTGGACTATGGGAACTCACTTTTTCTCAGCGCCCCGGCTTATGTCATAAAAAGGCTGCAAACAGTCCAGAACGCAGCTGCCAGGCTTCTTGTCAATCTTCCCAGACATTTATCCGCTAAGCCTGCTTTTTCCATACTTCACTGGCTCCCTATTAAGCAGCGTATTTATTTCAAGACCCTATGCATTGTTCACAGAGCCCTGCAAGATAAGGGTCCAATGTTCTTTAGAAAGCGGCTATATCTTTATGTCCCCTCTCGAAGTCTAAGGTCATCCTCCTCTCGACTTGTGACCATCTTGCGGTCTAAGAGAGCCTGGGGGGCCAACTCCTTCTCCACCAAGGCCGCTCGTCTCTGGAATGATCTTCCCTCTGAACTCCGTCATGAACACTCAGAACTGCTTTTTAGAAAAAACTTAAGACCATTCTTTTCTGTAGGTAGCTCTCTGAATTCTCCTATTGCTAGCACTGGTCAGGTTAGGTTTAGCGCTGGGATGCCTTCGGGTCACTACGCGCTTTATAAATCCTTAAAACTAAAACTAAACTTCCTAGGTCCCTGAAGATTTCTATTCAATGCCCAATCCACAGAGTCAACTTGTAGGCCTTGACAAGCGGTTCTGCCATCTTCCATTTCCTCCAAGTTCACCTCACCTAGGACTTGAAATTTATTGAGACTGCATTTGATGTGAGCGACTTGACTTACTCCAGAGTTCCCTCATCCACTCGAAGTGACTTTTTTCATATGTACATCTTGTTGTGCAGGATCCCTCTCTTCCATGTCCAAGGAGCTAGGCAAAACTCTAAAGTATGTTTTTAGGGAACGGTTTATCCGAGTTCTCTTACTCAATGACCCATCAGCTCGAAGGTTAGGAGTAATCTTATCTTTACTTCTGGCAATACTACTGGCTTGTTCCTCCTGGGTGCCAGAATTAATTGTTTTACGAGGGACCTCACCCGCAACAAAAGATAGCTTTCCTTTTGCCCCAATAATCTTCCTGCCACTTCTTAAAAGGTAAGCTGGGCCCGACTTATTTGCCCCTTCTGCCCCTCCCTCCCTTTTATCACCAATCGGCCCCCTGGGCTATGCATAATGAGTTTCTTTCACCCTATTAATTTATTGAGGCCCTAGGCGGGGCTATATAAAAAACGGAGGGGCGTAAGTTACCTTGTTCTTCCAATGCAAAATTAATTGCCAGTAGTGATTGAGCCGTCTCACCATTCCCAGCTAGCTTTCTGCCGCATGTGCTGCCCCTGCCATCTCTGCCCCGAAAGGGAATTCTTACAGCTGTCTCCCTGCCACGTCGGATGTTGACTGCCGCTTGGGACCAGGGTGCAGGCGAGGTGCACTCAGAGACCCTTTCCCGCTGAGTCCCCTCCACCGCAGCTCACCCTCTGCTCTTTAATCCGCCGAATAAATAGTATACAGGTAAGCCCTGCTTCCACTGCCTTATCCACAAAAGTAAATATGCTGCTACATTACATCCTGCCTGCTACCGCTCTGTTACCGCTCAGCTCATGTTCAAAACACGCAGCCATGCTGGACCCAGTACAATCCTCCCATGACCCGCTACCTAGCCGGCTGCCATGTTCTCCTCTAGCCGCAATGTTCCTGGAATAAAGGGTTGTCATGGTATGGGATAATACATGAGCAGGCTCCTCCAGCCTTAATGTTCCTGGAATACAGGGTTGTCGTGGTATGGGATAATACAGGAGCAGGCACCTCCAGCACAAGGGCCCCTTCTAAGACAAAAACAAGTCTTGGCACTTCTAAAAATACCAACTTTAGTGTTAGTTCTGTCTGGCCTATAGGGTCATGGCAACACTGTGGTACAAGCTCAGTGAGATCTGCAAAGCACTCAACACACAGCTCAAGTCCACGATGGCCCTCTCTGTCGCCGACACTGTACGCAAGCAACAGCCTGATCAATGCAAAGCTAAATCCTCACACTTCACCCAAGGAGTCTTCAAGGTAGAGCCCCTCATTGGGCCTAGCTCACTCCAAAACCCTCCTTTTTCTCACAAGACACTGGCCTTGACAAGTAATTAGGCCCGGGTGGTTAAGGCTCCAGGACAGGAAGTCTTGGTTTCCCTGGGTGATATCCCCTCACCCAGCATGGAGACTAGAAAGCCTTTGCCCCCAGGCCTGGTTACAGGCAAAGGTCTTGCAAAGCTTTCCCTTCTCACATAGCCCATCTGGCAGCTTGGCAGATGACAAAGTTGTGTCTCAAGCACTCCTTTTTATAGTCTATTTCCAAACACCAAAATGTAATTTAGAACCTGAGTTCTTGAAGATTTATGTTGGGGTTCTCCTTCTTTCAAAGCGGGCACTTCTTTTTTCCTTCTTTCCTCATGAAATATTGCTTGTTTCAGCAGGCAAGACTCTAAAGCTGGTTGTCCTAAAACACATTCATGGGAGTGACTAGAGTTCACACCTGAATGTCAGGCACAGTCATATGTGCTTAAAAGGTTAATCTCCGACCCACAGCCCTACTCTTTATGATTCCTATATCAGCCCCATCTCCTTTCTTGCGATGTGTTCAGGCCCCTTCCTTGAGACTATCACTGAATCAAAGAGCAGCCTTTTGAAGTGTAAAGGGAGTCTCTTCCTTTTCTCCTCCAGTGTGAGTCCAACCCAGCTCACAGGAATCCAGCAATACACAAATTTGTCTGGAGAATTGCTCTTTTCTTCTTGTCTTCATCAAGCAGGCTTGGGCTTCCTAAAATGGAACCCAGGGTACCATTGCAGGCACACTAACCCATATACATTCAGTGCACACTTACTGCCCAGCACTGTTACCTGCATGCTTTGTATGATTACAAGTACACATGCATTCACACACATAATCAGTTTGCATGAACTGTTCTGCACTGAAACGTTTCTAATTGTGACCATGGTGTGCTATTTACAAACACACACACTTCCAGCACACTCACATTGATTGCGCTGCACAGCATTTTACTGATCAGGTGTTATATTTCATGCATGCACACATACATCCATCACATGCTATCATTGCACACACACTGCACAGCACTACATCCCACATACAATGTATTCCTCACAGGCATTTATTTCACGCAGTACATTCACAAACCACACATGCACTCCACAGTACTGCTCTATTTCTGCACTGTCCCCTTCCCAGTCACACATACATCGGCGCAGGGTCACTACTCCTGCACTGCGCAGCACTTCACATCTACCTGATGTAGGCATAAGGAGGAGTTAAGCACATAGTAGAAGATCTTTTAATATGGTGAGTGAGCTTGTAGGCCTTTCTCCAGTGACACTGATTGAAAAATTCCTTTTCTCTGCTACTGATCACTACACAGTGTGCTGCCACCACAGCGCTTGTGCTGCCTAAGTCCTGGTGAAGGTGGTAGCCTTCTACCAAAATGAGAGTGGTGCTTTGGGTGCCTTTCCCATTCCAACTAGACTGAAATCCATGAGATTGGCCCATGTCATTGAGCGCACACATAGGGGGTCATTCTGACCTTGGCGGTCTTTTCGCAAGACCGCCGAGTTACCGCCGCGGTGAAGACCGCCGACCGCAGCGGTATGCCGCTGTGCGCATTCTGACCGCTGGGAGCGTTCCGCCGGAAAACCGCCAGCAGCCACACTGGCGGTCGGCGGGAAAGTGGAGACTGGTCAACCTCCACCGCCACGCCAGCAGAACACCGCCCACAGAATTACGACCCACATTTCTGTGTGGCGGTCTTCTGTTGGCGGTCTTCTGTTGGCGGTCACCTCCCCATGGCTCCTGTCACCTCCCGGAGGACCAACACACAAGGTAAGTTGATCGTCCGTGAGGGGAGGGGGTGGGGGGGTGTTGTGTGATGTGTGCGTGCATGGGGGTGTGCGTGTGAGTGTGTAGAGGGGGTGTGTGAGTGCGTGCATGCGGGCGGGGAGTGCTGCTGTGCCTATGGGCAATGTGTGTAGTTCGGCGGGTGCGCATGTCGGCATGTATGTGTGCGGGTATGTGTCCCCGTTGTGTATGTGTGTGTGTAGGGGGTGTGTATATGTGCATGTTGGGGGTGTGTGCATGTCGGGGTGCGTGTATGTGCATGTCGGGGTGGGGGTGGGGAGGGGGTTCGTACCACCTCTGGGGGGTGGCAGGGGGGTGGAGGGTGTGGGGGGAGGACTCGGGGGGGCAGTGGGGGGTGGGGGAGACCCCTATCAGTGCCAGGGAAGGAATTCCCTGGCCCCGATAGTGCCTACCGCCATGGTTCGCATGGCGGTTCCCGAACGCCAGAAACCGCGGCGGTAAGCAGGGTCATGATACCGTTGGCGGTCTTGGGTCGACCGCCGGACCGGAGTGCGCAGACTCCAGCCCGTCGGTCAAGACCGCCGTGGCTGTCGGAGTGGGGAAGTGGCGGTCGGTCGCGGCGGTGACCGCCGCGGTCAGAATGCCATTTTTAATACCGCCGGTCTGTTCGCGGTCCGACCGCCGCCTCTCCGCCGACCGCCAAGGTCAGAATGAGGGCCATAATCCGTGTTTGCCTATGCCAAAAAAATCAGCATTATGTTTGCAGACAACATGACAGTTTGACACTCAGTGCAGGGGTACATGTCTTTTACCATGCAAAGGTCTTTTCTTTCCTAGAAGGTCCAAGCTGAATTATGTTCTAGGAGTCCTCAAATTGCTTCAGGGGAATGTAAAAAAATGCAAAACCGTAACATTTTTTGTTTAGTTGTGGCCTTCAGTTTGTAGTTGATTTAAAACTGCCTATGCAAGAAATATTATCCCAATAAATGTCCGTGTTGATATTTTGATAGCCTGAGCGAGTCGTGTTTCTAGTGACTTCTGCAGCCCTTGTCTGATGGATGGTGTTTTTGTGGATTGATTTCGATATATTCAGGAGGACTTTGACAGGCAGCACGTTAAGTTTGCTTATTACAGCAGTAATAACGTTCTCTGAAAGAAACCTATCTGGCCCAGGATTACCCATCAGCTCTTCACAGATCAAACCCCTCATAGAGCCTTTGCTTGAATTAGCATATTTACAGAAGTAATCCATTTCTGGGGCTAAATGGGCATGATTAATGGAAAGAAGATTTAGATTAAGAGGAATCACTGCAAGAGGAGTTTACCGTCGTTGATTAAATAAAGATTGAGCGTTTTGTATGAATTTGGTTTCTAAATTCTCGATTTTCTCTTCCTTGCGGACTAGCACACAGTAAGACCGGACTGGAATGAGTTTGACATTTAATGCCTCGACAGTTGGACCAAGTGCCCTGCTCCCATAAATCTGAGCACACCATTTCAATGATTGCATCTTCATAGAAGCTTTGGAATTTAGCTTCTCACGTTATTGCAATGAAGACAGTTTAGGATCCAGGGTGAAGCCTAGGTATCTGCTGTTTCAACACATTGATGGTCAAGTGTCCAATGAAACTTTTCTGTCCACTTCCCAAAGGAAATATTTTTTGTCTTAGTGATGTTGACAGACTGACTATTTAACTGGTTGAATTTGTGGAGCGCGAATAGGGGCTTCTGGAAGCCTGTTGCTGTTAAACACAATGTAATGTCATCTGCATATGTTAGATAACTGATCAAACTGTCTCCCAGTCTAGAAGGAAGAAAACTGAATTTATGACTATAAGAGCCTATGTTCGATATGCACAGGGAGAAGAAGAGAGAGGCTTAAGACCATTATGAGAGACAAATGTTCGGACCAAATTACATTTCTGTTTACATTGTCAAACGCAGCAGAACGGTCTAAGAAGGAAAACGTGTAGAGATTTACCTATATGTAGTGCCTTGTGGATCCAGAGAAGTAGTGCTGAAGTCTGCTTGGAAAACCGGCAGAAGGTTACTTGCAATTGACCAATTTGTAACAAGAGCAAGCAAATGTTTGCCAAATATTATACCCTCCGCACCCAGAAGAGCTATCAAGATAAATTTGGCTGGGTCACATCTGGAGGCCTTTTTGTGTAAGGGCTGGATAATAGCCCCCTTCCAAAAGGCAAAGATCTGACCTGAAATAAGAAAGGGTATTTTTTAGACAGGCATCAGTATGTGGCTCCACAGTAATGGATCATTTTTTAAACTGTCAATGGGGCCACAAGCTTGAGAATGATTTCACTGTTTTATAAGCAATAGTATGTCCTTCTCCATTTAGCTGGAAAATGGGCACTCAGGCCCATATCTATACTCCCTTTGCGCCGGATTAGTGTCATTTTTGTTTACACTAATCCAGCGCAAACTTGATATAATATTTATATATTGACGCTAGACCCTTCTAGTGTCAAAATTCCAGAGTTTGCATCATTTTCTGGATACGTGAAACCACCTTGAGTCAATGAGATGCAAGGTAGGTGTTCCTGTCTAACAAATGACTCAAACACCCATGCGCCATATTTATCCTACCGGGCAAAAATGATGCACGGCTGGGAAGCGGACCCGAAAAATGACACAAATCCCGATTTGCATCAAATTTTACCGCCTGGGTCAGGAGAGCGTTAAAATGGGGCAAACACACCACTACTTAAGGAAAACTCACACAAGCAGCATCATTGCTCAAGAAGGACAACATGGAGGTGCTACTCATGCAGCATGGCAGAAGACACAGAGCACAGGACCAACAGCAGCAGCTACCACCACACCAACGTGGACACCAAAGGCAATACAGAAGGCAGGAGAGGCTATTCAGGACCAGGACAACCCTCCTTGGCCTCAGGGAACATGATATCATCCAGAGGTAGAGACTCAACTGGCAAGCCATACAGCAGCTGCTGGGCCAAATTGAGCCATAGTTAACAGCCAGCCTGTAGACACCCCACCGGAGACCAAGCTGCTAGCTGTCCTGCACATGTTGGCAAGTGGCTCATTTCAAACTACTGGTGCCCTGGTTGCCGGGGTCTCACAGCCCTCATTCTCCGCCTTCCTTCCCAAGGTACTTGATGCCATCATCTCCCTCACACCTGCCACATCAACTTCCCCAACACACAGTAGAAACAGCAGGAGATCAAACAGGGGTTTTACCAAATTAATGGCTTCCTGCATGTGCTTGGTGCCATTGACTACACACGTCTGGATTGTGCCACCTGCTGCAACCAAGCACCTATACCGCAACAGAAAGCACACCCACTCCATCAATGTGCATGCCATTGTTGATCACCAGGGACTGTTCACCTACATCATGGCAAATTATCCTGAGAGTGTACATGAGTCCTTCATTTTCCGCCACAGCACCATCAATCAGCACTTACAGGATGGACGATATGGCAGTGGCCTTCTTGTTGGTAAGTCCAGAAACCTAGTAATGTACACACAGCACAGCAACCCTGTAGAACACACAAGACATACACCACTACATTGACACGTGGGCAGGAAGACACTGAGGTGTGACACTGGTAGTTATGTTTGATATTCTAACCTAATGGGATTCACACCTGACGGCTACCAATAACAATAAATGCCTCTCTAGAGCCACAAGGGAGCAATTTAAAACCACACAGTGACAATGACATGGCCTTAAATGGCAGTACAACTTGGAACATTAACCATTTAATATCACATGAGGCCACATAGTCATAGTGTGCAATGTGTGTTGCTGCTGGTCAAACACCATGAGACACATGGCATGATGACGCTGACTCAAATGAAGGTGACATGGAATTTTTGAGGCAGTACCAACATCCCACATCACTTCTGGGGTGACATTGCCAGCTAGCAATAAGGAAGTGGTCTGTGCAATGAAAACATGTTGATGTGACACTAATGAAAAGTGCACACTGTTACACATACTGAAAGAGACAATTCCCCATCTACATAACAGATGTACAGGGAGATAGACCTTCCTACACAAAAACATCCACCCCCACAACCAAGTTAGCCAGCTCACCTGGAGCTAGTTCAGTAGTGTAGGTGCACAGTTGCACATGAGGCAACTGGTGACGGAACAAAAACAGGTTTGCATAGAACTAGTCACACATGGGATAATTGTGCATTGTCAATACAGAACACCTCACTGCTGCCAACTTATGGAGATGTGTTGTGCATTGTCACCGAGCCAAATCAAAGGGCCTCACTGTTGCATTTCATCTGCAATTACATATGTCTAATTGGATGGGATGTCCAGGCCATGTAGTGCAACCATGTTACCACCACAGTGGAATCTATTGTGTGTGTGGAAGTACCATGTTACCTCCAGTGAATGCACATGAAAACATCTTGCTCACTACAAAATATATGGGAGATACACTCTGAACTGCAAGTTTTAAAATATACCAGAGACTTCAGGTCAATTAGCCAAACACAAGTTTTTCAAGTCAAACAACCCAGTGCAGAAAGAACCTCACAGAATCCCATGATCCCACAAAATACCACAAACACATATGAGTCACAGACGACACAAGGTAAGAACTGCCATGCAAAATGACATTCCTTGTGCAACCAACAAAGAAATACTTACCCCTAATTTCTCTTTCAGCTGATCAGGGCTACTGGATCCAATCATGGATCATGACCCATTTGCCATGCCAAGTACAGCAGCAGAGCGTGCCTATAATGAGGCACATTGGAGGACACACACCATAGTTGAACTGACTTTTGGCATCCTGAAGTCCAGATTCAGGTGCTTCGACATCACCGGAGTCAGACTCCTATATTCCCCAGAAATGGTCTGCAAGATAATTTTGACCTGTGCCATCCTGCACAACATTTGTGTTAGGAGGAACATTCCCCTATATGAACCTGAACAACAACTGCCTGAAGAGGAGGAGGATGAGGATACTGTCCGGGAAAATGAGGGGGAACATCCTAACACAGCTGCAGGAATGCATCAAAGACAACATATACTACAAAAAAAATTCCAACAATAGTCACAGTCACCACTTTGTAATGATATGGAATTAAACAGCTCACTTTATCACTCAATCATGCTCTGTCTAATTATTTATGCATCACATGATCTCTAGGAATCATAATCAGAATATTACCTCAGGGAGCATTGCAGAAAGACAAATTTGCATACTTCAGATGCCACATCACATTTGATGCGTATGAATGTACAGCAAACATTATACACAGTTTTTATGAAATACATCCTGTCTATTTCACAGTTGAAGGGCAATTTCATAGGACCACAGCTATGAGACACATCCATGTTGCCAACATGGTCCATTGTAGCATGTGACACCGAACTATGACACCATTAATCATAAGGTAAAAAAGTGCATCATACATGAGGCAGTGGATGTGAAATTGCATTGGTAACAGGAATATATGATCAGACCCTTGACAGCATTCAGTGTGGCATGAGCTAGCTCTGCAAGGAGCATGTGTGACAAGAAGTGCTTCAAACCTGAAAATGGATAGCACGAGTGCCCCAAGTATGACAAGCAATGCTCACAAGACATGCCCTGCATAGTCCATCCCAGGTAATAATTCCTGCCACTGCCATGTTTTAAGTCTCTGCCCACCCTTCTCTGGGAGGGTGCTGTAAATGGACTATCTGTACCCTGGGAATCATTATCTACACTCACGCAGACTCCCATTCTGACTCCTGTGTGCTTCCCTTTTCAGTATGGCATGCCATAGTTCTACTTCATCAGCCTGCGTGGACTTCAGGTCCCATAATGCACTGCCTGGTAGTCGGTAAAACCTGTAATCTACTGTCCATTGTTTCCCATGTGAAAGGTTCGGTTGGCCCCTTATACTGGATTATCAACTCCAGGACTTGTGAGAGACTGAAGCTGCACACACCTGTGAGCACTCTCATGGGGCCTAGCCATTTGACTCTGCCCTGCCCTTGCTCCTGCCTGGAACTGCTTAGAAGCTGCCATTTCCTGAAGCTTCTTGTTGTGCATGGAGTACAATTCATTTGTGTACCAGAGCCGTTGTTGGATTGTGTTACAGTGCTGAGTACACCTGAAACTGCTTTTTGTTTCCACAGTGTTGTTCCTGCTTGTTCCAGTCAGACTCTGCTGACAGTTTTTCTGCCTTGTTCATGTTTGTTTCTGACAGAGCCCGCATCCTGTTAGCCAGACTTGTTCCAGTCTTTGCGTTAACCAGAGACGTTCCCCTTGGCTACATTTGCCTCATAGTTGGTTTCCATGCCCTCCGTTTCCTCTTGGGGTCTTGTGTCTGGTAAGTCTACGATCAGACCTCAACTGTATAGAATAGTTTAATTTGTTTTCTTATCTTTCTTTGTACCGGGACATGTTTTCCAGGGGGCGAATCCAGCCCCCATCCATTGTCTGGTTTTGCATGTATTCATTAGTGCCAAACAGTGACAGTGTAATCATTCACATGGCCAAACCCAAGCGGGCCATTATGCTACCGGATTGCACTATCACAAAACAGGGTCATCTAGTGGCATTTCGGACTAGGCGTTGAAATCCTATCATTGAGTAGCAGGGCCCTATGACATTTTTTGCTTGGGCACAATTGCCGGGACTAAGCTATTGTAGTTACCATCTGTGTCACATTGGTGCCAACCCATTTTCGAAAGTGAAAAGGTCAGCATGGGATCCCTGCTCTTTGTGAATGCATGGTCACAAACTATTTTGACCATGATGTTGTGCAAAGGACCACTGACTGCTTCCATAATACTATTTTAGTGAAGAAATAGGTTAGTAAATTACTTTCTGTACACCCCTGCTGAAATATTGCAGCATTTCTACAAATGTAAACTTCTCAGTATGAAGGCAGTCACAGAAATGGTGGTCTGCTGAGCTCAGCAGGCCAGCATTCCTGTGAGTGCTGCCATTCCCAAGGTGTTTTCAAATAGAAACCTACCTCATCATGATTGAAGAAGTAGGACATTTGCTGCACCATATTTCATTAGTAAACAGTGTCATTTCGGGTGTACTACCTCTGATCACCCAACTTGCTAATTGCAAGTTGCTGAATCTTGCAATGTGTGATTCACAAAACCTGATATAGGTACACATGGCCCTGAGTGACACATTTCAGGTGAAATGACTACCCCTGTGCCCATGCATTCTGTCAACGATGATCAACTAAGAAACTGTCAGCATGCATTATTTTGCAGTTTTGGAACAGAAAAGTGGCCAATACATGTTTAGTGTTACATTGTCATCAATTAACACACAGGATCCCTGCCATCATATTGTCATAGGGGGCATATACAGCTTAGGGGACACTGCCAATGTGGCATATGTAACCTATATACAACACTGGCACACCTATTATGGACCACTGCAAGCACAATAATTCCTGAGAGCAAATCAAACCACATGTCCATCTCACAGTTACTTATAGTCCCTTGATGCACAAGCCACAATACCTAAGTCACTGGCATTGCAGTGCACCAGGAATGTGGCATTGCATGTGCCTCCTAATTATAAATGATGAAATGGAGTATCATCTGGAATGTATTATCCACAAAATTGTTTAGTCATGTTTGGCACTACATGATTGTTAGGGCCAGTGCATGTGTGCATATGTGTGTCTATCACTCACTGGAGTGACAGTGTCAATGCATGTTTGCAGTGGTATGTCTGTTGGGTTGTCTACATGCCTGATGTGCAGCTCTATCATATATAATGTCACACACAGTGATTTGTTGTTCCCATGTTTGTACAGTGATCAGACATTGAGCATATATCACCCTTCCATGTTTTACAGGTGGACCAGCCCTTTATACCATAGGTGAAGTGGCTCGATTCGAGGACCCAGACGTACCCAGTAAGTGTGAAAATGTTTGTCCTGTGTTGTGTTTGCAGCTGTTGTGTGATTGACTCCTGTGTGTTGGACTCATTGCAAGATATGATGAGCTGGCACGTGATCTGATATGTGACTTGACAGGAGGTTGACATAGTGTTCCATGGAAGAGTTAGACATTCACTGGCAGAGAGTCATATATTGGGAGTCTAGTGCTGCGCAATAGGCACGGGCAGGTGAACAAGGTGATTTGTAGCCACATGTATGCTCACAACTGATTTGGAGGTGGCTAGTGTCATAATTTAGTCAGCAAGTCATACAGTAATTCACACAAAACAGTGATGCATCAGTTTTACACATAAACCTGCGCATCCCTGTAATGTAATGAACATGTAGGACTGTATGGGTGACTGTCCCCCAGCATCTAGCCCCACATGTTGTACTCCATTTACATGACACTTAAGTGATATGTTATAGGCGTGTATGCAGGTCGATGCCAGATGTGTGCTTGCATCAATGTGGTTGATTTAGAAAATGGGTCAGGGAGATCTGATGTTGATGGTTGTCCACAAATGGAAACATGAATGTAGATGTGATTGTCCAATGGTTGGCTCACTCCTAGTTGGCAGGCCTCCTTACCTGTGTCACACTGACTAAATCTATGTACAGCTGGACAAAGCTTTGTAGTTGTCCTTGATGGTTGAAAATATGTATTGCATGCCCATCCCCCCTGAGGCACAGGTTAGGGGGAGAACAAATATGTACCTAGGTGTGATGGTCACAGTGTAGACGACAGACATGTAATTCAAGAATTCATGTGGGCCAAACTACAATGACCCCTTATGATTACACACTGCATACCATACTGCCAGTTCCATATACAAATCACAGGTCTTGTGTGCCTTGAAGTTGATCCAGAAGATAGGGATTAGTTGGCCTGGCACATGTTGAGTACTTGCAGCATTTGTTATGTCACCAATAGCGCTACACATGTGCACAGATCAGTTAATTAAGTAAACACCTTGTTGTGCATTGCTGTGCTGTTAGATAGTTGATGAGTAGGCTGCATTGGCATGTCATTCCTCAGGGACATTATATCATCTGTACTTTGATTTGGACTGCATGTGCTATTTGTGAGGAAGTGTTAGATTATCATCTGTACATGTATCACACAATGATGACACTAATGTTTGCCTGTCTCTTTTTTACAGCTGCCCACATGAATGCACAGGAAATTCGTGAGTTTCAAAGGTGGGCAGTGCGATACAGACACATCCTCGATGTGGAGGCTTGGTACCGCATGATGGGAAGGTGGTATCGCCACGAAAGAGCCACAGATGCATGGAGGGCTTTTAGCCAAGGGGGGCCAACATTTGTCACAACAGTCGCCACCACACCAACTGCAGCAACAGTGGACACTGGGATAACAGCCACGCCAGCTGGACCCTCAACCTCAGCAGCACAAGGCCTAACTGCAGCACCATCTGTGCCACCACCTCCAACCACGGCACCAGCACCTGCAACATCGAGTGCAACACAGACCACCACAGCAGGTGTTATGGACATGGCAGCATTGTGCCACCTCCACTGTGACATGCAACGGATGATGACGTGCATGGACAGTTTCCAGCAAGAGGTGGTCTGCAACAGCAGGAGACTGAGGTTGATCAAAAAAATACTGGAGGGCAATCCTTTGAGTTCATTGTTCCTCACCCCTAATTCCGTCCCCTCCCTCCTCTTTCCTCATACTGGTTTTTAGTGGGTTTAGGGGGTTTAGTGATAGGTTAGAGTAGGCTGTTAGTTTAGTGAGGATACGTGGGTTGGGAGGTGGGGGAGTTATATTATTACATGTTGGTTTGTGGGTGGGTGGGTGATTGGGTGGGGGTTGATGTTGGGGTTTATGTGTATTTAAAAAATGTATATATATTAAAGAAAAAATACAAAAAAATATATATTTGTTTAGGATTAGTTAGTATTTGTTTAGGTTAGTATATGCTGTCCTACCCATGGCCCATCATATAAGGGGGTGGGGGGTTGATGTTTAGAGTGTTTAGTTACAAATGGTAAGTAAGTTTAGCTTAGGGTAGTTAGGGCCAGTTGTGGGTAATGTATAGTTAGGATAGGGTAGGTTAGTATAGGTGTTTGACAAGCTTAAGTTTACTTACATACATATATAATAAAGTTGAATGTACTCCTTTACAGTATGTGTTATATGCTTGGGGATCAGGGCCTTTGCATGAGTGAACAGTTTCACATTTGTGTTTACCTGTGTGTTCCATCCTGCATCCACATCCCATTCTTGACATGGTTATCCCCACTTTCAAATGAGCTGTCACATTGGCAGCTTCGTCAAAGCTACTTCTTTATGCATCTGCCGTCCATTGAACCCACCACTCATGGTGACTGTGGTTCCCAATGTATTGTAAAGGTAGGTGTGATTTTAAAGCAGTCATCGTTTGAGTCCTGTGTTGGAATCTTGGGCACTGTGGGACGTCTGCCTGCAGCCTGATGTTAATGTGAACTCTGATAAACTGAGTGGTGTCATAATCTTATGAAGTTCAGTATACATAAATCACACCTATGAGTTTTCTCATTGTACTCCCAGGTGACATTATTGTCCAAAGACTTGTACACATCCATTCCTGCTGTATGGGGTGGGTGTGGGATTTAAGTTTAGAGTCAAATGTCACATACACAATGATTGTCTTGTAGGGGAAGTGGGCAGCATTGAGTTTCATCTTGTAGATACTTTGGGCCTGACATATACAGTTTCTACACAGCATTATACTGTTTGTGATGCTTTAACTTCAGAAATAAGCCACAAGCAGCACAGATGATGATAAACTCCAGACCCTTGTGCATAGATATCAGCCCACATTCTTTCTACACTATTGTATTGACATTCTGTGGCCATTGACATGTTACATGCATCACCAAACTCCTGCACAGTTGACGTGTCACATTACACAGAGACAAAGTGGTTGTGTAGGTGCTGTTTAAAGTGCTGTAGTGCAATATTTACATTGTCCAGCATTGTAAGTCCATTTGTGTGGCACATTCTATTGTGACGCAACACAGGTGCAATGGTGAGGGACATGTCATTGGACATGCTGTGATGGAGTGTCATTCAGTGCAGAGGAACATTAATTGCCAATTAGGTAGTAAGAGACAATTGCAGTCATGGTGGTGAGGTAAACAGTGTTTTGGAGAACAGTGCATGTTACCAACTGTAGCAAGACTGGCATGTTATCAAGCACAGGACATAGGTAAATCAGTGCCCATGTGGCATGGACTGGTGCTACCGGGTACTCCTACAGCTGAAGGTGATCTGTTCCACCTCTTCATCTTCTGATGTGTGTGTAGTCTCCCCTGCCCCTGGTGGTGGTGGGTTTTAGGGGCCAACACACACTTCAGTGTTTGGAGAAGTAGACTCTGAATTCCCAGTAGCTGCCAACTGTGGAACTATTAAGGGCATAACTGCAGCAAGGAGGAGCTGCTGGTTATTGAGTATAGCAGCAACATCGATGTAGTAGGCAGCCAGGTCGGCTCTGAGGGAGTCATGATTGTAGTCGTGCATGCAGTGAAATGTTTGGGATGAAAGGTGTTGTGGCAACTCCCTAACTGCAGTGGTGAAGCCCCTCACACACTGTTGTAGTCCTTGCAGTAGGGATTGTTGGACTTGCATGGTTGCTGACTGTTCTGCGGATGTCATCATGCACATGCGCATCCCCTTAAGGCTGGCTGCCATATTTTGCATCTCAACCCGAACCTCCTTGGCCAGCTCCCACTGTACTCCCACAGCTGTCCTCTCAAAGGTGGTCCCAGCGTCATCAGAGTCCTCAGCTGTGTTTGAGCTGGCAGGTCGTACTATTGGGGTGGTGGGTGAGTCCTCTGTTATGGCTGCCACATCTATGCTTCTCCTTGCTACTGAAGGTGGGGTCTCTAGGGTTCCCAGTACATCTTGGAGGGTTTCCTGGCTAATGGTTGTCAGCTGGTCATCCATATCATCAGGGTAGACCAGAACAGGCATATCCACAGGAGAGCCATCATCTTCTGCAATGAGATATTGTACAATTAGTGTGTCTGTGTTGTGGCAGTTGTAATGTGACGTCACTGACTTCCTATTAGTGGAACATTGTAATCTTGGTTCCTGTTCATTGTTCCTGTCATTAATATTAGCTTTTTCACAGGCCTATGCCCCACCTGCATGTCACATGTAGTGTGGGCAGTTTGGGGAATTGTCTGTGTCACATCCTCTAGGTGTAGGTTCAGTCCAAATTATGCCTTGCCACCTTCTTGTCCTCATCAACCCTCCCTCTACTTCCATTAGCATGGTGAGTCCTTACAATGATTATTGGTGTATTGGTGTGCTGATGCCACATGAACCACATATAACAATATGGCCCTGTCCCAGGCTATCATTTTTCACATACACCTATACGGTGCTGAGACCTAGCACCATACCATGTATTGCATTCCCATGAAACAATACAGGTGTCACCAGTGGTAGTCTCTCATGTTGATTTTTGCGTTTGTGTGCTTCATTGTATTGCACTGATGGGCCTGGCAGTGTTCCATTTCCTCTCATGACTGTGCAGATGTGTTTCACTAGCTACACACATATGTCCTCCCCCTCAATGCTGTTGTCTTAGCAGTATGACAGATGAGATGTTGCAAGGTGGCATTGCAGCTATTGTAACACAGGCACGAGGTAGACCCTGGAATGGGCAGCATGGGTTTGACATTACTGCTGTGTACTTCATAATGTAAGTAACTATACATTATGTTTATTACGCCTACAGACATGAGCATTTGACAGGATTTACCCTTTGTTAGGAATTGAAAGGGCTTGATCACATAGTCATCATGAACCCTCATTTTGTGTGTGTTTGTTCCATGGGTACCTAACTGCCATTTCCTAATCGACCAGCACACACAGCACAGGTGGTAGTGGCAACTGTTGTCAATGGTAAATGCTGCTTGAGGAAATGGCCTGAGACTGGGCATTGTCCCCTAGTTCACGTTCTGACAATACCAGCTTTCCTGTGACAGCTGCCCTGTTTTATGTTCTACCCTACCCTCCTGGTCTGCTACAGCATTTTCAGCAGCCTAGGCATGGCGGAGTACCCCAATGCAAAGGTTGTTGGTGTTGTGTTGTGCTGTGCCCCTGCACAGCCCATGCACCCGTGCCGTGCCCCTGTGCTCTTTCCACTGCCTGTTTTCCATGGCTGACATGCATTGCATAGTAAGTATGTACCTCCCCCTGCTTGCAATTAACATTTAGGCATTTTGGTCCCCCATGCAACTTACCCTGCATATGTGTTGTTTCCTGGTAGTCTGCGATGTCCTGTCCTGCGATTCCTGTGATGATCTCCTCAGCCACCATCTCCTCAATCTCGTCCAGGGCCTCCTGCGGTGCTGGACTCCCACCTCCAGTCTGCAGTGCTGCCTCCTGTTCCTTGCCATGTTTTCCTTTGTCCTGCGTTTGCAGTCATGCCAGCGTTTCTTACATTCCATGACAGTTCTCCTGACCTCTGCCACACTGTTTATCTTGTCGACAATTTGCCTCACTCCTCCCAATTGGCAATTTTGAGGTGATGAAATGTTGATGCTTGTGCTCCGTCACCTCTCTGAACAGTATTTCATGCTCCTCTGCACTGAAATGACACTTCCTTTTCTTCTTGTCTCTCCCCTGGGTCTTGCCTGTGTCCTTCTGGCTGGTTCCTGGTAGATTGGGGTCTCCCTGGGGTCTCTCCTGGCATCTGGGATCCATTTTGGGGCTCCTGTTTGCTGTGTTTACACCACTTTTTGATGTTAATGCAGTGTAAAATGGCGCATATCCGGTTTGTGACATTGCAAATCGGATTAGGGTCATTTTCCCTGCGTTAACGTCATTTTGCTTTCCTGTGCCGCGCAATGGTTAGCGTAAAAAAAAAAGACTCTAACCCGGGCTTGGTGCCACTGGGCGTCAAAGTATAAATTTGACGCACTGGTGGCGCTAAGAAATGGCGTTAGCCCGCATGACATATTTTGACACAAAACTGCATTAGCGCAGTTTTGCGTCAAAAAGTATAAATATGGCCCTTAAATTTTTTTTCCAGATGTCAAGCGATATACCAGTCACTTATAGGAGTTCTTTGTTGCGATTGCTTTGCATAACTCAGTCCATCATTTTCAAGTTGTTAGTTTTAATGCTTTTTATGGAGTACCTGGATAGGACAGATTGAGATGCCTGATAGATTTAAGGCACTCTGGCCACTGCGGAGTAGTAAGTAGACATCCCATTGACCTCTTGTATCACAGTTTCAAGTGAAGAATTTCAACCATTGGTCGCTGAGTGCTGGGATACTTAAAGTAGGGTGTTCACTCTGGGAAGACTAGGCCCATAAGTAATCTTTGAGATGGAGGTTATTAGATTTGCCTAGCTCATTAATCAGTCTTTGATTCTGCTTCAGAATATTTCACTTCATGGAACCAATATGTAGAATTTATTATTGCTAAAGACGATAAGAACCTTTACAAGGCTAGGATAAGCTGTTTACTCTTTTTCTGCTATATACTCGCTCTTACACAGCCATGGGATTGTGATACAGGATTATCAACAGGCTCCACATTATCAGAACATCTCCTGTTCTGCAGGACATCAGTGCATTCTGAAATTATTAATTCTGGTTGAGTTGAGAAACAATATCAGACTAAGACACTGGAAAATAATGGTTTGTAAAAGCAAAGGCCAGAAAAGGAAATGCTATATTCCAGTGACATGATGCCATGTGATATTTAGTGTGACCTTCTCAAAATAGAAACAATTGCATAGGGTCTTTTATGAAGTCACCCACAAAGTATAGTTGGGAGGCTTCATTACAAACTCATGATAGAAGGAAGAAAAACTGTAGGCTCCATTTTGAGTTTGGGGCAGAGCTGACTTGCTCAAAATGGTGGAAGACAATGCCTCTGTCATCCTGAGGGACCTACACCTATCACATTTAGAGTTTGTACACCCTGTTCGCTGCTCTCTGGATTGAGAGGAACTGCGATAATGGAGATTCCTGTGCATGCAGGAAAGGATTGACAGATAATACCATCAGACTTGATTGCTGGCCCGCCGGCTGACATACTGCCTTTTTGATATTTTTAGTTTTTCAAAAACAAACTCCCAAAGTGAAGTTTGCAAAAAAAAAATAATTGATGACCCTCACACACTGGGAGGTTTAACCCAGGGTATAGGGGTCATTCTATTTTTTCCTGTCCCTAACAGTTAGGATTTACCCCTAATAGGATGGATACACCGTCCATCACCAAACGACCCCTACTCGGTCACACCACCAGAGGAAGTGTTTTGTCAAAGAGCGATGAGCAAAGGAATGGAACTATAATTAAATGTACTAAATGTCACTTGAATATAAATGAATACTCACAATAAATCAGGGAAAGACATTTAGGCATCAAAGGCACAGAAGAATAGAAACAGCAGAGATATTTTATTCATTGACTTTGTTAAAAATACTGTACAAAATAAGACTCTGAATAACCAGAGGTTTTTTTTTACCTCCTCTCTTCTTGTGACCTACAGAGCTATAATTTTACACATTCACGTTCATACTCATTTTCCAGACGGGAGCTTTGGAACTACCGTTAAGGTTTATGAGAAAACAAGACTGATTGCTGAGGCCCTCTAACTTTTTGCCCCCATTTTTCACTTTTTGCTGGTGTTTTCCTGACTCTGATGGTGCTCTGGGTACTGCTAACCAGTCCCAAGGCCTGTGCTCTGTATAAAATCAGTATGCAAATTAGGCTAATTTTAATTGGCTATGTCAACCTACCTATAAGTGCCTAGTATATGGTAGGGCATGTAGGTTTAGGGACCCCAGCATAGGTAGTGCACCCATAGGTGCACTGCTGAGGTGCCCATTGTAAAGGCAGGCCTGGCTTGCTGGCTGCTTTTTAATTAGAGTTACACGCAAATTCGACTTTGGAATTGAAAGCACCTAATTTTTACATATATGTAACCCATAAGGTGTGCCCTATTTGCCCATAGGGTTGGGTGCCATGTACCTATAAGGAGGGCCCTTATAAACATAGTTTTATGAGCCCTGGTAAGGTAAAGCAGCCAAATTTGTTTTTTCTTGCTGTGAATGGCCTCCATAGGCTAGATTGGGGATACTTTATTTGAACTTATAAAGTCCCCTTAATTGTCAGATACATCAAGTTTGGTATCAAATTAATTGTTATATTTAAATCTCACAATTTACAATTGTTGAATTTGATATAACATGGTCAGGTAAAGAGTGTTAACCTGGCCAAGTTGCCTTGATGAGGTGTGAAGTAGCCTGGGCTGAAAACAAAGGACTGTGCCTGGGGGAGGAGAACTCCCCTCAGCAGATGGAAAAGCACGAAGGGAGGTGGGCTGCCAAACTGGTCTCTAAAGGCAGGGAAGGGCATTTGGAGGGGCTCCCTCACATCCTGCAACCCCAGACAATTAGGTGCCCCCCCGATTAGATTAGGAGAGTGCAGGAGAGGGGAGTGTTTAAGATTTTTAGCCACACCAGTGGGTGGGCTCAGCCAGATGTAAACTCCAAAAATCTGTTTCAGCCATGATGAATTTTTGAGGAATGTTGCTCCCTGGGATTGATTTTTGCCACACTTCCCAGGAAGTGGTCATCACAGGGGAAGGACCCTTCATCCGACTGGAGAACCAGGACCCCCCTATTTTTTACCCAGGAGCAAGGATAAAACTGGCAGACCTGCACCCACACCTCAGTTCCCTACCAAATCCTTACAAGGAAGAACTACAGGAGAAGAAGGACTGCCCTGCTGGACCCCTGACCTGCACATGGACACTGCACTCTGGAGGACTGCACCATCTGCACACTTGGACTTCACAACAAGAAGGATTTTTCCTGGCTTCAACTGGTTCAAGGAGGGACTCCCTGTTTGCTACAGGTGAAAAAATTGCTAACCAGAGTTCCCTGCACCAACTCCTGAAGAAACTGACCATCTGACCACTGATCCACCCTCAGACTACTGTACTAGCATCAGAGAGTGTCTGCTATCATTCAGAGTTCAGAGTGTAACAGTCCTGCGTTTTATTCCCTTTGCATGCCCTGATTTTTTAGCAAATACCTGTTCTACAAATGGACTAAACAAATTGGAGATTTCTGGAGGTTGGCAGCATTCTTGCTTCTTCTCCAGGTACATTTATGCCTTCTGGTGTTGGTTCTCTTGCTGGTCTTGTTCCAGGTCCTCCTTTTCACAATAGTGTTTTCCCTTCTCATCCTGATCCAAGTAGTTCTAATCATCCTTGTACAGGTTTCCTGAATCTGGTGCTCCTAGTGCTAGTCCTTCTTCACCCTCGTCTTCCTGGGCCTTTATTGCCTTTCTTCGTATTAGCCCCTACTCTGCCTTTTGATCCTGGTGCTACTGATCCTCACCCAAATCCTGCTAGTCTACTGGGTCATTCTCTGCATAACCCTTCTATCCAGGTTCTCCTAGATCTGGCACTCTAAGACTTCCTAGCTTGGGTCATCCTGATTCTCCTTACCTTGGTCCCTGTCTTTGTGGTCCACCAGGAATTGCCTCCATGGGTTGTGGTCCTCCTCATTAGGTCCTGTTTGGCTGGTCCTGTCCTTTTGTTCCTGGTCTGGCCCATTGGTTCTGTGGCACTAGTTGTCCTGGTTCCACTGATTATTGCCAGCCTGGTCCTAATATCCTAGTTCAAGGTCCTCCTGATCTACTTGATACTTAAGGTCCTGGACCCCTTGGTTATGAACCCTCTGATCGTTCAAGCCCTGTCCTTGGTCCTGCTTTCCCAGCTTATTCTGATCCTTCTAGCCCAACTTATCCTCACCAATATCGTTCCTGGTTGTAATGGCCACCTGCTCCTGCCCTGACTAGTTCTCCTGGTCTTCCCCCAACTTCATGATACTCTTGCCCCTAGTCCGTCTGCCCCTCAGCATCCTGATTTTTCACTAACCTGTCCACTTCCAGCCTGATTTAGAGTTTGACGGACAGTTTACTCTATCGCAAACGAGCCTGCTATCCTGTCCAACGTATTACGATTCCATTTTATGCTATGGGACTCGTAATGTGGCGGACGAGATATTCCTCATGTTTGTGATGGAGTAAACTGTCTGCCAAACTCTAAATCAGGCCCTTAGTCTTGTTCCTCCCTGTTCTGGTCATCCTGTTCTTAGCAACTGAGTGTGGTCATTCTGGCTCCTGCCATCTGGTCTCTCCTAGACCTGGTCCTCTGTTTCCTCCTTTTCCTGTTCCTCCTTGTCCTGGTTTACCAGATTCTTATACCCCAGAGCCTCTGTGACTTGATCGTCCTTTTCACTTTGGTTGTGGTCCCACTGGTCCACCTTACACCCTGGTCTCTCTCAGCTTTTGCCCTGCACGCTCTAGTTGCCTGGTAATCTCCTTATGGTTCTCGAGGCCTTGTGCTCTTAGACTTCCTTACACACAGTCTGGTTTGTCTACCACTGTTCTTTCTATCCCTGGTCCTCAGTTTGTGTACTCTTCCTGATTTTGTGCCCACTAGACTTAATCCTTCTGTTCCTGGTCCACCTTGTTTGAGTCTTTGTATATGTAATCATCTTGGTTCTGGTCCTCTTGGCCATTCTGGTCCTTCCAGACCCCCTCCTTCTAGCTCTTTCTTCCTGATCTTCTTGACCCTAAAGCCCTTTATCCGGTCATTCTGATCATTCTTACCTTGCTCATCTGATTTCTAGTACATACATTGCTGGTCCTGCTGGTCCCCTTGGTTGGCCTGGCCTCTTGTTCACTGATCCTTTCAAGCCTTGCCCTCTTAGCCCTTGTATTCCTGGTTTGGCACAAATTTGTCCCCTGGCCGTGTGCCTTTTCTTCTTAGTCCTTTTGGCACTGCACCAAATCGTTTTGGCCTTTTAATCCTGGTTCTCTTGGGCTGAGCCTCATCACTTTGGTCATGGTCTTCCTGGGCACCCAGGTTCAGTCCTCTGAGACTTCCTGGGTCTGGCTGTTCTTTTCTTCCTTATCTTCCTCATCCTCCTACCTCCAGGTCTTGGTCATTCTGCTCCACATGGTGCTCTGGTCCCTTGTCCCACAGGCATGGTCCCCCTGTTGTTCAGAGTCCTGTTCCTGGTTCTATTAGTCCTAGTCCTAGTCCTTCCCTCTGTCATACTGGTATCCTTGGTACTGGCCACCTCATCTTCCATTCCAATTCTGGTTCCTTGGTCCTATTGACCAAACTCCTCATGCTTTTTAATCTTCCTAGTCTTCCAGGATCTGGTCCCAAACCCTGTTCTTTGTTCTTGTGCTTCTACACCAACTGATCATGGTCCTCCTTTCTCTGTTCACCCTGACCATGCCCATCATGTTCCTCATCTTCCTTGTCATCTTGTTGTTAGTCCTGTGGCCTAGTTCTCCAGGGTGTGATCATCCCAGTCTTGATCTCCCTGGTCCTGATCCTCCTTTTCTTCTTCACCCTAGTGCTATGGTCCTGGTACTCAAGGTCTTGATCAATTTTACCCTGATCCTCCTGGTCTCCCTAGTCCTCCCAGTTTCCTGGTCCTCTGAGAACATTTCCTTCTGGCTCCTGTTGCCATGTCTCTGGTTTCACACCCCTGGCACTCCTACCCATGGCTGTGCTATTGTTGTTTTTCATAGTGTTTGTCCTTCTCTGGATTACGTGCCCATGGGCCCTTATCCTCTTGGTCCTGATCCTCATAGTTTGGGCCTAGTTCCATTAGACCTAGTTTATCAACCCACCTTGTCTTGGTCTCATTGGTCTTGGTCATCCAGGTCTTTCTTGTCCTATTGTGCTGGTTATCATAAACTTAGCATTTTGGCCAGTTTAAGAATAAACACCCTTGGGTGGTAGATCATCAAACCTTTTTCTTTGATCCCTCCTATTTTGATGAATTTGTTTATGTTGGATTTAGGAATATGTGCAGCTTACCACTGCTCACCAGTTCTTAAGTGCTTGTGTTCTATCCTTAAAACATAGTAGCTTACACCTAATTGGCACATTTAATCTACTTGTAAGTCCCAGGAAAATGGTACTACATGAACCTAGGGCTATCCATTAAATGTTACTCATGGGCCTGCAGCACTCATTGTGCCAACCACCAAAGTAGCATTTTAAAACATGCCTCGGGCAATTAAGGCCTGTACTGCAGGTTTAAAATTGCCATTTCAACCAAGCCTAACGCTTTTTGATACTTATAAGTTACCTCTAAGGTAGTTTCTAATAACTGTTGGGGCAGGGTGCATGGTATTTAAAAAGTAGGACACATACACTTAGGTTTTACAACTCCTGCCAGTGAAAAACTCCTAAAGTTGTTTACCACTGTCTAGGGCCCATCTCTCCCATTGACTATGATTGGGTTATCTTAATATATTTATTAAGTGGTAACTTTGCATTAGAAACAGATAGAGGGGTACTGTTTGGACTCAAATGAATTGTAATTTAAAATCATCTTTAATGATAAAGTTTTATTTTAGGTCACAATTCTGTAAATGTCACTTTTAGATAATGAATTAGTCTGTACTCTTCCTTTCTAAGGACTGTGGCCTAGTTCTACTTGTTACCCAGATGGATTTTTCTCTTCATTTTACTTAACTTCAATTAATGTGATCCTCTGTTGTGTAATGTTATGTAAACAGCAACAAAATCCCCAAATTTCCCATCACATTTCACATTTATTCATGTTCTTGAAAGGTCATCTTCGAATAAGCTCATTGGATGTTTTTTCATTATAAACATTGTACAGATCCCAATGCATTTCAGACCTGGTGGGTCCTTCATCAAGTGGTCATTCTTTAAAAAATAAAACAACAGGAATGTAAGAAAACAAGCTCAATATCATAATAAATCAACCATCTTAACTCATTAATAATTGTCAACAATGGTTATAATAATATCTACAAATATAATGCAGAAAATAGTTACTGCAATGTTATGTAATAGTTTCCAATAAGATACATGTTACTAATCTTTAATATAGAACATATCTATGATATGTAATTATTTCAGTACTGCCTGCTTTATACATTGCATATCAGAGTAACAATTCAGTTATGTTACTATCATAACCTAGCTAGGAGAATTCCCTCACAGTTACCAGCATACATAGGGAAAATAAGTGCTGAAAATAAATGTTAAAACCAAACAAAGAAAATTAAAACTTAGTTCAATTTAGTCTCTGATATATACTGTGGAGACCAATATTATTTAGTTCAAAATCATAAATGCCAAAACTGAAATACATTTAAAGTAGTTGAAGCTTACCCTCAGATGTAAGCTGGGATGAGCAAGACAAATCCATCAGCGTGGTGAACCGCTGCCTTATTCATTACATATCTATGTCCCAGGGATTCATGATTATAAAAAGAGGACTGACTGACTGTGAAGGAAACTCCCCTGAACCATCACACTTACCTATCAATGAAACTGGGAATTGCTTTCCTATCATCAATGGCCACCAAGACACTTGTAATGGGAAAGAGGAACAAACTGTGAGAAGGGGCGGGAGCTATGAAAAATATGAGACATTAAAAATGGACCACTCCATCTCTGGACAGGAGGACAGGCCACAACTACTAAAACCCAATCAACAGACAAAGGAGGTGTGCACCTGGAAGATGCCAAGAAGAGCCTTTGCCAAGGAGAGGAGAACCACAAGGATTCAAGACGGAGAGAACCACCAGCTAAGAAGAGGAAACACTGAGACAAAGGAATCAGAAACCAGCAGGACGTTTCTGTCAACCCTGATGATCCTCCAGAGACGCGGTCCGAGAAGTGGTGGACACCGCAGAGGACGCTGATTCATCCATCACAACTCAGTAGAGTTGTGGCTTTGTAGGTGAGTGGCTCAGAAAAGGGAGCAGGAAGTACAGTGGTGTTTGGTTTGCATGAGCTACCAATGGGAGGGAGTAGAATGGAACCAAGTAGGAGAAAGCTGCAGAGTTATTAGAAGCGCAAGCTTGTTTTCATTTCTGGATTATTTTGGCACTGTAGCATTTTCTTTTAACAAGTTTGTTTGCATTTGGGGTGTTAACTTGGGCACCAAAGCATTTCTTTGAAAACACAGGTTGTGTGGCCGGACTGGAGCAGAGTATGTTATCCTGACATGTAGGAACAGTGCATGTTCCTGGGTGAGAAGGAAAACCCAGGACCTTGAACCCAAGTTCATGGTAGACATTGCAACCCTACATTACTGAGCGGGGCTGCCCCAGGCATAGGGCTCACCTGGATACACCTTTTTGGCACTATAAAAACAGCCTCCATGGTTGTTGGTGACAGGTTATATACTAAACGTACAGAACAACATACTTACTGCCCTTTCTTTTTCTGAGGCCACTGGTGGCGACAGCCCTTTGGAAGGAGCTAGAAAAAGCAGGAAAAGAAAAGACAGACATCCTTTGTAACTTCATCAGTATCCGAACTTCCTGCCACCCTTTTGAACGCCTCACACCTATACTTATTCTTCAGTTTATATCCTTAAAAATCAAGAAAACATCAAAATTCAGAAACCAACTCAGCCTGTGCTTCCATATATCCACCCATCCCTTCTACACTGACTCTCCCATTTTTTTTTTAGTTACTTAGGCGGTCATTATGAACATGGCGGGAAAGACCACCGAATAGAACAGAATCCCGCCGGCGGTGGCGAATGGAAACCCGCCATATAATGATCGAAAAACCCCACCAAAAATTCCCAGACCACCACTCCCCGCCAGGACCCTGTCGGTGGGAATCCCGGCCCACCCCGCCACTGCCAAGCACACCCACATCCCGCCCTCCAAATAAAGATGCACAAATCACCTCGGCGGACAGTGGAGGCCGGACGACCATTGGCGGCTGCGACCACCACGGGCGGCAAGTGGGCCCAACAGTAACCAGTGCACACATTGGCAAGGCCTAGCACCCACACACCTCACATACTTCCAGAATACCATAAAATACCCCCAGACACACCCCACAATCTCTTGCAACAAAACCAGGACCAGAAGACAGAGCACCAGAGCCAGACAGAGAACGTCAGCACACAGGACACGCATAGCGACCCACACAGGAGCACCCAAACCCCGTCCCCAGTCCCGACGCCATCCACCACCCTCACCATGTCCCCCCCAAAAAAATCCTCACTTCACTGAAATGGAGCTAAGGACCATGGGGGACAAGATCCTAAAAGTGGAGCCTCAAATATTCTTGTCCAAGGTGCAGCACACACCTATAGCACGGAAAATGGAGCTGTGGCAGACCATTGTGAACAGGGTGAATGCCGTGGGACACCAGCCACGCACCAGGGACGACATCCGCAAGAGATGAAACGTTCTGCGGGGGAAGGTCCGGGCCATGGCATCCAGGCACCACACTGCAGTGCAGAAGACTGGGGGAGGACCGCCACCAACACCACCCGACTACACAGACTGGGAGGAGAAGGTACTCGCCATCCTGCACCCAGAGGGACTCAGTGGACTCACTGGAGGAATGGACTCGGGTAAGTCATCTACAATTACCCCATACCTGTAATGCATGCACCACCCCACCCCACCCCACCCACACCCACCTAGACCCACAGCCCACTTAGCCTTTACCCACCACATCCACCACCCTGCATCACCCACAACTCACTACCAGGCCCACATTACTCCCGATGTGCACAGCCACCCACCCCTGCATGTACACACAATGGAATAATAACCCCCACCACAATGTAACCCCACCACTGCCACGAAATGCAATGACCACCTCACAAAGGCACCCTGGAAGGCCACTGAAAGGCACACCAGCACAAAATTGCACAGTTCAGTACACCTCAAACCCTCATGCATATGTAACATGCATTTCTATGTCCACCAACAGGCACCACCACCCATGCAACCCTAATGGAGGGGACAAGGAGTGCCACAGCACTCCAGGGAAACAGAGGCACATCACAGGACACTGGTGAAGGATCCCTGGACACTGATGAGCAGGCCGACCCTCAAACAGCCCTGGATGCTCACCATGCAGCAGCCCCACCCAGGAAAACACTGTCACCCATAACACCCAGTCAAGACCAGCAGGCCAGGGGAGGCGTACCCACACCAGTGGACCAAGGGCACAAACAGGTGGAAAACAGCTACAGAGGCCACAGTCTCCCACCCCCAACATGCAAGAAGACGAGGGCCCCAGTACAAGTGGCACGTCAAGACCTGCGCAGGGGACACAGGCACAGGAGGCCAGGGCAAGGTCAAGTGCCCCAGTGGGTCAGTGGGTATGGCACCGGATAGATGCAGCAGCCCAGGATGTGATTGCAGAGGTATTGGGGGCCTACCAACATATCCAAGACAGGTTGGCACAGATTGTGTTTTGGCTGGAGCAAAGTCAGAGGATGCAGCTGGAACAATACCAACAGGCCGTGGACCAGTGGAAAGAACACAATGCCACAATGGCCACCATTGCTGGAGCACTGCTGCAGTTGGACAAGAAACAATCAGACACCCACACCGGACAAGAGGCTCCCACAACAGCCCTGGATAACCAGCAACAGATGACCCAAGCAGCTGAAACAGCACAGGAAATACCCTCCCAGGAATCACAAGCCCCAACCATGCCACCCCAAGAAGCTCCCCAGCAGGCACCCAAACTTAGTCTCAGGCCAAGATATGGCACTGGAAACCCAGCTAAAAACAAGCCTCACTCCAACAATTGACACTGCTACTACTGCCAAGCAACCATCCCACCCATTCACCAACTACACTTAGCTGAGGGCTAAATAAAGTACTAAACTACAAATAGGACCCACCTATGACATCAAACAGGCCTGCCACCAAGTGGATTTTGAGGACACCCAACCATTACGACTTCCTTCAGTGTACGTAGCACATTTCACTGTATTCCACCAATAAACCACACATCTCACTTGTAACACAGTCCCCTGTCTTCAATGTTGAACAAAATGGAGTATGGATGCAACTGGCAGGGAACAACTTTATTGTCAAATTGTGCATGGTGGTGGTAATGTGTGTTTCAAATTAGGCAAGGAGGGAATGGATATGTTGTCTGTTAGTACCATGCTGAAGAGGTCCATGTCTCCCCTATCATGACCAATTCCCCCTAGATGACATGGCACACTTACAGTATCAGTCACTAACCACATTTACAGGCTTAAGTCCCACACAGTTATTGGAAGTAGAGTTGTATCAGTTGGTTCCTGGAATTGACATCTTCCCCTTCCTCATCCTCACCATCACTCTCCTCACCTCTCTGATGTAACTGATCAGGACCTATAGCACCCTCCACCTCCAGAAGGGGGATTGCATGTCTCACTGCCACGTTGTGCAGCATGCAGCAGGCCACCACTATTCTACACACCTTATCAGACCCATAGGCCAGGGAACCCCCAGAGATATGTAGGCACCGGAACCTGACCTTCAGGAGACCTATAGTATGCTCTATCACCCTCCTAGTACTTCCATGGGCTTCATTGTATTTCCTCTCTGCATCCGTCCTGGGATTCCTCACTGGTGTCAGGAGTCAACGCAAGTGTGGATAGCCAGAATCACCTAGAGAAATGGTGCAATACAGAGTCGTCATTGTTATGTACCTTAGTCAGACAGGCTGTCTCTCAGCAATGTGTCAGTTAGTGACAGGCAAACTTACCTATGATCCAACCTCTGTCCTCTTGTAGTTGTTCCATCTTCTGTGGCACACTGCTGTTCCTCAAAACAAATGAATCATGGACAAAACCCGGAAACATGGCATTCACATGGGATATGTACTGGCCTGCAGTACATACCAATTGGATGTTCACGGAGTGAAAGTTCTTCCTGTTTCTGTACACCTGTTCACTAACTCTTGTGGGGATGATAGCTATGTGGGTGCCATCGATGGCACCTATGACATGGGGAATGTTTGCAAAGGCATAGAAGTCAGACTTGATGTCAGGGATGTCAGCACTTTGGGGGAATCGGACATAGGATTGCAGATGTTGTACAAATGCATTCAGAAAACATGTCAGTACCTGGTTGAACATTGGCTGTGAGAAACCAGCACCCATGCCCACTGTCACTTGAAAAGAGCCTGTGGCCAGGAAATGGAGTGCGGAGAGCACCTGCACCTCAGTTAGAATGTCTTGCTGATTACGATTTCCGGGAGTCAGTGCAGGATCCAGTAATGCACATAGGTCCTGAATAGTTGCACGTGTGAGTCCGTAGGTGATTATGATCCGATGCTCCACCATGGTCCCCACATCCACAAGTGGTCTGTGCACTGATGGTGCCCTTCCACGCCACAAGGGTCGGTACCTATGAGGGGTAAGAAAAAGGAGTGATGTGCACACATACACTGGCATATTTGCTACATACATGCACTGCATTCTTCATAGTAGTATCTGTACAATAATTGCAACCTGACAGATGTACATGTACATCACTAGGATGGAACAGAGTAAATCATGTGTGATTATATACTCAATGGATAGAGGCCTAGGTGCTTTTTATGGCTAATGGGTCCAGAATTATGAGTAATATGAATTTCAAGATGCGTAGGAGATGGCAAAATGTCTGCCCACTGTAGTTTTGCCCCTTCGTTGTGGAAGTGACCTAATACCGCTAGCGGTTGACGTCACAGCGTACTGCGGTGTTGACCGCTGTTCGCACCCTTATGGATGCCAATGGGGAATCCTGGTGTATCATGATCGCCGCCGGCGGTGACGGTGCATACCGCCGTGGAACGTACGCGTGTTCATCATTGTTTGATCACTTGACTCCCTGATCCTGTGCAGACAAGTACTCCACTCTGGTTCTGCTGTGGCCTGCCTCTGGCTATGGATGATCCATGTGGTGCAGGGGAAAGGGCCCCAGCCTTCACCCAGGAAGAACTGGAGAAACTGGTGGAAGGGGTCCTGCCCCTGTACGGAAGACTCTACGGACGGCCAGAGGTACAGATGAGTCTGGGTTTTGGGGGCACTGTGTGAGTGATGGATGGAGTGGATTATACAGATGTGTGCTCTTGTGAGCCAGGATGGGACTTGGTGCATGGAATGCTGCTTGCCACTGTCCTGCAGGTCTGGGAGTACTGTCTGTCCTATGTCTGACAATCTGTCAGCTGTTGCCATCGTGCAGGTGCCTGACCACTTTGTTCCATTTCTGTGTCACCCTCCTAGGTCAGCGCCCACCAGAAGAGGGCACATTGGCATGCCATCGCCAAGGAGGTACGGACCCTGGGGGTCTACAACCGGCAGAGCACCCACTGTCAAAAGAGCTAGGAGAACCTGTGGGGCGGGGCGCGGAAGGCCCAGCTGGGGAAGTCCTCCCAACGTGAAAGAGATGCCCATCGGGCGCTGACCCCCCTCATGCGAAGGATCCTGGCGGTGGCGTACCCAGACCTGGATGGGGGCTTGAAAGCTGCACAGCAGTCACAAGGGAGTGAGTACTCACAGCCCATACTTCAGCCTGGAAGGATGAGTGTGTGTGCGATAGGGCTCATGGTGCTTAGATCAGGGATTTTGACTGGTGTTCAGCTACTGTCTGCTCCCCAAAGGGTGTAAGGGTGTCCCTGTCAGGTTTCACCTACCTCAGCTCCAAAACAATTTCAGGATATGGGTGTAGGTCAGTATACTGTTCAGTGGTCAGGGCCATGGCCATGGGCCTAGTGCACGGTGCTGCCTGTTGGGTGTGATGAGTAGGTGTATGTCTGGCAATTGTGTGTCAGCTTTCAGCTACTTACAAGTGTCTCTCCTGTTTTGTCTCCCCATCCCTGTTCTCTTGTGTTTGTCTGGTACAGTATCAACATCAGGTGAGGGAACTGAGGCACCAGCATGTGGGGAGGCAGCAGCCCATGGATCCTCCGAGGCAGAGACAACGGACGCCCCGGGGACCATTGAGTGGGAGGGCGAGGGGACTTCTACAGGGAGGCTACTACCACAGGAAGTAGTGACTCTGAGACCTCCTCCGATTTGGGTCCTCTGGCTGTGGCGGGCACTAGTGGACAAATGACGACTGTGAGCTCTTCCGCCACGCCCCGTAACATCAGCACCCTCCCTTCTGCTCCCTACCGAGTTGCCCGTGCCCGCCCACCCCGGAAGGTGGGTGTCTCCTTCTCCCCAGGCACCTCCTCCCCTGCCCCAGTCAGTCCTGCTGCCCTCACAGAGAAGGCTATTGACCTCCTTAGAACCATCTCTGTAGGGCAGACAACCATCGTCAATGCCATCCAGGGTCTGGCTTCTGAGGTGCAGCTGACCAATGCCTAGCTGGATGGCACTCACGGTTCAGTGTCTGCCCTACAGAGGTCTTTTCAGGCTCTGGCCTCCTCTTGGACGGCACCTGCACACACAACAACGTCCACTTCCCCCAGTGTGCCCACCTCTTCCGCCTCCCTGTCTGTCCGCTCTACATCCACACCCTCATGCACTGCACCTTCACTCACTGTTACTGCTCCTCTTCCTGCACTCACCACAATAGCAGACAGCCATACATGCACCCCATACACCACACCTGCACTCACCACCTCCACTGTGGTTGACACATGCATCACACTCACCCGACTTGCAGACACCCTCCCAACATACATCCACACTAGCTGTCTGTCTTCTCCCACTGTGTCCACGCCCCCACCTCCCAAAACACTCAAACGCACCAAGACACCCACCCATCGGACATCCACCACACCACAGCATACTGAGTAGTCACCTGCACCCACTACACGCACATCTACACCCCATACATCAACTCCCTCTGCCTCCACCCCCACGCCCTCATCCACGCCCGCCCGAATTGCTCCCCAAAAACTTTTCCTCTCCCGTGCAGACCTGTTTGTACCCACAGGCCCACGCCGTCTTGTCCCGAAACGTGCCCACCTCCTTGCCCTTTCCGCTCCTTCCACATGGCAGCCCACCCTGATCCAGCCTTTCCATGCCCGTGCCCCTTCTCTGGTGAAGAAGAAGGCCCGCTCGGAGCCTAATCCATCCAGCTCCTCCCGAGCCAAACAGCCACCACCCCCTTCAAAAGAGAACCCCACCCCCCTCCAACCTCCTCACACAAGTCAAAGTCCCACCCCATCATAAATCCACACACCCCGCCTCTTCCGTGAGGTGCCTGGATCCCCATATAGTGCCCCGTTCAGTGGAGTACCCAGCACTTGTGGGAGTCAGGTGTGGCCAGTTGTGGCCAAGGACAAATGACTTTTGAAGGACTGGCCATTGGCCCTGTTGGCACCATTTTGCTCACTGAGCTACATAATAAAGTTTCTGTGTGGCCTGTGTTTGGGCTGCACGCAGTTCCACCCTGGTGTTTGTTTACATTATTTATGGGTATGGTGCGATTGTATGTACTATGGCCAAGTTGCAGTGACCTTCAGTCGGGTACGTCCCTCTTGGTGTGGGGTGTCTGACTTGTGCTGCTGGGAAGGGTTGGGGGGCATTGCAGGGTGGGTGGAGTGGGTGGGTATGTAACTTTGCCCTTTCCTCCCTTGTGTCATAGGTTGCGGTACTTACCGTTGTCATCTTCGTCGGCGGTCTCGGTCGTGTAGATATATGGCAAGGAGCAAGGCTGGCATGATCTGCAGCTCGCTGTCCATGGCTGCTGCTGCACGTTTTGATGACCTCCGGTGAGTGTTTCCTTCTTTTTGTTTCTTTTCTGCCTGGCTTTGTGCGGTGGTGGTTCCCGCCCCGGAACTGGCGGCGGAATGGTGGTTCATAATTTGATGGGCGGGTTGGGCCTTTCCGGCTGCCTGTGGGCAGACTCTGCCGTAGTCAGCGAGACTCCTTTCCTGGCAGTGGGTGGTGCGCGGGATGGGTGTGTTTCATTTGGTTCATTATTTGGCGGTCCGGGCCGCTCCTCTGTTGGCAGTTTCTACCTCCACCCCCGGCGGTGCGGAACAGACCGTCATGTTCATAATGAGGGCCTTCATCTCGTGTGTTTGGAGTTCTATACATAATTAGTATGGTCACAAACAAAAGTATGTTTTTTGTTAAATGGTATACATAGAAAAGGAGTTGTGATTAAATATTAGCTCAGTGAATTTGTGTCTGAATATTCATTACGCATTTATGTCCTGAGGATTCATGGTTGTCAGAAAAGGACTGAGCGTTTCTCCTGTTTTAGTGTAGTTCCGTAATCTCTCGTATATGGAGTATAAAAATGATCAGTGTACTCACGATCATAGTAATGTAACCGTGGTGTTTGTTAAATGTTATACAGAGGAATAAAAACTGTAACAAATTCTTAGCTTGGTGAACATGTATCTGAATTGAAGCACCATTTTAAAATGGTAATGTTTCTCATTCTGGTGTTTATTGGGGTGAATGCAACCATGCCCTCGTCAGGTGAATAGTCCTATTCCTTTTGATGAAAGGTTAGTTTAAAACAACCCATAAAACACAAATATAAACATAAAAATATAAACAAAAACATAAATTCATTTTTCTTGAGAGTGCTCAATTTCAACTCTAGGTCCTAATCTGAATATGTAAAACAATCTACAGATTATTGCAATGAAACAATAAAGAAAAACATTTTTTTTAAAAACACTGTTTATCAGTGGTTTATCTGTCAATCTAAATTCCCAGCTGTTGCTGTATTTATCTGCTCCTCGACTCAAGTCAATAGTGTTTATTCAGATCTTATAGTTATTTACATATTACTATTGCTTTCATGAGATTATCGATTTAAAACAACTAATATTGATCATGATCATTCATTTCTACTGGTGCCAACGTATCAGGTTTCTTTATCCAGTAAAGATCTTTACATCATAGTTATTTTCTATTATCTGTGTGACTCCGAATTTTCACCGTCTCTAATATGGTGAATCTTAATTGACTGATGTTGTGCAAATGAATGTTGAAATGCACTACTACTGTGGATTTTTCATTATTGTCTCAATATCACTTTTTTGTTCAGTTATTCTGACTCTAATTGTCTGCAGAGTTTTACCCAGGTCTGCTAAACCACACGGGCATTTTAACATGTAAATCACATTTTTCAACATACAAGTCACATTGGTTCTTAGTTGGATTTTCGTGTCTTTAGGGAGATAGGTTATCTCTGTGCCTTTGATGATATTATTGCAATTCTTGTAATTTAAACATGAGTTAGTGCCTTTGTATCTATTTGAATATTCTTCTATCATCGTCCATCTTCAAGTGTAATAGTTCTTTTAAATTCTATGATTATTCCTAAGCGAACAGTGATTGCTCAAAAATATGTTTTTTATCTGGTTACATTTGAAGCATTTGCCAATGTTTTAGAATGATTTGTTTTATTTTGATACTTATACTGGAATATTTTAATACAAATATCACTCTGGATGAGTCACAGGCTTGCTTCTTTTCCTCTAAAAATGAGACCTGCTTTTGCTGTTTGCCCTTATGACTGCTTTTTTAATCATCTTATCTGGATCTTTTCTTTCTTTTAATTTCCTACACACTTCACGTATTCCTTGTTTATACTTATCCGTCTCTGAAGCAACCCTCTGTATGCGTAATAATTGTGAATTTGACTTTTAATGATTTCATATGTGAATCCTAGTTGATTGTCCACAGAGTTCAAAATAGTAATTGCTTCTTCTAACTCGCTTCAGCTTTCTTTCCATAACGTGATGTCGATCTATCTCCAATATGCTAACAAGTTTTCTGGCCAATTTCCTATGGACAAAATATGGTCTTTTGAAATGTCTTTATAAACAAACTATCATTTCAAGAAGCGGCACAATTGCCCTTGGAAGTACCAGTCAGTTCAAGATAATAATACTTGTAGCTATGATAGAAGGCAAAATGCTTAAGTTCTAGTAAAAAAACGTCAAAGTACTCTTGACTGTGACCATGGTGGTCATAATTCATGTTTCCTCAATTGAGTCCTATTCAGTGAGGGGTATATAAAGACTTCACATCAATAGTACCAAGAGTTATTTTTCCCTCTTCATTTATCCTAATTTTTTAAAGTTTATTCATGAATCCTGTTGTATCTTTTATGTAGGAAAGTATGGATTGAACACTGGGTTGAAAATGTTGATATTTTTCCACTGTTTCATGAATGGAATTCTTGGTGGACACTATGGCCCTCATTACAACACTGGTGGTAAATGCCGCTGACCGCCGTGCCGACGGCTGCCACCATATCGTGTCCATGGCGGAAATCCGCTACGGGTATAATGACCCACACTGAGCAATCCTCCACAATACAAACACCCACACAAGTCCGCCACACCAAAGGTCAGTTATAAACTGGCCATAGCAAAACCCACACAGTTAAACCAACAGAAATACGCCCACACTATCACAAATCAACGCAGCAGTCATTCAACCACGGTAAACCATTGGCGGTGCACACCGCTACGTTCAAAATACATACACACTTACAAAACCCAACCACATTGGACAATTCAAAATACACACATCTGACACACATACACACACCACACCCACACACTCACACCACTATAAAACACACACCCACATTACCCACATCCCCTTACACCAAAAAATGTGGAAGAAGCAGAGAGAGAGAAAAGCAAAGACCACACCAGTATCCAGAGTCACGCAACACCATCACTCATACACCATCCACGCACAAAACACCAAACACCCCAAAACATCATCCCACACATCACATCACACATCACCTCACACATCACTCACACCACATTATGGCACCTCAAAGACACCCTAGGTTTTCTGAGGGGGAACTCAGGGTCATGGTGGAGGAAATAATCTGTGTAGAGCCACAGCTATTCGGATCACAGGTGCAGCAGATGTCCATTGCTAGGAAGATGGAGCTATGACGGAGAATTGTCGACAGTGTCAACGCAGTGGGACAGCATCCAAGAACATGGGATGACATCAGGAAGAGGTGAAACGACCTACAGGGGAAGGTACGTTCTGGGGTATCCAGACACCAGGTAGCCATACAGAGGACTCGCAGTGGATCCCCACCTCCTCCCCCACAACTAACAACATGGGAGGAGCAAGTCTTGCCGAATATACTCTGTCACCCTGTGCATCCTGGAACTGACATTGCTCCCCTTCCTATTCCCCCTTAGACAATGCACCTGTGCTACCAATAAACTGGACTCTACTATGGACCTCCCTCCACCATCACCCCAGCCCCTTCCACATATCCTCATGCCCATAAATAAACACCCTTGAATCACAAACCAATCTGGAGTCAGTCTGTTCTTTCACAAATGTATAATTACAACATCATCCACTAATATCAATGTAAATGTACATGTGCTCATACACTGTATGACAGATGTTGGGCAGCAAAAAATATAGCAGAAGGCAGAATGAGGATCCCAGATCTGTGAAATGAAAAGCCAAAATGACCTGTCTGTGTCCATAGACAGATGTTAATAGGCTGACTTAAACAATGTCCTACAGTCGTCAGATATAAGAGGAGTAGTGCCAGTCACTTACCTGTGTGTCACTGGAAGTACTGCATGATAATGTTATTTCGGTTGTCAATATCTTCTTCCACTGCCTCCTCTTCCTCACTGTCCACAGGCTCCACAAATGCCACAAGACCATCATCATGCCCATCCTCCTACAGAAAAGGCACCTGGTGTTGTGATGCCAGGTTGTGCAACATGCAGCATGCCACGATTATCTGGCACACCTTCTTCGGTGAGCAGTATAGGGAGCCACCTGTCAGATGGAGGCACCGGAATCTGGCCTTCTGGAGGTCAAACGTCCTCTCAATAATACACCTAGTCTGCCCATATGCCTTATTGTAGCGTTCCTCCGCCCTTGTCCTGGCATTCCTCACTGGGGTCAGTAACCATGAGAGACTGGGGTAACCAGAGTCACCTGCAAATGTCGAGGGACACACACTAACCCTTAGGGACGACCCCATACCCAGACACCTATTCATACTGTGTGGGGACCTTGGGCTCACCTATTAGCCACACCCGGTGCCTCTGTATTTGGCCCATCACATAAGGGATACTGCTATTCCTCAAAATGTAAGCGTCATGCACAGAGCCAGGATACTTGGCATTCACATGAGAGATGTACTGGTCTGCCAAACACACCATCTGCACATTCATGGAATGGTAGCTTTTTCGATTTCTGTACACTTGTTCATTTCTGCAGGGGGGAAACACAAATGCCACGTGTGTTCCATCAGTGGCACCAATGATGTTGGGGATATGTCCCAGGGCATAAAAGTCAGCCTTCACTGTGGGCAAATCCTCCACCTGGGGGAAAAAAATGTAGCTGCACATGTGTTTCAGCAGGGCTGACAACACTTTGGTGAACACGTTAGAAAACATTGGCTGAAACATCCCTGATGCCATGGCCACTGTAGTTTGAAAGGAGCCACTTGCCAGGAAATGGAGCACTGACAGGACCTGCACTAGTGGGGGTATTCCTGTGGGATGGTGGATAGCTGACATCAGGTCTGGCTCCAATTGGGCACACAGTTCTTAGATTGTGCCTCGATCAAGTCAGTAGGTGATAATGATGTGTCTGTCTTCCATTGTCGACAGGCCCACCAGGGGTCTGTACACCGGAGGATGACGCCGTCTCATCATCTGCCCCAGCGGATGTGCCCTATAGAGGAGAATGGTGAGAAGAGGGTCATGTACTGCAGAGGTTGCACAAGTGTGTTCTCAGTAATGTGAGTAAATCCGTGTGTGGCGTTGTCTGCCCGTATATCTGTCAAATAGTGCTGTGACGCAGTTAGGTGTCATGCCATGTGCCCCCTTGAAATGGCGGCTGCCTGACCTGTAAGGAGGGACAAGGGGAAATGAGGTAACTGCGCTGGCGTTGTGCAGCGTTGTGGTAGGCAGTCGAAGACCACCACGTAATTTAGCATTGGTTATCATTTAGCCCTATGGGTTCCAGGAGTCAATGACGATGTACGCCGACGGTGACGGTACATACTGCCGTGGACGTGACCGCCATTTTCTATCTCTTCACTCACTTGATACCTGACCTTCAACAGGAGAGGACCTACACTGCAAGTGACGCTGTGACCTTAGTCCTGCAGCAACAATGGCTCATGTGTCTGGGGAAAGGTCCCCTGCCTTCACCGCAGAGGAGTTGGACAAACTGGTGGATGGGGTCCTCCCCCAGTACACACTACTCTACGGTCCTGCAGACAAACAGGTGAGTACACTGTGAGCATGATGCATGGGCAATGGCTGTTTGGAGTGGTGTGGATGGAAGATACATGTGGGGTGGGGGTACTGAGGCCTGCATGTGAGGATGGTGAGTGTATGTGCGACAGGGCATGGGTGGGAACTGGTGGGCAATGAGTATGACGTGCCGGACGGGAGAGTAATTTCCTTTCATCCTGTATCTTTCCTCTAGGTCAGCGCCCTCCAGAAGAAGGCTATTTGGCATGCCATTGCCAAGGAAGTCCGGACCCTGGGGGTCTACCATAGACAGAGCACCCACTGCCGGAAAAGATGGAAGGACCTGCGCTGCTGGAGCATGAAGATGGTAGAGACCCAGCTGGGGATGGCCTCCCAACGTGGAAGGTGTGCCCGTCGCACCATGACCCCCCTGATGTACCGGATCCTGGCAGTGGCCTACCCGGAGTTGGATGGGCACTTGAGGGCATCACAGCAGCTACAAGGGGGTGAGTACAGTCTCATTCAGCTGACTGGGTGCTTTACGAGGTGTCTGGCTGGGGAAAGTGGGCTGTGGATTCCCCTAGGCCAAGGCGAACTTGGTAGGGTAGGTCCCTTGTTAGGCAGGCTCTGTGGCACTCCAACCCCAATAGTGGTAATAGCCATCTACACCTAGTCAGGCTCCTGTGGGTTCCAGGTGCGCAGAAAATTAGCTTAGGCATCGTCCCCCATGGGCATGTGAATTTCCTAAGAACTGTTAGTGCATGGCTTAGTGCAAGGGCTGCTCCCTGTGTGTTGTGCCCGCCAACGGTAGTGGTGTTGCATGTACTGAACATGTTTTTCTTCTGTCTTTCCCCCCTTTTTGTTTTGTCACCTGTTCTTGCATGCATTAGCATAATCTGGTGGAGGAGCAGTGGCACCGGAGCAGGAGGGAGCTGCATCCCACTTGACCCTGGAGGGTGAAGCAACGGAGTCTGAAGCCACCAGTGGGACGGAGGGCGAGGGGAGCTACACGATGGGGACAAGAGCATACACCAGCGACAGCGACTCCTCCTCTGATGGGAGCTCCCTTGTAGTGGCGGGCACCTCTGTGCCCACCACATCAACAGGTACAGCTTCCACCCCCCTACCAGCACCGCTCTCCCAGAAGCCCCTCAGCGTGTGTCCCGTGCCCGCTCACCCAGGAGGTTGGGCATCTCCTTCGCCCCAGGCACCTTAGGCCCTACCCCAGTCAGCCCTGCTGCCCTCAGTGAGGAGGCTATTGACCTCCTGAGATCCCTCACTGTTGGGCAATCTACCATTTTGAATGCCATCCAGGGTGTTGAGAGGCATTTCCAACAAACAAATGCATACCTGGAGGGCATTCATTCTGGGCAGGCAGCCCAACAGAGAGCATTTCAGGCTCTGGCCTCAGCACTGATGGCAGCAATTGTTCCTGTGTCCAGCCTCCCCCCTCAACTTCCTCCACCCCGACCCAATCACCTGTACCTCAGCCTATCCCAAGCACACCATCAGACCAGCATGCACACTCTTCAACACACAAGAGTGGACATGGCAAACATAAGCACCACACATCCCACAGGCACTCACAAGCACGATACCCATGCAGACACAACAACATCCACTGCCTCCACTGTGTCCCCCTCCTCCACGCCCTCCTCCTCCCTCCCTGTCTCATCTCCACTCACACCTGCATGCACTACATCCTCAGCCCCTACCTCCATCACCAGCACGCCCATCACCACACACCGCTCACGTGCACTCACGACCCCACTACCATTCACACATCCCCTGTGTCCTCTCCCACTGTGTCTGTGAGCCCTCCTCCCAAACTACACAAACGCAGGCACACACCCACTCAACAGCCATCCACCTCACAACAGTCTCCTGCCCATGCACCTTCACCCAAATTCAGCAAACCTACACCTCCTACAGCCACTACCTCTTCCTCCACTCCCAAACCCCCTCCATCTTTCCGTCCCAGTGTGTCTAAGAAATTTGTCCTGGCTAACATTGACCTCTAGCCTACACCTCCCCCCCATCCTTCCCCTAGGGCCAGGCTTTGCAGGTCCCAGCCCAGCACCTCAACCACCAAATCCCCAGCACAGTGGTGCCAGCAACTCCGGTCTCATTGAGTGCGCCACCCATCAGGGCTGCCAGTGTGCCAGCTAGTGAGGCCAAGGACATTCCGCCACCTGCCAAGGTGAAGAAGGTGCCCACATGCCGGAGGGAGAAACCGCACCTACCAGCAAGCAAGGGATCCTCCAAACCAAAAGGGAACAGTGGCAAGACACCAGCGGCAACATCAAAGGTCATGGGGGCTCCGACTGAGGGACTTGAGTCACCCCTTCTGTCAAGCACTACACCAACCTGTACGGCGGTGGACACCGCCACCTGCACCGCCATCTGCACCGCCACCAGCACTGCCACCTGCACGTCTGCTGCCTCAGCAACATTCCCCAGCATCATCCCCAGTGGGCAGCCGTCCGAGGCTGCAGGTGACGTCCTCCCTCAACAGGTGCATACACATGCACCACGGCCTGCACCACCGCCAGCACCTCCGCCACAGACAAAGTAGCAGGCACCGCCACCAGCGCCGCAACGTGCTCAGACAATGCCACCACAGTTGACATGGCTATCATCCCCAGTGGGCAGCCGTCCGAGGCTTAAGGAGATGTCCTGAACCCTGCCCAGCTTCTATGAAGCATGACTCTCATCACTGTTTGCACCTGCAGGTGGCAGGCGAAGCCGCAGCAGGGTGGGATAGTTCTCTGCCTCCATGGCCTATCATGCTACCTGCTCCCAGGCAATCTTGTGGCACACACACTCATGTGAGGGAATGGGACCAGCCACACTGCATGTGATGCACTCTGGGCACCAAGCCCCCTCCAGAACCAGTGGAGAAAAGAATCCACTTCCGCTGTCATTGGCAGGATGAAGCACTCTGGGCAAAAAGCCCCCACCATAACCAGTGGGGAAAAGCATCCACTTCCTCAGTCCTTGGCAGGATGAAGCACTCTGGGCACAAAGCCCCATCCAGAACCAGTGGAGATTCACATCCACTACCTCAGTCCTTGTTAGGATGAAGCACTCTGGGCACAAAGCCCCCTCCAGAAACAGTGGAGATTCACATTCACTACCTCAGTCCTTGGCAGGTTGAAGCACTCTTGGAATAAAGCCCCCTCCAGAAACAGTGGAGAAAAGCATCCACTTCCTAAGTCCTTGGCAGGATGAAGCACTCTGGGCACAAAGCCCCCTCCAGAACCAGTGGAGAAAAGCATCCACTTCCTCAGTCCTTGGCAGGATGAAGCACTCTAGGCACAAAGCCCCCTCCAGAACCAGTGGAGAAAAGCATCCACTTCCTCAGTCCTTGGCAGGACGAAGCACTCTGAGCACAAAGCCCCCTCCAGAACCAGTGAAGACTGTTATCCACTTGTGAGACTGTGGCTTTGCACTCTCAGGATAGAGCAGTGGGCAAACCACCCACTGTAAAAACTTGTGAGACTGTGGCTTTGCACTCCCTAGGGTAGAGCAGTGGGCAAACCACCCACTGTAAAGACTTGAGAGACTGTGGCTCTGCACTCCCCAGGATAGAGCAGTGGGCACACCACCCACTGGAAAGACTTGTGAGACTGTGGCTTTGCCCTCCCCAGAATACAGCAGTGGGCATGGAGCCCCCTCGTGGAGCAGTGGCGTGGTGCGTTCATCCGGCTGAGGTGCCCCCTTCCGTTCCCCCTGAGGTGCCTGTTTCATTTCGATCTGACGCCCCTGCAGTATTCTCTCCGTTTTGAGTCAGGTATCTTGTGTGGGCTTTGCCCATGCATTTTGGGACACTGATCCACAGAGGATGTTTGAATACTATCCATACTTGTGTAGTTGGTGTACATATTTGTACATAGTGATTTTTGAACTTGCACTATCTCTTGATTACAATTGTTACAATCATTTAATTTTGTCCTTGTTTTCTTCCAGGGGTTGAGGGGGTGTATATGTAATGTTGCTGCATGTATTTGTGTATATGGCGTGGGTGAGGGTGGGGGTGGGGGTATTGCGTGTAACGTGTGTGTGTCACTCTCTTTTCCCTCCCCCCTCCCCTGTGTTGTAGGTGCAGTACTCACCATGTCGGCGACGGCGTCTTTCATGCTCCTGAAACAGAAGGAGTAGGACCAGCATGGGCAGGACGTGTAGTTCGGGCTCCATGGCGTCCTGATTCCTCGTTGGGTGTCGAGAGGTGAGTGGTTTCCCTTTCCAGTACTGTTTCCGCCGTGATTTGGATTGCATTTGGTACCGCCCTGGAAAAGGTGGCGGATAGGCCTCTTGTAATAGTGTGGGCGGTACATTGTCTTCCGCCTGTCTGTTGGTGGTTACTGCCACAGTGTTTGTTTCTATCGCCATGGCGGTTGGAGTATTAAAGTCTATGTTGGCGGTTTCCGCCATGTTTTTGATTCCATTTTGTTTCTGCTGGCCTGTTGGCGGTATTACTGCTGCTTTAACACCGCCCGCCATGGTTGTAATGAGGGCCATAGTCACATAAGTGGAATCATCTGACACATGGGTATTAAGAAAGAAAAAGTGTGGATTAATTGTACTGTAGTGTACTGATGACCAGAAGGCAGAACCCCACTAGCACATTGTTATTCACACACAACAAGGGATATTGACTGTGCATGGCTCTGCTGTTGGGGTTTCCATAGACCTACCTGACAGTGACACTCTAGGGACTAGGGCCCTCATTACGAGATTGGCGGTCCGAGGACCACCACCGCCCCGGGGTAAAGACCGGCATATTATGACCATGGCGGTCTTCTGAACCAAACACAGTCAATTCACCACCAGTACCTCCAGTGCAGACGGATCGGTGCAGACGGTGGCGCGGAAGGCGGTAGGCATCTCCAGGTCACTGGTACCATGTTTCCACCGAGCATATTATGAACTTGGACACCGCCAGGGTTTCGGCCGTGGTGGCACAGCCACCAAAATCCTGCTGGAAATGAAGCATTTAAAAGGGAACAATAACCGCCAGGAACACAGACACGTTCAGAGCCGCCATGGAACCAGAACTTGAAGTCATCCCACTGCTCCTGATCATCCTGCATCTTCAGCACCAGTGACAGTGACGACGAAGAGGACAGCAATCGTAAGTACATACACCTAGCACACACAGCAGGGAATTGGATTAGTACACAAGTACACACAACACACACAATGGGATGGCTAACAACCAACACACACGCATGTACCCACACACCCACACCAACAAACATACATCAATACACACACACACACCACACACGTACCATACACACACCACGTACAACATACACATGTCTGAAAAACACCACCACATACACACACAATCCTGCCACAGTACAACACACATCTACCTACACACAACAACACACAAAGATATTCCACAACCATACAACACCAGCACACACCCACATAACGTCCTAAATTACACACCATGCCCACACAACACACTATGCAGAAAACCTTGCCAACACCACACACACGGACAACACACAACAAGCACAGAATGACACACAACACCACCACAACACAGCACACCACGTACAATACACAACAAAGCCACACACATGCCTAGAATCACACAATCATCAGACCCACACGAAACACATCAATTGCACCTGGGCCAATGTCTGACCCACACAAACACATGCTATCCACCACAGCTCACACAACCAACATACCTAACACACAAACCAATTAACACAAACACCATACAGGCGAGATGAAGGAAAGGCAGGACAAGTATGTATCCATCGACTCCAACATAATATTGGACAAGATATATTACAATATTAACTTCAAAATGTAAATATAAACAAACAATAAGGCCGTTGGCCAGTCCATGATAGTTTGTGAGCAAAGGAACATATGGCACACATTATTGCCCAAACTTGACTCCTGACTGCAAGATATAACTCCACTTGGCAGGGGCAACAATGGGGCAGGCAGGCACCTCAGGGGTAGGGGATGGTGCTGGCAGTGGATTTGGCTTTGGGGGGCTTAGGCGGGGGTAGTTTGAGTTTTGGGCGGGTTGACTTCTTTGCAGGGGGAGGAGCATGGGAAACACCAGGGGGCAGGAGTGGAGGCAGTGATGGAAGGGCTAGATTTGGACAGGGACACTTGGAGCTTGGGGAGTCATGCGGTGGGAGAGGTATAGAGGACTGGGTAAATTAAAAAAGCAAATGTTTTTTACGTAAACAAGGGTGGTCATGGGAAAAGCGTTTGGCAGTGGAGGTAGTGGGAGTGGTTGTCAATTGTGTTATTGTGTGTGATTTGGGTACAGGTGCATGCATGGAATGTTTGTGTGTGCTGGGTGTATGTTGGGAAGGTGAGTGCTGGTGTGTAGGTGTCTTAGGAGGAGGGAGGGAGGAGGTGCTGGGAATGGCCATGCTGGATGGGTGACTGTGTCTCGAGGGTGGATGCAGGGATGGTGGATGTGCTGCATGTGGGAGTGTTGGTGGCTGTGGGGAGTGCAGATATGGTGACTGGGGTGGGTGTCTGCAGGTCAGCTACTGTGGTGTCTGTGGGTAAGATGGGAGTAGTGGCTGGATCAGGGAGCGTTGATATACTGCCAGCAGGGGTGAGTGGTATAGTGGCTATGCTGGAGGGTATAATGCGACAGTTTGTGTAGGGAGTGGGTGTTGCAATGTATGCAGATGTGTGTTGTCTGGGTGCATGCTGGTGGTTGTTCTTGTGGTGCTTGTGTTTGTCATGTGCAACTGTGTCTGTTGGAGTGGATGCCTGTATATGAGAAGATGTGCTCTGGGTGGGTGTGGGAAGAAGGGGTTTGGGATTGAGATGAGGTTGGTGGAGGGGGGATGGTATACATAGGGACACTGGCTGCCATCAGGCATGAGCCTGAAAGGATGGCCTGCCAGAGTACTGTGAATGCCTTCCAGGAATGCATTGCTCTGTTGCACCTGAGCTGCCAGTCCCTGACTGACATTCATGAGGTGGTCTGACCCACAGAGATGGACCTCAGGAGGTCAATAGCCTCCTCACTGAGGGCAGTAGGGCTGACTGGGGCAGCGGCAGAGGTGCCTGCAGCGAATGAGAAGACCACCCTCTTGGGTGAGAGGGGACGGGAAACAGGGTGGGCAGTCGTAGTAAGGGGGTGGCGGACACAGATGGTGCAAGAGTGGTCCCTGATGGCTCTGCCACCACCAGGGAGTGTCCACTGGAGGAAGAATCCAATGATGATGTTGAAGAACCAGTCTCTCCATGGCTTTCCCCTCACCCTCTGTCCCACTGGGTCCTTCGGCCTCGCTGGATCTAGCCTCCTGGGTCCCGTGGACTGCCACATCCCACTCTCCTGTGCCCCTTCTCCTTTGCCAGATGATGCTGATGCACACAAAGGGAGGGAAAGAACGGGGGAAGCAATAAAGAGAGGTAGGGCAATGGTCAAAACCTAACTCTCATTGACAAATATGACAAATATGAACATGTACATATCACACTTTACATCTCATGTCAGGGAATGCCATTGCCAATGCACTCCAAGTCTGCCAATACCTATTACAAAGCTGTAAGTCTCAGTTTACACCATATGTGCACACAGCTAGGAATATGGACATGTGGAGGCTGTGACTTTGCTGTACTAGGATTTGCCTTGAGCACAGGACAATTCACATGGCTCCCTTAAGTTGTCACATCAGTGAGGTCCCTGGACTATCTATCATCTTAACTAGTAGCATTCCATTTTAGTAAGGTCTAGTCCACAACACACTGACATTTAAATGAGCTGCACTTCCTTTACCATCAGCCCTCATCTTAGAGCAATTAGCAGTATTCCATTGTTGTATCACAATACATCCCTGAACTCTGACGATGAGGCAGGATTGTATAGTCAGCTATCAGACCAATACACCAGCCCCATTGAGGTCCTTCTTATTGAGAACATGTAAAACCAGGCCCACATACAGTCAATGGTAGCTACTGAACTATGCCAATGCAAACACAGTTGTAGTAGGGGACTCACATAGATGAAATAGCATTGACAGCTCTCATACAATAATGGAATTGTTTGGAGCTGGTCATACACAATGAATAGGTTGTCAAAACAGGCCCACCCATGTAAAGTTTGGAAATGCACTTTACTTACACTATTGCCTTGTCACACTTACTCCATGGTTACCCTGGTAGGGTCACTGATACTCACTGTTGTTGTGCACCTTCCAGTGTACACATTCACAATATGCCAATATGCAGCCACCCAACCCAATTTAATGCCTGTCTAGTACCAATTTACAGTCAGTACTTACCCCCTTGTGGGACGCCCATCCACCTCAGGGTAGGCCACTGCCAAAATGCAGGCCATTCGGGGTTTTCTGGTCCAACGGGCACCCCTCCCTCGTTAGGACATCCCCAGCTGGGCCTCCGTGATCTTCTGGGCCCAGCGTCTCAGGTCCTCCCACCGCTTTCTGCAATGGGTGCTTCACTGGCTATGGACCCCCAGTGTCCGCACTTGCTTGACAATGGTTCTCCAAAGCCCTTCCTTCAGATGGGCGCTGAACTAGAGCATGCATGTACACTGTGGCTGGTATGCTACTGCCACTCACGGCGACACACCCCTATCACATGGCAATGGCGTTGGGCTCACCTATTCCTCTGGTACCCCATACAGCTGTCCATACAGGGGTAGGATCCCTTCCACCAGTTTCTCCAGTTCTTCCTGGGTAAAGGCCAGGGCTCTATCACCTGCAGGACATGGCATTATGGCTCCCAGAGACGGTATACACCAGCTCACATAATGGAGGTCTTGCTTGCAGGAGTGTCAGGTGTCCAGAGGGATAGTTGTCAGAAAATGGTGGTCACGGCCGCCGAGCATAGGACCGTCACCGCCAGCGGTGATCATTATTGGCCCCAGTCCCCTATAGACAGCAATGTCACCCAATTTGAAGTTACACAGTGGTTAGGACCACCTACCTCCATGACGGCATACATCAGTGGAATTGCATCACTTCCAACTGGCCGGCGCTGCAGGACATGCAGCTGCCATTTTTTATACACTTAATGGGTTTATCTGAGAAATGTAAGTGTTCATGACACTAAAATGCTCTGATTATTGCACAGGGCCATGTATGTATGTCATACATGGCCACATACATGTGGGATACAACACATATATACCATAAAGTGAATATACCCCTACATGCAGGCCAGTTGGCTGTTTTGCTACCTATATCACTGTCATATGTACATGCATGTCCCACACAGGACACATATGTGCACACGACCTGCACCTTCACACATGTATTGGGTGACACATACAATGTACAGGATCAGATATTGTACATACCCTATGAAGTAACTGTCACCCATTCAGTCATGTCTGCATTGTTTAGTGTGTGTCATGATATATTGGACTGATAATATGTTTGAGGTGCACATCACATGAAACAATATGTCCCTCTTCGTCTTAGATACCGTGTAATAAGGAGAAGGAGGAATGAACATGTGTACTGTCCAGTAGTCGACCTCGCCACGTTGGAGGAAAGACACATCGTGCAGACCTACAGATTGAATCGTGTCATCATCAAGGAACTCTGTACTCAGTTGGAGGCTGATCTACTGCCTGCCATCCGCAATCCCAATGCCATCCCTCCCATGGTCCACGTGTTGTCGGTGATGCACTTCCTTGCCACAAGGTCCTTCCAGTTAACAGTGGGCTTGGCTGCAGGGATGTCACAACCCATGTTCAGCATTGTGTTGTGGAATGTACTGTCAGCTTTCTAGAAACACCTGGACAAGCCGGTTTCCCCAAACTGAGGATTTCACCACTGTGAAGGCTGACGTCTATGAGCTGGGACACATCCCTCAAGTAATAGGAGCTATTGATGGCGTAGGGGGGTGCAAGGGTTGTACATGCAGGTGTTAAATTGTGCAGTCCAGTTAACAATTATTGCAATGGATGTTCAGGTGCATTGTGGGAGTCACAGTGATTGTTACTGACATTGCTATCTATGCACTTGGGTGGGACTGTGTGGGCATTGTGGCTGGGTGGTGTTGTGGCATGCAGGGAAGGGGTATTAGGTGATAGGGTGTGAGGTAGAGTGGTAGATAGGGTGATTTAGGGAGTGATAGGGTGGTGAGGAAGCTTGCTGGACACGAGTAGTTGGTGCCAGGGGAGTGGTAGTTACTTACTAGACTCCAGTCCTCTAGGTATTCCAGTCAGGCCCTCAGGATGCAGTATTGCCAAGACCTTCTCTTCCCATGATGCAAACTCTGTGGGAGGAGGTGGGGGGTCCACCCCAGTTTTGTGAACGGCTATCTGGTGTCATGATGCCACAGAACGGACCTTCCCCCGTAGGTCATTCCACCTCTTCCTGATGTTCTCCCTTGTGCCTGGATGGTTGCCCACCGAGTTGACCATGTAGACAATTCTCTGCCATACCTCCATTTTACTGGCAATGGACGTTTGCTGAACTTGTGCTCTGAACAGTTGTGGCTTTGCCATGATGATTAAATCGACCATGACCCTAAGCTCATTGTCTGTGAAGCGAGGGTGCTTTTGACGTGACATGGTGGTTGAGTTATGCATGGTGGTGTATGTTGTGTGCAAGGTGCAGTATGTGGTGGTTGGGGGTGTTTAGTTATGTGCGCTGTTGTTATGTGGTGTTTTTGTGCAGTGGCGATGTGTGTATTGTGTAGCTAGTGCAGTAGTGTGGTGTGTGATGCGTGTGTAGTGTGACAGTGGCTATGGTATTGAAGTGCTGTGCCTTTCGTGTGTGTGTTCCTCTCTGTCCGGGTGTGTTTTTCTGGTTGCAAAGGATTGTGGGTATGTATGGGGGGTATCATATGGTGCAATGAGCAGGTGTGTGTATGAGTCTCATGTGTAGGGTATTCATACTCTCCAATGTGGTGTTGTGTTCTGGCTGGGGTGAGTTTTTGACCGCTGCAGTTCTGACCACCAATGGTTTACTGTTGTGCCAATACCACTGTGCTGATTTGTGGATTGTAATATGGAGGGTGGGATGTGATCGGCCTGGTGGTGCTAGTGATGCGACCGCCTCTTTCCCACCCTCAGTTGTCCTTGCGGTATCAAATTTTGGGCTGTCTTTTGGCGGGGTGCAGTGTGTGACTCGTAATACAGCGGTCTGGTTACCACCACCTTTATGGTGTTTTGGCAGCCGACACCGCGGCAGTCTTTGGAATAGACCACTAAACCCATAATGAGGGCCTAGGCGTGGACAGAATGGGCCATCTTGTCAGGAAGGGTGGAGGCAGAGCTGTGCCTTGCTCTACTTACACATCAAAGTGCTTTACCTCCAGCACAAACAAAGGAACACAATGCCAGTCTTTTGCACCCCAGATAGTTTTGATCCTTGACAGGGGAACGAATGAACTTTGCAGAACTTGATGTGAGGGTAGGACAGGGTGTTCCCCATGCACAAAGGCTGCTAACAAGTATACATTTTGGACCCCCAGAAACATTCTTCAGGTCACCTCTGGACCTGTGAAGACTCAGAAGGAGTGCTCTGCTGCCCTGCTGCCTGAGGAAGGAATATTGGACCTGCTCCTTCACCCAAGGACTACTAGAGTGGCTCCAAAAGCTAGCTGGCTGCCCTCCTGTGGTAGCTAGAGGGGAGTGGAGCACTCTTTGGCTACAGCCTGCAGCCTTGACTTGCAGGGTGAATAAACCATAAACCAATTTAAGTTAGAAGGAAGAAATGTTCACTGTGCTCGACAATGTCCAGAAAATCCAGCGTCTCCCATGCAGACATTACCCCGTCACTTCACCAAGACCTCATTCTACATCACCCCGTTGTTAACCACTTGCCCTCAGATATAGGCCCTGATTCTAAGCTTGGCGGGCGGCGGGAGCCGCCCGCCAAGCGGGAACCGCCAGAAGACCGTACCGCGGTCAAAAGACCGCGGCGGTCAAAAGACCGCGGCGGTCATTCTGGGTTTCCCACTGGGCTGGTGGGCGACCGCCAAAAGGCCGCCCGCCAGTCCAGCGGGAAACACCCTTCCCACGAGGAAGCCGGCTCAGAATGGAGCCGGCGGAGTGGGAAGGTGCGACGGGTGCAGTTGCACCAGTCGCGAATTTCAGTGTTTGCAAAGTAGACACTGAAATTCTTTGTGGGGCCCTCTTACGGGGGCCCCACGACACCCCATACCGCCAGGATGGCGGTATGGGCTGTCAGAATCCCCATGGCGGCGCTGCAAGCTGCGCCGCCATGGCGGATTCCCATGGGCAGTGGAAAGTCGGCGGTACACCGCCGGCTTTCCGCTTCTGGCCGCGGCTGTACCGCCGCGGTCAGAATGCCCGGCGGAGCACCGCCAGCCTGTTGGCGGTGCTACTGCCGACCCCGGGTCAGAATGACCCCCATAGTGTGCTGCCTTGTCCCGCTGAGACTCTACCTTCTCAAAGACATTTTTTAAACAATTTTCTCTAAGTCCAATAGTCAGCCAAAACTAGGTCAAATACACCTCTTGTATCTGACCTGTGCTCCATTGCGGTTGGCCTTAACTTTTGACGTTGACCTGGTCTCGTGCTACAAGATACCCATGGTTGACCTTTGGTCTTTTAGGTACTACATTTTACTAACAATGTAAAACTCCAGACCTATTGTTTGGATTTAATTTGTTTTGGTATCACTTTTATTCATTGTAATTCACTCAATTTTTCTAAATTGGTGTGAGATGTTTCTTGTGTTGTGTTTTCACTTTATTACTGTTTGTGTGCTGCATAAATACTTTATGCTGTAAGTTAAGCCTGACTTTTTTAGTACCAAGCTACCAAAGAGTTAAGCACAGGTTAGTTTAGTAACCTTTTGTGGCTCATTCCTTAATATCTGGTTCATGCCAGCTTTGGATTTTTTGGCCCTGTACTTCCTGGTCTCACTCGTCATCATTCCCATGAGCTCCTACACCTACTCTTTTTGTATCATGGGTCTCCTATTTCAAAGGCTCCCGGTCCTGGATCTTTTGATCTCCTTAACCCTTGTCGATCACTCATCCTGCTCCTGCCCCTTTGGTGTATCTATTTCTCTGATTTGTCTTTACCCAATACCCCTGCTACTGGTCCATGTAGCCCTGGGCTTAGCTCTGGTACTCCTTTGCCTGGTCCTCATATATCAGGTCCTGCTGGTTGGCCTGTTCCACCTTGTTCTTGTCCAAATATCCCTGGTCTCTTCTATTTCTACCATGGGCCTCCTAGTAATGGTCCTATTGAGTTTGGTTTTCCACATCCCTCTGGCACTAATTCTCTTTGTTCCCATGTTGAGGGTCATTCTGTTTATGTAGTCTTTGTTACCCTAGTTTAGCATCCCCCAGCCGATTCTGATCCTCATGGACCTTCTGATCCTGGTCCCAGTGGGCTTAGAATTTCTAATCCTTTATATCTCCCCTGGTCATTCTAATCTAGGGACTCCAGGACCTACTGGCCCTGGTCTTTTCTGGTCATGATCATTCTATCCTCGTACATTCTCTTCTTGATCCTTGGTCCTCCTTAATCCTATCCATGTGGCCTTGGCCCTCCTATCTCTGGTCTTTCGTTCCATTGTTCTCCCGGTATTGATCCTCTTTGATCTGTATAACTGGTTCTGCTACACCAGGCCTTGGTTGTCCTCATCTCTTGATCGATGATCCCAGGTCCTACTCCTCCTCATTGTTATGGTAGAGGGCCTCCTGTTCCTTTCACCCCTGTCCTTCTGTTCCTTCACGACCTTGTTCACTGGGTCCAGAGCCCCTGTTCCACATCCTTTTAGTCCTCCTAATCCCTATTACCCTAGTCCTTTACCATTAGTGCTGTTCCTTGCCCTGTTCCTCATCTATTTGTCCTGGTACCCTCTGCCTTGTGCAACCATGGTCCTTGTACATTAGATCAAACTGGGCCTGATTCTCATTGTCCCATTGTCCTGGCCCTTGTGGCTCTGGTCGTTCTACCCCTCCTGGTAGTCTACCTCCTGGGCCCTATTATCTTATTTGTCCTACTCCCTCCTTTCCCAGCCTCCATCCACAATGAATTTAGCCAGGTACAGCCTCCAAAACTGTCATTCAGATTTTTATTTTTATTTTGGCTTCCAGATTTTTTAACTAAGACAGCCCTTTCAAGGACATAAATGAAGGCCTAGCAGAGACAGGACTCTGCCCACCTAAGAGACTTCTATACAGTACATGTTAAAAATCAAAAATATGATTTCCAAGAAACATTATACAGTTGCCTAACATGTCAGTGTGAATGAAGGAGTCACTCATGACCTGGAACCAATAAGCATCTGTGCACAAAACCCACTGCTAGATGAATCATATGAAAAGCTTCTGTTGTGTGCCAGTCTTGAAATACTAAGCAAGCCCACTACCCCGTAAAAATAAGTTTAACTCTAGCACAAGGCCTTACATAAGTGGCCTAAAAAGGCCACTTTCAGAAGTAATCAAAGAGAGGATCATGAACTTTAAAAAACAACAGACTGTAATGAGTGAATAAAGCATTTACCATTATTCTTTGTGAACAGGTGATTTAGTCCTAGACTGCAGTGTAAAATATCTGTGTGCCATAGAGTGAAACGCCTGAGACATAAGTTTGATTCCTACATTTCTTATTTGGTTATTTAAATAAGATAAATATTTTTATCATCTTTCAACAGTTTAGCCTACTCATGCAATTACCTTTATACAAACTATTGTACATTTCTTTCCGCACTTACTTTCAAATGCCTCATACATGTTACAAGATGGACACCACCCTATCATTGCCAGTTGCCCCTTTTTTACTAACGGTCGGCTAAATAAAGGCCTCCACACTATTGAACTGGCTGCCGGACAAATTGCACATCATTTCTATTGTTTAGTCTGTGGCCCGTTAATCAGCGTAGATATTGTACTGTTTGACAGGGGCCAGATAAATAGCCACATCCATTTTAACTGCCTATGTCATAAGAATTAACTACAGTTTATTTTATTTCCACCTCACATACCTATATGACATGAATACTTTTTGATGGAGACCTGATTGGCTGGATAGATTTTTTGCCTTGCTTAGAGTTGAAGTTCCTCTGTTCCAGTACCTTAAGCTCTGCAGAGTGGTAAACTCTTTCCATCATCATTGTTCTGCACTGCAAGGTTCAAAATGATTTCATCTCTAACATACCATTACAAATTCATATGAATTAAATACAAAGGGTGATCAAACTGCCTCAAGTTGTATAATATATCTTTTATCACAACTAAAAGGTTAAATGCATTATTTAACAGTCACATGAAAGGTTACATCTATCACAGGAAATTCAATTTCTTCATTTGAAAATTATTATTTGTTCCTGGATGAAGTTAAATTTTTCTGACATTTCCAGTAGTTTTTGTGCTCTTTATTGTTGCTGAAGAGGAGTAGGTATTGGGGCTTTTACAATTTTTCCTTTTAATATGATGAGCCCTGCCTGCATACTTTTGTCAAGTCACTGAGCAGCATGTTTATTCAGCACAAGCAACATTTTTCATTTTTGAGACTGGAAGACTGTTTTCTGATAGGCAAAGATATTTTTTGTAAATCTGTTCTCTTGACACCTTTTTAGTGGCTGTCTTATGCTCAATGGAACACCTACTGTTTGTATGTTACAATTTCGATAATTAGCACACAGACAAATGTTATGACTAAAGATTAGTTTTTTCTTTCTTTAATACTATAACACAGCTGACATCTGCTAAGAGGAGACTGCCATGAATGGGGAACCTCTGGGCCAAAAAGAATGGCAAGCGTGCTGCTTGTGAGCAGCCCTACATCAAAGAATCCAGACACTGCAGCACTATGCCCCTTAAGCTGAATTCTTATATCAGGATGTTATGGTCTACTATAATGAATGCAGCCAATAACTGTAAATAACACCAAGGTAATGATTTAGGCCTTTGTCCTTCAGGTCATCTCAGGAGTGTGGAATTTAATAAAACATCTACTTGTCCATGGGACTGGTTGCTTCATAAATCTACTTGTCCTGTAAAAAAATCTACTTCTCCCTTTGGCGCCATGTAGTGCAGCAACAGATTATTGCAGCACTCTCATTATAGAAAAGCTCTGATAGTAGCCTCTGATTATGACAGGGTTAATATTATAGCAGTTCTTGAATACTAGCAGTTTTCTTATTTTACCACCTTGCCGGGGCCAGAGGTAGCAGTAAGCAATAGTTCCAGGGTTTGAATGCCCTTTTGAGTCTGTGGAAATCTACTAACTTGCATGTTGTCGGGGTTTTCAACAGCTATTCACTAATCTTTCCCCATACTGAGAGCGTTGGGAAAAAGTGGTTGGAGGGAAAGTGAGTTTGTAACTGCTCAAAAGATTTTCACATGAGCAAATCTACACATGCATATTTGCTCGTGCTAAAATACAATTCACAAATATTTTCTAGGAGTACAATTTCCTGGTCTACTTATATAAAATCTTGTGAATTCATGAAATATGTAAATCTGCACTAATGCAAAGTCAGACAGTTTTGTGTCTTCTTTAAGAACTGGGCCCCCAATTAGGTCTGGCGTTAACCGAGATGTTTTGTTTTTATTAAAATTCTATCTGTCTTTTTCTCTAACGATTTGTGTCTCATGGCTCTACTATGAATGATAATAATCTGCTCATTCACAAGGAGCATATTGTAAGAAAAAGTAGTTTTGTTCAATGCAAGGAATTACTGTGGCAAAGCATACTTTTTGAGTCCAAAAATATTTTTGCATTGTTTCCAATGTTTGTTATAATGGTGAGGGCCTTCAGTGCCCACAACAATAATGTTTTACAAAAGGCATGTCAAAACTAAAGGCACATTGACAAAACCAAAAGATTGACCACCAATGTCGGTCCAATTGGCTTTGCCAATGCTTGTTTATTTTCAGGTTTCCTATAATCCTGTTTAAACTAATTACACTGACTTTGCATTATGACAATTTGTTTGGGAAATACAGTCATGCATCATCTCATTTTACTAAATGAAGCTTCAATGCAAAGATACCCAAAATTTCACAGTAATTTAGCAAAACATTTTCCTGACTTTCATTTTTTCTCAACATTTTATTTTGTAAGCAAATAATCATCAATCAAGCTTCTGTAGGAATCTAATGAGAGAGAATTCTGGGAGCATTATACGCAGCCTCATATTGTTAAACCTGCAAACATGTGCGTGCATTTTTTTACTTGAACTACTGTTAGTAGTGCAGTCCAAGCTTAAATTTATTTAGATCACTTGACCCTAATAATAAAGGCTTTGCATTAATGAACCATCAATACAAGTTCAAACTGCATTAACATATGGACACAAATATTACCTCAACTGCAGTCAATCCCTTTCCCTGCAACATAATGTGGTATTGGAAACTGGCAGCCAAATTGTTTGCTCTGGGGGGGTTGGGAGTACTTGTCCCAGGAGCAACATAAACATGAAAACTTGTTGTCCTTGACAACCAAACAATATGTCCTGGGCATTGGGCTTTAGGAATTTCACACCCTTACATCTATAACTGCAAACACTATCCATTCGTTGTTATGATCAGAGTGGTCCACAAAATCGAGTAGGTATATGCTTCTGATCTGAGCAACATGGGCTTCAAAGATTTTCACACAAAATGAAAACAAGGATGTTGATCTGGGTGGGTTGTCCCACTGCTTGTTCAGAAGCAGTAGGATGATGGCCTTTTTAAAAGATTGAGGTTCTGTACCTTGATCGAGAGAGGCATTTCATAAAGTCATGTGGGGGCCACAATCATGAGCAATAACTGATTCATCAATGAGGAGGTCAAGGGCCTAGCAGAAAATTAGATTGAGGGCCTGATTTACATTTTGGTGGACGGGTTACTCTGTCACAATGGTGGCGCATATTTTGTCCGCCAAAATCTAAATCCCTTTAAATGGTCAGTGCTACAGTGCCAGTACCAACACCCATACTGTTACGTCAACCAAACAACGCTCACTACATCATGACCCATTAATCACCACGGCGGACATTGATCAGCGTTAAACCATTGATGGAACACACCGGCGCGCTCATAATGGACACCCAAATACTGAACTGCACAACATTGGCCAGTACCAAAAACACACACCTGACACTCATACACACACAACACCCACCCGGCCACAGCACTATAAAACACACACCTACATCACCCACAGCCCTATCCGAATACAAATTATTGCCACCACACTGACACCAAGACCACTGTGACAACTAGACACACACCACATACACCCATACATCCCTCACGCACCCCACTATACACACCCAACCACAGTACCCAACACCAACACACTTACACACACCACACAACCCCCTTGTCCCAACAAAGGCACCCCCGTTTCACAGATGAGGAGTTGAGGGTCATGGTGGAGGAAATAGTCAGGGTAGAGCCACAGCTGTTTGGAGCACAGGTGCAGCAAATATCCATTGCCAGGAAGATGGAGCTATGGTGCAGAATCATGGACATGGTGAACACCGTGGGACAGCATCAGGAAGAGGTGAAACGACCTACGGGGGGAAGGTACATTCCATAGCAACAGGGCACAAGTTTGCCATACAGGTGACTGGCGATGGGCCCCTGCCTCCTCCCCCACAGCTCACAGCGTGAGAGGAGCAAGTCTTGGCAATACTGCATCCTGAGCGACTGAATGGAGTTGCCGGAGGACTGGACACTAGTGAGTCAACATTTACTACTTATCAACCCCCATATCTGCATGCCATCTCACACCCTCACACTCACTCCCATCACTCCACTACATCCCACACACTGCCCTACTCGTATGACTAACCCTAATGCCCAGCCCTGTATGCAATACCAATGCATGGACATCCCTCCCAGCCCTGCATAGACACCCATCACTAAAGCATACACATCATAGGGGAACTAACAATCCCACAACACATCAACATGCACAAACCAAGGTGGCAGGTCAACAGCAATGATAAAGGGGAACCTAGGGATTGTAGGAGGTTGGTCTGGTTTGTAGTGGGTACCTTGGGTACTTACACCTTATACCAGGTCCAGTTATCCCCTATTAGTGAAATGTAGTAGTGTTCTAGCAGCTTAGGCTGATGGAGGTAGCTGTAGCAGAGCAGCTTAGGCTGAACTAGGAGACAAGCAAAGCTCCTGCAATACCACTATAGTTACACTGTATACCACTATAGTTACACAGTACTTATACACAATACAAGACAATACTCAGTGTTACCAAAAATAAAGGTACTTTATTTTATTGACACAAGGCCACAAATATCTTCTAGGTAATACTCCTTCTGGAGGGAAGTATTATACACAATATATACACTAGACACCAAAATAAGGTAAGTAAATAGTCATAGGATAGTGCAAACAATAGAAAATACCATAGAATGTAATAGGAAGAAAAAGGCCTAGAGGCAACACAAACCATATAATAAGAAAGTGGAATACGAATCACAAATTCCCCCCTAGGCAGGTGTAGTGTGTAGAGGGTCACTGGGAGTGTAGGAAAACCACAAAGGTGAGTAAAATACCCCACCCCAGAGCCCAGGAAAGTAGGAGAAAAGTACTGCAAGTTATCTTAGGACATACTACAAGTCGTGATTAGAGTTGCAAGAACCAAGCAAGACTGCAAGCAACAAATGGTAGATTACTGGACCTGAAGACCTGTAACGAGAGGAGACCAAGTCCAGAAGTCGCAGAAGATTCCGGGAAGGACAGGAGCCTTTGCCAACCAAGAAGATGGTGCAAAAGAGGATCCTCTGGTTGGCAGAAGTCTGCAGAAGAGCACCAAAGAAGATGGTTGGCAGTTCCTGTGTGATGCAAACGATGTCCCACGTCGTGATGTTGGATGCAGGTGAATTGCAGCACTGGATTCATCCAACAAGCCTTGGTTATAGCAATGTCGGGGTTTGTGTCAAAATGGTGCTGCCTGTTCCCAGGAGGGTCCTGGGGGCCTCAACTCAGACTGAGGAGGCAGAGAGGCTCCCAACACTGGAGGGAAGCCGCAGATAACCAGGCAGCACCCACAGAGGTACCAGGACACGGGGATAAAAAAGGAGCAAAGTGTTCCAAGGAGCACGCTCATCATCAGGAGAGGAGCCCCAGAGAACCAGTTGTCATCTTAGAAGGTGCCTGCTGGAGCAGGGAAGTGACTCCGTCACTCCACAGGAGATTTATTCAGTCCTTCTGGTGCAGGGTGAAGACAGGGAGTCCCCAGAGAATGCACAATTTGGAAACTGTTGCAGTTGCTGGCTGGAGCTGGAGTTGCAGAGTCGCAGTAGCCTTTCTGGATACTTTGTTGCAGTTCCAGCCATTCCTGGAGCAGTCTGTGGTTGATCTGAGGTCAGAGGATGAAACAGGTGATGCAGAGGATTCCTGGTGGAAACTTACAAGCCAAATCTGAAGAGGAACCCACAGGAGAGACCCTAAATAGCCCGGAGAGGGGGATTGGCCACCTAACCAGGTATGCACCTATCAGGAGGGGTCTCTGACATCACCTGCTGGCACTGGCCACTCAGAGATCTCCAGAGTGCCCCACACCCTGGAAAACAAGAAGGCTAATGCCCGGGACACACTGGAGGAGCACTGGGCACCACCCGTGGGGTGGTGATGGACAGGGGAGTGCTAATTTCTCTTTCCTTTGTCGAGGTTTGTGCCAGAGCAGGGACTGGGGGTCCCTGAACGGGTGCAGACTATCTTATGCAAGGAAGGCACCATCTGTCCCCTTCAAAGCATTTCCAGAGGCTCTGGGAGGCTACCCCTCCCAAGCCTGTAACACCGATTTCCAAAGGGAGAGGGTGTAACATCCTCCTCCCAAACTAAATGCTTTACTCTGCTTTCCTGGGACTGAGCTGCTCCGACCCCAGGAGGGCAGAACCCTGTCTGTGAGGTGGCAGCAGCTGTAGCTGCATTGCAAGCCTCAGAAAGCTGGTTTGGCAGTACTGGGGGTCCATGGGAGAGACCCCAGGTTGCATGGGATTGGAATGGGGGGACAATTCCTTGGTCTTAGATACCTTACATGGCCACATTCCGAGTTACCATTGTGAAGCTACATATAGGTATTGACCTATATGTAGTGCACGTGTATAATGGTATCCCCGCACTCATGAAGTCTGGGGATTTGGCCCTGAACATCGTGGGGGCATCTTTGCTAGTGCAAGGTTGCCCTCACACTTAGTAACATTGCACCTAACCTTTAATAAATGAAGGTTAGACATATAGGTGACTTATAAGTCACTTAAATTCAGTGAAAATGGCTGTGAAATAGTATATGCACGATTTCACGCAGGCTGCAGTGGCAGTCCTGTGAAAAGGTTTTGTCTGAGCTCCTTATGGGTGGCAAAAGAAATGCAGCAGGCCATAAGGATCTCATGGAACCCCACGGCCCTGGGTACCTACGTACCATATTCTAGGGACTTATAAGGGGGGTCAACCGTGCCAATTGGAATTGGTTAATTAAGTCATTAAACTATAGTGACTAATTTGGAAGCAGAGAGAGCCTAAGGACCGAAGTTCTGGTTAGCAGAGCTTCAGTGACAGGCAAACCATACTGACATACAGGTAGAAATTGGGGGTAACATGCCAAGAAAGATGGTACTTTACTACAGGGATGTACAATATGTCAGAGGCATGAAGCATAATACATCACTTACATCCCAGCAGGTGCCCCAGCCAATGTCAGAGGAGATGAGGTAACACGACAAACCAGTCCCCCAACTGAAGATGCCCCCAGTGATGACAATAATTCTGGACTTCAGGATCTGGATCAACAACCTGGCCCATCAGGGACCACTGGACAGTTGGTCACTTCAGCCCACTCCCAGCCTTCCCCATCAGAATCAAACACCCCAGCACCCACCCAGCATCCCCACACCTCTGTCCGAAGGACATGTCAATCAACAGTGTGCCCACCTGTAGAAGGACCCCAGTCCACACCTCATACCCAAGACAACCAGGGACCTGGGGTCAGTGACAGTGGGCACACCTTTCAGGGGACACGGGCACAGGTCAACAGGGAAACTGGGGGGACCGCTGTGCGCCAGGGGGAGGACAGGCTCAGGGAACCAACTCTTCAGGAGGCACTCACAAAGATCCTGGGGCCTACCAACAATCCCAGGACACGATGGGCCAGATCTTTGACCACATGCAGGAGAACAAGCGGCTGCAGGAGGAACACCATCACGAGATCAGGGAGGACTTGCAGCCTCTCAAAACCACCATGATCTCCATAGCAGGGGTGCTGGCAGAAATGGCCAGCATTATGAGGGAATCGACAGCACACCAGCGGGCCCCCACCACTAGCCAGTCTATTGACCAGCACACCATATCCGCTGCAGCTAGTGGGCAGGAGGCCCTGGCACTGGACCCACAGGCTACCAGCACCCCTCCCCCTGCAGAAGGTGAACCACCCCAAAAAAAAATCCTGTGACTCAGACAGAAGCCAGAGACACTTGCCAAGACCAACACCACCGCCAGGAAATGAAACTCTCCTGATTGTCCCTCTTGTGTCCCACCCTGTCACCTTGTCTACTTTGACCTGCCTTGCTCCTCTTCTTATGGCCCCTTGGACACTGCACCTGTGCTACAAACAGACTGGAACAATACCCTGGACTTTCTTCTACCATCTCCCCATTACATTGCACTTTACCATCAATTTTATAGCACTACAATAAACACCCTTGAAGACAACTTGACTGATAGTATTTTGTGTGTTGGGAATAGGCATTCAAAGGAACAGTCAAATCTGGTGCAAATGATATGAACAATGTGACAGCATACAATTAATGACCTGTAACTGTCTGTAGTAATCACATCAGGACTCTGTTGTCATATCACCAACATCTGTAAAATGACAAGCCATAGGTGACAGTAAGTTGAGATGCAAAGGAAGCGAATGCCATCATGCCACAGTCACACAGATGAAATCAATATTCAGAGCAATGATCAGTTCCACTGTCTCACATTGGAAGTATTGACATATAACTGATGTTCTGTTGTCCACATCCTCATCTTCTGTCACGATTCACCCTGGGTTTACCGTCGACACTGGAGAGGGATTGTGAGCAGCCCCGGTTCCTGCAAGTCCTGCTCTGGCCGAGGTAGGGGCGACCCCTTCCGGTAGCCACGGTGCTGTTGACAATAGTAAGCCACGACAGTCCGTGCCCTCCAAAAGGAGTCCCAGAGGAAAAACCCCAAAGGGAAAAAACCTCCAACAGGAACTCCCTGAAACAGAAGGAGGACACAAGGAATTAGAACTCAAGATCCTGGAAATCTGGAAGACTGAAGGCAGAACAAGAACAACTGGCGTCTCAAACAAAAACCAGCCTGAGCCTGACCACCACCACTGAAGTGTTGCAATGCAATGAGAAGAAGAAAGGATTCCCCTTATATACCCCTAGACAGGAAGTGATAAACAGGAAGAAGTAACACCACCATCTTGGCTTGGGAAGAAGCCATAACTAAAGATAGAAAATATACCCCTGTGCAAGAGGAACAGATGTATGCAGGGAAGAAGGGAAGTGCACAGCATGCTGGGAAGGTGAAGGCATGCTTTAAAACTAAGCATGTAGAATGAGGAAGGTCCTAAAGGCGTGTGGCAGGTGAGTAATGCTGGGGGGGGGCCCAGACACCCTAGAGCAATGTTAACCTCGCGCGCCGTGCGCAGCAAGGACCGCAACCCAATTCTGGGTCTTCGGCCCTGCCGCGCTCTAATCACAGCACGCGGCCAGAGAAAAGGGCCACCGCGGGCACTGCAACCCTTGACCTGGACCACGGCTTCCCCCCTGGCCCGACCACAGGCCACCGCTGCTTCCCCCGCGGTTCGGCTGGGATTCACCGCAGCGGCTCGCGGCGCAACATCTTCTGCCTCCTCATCCTCACTGTCCTCAAGGTCCACTGCTGCCACAGGGGCATCTCCAGTCTCCTCCTCCTGCAGAAAAGGCACAAGTCATCTGAGGGCCAGGTTGTGCAACATGCAGCATGCCACTACTATCTGTCAGACCTTCCCGGGTGAGTAGTACAGGTATCCACCTGTCAGATGGAGGCACCTGAACCTGGCCTTCAGGAGGCCGAAGGTCCTTTCGATTATTCTTCTGGTTCGCCCATGTGCCTCATTATAACGGTTCTCAGCCCCTGTCCTGGCATTCCTCACAGGGGTCAGGAGCCACAATAGGTTTCGGTAGCCAGAGTCACCTGCAAATATTGAGGGACAAACATGAACCTAACACAATGCTATGGGGATAACACTTGAAGGCATACACTGACATACAGTGGGTGGGATCTCTGGCTCACTTATTAGCCACACCCTGGGCCTCTGTAGTTGGGCCATCACATTTGGGATACTGCTATTCCTTAGGACAAAGGCATCATGCACCGACCCATGATACTTGGCAGTGAAGTGGACGATGTTCTGGTCCACCAGGCACACCATTTGCACATTCAGTGAGTGGAAACTCTTCCACTTCCTGAACACCTGTTCATTCTGGCAGGGGGAAAAACACAATATGTGTACAGTCAATCGCCCCAATAATATTGGGGATAGGCTCCATTGCATATAATCATGCCTTAGCAGTGGCCAAATCTTCCACCTGGGGGAAAACAATGTAGCTGCACATGTGCTTCACCAGGGCAGACAAAATCCTTTCCAGTACGATTGAGAACACTGGCTGTGCTGCCAAGCCCACTGCCACTTGGAAAGACCCAGTTGCCAGGAAATGGAGCATTGATAGCACTTGCAAAAGAGGGGGGGATCCCAGTGGGATGATGGATGGCTGATATTAGGTCAGGCTCCAATTGGGCACACAGCTCTGTGAATGTGGCCCTGTCCAGTCTATAGGTGAGTATAATGTGCCTATCCTCCAGCGTAGCCAAGTCCACAAGGGAACTGTAAACGGGGTTTGTCTCCTCCTCCTATTCATCTGCAGCGGTATGTATCTAAGGGACACAAGAGTGAGTAGGCTGTCACAATTTGAACAATGGAATTACCACCTCAGTTTACATACAGCTTCAATGTGATGGGACAGTGGGAATGGCAATGTATGTGCAATTTTAGGCACTGACGCGTTTATGGTTTATCTGGTCGTTGTCCACCACCTTGAAATGGTGACCGCCTGTCTTGTATCTTGGGACAGGTGGAAGTGAGGTAACTCCACCGATGTTGGGCATCGTGGCGGAAGGCGGTCTTTCCTCATTTGCAAATATGGGCCTCTATGGAGTACAGTGGCCAATGGAGATCAGCACTGGCGGTGATGGTGTACACTGCCGTGTACGTGACCGGCATTTTCTATCTAAATCCTCACTTGTTTCCTGACTTTCCACAGGACGACACCTACACTGCGTGTGCTGCTGTGACCGGTGTCTGGAACCTACCATGGCTGTGAGACCAGGGAAAGGGTCCTTGCCTTCACTTTGGTGGAGCTGGAGGGACTGGTGAATGGGGTCCTACCACAGTATGAACTTCTGTATCGGCCTCCAGGTCAACAGGTGAGTACAACCTGGGCCTGATGCATGTGGGAATAATGCATGGAGATGTGTGTTCAAGCATTGTGTCATCGGGGGGATGTCTGGTGGTAGTGTACATGGTGGGCGCCGGACGATGTGTGTGCCAATGGTGATGGAAACGGGATTGGTGGGCCATATGTGTGAGAGGCTGGATTGTATGTGTAATGGTATCCTCCTGTCTGCATTCCCACTGCAGGTCAGCGCCCATCAAAAGAAGGGATTGTGGCGTGCAATCGCCAAGGACCTGCGGACCCTGTGGGTCTACAGCAGGCAGAGCACCCACTGCAGGAAACAGTGGGAGGACCTGAGACGCTGGGCACAGAAGACTGTGGAGGCCCAGCTGGGGATGGCCTCCCAATGAGGAAAGGGGGTCCTGTTGGAACCTGACCCCCGATGGCCCGCATACTGGTGGTGGCCTACCCAGAGCTGGATGGGTGCTTGAGGGCATCACTGCAGCCACAAGGGGGTAAGAACAGTGGGCATTACTACAATAATTGGTAGGTGGCATGGGATCCAGTGCAATGCATTGTGTTCAACCCTGATCCCTGTGTCTGACGGTGCTGTGTAAGCCAACTGTGGTGTTGGTGCAGTAACTGACCCAGTGTTCCCTTTCTCTCTCTCCCTCCCTTTTTTCTTCTGTCATCCTGTCCATGTGTGCATTAGCATCATCTGGTGGAAGAGCAGGGGCACAAGCGACAGAGGGAGCTGCATCCCTCAGGAACCAGATGCAGAGTCCACCAACGCTGAGGGAACCAATGGGACGGAGGGCAAGGGGAGCACTACTGCGGAGACAGGAGGTGACAACACTGACTCAGACACCTCCTCCGATGGAAGCTCCCTAGTGGTGGCCAACATCTCTGTGACCACCCCAACTGCATGTACAGCCGCCACCCCTGTACCAGCACCACCCTCCCAGTAGCCCCTCAGCGAGTTGCTCGTGCCCGCTCACCCCATAGGGTGGGCATCTCGACCATCCCAGGCACCTCCTTCGTTCCAGGTACCTCAGGCCCTGTCCTAGTGAGCCCTGCTGCCCTGAGTGAGGAGGCTATTAACCTCCTGAGATCCATCTCTGTAGGGCATGCAACTATTGTGAATGCCATCCAGGGGCTTGCATCCCAGATGCAGCAATGCAATGCATTCCTGGAGGGCATCCACAGTGGACTGGCAGCCCAACAGAGATCGATTCAGGCTCTGGCCTCCTCTCTGATGGCAGCCATTGTCCCTGTTCCTACCATCCCACCTCGAACTACCACTTCCCAGTCCCAGTCTCCTCAACCCCAACCCATTCCAGGCACAAATACAGACAAGCATGTACACCAGACAACACACAAGATTGGCACAGTCAAACACAGGCTCTACACTCCAGCCCACATACACTCACGCAAACACCACACAGTTGCACACCCAAGCACATCCACTGCCTCCACTGTCTCCCCCTCCTCCTCCTCCTCCACCTCCCTCACAGTCATGTCCACACTCACACCTGCATGCACTGCTTCAACAGCCACCATCAGCATCACCACGCAAAGCAGCACACACATCTCACTAGCAGACACCTCCACAACATCCATCCACGCATCCCCTGTGTCCCCTCCCATCCTGTCTATCCTCCCTACTAAAGGACACAAACGCAGGCACTCAGACAGCCAACAGCCATCCACCTCACATCAGCACACTACTCATGCACCTACACCCAATTCCCAGCAGACGTACTCCTCCAACAACCACTCCCTCAACCTCCATTCCATCACTCCTCCCTCATCCCGCCCCACCATCCCTAAGAAGGTTTTCCTTGTCCAAATTGACCTCTTCCCTCCCCCCGTCCTGCCCATAAGAGCAGGGTCCCAACGACCCATCCCAGCACCTCAGCCAAACAGTTCACGCGACAGTGGAGGTACCTCCTAGTCGTGGAGGCAAGACAGTTAAGAATCCCACTCCACCCGCCAGGAATGGGAAGGATCCTACTCCAACAGCCAAGAAGGGGAAGGATCCCACTCCAACAGCCAGGAAGGGGAAAGATCCCATTCCAACAGACAGGAAGGGGAACAATCCCACTCCAACAGCCAGGAGGTGGAAGGAACACTCACCTCCTGCCAGAGGTGTCAAAGACCATCAATGTCATAATGAGGGCCTATATGTGACATTGATTTTGGGACTGTAATAAAGCTTTGAAACGTCATTCAGATTGCAGTTTGATTTAGTGTTAAATTGTTCATGATGTTTAGACTTGCTTATGCTTTATGTCATTGATTTGTGATTGAATGATTCTGACTACTACACTCTTTGCCAAGTTCAAAGTTGTAGGCAACCTGTATAGGTGAGAATAGAGATGGTGTCTCACCTGCACGTGTGCGGTTTCTGAACCAGAAGCAGGGAGAAATTCTTCCCTGCATAACATGCCAACAGTGGGAATCCAGACACTGAAGTCACTGTAATAGAGACAAGGCTGCCTTTAGAAAGTTCATGATGACTTTGTCCACAAAGGGGCTGCTAATTAATTCTTCTGAAGTGCTGTCATTTATTTGATGATAGGGGTGAGGTGTGGGGCTGTAGCTTCTGTTGCGGAAGCTGAGAAGGTTTTTAGATCAAGTCTGCCATTGTGTCTACATTGACAACTGCTTCAGAGAGGCTAATGAGAGCCAAGTGCATAAACCATCCAATTCATTTTGACCATGATGTGGATGTTCCAGTTTGGACACATCCCCAGTGCTCCCTTCTGTAAGAAGAATCAAGCTACACAAAGGTTGTATCTGAATTACAGCCTTAGGAAGACACTTGAAAAGAAAGAAAGAACCACTCCAAACCCCCAGTTCTGAAGGTTACAATAGTGGATCAACACCCCACATTTGCAATTTAGATTATGGTGTGCAGAGTAACGAAAACAGCAAATTGCAGTCCCTTGCATCTCTTGAGATTTACTAATCAATGCAGGGCCACGCATGGGGGCTTGCATTGCTTTATATCTGACTTAAGTATTGTGTTGCCCATGCCACACCATGTGTGATGCAAGGGTACCACAGTCTAATAATACAGCTAGGCCTTTGTTCTATTTTGGGCCATGGTATACTGTGATAACTTAGCAGTATAGCGATGACAGTCAGTATATAATTGAGTAATGGCTATTATTAGAGAATGAAAAGAAGCCAAATAGGTTTTACAAAATGTTTGCTGTGTTCAGTGTTAGGGCCACAGGTATACGTGAGTATTAGACCTTGCATATTAGCACTTTATAAAAGTGGTAATAGTTAGGGATATTTATTTAGGTTATATAAATAAATAAATAAATATTTTTAAATATTTTAATGGCCATGTATGGCAGTGGTTTCACAATTTGTTGAACTTCACACTAAGTACCACTGTGACAGACATCACTAAGTTTGAATGCCTTATAACTTAAAAAAAATACTTACCCCACTTAACTGTAGTACCCAAAAACTAGCATCTCTGCACTATAATGTATAATCTTGACAAACCTCATGTAAATCCATTCATCCGTTTTCACGCTACATCAAATATAATAGTTTATGGAAAATGCATTGCTGGAAAAGCTCGATTTGCCCCCGTTTTGTCTTTTCACCCCCTCAATGAGTCACCCCAAAAAATTAAATCATCACACAATGTAGAAAATGCTATAGGTCTATAAAGGTTTGTGGTGATTTGTCAAACGGGTGGAAAGTTGTTGGGGAGCCAATACCTATCTTTGGGAATACAAACTACAACTAGAGAGTGGCATTCAAATTGAATGTGGTTTCTTTCTTTTTAGCTTTTGTTATGTATTTTCTTATTGGTGTCTTTTAATTGTTCATGTAGTAATTCTAAAACTTTACATATGCAGTCTAGTTTATTTTTGGGGGTTCCTTGCTACTTTTAGCAGGATTGTGCTATATATGAAGCCCAAAGTGAATGAAAACCAAACGTTGCTGTTATAAAAAATAATATTATTATTTTTTCCTAATACAAATAATTATGTCCTGCATATAGTAGTTTGTGTAGCTCACTGCTAGGTCACTTTTAAATTTTGTTCCACGGAGTACCCAAGGAAGGTGGTTTTCTTTGCCTTGTTGGGCACAGTTTTATTTTGTGAGCTAGAGAGCATTCAAAGAAAACTAGAAGAGCGTACATTTGACTCTACCTCACAAACATGCAATATGTTTGAGCACTACATATTCTGTGTGTTCTAACATTTCTAATCTAAAGTGTTTCACTTGAACCCTATACTAAAGTGCATTCACTGAAGGATTAGAGGTTCATATATTCTATGTCTCTGAATATTATTAAATTAAATGTATTCTTTAGAGATGGAATAAACTCATTGTGATATTATTGAAATGTATTAACATCAGAAATTACAAGAATTAACGTAAATGCATGCATTCATATTTTTACTTTTGAATTATAATATATTTCCTAGTTGCAATAATTCCTTATCTTCCAGTCCTCGTCCCATTCCTAACTAGGTGAAGTGAGGGTGGCCATTCACTCCATGTCACACACTCAAAGCTGTTTCTTCCCTTTCTTTGAAAGGGAAAGGTTAAAGACAATATACCCCTCCTCTTCCTTCTGATTTTCCAGTTTCTTCTTCATGTGCCCAAACCTACTGTAGCGCTGAGAATGGTTGCTAGGGAGCACTTGACGTTGTATTTAAAGAATGCATTGCTTTCACTAAAAAAGGAATTTAATTTGAACTTATGTACTGATATTCTCATTTATTTTTAGTTGCATGTGCACAAATGACACATATTTAAATGTGCAATATTGCTCTATACGTTTAAAATTGACATGACTGGCCTTGAATTTCTTTCGACATGAAATGCTGTTTTCTATTTCTGCTTGCATGTCTTTTACTTCGCAGGAATGTTTACATAAAACGTTTGGAAATAGATGCTACACTGTCTTAGCAAAAGAGAGCCTGAAAATAAAACCTTGATGAAATGGCATGGAGAAAAAGAGGGTGAGCTGACAGTCCTTATTTAGCAATGTTTTAGATGCTCAAGGATGATATAGTTCTCAGGACTGCTCTGGGATAATCTATGAATTTTGCAGCTTACAATGATAGAATAGAAAAGACAATGGAGCCCCTGATGGTGTGGACAAGGGGTGTTGCTTAGACAACTTTCTTTGAGATCATCTAGGGATCACATAGGTTGTTAAAAAGATCTCTTTTGGACTTTGTGAGAAACAGACCTCTATCTTTTCCCCTTCATTCTGTTCCTTTTTGCAGAGTGTGGCTTAGGCTAACACTTAATTTCTGATTCTAACTCATGACCAAGCTTCTGAAATGCTGACACCTTCCCAATATGCATGAGTATATGTTTCCTTTTTCAAACTCTTCCAAAGTTTTTGAGATTTTCCCTAGGCATCGCAAATTTAAATAACTTTGGTCCTAAGTTAGATGACCTTAGGCACTGTACTTGTTTATGAGAGAGAATTGAAGATTGTTTTCTGAACATCAAATCTTATTGATAACTTTATGTACTGCTGTAACTGAACTTCGTATATGCCTTATGTTGATGCTCCTAAACTTCTTCAGGAGATTTGGTTGTCCTGTTGTAATTCTGTATCTTTAAAGTATTTTTTGAGATTGGTTCATATTAACCTGGCTGTTAACTTGTAATAAAAATCTTAACTTTATTCCTGATTACTTGTCCTCATTATGTAGCCAAATATGTTGCACTGTTAATTGGAAATTGGTTTGACTGATTCTATCTCCCTACATCTCTCAAGGCATTTTAAAAAGGTCCATTGGATGACTAAATGTGGCAGGGTGGCCCAACAAGCCATCAAAAAGTATGTTTAGTAAGATGTGTTCTATTTGTTATGTATTTATTTATAGGTTTCCATTAGTATGTGACCTTAAGTGGGTCTTTCAGTTGTTCATGTAGTTTATATGAAACTTTAACTATGCAGTCCAGTTTATACATTGGGCTTCCTTGCTTCTTCAGTAGATTTGTGCTACATATGAAGGCCAAAGTGAACAAAAGGAACTCATTGTCATTGTTTTAAAAATTGAGATATATATTTTTTTTTTCCAAGTGATAAATTATTATGTCCTGTAAATAGTTAGTGGTGTGGCTTACTACTACAGCAATTTTGTTGCACAGAGTTTCATAAAAAAGATGGTATTTATTTTGGCTTGTTGGACCAGTTCTATTTTATGAGTCGGTGGGCATTCAAAGAGAACATATGTGGGTTAAGATGTATTCTATTTGTTATGCTTTTGTTTATAGGTTTCCATCATCAAGTGACCATAAATTAGTCTTTCAGTTGAAAGTTCACATATGCAGTCTAGTTTATTTTTTGAGTTTCCTTGCTACCTTTAGTAGTGTTGTGCTACATGAGATCATTCAATTGTTGGTCCTTATAACTGTATATCCACTTCATAATATCACTTGAAATAGCAAAAAGAATCATCTACATATGCTAATGTACATTGCTGTGAAATTTAACTAACTACCATCTGTTAAGCCGTTTTCCTCTATGTGAAATACAAAAGTCAATGTGACATGCATTTAATTTTAAGCGTGTGTTAGCACCCCCCTTTTTTCTTTGCACCCCCTTTACCAGGAGCCGCAAAGCCTTCAATCCTCCAACAATATGATGGGTGCAACAAGTCTGCAATGTTTTGCAGAGATATGTCAAATGGGTGCAAATGTATTAAGGGACAAAACTCCAAGAAAGTCTTATCTCTGGTAACCCTAACAATAACTACAGAGTAGCTGCCACCACTCTGTAATATAACACACTGGCAGTTGCCACTGTGTAGGTATAGTTAGGTCAGAGTTTCCATAGGAAGAGCATTTTTTGTTTCGGTAGTCGCAGTGACACCATTTTATCACTCTTTAGTAAATTCAGCTCAGCCCCTTTCTGGAAATTTCTGAGGTGATTCATGAACTAGGTTGCAAGAAAAAAGGGAGTTCCCTAAACAATGCTTTATCATAATAATTTACATATAAAAGTTTGATAGCAGCTATAAACAAATGGTTAAATAAAATTACACTAATTTTGGATTTTTTTTTAACTTAGCTCAGAATTTTTCATCATTTGGTTTACATCCATTCAACCATTTTTGAGAAACTTTTTTTTAAAAAGGTGTTCAAGGGCTCATGGAGTGGTTAAAAAGTTAAATATATCTGGCCTGTTGGTCTAGGAGAAGTCACACAAGTTCATCATTATTTTAAGAAATAGGACCTACTGGTTGGCTGAGGGAGATTTTGTTCTCTTGAGTTTTGTACGGCAGCAGCAACCTTTCAGTACCAAGTGATTTAATTGGCTGGCCACAGCTTTTCGCATTATGCTGCTGCAGCAATGACAGGACATAGGGGCTTGGTCACTGAGTTCTGAGATGTTTTTGTAAAAGGATCATACAGGGGAAGGGAGGGCATGCTCCAACTACGAGGACCAAGTGGAGGGGGTTGCAAAGGGACCCTCAACTCTGTAAAACTAGATTAAAAAAATATGTGGAATTTTTCAGAGAACTCTCTTGTCATTGCCTTGCTCAACCAGGATTTTTAATCATTTTAACATTTACAGAAGTGGTGCTTCTAACAGAACAACTGTGAACTGAGCATCTGTGCCAAAGGAATAGAAGGATGCCTTTGTATTTATCAAAGAAAAGTTACCAGTTTCCCATCATGCATCCACCCAATAAGAGTTTCTATTAAGGCAAGGTATTGTTTTAAAAAAAAAAGCTCTGGCACTGTTGTACTACAGGGAGTTGAACTGGGTACCACAGTAGTAGCAGCAAGGTACTGCAGTACCCGCTGGCTGAAAACCAATTTGAAATCCTTGACAGCGGTGAATGCATCTTGTTGTGGAAGGACAGTTGCAAGGAGGGAGGGAGAACTGAAAGCAGTAGAGGGAGAGAGGCAGTGGCAGCACAACGCACCAGGGAGGGAGCTATCATAAGCATGTACACAAAGTACAAGGGAAGGAAGATGGAGCAATAGAGGGCAATGGCAGCACAGGGGAAGTGACAGCACAAAAGACTAGGGAGGAACGGGGTGACAAGTGGACCAGGCATAAAAGAGGCAGGGGCAGAGGCAGCACAGGGTCTGTGACTGGTGTGAGGTGGCAGAGGGATGCAGACTGAAAATGGAGGGCAGGAATGAGGAGGGCAGGGGTAGCAAACTGACCATGGAGATCAGACTGCCATGGTTTGGCCACCTGAAGGGGTTTCAACTAGGGCAATTCCCCACTACACATTGCCAAAAGCCATGAGTAGGGGGGTGTTGGTTGCATATGATAAAACAAAATCACTGAAAAAGCTAAACGTTAAAGTAATGTCTCACCTCTAATGAGAGTACCACTCCCACCGTAGTCTGGCCTCCATGGTCAGCTACCCCCCCTGCCTGTCCTCTGTTCTCAGTCTTCACGTCCCTGCCCACTCCTGCCTGCCCTCCATCATCCATTGTGCTGCTACTGCCCCTCCCGCCTGCCCTCATTGGTTGTGCCCAGTGAGGCTTGGCAGTGGCAGCACAGCTGACCAGGTTGAGGTTGACCTCAGGACCTGCCCACCATCAGTTCATATGCTCATCCTCCAAAGTGACTTGCACAAAAGACCGGGGAAGGGCCAGGGCATTAAAACAGAACAGGGGGTACGGAGAGGGCCACGGGCAGCAAGTTGACCAAGGAAGTCAAGTCTGCATGGGCAGCAAGCTGACCAGTGAGGACAGGCGGGAGGAGCAGTAACAGCACAATGGACTTCAGAGGGTAGTCTGCAACACCTCCCTTTATAAACAGCCTTTGGCTGTGCACCACAGGCATTTTGCCTCAGGACCTGGCCATCTGATATCGGGAGTTGGCTGCAGGGCCTGTCCTCTAGTTAGGCCCTATGGCCAACCCCACTAGAAGCAGCTGGTAATCCAACAGATCCAGTCCACAAGGTTTTGTTCCACCGTGTCACTATAGCTTGCAAGTTCATCCACTTTTATTCACAAAAGAACCTTGCACAAGAGAACAAAACCATGGTGTAGAAGATTACCATGTGAGACCTGTGGTCAGATCACAGAACTACACTGGGGTCTTGCTTTAATATGCCTTGCCTGAAGTAATATGTGAGGTCCTAAGCAGTGCATGAATGGGGCAGAATTTATAATTAGTTCACCAAGCTATCACAAGTGTATTTCAGTGATTTCTGAGTCTTTTACCATTAGCTCGTATTTAGTCCCTCACCTAACTTTAAACTCACTATCTTTTGTTTTTTCATGGAATGTAACTTTTTTTACTTTTACATAAGCTAATATCTCATACCTAACCTAACTCTAATATCAGTTTAGCCTTATAGTCACTGTGAAACTAAAAGTTAAAGTGGCATATTTATGTGTGATAACAAGATCTTAATTTACATTACAATAACTGAAGAAATTCACTGGAAAAAGCACATGCTAAAGTCATGTTATAGTTAGACATGGTAATAAGATGCTACCTTATGTTAAACAAAGCCTCAGAAATTAACTTATAAAAATAAAGGTTAGGGTGATATTGTAGCTAAGTATTAAAATAAGGTAAAAACCAAACAACCATGGACATTCAACAGTTATAATTTACTGATCAAATTATAACTTGCCTCCCCACCATGCAGTGCTTATGACCGCACATATTACATCACTCATGATGGTTAACTAACATCATAGACGACATCACTGATGACATCTCATATGATATCACTGAGGACATAATTCAGTCATTGCGATTTTGTCCTCCAGGGTTTGTGGCCTTAATGCAATTGCATACCACAGCTGTAGACACTTTTCTATTCACCTTAATGTGATTACCCACTGACAGACTTCACATGACCTGCAATTTTAGGTCAAGAGTTTGACAGTTATGCTTTTGCCTCTGAAAATAAATCCTTCTGTGAGGTCTTATGGACAACACCACCATAGTTCAGAAAAAATACCCTAAACATGTTCCTGAGATGGGCATAGTAGCTCCCTAAACACAAGCTAAAGCTCCCTAAACACAGACTTGAGCTATTCACTTTACTAGAAGACCAAAGCCTAGATGCCCTCTTTCTCACCGAAACTTGGTTGAGGGAGGACAGCAGGCCAGGTATTGTGGTAGCTCTTCCATCTGGATATGCAATCACCAGAAATGACAGATTCTGGAAAACAGGGGCCACTGTAGCCATTAATTTCAAAGACCACTTCCAATGCAAATTGTCTGCCATCATTGTTGTAGGCTGAGAACATTTGTTTTTCTCATTTAAACACACTCATACATTTACCTTCTCAGGGATGCTTGAATACCTACCTCCAGGGCCTGTAGCAAAATGTACCCAGGATTTACCTGAAACAGTTACAGCGCACAGTGTTGTGTCAGCCAACCTCACGCTGTTAGGGGATCTAAAGATCAAATTTGATGGTAGTTCCTGCACTCTGGCCAACAATCCTATACAAGATCTGTTAGAATTATAGCTTACGCAGTTGGTGGCTCATCCCACTCACTCTAAGGGTCATCTAATGGACCCCATTGTTTCAAATATTACATCCGTGAAGATGTGTACCTGTTTGTCAATATTAAGGCCTGATCATGTTAGTACTATTCTCTATCAATAAAACAACAACATTCAAAGCTGGCAGAGCCTCTACAAAACCCCTATGGCAATGGTCGAAACTGGATACTGTGTCAAAATTAGTGCTGGTTTGTTTTCACCTGAACTGAGAAAACTGAAAAAAGAATGTAAAAAACAGGATAGAAAATGGAGACACCAGTATGATAAAGAAAATAAAAAAAAGCTTACAAGATAACAGAAAGACATCTCACCAGGCAATTCAAAGGGCCAAACTGAGTGATTTTGCTGAGAAGATCAGCCAGGCGACAAACTCCACCAAAGAAATATACACGACTGTCAACTCTTTCTTAAAACTGATGTCGCAAGGCAGATTACTCCTCCCTCCAAGGAGCAATGTGAGCAGTAGGCAAACTACTTACTAGGTAAGGTCAGATAGATCTATGACTCCCCAGCAGTAATACCTTACTCCCTGATTACATTGAGTGGTAGCACAACAGTCAGGAAGTCCCCAGTAGAATTGTCATCATTCCTGAGGTATAGTGAATCCAGTATTTTAGTGGCAGCAAATACATAAAATCAGGATCACCTCTTGATCCAGCCCCAATGAATATTCTGATGAAAGGAGAAGAGACCACATCTTCTGCGTTAATGGACTTATTCAACTTCTCTCTAGAAGCGTGCTGTGTTCCTGATGCGTGGAAGCATACAATCACGCGGCCTCTATTGAAAAAGGTGTCCTTGGACCCAGAAAAAAACAGAAAAATATAGGCCTATTTCACTGCCTCGGGGATAAGCAGAATCTTAGAGAAACTTTTAAACAGCTTTGTCTCAAATTTTCTGGAAGCCAACAATCTGAATGAAGCACAAATGAACAGGCTTCCACCAAGGCTGTAGTATGGAGACAGTTCTCCTGTTGGCCACAGAGGACCCATGGAGGGCCCACTGCACACATTCTTCTTGATTAGATCGCGGATTTAAACATCATCTCAAACTTGGTCTTGAGTGACAGGTTAGTAGCAATAGGGATCTCAGGGACAGCACTAGTATGGCTAACGTCATTCTTAGCCAACAGACGCTTCCGAGTAAACAAATGTCTCTTCTTGTCAGAAACGTATAAGTTGGGTTGTGGATTACCACAGGGTTCTTTTGGTGAGCCCTGCACTCTTCAATATATATATGTTTGTTCTTTCTCTGATATCATCTGCTCCTATGGATTCACTATTGTACCCTACGCAAACGACATGCAGATTGTCATCTCATTGTCACTTGATACCAATTCAGCCTCTAAGAAGCTTTTTGCATGCATGGAACAGGTGGCTCGCTGGATTGCAGCAAGCCATTTAAATCTGAATGGGGATAAAACAGAGGTATTGGTGGTTGGAAAAAACTCCTCGAAATGGGACCAACTCCTATAGCCCCATGTTTGGGAGAACCCCCTATTCCTAAGCTTAAAGTCAAGAGCCTTGGTGTCTTCTTGGATAAGGATCTGACCATGGTTTCTCAGGTGAAGAAGGTATCAGGCATGTGCTTTGGGCTGCTAAGATCCCTTAGGAAAATGCTCAAATAGCTTCCACATGAGTGTGGAACAAGCATTATTAGGTGTACCGAAAAGTAACTCCGCTTACCCAGCTCTTGCAGAAATTCACTGGTTACTGAACAAAAGAAGAATTTAATCTAAGTCTTTATACATTGCCCATAGGCTACAATATTCACCAGGCACACACATTATACAGCATCTCATTATTACACATATAGCCCTTAGGGCACTGAGATCAGACAATGTCTCCCTTTTCAGTGTCCCCAGAATTAAGGAAGCAAGAGGAGGTAGTCGCTCATTTGCCTACCTCATGCTAAACTGTGTAACACTCTGCCTGTTCAGCTAAGGTTGAACAACAATCTGTAAAGTTTTAAGAAGCAATTACAAACTTACCTCTTTAGATAATTATAGGATTACATCTTTCAGACAACCATGAGTTTCAGTCATTTCCGTCTGTCAGCACTCGGAAGTCCGTTTTGGGTAGCTATTGCACTCTACAAGACTATTTAACATAACATAACTTTTAGAAAGTTGGCATTTTCCTGCTCTTAGCCCTGTGTGCTTGCAGCCTGTTTCCAATACACATCTGTGGTGGGTGACAGTTGGGCTTGTTTATTCCCTTTCGACAGCCACACACAAAGGGAGCTTAGGTGTGACTGATGGGCCATTAATACCCTGATGGGCTATCCTGTGCAGGATGGCAGGGAGGAGCAGACCACAGCCTCACAATTACACCTGAATATGGTGTGTCCTGAACCCACACAAAGGATTGCATACCCCCTTAGGGAGTCTGGAGCCAGAGCAGAAAGGGAGGACCTCCGTGCATTTCAAAACACTGCTGTGAAGTCTCTCCCACTTCAAAGGTACCACTGGGTACACACATTGGACTTCTGACCCTACCAACTCAGTGAATACGTCTGGACCTGTGGACACTCTGCAAGTAAGCAGGAGTCCTGTGCTGCCACAAGGACTGCTACTCCGCTGGTCTGCTGCTCTGGAATAACTATTTTCTTGCTGTGCTGGCTTGCTGCCTGCTCTGCTCCTTGCCTGGGTGAGAACGACTCAACCCACATCACTTAAACCCAGAAACAGAATGACTCTAAGGACTTGCTGGTTTTCCTCCTGTTCTTGTGAAGTCTCAGGGATACATAATACTTAAAATTCATCACCTACAGCACATGGATTCTGCCATCTGAGAGTCTTGTCCTGGCAAGTGGTCCCAATCCAGTCCTGAGCCCAAGGAAGTGGTAATAAAGTGCTGCTGCAATCCAGGATCCATGCATCGATGCAGTTGCGCAGCTTGGAACTGGCACATCTCTATCAACTCATTGCCGCTGCTGCAAGTATCAAGGACATCACACCGTGACAGATGTACATTGCCTCGATTCCCAGTTCATCTCTGTCTCTGTGCAGCTCGGAACTAGTGCATCAACTACATCAGAAAGATTGACAACGACGCATTGCCTCCATTACTTCTCACGTCATTTTTAAACTATAACCAACATACTTTTCAGCAGGCTAACCTGGAAAGCAAAGAAGTTGCCCAGCTCAAGGAGTTTTGGCAGGACAAGGGGTGCCTGCCAAGGGGAGCATACAGAAGGCAGGGCTCCAAAAAGGCTATAAATGTAAGGGCGGGGGCCCATCCAGACCCCACAAACAACAGGGAGTAGGAGTTGGATACTGAGGAGGAATTGGACCCAGACGTACAGGAGGGTCTTGGACAGCTACCTGCAGAGGAGGGAAGCAACATCCTACCAGGATTGGAGATCCAACCAGTGCAGGGAGCAATGTGTCATCCAGAGGCCTGTCTCCAGAGCACATGTTTGATATATGTTTACCAGAGCTGTGCCTACACCTAGTGGATAGGAAGTTGACTGTCTCCAAGAAGTTTGCTGAGGAGGCACACTTCTGGATCAGTACCAGAGTGTCCAAAAAGCACTCCCAAAAGATTGGTCAGAGTTCCCACCAGAAGAAAGTGGGGGGTGATAAAAAGAAAGCATTCTCTTTAGACCCCAAAAATAGTTCTCAAGGGAAAGGGTTCCATTTCCAATCTGGCAATGAGAAAAAGAGCTTTCCTGACAAGATTCAGAACAAGACTCCCAAGTGCTATGAGTGCTGTGAGTGAGGGTGATGCTGAGTGTACTAATAGGGCACAGCCTCACACTGCAGGAAACACACCAGGGGTGGTGAGTGTAGTCCATTGGGAGAAGTTTGCCCCAGTCAGAGGGGAGAAGTCAATGAGATGTCCCTAGTGTCCTTAGATGACAAGGAGATGGTGCCTAGAGCCCATGTGCCTTCCCATATTGCAAAGTATAGGCAGTGGGTCACTATTAATGGGCAAAGTGTTGAGGCTTCAAGTGACACAGACGCCAGCATGACGATGGTAAAGAGTCAGCAGGTGGCACGAGAGCAGACTTTACCCAATACATTTCAGCAGGTTGTAGTAGTTGACAACTATGAGGGTCACTATCCAGTGGCCCTTGTTCCATTTGAGTGGCTTCTCAGGTCTTCTGAAAGTTGCTGAGAGCCCTGCCATGCTTGAGTACTGTTTGTTAGGAAATCATCTTGAGCACACTACCTGTAAGAAAATGGAGCTTAGGTCATACCTGAAGATGCTGTAGTTGCCTCCTGAGTGGGTTTGTGCAACCACCAGGTCTATGACTTCCCTGAATGGGAGTTAAAACAGTATGGAGCTTGGAAACATGGCCCAGACAACTGCCAAGAAAGAGAAACGCAAGGGGTTATAGAAAGCAGCCTATAAACATCTTCCAGCTAGGGTGAAGTGGGCACAAGAGGGGGGTCTCCCTGGAACCCACTGAAGAGGCAATATCTCCCTCAGTGGCCTACCTGAACTTGCTGGATGGCAAGACGAAGGAGGACAAACCAGGGAGTTTGGTTGTGGGGAGACAGTGGGAATTTGGGCAGGGCATTTGTTGTTTTTGGACATTTGGACAGTGATATTTATTTTGGACATTGTTTGGGGATGGGGAGAAATGTGGGAGAAGGGTGGGCCAGTTGCGGATGAACAGGGTGGGTTTGGTTTTTGAGGATATTAAAGGGAACAACTTTCTAATCTAATTTATGTCTGAAGATTTTTTTGTGTTTTACTTTAACGTTGCACTGATGCCTAATCTACTTCCCAAAGTGTATGCCAGTTATGAAGACATGCTACCATTCCTTATATTGCCTACAGAAACTTAAATAAACAATTACTTATCTCATCTGCAGTAGACGTTAGTTACATACTAACTAAAGTAGTTCATTTCACCCCATAGTTCTCTTACATGAATAGATGAAGTGATGGGTGGTAGCTGCTCCCACTGTCAATCTTCCAACATCTTACTGGAAGGTTTCCCATGATGTTTTCTTTATAGTAGTAATAGTGCACTAACAGGAAGGTATCAGAACAAGTGAGGTCAACTACTAATGAGGAGGTGTCCAACTGTAGGATTAATTAAAAGGATCACCCATCGCAGGCAACTAAATTGAAAGAAAACCACAGAGTTAGCAGGGTATAGTGACACAAAATTACAATGTAGCTTTAGAAAAGCTGGAGACAGACTACTAGGAGCGTGACACATCATAGAATATCACAAGAAATAGCAATAGTAAATTATTCTGAGCAATGGTGATCATGGATTTGATTGAAAACCACAGTTATTGAATCCTCAAGCCAGGAAAAAAATACTCAAAGTCTGTACTCTGCAGTCTGCAAGGTTAAAATATTATTTATGCACAACAAAGGCCTGTATGATGATGTTGAAATTAAGGAATGACATTCTTACTTATGCGTAGTTGGGAAAGCGGGGATGGTGTGGCGTATTTCTCAGGTAATAGAAGAGCCTGCAGTGAGTTGATCCACCCCACCAACTGTGTGATCTATTCGATGTAAATTAAGATACACCTCAGAAAATCAGACAACCCAGGGGAAAAGGGTTAGGAGTTTCATGGATGAATGGATGGATGAGAAAGTGGCTTTTAGTAAAGGAATGACAAAGACAAACATAATACATAAACAATATTCATCAGGGCGATCAGCAGCACTTCATCATCAATCTGTTGTGAAAGGAAACAACGAATGTGTATGACACAGTTCAGTTAAACACACTGCAAATAGTCCTTCTGCCATAAAGACTCAAGTTAGCAGATATCTAAATGTTCTATCATCTAGTTTTGAAAAAAAAAAACAATTATGGAGGAGTGAATTGAACCCACCCAGTTCTAACAAAATATGATTGATTAAAGAAAAATTATACTCTATTGCCATATTGGGTGGTGCATTTGCATTCTCCTCAGGAATGCCCGCCACTCTTGGTGCCTGTCTGAAGCAGATCCGTAGGTAAGCAGGAGTGTTGAGATCAGCTTTCACCTTTTGTTTGTGCAGGAGAGGAGAATGCTTGAGAATTGTAAAACAGAAACTGTATTGTAGAGTCAAGGAACAAGACTGAAGGAGGGTAAGCTTCACAAGAAGTGTACCACGAAGACTCAGAGAAAGCAAAAACAAGAAGAGTTTCACGTTTGCCACCAGTGCAGCATAAATACTCAGCAGCATTTCACAAATCAAGGCACCTCTCTCCATTCCACATAGCTGAGTACTAGTTGTTAGAAATGGGGTCTCTAGTTGGTAGAGGAATACACCCTTGTCCAAGTAGGGACCACAATCGTGGACAGGGTAAGTCACACACAATCCAAATTATCCTGTGCCCACCCTCAGGTACCTTGGCACTGAGCAGAAAAAATGGGAGCTTAAGGCTTTGCAAGTACTTTTAAATGCAAAGTCAATGTCCAGTGAAACTGCACACACAGGACTTGAAATGGCAGGCCTGAGACATGGTTATGGGGCTACTTATGTGCGTGGCACAATCTGTGCTGCAGGCCAACTAGAAGCATTTAATTTGCAGGTCATGGGTATATGTAGAGCACTTTACTAGGGACTTATGAATAAATCAAATATGCCAATTGGTGATGAAACAATGTTACCATGTCTAAGGGAGAGAGCATATGCACTTTAGCACTTGATAGCAGTGGTAAAGTGTGCAGAGCCCTAAAACCAAAAACAATTGTGTCAGAAAAGTGGAGGGAGGCAGGCAAAAAGTTGGGGGATGATCACCCTAAGGCTGTGAGGTCTAACATGTGTCCCCATCTGAAAGTGGGAAGAGCTACCCAACCCCCTGTGAGGTCTCATCACTAAGGCAGAATAATCTGGAGAGACCCTCAGCAATGGCGTGGTCAGTCCCCAGGCGATACTCTGCCGTAAAGTCCATTCCCTTTAGGGAGATGGACCACCTAAAGAGTTTAGGATTTTCACCCCTTATCTGCATGAGCCATTTGAGGGGCCTGTAGTCTATCTGAACCCAGAAGTGAGTCTCAAACAGATATGGTCTCAGCTTCTTCATTGCCCAGAACACACCAAATGCTTTTCTCTCTCAAAGCACTCCATCATTGTTCCCATGGTAATATCCTTCTGCTAATAAAGGCTACTTGTTTTTCTAGGCCCTCCTCTTTTAGCTGTGCTAGAACTACCCTATGCAATGCTTTGAAGCATCTGTCTGCACAATTGACTCCTTGGAGTAGTCAGGGGCCCTGTGCATGGGTGCCATGTACATGACTTCCTTTAGGGAGTCAAAGGCTTTCTGACAAGCCTCTGCCCAAATCACCAACCAAGGTTGCTTTTTGAAGTTAGTTCTGATGAGGAGGGCAACGTGGTGCCATAACCATTAACAAACCTACGGTAGTACTTAGGGCCAGATGTAGCAAAGGTTTTTACCCATTCTGTGTCTATGGGAAAAAGTGTTCGTACATATGGCCCTTAGTGAGGCCTAGAAAAGCTCTCACCTCTTTTTGGGTTCTAGGTGGTTGCCAGGCCATGATTGTCTTAATCTTGGCCTAGAGGGGCTGCACCTTGCCCCCACCTACCAGGTGTCCTAAGTACACCACAGATCCCTGCCCAACTGATACCTACTGGCCTTAACTGTCAGGCCTGCCTGCTGCAGGGCCTGGAGCACCTCTTAGAGGTAGAGCAGGTGCTTCTCCCAGCTGGAATAGTTGACGACAATGACGTCTAGATAGGCGGTGCAATTTTAAGGTTTTCAGGAACTTTTCTTTTCCCTTGCCTCTCCTGGCATCGCAGACTCTGCCGGGGTCCTCTCCATGTCTCCATCATCAGACGTGGTGCTTGGATAAGATTGTGGAGTACCCTTCCTTTTTCTTGCTGGAGATCTGGGAGCCAATGATTCTAGAGGAGGAGGTTCTTGCTTGGCAAGAAGCTCAGCCTCCTGGTCTGCCCCACCTTCAGGAAGATCTACTATTGCTGCCTGAGGCTGCTGTTTACTTTGCTCCATTTCCTGAAATGATTGGGTACTACTTTGCAAAAAGGACAAATCCAATTCAATGTCACTGCTCATCGGTGTCACTCACTGACAGACATATGCTTGGGTTTCAGTTAGGGTGGTGCTGTTGATGCATGAGTGCTACTCCCAGGTTCCTCCCAGGAGGCCAGTGCAGCAGCCACACATCCCAGGTTGTGTTCTGCATGCATGGAGGAAAGCCGCGTCTTCTCACTGGCCACTTTCATAGCAGCAGCTTTCTTTGGGGCCATTTTAAAGCTCTAAGTTAGTAGTGGCACTAAGCTTCGCAAGTGGAATAGATTGGAGGGCTGACGCCATTGTACAGGCCTTCTGTTTAGCAGTACTGTGGGTAATGTCTCTTCTTCTCTTGTGCACCTAAAAGCAAACAAGCAAGAAAACATTTTAGGGAAATGTGGCATTGTTGCAGTTTGAATTAGTTCAGACAAAGGCAATATAATTTAGTGTGGTTGGTTGCTTAGGTAACAAATAACAATCTATCCAACCATTTTATAGTCAAACCGAAACACCATACCATAATATTTCATTTCCAATCAGGATAACACAATATTCAGTTATAGCTCTTTGCTTTATGTGCATCTATCGTAAAAGAGATACCTGTGCAGACAGGGAGGTGCATGTGTAAATGGAATAATCATTTCAAAAATGAAAGTTTGTGTGTGACTATGGCGGGCAAGTTGATCCAGGGGAATTGAATAATCATTAAAAAAGAATGATGCTAATCTGTCTGCAGTGCAGCTACTCTACACAGGCAGGGTGTCCAGGAGGAAATGTTATTATACCTAAAAAAAAATGAACGCTGTTAGGCACTGTGAGCCTGTGGTGGATGGATGGATCGAGGCAAAATGCAGAAAAAAATGGAAAAAAACCACAAATCAAAATAAATTGAAAAGTGAAAAGTTACAATTAAAAAATGTAAATGATTTTTAAAAAATATACTATAATTTAAAATAAAATAAAATACAATAACAAAAAAATTAAAATAAAGAAAGATAATGAATTGTTAATGTTTGAATAACAGTAGGAGAACTCTATTATGAGACAGGGTTGCAAATGAAAAATGCATAACATATAAAGCACTGTTCATCATAATTGTATTCATAGTATACATGTATTACTATGATCCTCAAGCATATTATTAAACTGATATCACATCCATGCAAGCCTATTGCAAAAGCACACTAGCTGGTTGCACAAAATGACAGCCAGCGACATGGCCAAACAACCACAGCCAGCAATGAGGCATAGGTAACAAAGAACACATGCAAGTCTCTGGCAAAAGCACACTGGCTGAGTGTACAAAATGGCCTCCAGCCACACGGTCAAACAACAACAGAGAGCAAGGAGGCATGGGGAACAAAGAATACATCCAAGCCTATGACAAAAGCACACTGGATGGATAGACACAAAGGCTGCCAGCCACATGGTCAAACAACAACAGAGAGCAGGGAGGCATGTAGAACAAAGAACACAAACAAATAGATGGCAAAAAGCACACTGACTGGCTGCTCACAATGCCCACCAGCCACATGGTCAAACAACAACAACGTGCCAGGAAGAATGGAGAACAAAGAACACACTCAGGACTATGGACACAGGTTACACAAAATTGCCTCTGGCCACATGGCATGGAGAACAAAGACAAACAGTGGCTAATGACAAACTCACTCACACACATACTAGCCAGAAAAAGGAGGCATGGTGGCACTGAAGAAAACAAGACCATTAATTCAGCAATGTCAAACACAATACATAATCACTCCTCATACACACTTTTTTCAGGAAAAAAAATATGGAATACAAACAAAAGCCAATATGTTTAATATAATCCAACGCCATCCCTGCCCTAAATTATGTTTTAAAAAACATATACCGCAGAAAAATTTTCTTCATGCACTGATGACTAGTAGTGAGCCTATTGGCTGAATGGCCAAAAGATTAGGGCACGTAGTAAAATAAATAAATATTGCAAATGTAACAAACATGGAGAAAAGGTACTGAAATGTACAAAACTTTAATGTGCAACATTTCTTCATACAAAAGGTGAAAAATGAAATGCAAAAAATAACTTAGCCCCTACTGAAACTCCAGACCACCCACCACAATGACATTTAAAAATCAAATAAAAGTATAATGAAACACTGGTGCATGCCCTGTCAAACAAACAACACTCTTATACAATAGTTTTTTAACTTCCTTTTGTGATATCACAAAAACTAAGGGGGTCATTCTGACCTTGGCGGTCTTTTCACAAGACCGCCGAGTTACCGCCGCGGTGAAGACCGCCGACCGCGGCGGTATGCCGCTGTGCGCATTCTGACCGCTGGGAGCGTTCCGCCGGAAAACCGCCAGCAGCCACACTGGCGGTCGGCGGGAAAGTGGAGACTGGTCAACCTCCACCGCCACGCCAGCAGAACACCGCCCACAGAATTACGACCCACATTTCTGTGTGGCGGTCTTCTGTTGGCGGTCTTCTGTTGGCGGTCACCTCCCCATGGCTCCTGTCACCTCCCGGAGGACCAACGCACAAGGTAAGTTGATCGTCCGTGAGGGGAGGGGGTGGGGGGTGTTGTGTGATGTGTGCGTGCATGGGGGTGTGCGTGTGAGTGTGTAGAGGGGGTGTGTGAGTGCGTGCATGAGGGCGGGGAGTGCTGCTGTGCCTATGGGCAATGTGTGTAGTTCGGCGGGTGCGCATGTCGGCATGTATGTGTGCGGGTATGTGTCCCCGTTGTGTATGTGTGTGTGTAGGGGGTGTGTATATGTGCATGTTGGGGGTGTGTGCATGTCGGGGTGCGTGTATGTGCATGTCGGGGTGGGGGTGGGGAGGGGGTTCGTACCACCTCTGGGGGGTGGCAGGGGGGTGGAGGGTGTGGGGGGAGGACTCGGGGGGGCAGTGGGGGGTGGGGGAGACCCCTATCAGTGCCAGGGAAGGAATTCCCTGGCCCCGATAGTGCCTACCGCCATGGTTCGCATGGCGGTTCCCGAACGCCAGAAACCGCGGCGGTAAGCAGGGTCATGATACCGTTGGCGGTCTTGGGTCGACCGCCGGACCGGAGTGCGCAGACTCCAGCCCGTCGGTCATGACCGCTGTGGCTGTCGGAGTGGGGAAGTGGCGGTCGGTCGCGGCGGTGACCGCCGCGGTCAGAATGCCATTTTTAATACCGCCGGTCTGTTCGCGGTCCGACCGCCGCCTCTCCGCCGACCGCCAAGGTCAGAATGAGGGCCTAAGTCTTTAAATCCAGAGGTATATAGCAACAGACAAAGAGAGTGATCCTTCCACCTCAAAATCCAATGGAAAACAGACCAGGAGATGGACAAAGCATTGGAAGGAGCCTGCTGGACAGGAACAGGAAGTTGGAGTCCCAGGGGGCACGTCCTTTCTGTTGGAAAAAAAAGTAAAAAAGGCTTTTTGCACTAAAAATCAACTTCAACTGTCCGTTGGAGAAGAAAATACACTCAAAAATGTCTTTTCAAGTCAATTTAGCTGCTTCTCAAGTAGAAAATTTACTCAAGATGCTCACGCGAGTGACACTATATTGATTCCGTCACAGCTGGAAGCCACGCAAACGGTGCAAAATCTCGTGAGCTTTCACTAGATCCTGAGAATATCATGGCACTTGTGAATTAGCACCAAAAAACAAATTTTGGGTGCACTAATGGAAACCAAGAACTCTGCTTCACACCAGATGGTGGCCTTCAAGTAATCCAGGCTACTTCACTTAGCACAGTGTGCCTGAACTCTGAAAACTCAGTGAGCGGAGTGGAGTTTACCATCCAGGCCTAGTTTCGAAGCAGTTTTGCGACCAGATGGCTACCCATGTGGATTTCCAGCCTTGACAATAAGTGTAGGTTATGCAGCCAGTGGAGCCCATGGCCCTCCAAGAATACTAGACAGGATCCTATGAGGTAGTTGAAAGGAAGGGTGAGGTCACATACTTGGTGGACCTCAAGGCTCCCAAATACCACCTAAGGGTCCTCCATATCAGCAGCCTGAAACCCTACTATGAGAGGACTGAGGTCACCATGTTGTTGGTGACAGATGGTGGAGAGGGAGAAGAGAGTGAGCATCTCCCTTACCTCTTAGCATTCAAATAGAAGGATGAGTCAGTGGAAGTTGTAAACTTTTCCTTCACTCTGATGTCAAAACAGCAGAGGGAAAGTCACTGATTGCTGCAAAAGTTCTCCTCCCTCTTTTCCCTCAATCCTTGGGTTACACATCTATGAACCCATCATAATGATTCAGGAAACAAGCCCCCTGGCAAAAACAAAATATACAGGTTGTCGGACAAAGTGAAGGCCAGCATCAATGATGAAGTATCCAAGATGTTGGAGTTGGGGGTGATTGAACCCTCTAGTAGCCCTTGGTACAGCCCTGTGGTATGAAAAGTTGTCCCATCTGGTTCTACAACTGAACTCAGGTTCTGTGTAGATTACTGGGGGCTTAATTCAATCACCAAGACTGATGCTCATCCCATTCCATGGGCTGATGAGCTAATTGACAGGTTAGGGGCTGCCCAATTCCCGAGTACTTTGACCTTACTTCAGGTTACTGGCAGTTTGACTGTACATCAGGGTGCTGGCAGATTGCCCTAACTGAAGAAGCCAAGGAAAGGTCAGCCTTCTCCACTAAAGAGGGCCACTATCAATTTAAAGTGATGCCATTTGGACTCAAGAATGCCCCTGCCACCTTTTAGCCTGGCATGAAGTCCTTCAGTGCTGCTTACTTGGATGACATAGCTGTTTTCAGTAGCAGCTGGGAGGACCACCTGTTTTACCTACAGGAAGTTCTTTATGTTCTGGGAAATACAGGCCTGACTATCAAAGCCAGTTGGTGCCAGATAGGGCAGAGCTCTTTGGTGTACTTGGGACACCTGGTGGGCAAGGGTAAGGTGCAGTCCCTCCAGGCAAAGATAGAGACTATCAAGGCCTGGGAGCCCCCCAAAACGCAAACTGAGGTTAGGTCATTCCTGGGCCTCACATGATACTATAGGTCTGTCAAGTAATATGGCACCATTGTTGCCGCCTTAACTGAGCTGACTTTAAAGAAGTAGCCCCGAAATGTGATTTGGACTGAGGCATGCCAGAAAGCATTTGACTCCTTGAAGCAGGCCATATCTATATCCCCTTTGCTCAAGGACCCTGATTTTCTCCAGAGGATTCATTGTTCAAACTGATGCCTCAGAGCATGGCATAGAGACAGTACTGTCACAGCCAGATATAGAGGGCCTAGACCAATCTATAACTTTCAACTCTAGGAGGTTACTTCCCAGGGAACATAGATGGAGTTCTATTGAAAATGAAGCCTTTGCTGTGATCTGGGCACTGAAGATGTTGAGACCAAATCTGTTTGCCACTCACTTACAGATTCAGACATACCACAGGCCCCTCAGGAGGCTAATACAAATGAGAGGTGAGAATCCAAAATTGTTGAGGTGGTCCATCTCCCTATAAGGAATGGATTTTATGATGAAACACACACCTGGGTCAGACAACGCCAAAGCTGATGTCCCTATCAGCCTTAGTGATAAGAACTCTCAGGAGGTTGTGTTGTTCACCCTACCTTCAGCTGGGGAGGGCTTGTGTTAGAGCTGAGAGCCTAAAGATGGTCTTCACCCAAATGTTTTGCCTGATTGCCTCACTTTGTTGTTTATTTGTTGTTGCCCTTTGGACTCTGAGCACTTTACCACTGTTGTCCAGTGCTAAAGTGCATGTGCTCTTTCCCCAAAACATGGTTTGATTTGTATGTACCTAATTGGCATCTTTAATTTACTTATAAGTCCCTAGTTAAATTGCACCTCATGTGCCCAGGGCTTGTAAATTAAATGCTCCTAGTAGGCCTGCTGCACTCCTTGGGCCACCCCCTTTGGTAGCACTTTAAAACATGCGCCTGACCTGCCATTGCAGCCTGAATGCAGTGTTACACTGCCATGTCAACTTGGCATTTAAAACCCCTGGAAAAGACTTAAACTTCCCTTTTATTACAAATAACTCACCCCTAAGTTATGCCCTAAGTATCCTATAGGGCGGGGTGGAATGTAATTCAAAGCCAGGACATATACTTTTAAGTTTCACATGTCCTAGTAAGGAAAAACTGTAAGATTTGTTTTTTTTACTTCTGTGAGGCCTACCACTCTAATAGGATAACATTTGGGGTTTTGTATTACATTTAATGAGCTGTAATTCCTGATTAGGACGGGGTTGACCTATCATGATTGGTACCTATAGAAGTGTAATGATAAATTCTCTTTACTGGCAAAGTAAGATTTATTGTTACAATTTTGAAAAAAACACTATTGGCATTTTACGGCTCTTATCCCTGTGTGCTTGTAGCCTAACTCCAATATACCTCTGGGGTGGGGGTAACAGCTTGGCTTCTGTAGCCAAACAGAAAATAAGCTTAGGTGTGACTAATGGGCCATTAATATCCTGATGGGCCATCCGGGGCAAGATGGGACGGAGGAACTGGTCACAGCCTCACACTTACACTTGAATATGCTGTGTTCTGAGCCCAGTCAATGGACTTAATACATACCCCCCTGTAATGAGTCCAGAGTCAGGGCAGGAAGGGAGGAACTCTGTGCCCCTTACAGCCCTTCTTTGAAGTCTCCCCCACTTCAAATGCACCACTGGGTATAGCAACTGGACATCTGACCCTACCAACTCAGTACTCTTCTGAACCTGTGTATGTTCTTCCAGAAAAAAGGACAGCTGTGCTGCCACAAGTACTTCTACTCTGCTGGTTTGCTGCTCTGTAAGAACTGCTTTCTTGCTGTGCTGACCTGCTTTGCTTTTTGCCTTGGTGAGAGGCACTGGACCTACATCACTTGAAACCAGAAACAGAGCAACTCAAAGGGCTTGCTGGCTTTCCTCCTGTGCTTTTGAAGTCTCAGGGACACAAGACATCCAACTCACCACCAACAGCATCTCGACTCTGCCATCTCTGACTCTTGACCTGTCTAACAATGCCAATCTAGTCCTGGGCACTATAAGTGGGTATAAATTTCTGCTCCAGGCCAGAATCCATGCATCAACGCTGTTACACTACTCGGTATTGGTGCGTGTTCATCAATGCCAACGCATCAGTGCTGCTGCAAGGATTGAGGACAATGATCACCAACAGCATGGCTCATTAACCCTTTTCATGGTGCATCCTTGAATTTACATGGCTCAGAACCAACGCATCTCCGAAATACTTTGATGACAACACATCGCCTCCCCTGCTCCTCGCATCATCTTCGACGCAACCAAGGTACTTTTAAGTGGGCCAAAACTAGTCACTGTATCCAACCCACACTCCATCATAGTCGGCCCGACTTTTCAGATTTGGCCCCATCCGACATGACAAGTTAGCTCCTGTTCTACTTATTGTATTTTTGTTGCTTTGACTTTGTTTTGTTGATTACATTAAGCTCTGTTTTTCTCACCAGGTGTGGTATCTTTTCATGAGGTATTTTTACTGCTTTACTGTTTGAAGCGTTTCACAAATACTTAACACTTTGCCTCTTAATTGTAAATCCGTCCAGCGGATTGGGCCATAGACGTTTTTAAAGGTCCTATGGGAATTAACATGGGAAACACAACTTTTTTTTACACCCCCTTTTTCTCAGCCACGCTTGACGGTTCACTCAGAAACTTTCCATGTGCAACAAGAATCACAGCAAACTTTTTTTTAAATACTTTGTGAAGATTCATCAATTAACACCAAAGATGTAGGCAAGTCAAAATATTATTTTTCTATGGAAACATACGTCTATTTATAACTACCTAGTAGAGAATGCCACTAGTTATACTAGGTAACAGTATATATATATATATATATATATATATATATATATATATATATATATTCACTAAAACAAAGAAAAAGTACAGGTATGCTATTGTTAGGAAACAGAATTTAAAAAAACATTGAAGTTCACTTACTAAACTAAAAGTTACAGGGACCTTATAGTTAGGTTCTGAATTTACTTGCACAAAACCATAGAAATTCAGAAGTTATAGGCCCTCATTACAACCCTGGCGGTCGATGATAAAGTAGCGGTAACACCACCAACAGGCCGGCGGTAAAAAAAATGGAATTTTGACCATGGCGGAAACCGCTCACACAGACAACCACTTCACCACACAGACCGCCACAGTGGTAGCAACAAGCACCACATCGGTAACCGCCAACTGCCAGGCGTAAGACAATCTACCACCCACAGTAATATGACACATCTATCCGCCACCTTTTCCGGGTGGTACCAATGACATCAAAACCATGGCGGAAACACTGCACAGAAGGGAAATGACTCACCTCTGGAGACTCAGGGAAGAACCACGCTGCCATGGAGCCCAAGTTGCAGGTGTTCCCCATGCTAGTCTACCTCCTTCTTCACCATGAATACCAATGCCAGCAAAGACGAGCACGGTGAGTACTGCCGCCTAGCACACAAGGGAGGGGGGAGGAAAAAGAGAGTGACACACACATGCAACACGCAACACCCCCACCCCAACACCATACACACAAACAGATGCAATAACATTACATATCCACCCCGTACCACTCAGGAATAATGCAAGGACAAAAGGAATTGATTAAAGTGAGTGTAATAAGAGAAAATACTAGAAATACGTCCTTCAAAATCAAAACAGTATATACATATATTTAAACAGAGAGACACTGCCCAGTCCACAATGTCCGTGGACCACAGGGCCACATCACATAGGCCAAGGCCCCACTTGACTCCTGCATCAACACACAGAGAACACTGCATGGGCATCAGGTCGAAAATACACAGGCACCTCAAAGGGATGGGGAATGGGGGTACCTCAGCTAGAAGATGGAACAACACCACTGGTCCTGGAGAGGGCTACATGCCCATCACACTGTCCTGGGAGTGTAAAGCCACAGTCTCTCAAGTGGGTGGTTTGCCCACTGCTTGGTCCTGGGGAGTGCAAAGCCACAGTCTCTCAAGTGGGTGGTCTGCCCACTGCTTGGTCCTGGGGAGTGCAAAGCCACAGTCTCTCAAGTGGGTGGTCTGCCCCCTGCCTGGTCCTGGGGAGTGCAAAGCCACAGTCTCTCAAGTGGGTGGTTTGCCCACTGCTTCGTACTGGGGAGTGCAAAGCCACAGTCTCTCAAGTGGGTGGTCTGCCCACTGCTTGTTCCTGGGGAGTGCAAAGCCAGTCTCTCAAGTGGGTGGTTTGCTCACTGCTAGGTCCTGGGGAGTGCAAAGCTACAGTCTCTCCAGTGGGTGAACTGTCCACTGGTTCTGGAGGGGGCCTTGTGCCCAGTGTGCTACATCCTGGCAAAGAGGGGGTGAGTGGATACAGTCTTCCACTGGTTCTGGAGGGGGCCATGTGCCCAGTGTGCTTCATCCTGGCAAGGAGGGGGTGAGTGTATGCCTTCTTCCACTAGTTCTGGAGGGAGCTTTGTGCCCAGTGTGCTTCATCCTGGCAAGGAGGGGATGAGTGGATGCCTTCCTCCACTGTTTCTGGACGGGCCTTGTGCACAGTGAGCTTCAGCCTGGCAAGGAGGGGGTGAGTGGATGCCTTCTTCCACTGGTTCTTAAGGGGGCTTTGTGCCCAGTGTGGTTCATCCTGGCAAGGAGGGTGTGTGTGGATGCCTTCTTCCACTGGTTCTGGAGGGGGCCCTGTGCCCAGTGTGCTTCAACCTGGCAAGGAGGGGGTGAATGGATGCCTTCATCCACGAGGGGGTGAGTGGATGCCTTCTTCCACTGGTTCTGGAGGGGGCCTTGTGCCCAGTGTGCTTCATCCTGGCAAGGAGCGGGTGAATGGATGCCTTCTTCCATTGGTTCTGGAGGGGTCTTTGTGCCCTGTGGTGGCCTCTCCTTGCCCTTCCCCTTCCCCTTCCCTTTGGCAGCTGGTGCAGGCACATTGCCAGTGCTGATGGGAGGTTCCCTGGAGCCTCTCACACCTGCAGTAGCTGCCGACACTACTGTGGGCATGGACTGGGTGGCTGAGGTGCTAGCCTGGGTTCTGACCTCCCTGGCTCGACGTGAAGGACATGGGGTGGGGTAGGGAAGAGGTCAACGGTGGAGAGGAAAAGTTTCTTAAGGACACTGGGGCAGGAAGAGGGTGGAGGTTTGGGAGTGGAGGAAGAGGGAGTGATTGTTGGAGGTGTCTGTCTGCTGTGTTTGGGTGCAGGTGCATGGGCTGGATGCTGTTGTGAGGTGGATGGCTGTTGGGTGTCTGGGTGTCTGAGTGTTTGCGTTTGTGTACTTTGGGAGGAGGGGGCAAAGACACAGTGGGAGAGGACACCGGGGACGAGGCATTGATGTGGGGGTGGTGACTGCCAGTGAGGTGTGTGCTCTGATAGGTGTGCTGGTGATGGGGTAGTGGATGAGGGTGTAGTGCATGGAGGTGTGATTGGAGACGCCAGTGGGAGGGTGGTGGACAAGGAGGAGGAGGGGGACACAGTGAAGGCAGTGGATGTTGATATGTCTGCATCTGGATTGTGTTTGTGTGAGTGCCTGTGGGATGATGTGTGGTGCTTGTGTTTACCTGAGCCACTCCTGTGTGTTGTCTTGGGGGCATGATGGTCTGAATGAGTGCTTTGGAGAGGTTGGGGTTGAAGGGAATGGGACTTGGTAGAGGAAGTTGGAGGGGGAGGCTAGAGACAGAGACAATGGCTGCCATCAGGGAGGCGGCCAGAGCCTGGATTGATCTCTGTTGGGCCGCCATGCCAGAGTGAACGCCCTCCAGGAATGCATTTGTTTGGTGCAAATAGCCTGCCAGCCCCTGAATGGCATTCACTATGGTTGACTGCCTAACAGAGATGGATCGCATGAGGTCAATAGCCTCCTTACTCAGGGCAGCAAGGCTAACAGGGGAAGGGCCTGAGGTGCCTGGGGCAAAGAAGATGCCCAACAACCTGGGTGAGTGGGCACAGGAAACATGCTGAGGGGCTGCTGGGAGGGTGGTGCTGGTACCAGGGGTGGCAGCTGTACCTGTAGTTCGGGTGGGCACAGAGGTGTCTGGCACCACCAGGGAGCTTCCATCGGAGGAGGTATCACTGTCAGAACTGTCCCCTCTGGTCTCTGCCGTGGTGCTCCCCTCGCCCTCCCTCCCACTGGTGCCCTCACCTTCAGTGGATTCGGCCTCCTGGACCCTGTGGAATGCTGCTTCCTCCGTCACCGGTGCCTCTGGTCCTCCGTCAGATGATGCTAATGCACATAAGGACAGGGTGACAAAACAAAAAGGGGGGAAGAGACAGAGGATACACTTGGTCAATGGCAGCAACAACACCACTGTTGCCGTACAAGGCACACACACACACACACACACAGGGAACAGGCCTACATACTATGCAATACACTAACAGTCACAATGCTAGTCACCAGGCCATGTACAAGAATACCTACCACCAATTGCAGCATACCTGAGACCCACAGAGACCTGCCCAGTAGTGGATGCCTACTAGCTTGGTGGGAGGTGGTGTTCATCAGTCCCTGCCCAACATGGAACCTACCCTTCAATGTCCGCCCTGGTCTAGGGGCACCCACAGGCCCACATCTCCAACCCAAAGACAACTCCACCACGCACAAGTAGTATAATGTGAAACTGTACTCACCACCTTGTGGCTGCTGTGATGCCCTCAAGCACTCATCCAGCTTGTGATAGGCCACCGCCAGTATGCGGAGCATCAGGGGGTCAGGGTTCAACGGGTACCCCTTCCTCATTGGTAGACCATCCCCAGCTGGGCCTCCATTGTCTTCCGTGCCCAGTGTCTCAGGTCCTCCCACCATTTGCAGCAGTGGGTGCTCCGTCTGTCGTAGACCCCCAGGGTCCACACATCCTTGGCCATGGCACGCCATATACCCTTTTTCGGATGGGCGCTGACCTGCAGAGAAATAAACATAGGAAAAAGGTATTACCCATACTGTCCGGCCTCTTACAATCATGGCCCACCATATCCCTCACATCCCCTAAAGGCACAGACATTGCCCACCATACATGCAGCACGCAGCCCAGGACACTTCCACCCCCCCTTACCAGAGGCCCTCACACACAGTACTCCGTGCATTCATGCCCCATGCATCGTGCTCACAGTGTACTCACCTGTTGGTCTGGAGGCCTATACAGTATTTGGTACTGGGAAGGACCCCATCCACTATTCTCTCCAACTCCGCAGCGGTGGAGGCAGGGGCCCTTTCCCCAGTGACACGAGCCATGGTCAGTTCCAGACACAGGTCAAAGCAGCACTTGCAGTGTAGGTCCTCTCCTGTTGAAGGTCAGGTAGCAAGTGAGTGAACAGATAGAAAATATCGATCACGTCCACGGGGGTGTGTACCATCACCGCCGACGGACATCACCATTGGCCATTTGTAACCCATAGGGCCCATAGACAACCAATAAGGAGTTGCACGGCGGTACTCGACCCGCCTCCCTCAACGGTGCACAACAACAGCGGCATTACCTCATTTCCACATGTCCATCCACACGGGACAGTTGGACGCCATTTCTGGTGGGGTGCAGGCCATGGCACCTAACTGCGTCACAGTACACATAGGCACCATTTGGGCCTATACAACAACATACAGTTTCAGTCACAACATGCAATGCTGTGTACATTTTGGAAATGTGGAATACTGACAAGATGCTCATCGTTTTGCCCCCTAGATTGCAACCACTGCAGATGCATAGGAAATGGAGCCATCTCCGTGTACAGGCCCCTGGTGGACTTGGTAACAAAGGAGGACAGGCACATTATCCTCACCTACAGACTTGTCAGGCCACAATCCAGGAGCTGTGTGCCAAATTGGAGCCAGACCTGATATCTGCTCTCCGTTCACCCCACTGGGATCCCCCCTCTTATGCAGGTGCTATCTGTGCTCCATTTCTAGGCAACAGGTTCTTTTCAAGTGACAGTAGGCTTGGCAGCAGGAATGTCACAGCCAATGTTCTCTATAGTGCTGACCAGAGTGTTGTCTGCCCTGATGTAACACATGTGCAGCTATATTGTTTTCCCCCAGGTAGAGGATTTGGCAACCGTTAAAGCTAACTCCTATGCAATGGGACATATCCCCAACATTATTGGGGCAATTGATGGTACACATTTTGCCTTTGTGTCTCCCCTGGAGAAATGAACAGGTGTTCAGAAATCGAAAGAGCTTTCATTCGATGAATGTTCAGATAGTGTGCCTGGCAGACCAGTACATCTCCCATGTCAATGCAAAGTATCCTGGCTCCGTGCATAATGCCTGAGAATAGCAGCATCCCATAAGTGATGGCTCAACTCCTGAGGCACCGGGTGTGGCTTATAGGTGAGCCCATGGTTCCCACCCAGTATATGTTGGTGTATGGGTATGGGGTTGGCCCTAAGGGTTAGTGTTTGGCTAACAGGTATCCCTCAAATTTTCAGGTGACTCTGGTTACCCCAACCTCTCATGGCTAATTACCCCATTGAGGAATCCCAGGACAAGGGCAGAGGAACGTTACAATGAGGCATATGGGCGAATAAGAAGAATTATAGAGAGGACGTTCGGCCTCCTGAAGGCCAGGTGTCGGTGCCTCCATCTAACAGGTGGTTCCCTGTGCTACTCACCCAAGAAGGTGTGCCAGATCATCGTGGCATTTTGTATGTTGCACAACCTTGCATTACATCGCCAGGTGCCTTTTCTGCAGGAAGATGAGGCTAGAGATGGGCGTGTGGCAGCGGTGGACCCTGTGGACAGTGACGAAGAGGAGGCAGAGGATGAGGATGTGGACAAAAGAACAGCAATCACACGACAGTACATCCAGTGACACACAGGTAAGACACTGTAACTTCACCTTCCATTGACAGTTTTGTATTGGATATTGTCAATGGCAGGCTGATATTCCCACTACTATGGGCACTTATTGTACCCTTTGGCATGTCTATTTACAGATATCTGTGTCCCACTCTGGCTCCTGGTGTGTTGACTGCAGCCAACTACAGGTAATACCTATGTACACATTACTGTACATTTGAATTGCAATGTTTGCAGCTTGTTAAACAAATACATAGTTCAATTAATTGCCAGACTCCATACTTGTATTTTTTACAAGGGTGTTTATTTATGTGCTAATAAGATGATGGGGTATTGCTATGAGCTGGGGTGGTGGTGGAGGAGAGTACAGGGTAAAATGCCAGTCTATTTGTATCACTGGTGCACTGTCCAACGGGGCATAGGAAGGGGAGCAATGGCAGTTCAAGGTGGACAGAGTGACAGAGTGGGACACAAGGTTGACAATCAGTAGTGGGGCTCTTGGCAATAGTCTCTGGCTTCTGCATGGATCTCAGGGACCGTTTGTGGGGTGGTTCCCCTTCTGCAGGGGGAGGAGTGCTGTTGGCCTGTTGTTCCTGTGGCTGGGCCTCCTGTCCACTAGCATCAGTGGAGGTGGAAGGCTGTTCATCGGTTTGGCTAGTGTCAGAGACCCAGTGGTGTGCCACTGCCTCCCTCATGGTGTTGGCAATGTCTGCCAGCACCCCTTCAATGGTGACCAGGGTGGTGTGGATGTCCCTCAGGTCCTCCTTGATCCCCAGGTACTGTCCCTCCTGCAGCCGCTGGGTCTCCTGCAACTTGGCCAGTATCTGGCCCATCGTCTCCTGGGAATGGTGGTATGCTCCCAGGTTCTTGATGAGTGTCTCCTGGAGAGACGGTTCCCTGGGCCTGTCCTCCCCCTGTCACACAGCAGTCCTTCCAGCTTCCCTGTTGTCCTGTGCCTCTGTCCCCTGAACTGTGTACACACTGCCACTGATCTCAGGTCCCTGATCATCCTGTGTTTGTGGGGTTCCCTGGGGTCCCTGTTGTGGTGGACACACTGCTGATTGATGTGTCCTGGGGACAGTGGTATGGGCCCACTGGGTGAGTGGTGTGCTGATGTTTCCTGAGGGGGAGCTCTGTGGTAGTATGGGACTGTGCCTGTGTAACTGACTGTCCAGAGGTCCCTGATGGTCCAGGTTGGTCATCCTGATCCAAGTGTGCAGAGCTGCTGTCATCACTGTGGGCCTCTTCCGGGAGGGACTGGATGTTGCTGGCACCTCCTCTCCGGTGAAGTTGTGTGGGGGACCTGTGGGGATGTAAATGCAGTTTTATTGTTTCTGTGTGTGCCATCTTGTGCATGGGTGTGTTGGCCTGTATGGTTGTGATTGCCATGGCAGTTTAGACTTGTGTGAGTGGTGATTTGGTGGGCTAGGCGATTGTCTCAAGTGTACATGCTTTGGTGATAGGTGTCCACGCAGGTCTGTGATGGGTGTCCATGCATTGGTGTTGCATGTAGGGCTTGGTTGTGGGAATGTGGGTTGTGATGGTAGGGTATGTGGGAGGTGGTGGAGTGATGGGAGTGAGGGTGAGGTTGAGGGTGGGGTATGTGATGACATGCAGGTAGGGGGGTGAAAGTAGTAAAGATTTGACATACCAGAGTCCAGCCCTCCTGCTACTCCTGCCAGGCCTTCAGGATGCAGTATTGCCAAGACTTGCTCCTCCTATGTTGGTAGTTGTGGGGAAGGAGGTGGGGGTCCACAGCCAGTCCCCTGTACTGCTATTGGGTGTCTTGTTACCATGGAATGCACCTTCCCCCGTAGGTCGGTCTACCTCTTCCTGATGTCATCCCTTGTTCTTGGGTGCTGTCCCATGACGTTGACCCTGTCCACGATCCTCCGCCATAGCTCCATCTTCCTGGCAATGGATGTCTGCTGCACCTGTGATCCGAATAGCTGTGGCTCTACCCTGATGATTTCCTCCACCATGACCCTTAGCTCCTCCTCAGAGAATCTGGGGTGTCTTTGTGGTGCCATGGGTGTAGTGTGAGTGGTGTGTGTGAGGATGTGTGGGGTGATGTGTTGGGTGTGTGCTGTAAGGTTAGTGGACGGGGTAAGGGTGATGGTGTTCTGTGGCTCTGGTTCTGTGTGTGCTCTTGGTGTGTCCCTCTCTCAGTTGTCAATTTTCTTGAGTCATAAAGGGTTGTGGGTAATGTGTGTGTGTGTTTTATAATGGCGTGGGTGTGGTGTGTATATGTGTGTCAGGTGTATGTAGTTTGAATTGTGCAATGTAGTGTTGTTTTGTTAGGTTGTGTGTATTTTGAGCGCAGTGGTATGTACCACCAATGGTTTACCGCGGTTGAATGTCCGCTGCAGTGATTCGTGGGTCATAATGCTGTGGGCGTAGTTCTGTTGGTGTGACGGTGTGGGTTTTGGTACTGCCAGTTTATCACTGAACTTTGGGCCGGCGGACTTGTGTGTGTGTCTGTATAGGGATGGATTGCTATGTGAGTGTCATAATATGGGTGGCGGTAAACCGCCGCAGTGGTGGCATGTTGGCAGCAGTCGGCATGGCGGTAAGCGGGTCTTACCGCCAATGTCATAATGAGGGCCATAGTGTCATGGTACCAGCTGTGAGCAAGGCTAGTCATGCCTTAGTCATGCTTAATTGTCCCCTTTATGAGTGATATCAGAGATGTTGTTATTTTCTTTCGATCACAGTACCAGTTTGAATCACGTTATGGGTTTGAAACCTTGTGTAAGCGCTCACCCCGAGGGCCACCCCCCCAGGCCAGGGCTGGAAGGGGAATCCCTTCCTCTTCCACCCCCGAACCCCCATGACATCAGTGGGCGATCGCGTGCTGACATCATGAAAGGGAGGAAAGACGTGCGGAAGCCATTTGGCTTCCAGCGCGTCTAGAGGAAGGATGTAGGTTTTACCTCTGGGGGGTGGGGAAATGCCTGTAAAAGAGGCATTGAGGCATTGAGGGAAAGGAAAGGGTTTTCCTTTCCCTTAATGTCTCTTTAGCATTCCTCGCAATGCGATCGGGCAGCAGGAATGCCCACTAGACACCAGGGATTTAGTGTGTATGTGTGTTTACTATTATGGAGAGCGAGCCCTTGGGCAAGGGTCGCTCTCCTTTGGGGGACAAAAACTTTTTTTGCCATTTCTGCCCCCCTTGGGGGCAGATTGGCCTTATTTTTAGGCTGGGGGTAGAAAGCCACTAGACACCAGGGATTGATTTTTTGTGTTGGGAGGTGGCCCCTTGGGCAAGGGTCGCCCCCATGGGCCCAAATGTACTATTGGGCAGTTCTTCCCCCCTTGGGGGCAGATAGGCCTATTTTTTTAGGCCTTTCTGTCCAGAATCCCCATAGCACCAGGGATCATGTGTGTGTGATTTGTGTGGGGGGCTGGCCACTTGGGCAAGGGTCGCCCCCCAAAGGGGGCAATGTAATGTAGGCCATTTCTGCCTCCCCTGGGGGCAGATTGGCCTAGTTTTTGTAGGCCCTATTGCCTACAGGGGGGGGGCAGAAACCATGAAGACGCCAGGGATTCTTTTTTTTTTTTTTTTTTTTTGCTGGAGCCCCCTTGGGCAAGGGTCACCCCCAAGGGTCAAAAATTTCTATTGGGCAGTTTTGGCCCCCTTGGGGGCATATCAGCCCATTTTGATTTTGATTTTTTTCAGGCCCATCTGCTCTCAAGGGGGGCTGAATCCACTTTGCGCCAGGGATCATGTGTGTGTTTTGTGTGGGCGGTGGCCCCTTGGGCAAGGGTTGCCCTCCAAAGGGGGAAATATATTCTATGGCATTTCTGCCCCCCTTTGATTGGACAATTTTTTTAGGCCCATCTGACCCCAAGCAGGGAACACTAGACACAAGGGAACATTTAAAAATGGTTGGTGGCGGGGTGTTTGTCAACTGGCGAAGTATTTGCATTTATGATAATAACAGTTTATTTCTTCTTTTTGTTCTAGTTCAAAGCTTTTGCTTCCTTTGCTGTGGCTTGTTGCAGTTTTGGCATCGGTAGTCCTGCGGTATGCGTAGTTGCATGTTTTAAGTAAGTAAGTAAATTTACTCCAAAGGAGTATTGTTGCCATACATGAAGGACATGTTTGTAGGTGGTGTACTGAATGCAGGATTCTGTGTGAAATGTTCTTAAGATTTATGCACAATGATTATTTTGTTGTCTTATGTCTAATTTGTTTTTTTTCTCTTTTTAGTGGGATATCATTAGTGATTGCTGTGCAGAGTAGGTGCTGGTGAGTCAAGCTTTTTCAGGCAAGTGAGAGGTATAGTTTTTGAGTTTATAACTCTTAGTGATAAAGCTACACTTTGTTTGTCACTTATCTTAAACAAGGCTAGATCATTTGGTAAATCAGTTTTCAGGGATCTATGTTCCAGGCAAAGAAATATCTGTAGATGAGTCTTTGGTCCTGTTTAAGGGTCGTTTGGTTTTCCAGCAGTAAATTCCTAGCAATGGGACATGGTATGGAATTAAGATGTATATGCTGTCTGAAAGTAGTACATTAGGGCGGTCATTACAACATTGGCGGTAAAAGCCGCTTCCCGCCGTGCAGAAGACGGCCAACACACCGCCGCGGCAGCGGAAATCCTCTACAGCTATTATGACCCACAGCACAGAATCCGCCAAAATTTAGACACCCACATAAGTACGCCACACCAAAGGTCAGTGTTAAACTGGTGAAAACAAATCCTCCACCGTCACACCAACAGAAATACACCCACACTATCACAACCCACGAATCCACGTGGCGGTCTTTCAACCACGGTATTCCATTGGTGGTACACACCGCCGCGCTCAAAATACACACACATATACAAAACACTACCACATTGGACAATTCGAAATACACACACACCACTCCCACACACCCAATACAATATAAAACACACACCCACATCTCCCACAAACACCTACAACCACAATTACTGAGAGAAGGCCAGAGAGAGACACCACCATCAACAATACTAGCATCCACAGGCACACAACACCATCACCCACATAACTTCTACGCACCTCACACTACACACCACTACATATCAGCACACTTATCACCCCACACATCACCTACACCACCCCATGGCACGGCAAAGACACCCCAGGTTCTCGGAGGAGGAGCTCAGGGTCATGGTGGAGGAAATCGTCCGGGAAGAGCCACAGCTATTCGGATAACAGGTGCAGCACACCTCCATAGCTAGGAAGATGGATCTATGGCGAAGAATAGTGGACAGGGTGAATGCAGTGGGACATCACCCAAGAAATCGGGAGGACATCAGGAAGAGGTGAAACGACCTACGGGGGAAGGTGCGTTCCGTGGTCTCAAGACACCACCTGGCGGTTCAGCGGGGCTGGCGGCGGACCCCCACCTCCGCCCCCACAACTAACAACATGGGAGGAGCAGGTCTTGGGGATTCTGCATCATGAGGGCCTCGCAGGAGTAGGTGGAGGAATGACTCTGGTAAGTCAAATCTTAACTATTACATCCCTCACCCTACCTGCATGCCAGCACATACCCCCACCCTCACCCTCAACCCCATCACTCTAACTCCTCACAAATGTCCCAACATCACAAACCACACATCCTAACACCAAGCCCTGCATGCAACAAAAAAGCACGGACACCCATCACTAAAGCATGCCCCCTGCACATACCCATACACCCCCTAAACCATCATCACACAAGGTCCCACACAGGAATGCAAGCACTTGGGTACACGGTCACCCACCTATTGCACACCATGGCACACACAGATGTAATAAATATCCTTTTATACCCCTGCAGGACCCCTACCCAACGTCACCGGACAGGATGGTCCAGACATGTCCACACCACCAACAGAAGAGGCCCACACTGATGACAGCACCTCTGTCCAACTGGATCTAGATGACCAGCCCATTGGGGACCTCTGGACAGTCGGTTCCCCTCACCCAGTCACAGGCCACTACAGACCTTCCCCCCTCTGGAAACACCAGCACAGCACCCACCCAGCGGGCCCATGCCTCCGTCCCCAGGACACGTCAATCAGCAGTGTGTCCACCACTACAGGGAACCCAGGCAAACTCACCACCCCAACAACAACAGGGATCTGGGGGCAGTGGTAGTGGGCACACGGTCCAGGGGACGGAGGCCAGGAACACAGGGGAACTTTGAGGGCTGCTGGCCAAGTTTCAGGAGACCCAGCGCCTGCAGGAGGAACAGTATTCGGGCTTCAAGGAGGAGCTCAGAGCCATCAATTCCACCCTGGGTACCATCGTAGGGGTGCTGAAGGAAGTACTCAACACCAGGAGGGACACTGTGGCACTACAAGGGGCCCCTGACACTAGCATGGACGATGAACTGCCCACCACCTCTGCCGGCGCTAGTGGACAGGAGGCACCGCCACAGGACCACCACACCAGCACCCCACCTCCTGCAGACGGAGAACCACCTCGCAAACGGTCAATGAGATCCAGGACAAAGACAGAGAATGATGCCAAGACCCCCACCAAGAAATGAGACCACCCTGAATGTCATCCTACTGTCCCACTTTGCCACCCTGTCCATCCTTAAACTGCCCCAGCTCCACTTCCTATGCCCATTAGGGCAATGGACCTGTAAAGCTAATAGACTGGACTCTGCCATGGGCATTCCTCCACCATCACCCCTCATCATTTTGCTACACCCTCCAATATTGAGCACTTAAATAAAAACCCTTAAAGCACAAAACAATCTGGAGTCAGTCTGTGATTTTGGAATAGTGTATTAGCAATTACTGTGGCAAAAAGCTCTTTCATTTGTAATGTCAACATACCTATGTCACACAGCTGTAGTCCATGAGGAATCAAAGCAGATGTCACACATTGGGACCCACATCTGTGAAATCGTAAGGGAAAGTGACAACTCAGTGACCATACACTGGGTGAAAACGACAGACAGTAGAGAGGTGGTAGTGTTTAAGTACATGTAGTAGGCAAGTTTTTATTCTTACCTGTGTTTCACTGGAAATATTGCTGGATCACTGAATCCCTGTTGTCCATGTCTTCTTCTTCTGCTTCCTCGTCTTCATTGTCCACAGGCTCCACAGCTGCAACAACACCGCCATCTGGACCATCCTCCTGCAGAAAAGGCACCTGTCGTCGCAAAGCCAAGTTGTGAAGCATACAGCAGGCCACGATGATCTTCTTTGGTGAGTAGAATAGGGATCCACCTGTCATATGGAGGCACCTGAACCTGGCCTTCAGGAGGCCGAAGCTCCGCTCGATCACCCTCCTAGTTCGCCCATGGGCCTCATTGTAGCGTTCCTCTGCCCTTGTCCTGGGATTCCTCACTGGGGTCAGTAGCCATGACAGGTTGGGGTAACCAGAGTCATCTGCAAATGGCAAGGGACAACTGTTAGACACACACTAACCTGTAGGTATATCCCCAGACCCAGACAACCATTCCCACTGTCTTGCTTCCAGGTGCTCACCTAATAGCCACACACGGTGCCTCTGGAGTTGACCTATCACATAAGGGATGCTGCTATTCCGCAGGATGTAGGCGTCATGCACTGAGCCAGGGAACTTGGCATTCACATGGGAGATGTACTGGTCTGCCAAACATACCATCTGTACATTCATAGAATGATAACTCTTCCGGTTTCTGTACACCTGTTCACTCCTGTGGGGGGGGACCAAAGCCACATGTGTCTCATCAATGGCACCTATGATGTTGGGGATATGTCCCAGGGCATAGAAATCACCTTTCACTGTAGGCCAATCCTCCACCTGAGGGAAAACGATGTAGCTCTGCATGTGTTTCAGCAGGGCAGACAACACTCTGGACAACACGTTGGAAAACATAGGCTGGGACATCCCTGATGCTATGGCCACTGTTGTTTGAAATGACCCACTTGCAAGGAAATGGAGCACTGACAGCACCTGCACTTGAGGGGGGATTCCTGTGGGAAGGCGGATAGCTGACATCAGGTCAGGCTCCAACTGGGTACACCGTTCCTGGATTGTGGCACGGTCAAGACTGTATGTGATGATCACATGTCTTTCCTCCATTGTCGACAGGTCCACCAACGGTCGGTACCCCGGTGGATGCCGCCATCTCCTCACATGTCCCAGCGGATGGTGCCTATGAAGGACAACAGCGAGCAAAGAGTCAAACAACTCAGAGGTACGTACCCACAGCTTACACAGAACACCAATCATAATCTAAAAAGTGGCCTGTGTGTTGAGTCTAGGGCTAGGTATGTGTGACGCAGTTAAAAATGAAGCCATGTGGGCCCCTGAAATGGCGGCTGCTTGACCTCTAAAGTGGGACAATGGGATGTGAGGTTACTTCGCTGGAGTTGTACACCGTCGCAGTAGGC